>NC_080833.1:39111420-40361420 GCF_030435755.1 Ochotona princeps
GAGTCAGCAACAGGGTGGTCAAATGAAAATAAACTTTCCTCCCACAAATGGGACTGTTCCTCTAAGTATTCGAATCCCTGACTTACACGTCCTGCTGAAGGAAGTACATGGAAGGCAGTTAACGTTCTCTAGTCAATACTAAAAGCATATTCCACTGATGCACTGACCTAATGCTAATGATCTGAAGAAAAAACATTATTGGAATATCTGTTTCTCTAAGTATACGCTCCACAATTTAAATGGTATGACTAACATGACCTGTATATTCAAGACAAGTCCTACAGTTGTGTTATCAACAAGGCATCAAAAAATCTTGTAAAGAGTCATTAAACACCAATATTTGTGAAGCCCATGGATGATGAAACATCATGAAGGATTATATAATTAGTGTTAAATAAATGGTATTTGGGAACTATAAGATCTATATTGAATAAAGATGAGCTATATTATTTCAGTATTAATGAGCTTTGAATAGCTATGCATTGCAAATGTCAGTGTTACTATCTTTTGATTCACATAGCAGATATTAAGTTAGTCAGAAACTGTGCATTTGACAAGCAAGAATGCAAAAGTATAGTCATGGACACTTTACACATTCTTACCTGGAATCCAGACATGTAAGTATCTCTTCTCTATCCACATTACCCAGTCATTTAAATTAATAGGAGTAGCTCTATTTATCTGATATAAAACATATCTAACTAGTAACTTAACTATATAATCTCAGCACCAGAGAGATGATGAATGAAAGCATCTGAGAATGGCTTGGTACATTGTGGATCCTCTCATATAGCTGAAATGTCATGAAGGGTCTCATTTAGAGATATAGCATGGTCAGCCATTTTAAATGTAGCTTCAGAAGAGAGGAGAGGACACATTAAAACAAATGGAAAAGGATTAGCCAAGGAGAAGCAGAGAGTGTGCAATAACAGGAAATAGGAGAGGACAGGCCAACGGCAAAGGGACACCTGGTGACCCATGGACACAGAAGCAGCAGAGACAATATAACAGTGCTGCAATGGAGATACCCTAGCAGTTACTAGAGCTGCAGTGCAGTCATATGGGATAGCAGATAAGAAGTGAATTCAGCTATAGAACTGCAGGTACTGCTGACCTTTTAAAAATCCAGTCACAAGCAAAAACAGAGTAGTAGAGCCCTATCATATGGGTGTAGATTCACATAGGGATCCAAACGGTATAATTTAGCAGACTATATATAAGAAAAATAGTACCCATCTATCTGTTGCCTTATAGGGGACATATCTCAACCACAAAGACACGCAGATAGTGAAAATGAATGGATGGAAAAGGATTTTCTATGCTATTGGAAAAGAAAAATGAACTGGTTTAGCCTTTCTAATATCCGACAACATAGTCTTCAATGTGAAAAACATAAAAAGACATGAAGAAGGACATTAAATAATCAAGGGATCCATTCAACTAGAAGAACTGATGATAATAAATGTATACACATCAAATGCAAGGACATCTATCTACATGAAACAAATATTAATGGATTAAAGGGAGGGGGGGAATCTTAACACCACTAACTATAATGGACAGATCGATGAGACAGAAATTCAGCATGGAAAAAAGAGAGCTCACCCAGAAAATAGAACAACTGGACTTAACTGATATCTACAGAACCTGTCATCATACAGACAGAAAATACTTTTTCTTTTTTCATTAATACATGGAACCTTCTCCAGGATTGATCATATTATTGGCCACAAAACAAACCTCAGAAAACTAAAAAAAAAAAAAAATTTTAAATGATACAATGCATCTTCCCAGACCACCATGGAGTGAAAACTGGAGACCAACAAGTCAAAAATACCTCAAAAGATATGCAAATGCTTGAAGACTGAAAAACATGTTGCTAAATGAACAATGGGTTATAGAAGAAGTTAAAGAAGAAATCTAAAATGTTGTCTGATATGAATAAATACATCAACATAGCACTTCAAAATTTGTGTGACACAGTCCAAGGCAGTCAGAGGAAAGTTAATTTCAAATAATGTTTATGTCATAAAACTAGAAATGCAACAGATAAACAGACTAACTAAATGTCTGTAGGAGCTGGAAAAACAACAGGAAAGTAATCCTAATATTGGCAAAAAATAAGAAGAAATAATCAAAATAAAGGAGGAAATGGACAAAATAGAGACTAAAAACACAATATGTAGTATCAAGGAATCAAAGAGCTGACCCTTTTCTGTTTTTTTTTTCTTTTAAAATAAAAACAAAAAAGAGAAAAAAGTTGTTGCTTTTTATTTTTTACTTTTTTAACTTTAAAATAAAAACAAAAGAGAAAAGAAAAAAAATTGTTTTTTTTTATGTTCTTTTCCTTTAAAATAAGAACAAAAAAGAGAAAAAAATTGTTGTTGGTTTTTTGGTTTTTGTTTTTTGTTTCCTTTAAAATAAAAAAACAAAAAAGAGGAAAAAAAAGAGCTGACTCTTTGAAATAATCATCAAAAAAGATTTCCGACTAGCCAACTAATCAAAAAAGGAGGGAGAAGACATGGATCAATGCAACCAGCGATGAAGATGGAAGATGCAACAATGTGTATCTCCGACATATATGGAATAATAAAGACATGCTGCAAGCTGCAATTTACTAACACACTGCAAGAACCAGAAGAAACGATTAGATTTCTAGACATACAAATGAAATCACAAGGCAATTAAAATCTAAATACACCAATAAGTAGGATGGAAATTGAATCTGTAATTAAATCTCTCTCAACAAAGAAAAGACCAGGACTAGACGGCTTCACTGCTGAATTCTACTGAACATTTCAAGAATGAACTCAATTCTCCACAAGCTACTGAAAACAATAGAAAGGGAGGCAATACTTCCAAACTCTATCTATGAAACCAGCATTACCTTAATATCAGTCCAGATACATACACCAGAAAGAAAGTGAAAAACAACCGATATCCCTGATGAACATAGATGCAAAAATTCTCATCAAAATATAAGCAGATAGAATCCAACAATACATCAGACAGATCATTCACTTGGACCAGACTGAATGTATCACAGGCATGCAGGGATGGTTTAACATACACAAATCAATCAATGTGATAAACCACATCAGCAAAATGAATAAAACCACATCATTATCTCAATAGATGCAGAGTAGGCATTGTATAAAAGCCAACATCACTTTATGCTAAAAACCCTAAACAAGATAGGCGTTCTTCAACGCAATCAAAACAATATAGGAAAAGCCCATGCTTGCATCATATTGATTGGGGAATTACTGGAAGTTTTTCCACTAAGATCCAGAACTAGACAAGGATGAGTGCTTTGACCACTGCTATTCCCATAATACTGCAAGTCCTCACTAGAGTTATTATGCAATAAGAAGAAATCAAAATAACTCAGATTGGAAACAAGGAATTAAAGTTATCCCTGGTCACAGACAGCATGATTCTATACATAGAAAAACCAAAAGACTAAATCAAGAAACTACTGGAAATTGTTTGGCAGGGTGGCAGGATACCTTTACAATATGATACTAGACTTTCTACCAGTGCCTATCATTATAATGCCATAATACACTTCAATAGCAGAATGTCGGACTTGTAGCTGTTGGTGAAGAACTATACTACAGTAATACTATGGTGGAAAACAGTGGCAGGGGAGGAAGAGGAAGGAGAAAAGAAAGGTAAAGGGAAGAATCCTATACCAATAAGAACGCATTATAAAAAATAATATAAGTTAGCAATAAAATGAAATGAAGTTTCAAAGCAATACTATGTTAAAGAATAGGTTACAATCAAGAATATAGAATACTAGAAACAAGATAATGTATAAACACACACACATATATATACTAAGCATACATGTATATTTTTTTCAGTTTCACTCTATGAATGGGAAATGTACTGAGAAAAAGGCAAAAAAGTATTAGAAAATGTGTTTAGCTTTTAAGAGAAAAGAGTCTCTTAGAGTAGGACTCACTACAATAAACGTGTTATTTTTCACTTTTATCTTCCCATTCACCAACCTCTTTCATGGTGATTATGCTTCTCTCGCTTCGTGCAGGTGATTTTCCCTTTTGCCTATGGAATCCTTCTGTCCAACCACTCACCTTTATGTGGCCAAATCCTATTTATCTTTGAGAGTTTTTCAGGACATCACTTCTTCCAGGCACCTGTCTCAATCTCTTAAGGCTCTGTTAAGTGCTCTTCCAATAAGCTTCACATTAGCTTATAAATCCCTGTCACTCTCTTTATAACTGAAAGTTTGATTGCCTGTGTCCCACCAAGCTGGTATTCCAGCAATGCCTGTGGCTGTGCCTGGCAATTACTAGATGCTCATAAATATTTGTGAAATGAATAGATAGATGATTAAAATAGTATTAAAGATATTAAAACATGTCATATATATGCATATATATATATATATACATACATACACACATGACAGTCTGGAAAGCTTTTGTTGGTGTTATTTGGTTCTCCTTGACTTTTTTAAAAAAGAATTATTAATGTAGCGATTCAGTAAGTAGCAGGAGAGTCGCTGTGCTATGGCAAAGATAAAGAGAATTAAAGCATTAATTCTTTGGCTCAGAGCTAGACAAATATATTCCAATGAATGCTAATTCCACAAAATACTCTGGAACAAAAGAGGGAAGGAGGATCTTTAATCAGTAATTTCAGGAAAGACTGGAATCCCTAACCCCTAGAAAGAATTGCAGTGTGTTGTAGCATATTTTAGTCCTATGAAAGTCTGTTGTAAAGAATATGGTTAGTGTGGCTTAAAAATATTTAAATACGAATGCCATTTTTATGTAATACCTACTAGCACTTATTTCCCAGAACATATCCTGCAATGTTGGGTTTAAAAGATCAACCTTTCACAGAAAGGAATTTTCTGTTTCATGATGAAAATAAAAAATAGGATTAATACTGGAGGGTACAATTTTAAAAAAGACTAATTTAAAAAAAGACAATTTTTTAAAAGACTAATAACACATGGCATCTACTGAGCACTTTCTATGTGGCAGATAGTATGACAAATATTTTACCCACATTAGCTTCCTGAACTTTTATAATACATTTAAGAAGTAGCAACTACAATTCCCACTAAATGAAGAGGAAATTAAAGTATCCTATGGACCGAATATGTCTTTCTGAGTTACTTTATATTCCCCCTCTTAACCATTGTGCTACCTCCATAAAAAAGCACAAACTTTGCTTCCCCAGTAAAATAAGTGAAGAAATGGGAGTGCAAGTTTGTTTTAATGTTGTCCGTTGCCTTCCTTTCCCTTAACTGCTTCTTTCTTCCTTCCTTTCCTCCTTCAAACATCCTGAATGTCCATTCTGTGTCGGTCATGTGTTGGTCTTGACGTTTCAGTGACGAGCCAAAGCCCATCCTTCTTTTCAAAAAGCCTCTGGTTTAGTCCAGCAAGTCAATCGGTTTCAGAGCATCAGGTAGGCGAAATGGAAGGCTCTCTCACACAGACTGCACCTAGCTCACCTGAAAGGCTGCAAAAGCAGAGATGAAAGCCCCACCCAGGACTGCTGCCAATGCATTCCCAAGGCTGCATCATAAGAAGAGGCACTGAGTGGCAATAGGAAGAAGGATCTGAAGTTTCATGCACAAATTGAGGAATTAATACTGTTTTCATAAACTACATGTATTAGTGAAACTTGGGAGTGAGTGCACTTGTCACCTCTTTCAAACATTCCCTGGATCTCTGAGAGTTCAGCAATATGTCATTCTGGCCATGTGCCAAGCAACTCTTTGGGGAAATTAAAGTAAAACTGTAATCACAAAAGACTTTCAAAATAAATCTAATTCATGAGAATAAACTTATTCCCTACTTTGAAACTGAAAGTAATAAACAAATAAGCTCCCTGCACTTGACCTAGATCATACTTCTAATCCCATCATCCTATGAATGTCTACCTCATTATTGGGATGGGGAGGACTATTGGATTTTTTTTTTCTTCTAGCCCCTGTCTCTGGCCTCTATTCTGTTATTGATGCTTAATGAATGCTTGAAGAGGGAGAGATCTAAGGAGGACACAGGGTTGGAGAAGACCTGCATGAGGCACTGGAGTCACTGATATACTAAAAGAGTCTCAGAAAATGGATGTGTGCATCTCTTGCAACAAGGTTCAAGTTTGGACCACACTTCTTCACAGCTGCTTCATGGTGTCTTCATCCCCTCAACAATCTCAGGCCAATCTAAGGCAACTTATCCGATCTCTCATGTGGATGAGAAGTCTCAGGCCTGTCTTCCTTCTTGCTAAATAGTCAGTGAGCGGAGCAGAGGTCAAGGTGAGGTTCTGCTTGAAATTCAACTTGTGCTGCTTAAGGAACATTGCACATGAAAAATTGATCAGGACACTGCACCCGGGCAAATATTATTAATAATGCAATATTTAAGCACACCACACATCCTTCTTAATGACGAAAAGAAACCCAAGGTCACACTAAATAGAAGTCATTCCAATGATAACAAAAAGAAGAATAATTTCTCCATACTCATTTCTCCCCAACAGCATCTTTGACACCATAATATGACAAATGAGTAGCTTTTCATCAAGAAGCCTTTCTCAAAAGAAACATCCTTAAAACTTGGGTTTCAGAAAACAGCAGAATCTCGGGGGACTAGCCTTCATTTTCTCATTTCCCAATCTATAAAACAGAAATAAGACCACCTAAACTCTTCATGATATTTCTTTTCTCTATCTACCAAGTGAGGGGCTTCTACATGTCTCCAAGTTACCAAATTGCAACATTTAAAATCATGAAAATAAACTAAATTACTAAGAGCATGGGATTTGGAGTTTTCTGGTTGAGTTGTATTCAAGAAAACCTCCTTCACACACCTGCAAGCAGGACTTTGGTTGGGTTATTTAACCTCTCCAACCCCCAAATTCCTGAATGACCAATAAGTTAATAAGAGTCCTGACATTTCAGGTTTCTTTTGAGCACTAAGCAATTCAAGTCAACACAGCTAGGATAAGAAAATGAAAATCAAGATGTGTTTCTAGATTATGCTATTTCCACTAAAAAAAAACAGGATGCCAACAACAAAACAATCGTGTACAAATCCAGACAGGATACAATATTAGCACAGGTATTCTATTACTGAATGCCTAAGGCAGGGACAGTTAACATGATCTATAGTTGAAAGCAACACAATTGTGCAAAAACCCTGGAATGGGAAGACAATGCAGGGCAAGGGATTATTTCTCTCTCTGAGTCTTTTCTTTCATGAAACATGGACAGTAACAGTAACAGTTTGACAGAATTGTAAACAGCTCTGCTAATCACTTGGGAAAAGCAGGGGATGATGGCCCAAGCGCTTGGGTCCCTGCTCCCATGTGGGAAACTCAGATTGTGCTTCTGGCTTTGACCTGGTGCAGCTGAGCTGCTGCAGACATTTGCTAAATGAACCAGCAAATGGAAGATCTTTCTGGCTGTCTTACTTTCCCTGTTAATCTGCTTTTCAAATAAATAATCTTTGAAAAAAACATAGATGAAGTAAAGTATATAGGTGACCAATATAGTACCTATGGCAAAATAAATAGTCTGCAATTGGTTAGTGTTGCTATTAAGCACATTTTTAATACATTAAATAAAGTAATTCTTTAACATTATAAATGGCCAAAACCTGTAGAATGATCTTCAAAACCTGTGAGTGTAACCCTAAAAGAAGCAGAACAACAAGTTCCCATTGGCCCGCCCATTTCTACACTAAAAAAAAAAAAAAAAAGCCTGGAAACCATATACTTAGGCTTTCAATGAGGCTTTTTTCTCAGAAAGATTATTTACATTTCAGATTTATTATTGTCTTCCATGGTGCTGACATTAAATAACCTTCCATTCTCTACCATGTTAGAAGAGAACAGTGCTTCTTGACTCCATAAATAATTCAAGCGTACATTAATATTTTAACAAGAATAAGCAATATATTTTAGACTCTAGAAAAACCATGAAGATTAAAATTAGTTATTTGTAGCTGAAAACTTAATTGAGTCAACATATTGATTGTTTTTTCTTGCAAATTTTATTGCCCATACAGTGAAGTGCCTACTATTATTCTGAATGCTGCATACTTAATTATATCTGCTAGGTTTTTATCTTATTGAAAACTCAAAAGCATCCAACCATGAACTTAAATGCTTTTGCTCGTCTGATGCTAGCTATGGAACCACCTCCCTTTGCTTACAACAGCACACTCTTCTTTCTCATACATTTTTGTAAAGGTGATAGATGGTGCTTTCCAAAAGCATCAGATTTCTGAGTTACCACTTCTAATCTAACAAGAGCATTAAAGGTTACTAAAATACAGATATATGCATGGATGATTTCATTTAATCCTTATAATAACCCCAGGGGTAAGCAATATCTTCCTCTCCTATACGTGAAGACACTGAGGTTCAGAGAAGCTAGGCAACATCTTACAGTTCTCAAGGTCACAGAGACAAACCATGCCTCTGGTGGGAAAAGCTAAGCTTTTTCCTCTACACCCAGCTGCTTCAGAGTACTGGTAACAACAATACTTGAGAATCCCTATTGAGCATTTACTATTGCTGTTTTAAAATATTTACACAACTGAATTCATTTAATTATTATAATCCTTGAGATAGAGGTTATTTTTGCTTCTACAGTTCAGAGAAATAACGTTTTGAGGTTGAAATGACGTCCCAGATGTTAGGTGCTGGAATCAGGAGTCAAAGTCCATTAATTCTAGGTGTCGATCTTAACTACTGCACAAGCTATAACCCTAGACACTGAAACCTGGAAAGGCAGAAGATAAATTGAGACCACTAGAGGAACATGCCACCCCCAAACAGGATGCAATGGTTATCTGATGGGCATATGATAGAAGTAGCTCACAGATGATGAGCTGGAAGTGTTAGCAATGGTCATTTTGGAAACTGATATGGGATCCTTGTTGCAAACCTAGGCCCCTTGCTAATATGTCAAACTTCAGTTCAGGAACAGGAAGTCTATAGGAGGACTTCCATGCTACCCCAGTTTTTCTCAAAGTATAACCATATCAAATATTGCTTCCACCATCTGTGATGACATGATTTTAGAAGGAAAAAAAATGTGCTTAGAGTAAGCTGAATGTTTACAATGTAAGCTTCTTATTCAATGAGGCTAGATGAATTCAAAGGTGCAATAGCAAGTAAAAATGGTTTTGGTGTTTAGCAGATTCACACATGTAAGCACACTTTCAAACACCCATGCTTGATTATGTACACACGTACACATATTCCCCCCCATGGTTTCTGGTCTTCTAACATGCAGAGGGCACATCTAAGTATGTGTCAGAGTTGCAGTTAGGATTTGAAAACAAATCCATGTGCATATTGGCAAATGGACATAGAGTATGTGTGAAGAATCCAGATCTCAAGAGATGTTTATTAAGTCTGTACTATGTCTGTGTAGGCCCTGGTTTCCCAAGGGTTAACTCCACAGCTTAGCTTGTTTCTCTAGGGGTAACAGGATGGACAATCTTGGCCTAATACATTTAGCCCCTGGCTTGACCGCAAGTTCCTCTTCCTTACTTCCCCTTTTTCAAGATGCCCCCGGGGGAGCTTAGGAGTTGCTTGAGCATTGGAAAATACAGGGAGGAACTAGGAAGACTATAAAAGAGGCAGGCTAACCTCAAATAAATGGCATTCTCTTTACAAGAATGACCCACTGCGTGTTGTCTTGTGTTGTCTTTCTGTAACCCTAGTCCCTTCGCTCGGCTCGTGGTATGCAGCGACGTAGGTGTTGCCAAAATGTCTGGCCTATGCCAAGTTTCCAACTCTTGTTATCTTAGTAGTTTCAACAGCTTGAAAATAATCTTGACTTTCAGCTAGTCATGGGCTTCTAGACCTAGTTATGGCCTTCTACACCCCACATTTTGGGTAACAATTCCCCATCCTAACATTTGTTCTAGTTCATTCTGATTGCAATAATTCTGAGCATATACAATCGGCATGGCATACCCAATCCTAGATTGTTAATCAAATGACAAATTAAAGCTCTGAGAATCCCTTGGAATTGAGTAGCACAATATTGTATTTGCCATAGATTACAATATGACAAATAACTTTAAAATGTAGTGGCTTAAATCTGCAAACATTTCTTATCTACCCCAGTGTCTGAGGG
This sequence comes from Ochotona princeps, assembly GCF_030435755.1. Lineage (NCBI taxonomy): Eukaryota > Metazoa > Chordata > Mammalia > Lagomorpha > Ochotonidae > Ochotona > Ochotona princeps. The sequence goes on from NC_080833.1 coordinate 39,121,559, forward strand.
TCAGAAACTTGTGAACTGTTTGCTTGATTGTTCTACTTCAGGACAACTTATGAGTTATCAAGCTGCAGATCAGAAAGCCACTTTCAAGCACATTTCCATGACTATTTGGTATCCAAGAAGGTTTTAGTCTTTCATCACATGGGTCTCTACATAGACTTTCTGGCGATTTGGCAACAGGGCTCACCAAGGAAAATAATGAAAGATAGGAAGAGAAATGCAAGAGAAACCTTATCTCAGCAGTGACATAATCACATCATCACTGATGTCTGATTGGATTCATCACATCTACTAATTATGGCATAACACGGGCAGGAGTTGAAAAAAAGATTATTAGTAACTAGCTTGAAGGGTATAATCCATAAGTAGCAAACAGCATAAAGTAATCAAGAGAAGGCAATTTAAAGATATGTTCTAACATTAAGTTGTTCTTAATACAAAAAGAATTTAAAAAAATATGATTTCATTTAGCTTAATTGATTGTTGAATGGATTTAGTTCAGATCAGGGTTAACTATACAAGGATGTTTTTAAAAGTTCATAAAAGGGCCTGACGTGGTAACCTAGCAGCTAAAGTGTTCACCTTGTACACGCTGGTATCCATATGGGCGCTGGTTCTAATCCCAGCAGCCCCACTTCCCATTCAGCTCCCTGCTTGTGGCCTGGGAAAGTAGTCAAGGACGGCCCAAAGCACTGGGACCCTGCACCTGCATGGGTGACCCAGAAGAGACTCTGGGCTACTGGCTTCTGATTGGCACAGCTCCGGCTCTTGTGGCTATTTGGGGAGTGAATCATCGATTGAAGATCTTCCTCTCTCTCTCCTTTTCTCTGTATATCTGACTTTCCAATAAAAACAAGTAAATCTTTTTTTAAAAATCATGAAAAACAGAATTAAAATACAATTTTATTGTACAGAAAAACATTTTGACACGCAGGGCAGGGGTAGGGCTTTAAAATATTTGTTAAAAATATATTATGGGGAAAAAATGCATGGATTGCAAACGTTTTGTACCAAAATAAACTTATTGTTTTCAAAACTTTGAAGTAGGCTCATTCTTAGGATTTTGAAGATTTTGAAATTCCTTTAAACTTGGAAGATCAGCCTGAAGCAGAGATGAAGTAATTTTGATAGTGTTCTGCTCTCTCCCCTCCATGTGGTACCTCGTCTTCTCAGAAAAATCAGGCTGCATACTTACTCAAGTTCAACTGAGGTCTCTATTGCTCATTCACCCACCTAGGTCACCGGCTGCCCTGTAAGAGCTGTCCCATGTCTATTTCCTCATTCCTTCTCTCAGGACCATTACCAGATGGTTTTGTCGCCCAAATCATTTGCCTTCACCTCTTACCCCAAACTTGTTTTATGTCAATTTTCTCTCTCTTTTGGGTTACTAAAGGCATTTCTTGTTCTAGCCAAGTCTCACAATGTATAGTCTAACTAGCAATCAAAAATACCTTTTATAAATGAACAACTTACATAACAGCCATGAGAATAAAAGGATCCTAGAATGACTGTCTAAAACGGAAACCCCGATCCCACTAATGATTAACTTACGAAGTTATTTAGCCTTTCTTGCATGTAAATTTTCTAGTTTTTATGAATATCTCTGCATCTCCCTCTGTAACTCTTCCTTTCAAGTCAATTAATTAAAAATCTTTTAAAAATCTATGCAGCAATGAACACAAAAGCTCCAACAAAGTGCTGTTTTTTACAAGGTTACACATTAATACATAGTTTTTTTTCCAAGAATGAACAAATATTTTAATATTAAGAAGAAACTTAATAGAGTTGTTATAGCAATTTAAAAATATGAAGACATGTACAGTTCCTTTGAGTCCTTGATATATAGTAAGTATAATACGCTTATGGTTGCTTAGTATTCAGTCTGGTCCTTAAACCAGTGGTATTGGCATCACTTTGGAGCCTGGTTGCAATGTTGAGTTCCAGTTACAAACTATTGACACATGATCTGTGTTTCAATAAGATCTACTGATTTAGCCACTGCCCCAACCTCTTCATTGTTTTTCCTTCCTTCCTTTCTTTCTTTCTTTCTTTCTTTCTTTCTTTCTTTCTTTCTTTCTTTCTTTCTCTCTTTCTTTTTGGATGATGTTTACATAATAGATCAGGGTGGGAAGGATCTAGAGTTAGGGAGAAGTGGGTGTGATCACTGTTTCCAAGCTTTCTAATTCTTCTTCCCATTTCTGGGAGGAGGGGGGTGATAAGAGAATAGGCCATACCCAGACTCCCTACAATCCCAGCGCCTGGGGATGGGGAAAGGTCACCCGATACCAACCCAGGGTCACAACAGCACGTGTTCCAAAGGTTTTACCCAGGTGGATGTGATAGTTTTGAAATTCTGTAGATCTCACTGATCTATGGATGAGGAATTCCTTCCAATATCCACTGGCTGACACCATCAACCTTACAGCCTCTAATCACCCAGATGTTTGCTATTATTGTTTGGCTGAGGTAGCTGTCTATATGTTCCATTCTCCATTCTCTGCTATGGTACCAAATGTCCACTGCAGGGCACAATGAGCTACTACGTCCTCCCTGTGCACCATGGTCTGCCATACAGCACTCCATCTTCTACACTGTGGAGAACCAGTTCTCCTAGGTGGGTTCATGGACCTGAGTCAGGTGACCTGGGCCTTGCTGGACTTCCCACCCGCAAGGTCTAATGAACTCAGCCCCCACCATGCAGCAGGCTTGATGTCCTGAACCAGGAGATCCAGACCCCTCCAGACTCCCACCCCTAAGACTCACAGATACAGTACCGGCCACACAGGTGGGCCCAAGGACCTAGATCAGCAGACCCAGGTCGCACTGGACCATCCTTCCTTGGGGCTTATGGACCCAGCCCATCCATCCCTGGGCCATGCAAACCAGGACCTGTCAGACCCCCAACCTCTGAGGCTCATAGACCCAATCCTTACCATGCAAACAGGATCGGTGGCTCGGGCCAGGAGACCCAGAGCCCTCCAGGCCCATCACCTCTGGGGTTCATGGGTTTAGCACCTACATGCAGGCAGGCCCAAGGACCTGGGCCAGAAGACCCAGGTCCCATCGCACCCTTCACCCCCATGGCTCACAGACCTAGCATCTACCACCTCCAGACTGACATGGTTCATCTTCCTTGGCATCCACCAGTGGGTACTATTGTTTAGTTTGACCCAACCTTCCCCCAGTGCTGGTTGGTGCTGCAACCTAGCCTTTCAAAGGCAGTCCCCAGTACTAGCTTGAGTGTAAACTGGTTAGTAATGTGGCCTAACTCATCCCCTCCCACACTCCAGCCCGGTTCTTGGATCTGCAAGTGGATGTTATACACTGGCCTGGCCTGGCCCACCCCCTGACCTGATCCACATGTATACCAGGCAGTAGTGTAACCTGGTCAGATTTGGGCTACTTCTTACCTTGGTTCTTGCACTTATGTACAGGGACTGTAACCTAACAAATGGGATCACCACACTCTCTATCCAGTCTCCTCCCAGTGGCAGATCTTGCACATACTGCTGAGTCCCTGGCCAGGTTGATTTTGTCCATCTGTTGTTCTTGTAGGAATGGTGTCCTTGCCCAATTGGCCCATACCCTTTCTGGTTCTTACTGTTGGGTGTTAAAGCCCATCCACACTTGGTCTTTACCCAGACACAATTCTCACATGGCTCAGCAGGAGTTGAGACCTAACCTATCCCACTGTACACCCACTCTGACTCTCACAGGTAGCAATAGGTGCTGAGCTCTAGCCCAGCTGGCCATCTCCAGACCCAGGTCCCATCTGTGCCAAGAGAGATTGCAGCCATGTCCAGCCCAGGAGATTACACTGATTCTTCAATGAATTCTTCAGTGAATTACACTTCAATTCACTGATGGGTATTCCAGCCCAGCAGGGGTGTCCCCTTAGCTCCCTAACCATGCCTATTCCAGCCACAGTTCTTGTGTGTGCCAGTGGAGGTTGCTGTTCCTCATGGGTAAAGCCACATATTCCTGTGCAGATTCTACCCCCAGACTTGATTCCTTCCCATTTTAGTCAACTTCACGACCCAGCCTCACAGAATCTTTTCTGTTTTTGATACTCTCTGGTGGGTTCCATGTTGCCCTTCAAGTACAATGGTTTTGTTCGTTGAAGTTCCAGAGAAGTCATTCCTCAAATGGACCTGACCCTAAGGTCCTTGATAATGCCAACATATGCCATCTCTCAAACTCCCAGTAAACCCACACCCACAAAATCCCAGAGCACATGGCCATGTGGCCCGAGGGCTACGCCTGGGAACCGCTGGTGCATGGGCCACCCAGCTCAGGTCCCCCCAGCAGCCACCATACTAACTGGGAGGTGCTTGCACCCAAGCCTTGAGGTCAAACTCACTCAGGCACCTCCAACCAAGATGGCAGTGGTGGGTGGAGTGGAGTCAGGTCCTTACTTTTGCTTAGAGCTGCCCTAGATCCCTTCATAGTGTAATTATTGTGGAGGGAGAACTCCCTTGGACTTAGACAAGCCCAGGGTTTGCCACTGCCTGGCAGCAATGGGCAGGGTTGGGCCCCAAGCATTGAGCCCAACCTGGCTCAGGTCCTCATACCCAAGCCCCAACATTGAACTCACCTGGGCACCTCCCCCACCTCTTAAGATTTTAGATTTTTGTATGTCAAGTCATCAGTAGATACTCCTGCTACACCTAGCCTTGCTGCCTCTTCTGAGTCTTATTGGTCTTTTTGTTTCCATATCTCACCCAAAACGCTGTCTCTTAATATGTTCTTTTAGTTTCAAACTCTGAGTCATCCTACAGGGAGCTAACTCACTGTATTGCTCCAACCACAGCTCCTGTGATACGGCTTCTTGCCCAAAGCTTGGCAGTCCTTCCAGCATCCTGCTTTTCAAAAGCAGCCATCTGAGAGTAACTTTGTAATTGTATAGCCCCTTAAGACAATTTCTGCACTTTCCTTTCCTTTCTCTCTCTCTCTTTTTTTTTTCCTTTTTGACTCTGTGGGCCTCATATTACAGTCCTCAAAATGAAGACAAAATTATTCAGCTGCTTAATAAATACAATACCTTACTAGTTATTTCATCCTGTAAAGTTATTTAAACTATTTGAGCCTCAATTTTCAGCACAATAGAAATAATGTTACCTTTATCAGAAGTTTGTGAAGATGGCAATAAAAACGTGTCAAGCACTTAGCTTTATGGTTAGTATACACTATGCAAGCAATAAACATTAGCTACATGCAATTGAGTACTACTGCATGTTATGATTGTTGGTTCATTTGTCTCATTTGTCTATGACATCCCTGACATGTAACTCTCAAACATTTGCTCACATTTCTGGAGTTACATTAAAAAGGACATCATATATTTTCATGTGCAAATTTCAGAGAATATATGAGCAATTATAATCATAGTCAGGAAATAATTGATAAATGAACAGATGAAGGAATGACATATGCTTGCTAACAATCAAGGTGATATTTGTTTGCTCTTGCCTGCAAGAAAAGTAATAAATACTCAGCCTTCAAATTTTCAATTAACTAGGCCTCCTTCATGTTAATACGAATTCCAAATAAACCCAGCATTCCAAACAAAATAATGAAAATAACTTTATATTTATAATTACAGAAAGATTGGCTAAAGTCCTCACCTTGCACACGCCTGTATCCCATATTGGTGCCGGTTCTAATCCCAGCGGCCTTGCTTCCCATCCAGCTCCCTGCTTGTGGCCTGGAAAAGCAGTCAAGGACAACCCGAAGCCTTGGGACCCTGCACCCATGTGGGAGACCTGAAGAAGTTCCTGGATCCTGACTTCAGATCAGCATAGCACCGGCCCTTGTCGCTGCTTGGGGAGTGTCCCTCAAGACTGTCTTTCCTCCTCTCTGTATATCTGACTTTGCAAAAAAATAAATTTAAAAAAATCTGTAAACAAATAATTGCAGAAAGAGCTTGGACTCTTAAATGGTTAAGTTTTAGTCATGAATATTTGTGAGATCTTAGACAGGAGTCTTAAACTGTGTGGGTTTGATTTCCTCTTCCGCAAAATGAAGATACTAATTGGTCCTCAATATCATTATAATATTTTGGTGAAGTAATGACAAACATAATTGGTAGTTCAACAATGGGTAAATAATAGAAAATAATGATGAATTTGTTTGTAGTTTATTTCTTTAAAAAAAATTATATAAAGGGGACACATTACATGTAGTTCAGTTACACAGTTTAAATAAAACAATGTTACTTCCCACTGTATTCTCGCTCCCTCTCAAACTCTCCCTTCTTTTCTCATTTTTAATTTTCTTTTACTTTTTACAATGATACCTTTGTATTACTTTATAATAGCATTTGTATGCCTCCAGGAGCAATTCAATAGAAGAAAACATGATAACTGTCTTTTTGAGATTAGCTTCCTTCTTCTTAATGTCTGAATATTAATCCTTTATCAAATGCATGGTTTGCAAATATTTTCTCCCATTCTCTGTTGTCTCTCCACTTCCTTCTTTAGGTTCCTGTGCATTAGTTTCTCAGCTTGACAAATTCCATTCATGTATTTTTGCTTTTAGCGCTTGTGCTTCTAGAATCTTAGTTGAGAAATTTATTTCTTGGCCACAGTTTTGCGTGTTTCTTTTATTTTTCCTTTAGTAGTTTGATGGCCTTAGGTTTTTTTTTTTAATTATTTCACAATATGTGACAGTTTCATAGGCTCTTGGAATCCCTCCACCCCTCCCCATACCCCTCCCCCCTGGTGGATTCCTCCACCTTGATGCAGTATTACAGTTCAAATTCAATCAAGATTCTTTCCTTGCAAGCGTATGCCAAACATAGAGTCCAGCTACTTATTGTCCAGATGGGTTGAACAGTTTCTTGGGGAGACCGTTTCTGGTCCGAAGTTAGAGCTGGTAGAATATTATCCCAGTCAATTAAGAGTCCCAATATAACATCAACAGCAATTTGCAACATTATAGAATTGACATGGTTTTGAGTAACCAGTATGTTAAAAAAAAAAAAAAAAGCAAGTTCTTAACCACAACCTCTGATTAGCTCATTGACATTTCAATTTTAGTTTATATACAGGACCGGCTGCTATATACCTTAAAATGGCTATAAGGTACCATTCAGCTGTCTCGTGTCTATTTCATTTTAGTATTTTGCCATTTGTTGTGTTGAAGTATAATTTTGCTGATCTTGGCAGATTTTAGGATAATCTAGACCGGCTTGTAACTCTAACAAGACATTTGTCAACAATTAAGGTGCAGAACATTTTTTTTGGCGGGGGGGTGCAGGAAAATCCTCAACACCATGGTGAGGAGTGACTAATCTTTGTGTCCCACCGAGCGAGGCATGAGGATGGCCTTAGGTTTTAAGTTAGAACCGTAGGCTATTAATTGTTGATTTTTGTACATGGTGTATGGTATGGGCTTTATTTAAAAGTTTGGATGTGGAAATCCAATTGTTATAGTACAATTTGTTGAGAAGACTGTCCTTTCATCTGGGAATAATTTTCACTTATCTGACATGTGGGTTAATTTCTGGGGATTCTAGTCTGTTCCATAGTTCTACATACCTAATTTAATTTTAGTACCAGGCTATTTTCATGAGATTGTCTTGACTATTGTTTGTATAGTTTTATATTTTGTTCTATTTTAGAAATATGTGGATTTTTATTAACTATAATCATTCTACTGTTCTGGGATACAGTAGAACTTATTCTTTTCTGGTCTGCATTAACCTGTTCCCATTACTCCTTGTCCCCCTGCTCTTCTCTGCCTCTAGTAATTACTAAAGAGTAGTACTCTTTTCTTTCTAAAAAAATTTTTAAAAAATAAAAACTAGAGTAATTAAAGAATTTTAAAGAATTTAATTACTCTCTTTACTCCTTTAACATCAACTTGTTGCCTCCACATACGAGAGAAAACTCATGACCTTATTTATCATTTTGGGCCTACCTTACTTCATTCACCTTAATATCTTCTAATTCTATCAATGTTACAGTAAATTACAGAAATACATTTTTTGCGGACACATAATATTCCATTGTGTATGCATGCCACTTTTTCATCCATTCACCCATAAATTTATTGTATATACTGCTACAATAAATATGTTAAAATAAGTAGTTCTTTGGAACTTGATTTCATTTTCTTTGACAATATATGCTAAAGTGGAATAGTTGGATCAGGTAGACCTATTGTTAGATTTTGGAGACCTCCACACTGTTCCCCATTGTGGATATACTAGTTTACATTCCCACCAGCAGTGTGTAAGAGTCCCTTTCTTCTCTATTTCACCACCATTTGTTATTTCTAGTTCTGATCATACCCCTGCTGATGGGTGCAATGGTATCTTCTTATGTGTTGATGCCTTGTACACAAGTTAGTGGCTAACATATTTGTTGGATTAATAAACAAATGTATGAATAAATGTTTTTTCTAAAAGCTAGTTTGATGTTGAAACACATGATAAAAGAATTCACTAAGCCGTGCTGAATGAAAGTCTTCTGTGCTGTAGCCAAGCCAACTGACCAGTTTTTGAAAGTGCATTAGAAACACATACATGAGGAAGTGGGAGTTTAACTTAATGTTTACGATGTATGTGTGTGCCACATCAGGGTGCCTGAGTTCTATTTCCAGCTATGGTCCAGCTTATTGCCAGTGCAGATGCTGAGAAGCAGGGGCGATGGCTAAAGTAGTTCGAATTCATGTGACCCCCGTGGAAGACTTAGGTTTCATTCCCAAATTCTAGCTGCAGACCAGCCCCAGATGTAGCAGACATTTAGGGGGGTAACTTAGTGAATGGGAACTCTTTTTCTATGCCTGTCTGCCTTCCAAATTAGTGATAATGTTGTAATTTTAAAGTGCTTTATCTTAATTAAAATCTAAATAAGATACAACAAAACTGAAAAAGAACAATAGGCAAATATCTCTGCGAACATTGATAAAAAAATTGTCAATGAAACATTAGCAAATCAATTCAACAACACATAAAACAAATCCACCCTGACCAAATAGAATTTATCTCAGGGACTCAAAAATGCATTAGCATATGCAAATAAATACATTCAATACAGTATATCAATAAAATGAAGAATGAAAATCATATGATTATCTCATAGATGCAGAGAAAACATTTGATGGATCTTAACACCTATCCATGATTAACACAAAACTAAAAAAAAAAAAAAATCATTCAGCAGGAACATAACACAATCAAGGAAATACATGACAAACCCAACACTAACATAATGTTGAATGGAGAAAAGTTGGAAACATCTCCAATAAGATCTGGAGCTAAACCAGAATGAACTCTCAAACCTCTAGTATTCAATATAACCATGTAAGTTTTAACAAGAGCCATTAGAAAAAATGACATTAAAGGGATAGATTTTAATAGGCTAAGTCAAATTTATCCCTACTTGTAAAGGACATGATCCTTTATATAAGGGAACATCCTTTCCCTATACTTTGTCTACAGTAATAAAGAAGGGAATAGGGAAAGAAAGAGGAAGGAAAAATAAAGAGAAAGGAAGTATTGGAGAAGGAAAAAAGGAATGCGCAGGAAAAAGAAGGGAAGGGAAGAATGAAGGGAAACAAAAAGGAAAGGTATAATGGATGGAAGAAAAGGAAGAGGTACATGAATAAGTCATGCCCAATATTGATAATTCAGCATGAATGCTCTCAAGTCTTTATGGTTAATAATAGTAAATTTCTGGGGTGGTCAACCATGGATGGGATATAGATGGTTCTAGTCATGGAATACCAGAGAACAGATCACCACTTCATCTTATGAACCCTTGCAAGAAGAGAAATGATAGCTAGCTAATAAGGCTTTCTAATTTACTATAGTGTGGCCCTTAAATGTGTCTGAACAATTTAGCCTCTATAAAACTACACACAAATACTTCACCACATTCCTGCCTTGGTAACTTTAATAAACTGTGTTGCCTTCAGGGACCCAGTTTCACTTAAATTAACTGCCTTCTACTTGGAGCATCAGGGTCTTTATCTATTGTCGGCTTAATTATGTGTTTAATTTTATTTTTAACATTTTTTAAATGGCCCGCACTAAGAAGAGTCTTGATTGTTTAATTAAGCAAATTAATATTGCTGTATCTGCCATGATCAAAACTTTAATTTGTCATGCTAACATTTTATATGCAGCCAAATACTTCATGGTACTGCTCAGACAATTCACGCTCCCCAAGCCCACTTTTCCAAAATGATGTAGTGGCTGGACTTAGGGTTGCAGCTCTTTATTACTAACTTATGCCTGTATCTCCCAGAGCTCTAATCTGCTATTAGGCACCTCTTTAATTCTTTTTGTAGAAGCCCTTGCGTTGCACAAGTTAGAGACTTGAGATGAGTAGAGTGATACATCTAGAGTAATCTGGGCTTTCAGTTGTTTAATTCCATGAGCAAAACATCATCTCATGGCACTATTCCTCTTCACATCCTTTTGTCTTCTGTCAAACCATTGCTTTAATATCTCAGGCAGTCACTTGTGTACATGTGCTAACAGAGCCATACAATATATCTGTTCAGTTTTTATTTTATAATCATGAAAAAATATTAAAACTTTGTTACATTCAGGAAAATTACTCTTAACCTTGTACACTGATTTGTTTGGCATACTGCATCCTGTAAAACTAATATTTCTCCCGGCCCCTGACTTCATGTCTCTCTCTCTTTCTCTCTCTCTCTCAACATTTTGCAGCAAAACACATTCCTTGCTTCAGAAACACAGTCTCAGCCTTCCCAGTACATTGGTGTCCAGAACAGTCTTGCCACCTACACTCCTCTATGATCACAATGTGACTCTTTGTGAAATGTAGAAGTTCTAAGTGTCTCCCTGTCAATCTTTAACTCTCATCAGTATTAAATAAGTTTATTAAGAGACTTTGTTCTTGTACTTCCTTCCTAATGTCACTTAATTATTACACATTGTTACAATGTAAAGTACAGCTTCTTCAACAAAACACTCAAATATTTTCAAGCATTGGCTCTAGACGAACACACAGAACTCAGTCTCCAGCTTCCTACTATTGTACTGACATATTGATGTTAATGTGGACTACATTATTTCTGGAATGCATTTTATGTTTTCCTTCATTAATGTTTTTGTTAATGCTTTCTCCACATGCCCAGATACCCTTACTCCACATCTACATTTAGCAGAATGTGTACCTGCTAATAAGCCAATTATAGTTTTCATGGTTGTATTGTACCTATACATGTGATTGTGGGAAATCACTAACCTGAGAGGAGTCCATGATCACATCACCATGACATTATGCACATAGGGACGGTAGATATTTTCTTAGGTAAAAGCTCAGGTAATGAGGAGTGGTTATGGGAAGAGCACACCAGGCCAACAGAGCATTGCATACAAATATGGAAAGAATATTTCTGTATTCTAGGATTCTAAGTGCTCTATATTGTTTTGCAAGTGAGATTCAGAATTAGGAAGAAAAGTGTTTACTTTGAAGAATGTTATATATATATATACATAGATTGAGTAGTAATGCCTGCAGGAGGAGACACAGCCATCATCTCTCTGTGCATGACTCTATTTTACTTTATTTCATATTTTTTAAAGAAATGGGAGATTTTTATCACTATGATCAAAGCTGTTATTATCACACTGATGCAGGTTTTAAGAGTTTCTTTTAACACTAATCTAGATGTATTATTGCAAGACATTATGTAAATACTCAATGTTTACAAGATAATGTGAAGTTGTTGTGATCCCCAAGTTATTCATCAGCAAAACAGTCCTAATAAGAATATTTAATCAAGTCAGTCAATTCAGGCATTTTGTTTTTCTTGACTTTACTAATGCCCATATGAGAAATTTACCCGGGGAGAATTAAGATGGTGGAATAGGGTAAGGACAGCTTTAAACAGACAGAGAAGCAGTAGCCAAGGTGAAGCAGAGAGGGCACATACCAGAAAATAAGACAGACTGATGGCAGAGGGGCACCTGAAAATGATGGGCACGAGAAAGCAGCAGAGACAATCGTGTGGTGTTTCAGTGACCAGATACCCCCACAGCATTCAGCGAGCAGCAATCGGAACTCAACTGGTGGTTGGAACTCCATCAGCAACCAGGTGGGAAGGGGAATGAACTGGAAGCTCAGGAGGTGAACCCAGACAAAGAGCTGCCCATTCTGCTGATTTGTTTGATTTGACCAGGAGAAGAGAGAAAGCAGCAGATCCCAAGCAGACAGTGTGGGAACAGGGTGGATATCACAGACCAGACCCACTACTAGAGGCAAACGGGGAACTATTTTGTGTAGGGAGGCAAAGGCTTTGTAACAGGACTGTACATTCACTAAGCTGGCTCAGTGCATTGCACCAACGTGGCATCCTACAAGTCCACCCAAAATAGGTCTGAGTAGCCGCCAGACCTAATGGCCAGCAGATCAAGAACGCCATGATGGCATATCAGACACCACTTTGCACATTGTGGTAAAGCCTTGGAGTAAGGGATGATAGCGAGCTGTACATGTGCTATGCTGGTAGCAAACATGTTGAGCTAAGTACATTATACTGGTCTCACAGGGAGAATAATACTGACTTTGGTATCTTACAACTCAAAATAGGTCTGGATGGCCATCAGACCCAACTCCTAGCAGACCCTAAAAAGATCAGCACCACCAACAACCTAGCTTTTTAGGACCACAGGATCACAACAGGAAGATTTATGAGCCAGGAGCTGGGGATGTGGAGACCCTGGTGGAAGTCTAACATAAGAACCCAGATCTGAAACTCACTGGAGGGAGTAGCACAAGTGACTGCAAACAAAGAACTGAGTACCAACCACAATAAGTAAAATCAAACTGCAGACTTGCCAACTGCAATAAGAACAATTGAACTGTAGATTTGTGGGTGACACAGCTTAGAAACCTGTCCCAAGGAGAAGAATCTGCTAACCAGAAGTATAATGACCAAGAGCAAAAGAAGAGACGAAGGACAATTAATATTACTGAAGACTCTCTTGAAAAGAAGCAAAAGCTTTTGCCAAACTCAGTGTTAACGGAGGACTGCATTAAAAAATGGGGGATACAGAATTCAGAAATATCATTATAGAGCTGCTTATCAACAATGAGAAGCATATACAGGAGTTCAAGGAATTTAAGAAATATGTCACACAGGAAATAGCAACACTGAATACAAATCAAGCTGAATTATTGGAAATGAAGGACACAATAGAGCAAATTAAAAATTCAATGGAAAGTCTCAGTAATGCAATGAATGAGGCAGAATAAAGAATCTCAGAATTGGAAGACATTTTTTGCCAAAATGGGAAATAATCAAAAAGTGGGAAGCAGAGCTGGGTCAAGCTAAAAGAAGTATTCAGGAATTAAGAGACACTATTAAAAGACTAAATATAAGAGTTACAGGAGTTCCAGAAGGTGTAGAAAGAGAAGGTAGGTTTAAACATATCTTTAATGAAATAATAATAGAAAACTTCCCTAATCTTGAGAAAGAAATGGAAAACAAAATACAGGAGGGGCACAGAACTTTCAACAGGTTTGTGATCTTCACATGACACATGATAATCAAGCTCTATTCAGTTGAACATAAAGAAAAGATCCTTACATGTGCATGTGAGAAAACATCCATTGACATATAGAGGAATAGCAATCAGATTTTCAGTTGACCTCTCACAGGAAACTCTACAGGCCAGAAAAGAATGGAGTGATATATCCCAGATTCTAAGAGGAAAAAATTGTGAGCCCAGAATAACGTATAGAGCCAATCTTTCCTTTGTGTTTGAAAATGAAATAATTTTCAACAATATAGAAAATGAAAAGAATATGCCTCTTCAAAACCTGCCTTACAAATGATACTTCAAGATGTTCTCTTGACAGAAAAAAGGAATAGTACCCACCAAATCCAAAGGCAACTGTGAAGAACATCCCAGTAAAATAACAACGAAAGACTAAATCAATGGACAACACATTGCTAAAATGACAGGACCAAATATGACCTAATTATACTAACACTGAATGTAAATGGCTTAAATGCATCAATCAAACATCAAAGATTGGTAGATTGGATTTTTAAAAAATAACCTTCATTTTGTTGCCTATAGGAGACACATTCCACCAGCAAAGATCAGCAGAAATTGTATCTCAATGATTTTGATGATTTTGTTTTAGTTTAATTTATTCAGACATCTTTTTTTATCACTAAATTCTTCACTGACTCATAGCTCATATAGTAGCATCATTTTCTTCAAGAAGGTTCTTGATCTTTTGTATTTCTTCTACAACACATTAGTCATTCAGTAGCATGTTATTTAACTTCAATGAATTGTAAATTTCTTTTTTTCTTCCTGTTGCTGATTTTGATTTGTGGCTTTTCACTTATGGTGATGTATAGTAACTTCATACCAGAAACTGTCATGTCCATATATGAAGATACAATGCAGTATGCATCTCTACTTCCAGATCAATAACGGACTTCCAATGAAACTGTTCAATATTATCTTGACAGTAGGATGCTGCACTCTTTGCCTTTGCGAATGCCCACAATGATGGACTTATCACTGTTTATGTAGAACTATACTGTCATAATAATTTAGGGGGAATAAGTTGGGGAGAGGGTAATTGGGGAGGGAGTAAAGGAAATACCAGGGCTTATGAAACTGTATCATAAAATGATAATAATTTTTAAAAATACATGACTGAAAATGGAAGATCACCTGGCAGCCACCACTGTCTTGGAGGTTACAGAAGGGGTTAATTTTCAATGAAGTCAGGTTTATTGAGTTGCTGTGCCACCATTATAGCAGGAAAAGATTGTCTTGACCCTCTGCCTGTTTGGCCAGCTAACCGTATTGTGAGTGCAGCCTTAGATAACTGTTTTGTCAGAGTTACCCATAAGAACCTGGCTTCTTTTGGGGATTTCTATGCTGCAAGGATGTGACCTAATATAACCTGGCCTCACTTCTTACTTTATTCAACTCTTAACTCCTGAATCCAGGATTTTCCTGTTTTTTTTTTCCTGAGGTACAAGAAATCTGTATCTCTTATACCCATGAAGTTGCAGTCTTACAGGTGGGCCAGCATGGAGAGTGGCTGACTTATACCTCACCCACCTCTGTAATGATTCACTCTGTTCTATGACTCAAGCTGCTGATGCTGTGTTGGGGATTCTCTCTCCTAAAACTACTGGATCTCAATGCCACAGCCCAAATAATAGCGGAAGCTGGTGTTTGATAAATGATTTTTCAGAAAGATGAGAAAGATGAGAAGCCAGGTATATCTGTTGTAAAGTTGTGGATAGCTAATAACATTCCTAAAATATTATATTTCCAAATATCAACTCCAGCCAGTTCCAAAACATTTCATCACCCAAAAAGAAATTCTATGTATATTAGGTAATTACTCTTCATTTAATTCTTCTGAACACAGGCTTTAAAATTTTATTGCCTTTCTTTTTCAGAAAAACAATCTCGATATTTCTTCCTCTCTCTGCCAACTTTCTGCCTATCTTCTCTCAAATTCATACTTGTTAATCAACAATCTATATAAATGCTTTCTAATAAGTTTAATAGCTTCATCTAGTAATACAACCATGCCAAAGAACATAGAAATCTTCTGAAGTAGAATCCATAAGAAAACAAAATTAAACTCTACAGCTATTCCATAAAGCAGTCACTAAATGTAACACACCAAGTTGAGGGAAAAGAGAGGGCTTAACTTCACATTGAGGGAATCCATGTGCTAATAACCATGTACTTTACTATGTTTAGATTATTCAATGCTGAGGCCAAGCCTACAGATTTTTTTTCCTTTAACACTGAACAGGAGAAAACTAAAGTTTAAAGAGTTCAGGTGAGATATTCAGATGACAAGAATCCACATTTTCATTAAGACAAACCTCACTTCTATCCCACTAAACCATCATGCCTCGCAATGTGAATATTTGTGCAGTATTTAATAATGATCTTTGAGTATATAATAATATTAAACCTTAAGTATTTAATCCTATAGGATGCAAATTATTTATGAGTTCACAACAAATCCCCCAAAATTGGCTAAGATAGAGTACCAACTATTTAATTGCGCACTGTTGTCCACTGGCAATGACGGCTAGACTCAGCGAGGCAGTTCTGCTAGTCTCATGGGATTCTTTGCTTAATGGCAGTTATCTAATTGGCAATCAGGACTGGATTATCTGAGATGGTCCAAATTCCAGATCTGGTAGTTGACTGTCTGCCATCAGAAACACCTCAGTTCTCCTTCATATAGTCTTTCCTTTGGTAGGTCATATGACTTGTTGACATAATGACAGAAATATTTTAGTGGCACCACAGAAGAAACAACGAGCATTTGAGGTGTAGTTTTAAAATTCACAGAATGTCTCTTCTGCCATATTCTAGTAGTCAAAGAAGGTTCATAAATCCAGTCTAGACCCAAGGCTTAAAAGCAGACTCCACCATGAACACAGCATTCATGTCACACTGCAAAGGGTCTTATTTTAGGAAGCTATTTCTCATTGGTGGCCAGTTCTAAAACTATCTATCATACGTAACAATGGACTGATTTTCTGTCCTTAGAAAATCCCAAGCACAAGAACCTTTCAAATGCCTTTGGGGAGAGAATGAACCAAGATATACTTTTAAATCACTTTTCTGTCTATAGATGGACAGAAAGTTTGGAACCTCATTTCCATTTGTTTTGCTACATGCCATTTATATTCATCCAGTACAAGGCTTGATCAGAGCCCATATTTCAAGTGATTTTCATATCCAATAAAAACACTCCAATTCTAAATAAGTTTACACTTGAAACAGATGAACATTTAAAGCATACTCTTTTTTTGCATGAATATGACTATAAATAAACTCTGAAAATAAGAGATGAGGCAGTAGAACTCACATATGTTCCTATTAGAAGTGCAGGAACTCTAAGCTTACACTTATTTCATTAACCATCATCTTTCCTTAGCAGTCCTATTTCATCCTATATTCACTAAGTATAATGAATAACACCAATTATACTTATTCTGGGGCCATGAATTACTTTTCTTCTTCCTCTGCGAGAAAGTAGACATTTTTTTCCCACCTGTACCCATCCTCGCTTCATGTATTCTACTTGTACAATATAATGCATTTCTCATATATTTGCCATTGCTAGTCACAATAATCTTGCAATCCTCAAACCACAGGAAACATAATGGACATTGCCCACTTTTGTACTCTAAAATTTGCTGCTGTATTTGCCTCAGTGCCTTGCTTCTCATAGTGCATGATCCTGTAACTGGACAGGGCAGGTGTACTGGTGTATACTCATTCTTGGGAGATAGAAGAATCTTCTGAGAGGGGACTTTGACTCAAGAGTTCTCTGAAATTGTGATCCAATATTTCTTCTTTTCTTTCTGTGTGTGGGGTCAGACACATGACAGTCTGAAAATTCTCCAAATTTCTTCAGTTCTCACCTCATTATGCTTGCACAGACATTTTGCCTAATAAAATTGTTGCATTTTTATCCTGTATTGACATTTTCATATCAAGAGAACTAAGCTCATGCTTTCCTTCACCACTAGACTATGAATTTCCGAAGAGATCAGAATATGCTGCATATATATCAACATTCTTATTTTTCTTATCCTCCCAGATATATAGTTAATACTCATTAAGAGAAAATTGAGTATGAAAATCCCAGAACTAATTTTTCATTACATTTGAAAGATAATAACTCCTATGAAACTGTGTCACATAATACAATGTAATTAATGAATTAAAAAAAGAAAGATAATAACTAATATTTGCCATTATTCTATGGACCAGATACTGAGCTAAGCACCATGTAAGAATTGTTTCATTTAATCTTCATAACAATCTCATCATGGACGGGGAAAAGTGAAGCACACAGAGAGAGCAAACAACTTGTACAAATTACGTAGACAGTAAATAACAAGTTTAGGATTTAAGATCAAAATGTGTGATTCTACAGACCATAATATCAGTCACCAAAATATATTTCTTCTGAATATTTAAACTGCTATCATAGCCGATAAAATGTGTACAATGATGAATAAAAAAAATCTCAATTTCCAAAAGCTCATGACACATCTTATTAGAGATGTATATTTCATTCAGCTGCAATACAGCAAATATCATCCTCCAAGAGTCACACAAAGCCCTGAAAATTGTCAACTATAAATAAGCCACTGCCTTTAAGAAAGTAGCAGTCTAGCAGGGAGACAGACAAATGGCCACAGAATGTCCTTTACTGTGATCATTGGCAAGGCAGTAGGGAGTATGGGAATAAAATCCGTTACTGCACATCAATTCATAATAGCCAAATTAAAAAATCAACTCAGATGTGCATCAACAGGTGATTGGCTATATATGCACTATACTATTCAGCCATAAAAAAAAAAAAGAATGAAATCTCGCCTTTTGTAACAAAACAGGTGCAATTTTGTTAGTAAAATAAGTCAGGCCCAAAGAGATAATAAGTATCATATGCTTTTTCCTGATCTGTTTTAACTAATGCACAGATTACAAAAATACAATCTGTATGATCAAGATTGACATTTCAGGATTCGACTACTGTTTACAGTTTGCATTCTTGAGGAATAGCATTTTTTTAAAAACTTCCTGTTGGCTGTGTGTTGATATCTTTACCTCAGATTGTGTTAACCCTGTGGTTGTGAAGTGAAATGAAAGTTTGCCATTGTAAAAATTAGAAAAAAGAAGAAGGAAGAAGGAAGAGGGGTGTGGAACATGGGCAGGGAAGATGGTAGGGCAGGAAGTATCACTGTGCTCCTAAATCCCATTGTGAAATGCATGACATTTGTTCATTTCATATAAAGAAAAAATAGAATGGGAGCAAGCACAGCTTCCATTAAGAAGACTATGCCATAACAAAAATTTTGTGGACAAGGAGAATAATTTATGAATTGAAGGAAGGAATGATTAAGAATTTTCTAACTTGACAAGCACTTTAGTATCGAGCAGATCATAAACAATGGAGAGAGTGGGAAAGGATATGAGCAGAAACCAGGGACATTTGAAAATGTACAGGCCTAGCATTAAACCATGTCATTCTCCAAATAATATATGTTGGCAAAGTACAGGGTATGTGGATAAAGGTAGAAAATAACATATGCAAAGAACATGCAAGTTCATTGTTAAGGGTTTAAAAGATGAATGTAATTGTTTTGGATTGTATAGTGGCATCAGGAGCCATGTGACAGGCTTAAGCTGGATAAAAACATCATATAATTTGGGCAAAATAATATGATATTCCAGGCCAAGTGTTTGTATGGGTATATAAGAAAAATGAATCTAACACACAAAGGAAAAAGACAACAATCTTTTGATTAGTGTCTATCATGGATAAAATCTAAGCCAGGTAATTTTTAGAGATTTATTTTATTTTTATTGCAAAGCCAGATACACAGAGAGGAGGAGAGACAGAGGAGATCTTCTGTCCAATGATTCACTTCCCAAATGGCCACAATGGCCAATCCTGCACCGATCTGAAGCCAGGAGCAAGGAATTTTCTCCAGGTCTCCCACATGGGTGCAAGGTCCCAAGGCATTGGACCGTCCTTGACTGCTTTCCCAGGCCTAAAGAAGGGAGCTGGATGGGAAGTGGAGCTGCCGGGATTAGAACCAGCGCCCATATGGGATCCCGGCCGCAGGGCCCAAAATCTAAGCCAGGTGATTTTTAATGCAAAATATAGTGAGATAGGTATTAATACATTGTTTTATTGACTATAAGACAGATAAAACAGGCTAATTGTTTTACTCCAACGAAATAATTGATTCGTAGCGCTAAAATCTGAACCAGGTCTGACCCTGGAGTCTATATGCTTTACTCACAGTATATAGCCTGTAAATGAGAAGGAGTTGACAATTTCATGTCTACAGTGTTTATTAATAATTATTACCATAATCTACCAGAACACATTCTATTTTCTAGAGATACAGAGTAAAGTATACAGATTAATCTCTTCTCTGAGAGATAACATTATAAAGGGTTCAGACTGACATCCTACTAAGAAACAAAGATATGCTAGGAGGTTATGGGTGCTATGAAGAATAACAAAGTCGGGTAAGAAGATAAAGACTAACGGTCTAGGGTATAATTTGATATCATGTTAAAGGTTATCTTTTTTCACAGAAACTTTAATGAAGTAAGTAAGTGTGGATTTTTTGGAGTAGACTTCTTGAGAGAGGAATCAAATTTGAAGACACACATTCACACGCACACACACACACACACACACACACACGCACGGAGTAGTCAAGATCCAAGGCAAAATGAAACTTTTCAGGATCACCTGCACATTCTTATGTGCTCGTTTAACCAATCACATCATAATCATGACCCCTAAGGAAAAAATTAATAGCACTTTTCCACCATTAAAGCACTTCATAGTCTTTTCTCAATCAGGCCTCCACAAATCAATGAGATCAATGGGACTGATATGGCCATTCTATTTTTAGATGAAGAAACTGAAGTTCACAATAACAACTTATTAAAAATGTGAAACAGTGACCAACTCCCTTACAGTGAATTTCTTTGTACTCCCCACAATGCCTTTATAGTAATTGAATCTCATGTCTTCTGCCTATCTTTGTGCAAGCCAAGTAAAGCCTAGTAGGGTCAACCCACTTCTTTCATTCGCCCATGAAGGGAATATCAAGGAGTAGTGGTCATTTTTTTTCCTGGGGTTAGGAAACTACTGCTTGGAAAGAGATTCTGAAATTGACAGGGAAATTGAGTTATCACTGAGTTGCATAGGAATGAAAATGGCAGCTGGAACACCAGTTTTTCTGAAACAATAAGCATGTCTTCTAAAACTCTGGCCCCAGAGCAAGACTGTGTCTCCATGTTTCATGTGAAGAGTCATACGTGAACATGACAGAAGGCTGTGGTACACAAGATTATTAAATGAAATTTTCTTAAATCCTAAGAGACCAAACTAAAGTCTAGACAAGTCATTGCATTTAGCAAGGAAAAAAAGTGAGAGAGAGAGAGAGAGAAGAGAGAGAGAGAGAGAGAGAGAGAGAGAGAGAGAAAGGAAGGAAGGAAGGAAGGAAGGAAGGAAGGAAGGAAGGAAGGAAGGAAAGAAGGAAGGAAGGAAGAAAAGGAAAGGAAAGGAAGGAAGGAAGACAGGCTTCGGAGTTAGATAGATTTGGGCTATAATCTTCCCACTGGCATTGTGACTTCTGGTAAATCATTCTGCATCACTTTGCACCACTAACCTTTGATTCCACAATGCAACGCTATATCATTAGAAATGAGATTATTTGTAAAAGGGCAAAAATTATATCAGTGAGGTGTAATATTTTATTTAATTTGGGGCACTAATTAGTGTTACATAGAAGTAAAACTATTATCATCTGTATTGGTCCAGTTCTAGCAATCATTTCTATTGAAGAGTTCTTCCCAATCCTGCATGCAGAATTCAGTTCTCCATGTTTGGGGTTCCTCATCCAATTGCACACAATCCTAATCATGCTTCTACTACACAATGTTAAAATTATGGCATCCCAAAGTTGGTTTCACTCACCTCTATACTTACAGGGCCAGGTACATAGTGTTAGATAAAGAAATACATAATGGTATCCCTAGAAGACCACACATTTCTTGAGAGAGGTGGTTATATCCTATTCTAGAACTTAATCTTTATGAGAATAGGGCTGTGCCCAAATTCTGCCTTCATCAAATACTCAGTGAAGTTTAATGAGCTAAGTCCATATTTCTAGCATCCAATTAAGGACCTGAGTCAGAGCAGATACACACCGAATGTGTGTGGATTGAATGAATGCATACATTCATGCATGCAGCCTTGAATTAATCCAATCATGAAAGGATGCGCATTTTATTGAATTTACTGGAGAATGACCCATACATACAGCAGCAATGTCTTAATTGAAGATTGTGTCAATTCCGACTCAGTTAAAATAAAATCTTAGATGTCAGAAAAAGAATGATCTTTAATGAAATATGTGTTCACTAAAATGAAAAATTTATTCATTGTTTCCAAAATGCTATGAGCATTGGGAAATCATTAAATTATTTTAAACAGGTTTACATTTTTCTAATATCCAAACAGTATTATTAGTTTAGGTAAACATAATCTAGGAATCCAATGGGTAAGCTATTGCATCAGCTCAATTAACAATGAGTAGAAACAGGGAAGGCAGTCTTATATGTCTATAATACCTGGGTCCCTGTCACCCATACATGAGACCATGATGGTGTTCTCTAGATTCAGCCTGACCCAGTCCTGGCTTTTGTGACTATTTGTGGAGTGAACTAGTAGATAGAAAGTGGATCTCTTTCTGATACTTCACCTTTTAAATAATACATATATACATATATATTAAGAGAAACAGAGTAACCTGAAACAATGGTATGGAAATACTAAAATAGAGAATCAAGAGATAATTTAGGACACATATCAACAGGAGTTGGGGATACACACTTGACTTAACAGTTAGCATATCAATGTCCTGTCTCAAAGTATTTAGATTCAATTCCTAGCTCTGACTCCAACCAAACTTCCTAGTAATACACACCCTGGGATGCAATAGGTGAGTTCAAGTAAGTGGGTCACTGCCATTCATGAAGAAGACTCCGACTGAGTTCCTTGCTCCTCCAGTCTTTAATCTGGCCTTGACCATCAGAGATACTTAAGGAATGAACCAACTAAGCAGGTGGTTAAATCCTTGCCTTGCATGCGCTGGAATCCCATACGGGTGCCAGTTTGTGTCCCAGCTACTCCATTTCCCATCCA
Source organism: Ochotona princeps (assembly GCF_030435755.1). Lineage (NCBI taxonomy): Eukaryota > Metazoa > Chordata > Mammalia > Lagomorpha > Ochotonidae > Ochotona > Ochotona princeps. Next base: position 39,144,301 of record NC_080833.1, read on the forward strand.
GCTCTGCGATTTTGACCTGAGAAAGCAGTAGAGGATGGCCCAGGGACTTGGGACATTGCACCTGTATGGGAGTCCCAGAAGCAGTTCCTGGCTCATTGCTTTGTGTCAGCTCAGCTCCAGCCATTGTGGCCTCTTGGGAGTGATCTAGTGGACAGAAGAGCTTTATCTCTTGTTCTCTAAGTAAATCTGACTTTCCAAAAAGAATAAATAAATCTAAAAAAAAAAAAGAAACAGTAGTCCTATCTGATTTGCACTTATGTTCTCAGTGACTCACACTGGACAGTGAACATAGCACATAATGAATTGAAAGTTTCTTCTAGAATGAAAAAACACTTGCTCAATTGGCAGAAATGAAAGGAACAATATTCAGAAATCAATACTAGTGAAGAGAGGTTATTGGCCCTGTAGCTACTGGGCTTCAATTTACGAAAATGACCAGCAGGAGCAAAGCAGTACTGAAAGGCTTTTGAGATAAAAGCTAAGGCACAGAGAGACAGCCTGTCTTGGGTATATGGTGGCATCTATTAAATGATATAATGCATATAAAGCACTTATTGCTAATATTTTAATTCTCAATAGAGGTTTTCTACTAACCAAAAATAAGGTCCAAATAATAAGGAAATGAAAGCATCTGTCATTTATTTATCACCTGATGTATACTAGACTCTTTGAAATGAGTATTTCATGGATAGAGATACTGAAGCTCATAGTGGTTAGGCGATTTACAGGTGCTAAGTAAGAATTCAAAATCAGATCTTTCTTTCTAATCTTCAAGGCCCATCATATACTGCTAACTACAGAATTGTTGCATTGGAGACTCCCTATATCACCTGGACATCTATGGCTTTGATACATCCATTAGAGATGGCACTTTCAAGCCCAAGCAAAGGCAGAGAGAGGTTTGGAAAGAGAAGGGGCATCAAGGAGCCAGACAAGAGCCTGGTATTTTGCTGAGTGATCCCTTGCATTCACATAGTCCATAAAAAAAGAGCTTTATGAACCACATACATGGGACATCCCATTCATAATTCATTCCAAAAAGAGGATAATTACAGGAGGTTGTCAAATTCAATAGACAATTGCTGTGGAAATAAAAACAAATTATGTGAGAGCTGATATTTGTTCAGGGAGACATCTGTCTTCTGCTAGCAGATTTAGGGATGTTTTTTCAACATAAGGTTACAAATACAGCTTGGAAAAATCCCTTCTCAGAATGGTCTGCACAACAGAGCCAAATTCTGCATTCAACGGGTCTTCTCAACACACGGAGAACTGATACCCAACACTGTTAGAGGGGAGCATGATAGAAGGGTATGTCTAGGAGGACTGACAACCTTCCTGGACAAATCAAGCTGTCTTCCTCCTCAGAACACATTTGGTGCTCTGGAGGGCCACGACCCACACCACTCCACATGTACCCAACTGATTCCTTCTCAATGACTCTTCACACTATGTTTGTATGAGTGATCTGCTCCTTTTTTGTCTTTCCAAAGTCATCTTTAAACTCCCAGGTTTGTCCAAAAGTCTTTCCCAGATGTTCCAGTTCACAGTACTCCCAAGATAACACCCAACCCAGGCTCCAAGAACATCTGATATCTGACTTCTGTAAGTGACCTGGAATTGGATTATTCCCTGCAACATTGAAATAAGAGATAAGAATTGTTAAAAAGAAAGAAAGAAAAACAGCCCAGAGGTACTAAGTTACTAATCCTCAACCACAGCTGGATTATTTTCTGATTAGTGGAATTTGGGCAGTTTGAATGTTTCTCTAAGCCTCAGTTGCCTCAGCAATACAGTGAAATGATGACATCTATTCAGAGATTTTACATAGGTTAAATGAAATAATATATTTACATAGCACTCAGATATTTTTTTTTTTTTTAGATTGGGTTTGGTGCCCCCACACTGGACTCATCTAATTGCGTCTTATCTTCTTGCGAGAGGATAGTTAGGTGTAGGGTTGGGATTGGGGAGTGGAGTGGAGTGGTAGCAGTGGAAGTATGTATTTTGCCCTTTGAATAACAATCTGTTTAATTATATCTAATTTTTTGTTGTTTATTTTTACAAGGAAGATAAGGTAACCAAAAGCTTTAGATCCACGAAAGACCTAAGTTCCTTACTACACTTCGTCTTTTCTCTTTTTCTCAATAGTATTTCTAAGGCTCCTGGGGAGAGAACTGCACAACAAATAAGAACAACAGAGGCCAGGAGTTGTGGCTTCCCTAAGGAAGATACAGAGATTCAAACCAAAAAGTAGGTCATAGCAGGACCTGGGCAATGTTATTTGGCTGTTAATGCCAAGTGGCTACCAATGCCTGGGACGGTACGTGTACTCATTCAAGATGACTATGTTAAAGCAAGGATGAATTTAGTTTGAGGCAGGGGTCAGTTTTGTTGCATAGGAGGTTAAGGCTGCCACCTATGACACTGGTATCCCATATGAGCACCAGACTGAGTCATGGCTGCTCCACTCCCAATCCAGTTCCCTGCTAATGCATCTGGAAGAGCTGCAGAAGATGACTCCAGTCCCTTAGCACCCTTCACCCATGTACTAAAGCCAGAAGAAGTTCCTGGCTACTGGTTTTAGCTTAGACCAAACATAGGTATCAGAGCATTCTCTCTCTGCATATGTGTGTGTGTAACTCTGCCTTTCTAATAAAATAAGTAAATATTAATTTAAAACATGAGGCAAAAATCTTTATCAGGTTAGACTATTTCTTAGGGCATTACTGGAAGCCCACCCCAAGCAGGACAAGGAAAAAAACCAAGTCAAGATTGGCCACAGTATGAAGTGATTCCAAAGGTAGTAAAGAAAGAATGAATTGCTTACCTATGCCCAGTTAGTACTTTGTTTTAATTGTCAAATTATAAACTCCAAATGCTATCATGCAAAGGCTAGAATTTTGTTGACATGAGACCATATTCCTATAGCAGTGTGAGTGTTTAATTATCTAAGACTGCATTGCTTTATCAAGGAAGGAATAGTAATCTGGAGCCAAGCAGACCTGCTCTGCCAAAATAACAATAATTTGGCATTATTTAGTCATTAAATTTCTTTGAATATTAGGTTCCTCATTTGTTAGATGGAGCCACTAGCTTGTCTTTCCCTGTTTACTTGCATAGACATTGTAAGTTTGATGTGAAATAGTGGACATGCACATGCTTTATAAACTGTGAGTCACTAGATTAGTTGTATTCATTGAATTTCATCTTCCAACTGGAGCCATAAATCTCAGTGGATATAGGCTGTTCTTTCCTAACCATTTGATATTTATCTCCTAGGGGCATAAAGGAAAAGACCACCATTATTTGAGCTGCTCTTAGTCAGGCACTGTATTAGACACCTTAGATGCCCCATGTAACTTTAATTCAATCCCCCACCAACTCTGTCCTTCCTACCATCAGACCTGCTTGTCTTCTAAGAAATAACAGATAGTAAACACTCTCAATTTTGTATATGATTTAATTTTTTACACTTTGGGGTTAGTGGTGTAGTTAGAGGACAGAAGGGGTGGGAAAAGTGAAATTCTGCTAATGAAGGATAGAATTGTAATGGTTACCAAGAAAGAAGAATATTCACACCCCAAACATAATCCTGTCACCAACAGTACTAAGGTACAGCAGCCCTCTACTCTTCAGCCTGATCAAATATAGTTACTTTTTCCATGCCAGGAAGTGTGTTTACTGTGAGGTGCTGCTGTTACTAATAGTCACATCCAATTTTAAGGATTACATAGACATTTAAAAATACATTTGTATCTCAGAAGAAACTGGGGTTCAGGGACACTTCACTTTGCTTAGCATATGTAAAATACCTTTATTTGTAATTTCACACAATTACATAATCAGATAATGGTCTGCCTCCTTCTGGTTCTTCTTCAGTCGTTGCTGTTAGCTTTACCAGACTTTATAATTTTCCCCTAAAACTAAGTACATAATCACAGTTACTGTACTGAACGACTCTTCACTGCCAGCAAATATACTGTGCTCAAATGAAAACTTCTATAATTTCCTCTAACAGGTCTGTCTGCCTCTGGTCTCTCATAGTCCATAGTCACACGCATTTGACTTACTAATCAAATGTGTCCATTCTCTTTGTCCCCTTCCAAAGCTTGCTCATCCTGTGGGATAGAGCCAAATTCCTTCATCTTCAGTCTTTTTTTTGCACTTTCCCTATCCCTATTCCCTCCAATCTAATTATACTCAAACCAGTGTATTTAAAATTACATGTGTGACATAAACGTCCTTCGGGACCAGGGAGGAGAGCTTTCTCTGGTCCGAGCCTGGCTCCACCTCTGGACCCCCACTCTCCCTCGCAATGACCATCAGGATCGCTCCGAAATCCCTTCATAGCAAACAATCATACAAACTAAAAAAACCTAAAATAAATAGACAAACAACAAAAAGTAGAGCTTGGAATCTGACAGGAAAGAGCTGGAGTGGATTGGCTCATGCCTCGCTGGGTGGGACACAAAGATTAGTCACTCCTCACCATGGTGTTGAGGATTTTCCTGCACCCCCCCCAAAAAAAATGTTCTGCACCTTAAATGTCGACAAATGTCTTGTTAGAGTTACAAGCCAGTCTAGATTATCCTAAAATCTGCCAAGATCAGCAAAATTATACTTCAACACAACAAATGGCTAAATACTAAAATGAAATATACATGAGACAGCTGAATGGTACCTTATAGCCATTTTAAGGTATATAGCAGCCGGTCCTGTATATAAACTAAAATTGAAATGTCAATGAGCTAATCAGAGGTTGTGGTTAAGAACTTGCTTTTTTTTTTTTTTTAACATACTGGTTACTTAAAACCATGTCAATTCCATAATGTTGCAAATTGCTGTTGATGTTATATTGGGACTCTTAATTGACTGGGATAATATTCTACCAGCTCTAACTTCGGACCAGAAACGGTCTCCCCAAGAAACTGTTCAACCCATCTGGACAATAAGTAGCTGGACTCTATGCTTGGTATACGTTTGCAAGGAAAGAATCTTGATTGAATTTGAACTGTAATACTGCATCAAGGTGGAGGAATCCACCAGGGGGGAAGGGCGTGGGGAGGGGTGGAGGGATTCCAAGAGCCTATGAAACTGTCACATAATGCAAAATAATTAAAAAAAAATTACATGTGTGACAATATTACATGTTCCACTTATACTGACAGGCTTTCTGAAACTTTCTTACCTTTAGACTTCACTTAATCTGACAAATTTGTAGTTCCTTTCTGTGCATCGACAGCCCTGATGTGTCTACAAGGGTCAGCTCTAGCACTAATACAACAAAGAAGACTTTCTTACTCTCTAGTTCTGTAACTCACGCTCTCCAAGGCTGAATCAATTCCTATCTTCAGTGTTCCCTGAGCTCTCAAAACCAAGGTACATAGGGTAGACCTTCAGCTTTTGACAACTATAAGAGCGGAACAAAATCACAATCTTAAAATGTGAACTACCTGGATTAATTGCTTCCTTCCAGAAAGAAAAACTGAATCCCAGAAAGGTGATGTGATGTGGTCATGTTCTTGGATTAGAATTCAAGTCCCTTTGCTTTTAGAGCTATTCTAGAAGACAAAGGTAAAGAGAAGAAGGAAAAACAATATTTACAGGGATGCATAAGGTAGCTGCATAGAACTGTTTCCCACACACACTGATCATTTCGTTCTTGTCGCTGTTCTGCAGAGGGAGGCACGTGTCCTAGAGGCCAAGTTTCCTGAGTTAAATGAGGGCAGAGCTGGATTCCATACACACCTCTGCCAAACAGTGTTCCCTTCATTTAGCACATACTCTGCTTCACTGGACTCATTTGCCTTTGTTCTAATTGCTACATAAAAGACAATGCAAGGAAGAAGAGGAAAAAAATCAGACTAATACATATATGGCAAAATGAGTCTATACTCAGCACACTGAACGCACATATCCCTGGAGAGCAGAGCAGGAAAGCAGAGAAGCAACATCAGCAGGCAAAAAAAAAAAAAAAAAGCGTTTGCAAAAGCCCTATCACCCTGGTTCCCATAGATATGCATGCAAATGTCATTTATATGGGTTGCTAGGAACCACAACACTAATTAGGGCAAAGATGTCTCTTCCCAGACAAAGTCAGGTGCCACTGCTCTACCTTTTAAGAATGACTTTTAACCTTCTCTGATAGATTTCTATAAAAGCTTACATTTAAATGTCAGCATTTCAATAAAATTACTTCACATTTGTACAGAACATAGGATAAGAACAAGGATTCTTGCAAAGTTAGACAGAAGAGGCTCTGCCACTTTTGTCATGGCACTTACTCAATGTGTGACCTTAGCTTCACTGTCTTCATTTGAAAGATAAGGGCTAATATTAATGTCCTTTAAAACTGTCATGAGATTCAAACGTGGCATTGGAAGTAGTGCACCAACACAGGGAACAACGTGTGATGCACACCCCAGTTCCTAATTATATTGGCTGTCCAAGGGTTTTCACATGTATTTGATCCTCACAAGAATACAGAGGTAAGCAGGACAGATGCTGTTTTGACATTTTATAGACTCTAGAACTCCATAATATTACCTTAAAAATGCCAGGTGATTATTAAAAGATCAGAACTGTGGAATAAATGCAGGTTTTGCAGTCCATATTGCATTCCATTTGTTCACTCAATGTATCTACATACTACGTCCTATGGATATGACAGCAAGACCAGAACCTTGTCGCCATAGAAACTACCTTTAACATAACAGAGTATAGGAAACAGCCATAAAAGGCAGAGATACTTCGCAACAGAAACTATTAAGTGAGCCACTATAAACAACCCATCTTAACTTTTACCTAGGTTCCCTAGCTGCTAAAGAGGGATACACCAAAGTTTGGCCAGGAGGATAATACACATGTAAAGTAAATAATATGCCAAAGGGCCAGTTATATGTCAACCACAAAAATACAACATTCCTAATTCTCATTCCTCTCCCTTGGAATAAGCTATGTTACTTAAGAAATGTTTCAATGTGTCTATAGAGCTATTTTAGCATTCTCTTAGTTATACCAATCAACACTTCAAAACAAGAGAAACTTGGACATATGTTCTTCCTGATCATGCCTCACGTTGAACTAAAACAGTCTTAACACATTAAAAACACGAAGGAAGTTCTTGTTACTTCCCCCTCACACCTCCCTGCCTCATGACCCAGTTTAGCGAGTGATTTTACTTGGCTTATGTAATACTCTGCCTAGTTCCTTCTTTTTATCACTCTTTCCTCCCCTAAAATTGGGGACCCTTGATTTAATTCTGTTCTTACAAGTATTTAAAAATCCCCTGATTCAGCCATTTCAGGCATTGAGGAAAATCAGTATCAATCAGCCTTAGCTCGCTCTGTGTCTCAATTCCAGATAACACAAGTGGTCCATGGGTTGAAAATGAGCTGTGGACTCTAGCCCATACCCTAGTACACCCTTCACATACACGTCATCCTTCTCCATGCATTCCTAAATCCACTCAGGGCTTTGGTTTTGCTTCCATTCCTGGTCCAAGGACTACAATTTAATTTTCTTTTTTGTTTTTTTGGTTTTTTTGCTCTCTGTTTTTTTGTTTGTTTGTATTGCATCCATAGCTTCTCGCAATCTGGGCATGATTGCCATTTCAGTCTTATATCAGCTTCTCCCTTTCAGAAGAGCCTTGTAGTACACAACTTACTAAGCCTTTGCTTCTCCACACTGTCTGTCTCCCACACATGCATGCATATTTCCTCATTCTTACATGCACACTTTAACGTGGGAAGCTTCCCATCTAAACTTTGATTTCAGAACTCCTAATTCATTCATTCTTCAAGCCTATTTTTAATGTGCTCTAAACAACCATCCTCAAACACTGCGGAAAATGAAGGGAGGGAAAGGTCAATGTGGCCACAGAATCTGAACTTTCAGTACTAATAGTTTCATAATAAAAGTTTGAACTTTGGGAGTCTGTGGCCATACTTGTCTCCAACTTTGAAGTTCTTGAACAGCTCATAATCTTCCCTGAACATGAGTTTCCTCATGTATAAAATCATGGTGTCAATATTAATCTCACATGGAAATGATACCAAACTGTGGCACATGGCAAGTGCTCAATAAAACGGCATTCATTTTTATTGGTTGTACACAAGCAAGTTTCAAAAGATTTGGAACATGATGGGCTTTGGTTGTAGGGCTATTGCATGACTTAAAGGAAAAAAAAAAAAAAAACAACCTTGAACTCAGATTTGGAAGAAGGCCAAAATATCCATATTCAAAAAACAGTAGGGAAAGAATTCCAAGAACAAATGCTAGTATACAAAAAAAAAAAAAAAACCATGCTATGAGAAGGTGCAGGCATAATTAGAGAGTACAATGGCCCAGGCTGAAGGAAAAAGATAAGGTAGTAAAAAGACATAATGCTGGGCCCAGCGGCGTGGCCTAGCAGCTAAAGTCCTCGCCTTCAACGCCCCGGGATCCCATATGGGCACCGGTTCTTATCTCGGAAGCTCCACTTCCCATCCAGCTCCCTGCTTGTGGCCTGGGGAAGCAGTCGAGGACGGCCCAAAGCTTTGGGACACTGCGCCCGCGTGGGAGACCCGGAAAGAGGTTCCTGGTTCCCGGCATCGGATTGGCGCGCATCGGCCCGTTGCGGCTCACTTGGGGAGTGAAACATCGGATGGAAGATCTTCCTCTCTGTCTCTCCTCCTCTCTGTATATCTGGCTTTCCAATAACAATAAAATCTTTAAAAAAAAAAAAAAGACATAATGCTAGATGATAGTTACTAGAGGCTTAAGCTACTTTATCTATATCTACAAATGTCCTCGCAGTGAAATGATCTTTACATAGATCCTAAATATCACTAGAAAATTGGGAAAACATACCAAGTCTTCCCTGGCATGGACTCATGAGAAAGCTTCCATGAGAACAATTTGTTTTTTTTTCAATATTTTTATGAAGTATGAAAAAAACTTGAAATATGAAATGTTGAAAGGAACCCCATCGCCCAAAAAATCCCCCAGCCCCACCTTTTTTTTTCCATTAGGAAACCACAGCATTTGAGGGGATTAGTAGAAGATTCTCATGCCAGCTGTCTCTTTTCTCCAACTCACATTCACACGATATGCCTCTCTCTTGTTTCTGTTCAGCACTGCACTTGGATACTAATGAGTTTTCCAGAATAGAAAATCCAATGGGACATTAAAACTGGAAAAGGAGCTCGTTGAGTTAATTTCGCTGAAGTGCATCACAATGCGCTACACTGTTGTAAGAATGAATATTCAAATAAGAATTCAGTCATGGGAAAATTAATTAAGGAAAATGTTACTGCTATTATTGCTTTTTATACATGTACATATACATGGCTGTAGTATTGACAACAATAAAAGTTAAACATTCAGGGAGTCAAATGTTCATGATTTCTTGTGCTGAATTGTTAAGAGATTTTAGATTTTAAAAGAAATTAACTTTCATTTCAGGCATTTTTTAAAATGCAAATTTCACCACGTCATGCCTTTCCTTAATTTTCTTGAATGAATTTGAAACACTCTTCAGAATGTAGTTGAAAGCTTCAGAGCCTTTGCTGTGTGCCTTCTGTGTTCACACTTCATTTTCCCCTACCAATATTCCCCCAAGCATGCTCACTTACATGCTTTGTACCCTACATGGGACGTTTTTAATTCCTTTCATCAGTTCATCCCTGCAGATGCAGCTTAGCGTTATCTCTTCCATCAGAGAAAGTAACTCTCTAGAATGTTCCCAGAGAACACGGGGATCAGTGCTAGTTACAAAAAAAATGCACCAGCCTGGTTCTTCCCTGATCTGGTCCACATGAGGCAGGAAGAACCAGGCTGGGCCAACTGTTCCTACTGGTGCAATCTACAATTAGAGTGGGTGAGGGTTGTTGGGGCTTGGCCACAGCATCAGCTGGCAGAAGCTGGCACTGGGGGCTAGTTCTGTCAAGTTAAACCACAAAACCACCTGGAGAGTGCATAATCCGGGAGTGAGAGAGACCTGGGAGGGAAATGGTGGGCTCCTCTCTCTTAGGTTACCACCCCCCATGGGAGGGCACGAAAACTAGGGCAGGGGCTGGGGTGGCTAGACAGAGAGACACCCAACAATATCCGTGAAGGCTGGATAGTTGAGCTGGTTAGATGGGACATGGTTCTCATACCCATTGACATGTATGAGAGCAGAAGGGGATGTGGGACAGATTGGACTAGTCTGCCACACATACTGGCAAACCAGGGCAGGGGGCAGGTCTGGCGGGGTTATTGTGGGTCGCTCCAGCTGGGCTGCAGCCCCCACTGGCTTAAGCGAGGGCCGAGTATGTGCTGGGTAGAACCAGTTTGGACTGCAAATACCCACTGGTTCCAGTGGGAGGCAGGGATGGAAACAGAACCAACCCAGCAACTGCAACCACCAGCTGATTGGGGCGATGGACTGTGCCGGGCCGGTTCTTGCCGGTACATACAGGAATCTGGTATGGGAACACCTCGGAGAAAGTTTCTATGGGGATCACCCAAGTCGAGCTTTCAGATTCAGAACGCTAACCATCAGGTGACAGAGGACAGAGCAGGTCAGTCAACCACCTCAGCTATGTGTTGGCAATGAAAGTGCTGGGCAAACGGAGACTCTATGATGGACTACATTCATCAGTGGATTCCCCAATGACCGCCTTGTGCTTGGAGTGGTGAGAGTGGCAGCAATTCAGATCTGTTGAAATATCAAAACCACTCTACCAGCTCTGCCTTCAGACCAGAGATGGTCTCCCCAAGGACCTGATGAACTTATCTGGACAATAAGATGCTGGACTTTATGCCTGGTAGATGCTTCCAATGAAAGAACCTCAACTGAATTTGAACTGTGGTAACGCAACAGGGTGGAGGAATCCACCATGGCGGGGGTTGGGGGGTTTGGGGAGGGGTGGGGGGAATCCCAGGGCCTATAAAACTGTCACATAATGCAATGTAACCAATAAAAAACATGTATTAAAAATGCACCAAAAAATGCTAGAGATCATGGTAAGCAATTGCATATACTACATATGCAATTGCAGACCTTTTCCCACTGAACATTACCATTTATTGTCTGATTAAATAACCACTATAGAGCATCACGACGGACAACACTTTAGTTTAATGATTAACAAAAAATTAAGTGAATGCCCTGAAGGTTCCTCTCTCTCTCACACACACACATATATAGGATAAATATATATACATATATGTATACATATACACACATATGTATAATTTACATAAAGTAATTGCATGTCCTCTGATTATCTCTATTGCTTAACCCCACACTTGAGTACTGTTTCAGTGAATAAAATGGCAAATGAATATGTAACTAAACATGCTATTTCTTAAATTAGGCCTTGAGAAGAACAGAACACATATCCTACAGACCATGAAACTTAAAATTACTGATTACTAGGCTCTGGACATAGAAAATTTGTGAATTTAAGAATGCTATGTAACTTCCAAGACTTTTCCTAGTGCACAAAATCCTAATCCAAGTTGACTAAATGCTCAGTTTTCACTCATTTTTTCATATGCAAGTAACAGAATACACTGGGAGTATCATTCCAGGGGGTCACAGACTTGAGGGTCAATTCTGATTAACTGAGACCATTTTTTTTTGTGAGTTAAGAAAAGATTCCTGGGCCCAGCTCAGTAGCTTGGTGGCTAAAGTCATTGCCTTGCATGTGTCAGGAATTCATATGGGTGCTAGTTCTAATCCCGACTGCTCTACTTCCCATTCAGCTCTCCGCTTATGACCTGGGAAAGCAGTCAAGGACAGCCCAAAGCCTTGGGACCCCGCATCCATGTGGGAGACCCAGAAGAAGCTCCAGGCTCCTGGCTTCGGATGGGCTCAGCTCCGGCCATTGAGGCCACTTGGGGAGTGAGCTAGCAGCTAAAAGATCTTTTTTTCTGTCTCTCCTTCTCTCTGCAAATCTAACTTCCCAATAAAAAATAAATAAATCTTAAAAAAATTTCTGACACTGAATCCAGAATTGGCAGGTATTATATCTATTAATCAAATAATAATGTCTGTCCAAGAAGGCAAAAGGGATTGGCTATGCAGGTATTTGCTACTCTATAGACAGTAACAGGTGGGTATCTACAGAATTCTTTTATGTACAAGAATTTGTCAAAAAGTTCAGAAAGAAAGAAAGGAAGGAAGGAAAGAAGGAAGGAGAGAGAGAGTAGAGAAAGAGAAGAAGTGGAGGGAGGAAGGAAAGAAAGAAGCACCTGAGTGGATCAGGATTGCTGCAAATACATATTTGTTACACAAACTTTTTATATCATCCCAAACCAACAGTTAAGGAGATTATATTACTATAGTTTTAATTATCTGATTACTTTAAAATTTACTGTATTTTAGAGAACTGACCGTTTTTCCATTCAATTATTGTTCATAACCACTATCCATATTGCCACTAACATAAAGTCTTTACTGGTTAATCTTATTTGGTGAAGGATTAACCTGTTTTTCACTGCAGTGTAAATATGACACATGCTATCTTAATAACTAACTAAATAAATAAAAACTGGAGAAGGAATGTGAAAGGTAAGAGGAATGGAAAGAGGTAGGGGATATTATTATATTCCTGGAATTATATCTATAAATCATATTAAAACTAGTAGAAACTAATTAAAATGTTTTAAAAGTTAAAAGTAAGATAAGGAAATAAGGAGAGGATTAGGAGTGAATGAGTAAGAGTAGAGTGGTAAGTATTATTTGAAATACATGACTTTGGGTCCAGCATGGTAGCTCAGCAGCTAAAGTCTTCACCTTGCACACACCAGGATCCCATACGGGCATCAGTTCTAACCCTGGTGGTCCCACTTCCCATTCAGCCCCCTGCTTGTGACCAGGAAAAGCAGTCAAGGATGGCCCAAAACCTTGGTACCCAGCACCCATGTGGAAGACCTGGAAGAGGCTCTGGGCTCCTGGCTTCGGATTGGTGCAGCTCCAGCCATTGCTGCCATTTGGGCAGTGAATCATCAGACAGAAAATCTTCCTCTCTGTCTCTCCTCCTCTCTGTATATCTGACTTTCCAATAAAAATAAATATTTTTAAGAAAAACATAAATTTATCTCCTTTATATAGATTGTTTTAGTATATGGAAAATGGAATTTAAATATAAATGCTGGTGCAAACTTTTTGAAATTAATGCATAGTTTTTTCATAATATACATATTTCAGAAGTTTTAGAAGACAACTCAGAGATAAGCATTATAAATCTGCATATGGAATATAATGGAAAAGAAAAGAGCTCAGAGAACACAGTCTGGTTAATTGGATTGTTAAAAAATGTTACGTGACATGGGATCCCTTTTTAAGCTGCTTAAAGTAAGTTATTTTCTATCACAGTTGTCTAGAAATGCTCTATTTTCCTTCTAGACTATTAGTGCATTTTTTCTGGCATAGGAGATAAGTTTGCCAATGTTTATTGAACAAATAAGTAAATGAATAAATGAACAGGTATTCTGCTTTCTCTCCACGTGACCTTTGTGGAACACTCAAATTATAAATTGATATGGCACTCAACAGTTTACATAGCACATTGATCTTAGATCATTTGATTCTTACCACCAAGCAGACAGATGGAGAGGCGTTATTGATACCTCTATTTTATAAGTGAGGAAGCCAAGACTCAATGATTAACTGTATATATCCTATTTTATCATCATATTTCTTATCATTGAAATACAAGGAAATCAATTCTTACTTTGCCTACCTTACTGGTTTATAGTGAGGCTCAAACCATTTTAAACTAAAAGTACTCTGAATATAAGACAGTATCTTGATAGCATTTTACTAGCAGGAAACTTTGAATTCTTTAGCTCGTTTCATCTTCATACACAAAAAAGGAAGAAGTGCATTTTGACATATGAATATAATTTATGAGGAAAGTAATGCCCCAGTCCCTAGGTCACTAATCTATAAGGAATAAAACTGTGGTGTATCTCTAAAGTCCATATTGTATTTTTTTTCTCTATGTGTAGACCTTTTCTAACGCAGGAGATTTCTCTTACAATAATACATGCATTCTTTTTACTTTTCTCTAAAAACTAGAGACATTAGATGTGGCATATGGCATGTACAAGCACAGTTGTCACAAGGGCACCAAGTTGCTGGCATGCAGGTGATTATTCACAGAATCACACAACCTGGGATGCAGTGGATGGGAGAGAGCAAATGGGTGTATGTACTGAGGTCAGGAAGGTGGAATCCTCTAGACCAATATCACTGAGATTGGACCTGTCCATAAATCTGAAACTGCACACAGAGTTTTTAGGATATGCAAAGATTACAAAAAAACTGTGAAATACTGCCTATTGAAGAGCAGTTCTCAGAAACTAATCCCTGGCTCTCTTGTCTTCCCAGGGACAGAAGCACTGGGCTTTGTTCCTGGCCACACAGATAAGCCCTTTATTCTATTGTCTAAACATGAAAATTATGGTTCCCAGAGGGGAAAACACTTGGATCTAAGGCTAAATTTTTTATCAATCATGTTAATTTGGAAATAAGCTATTGGTTTGACTTTGCACTCATCAGAGTCAAGGGTGGATTGCGTTCCTTTAGTCTATGTTGTCCATAATTAACAGACATTGAACACTCATATTAATTAGTGGGGCTGAGAGATATTTTGCCTCATCCTTCACCATGGTAGATAATTAAAACTCCCATTTAATAAAATAGCTTCATTTATAATTTCTATAAACCTATTATAAAAACAATAAACATGATTATAGGGCATCTTTCATTCCTCTCTCATCCCCCTTCACTGCTCTTGTCTATTTCCATAAAGGTCTTAGAATTGTACAGGGAAGGACAGACTCACAAAGATCGCATGATAACTTTGGCTGTGATCACCAAGAGTAAGTAAGTATACAAAAGTGTTCTTGACGTGAGAGGAAGGAACCCCCTTAAACCAGAAATGAGGTGTGGTTTGATGAGCCCAAAATGTCTGTCTTTTTATCTAATTTTAAGAAATCTGAAAGCTTTCTCATCAATTGCACTGGAAATATCCATAAAGGACTACAGATGGGCTTCTCTTGCATTTTTGGCTCAACTCGGTTTAGTATTGCTCAGTCTATGCTGTGTGCTGAGCAGAGAGCATGTGAGCTGAATGCGGAGCAGAGCCTGCCTCCAGAGAGCCCAAGGCCTAATGGAATGGAAAGTTGCTGAAGGGACCAGCAGAGATCCAAAGAAAGTCCTATGAAGAGAAGGGAAGCATCTCCACTCACAAAGCAGAGTCTAAGCCCATAATCTGCCCTCCAACAACAGATCCTACCAGTTCACCACAGACGTCTGCAATCGGATCACTTAGCACAAGAGAGTGATTCACTCCACAGTGAAGGAAACCTTTATTATGAGTGAAACATTGTCTCCGTTCACAATTCCCTGGGGTGACAGAGCGAGCACTTCAGAAATACCTGTTGGGTGAATACTGAACTTTGAATGAAAGAGCATTTGGATATTATTGCTCATATTTCCCGATAGAAATAGTTACTTGAAAGAGAGCTCTTAAAAGATACAACCTTTAATAAATATTCTCTATTAGTAAAGAAAATTGCATTTTCTATGTATGGAAAAAAATTGGAGATGAAAAATGACATGTTGGTGAGTTGACATCACTATCTAGCATTCCTGACCCTAAATTTGTCATTTTTCCTACTCTAACACACCTCTGTTCTGTTTTCCATAAAGTTCATCCCCTTTCAAACCTTTATTTGGGATCCAGTCACAAAAGATCCTTATTTTTTGAACTTTACACACATGGGTTTTCACTTACTAGGAATTTGTGTAACCTAGGCTAATATGTGCCTTTTTTTTTTTTTAATCTGGGGGATTTGAATTTTTGTTCTCTTTCTGGTAGTCACTTGGAGACAGATGCTGCGTCTTCCGTGTACTCTCCAACATTATTTCGCTCTTACGAGCTCTGCATAAGCACGCACGATTATTCAATATAAAAATGCTCATGTCTGACTGTTGTTTATGGCTTCAAATACTATAATCCTTCTTCACTACCAAAGGGTGTAATGCATATGTAGTCTGCAACTATGAATTAATTTCATTTACTGTGTCCTTAAAATAACTGCAAATCCCATAGTTGATGGAAATCTTACTGTCTTAGGAGTCTACACTTGTTACAATTTCCAAACCATTCATTTGCTTTTCAATCTCTGGCAGCAGTGCTCCTACACACTAAAATTTTGTCACTGATCCCTCCACATGGCCCATTCAAAAGATTCTTTAATGTTCTTATTATATTTAATGTTCTAAAGAATTACAAATAGTGGGAAAGTCTTCTTTAAAGTACTCTTCAAAACTCAGTTGGCAGGAATGGATTTGGGCTCAGGTTGGGACATGGATAGGAGAATGATAGGGGACTAGTGGATAGTAGTTTCACAAGTGCATACCGATGCTGCCATTTTCAAAACTAAACATTCTAAGTGCGTGTAATTTCCTGTTGCTGTGGTTGAATGCATATGTTACCCCAGGAACTTAGATGTTGAAATTCTCACTCCCGAGGTGATGTTATTTGGAAGCATGCTTTTGGAGAAATGATTGACTCATGGGGCTAATGTCCTTTAAAAAGAGACCTGAGAGAAACTGCTCATCTCTTTCACTCTATAAAGACTCAGGGAGTAAATAGCTATCCAAATCTAAGAAAATGACATCTCAATACACTCTGAATCTTTGACACCTTCCTCTTGTAAAGCATAGCTTCCAGAACTGGAAACAAATTATTGTATCCATAAGTTACCCAGTTTATGGTATCTAGGATAGCAGCTCAAAAGGATAAAGATAATTATATACCAACTAATGGGTTGCAATGTAACCGCAATTCAATAATATAAAGAAGTAAGGTTCCTGGGTGGCAATTAGACTCAGGATAGAATGGGTGCATTTACCAAAAGGATTGATGAAGTGAGATCACTATTTTGCCCTAAACTCAATTTACATGCACACACACAAAAAAGCAAAAGCTATGATGTCACTGTCAATATCATTAACACATTTTTTGTCCTCTACCTATATATTCTCTTTATTACTGTTATTACCACTGTCACTAATAATCGTTATATGTTGCCTGTATGCCAAGGCCCATTTTAAACATTTGTTTTCTCATTGAATTTTCACAATGACTTAAGGTAACATTAGTTTGCTCATTTTATAGATGAAGACACCAATACACAAAAAGCTACATAATTACAAAAGCAAAAAATGACAGAATTCAGCATGGATCTTCTATTTATCGTGACATTTGAAACATGATTTGTCAATATACATTGACATTTAAATGCCAAGGTCTAGATAATTGTATTAATAGGGTAAAAATAGTTCATTTATTGTGTTTGCTAGGTAGATGTAGTGAAAAACTATGTGTGTGTGTGCATGTGTGGCTGTGTTTAAGATTTTTTTAATTGGAAAGGCAGATTTACAGAGAAAACAAAAGACAGAGAGAAAGATCTTCCATTTGCTGATTCACTCCCAAAATGGCCACAGTGGCCAGAGTTGAGCTGATCTGATGCCAGGAACAAGAGGTTCTTCCAGGACACTCGCATGAGTGCAAGGTCCTAAAGTCATCCTTTACTGCTTTCCCAGGCCATAAACAAAGAGCTATTTGGAACTGGAACATCCAGAATACAAATTCTAGTGCTTACAGGTAGAGGATTAGCCAGCTGAGTCTCATAACATCCCCATAGTGAGAGTTCTTTAGGTCATTGACAATGTCTCCATAAAGGTAGTTTTCTCAGAAAGGTTGATTTAGTTCTCACTAAAAGCCAAGATAAACCCAACCAGTCTCCTGTGCCTTTTAATTCTGCCCATATTCCTCCATGGCCACCCACATCAAAGCCCAAATAGTTCGGGCCACCAGATCTCGACTTTGGATCTTAAAAATTATGACCTTAATAAGCATTTTCTCCTTATTAAGTAAATTTTCTCTTGTAGCAATGAAAAGATAACACAGAAAATGTACTGGGGAGTAGGATTATTACTATAATCACACCTGAAAATGTAGACGAGCATTTAGAATGGTTTATTGGAGAGGTCTGGAAGAGTTTGTAGAAGCAAGACAGCTAAAAACCTAGGATACCCTACGTAGAGCTGAGGATGATTCTGGCAAGGGTTCAGAAGGAACCCAAAATAAATGGGGAAGTAAAAACCATCCTGATAAACTTTGACAAAAATAAGAATTCTTTTGGGAACTCACCTAAATGCTATATATATTAGACCATGTCCAAAACAAAAACACACAAACAAGCAAAGCCCTGATTTTACTCTGTCCATGTTCTAAGACTGTGGAAAGTAGTACCTGAAGCTGATGGATTAGTTTAGTTGACGGAGGAAGTTTCAAAAAAGCAAAGCATTTTGTATGGCATGAGTGTTTTTAGTCAATTTTACAGTGAGAATCAGGAGTAAAATGGAGCATACTAGACATATTTGATAAATCTGAAGTTTGGCCATAGAAGAAGCAAAGAAAAAGTATGGCCAAGACAAGAAAGTGTGGCAGAGAAGTCACGTGCTAAAGAGATTAGAACAGGTAAAATGGAGATATCTGCTACTTGATCAACACTGGAAAATACACATCCTGGGAAGCAAGCAGTAATGGCTCTAGTAGCTGGTCTCTGCATCCCATGTGGGAGACCTGGGTGCAATTATGGGTTCCTAACTGTGTGCTGGCCTGGCATATTTTGGGAGTGAACTAGCAGATGGAATTTCTTCCTGTTCTGTCCATCTCTATCTCTCTCCTCTCTATCTCTCCAAATAAGATTCTGTAATCTCTAATGATTCTTACATCAAATGACAAGGCTGAAGTCATCAATAGAGGGTGATTTATTTTAAAAAGCGCCATTTAAATGACAATGTGTCCATTAAAAAATCACAAACATGCCAAAGAGAAGCCATGTTGTCAAAAAGCCCACTTGTCCCACCAAGCATCTCAAAAAAAACATCCTTTGCTGTCTTTCCATAGCTCCAATTGTTGAGACTAGCTTTCCCTAATTGTTTAGCCTCATCAAATATCATTGAACCATAAACCCAAGGGCCTATTTTTGGAGTCTATTCTAATTCTCTTTCTTTATGCCAGTGCCATACCATTCTCATCAGTGTTGCTTTGCAATATATTTCCAACTTAGGAAGTGTGAAGCTCCAGATTTGTTCTTTTTTTTTTTTTTTCTTAAACTGGCTTTGACTACTCAATGTCCTTGGTTTCTAAAATGTTTCTGGACGAAAAAAAGAAGAAGATTGCTGTTTCACCTGAACCATTATGTTGCAATTGAACATCTCATCTACCTTTTAGTTTCTGGGATTAATCTCCTTAAACACAACTGTCTGTCACAGTGTCTCATTTATGGAAATGTTCCAGCTGTGAAGTGGCGGCTGTTCCATTCAGTCAAGTCCTTGGCTGACTATTAAGAGAGCCCTTTAGAACACAGCATTTCATTGGAGAATTGAGATATTTTTGTGCTCTTCAATTTGTTGTCACAGGATTGAGTATTTGATCGTTTGTTGGTTTATCCCACCGCTTTGATTTTTCAGAATCATGGGATTTTCTTACTTGTCAGCCACCATCCCCTAAAACTAGGTATCCACTTTAGCTAAGAATAGAAAACAAATTCTGGAGCCTGTTATCAAAATTATATTCATCAAGTCTAACCAGCCCATTGGGAAATCAGGCAGGAGAACAAATCCTCAGTGGAAAGTTCTGAGGATTACTTAATTAATCAGGGACATAAAATTATATTTAACTTTATACCTAAATTTTCAAATTAATTTCCTTGGTATGGAAGTTATAATGACTTTATGAATGACATTTTATTTTTGTTTTGTAAAGTCTTGGTATAAAATGTCATTGCATTCTGAATAAAACTTAAGAAGTAATTTCTCATTTGTTCAGAACAGATGTTTTTGCACCTCAGTGCACTCACATACATTCAAATAATTACAGTAAACTTTTTTTTCACTGTTCACCAAAAGACTGACAACAATGAATATGAATAGTGCTTGCATAATATTGTGTCTTTTTAAGAATATTTCCTAGAAAGGCAGAGTAACAGAGAGAGAGAAAGGCAAATCTCTCATCACTGATTAGTTCCATAAATGTCCACAATAACTAGGCCTGGGCAAGCCTGAAGGTAGGAGGAGTGAGCTGTTGGTTGCTGCTTCTGACTGTAAGCATTGTAGGCATTTTAGAGTGGAGTGAAAAATAGACTCTCTTTCTCTCTCTCTCTCTCTTTCTCTTTCAAATAATCAACACTTTTAAAAGATCACTCATGTGTCTGGTCCCCTGCCACCCATCTGGAAAACCTGCAGGAAGCTCCTGGCCCCTGATTTAATGCTGCTTCAACCTTGCCTAGAGTGGCCGTCTGGAGAGCAAACCAACAGATAGGAGATCTCTTGCTACCCTCCTCATTATCCCTTCCTCTCTTTCTGTAGCTCTGATTTAAAAAAAATTAATTAAAAATCTTCCTGTTGTTGATTTTGTATTGTGACTTTTCATTTAAGGGGTTGTATGGCAACTGTGTAATGGATATTATCATATCCAGATGTAAGGATACAATGCAGTATGCATCTCTACTTCCAGACAAAGATGAACTCCCAATGAAACTGTCTACTACATCTTGCCAATAGGATGCTGGACTCTCTGCCATTGTCCATGCCCGCAATTACAGAAATATGATTATGTAAGAAGAACTATACTATAGTAATGATTTAGGGGAACTCAATGAGGGGGGAGGGAACTGGGGAGGGGATAAGGGAAATCCCAGGGCCTATGGAACTGAATCATAAAATGATAATAATAGAAAGAAGTAAAATTAAATAAATAAATGCATAAAAATAGTCTGAAATAGACAAAAAAATTAAAAATAAAGTATCTTGAACTTGACAGAGTTCATGTTGAGAAATAAAGTTCCCATGAACTTTATGAAGTTCTTTCTGTATATAGTGTGGGATATTATTAGTCATTAAATGCACGGAAAATTCTCTCAAAAGCTATTAATATCGAATGTACACTGCAGGATAGCAGAGTAAGTTAAACAAGATGAACACAAAAGAAGAATGCTGGATCATTTTACTTACATAAAGTGATATAAGACAATCAATCATATAACCCAAAAGTAGAATGCTGGCTATTAGGGGATTAGGAGAGGGAGGAATAGTAAGCTAGTACTTAGTAGACAAATAGTTTTAGTTTTACAAAGTTAAAAAAAATTAAAGATCTCTTGCACAATAATGTGCCTGTAACTATATTGTATTTTCAAAGATATGCTAAGACAGTGCATTTACCTTATGTGCTCTTTGCCACAAAAAGGTACAAGAAAACTATACACTGTGTTAGCACTAGGTCCATGTATGCAGTAAGAAGGTGTTAGCACAGGAGACTATGGAAGCCACTCCAAATACAGATTATAGCTTGAACAAAAGGCACAAATATATTGGTATATTGAGACGTCTGTACACAGCTTACTGTTCAGGAAATATAAAATAAAGATTTAAAAGAGAGCTTAAAGCGCCCCTAGGTCTTGTTAAGGTATGATCTTTATTTGCACATAATTGAGAATCATCAATGTATCTTAAGTATGGAAATGTTAGACTCAGATTTCCGTTTCAAAGAGAGCAGCAAGGGGACAGACATGAGCAGGACAAGGCTAGAAGCAGGGAGGCCAATCAAGAGAAACTTTACATCTAAATGAGAGCTCACAAGAGATATAACATAGAATCAGGAAGCAGTTTGGTTTAGATTAAGAAACATTTAAGAGACAACTATAGCACACTATGATATGGAGCTAAAAGAAAAGTTGGAGGCATTAACATGGGTGTGCTGTGTGTATTTATGATGGGGTAGCCACTGGCACATGCACACACAACTGAATATGGGGAAACTGGATGAGAAGGGATAGATGTGAGATTTTAAAAAGTGCATTATTTCATATGTATTAAAGGTAAGCACTACTGAGCTGTAAGTGTTGATATTAAGAATTTGGATGCATAGACTTAAAGAAGAAACAAAATTCTACTTAGAAAAGAATCAGTTTTAGAGACTGGCGTGCTGGAATCACACCAAGCTAATCTTCAACCTGCAGTGCTGACATCCCATATGGGCACTGGTTCATGTCTTGGCTGGAACACTTCTGATCCCTGCTTATGGCTTGGGAAAGCAGGAGAGGAGAGCACAAGTCCTTGGGCTCCTGAACCCACATGAGAGACCACAAAGAAGCTTCTGCATCCTGGCTTCAGAACAGCTCATCTCTGGCCACTATGGCCATTTGGGGAGAAAACCAATTGATGGAAGATCTCTCTCTGTCTCTTCAGATTCAGTAGAGGTTGAGATGACAGCTGAAGACTAATAAAGATTGCAGCAAGATCTTTATCAGTGATTTCCATGGAGTAAAGGGAGGAGGAAGTAGAACACACAAAGGGACATATCTAATGATGTGGCATTTTCTTTCAGAGATGATTGTCTAACAGACTGGCAATGCCTATGGACTCACCATGACTCCATTGCTTGACAGAACAATAACTGGTAAATCAAGTTCTTAACCACTTTAGACATATACTGCTTGAAACTGACAGTTACACTAAAAGGCTTTTTTTTAAATTACTTTCATTTCTTTCACATAGTGTCTTGATGGGCACAATGGTGTGATGGGTATGTAGTTCAAGCCAAAGGCAGGACTCAGGAGCATCTTACAGGTCTCCCATATGAATGCAGGGGCTCAAAGTCTTGGGTCATCCTCTGCTGCTTTACTGGGCATGTTAGCAGAAAACTGGATCAGAAGTGGAGCAGATGGGACTTGAACTGGTGCCCCTATGGAATGCCAGCTATGCAAGTTGTTGCTTAATTGGCAACACCACAGTCCCTACTTGTGTCCTTAAGAACAGGGTCTTCCCTCACAAACCAAACCTTCCCTGCCAAGAGATTCCTCTGTAGATAAAGTTAGCCTAAGATAAGGCAAATTACAATAGTTATCATAAGAGTACACTAACAATAAATATTCATGTTTTTTATGTTATAATATATAAAATCTCTTTTACAGTTTTTTGTATTATCTTATCCCCCCTAAACTACACAGTTTATAAAGACAGTAATATTACTCACCAGGGATAGCACAGAATGTATTTCTAGATCAGCTAATTCAACAACCCCTGCACAGACACTTCAGTATCTGTCATGGTGCCAGGTGAGCTATGAATGTCATGCAGACATAAGTACTCACCACACTCCTTCTGTACAGCTTATCCAGTGGTATTAATTACCTGGAGAGGCAAACTGATTACCCAGGATCACAAAGCTGTTGAATGGTAGAGCTCTTGTCTCCTGAGACTTTTATTGTCTGATGCTTGCCTTATGCTAGGGAACAACTGCTGAGCCAGGAACACCCTACAGTGGCTTTGTGTTGGCTAATTCTTCCATACTGTGAGCATTAAGACACTGGCATATAACCTGTAGTTTAAGATCTAGGGGTGGAGTATGTCCAGCCTGCAAGCCGTATAAAGCCTATAAAATCATTGGATCTAGCCCTGCCAGAGCAATCACAGACAGAACAGGAAATTCAATAAATGTATATCAGGTATTTATTTATTTATTTATTTATTTAAAATGCTGAGTTAGAGAAAGAGAGATAAATAGAGACAGATCTCCCATTTGCTGGTTTATTTCTCAAATGGCTACAATGTCTAGAGCCAGGATTTTCCTCTTGATTTCCCATGTAGGTGTAAACACTTGAGTCATTCTCCACTGATTTCTCAAGTGCATTAGCAGGGAGATGGATCAGAAGTGGAGCAGCTAGGAGTCAAAACGTTGCCCAGATGGGATGCTAGAACTATAAACTGCAGCACAATGGCTTTTCCTACTATGCCATAGTGCCAGGTTAATTTTTAAGCTGATAATTTTGTATGATCATTGAACGATGGAATAAATTTCCAGATGGTCCTTGGCAAGAACAAGGTTTCCTGCTCTGGATCCAAACCAGCTTCTTTCCTGAAGTTCTTATCTCCTCATCAAACTATGACTTTGATTGAATACCTTTCTCGAAATTCTTATTTCTTCATGGCTTAAAATTATTACTAAAATTACTTCTTAAAAGTCTTTCATTTCCTCCTTCAAGGACACAGAGGATGGAAGCATAGACTTTTTCTTCATAAATATGTTTGATTCTCTTCTCCACTGTCGCTTATGACCCTCAAACAACCTCCATCTATCTACATTTAGTGCTTATTGATTTTCCACTTAATTCTCGTAGTCCCCCAAGACTCTGGTAAGTATTTTCAATCTGTAGCAACTGTATGAAAAACTATAGGTCTTTCAGTATTAATGGGTCATTTTCACTAGTAAAGTAGAGCCTGATTGGGAGTATGGAAATGGTGTTTAGAAAGATAATTTCACTGGGTGTCAAAAAACCCTGGCACAGGTCTCTTTTTCAGTATGCCCTACTAGAGTGATGATAGATGGGTATGAGCTCCCCTGTGAATCAAGAGCCTGTTACCTGACCACTGAGGGATTGTACTAAGTGATCCTAAAAATTCCTTTATGTATCCTTTTACATGTTACATTTTATGTTGCTTATATTTGTTGCACAATATTAATATTATAATATAAGACCCTGTACCTTCACATTAGGAGGGAACCACGGGTGTATTCCAACCTTTTTTTCCTGATTTACTTACAAAACAAATCTTCTAGGCAATGATAGCTATCAATGTTATGATTGCTCCCTACATTGCCAGCTTTTCTTAATTTTTTCCTCCATTTCTCTTTTGTATCTCTGCAGTTACAATATATATCTGCTTTGATTCTTCCAGAATACAATTCCATTCCCTGATGCTTCCCTTATACATTTTATTTTGCTGAGTTAACAGAAATAGAATACTTAAAGTGAGATAGGGTCGGCTTCACCTCTCCCTTTGTGAAGAGGCTTTAGGATTTCAGTGTCTGCATCTGGGCCCTTCATTTTAAGAATGAAGAAATCAATAACTCACCCAAAAGGAGACTGCAAAAGGAGAAATGAGATCAATGGAGAAAAATATTTGATAAACAACTTTCCGATCATCAGGCTTTGAAAGGTAAGGAAAGAGAAAAATGCAGGAAGAATGGGAAGTGAAGAAGCAGACACAGCTAGTACATCACGACTCTCTCCATTCTGCGTCGCTTATGGAGAACTGGTGATCTCAAAATGAGTGTGGTGTGCAGAAAAGGAAATTGGCATAATTACTACAGATATTCTTATTTAAAGAAATTCAACTGGCAAGAACAAAATACGATTTAGGAATGGTCACAGAACACTCTGGGCAGAGGCAAATCATGTGGGTTCAAGTGACCACTCTGTTGATATATCATTCCAGATATACTTACTAACTGTGGAATATTTCAATGGCAGTATCTAAATCTTCTCATTATTCTACGAATATCCAATTAGTTTAGCAGAATTGATGGATAAGACTGACGTGGAAAGAAAACTGGCTGATCAAAATGCAGATTGATGTTCCTTTGAGAGAGATCAAAAGCCAGGATGGTATTCCATGGAGTCCATGCTCCCATTCCAAAGGAAAGCCAGCAACCACAGAAAAGAGACATTCGTTTTCACTAAATATTTCCCTAACTTCTCCAGGCATCCACTTGATGTTCTGTTTCTCGTATGCCAACCCTAACCTCTCCCTTACTTCTCATCACACTATTATCATAAGTCAGTATAACATATCATTTTTAGATTGTCTACCATGCTCCTTGACTTTTTCTAAAGAATCATAGAATATAATTCCATCTAATTTTTAAGCGTATAACATACCCCTAAGTTAATTTTGCTTTGTATATGAGGGAGATGAGGCTTAGAGAAAGCTGGTATCTTGTCCCAAAGCACACCACTACAAAGCAGTGGAGTCAGGCCACAAAACAAATAACTTAGTTGACTTAAAAATCCACTTTTTCCCCTCTCAGCTGTACTGTCTGAATAAATATTTATCTCTCATCATTAAAAAATTCTAATTCTTATAGGTGATGTGGCCTTCTCATTCTAACATCTTAGGTCCTATTCAGAAGTATGACGCCATCCCTATCTTTCCCCAACCTAGCTTCTCCAGCTTTGCAGACACTATTCAGACAGTAGGAACCAACAAAAGATCTGGAAATTAGAGGAATTCAATGAAGACAACCATAACAACAACAACGATAAAATAAAGACAAGGAATTTAGCAGATCAGTTCCTTTTTTAGATATAGGACACCTGAATCAGAGAGAACCTGTTCTTGATAACTGGCCAAAAGGGGGAAAATCCTCGAATTTGACATCACTCCTGAAGATCTTTCTTATCTGCAACAGCATTTGTGCTCTAAAGTTGCTGGTTATCTCTATGAGTAATGAGCAGATTTACTGAAAGCTATAAAAACAAAATTAATTCAAATCATTATTCCAAAGAACCCCAGAACAGGACCATGCCTGATTTGGCTTCGAAGGAGAGAAACACATTCGTGATATGTCAAGACCCAGTTCGTACTGAATCCACACATGCGTGCCGGCATGCACATGTGCGCACACACACACTTACACGCCCCCACTCAACTCTGAAGCTATTTTCCAAGAAAACCAGATGAAGATCATTTTCATTACCAGAAGCTCAGAATGAGTCAGTTCTGGGTAAAACAACTAAGCAGACAGTCCTATTAGGAGGAGTGCCAGGGCAGGAGAAAAAGAAAAGCAGTAAATTTAGACATTGGGTCCTTAGAGAGATGCTTGCAATTTTGGAAACTATTTAATTCAGCACTGATACTTACATTCCAGAAATTTAAAATGTTACATCAATTAAACAAAAAATAACAAATCATGGCCAAGTACATGGGGAAAAGGTACCCTAATACATCGATGGGGGGAATATATATGAGTAAAATCATTATGGAAGACAGTATGGAGAGTCCTCAGAAGTCTGAAAATAGATCTACCATATGAACATACCATTTCATGCTTGGAAATTTACCCAAAGAAAATCAGTACATGAAGAAGTTATCTGCATACCCTACCCCACTCCACAACAACATGTTTATAGTAGCTCAATTCCTAACAGCTAAGGTATGGAATCTATGCAGATGTCCATCAACGGATGACTGAAAAAAGACTTTGTGGCATTTATCCAGGGTGGAATAGAATGAAATCATGTCCTTCCCAACAAACTGTATGCAATTGGAGACTACTTCACTTAGTGAAATAAGCCAGTCCCCAAAAGACAAACACATGTTTCCTTGTTAGTTTTAACATACAGACTCCCAAAAACTGCTATGTACTTGATATAGACACATTGAGATTTGATTACCATTTACAGTCCTTACTATATTCCTAAGGGACAGTGCTTTTCTATTTATTATTTGTTGCATTCTTTATTTAGTGGAGGGTTAAGCTCATAATTATAAAGAACATTGAAAGTATGTCATAGCAGCAGTTAAAAGAATATTTTTTAAATGGAGGAGAGTGAGAATCTAAGATGGGAAGTATCATTATGTTCTTAAAACTATGTATACGAGGTCAGACTCGCAAGATGGCCGACATAGGAGGAAGACTGTGAGAGAGCTCACAGACAGAGAGGGCTAGAACGCGACAAAAGCGTAAGTGGAGCAGCATAGAACTACAGGGAGAAGAACGTGAAGTTCCCTGGACAGTGTGGAGCCAAAAAAATCCACACAACTCGGAAGAGCAACCAGGGAAAAACAAAGCAAAGGACAGGGAAGACGACTTTCCGCTCCTGACCTGCTGAGTCACCTCTGAGGGCAGACGCTGAAAGCCGCCGAACCCACCCAAAGACCGACCTGAAGACGCTGTGGCCGTGAGGACCGGAGGTGATTGGGACCCACTGGCATCTGCTCACCCTGGTCACCAGGACTCGCCAGGACCTGCCCCGCTGCGGACACCAGGACCCTGAATCACCGGACCCGCCGGCATCTGCCCACCCTGGTCGCCAACCCCCGGGACCTGCACCAGCCGCAGCCTCCAGGCTCCATCGCGACCCGCGCGGAGACCAGCAACGGACGCAGCAGTCGGGAGACGCACTGGTGGCCAGGATTCCCACCAGAGGAAGAGGCAGACTGCAAGAACCTGAGGTTTGAGTGAGTTGGGTGGGGACAGTGGTGGGTTGGAGGCTTCGGGAGTTGGCCCCCCAGGGGCACGGACAGAGCCTGAACACAATTGGCCTCCCCGCCCCTCCCCACCCCAGGCTCCAGCCTCTAGAGACACAGGGCGAGTGCCTTGAGACTGCCAAAACTGTGTCTGGGAGAAAGGCAAAAGGCACACTGGATACTCCCCTGTGCCTTTGCGGTGTGGCACTCAGCTGGGCGGTGCTATCCCACAGGAACCCAAGCACGCCTCTGGGCTGGGCAGTTCCCTGCTAGCGCAGGGGCGGTCGGTCCCCTGCAAGTGCTGGGGTGGGCGGACCTGCGCAGGAGGCGTTTCCAGAGAGCACCTGGAACACGCCCTATAGTCCCTTGC
This sequence comes from Ochotona princeps, assembly GCF_030435755.1. Lineage (NCBI taxonomy): Eukaryota > Metazoa > Chordata > Mammalia > Lagomorpha > Ochotonidae > Ochotona > Ochotona princeps. The sequence goes on from NC_080833.1 coordinate 39,172,764, forward strand.
TCCGAGCCCTGTGATCCAGTAAACAGGGTGCGCGCACAGAGAGTGCCTTCACTCCCCCACGCCCTGTGGTAGCATACCTGTAGGGGACGAGCTGAGAGTGTGCTTTGAATCCGCTGGGCCCTGGAAGAGGCGCCCTGAGGTCCAGTGTTCTGGAGACGCACCAAAAGTGCCTTGAAAATTCCCACACCCTGCTACTCCACGCCTGCAGACTCCGATCTCTACAGGATAGTGCTTGGAGACCCCTCAGCACACTGGTGCCTAGGTCTCTCAAAAAAGAAACACTAACACAATGGGAAGAAATACCAGAAAAGGTAATGATCCAGATGAGAGTGCCAACACCCTACCAATAAAGGATCGAAAGCCAATGTCTATTTCGGAGATGCGAGATGAAGACATAGAAGATCTACCAGACAAGGAATTCAAAAAAATAATGTTAAAATATGTCAGAGACAATGAGAAGAATTGGGAGGACTTCAAGGAATTCAAGAACCACATAGCCTCAGAAATACAACAAATGAAAAGTAAAATCCTTGACTTAGAGCACAAAATTGAGAGCCTAACCAACAGAACAAATACAGCAGAAGAGAGGATCTCTGAAACAGAAGACACACAAAACGAACACACCCAGTTCATGAAACAGCTGGAGACAAGTCTGAACAAAGCCAATAAGACCATACAAGAAATGAAAGACAACCTCAGAAAATCAAATATTAGGATTATTGGCCTTCCTGAAGGAGCAGAAAAAGAATCAGGAATGCAAATGGTGCTCGACGAAATTATACAGGAAAACTTTCAAAACACTTGGAACATGAATCCAGCTCAAATCCAGGACGGTCAGAGGACTCCCAGCAGATATGACCCAAAGCGATCTTCACCCAGACATATGGTGCTCAAGTTCCACTCCAACGAAGACAAAGAAAGAATCCTGAGACAAGTACGAAGCAGAGAAAAGATCACATACCGGGGAAAACCAATCAGGATCACGGCTGACTTTTCTGAAGAGACCTTACAAGCAAGAAGAGAATGGACAAAGATCTTCCAAATCCTGAATCAGAACAACTGTCAACCAAGAATATTGTACCCAGCAAAGATCTCATTCGTATTTGAGAACGAAATCAAATACTTCCACAGCAAAGAGAAATTAGAAGAATATGCCAGCACAAAACCAGCTCTACAAAATCTCCTTAGAAATGCACTAATTCCAGAAAAAAAGGAGGTGAATCATAAGCAAAGATGGCAAACAGGAAGGTCTCCCCACTAAAGTCCACACAAGGAAGGGCAATAACACAGATATCAACACCCACAAAAACAAGTATGGCAGGGCAAAATCACAACCTCTCAATTTTAACTCTCAACACAAATGGCCTGAACTCACCAATCAAAAGGCATAGATTAACAGAATGGATTATCAAACAGCACCCAACTATCTGTTGCCTACAAGAGACACATCTAACCAGAAGAGATTCAAAGAAGCTGAAAGTGAAAGGTTGGAAACAGATATTTCATGCCAATGGACGAGAAAAAAAGGCTGGGGTAGCTGTCTTAATTTCAGATGATGTGGACTTCAATCTGACACACATCAAAAAGGACAGGGAAGGACATTATATATTGGTGAAGGGACTGATCCATCAGGAAGTAATTACCATTGTGAACATATATGCACCAAATTCAAACGCACCTAGCTACGTGAAGCAATTACTCACGGACTTAAGGGGAGACATAGATATGCACACAATAATAGTGGGTGATCTTAACACCCCACTAACAACTATAGACAGATCAACAAAACAAAAACTCAACAAAGAAACAACAGAACTCATACAAACAATAGAACAACTGGACTTGGTTGACATTTATAGAATTTTTTACCCTAAGGCCACAGATTATACATTTTTTTCAGCAGTACATGGCACCTTCTCCAGGATCGACCACATGATAGGACACAAAGCAAACCTAAATAACTTCAAAAAGATAGGAATCATACCATGTACCCTCTCAGACCACCACGGAATGAAGCTGGAAATCAGCAATTCAAAATGCCCCAGGAAATACAGAAACTCTTGGAGGCTGAACAATATGCTACTAAACGAACAATGGATCAGAGAAGAAATTAAAGATGAGATCAAAAAATTTATGGAAACCAATGAAAACTCTGACACAACATTCCAAAATTTGTGGGACACTGCCAAAGCAGTGCTACGGGGTAAACTCATCGCAATTGGAGCTCATGTCAAGGCCCAAGAGAGGCGCCAAATACAGGAACTAAACACACACCTCCAGGAACTGGAAAAACAACAGCAGAAGAGCCCCACACACAATAGGAAACAAGAAATCATCAAAACAAGGGAGGAAATCAACCAGATAGAAATAAAAAAAACCATACACAAAATCAATGAATCAAAAAGCTGGTTTTTTGAGAAGATAAACAAGATAGACACTCCACTGGCCCGACTGACAAAGAAAAAACAAGAGAAGGCAAGAATTAACAGCATCAAAGATGAAAAAGGCAACATAACAACAGACACCGCATCCATTAAGGCCATAATCAGAAATTACTACAAAGCACTGTACTCCAACAAATCAGAAGATCACCAAGAAATGGAAAAGTTCTTAGACTTCTACCACTTGCCAAAACTTAGCCCAGAGGCAACAAACGACCTGAACAAACCCATAACTGAAGTAGAGATTGAATCAGTGATTAAAGACCTCCCAACAAGGAAAAGCCCAGGCCCAGACGGCTTCACTCCAGAATTCTACAAAACATTCCGAACAGAGCTGACCCCAATCCTCTACAAACTCTTCAAAACAATAGAAAAAGAGGCAACCCTTCCAAACTCATTCTATGAAGCCAACATTACCTTAATCCCAAAACCAGACAGAGAACTAACAGAGAAGGAAAACTACAGACCTATCTCTTTGATGAACATTGATGCTAAGATTCTCAACAAAATCCTAGCCAACAGAATTCAAAAACACATCAGACAGATCATTCATCCAGATCAAGTAGGATTCATCCCTGGAATGCAGGGATGGTTCAACATTCGAAAATCTATAAATGTGATACACCACATCCAAAAACTGAAAAACAAGAATCACATGATAGTATCAATAGATGCGGAAAAAGCTTTCGACAAAATCCAACATCACTTCCTACTAAAAACCCTAACCAAGGTAGGCATAGATGGAAAAATCCACAACATAATTAAAGCAATATATGAAAAACCCAACGCCAGCATCATACTGAATGGAGAAAAGCTGGAACCCTTCCCACTGAGATCTGGAACAAGACAGGGATGTCCACTTTCTCCACTACTATTCAACATAGTCCTAGAGGTACTCGCTGAGGCCATAAGACAAGAAAAAGAAATCAGAGGAATCCAAATGGGAAACGAAGAAGTCAAGCTCTCACTATACGCAGATGATATGATTCTTTATGTAGAAGAGCCAAGAGACTCAATACAGAGACTGCTAGAACTTGTACGAGAGTTTGGTAGAGTGGCAGGGTACAAAATTAATGAACAAAAATCAACAGCCATAGTGTATGCGAACAGCCCCAAGATGGAAAAAGACTTAACCAGCAAGATACCATTCAAAATAACAGAGAAAAGTATGAAATATCTGGGAATAAATCTAACCAAAAATGTAGAAGACTTATTTGAAGAAAACTACAATCTGCTTAAAAAAGAAATTGAACAAGACCTCAAAAGATGGAGTAATATCCCATGCTCCTGGATAGGTAAAATCAATATCATTAAAATGTCTATACTGCCAAAAGCAATATATACATTCAACGCAATCCCAATCAAATTGCCCAAAACATTCTTCACAGATCTGGAAACAATGATCCAAAGGTTCATCTGGAAGCACAAAAAACCACGGATAGCTAGAACTATCCTGAAGAACAGGAAGTTAGCAGGGGGAATCACAGTTCCGGACCTCTGGACATACTATAGGGCAGTGGTTATCAAAACAGCGTGGTACTGGCACAAAGATAGAGAGGAAGATCAATGGAGCAGAATAGAAACGCCAGAAGGAAACCCACACAGATACAGCCAAATAATCTTTGACAAAAAGACAAACGACAACCCAGGCAAATGGGAAGGTCTGTTCAATAAATGCTGCTGGGACAACTGGTTGATAGCCTGCAGAAACAAAAAAATAGATCCACATCTCTCACCATACACTAAGATCAGATCTAAATGGATAACAGATCTAAACCTACATCCAGAAACCTTCAAACTTTTGGAAGAAAATGTTGGAAACACACTGGAACACTTAGGGGTAGGCCCTCACTTCCTAAAAAAGACTCCAGATGCAGTAGAAATCAAGACCAAAATAAACAATTGGGACCTCATCAAACTAAGAAGCTTCTGTACAGCTAGAGAAACAATCAACAAAGTAAAAAGGCAACCCACAGAATGGGAGAAGATCTTCGCACACGACATAGGTGATAGAGGGCTAATATCCAGAATATACAAAGAGCTACAAAACAACCAAAATGTCAAAACAAACAAGCCACTCAAGAAATGGGCACGGGAAATGGTCAGACACTTCACAAAGGAACAAACCCAAATGGCAAATAAACATATGAAAAAATGCTCAAGTTCCCTGGCAATAAGGGAAATCCAAATTAAAACATCAATGAGGTACCACCTAACGCCAGTAAGACTGGCCCACATGAATAAAAGCACCAACGACACTTGTTGGCGAGGTTGCGGGGAAAAGGGAACCCTACTCCACTGCTGGTGGGGCTGCAGGCTGGTACAGCCTCTATGGAAATCAGTATGGAGAATATTCAAACAACTCAAATTCAACATACCGTATGATCCAGCAATAGCACTCCTAGGAATATATCCAGAACACTTGTTCTATGAGAAACCAACATGTACTCCTATGTTCATAGCAGCACAATCAGTAATTGCAAAAACATGGAAACAACCAAAATGCCCATCAACAGAGGATTGGATAAGAAAGCTATGGTTCATCTACTCCATGGAATACTACTCAGCTATTAAAAAAAACAAAATGCAGTTCTTTGTGGCCAAATGGGCCAAACTGGAAACCATAATGCTAAGGGAAATGAGCCAATCCCAAAAGGTTAAATACCACATGTTTGCCTTAATTTAAGATGATATGATGTTATGTATAACATGTTATGTTTTGAATGTTATATGTTGTGTATAAACTAAAATTGAAGTATAGGTGAGGTGGTCACAGAAGGTGGCTGGGAACCCGCATTTACTTTTAACATATTGGTTACTCATTACTATGTCAATTAATTCCATAATGATGTAAATTTTTGCTGATGGTATGTTGGAGCTTTCAATTGACTGGGATGATACTCTGCTGGCTCTGTCATCAGACCAGAGAGGGTATACCTAAGAAACCGTTGAACTTGACGGGACAATAAGATGCTGGACTCTATGTTTGGTATACGCTTGCAATGGGGAAATCTCAACTGAACTTGAGCTGTGGTTATGCAATAAGGTGGAGGAATCCACCATGGTGGGAGGGTTTGGGGAGGGGTGGGGAGAACCCAAGTATCTATGTAACTGTGTCACATAATACAATGTAATTAATGAAGTTAAATAATAAATAATTAAAAAAAAAAAAAAGAAAAAAAAAAAAAAACTATGTATACGAAATGTTTTTCCTTTATATATAACAGTTTTTAAATAATTCAGACAGCACATAGATTTAGCTCTGTAGTAGCCAAAAATAAAATGTTAATTTGCCTCATTAAACATGTTTTTATTGTATCATGGTATATACCTTATGTAGACATAATTAAACTTAATTTTTTTTTATATTTTTAAAAGAATTCTCTATTTATTTGAATGGTATTACCTTCCATCTGCTGGTTGATCCCTCTAGTGGCTGAAATGGCTGGAGATGATCCATACCAAAGGCGGGACCCCAGCGCTCCATTAGGTTTCCTGCATGAGTGGCACGGGGCCAAGTACTTCATTCACCATCATGTGCCTTCCAAGGCATCAGTGGGAAATTGGATTGGAAGCAGAGCAGCTGGAACTGACAGCACTCTGGTGTGAAATGCTAGCACTGTGGGCACCAGTTTAGCAAACTGCACCACAACACTGATCCCTAGATTTATGTTAATAAAATGGAAGAAAATGAAATAAAATATATACTATCTCAAAGTTATATCAGTTCATGTAAATGAGTTTGAAATGAAACTTCTTCTAGTTTTTTTAAGTTGTCTTGAAGTTAAGTAACAAACCATCAAAGTGTAAAGGAATTATAGATGAAATAGCAACTTTGTAACTGTACAACTTCCACAAAATATTAAACATATGTGGGACCCGAATATCCACAATACAAATGATAGATCAAACAATTAAATATCCCTGCTTCCAGTCCTGAATGTCTTAACTCTAGCCTTTCTCTCCTAGCCTTTTCATTCTAAATTATGTGAAAGTATATCCTGTTTCTGTTCCAGGAATGCTATTTTACACTCTCTTGTGTTTAGTAGGATCCTAGAAGCAGCAACATAAAATTATTTTCCTTCCAAATACTGTTCTTTCTTTTTTAGACAATGGATTTCCAACCATCATTCAGATTACCTGACCAAATATGTCAAAGAGCACGCCCAGTACACAAACATGACAACCTACCATAATATCAATGTGATTGCTTTAAAAATGTCCTCTGTTTTTATTAGTAACTCCTGAGTTGCTGTTATTGAATAGCACACCCTTTTTGAGATGTCTCTTGTTTTCCATTTAAGTATTCACAAAATATTTCAATTATACAATTAGCAGTTGAGTTAGAATGACATTCTCATTCATCCTAACCAACCCACAATTTCAGAATATTTTTGGTAATAGAATAGATCAAAATTAGCTTATGACAAAAAAAACAGATGAATTAAAACAGTGAGTCACCAGTTTTGTCGAGAGGATCACAGACCTACACTTACGGTTCTTTATATGTAAAACAGGAGTAATAACCCTTCAGTGATTTTATTAAAATTAAACATGTGAAAATGCCTGGCACAGTTCCTGGTAAACAGAATGAACTCAACAAATAGTAGCAATAATGGCAGTAGTGGTTGTTACTGTTATTGCTTCAAGCTTCATGCTTTATAGTCCAGAATAGAAGAAACTCTCTGTGTAGTGGGCAAGGAAGATAAGAAAATGATTAATGCAAAACAATAATCTCTATAAAGAGGTTTGTAAGAACTGCTCTATAAACAAAGATGCAAACACTTATTACCTTATTGAGTATTTGCATAGGGTTCTGTGGTTTCCAACACTCAGAATAACCATTTGAAATAAGTTTGAACTACTGACTTTACAGATCATCATCATCATCACTTTGACAGTCACCACGTAAAATGTAACTATTACATCAGGGCATGGATTAGAAGCATTAATATATTACAACACTCAATCATCAGAAAGAAACATGCGGAGTAATACATTGATACCTATTTTAAAGATCTTGAAAGTAAAATTCAGTGAGTTTTATTGATTTTCCTTCATGACTCAACTAGTAAGGAAGTAGTCTGAACACAGAGGTAAATCTGTCACTGCGTTACACTTGAGTATGCAGCTCCAAGAAGAATACAACATGGAATAGGAAGAGAGACTTGTCTCTCATTGTGATCTAATATATGCATTTTGAATAAAAATGTAAATGAGGAGTTGCTAATTACCAGTCTGAACTCTAGATATTAAAGGTGATCCTTCCGGGCCCAGCACAGTAGCCTGGCAGCTAAAGTCCTCGCCTTGAACGCACCAGGATCCCATACGGGTGCCGGTTCTAATCCCGGCAGCTCCACTTCCCTTCCAGCTCCCTGCTTGTGGCCTGGGAAAGCAGTCGAGGACGGCCCAAAGCCTTGAGACTCTGCACCCGCGTGGGAGACCTGGAGGAGGTTCCTGGCTCCTGGCTTCGGATCGTCGCAGTACTGGCCGTGGCGGTCACTTGGGCAGTGAATCATCGGACGGAAGATCTTCCTCTCTGTCTCTCCTCCTCTCTGTATATCTGACTTTGTAATAAAATAAATAAATCTTTTAAAAAAAAAAAAGAGGTGATCCTTCCAACTTATCCTTTCATCTGTCATTTCACCTAAGACATTTCACAAGTAAGTTTCACAAAGAAATGGCCATAGTGAAGGCATCACAGTGGTGTAGACAAACTCTGAACTTTAATATCTCTATTGCCAATTCGGTCAAGCTTCCAGAAATGATATTGCTATCCAGAAGACAGAATAAATGAACTTCAGATGGTGTCCAACTAAAACCAAATGTTTAAACAAGTTCTTATCTCATATATAAGAAAGCTAAAGTTAAGTAAAACCCTGAATTCTATTGCTACAACCCAAACTAAGACTAGAAGAACAAATATTCATCATCAGAATCTAGTAATTCAAAGATGGTCTGCGATATTCTCTTAGATCACGGCTGACCATTCATTCACCGTTGCTTCTGCCAAAAGTTGTCCTCCTGGGATAACCGCTGCATTATTTAATCTGGCGCTGTTTAAAGTCCTGAATGAGAAATCACTGTCCAGCAAAAACCTATTCCCTGATGATCTGGTATGTTTCTTACTTCCTGGAAAAATAAAAACTATAAAATCTATTATACTGTCTTAGTCCTTGAAAACTAGGAAACTTACAATCGAATTTTCTATTAATGCACAGCAACTAGGTTAATTACAAGGTTAGTACATGCGTATACTTTTCTTTCTTTATTTATCAATGTTTTTAATAGGGAACCATTTTAAAAACACATATGACAAAATGCTTATTTTATTTATTATTCTACCATTTCATAAAACAAAGAACACAGTCTCATTTTCTAGACATTGTATTTATTATCACTTTGTGAATTTCATTCATTCATTCTAACAGAATCTACTATATACTTAAAGACGTACTTAGCTTTACCTATGTTTACCACTGCCCCTACCCCTAATAACGCAGATAAAATACCATGTGACAAATAATACTAATAACACAATGTGCTAATTACCAAAGCCACCTGTGAATTTTATGCAACAGATAATAAATAGGCCCTGTCATGGAAACATCTAGCTTTATGACTGGCTCATTAATGAGAAGAAAGATGCTGTCTACTTAACTTTGTATTTTGAAACACATGTATTCTTGCAACTTAAGCACCTTAGAGATTTAAGTGAGTGAAAAGATTTTAGATCTGGACAAATCAGCACACATACCTCCTTTAAAAGACTTCTCTGTGCCCTGCAATGACTAGCATCTCTCTAGCTCCACAACCCAAGATATTCCCTCCAGAACAGATATACATGGCTCTGATCATCTGTGCAGCCAATCAGAGCAGACAAGTCTGGTGTCTCTGGTCTGTATAGGCACCATCAAGAATTCAGGTTTCACTCACTTTGTATGCCAACCACCTTTCTTCAAGTTTCTAGATTCAATTCATCTTAACATTCATTTATTAAATAAGATTCTACATTTTTTTTGTTTGGCTAGAGGCATAGATGATTAAGATTCTCTACTCTGTTACAAGCCTAACAGGAGAGACAAACAGACAAAAAGATTAAGTAAGATCTTTGAAATTCCAGTTATAGGGATGTATCCAGGGTATCTCATGGTAATGTAAATGATTTATTTGTAAAAAAAATTTGGTTACGCTAGCCAATGGAGAGCAAGGATGGGATGGGGACAAAGGCCTGGAGGAAAATAAGTTAGGAAATAATTCAATTACCTACTTACCACCTGCTATATTTTGAACATGATTTGACTCTGGTTAATAGATTTGTGCTAATGATGGATGGATTATGAGTATAGGTTTATATTGATTATACAGTGTGAGAAGTCAGTCTAATAGTAGGTCTTTACTTTGTTATGTGTTTGCCCAAGAAGACTGAGGATCAGCACTGTGGCAAAGTTGGGTAAGCTGCCACCTACAGCATTGATGCCCCATATGGACACTGGTTCAGACCCCAGTCACTCTGCCTTTGACACATCTCTCTGCAAATGAGTCTGAAAAGGGGATATCACTCAGGTGATTGGGCTCCTACACACATGTGGGAGACTTGGATGAAGCTCCTGGCTACTGACGAGCCAAGCCCTGGCACATGTAGCCATTTGAGAATTGAACCAGTCGATGGAAGATCTCTTTCTACTCCTCCTCTCTGCAACTCTTTCAAAAAGTAATACTCTTTCTAAGATTAAGGAGGAAAGAAGAGACCAGTGCCATGCCTCCAAAGGCTAATCCTCCACCCTGTTGGTGCTGGTTTGTGTCCTGTACATTCTGCTTCTGATCCAGATCCCTGCTTATGTTCTGAGAAAGCAGCAGAGGATGGTCCAAAGCCTTGGTCCTGTCCTGGCTTTCAATCAGCTCAGCTCTGGCAATTGCTGCCATTTGCTGGTAGTCTGAGCACAGTACAGTACAGCACACTAAACTTTTTTTTTTCTAAATAATGATTTGGTTCTTGACCAGAAAGTCTTAGGATTGAACAGTTGAGTAATGAATAAAGGCAGTACCAGACATGTTTGTTGTTGAAGCATTTTTGAAGGCTAGTAAAAGCAATAGGTCCCTTTCCTAATCATGATGCAGGAAAGTCATTTGTTTTAATTTGTCTGAGGTTATCAGCAAGAGGCAACATCATTTATTGCCATTAGATAAGTTTAGTGGCATACAGCTATTATAAAAAAACACTTGAGAAAGTAGAGGACCTCCCTCTGTTTTTCTCCACTGAACTTATCTCAGCTGCCACTTACATGTAGACCCATGACTGTGTGACTACGCACCTCTGGAGAGAAATATTCCAGCATATGTAAATCCTAACTAGACGGACAAAAATGATCTTTGTTCTTTTTATCTTGTGCTCTGTGGGAGTTCTCCCTTTTTTACATGATGGATCAGTTTGCACATTACTTTTCAAAATGATTTTTCATATATAGTGACAAAGCTGAAGAAAAGGAATATTTAAGGCTGGACTGAACTAACAGACATCAAATTTAAAACAAATTCATTTAGTTGCATGTTAAAAGTCTTGAACATCTCAGATGATCACCACCAGAGGCAGTGTCTGCAGCCTCAATTTTATGTAGGTAATAGGTACTGAGATTTTCTACAGATGAAAGAATGGACTGCAGAATATCCTCTCTCTCTCCCTTCTGTCCTCTCTCATTTTATTATTGCGATTAAATACACTGGATGTATATTAAACCCCCAAGGCCCTCCTATGATCCCAATAAACCCCCAGGACTTCTCTGTCTTTGTTGCCATGAATTCTAACCATGATGTTCAAGAATCTCCATTACTCATTCACTAGAGTGCCCTCTCTTTGCCCAGTTCTGGACACAATGTACTTCTTGCCTATAAGTCACAGGAAAGCTCACTCACTGTTATCATATATTATTCTCAGAAGCAATTAGTGGTTCCTTAAAATGTAAATATGAACATGTAGCTGGATTCATATAAAAAAACAAACATGACCATTCTTAATGAAATGCTAATAAGGGAGGGATACATGGAAAATCAACAGTAATTTTTAATAAATATAACATTTTTGGAGCTCTGTGCTAGATTATTCATTATATCATTATCCAATTTTTCAAGTCCATAAGGCTAGTAGGAGCAATTCAAAACATTCAAGAGCTACAAGTAAATAAGTATATTGAGTTATTTAATTTTTCCAGTATCAATTCTATGTTCTGGAGGCATAAAAATGAGCAAGATGTCTATTCGTACCTAATTTCACGATAGAGGATACAATTATAGCAATTTTAAAATACAATGCATAGATTAATATACTATATATTTGTCTAATGCAATCCACAGGGATCTCTGTTGCCCTACATCCTGAAATTCTCCATCTAGATGAGATACAAAAGATTATTTGATGCGTGCCTGATCAAAAAAATCATGGAAATGTGAAAGATCTAACTGGAAAAGTCAGAATTTAGATTTAAAGTATAATACTGACTGGTGTCAGAAAAACAAAATCATTTTAAGTGCTAAAACTTTGTCAGTGTGCAGACACTGAATGCACACGCATGTCTGAATTTGGCACCAGCTTGTATCACCTCCTGGGTCTTTAACCTGATCACTAACAATGGCTATGTCAGTCTTGTAACCTCTTTTCACATAATATCCTCCTAACAGGTTTCTGCACCACTGATAACTAGAGAAGCAGAATGAAGCACATTTATATGGAAAGCATTGGTCAGACCTTGGGGCGTAGTGAGAAAAAAAATGTGGTCTCTTCTACAACCAATATAGACATTCAAACACAGGGAATGAGGAAGCAGAAGGGAAGTTATCTGCCACATATGAGAGACCACTACGTGCTCCCTACACAATCTACAATTTAAAAGTTATATTGAGCCTAGTGCTACAGTTTTTCCCGTTCCACCACCTTTTAGCCTAAATTCTTGCTTTACCCTTCCTTCAGCCCATTTATCATTTACTTTATTATTTTTCCCAAACATGTTATTACTCTTTTATATCCCATGCTTATGCTAAAGCTATTTTTCTGCCTGGAGAATGCATAACATATTCCCATTTTTTTATCCTGCTGAAGTTTCACTCTTCCAAATCCAACTGCTGCCAACTAACACACTAGGTTGTTCTCTCTCCTCCGAGCTCTCCCCACACTTGGTCCTTTCTCTTACCGCATTGAGAAGATTATATTCATTTGTTTACATATGTGTTATCAACACTGGACTATACTGTTTCATTGGCTGTTAATATACTATGTTTCGTCTATATCCTCAGTATGTATAGTATTGTGCCTGGAATATAACAGGCACTCAGTGAATGGTTGAATGCATGGATGAACACATGAATATCCTGCTCTCTGCCCGTGTGTTAACAATGACAGGCTCTTTTCTAAAAATCATGTGCTTCCAGCTTGACAAATGAATTGCAGCTTTTGTCCTGTCATTTTCTACCTTCTAACCTCATCTCTTGAGGTGATCATAAAAGACTAAGAAATTAGCATTAGGGAAAAATCTTAAAGGCCATGTAATCCATTCTTTCCACTAAGGCAAAAATTGTCTTCCTGTGATCAGGAGCCATTCATTCTCTGACTGAGTATCTCTAGTGACAGATAGTTCATTACTTTACAAGGAAATCCAATCAGTCTTTAATGGCATTAATTATTAGAAACCTCAAGCTGTACATTTCCATTGTTTCTTTCTACTGCTTCTACTACCACTTATTGAAATTATATTCATTACATGCATTTTCCCATTTATGAAATTCTTTCAGCTATCTAATGACAAAGAAAGGATGCAGTTGTTTGGTGCATAGTATTCTGGAACCTGAGAAACCTAAATGGGAGTCTGTGATCAAGCTAAACAGGCTGGCTGCAGAGAAAGTTGAGGGACTGTCAGGTCAGTGACTGAGTCTGGCAAATGTGGGCTTAAAACTGGAAGGCACAGGCCCGCAACGTGGCCTAGTGGCTAAAGTCCTCACATTGAATGCACCGGGATTCCATATGGGTGCCAGATCTAATCCCAGCACCTCCACTTCCCTCCAGCTCCCTGCTTGTGGCCTGAGAAGGCAGTCAAGGATGGCCCAAAGCCTTGGGACCCTGCACCCACGTGGGAGACCTGGAGGAGGTTCCTGTCTCCTGGCTTCTGATTGGCGCAGCACTGGCCATTGTGGTCACTTGGGGAGTGAATCATCGGACGGAAGATCTTCCTCTCTGTCTCTCCTCTACTATGTATATCTGACTTTGCAATAAAAATATAAATAAATCTTAAAAAAAAAGCCTGGAAGGCATCAGGAAACCAGATGGTGGAGAATAACAGGGAAGACTAGGCAGCACCCATAAACTGAGGATGAGGGAGACAGTATAGGCAAAAATATGATTTTAACAAAAGCAATCCAGCAATGTAGAGGGATAATGTCTCAGAGGGCACATGGAATTGTGAATGTGATATTGGATAAGTAATCAAAAAACTGAGTATCGGAGGCATGAGTGACTTGATCAAAGTTACACAGCTAGCTACCAGAGGAGCTGGTTTTATTAAAAGTCGTTTTTCCTGGTAAAATAGTTTCAACATTGTCTTGTAGCATCTCCTTGTCAGCCTGTACCTCGGTAGCAGTCAGTCACAAAGTAACTATCGAAATTACTTGCTAGATTGAGTTTAACTTCCTCACTGCAATCTTTGCAGTGTCTCTCCTGCCCCATAACTGACTGCTAAAATAGATTTAAAGCACTTGGCACTCAAGTCAGAGACCTGGCCAGTGCTGCTGCACCCTCCCTTTTCTACGACACAGAAGATTGGTATCCACAATGGATCAACCCAATCTTCAAATGCATTAACTAACCAGTCTGTCTTGTGGATATGGGTAACAGTTTTAAAGATGATTTTGCATTTCTCTCTTCTAATCAGTGTTAACATTAACTTTAAAAAAAAACTAACTTTCATTTTCTATTTTATGAGAAACCCCACTTCCCTTCTTTTTTAATACCTACACAAATCTTTGTCTCTCCTTTTGAAAGAGGTATCACAAAGTCACAAGTACGAGAGATTTTCTAGCAAATTTCACCCGATGACATGGATTTCAACCTACCTTTCAACCTTTGTTTCTCACCACTATCACTGACCCAGGGAGAATCAATCTCCTGATCTGTCACTAAGGCCTTAGCATAGTCAAATTTTCTCCAAATAATGAGTGTCAAGGTTGATCATTGAAATAATAGTAACTTTACCAAGTTTACACAGAAAATTGGCATTATAAGAAATATTAAAAACTCCAAATTTTCCCACAGTTTTACCATGGTACTCATTTAACATCCAAGAAAGAGGTGAGGAGATAGATAGATAGATAGATAGATAGATAGATAGATAGATAATACATAGGCTAAATGGTACAACCTGTTTGTAAAAATGTATTATGCATATGAGGCTTATATAGACACATGATTCTTATGTGGTTTATTTAGGAATAGGATTCAATAGATATAATAAAACAAAACCAAAGAAAAAAAACTACCATACAGAAATAACCACAGTCCTCAAATAAACGAAATACTTGTGTTCCCAGCAGAACTGGCAGAAGTGACTACATGGAAAGCGCAGTTGATTTGACAACTCCCTTCTCCTTGTTGATCACTTGTTACGGGTCACTTGAATACCAAGAAAGCTTGGTGCAGAAGTGTTCTTTTGACAGTGTGTTAAACAACACATTTGGCTTGCCTCCCACTAACCAATCTAGCAACAATCTCTCACTTTTCTTTGAAATGCTATATAAATGCTTATTGCTGTAGGTAAGAGGAAAGCTTCTTGTCTCACAATCTAAGAATAGCTTCAAAACATTTTAGGTTTTTTTTTTTTCTTTTTTCTTTTCTTCCCTTCTAGACAGTCAGAGAATCTTAACTAGACCAATATGAAGCATGGTTGGGTAACAAATATCTGGCCCAAAGATAGCTATTAAAGTTCACTGGTTCTATTTTAAAATAAACTGCAGGAAGGTCACCCTGATTATATCTCAGACACATTCTCAAATAGCTACAGGCTTCAAAGTGTGTTAATGTCCAGAACCTATTGTTCTTGGGCTGAAATGAACTGAAACTTGGAAATCAAAAAGAAAAGAATCTATCAAGAATTAAATTTATGTTTCCTTTCCTTTCCCCCTGTTGCTTACTGGTTCAGTCTTTCTTCTGTGAAATGTTCTGTTTAAAATTGTTCTCACTTCCTCAGTTTCTTTCCAGAGTAATGTAATAGAGTAAGCACAAACATCACCACCATGAACAAGTGGCTCCTTTTTTGTGTGTGTCTTCTATTAAAATTTATTCTATTATATAAGGATACATAACAAACTGCATAAAAGCACAGCTCTGAGAATGTCACATTGGTCTGCTATTCCACAATCTTGGGGTCGCTAATATTCTTTATTATTATTATTACCATTACTTTGATGATCTTTACATAGTTGATTAGCTTGCAAAAGGTCAAGGGCTACAGGAAAGTGGGTAAGACCATTGTTCTCACATTCTCTTTTTTCTTTCCTGTATCTGGGGGAAGAGGAGAGGCAAAGGGAGAAGCCCTACCTAGTCTCCCAAACATCCCAGGGTTCCCAATGTGGGGTATGCTCCATGGGCACTGCTCAAGTGGTTTGAATAGTTCAGCTATTCTGAATTACTGCCAATAGCACCATTCAAAGCACGATAAAATCTCTCCAGAATCCACTGACTGACAAGGTCCACCTTAGTCTCCATTTGCACAGATATTCACCGTCAACACTTGGCTGGGGTAGTTGATCGATTTGTTCTGTACTCTCTCATGGAGACTGTACTCTCTCTGCAGACTGCGGTGTACTGCCATATCCTCCATGCACCTAAATATACTGTCAACTGCTTCATTTGAGTCACTGAGGAGGTCTAGCTCTGAGACATGCATTCCACGGTCAGACCATGGAACCTGTTAATCTCTTCATAGTTGGAGTTCTGAGTCCAGCAGTTTAGTTTGAGGTATCCCCCAAGAAATTTCATTTGAGGTGATTTCAGTCCTGATTCTTGTGTGTGCTTACCACTACAGGGTCTGGCACAATCCGTCACCCATATCAGAGTATGCAAATGCTGGTGGTTGCAATTGCTGGGCCAGTTCTGCCTCCAGCCCTGTCTTCTACACAAACCAATGGATGTTGCAGTCCAGCCCAATCCTGCCCAGCACAAACTCGGCCACCATGCAAACTAATGGGAACTGCAACCTAGTCGGAACAATCCGCAATAACCATCACCAGGCCTGCCCCCTGCCTTGGTTCTCGTGCCTGCCAGTAAGTACAGCAGACTGGTCCAGTCTGTCCCACAACCCATTAAGCTTTCATACATGTCAATGCGCACTGAAGCCTAGTTTAACCCAACCAGCCCCACTATCCAGGCCACACACATGCCGGTGGGTACCACTTTCTGTCTTGACACGTGGTTTCATTGCTGGATATGGCACCTATGAGCTACCTTGCTTGGAGAAGTTCTTTAACCTCTTTGCGATTCAAATTCTTCCTTTTAAAAGGAATTCACACAGTTATCACTAAGGATTATAGGGAAGATTAAATTATAAGACGTGACAGAATTCATCATAATTCTTAGCATATTGCATATGTTCAGTCAATATTGCTTTTCTTTCCTTTACCCCACTCTATTGCACATTACAAAATCCAGTGTTTCTTCTCAGATGAGAGGCAACCTATCCTCAGCAGATCCAATGCCGTAGACACCAAAGAGCCCGCTTCTTTCTACTCTGCACTTTCTTTACAAGGGTCATCTTTTGGAGCAACAAAAAAACATGTTTCCATCCAGCTCCCTCATTTGCAAGCTGAGTGTGAATTCAGGGAAATCACTTAAACTTTCAGTGGCTCTGTTTATTCGTCTTTGGATAAAAATGTTATCTAGGTCACAGGTTTGCTGTGCTGTGAAGATTAAGCAAATGAAAAGCATTTTGTGAAGACCCTAGCCCATCAGAGTTTCAGGTAACAATGAAGAATTCATTAGGATTCCTTTGTCTGCCCAGCTGAAGCCAAACATAAGAAGCAGAAATTAAATAAACAACCCATCTTTTGCCTGTTTTGTAGCAGTATATAGTTATGAAAATGTTTCTCCTTAATTATATGCTAACAATTCTTGGGGAAGGGCATTGAGTTCTAAAGAAACTTCATTATGCTATTATACCTGAATGGTAACTGCCCTGTGTTCAAAAAAGATGCTTTTTCAAAAAAAAAAGATTTTAAACATGAGAACTATAACTGATTCTAAAGGTGACACCCAACTCTGAACTGCTGGCATCCTTTTTCAATATCCCCAGGCAGTGACAAATTGCCTAGTGCCTACAGAATCATCTAAGTCCTCACTGACTACTTATGAAGTATAAAAAGCCCAGTGCTGATAGATCATGAAGGGTCACAGTCACTATTAGGGTATGAACTTTGAGTTTTCTGATAAATACATACATATGCATGTATACATACATTGCATTTAAATACCTAAATTAACTTAATGAAATAAAACATATTCCCTACAATAAACTCAGGTGTAGCTATATGGCGAGAGATTGTAATTTTGTCAGTGAAATTCTCAACAGCAAAAAACGAATGTTTTTTTTATACTGTCTTTCATGTTGCCCCTTGGTGAGCTGTTCATACAGGTCTCAATAAAAGCCAAACATATTATCTGACAAAATAATTCAAAACAGTCTTGTCCAAGTGTGACTTCCTCTGGATAAATATTGATTCAGTAATAAGTCCTACAATTTATAGAGGAATTGATCAACTGTATTTCCCCAAAGTAACTGGCCAAAAGAATCATTTAACAAAATTTCTCATGTCATTAACAGGTAGATAATAAATAGTTCAGCATATACCTTTTTAAAAAGGTTAAGGGTACAGACGTCTTATTCTTGTGTGAGGAAATGCCTCCATCCTCAGACAAATGGGAGCTCTAGAGATCTTGAAAGGTGAAAAAAAACCTACTCTTATCACTATATATTTTAATCCATATGGAGAGCTTTTCAAAGATAAGGACCCCTTATAGGTTCTGGTATTCACATTTGACCAAACAAGACCTCTAAAATATTAGGAATTAGTTATTTTAGCTAAACAAACTAAATTTTAGTTTTGGGTGTGTGCCCTGAGAATTAAGGACACACAAAAAAGTTTTGATAAAATAGTGAAAATAGTCTAAGACCTTAGTATTAAAGCTTTAAAGCTTGGGGTGGAAGGTTGCATGCCAGGAATTATCAAGCTAATGAGAAAAAGAAAAACATTGAAGAGCAAAAGAGAGTTCCAACAAAGGGCAGGAAAACAGGTCTTGCTGGAAGAACGGAAAGAAAGAGGTTATAATGGTATCCATTGGAGCGGCAGTCAGTCTCAACTTCATCTTCACTGCCTACTATAAGGCTTCCATATAGGTATGTGCATGTGGAAAGCTTCTGCTAAGCACAAAGATTTATATAGGGCAGCAATTACTTAATTCTAGTTCATTCTCAGCTGTTTTGTCTCCTTCATGCTGTTTTTGGCTTTGAATCGACTTCTTTCAATACTCATTACATAATTTGTGCGGCCTACTGAAAAATGAATATGTAGGTCTCTTGGTATAAAAAAAAAATTAAGAATTTAATTTCCTTATTCCAAGAAGTTGGATAGCTGTGTCATACTGGAGACCAATTTCAGGTCTCTTAGTGCTCTCCATGCTGACTTACACAGTGGCTGTACCAACCCACACTCTCACCAACAGTGAAGGACGATACCGTTCTCCCAACATTCAAGCCAGCAGGTGTTGTTCATTGAATTTTGAATGTAGGCCAATCTGACTAGAGTTTGGTAGAACCTCAATGTGGTTTTTATTTGTATTTTCCTGATAACTATGGAGCTTGAGCTTTTTCTTAAAATATGTCTATTAGCTATTTGAATTATTCTTTTGAAAAATGTCTATTCATTTCCTTTACCCATTTCATCACAGGATTGTTTTGCTGTCCTTGCGTTTCTGAAGATCCTTGTAAATCCTGGATATTAGTCCCTTCTCTGTTATGTGGTGTTCAAAGATTTTCTTTCATTCTGTTGAGTTTCTTCTTCACTTTATTGATTTTTGTACAGAAGCTCCAATAACTATATAGGTAAACCTGCATGCACAGATATTCATGCAAAGGAACTGTATAATAGACTACCATGCCGAGAAGTGAAGATACATTGTAGGATGCATCTCCACTCCTAAATAAAATATGAACTCCCATTGAAACCGCTAGTTGTATCTTGGCAATAGGATGCTGGACATTCTAGTGCTCTCAATACCTACAATGTCAGGATACACTTTAATAGCAGATTGTCAGACTTGTGACTTTTTGAAGAATATACTATTGCAATAATATAGGGAAAGTCAGTGGAGGGAGGGGCGTTGAAGCATGAGAGGGGAAATCCCTGAGCCTATTGAACTGCATCATAAAAATAAAGAGAAAAAAATTGCTAAAGAATTTCAAGGAGATGACAGCAGTGCATTAAACTCAGCTTTGGGTCCTTCCAATTGCAGGGTTCTTTGTGACTGCATAGACTGTACACCCATGACATCAGACCTGGAATCTTACTGTTCCATGGATTTAAGTAGCTGTTCATTGAAAGCTCTTGAAACAGATCATCAATATTCCCAAGTATTATAGAAACCAATTTTAGGCAGTATTATATTAGTTATTAACTACCTCTGCCAATTCTTCCCAGATCCCTTGATTGATTCTAATAGCAAAATATTCTAGTGATGATAACAATTGCAGGGAGTAAATATAACAATGATAATGAGGAGGAGAATAAAATTTTCAAAAGTCATTGTTAGAGCTAGAGCAGTATATTTTGAGATACTAGGTTGAGTGGATGTAGGTCCAAACAAGGAACACCTTCATGTAGGAAATAAATAAAAATGGATACTGCCTTCATAATTTTAACAAGAGTTATTTGGTATGCTAGAATTTTGTGATTACAAATTAAATTAACACCTTGGAAAAACACAGAAACTGAAGAAAGGTCATCAACAAACTAAGAAACTGGAAAATTTTGTTGAGTTGTATTGAACTGTTGGTTTTCTGTCCTGCCACTGGTCTGGCTGCTTTATGGTCTGCCATTAAGTCATTGTATGGTTCTGGGTTTAACTTAACTTTTGTAAATCTTAACTTTTATGTTGTAAAATGAGAATAGTACTTATATTACTACCCAATACTAATCAGGAGGATCAAATATGACTGGTTCATGGTAGGTGTTCATTAAATACCAATTAAATCAACATAAATCTGTACCATTGACACTTTTGATTAAATACAAAATCCATGCCTTTTTCTCATTTGAAATTTCATTTTTAAAAGATAGCTATATATTCATTCAAGGGACTTAACTCATCAATGAGCAAGTGCAAGAAAATTAGAATAAAGGAAGGACAGGAGAAGGAGCCCAAAAGCTCAGGTATCAGACTCTAGAACATCAAGCCCTACATGGTCCTGGAATTCAACATTACCCAAAATCTCAGATTCTCTTGCAAATGAAACTAAAATAACACCGGACAAGCTCTTAGCAGGCTCTGTGCTGGGCACTGGAGACACAGAAATGAGTCAGAGACAGTCTTTATTCTCTTAGAGTTCGTAGTTTGAAAAGAGATCACTTAACAAAGGAGTAGAGGAGGAGGCCAGGTTGGGATTGGGCAGCAGGGAAGTCCAGCACTGAGGTTCTGCTGTGAGAGAGAAGCATCAGAAGAGGGGTGTGTGTGTGTGTGTGTGTGTAAGGTTGTTCGCCCATTTACAAATAAATAGTTGTATGAGGGGCCCTCAAAAAGTCCATGGGAAATGCACCTTGTGAACCAACTGTACTGATTTTAAAATGTTCTTGTACCATAACAAATTTATCTTTCAATTCTTTAATCTACAACTGTATGTGTGATATCTAATGCAGACACATGGAAGGAAACAAAATAGTGAGACAACATCAAGTATGATAATCACATAAAAATAAGGAAGGCCCCAGAGCTGATTACTAATGCCTTTCAGTCAATAAATCACCATTGATTATGCACAAGCAACATGGCATTCACTGGGTTCCAGAAGTCATGTCCAGGAGTCATGCAAAGAAAAAGAATTCGGCATTTCAATATTATTATCATTCAGTTTTCTTTCTGGTCTACTTTGTGGTAACATCCTCAAAACTCATACACTTTCTGGATATTGCAACAGACAATATCTGCCAAACTTAACTGATGATAAAGAAACAAAAAGTTTCTTCTCTGTATGCATTAGAATTCTTTGTTCCCAAGACATTCTTCAAAAATCAAAGCCATGACTATAAACACAAAAACCGCTTAGCATGCTCCACTGATAGCCAGAACAAAATATGGTGTAACAAGCAGAGAAGTCATTGCACAGGCTTCTATCAGGGAGATGAATCAGAGTCCCAAGAGTCTTAAGGTGGAACTGCTTCATGTTGACCCCATTTACCCTAACAAGGAGAAACTCTCCAGGTGGAGTTAGAGAAGCTGCCAAGTTGGTTTAAGTCATTTTCACATTGTCTCAGCTTGTAGAATTCAATTAATCAGGAATTCATTCTTGGTAAGTAAACTCTGGTGTTAGAACATCTATCATGTAAGCAAACTAGATGTCCATGGATTATAGGGTCATTCTAGACAAACGTTCTATCTGCTTGGGGTTACAGTGACTACTGTCCACAAAAAATCCTATTTAATTCTCTTTTTGCTCTTCCTTCCATTCAGTCAAGAGCTGTGGTTTTAGGAGATACTGATGAAAGACTTTGTGCAAAAGGATCTGTCACCTAGTAAATGGACTCACCGAAATGCCGGATTTACTGAGAACTTCCTATGTACTAGACACGAAGTCATGTTTTATGTTATCTCTTTCTAATTCACATGGCAATCTTAACCTGTTGTTTGAAGATGAAAAAACTATGGCTCAGAGACATTAAGCAGCTTGTCTGTCTTGGCTGGGAAGACAGCAGAAAGCCTAGAAATAAATCCCAAGTCCATCTGTTTATGAAGTACACCCCTTTTCCTTTTCAGAATACGGAGGTAATGCAAGAGTAGGCAAAAGCATTCTACAGATGACATTTTCCACTCATTCACATTTCCAACCTTAGTACACAACTGATATCATGTGCAAAACTCCAAAACCCTGGCAAATGAAAAACCTGACAAACTTGAACCCTTATTACAACTGAAGGATCAAAGTGTGTACACATACTGAAATGTAGCAAAATTAGACAAAATTGCTTTTATATTTTGTGAACTGATAATGATCTGCTGTATACCTTTGCCTATTGGAACTACCATGGAAGGCAGGAGGAGACTCTCCCACTAATGTTATGCTCTATTGCTGGAGATGTTTTGAACCATTATCCACAGTCCACTCATAGCAAATCTATTTCATTCTTTGATGTCTCCAGATCTTGCAATTTTATAAGCCCAATTGCACACTTACTTGGACTCTTACTTGGATGTTTCACAGACTTGCATGCAAAAATGGACACATTTCTTTTCCTCACTCCAATTCTGTTTCTCCTTAAGTACTATTCATCTTTTTAACCTGTCTATGAATAGCATCATCTTCTACTTTAGTTCCTAAACAAATGCCTGCCTGTCTTTCCAAACTCTGTTACTTTCTTTTCCCAATCACTATGTTTTAACCTATATTAAATGTTTATTTTTGAAATATGTACCTGACCTTTATATTTGGCCTCTTCTATTTGGTTTTTTGTAACAAACTATCTTAACTGCACAGTGTATAAACAAAAAATTCATTTCTTGGGTTTCTGGAGGCCAAGGAGTCCAAAATCTAGGTGCTTGAGGATTTAGTAGCTAGGAAAAGGTCTTTCTGTGGTTCATGAAGGGAGCCTTCTGGTTGTGTCCTGGTGTTATGGAAAGGACCACCTAGTTCTCTAGGACCTTTTTAGCACACTAATCTCATTCATAAGAGTTCTTCCCTCATGGCCCAATGGTTCTTAAAGTCCTACCTCTCAGGCCCAGCATGGTAGCTTAGTGGCTAAACTCCTCACCTTGCATGCATATGGATTCCATATGGGTGACAGATCATGTCCCAGTGGCCCTGTTTCCCATCCACCTCCCTGCTTGTGGCCTGGGAAAGCAGTTGAGGTCGGTCCAAAACCTTAGGACTCTGCATCTGTGTGAGAGACCTGGAAGAAGATCCTGGCTCCTGGCTCCAAATAGGCTCAGTTCTGGCCATTGCAGCTATTTGAGGTGAATCAGTGGATGGAAGATCTTCCTCTCTGTCTCTCCTCCTCTCTGTATATTTGACTTTCCAACGAAAATTAATAAATCTTTAAAAAGTCCTACCTCTCTTCTGATTAGTTTCCAAAATCAGAATTTGAAGGTGTACACATATTTAGAAAGCAGTGGTAGTATTTACAAATATTATTTGGTATCCATTTGTTTTGTGATTGTTAATATTCAATCCCTCTCAGTTAAGCTATGTAACAAGAACAAAGTCTTGAAGTGGGTATGGTGGTACAGTAGGTTACGTGCTGCTTAGGAATGCCCATATACAATATTTGTGTGCCAGTTGAGTCCTGGATCCTCTGAATGTGATCTGCACTCCTGCTAATATGTCTGGGAAGGCAGCAGATGATGGCTCACATATGAGACCCTATCACTCAAAGGGGAAACCCAGATGGAATTCCTGGCTTATGGCTCCTGGCTTTTGGTCTGGTCAAGCTCAGGCTACTCCAGGCACAAGGCCAGGAAAGAAAATTTTCACTGGGAATCAGTCTTCTATACAGTTCATCTGCTCAGAACAAGCATTTGGAATTCCTTGATCACATTCAAAAGCGTGATCATGGTAGATCTTGACCTTTCAGGACTGCTGGAGCTGTAATGGAGACACAGATATACTGAACATGATAGGGTGTGTAACAGGCTTTGCTGTAGGGAGTGACTCAGCGTTGGCTACAGCTGGCTTTCACAGCACCTTGCCAGGGCATGAGCCAAAGGCTAGACACAGTCATCTCTGTTCAATACAGGAAATGGAAGCATGGAGATATTAAGTACCTTGTTCAGAGACATAGCAATACCAACCAGAACCCATAGTCCTATCTGGATCTGTCAGTTTTCAGATCTCCCAGGCCTGGGCTATAACACACAGGTTGGGGACTCCCAGCTTGGGGACACAGCTTTTGCTTTGAGAGGAGACCGAAGACTGCAGACATGGAAGCCACGCTTCCCATCTGACCTTTATTTTTAATGTTCATAAAGAGTTAGAACAAAGTAATCTTTAAGATTTCACTGTTTTCTTCTCCCCTTCCCCTGCTGCTTTGCCATAATATGTCCTCCCTAGAAACAGGGCAAAAGGGATCTTTTTCATACATATCAAGTTGGGAAGTAGCAGTTGGAAAAAAGAGCGGATCCCCTAGAGACTACATCACTGTTGATATCACTCAGGAACACATATCTTCCCCTCCATTTAATACTGCAGCTTTTTTACTGTTATCAGGAAAACCTACCCTGCAATACCCATCAAAGGAGAGATGCTTTTATCTGCCACAATTCACTCTTTTGAAATTCTATCTCAGGGTTTCAGTTGAACTAAAGAACTCTATTCAGCAGGTAATTGGAGTAAATATAATGGAAATATTGAAATAAAAATAATATTCTCCCTAATATATTCATTTTAATTGTTCCTTTTCTTCTCATGAGAGTGAGTGGGAGGTAATCCTTTCTATTTCAGTTACTTCTTCTTTAAATGACTGGGATTTTGTAATGTGCTATTTTGTGAGCTTATGCTTCTGCTTTTTTTTTTTCTAACTCTGACTTTAAAGCATGTGTGAGCTCAACTTAAATTGTTTCTGATATACTGAATCATAAGTCAATAGTAAAAAGTATTCGGCTTATGATCCAAGTATCCTTATTAAATTCCTTTATAAAATTTAATATTAATAGAATGGATTTAAAAAGCCAAACCTGACAATAAAGGCAAACTTTCATGGAAAGGAATTAAATTCTAGAAAAGATGTATGGTTTTTAAGAAAACTAAAATGCAGGAATTGAATAGTAATTCTTATAACTATGGTATCCTTGGTGGATCACAAAGTTTTAATTCCCATTATACCATTGTAAGTAGATACTATTAGCTCTTTTTTATATTTGAGGAAAAGGAGGATCACAAGAGTTACATACATTATTAACAACTTAGTGGGAGAAACTGGATTACAGAAATTTGTTCCAAAAAGAGGAATTAGGAGGTTTGGGAATTTCTTGGGAAGGAAATTTTCTTCTAACTTCTCTGTAATAATTAAGTTGAATAACTATCTTTAGAGACTGTCATAAGTCTAAAATCCTAGACTGATATCACTTTGTTGGAATAATGTCCTATCCTAGGACCCAGCAGAAGATCTGTCTGCTTGGCAGCTGTTAGGTTATAAGGTTGATATCTATTTCAGATGTGTCATCAAGTGATATCTATTTCAGATGTGTCATCAAGACTCCTTGTTTTGAGAGTTAGAAAATGCAGTATCATCATCCCAGGATCTGAGGCATTAAAAGTATGCATTCAGACTCTCAAACATATACAATATACATGTTACTACATACACACACACACCAGAGAAAAATGAAAAATAAGATTGAAAATTACCTGACTTCAGCCACTGGTAGTGGGAACATAAAATAATGCCACTTTGCAAGTATTTTCAGGAAGTCCTTAAAGGATCACATAGTATTACAACACAGTAAGCCCACTGCTAGGAATAGACTCAAACCCAATGAAAAACCTGCCACACAAAAAGTGACACATAGAGGGTCATAGGTGCATCCTTCATAACAGACAAACTTGGAAACAATCCAAATGTTCACTGATTGATGAATGAACAAATAATGTGTTATTTCCCTAGGATGGACTGTTACCTACCCAGAAAAAGAGTTGAAGTATTGATGCATGTTACAATATGGATGAACTTCCAAAACATGCTAAACAAATGAAGACAGTCAGAGAACATATATTCATGATTACATTTAAGTAAAATTCTTGAAATTTGCAATCGCCTAAGTATGAGAAGAATATGAGCGGTTATATAGAGCTGAACTTCAGGGAAGGGAGAGTAGCTGTTAACGCATACAAGCTTTCACTGGGAGCCAATGATAAAAACATCTTCTACAATTCACTGTGCTGATGGATGTTCAACTCTGAATATAATACAAACTACTTATTTAAGCATTTCAAATCAGTTAACTATGTGGTATGTACAGCACACTTGCTAAAGCTGTGTATTAAAATAAAGACATGATCAGACAATTTGGAGAGATTATAAGATTGAATGCCAAATTAATAATCTGAGCAACATTAGACTCAAAACATAAATTTTATGAGACAATTATAAAAAAAAGCTTGAGGTTACTACTGTAATGATTTCTGTTTTGTTAATTATAAACCAATTGTAAATTATGCAATCAATGAAACCCATTTTGGATATAGTCATTTTGCAAATAACATTCTGGGACACAAAAATAAAAAGTATCCATAATACCCAAATAAACCAAGCTTTGTTTCACACATTCTTCAACGATATACCTAATGACTTCACACTACATGCCAAACACAATTATTCCATTCTTCTGTATAAATCATTTATGGTTTTCCCAAATGTAATGGAAACTGCCATAAACACCCTAACAGGTCTTTTGAACATCTCTCTGATTATTTCTTTTATCATCGGAAATCTATATCATCAAATTAGTAAAGTAGCACGTGCAGTCATATTGTTATTTCATTAATTGCAAGGGAAAATTTATTTTTGGAAACCCACATATCTCTCCCTACTCTAATCAGATAGTAACCCTGAAAGGCAGGCATATCTTCTAACAGGAAACAAATATGACATAACTAATGTTTATCCATTAATACTAACAGGTGATTCAAGTTGTTGACTTATTACCAAAAAGATTCTCAGAGGCCCAAAGGAATTGAGCCAGGGATTGAATATCATTTATGACAACCAAGGATCAAAGGGCCAAAGAAATTGCCCAAGACTGTAACTGGCAGAATTGGGATTACATTAAGGCTGCCTGATTACACAGTCAATGCTTTTCCTGCTTCATATTCTGGCGACTGCCTTGGAAGAATCTATAATTTTTGATAGCAAGTATCTGTACAAAATAACTATAATTCAGTTAGAATAAGATAAGTACCACAAAAGTGGTTCAAATGCAAATATATGCTTGAGTAAATTAAGAAATTCCTTAGCGAAGCAATAATATGTGATATTGGCTATGTCGTTTAAATTCATGCAATCCTTTAAGAGGCATATGACTGCCTATATGTGGGAGTGGAGCCACTATACCAGTTCACTAACAATAATCATGGTTTCCATTTCTTGTACACACCATAAATGCCACTTCACAACTTTGCTTACAGTTATATGAAGCCATCAAGCTATGATTAGCCAGTGAAATTAGAATCAAAGCAGCAAAAGTCATTCTCAAGAAAGTAAACACAAAGCTCTCTCATGACTTCTTCCTATTGTTTCTCTTTATCTGACTGGCTAGAACACAAAAGATGTCCACATGACCCTGGAAACTATGAATTGAGGCGACAACCAGTTTGCTTCCCTGGATGGTTGTGTGGTTTAGGACTGTCCTTGTTTTTGAATGAATGAGAACAAAAACAAAAACATTAAATCCCCTGAGATGCACCCCCAAAAAAAGAGTATTGAAAGAGGATTAGGACATATTATCTACAGAGAGCACTGACAGGAAACATTACCATTTAATTGAATTATTAAAAATCATTGAACCATATTTACATCTAAAAAACATTTTACTCAACAGCTAAAGAAGATACATTCTTCTCAATAGCATATGTAATGCTTTTCCTGAATAATTCTTGTCAATGCTCTCTGTAGATAATATGTCCACTTCAGAAAGCAAGGATTTAAAACTCAACACTATTATTGTAGTGAGGTCTACCTGTTTGTCTCTCCCTCTGTTAATAGTTACTTTACATGTCTTGGTGCAAAAAAATGGGTGTATAGATATTTATAAATGTTATTTTCCATTGTTAGATTTAACCCTATGACTTTATATGATGACCTTTATGATCTCTTTTCATTGCTTTTGATTTAAAACCAATTTTATCAGATAAGAAATATAGCTATATCTGCCTTATTCACAATTTAATTCATATGGATGTTTGATTTCATCCTTTCAGAATATGTGTTTCCTTAAAGTGGGTTTCTTGAAACAGCACATACTTGAGTCTTATTACTGACATTTTAATCTGTATTATTATGTTTTTATTGTAGGTCATTCCTTTTTTGCTCACTTAAAATATTCATTTGTAGTTAAGTGATTTTCTTTAGTTACATACTTCTGCTTCTTGTTTATTAGTTCTTGTGAATCGGCTAATAGTTTTGCAGCTACCACAAGACATATAAAATTTTGTTTTAGTTATAAGCAGCTATCTTGACATGATAGATTAGTATCACTATAAATATAGGGATGAAAAACAAAGAGAAAAGAAATGCTAGTAAAGAATCTCATATTTATATTCCATTCCTTCCCACACTTTAAGTTTTTTAAGTTATTTATTTTTATCGGAAAAGCAGAGTTACAGAGAGACAAGGAGAGAGGGCAAATAGAGGGAGACAGAGAGAGAACGTGTGTGTGTTAGTGTGTGTGTGTGTGTGTGTGTGTGTGTGAGAGAGAGAGAGAGACAGAGAGAGAGAGAGAGAGAGAGAGAGAGAGAGAGAGAGAGAGACAAAGAGAGAGAGAATTTTTCATTCACTGGTTCACTATCCAATTGACTCCAATGACCAGAATGGAATTCTGGAGCAAAGAGCTGCTCCAGGTCTCAGATGAGTTCAGTGACTCAAAGACTTAGACCATCTTGTGTTGCTTTCCCAGGCCATTCGTAGGGAGATGGCTTGGAAGTGGAGCAATCAGGACATTAATCTGTGCCCATATGGGATGCCAGCACCACAAGCAGAGGCTCAACTTGCTAAACCATAGCAGTAGCCCCAGATTTTTGATGTTATATTTTGCCTCTTTCTATATTCCCTCCCTTAAAATTTTAATATGGTAATTATAGTTTTATAATCTTCACAATAAAGATATAATTGGTTCACTCATCATGTTTAAAATATTAGAGGATTCCAAACTTGTTAATATCGTTACCTTATCAATGGGTTTCCTACCTAGTGATATTTTCTCACTTATTAGCATCTCCTTATTTAAGTTTTTAAGCATTTATCCTAAGATCTGATAGTGATATCTTTTCTCAACTCTCATTTGTGTTGGTATGTTTTTATTGTTTGTT
Organism: Ochotona princeps; assembly: GCF_030435755.1. Taxonomy (NCBI): domain Eukaryota; kingdom Metazoa; phylum Chordata; class Mammalia; order Lagomorpha; family Ochotonidae; genus Ochotona; species Ochotona princeps. The sequence continues at coordinate 39,202,519 of NC_080833.1, forward strand.
TGGGTTTTTTGTTTTGTTTTTGTTTGTTTGTTTCTTTTACCTCTCCCTCACATCTGAATGATAGCTTCAGTTTGGCACAGAATTGCCTATTGAAACTATTTGAGAAGTAATTTAACATAGAAGATCTCTCTCAAATAAACACATTTTAAAAAATGAATGACAAACAATATGAACATCTGTTTGTAAATACTTCTGTCACCATATATAATTCAAGAGTGTTATGACTATGTCTATTTCATGAGCCTAGCTCTCTTGTTTGTACAGTCAAATGTTTGAAAGAACTTTCCAAATTGTCCCTTCTTCAAACTTTCTCCATCCATAACTCACTCCTTCACCCATACAGCTCATTTTGAACTTCCACTATTCACCATTCCATCAACCATTCCTCAAAAGACATTCATGTCACCACATCCATTAGGTATTTCAAACTTCAATTAACTTTAACCTCTCGGGGGCAGTTGCTAATATTAGCCAATATCTCCTTTCAGAAAACACCTCTCTCTTTCATTTCATGATAGCACACACTCTTGGTTCTCTTTCTGCCAATCAGTCCAGTCCTCTTCATATGCTATGCAAGAACCTGTAATCCTCTACCTAACCATTCAATGGAGGGATTTTTTTCAGGTATCCTGTCCTAATTTCTCTTCACTCCACATGACCTCCTGGGGAGATTGCATCTAATTCCACCATTCTGACTTTCTTCAAAAGGCCAATGACTCCGGAATTGGTACCTCTAGATTTATTTATTTAGCATATTTTGTTACGTACCTGACATTTCTGGTTATATATTTCCCAAGCACTTTAGCTTAATGTTTCAAAAGCCAATTCCATCATTACCTATAGCCAAGTAAATATTCAAAAGATAATTTTTGCCCTTTTGTCCCTATATTTGGTAAATAGTATCATCATCCCTTCTATTGCACATTTTAGAAAACCTGGGAATCAGCTAGGACTCCTCCCTCTATTTTACTTTCCATAGCTGGTAAATCACATAGTTCGGCTGATTGAACCAGCCATTATCCCTCAAATCCATTCACTTGTTTTCATCACTGCTGTTACCATCCTAATCCATCATTATCTGTGGCCTAAGCTATTTACACAAACTTCAAAATAATTGTTCTTTCCCAGACATTGCATATTCTATACAGGAGAAAGTCAAATGTACCTAAAATGTCATAGTGATAATGTCCCAGCCTACAAAATTCCTCCAATTTGTTTCCATCACCATTATAATGAAATCTAAGTTTTAGTTTGTCTTAAGAGGCTCACCTCTGCTTCACTCCTACTTGTACATGAAATCGCTGTCTCATTAGAAATTTATGTTTCAATCATGCTGGCCTATGCTCATCAAAGATGTAATATTCTCTCTCATGTTTCATTTTTCAAATACATTCTCTTCCTTCCTATATATCCCCACCTGCTATGATCTAACGCCTATTCATCTTCCAATTCTCATCATAAACACTTTCCATGGGAGGTCCCTTGTTCTTTGAATAGGTTAGGTGTTAAATGCTAAATAGCAAGCTGAATTGTACTGAAAGCATACCAAGTTCCCCATTGTAACAGTTCTCACGCTTCAGTTATATTTTTCATGTTCATCCCATAAACTTTAAGTTTTGAGAATATAAACATATTTCTCTTTTAAACCATAATGATTATGATTTAAAATCTTGCATATTTCCTGGTCCTTTGCAGCTACCAATCAAGAATTTATTTGTAAACAAAATGAGTAGATCGTGGGAAGGAAGGAATAACACACAATAAGAGTTAGGTGAATCAGCAGAAAACAAACAAAGCATTTTCTTGAAGACATCTGAAACTTCAAAAAGCATTTTCAATATTCATGTCCCATTTTTTCCTATAACAACTCTGAGAGAAAGTGATGTTACACACTTTTACAGTGAGGAAACTGAGGCTCAGGAAAGAGGTGATATAGTTAGCTCATCACACACTTTTATCCACTTGGAATCCCATTTCCTTAATCCTCCTGTTCATGGTCCATGCGAAATTTGAGTGAAATACCACTTGCTGCAAAGAGGCTTTCTTTTTATCCTCTCAGTCATAATAGTATCATTTTCGTCTTTAATTCTATAGCAATCTTTTTTGTTTGTTTGTTTGTTTGTTTAATATAGGAAATGATCACTCCCTAAGTGACTGTACTAGCCAGGGCTAAGCCGATCCAAGGCCAGGATCCAAGGGCTTCTTCCAGTCTCAACACAAGTACAGGGTCCCAAGACTTTGGGCCATCCTCTTTTGCTTTCCCAAACCACGTGCAGGTATCTGGATGGGAAATGGAGTAGCTGGGAGGTGAGCCGGCATTCATATGTGATCCTGGGCATGCAAGGTGAGGATTTAGCCACTAGGCCATCATACTGACCCACACAGCACTCTTTACACACCTCCTGAACTGTTCTTGAGACAATATTCTTCATATTTCACCTACTAATGTTTGCGTTTCATTTAAACCTCTGAAACTCAAATAAAATCTTTTAAGAAAGGCTTCATTTCACATCAATATTTCTCATTTAGCACAAACTATAAACTTTATAAAAATGTGCTGAATGGAAGCCATCTCTAAGAGTTAGTCTAATCATCTCAATCAACTATGGTGGAAAAGCCAACTAGACACACCTGCTTCTTCATGGCTGCTTCTCCCTTCCTCCTTCTTCCTGGATTATGGAACTCTGAACTTGAAGTCATGCGATATCTGATGGGTACTACCACCCAGTAGTTGTGTGAACACTTCTAGCCTCATATTCAACTTAGGTGAGGATATAGATGTTAACTGTCTTTTAATTCAGTTAAACATAACAACCTTGGCCTTGGAAACTGCTAAAAAATATTAATTGATGAGTTATGATTTCAGAAACCAGATTCTGCAGTGCCCTGATCACAAACTTTAAGTGTCTAATATGTAAGAAGAAAGAGTGAACTAAGACTGGCAGAAAACTTATGAATCTTTTAGTTGCTCTACTGCTCACCTCTTTCGTTACAATGTTTGCCTTGGTTTAGGTGAGCTGCAATTAGGAAAACACTGAAATATCAATTCTAATACACAAATCTGGTATCTTTCAGGCTTTGAGTTAGACTATTTTTTAGAGTCCTAAATTATGATGGACCTTTTGGCGCCAGTGAAATCTAACATCTTGAAAACGCATTAGTTATGGCTACTCCCCTGTATAATTCTGGAACACTTGAGATAATGGCTACCTGGAGAAGGGTGCTGATACATAGATCAGAGAAAAGTAAGTCCTACACAAAAAAGATGCTCAGAATGAGGCAACGTCCAGAATAACACTAACTATGATCCATAGATTATTCAAAAAATTGTGAAAAGAAAGTTCTTTTCTGACATTCTCATAGCCACAAGCTAAAAAAAAGTCATAGCACATCAGGGTATTCAGATAAGACATATAAATGAAATACATTTCTAAACGCCTGGGTACTATGGACAAAGGGAATAGATACATAATTAAAATGTAGGTATGGCATTATATTTTATGTTTAACTGGCTTGATAAACAACAAGAAACTACATTCTAAAACTTTAGACTCTTTTAGACCATAAGAAAAACCTAATGGCAGGGTAACAGATGTTGCTAAGAGCACTAACACAGCTCTAGGTTATGGTAATTAGATACACAATGATTCATTACCATTTCAGTGACATTAGGAACTCTGGGAGAACCTAACTGATAGTCAAAAATGTGTGTGTGTGTGTGTGTGTGAGAGAGAGAGAGAGAGAGAGAGAGAGAGAGAGAGAGAGAGAGAGAGGGAGAGAATTCAAAATTGAACACTTGGAGAAAGGGGACAGTGATTATTGTTACTATCTAAAAAAATCCAACAGAGAACCTAGAAAAAGATGCACAATGTTCTTTTGAAAATCCTTAGAACAATGAGACCAATACATCCTTTTACTAGCATGGTTTGAAGTGTTCATGCTTGTATATGCTAATAGAACAGAGAGATTGTTTCTATTATTATTGGGCTGAATTCAGAGACTAAAAACCAAAGCTAATTCTATGCCCAGATCCCATTATCAAAGGATGTTGAATAAAGGATCAGTATTTTAGTTAAAAAAAAAAAAAGCCTAGAGAAATATTTTTACCTTTTAATGAACACTTTTCACTATCATCATCAAATGGCTATACTTCTTAAAACCTGAGCTTTTCAGCCTTGCAGTTACAGAAAATTGCCAAGTATCACTTGTAGATAAAAGCACAATTCAATATTTATGAATTGCTAGTTTTCTATAAATATAGACATTCAGGAGCTATCTTCTCACTAGTCATTAAAACATGAACAGGGATCAAAGCTAGAATAATATTAACAATTCCTTGCATTTGTACAGTATTTTACATAATGCTATTAATAATAAATGACATTTATTGAACACTTTGCAAGTGCCAGGCACTTTACATGTAAATTCTCATAACAAATTCAGTTCAATTCAACAAGCATTCACTTAACACCTACTGTGTGATAGATGAATAATATGTAGTTTCTGTCTTTTAAAACTCTCATTTTCGTGCTGGTACGGCAGTACAGAGTAAGTAGATACTTACAGCATTGGGATCTCATATTAGAGTGCCAGTTCAAGACCTGGCAGCCCCTATTACCCACGCGAAAGATGACTGTGCAGCTCTTGGCTCCTAATTTCCCCCTGGCCCAACTCTGGCTGTTGCAGCCATTTGGGAGGTGAGCCAGCAGATGGAATATCTCTTTCTCTCCTTACCTCTCTCCCTCCTTTTCTCTCTCTTTGACACTCTGCTTTCAATAAATATGTAAATTTATTTTTCTTAAAAATAAACAAAAAAACTCAGTTTTGGAGCCATGATGGCACATAAATAAGTTTTGTCAGTTAAGAGAGACACCCATGTCAACAGCTACACACATATACCAAATCCTCTTCAAAAGAGCTATATAAAGCAAGTGAGAAACTAAAATACCTCTTCTTGTTATGAGAAAGGATTTGGAGTCAGACATATGAAAATAGTTGCTGTATCACACCTTCTGCCACTCCAAACTGGCACCATGTTCCCAACATTCTCAGAGAGCAATATCTATTGCCTAGACAATGTCATCCAAAAACAAGTGTTTTGTCACTGATTTTTGTCAATGAATGTGAGACACAGCCCTAGGGGTACAGGTGATCATCTAGAGCCCTGCATAGGATTTTCTAACCACAAAGAGTTCTCTTTCTGTGGGTTACTTACCATTTTGGTCTACTGGTAGATTTCACCATTGGGGCCATCCCATCTCTATAAAGACTCTTGGTTTTACTAAAATTGACGATGTTGAAAATGACTCTCTGAAAAAGAAACAGGGGATGAGCTCATAAGAGGGCTATCTTATACTGTTACCAATTCCTGATAAAATGCAAAGAAGTAAGCAAAGTTAACACAAACCACCTAGTCTGGCATCTGCCAGCTTAATGAGAATAAACAGGAATGACATGTTTGTCATGACAGTTAATACCAGTGACTCTAGAACCTAGAAGCCTGAGTTTTAATCTGCACTGCCTTGGAATCGTGTGACTTTGCCAACTATTAAACATCTTTGTCTCATGTCCTGGGGTTAAGCCACTATTGTGACACTGGCTTCCAAGGGTCAGGTGAAGACCTGGCTCCTCTGCTTCCAATCCAGGTCCCTAATAATGTACCCGAAAAAGCAACAGAAGATGGTCCAGTTACTTGGGCCCCTGCCACCCATGTGGCAGACACAAATGGAGTTCCAGAATCCTTGCTTTGGTCTGGACCATTCCTGGCCTCTGCTGTCATTTGAAGAATGAACCAACAGATGAAAGATCTTTTTTTCTTCATCTTACTCCCTTCTGTCACTTTGATTTTTCAAATAAATCAAGTAACTCTTGAACAAATAAGTCAAATGGAATAACAGGGTGCTTTAAATATCCAAAGTATTCTCAAGAAGTAATACAGTTAAAAGAAATGCGATATTTGTTTTAGTTAATGAATTTTTACACGTAAATGTGTGAAAAACACCAGTGAAATGATCCAAAGGAGAGATGACTCAGACCAGAAAGAGGGGAGACAAGATATCCTGAATAAAGGGGGAAGATACTGAGATTGCCACAGGCTAGACTTCCTACCAGAAGTAATAAAAGTAACAGAAGCAGCCAAATGTATGCATCATTTCACTTAACAAATATATACTGTGTGAAGCAGTATATAGTATAAGATGTCAGTGCCAGGGACTGCACATGCTTTAAATATTCTCTTGTAACTTCACAAAATATACATTAACATCCCCACTTTAGAATCGTGAGACCTGAGCTTCAATAAGTAGCACATGTTGCCCAAAGTCACTCAATTAATAAAATGATAGGATTGATATATAAATACAGGTTAGGCACCATTATATTCACAGGGTTTTCAAACTTTCGCAAGCAGAGCCAAGTATGTATTCCAAAGTAAAGGCAAGAAAAAAGATTGTAAGGAAGAAAGGAAGGAAAGAAGGAAGGATTCAAGTATTGATAAACACACGAGTAAAGCCAAAGAGAAATGATGTGCATATGTGAAGCTGAAACAGAAATGAGAACTAAAGGTGAATAGTTATTGATCATCTACATGGTACTATTTTTCTTAAAAACTATATGAAAAAATACCCATTTGAATAAATTCAAGTATGTCCATTAAAGTTTGAACTTGAAAAATAAGCGTATTATTTGATGCTACTTTATGAGTTACTCTAAAATTATTTGTAAATTGTCAATCTTTTCCAACAAGGCTTCCAGGATCATGCTCTAGTTCACTCCATTATGCATGAATTCCTTTTATTTTACTTTTATAGAGAGAAACAAAAACCAGATAGGGAATAAGACTGACATACAGAAGACAGAGAGCTCTTGTTTATTGGTTTATTCCACAACTGCCCACAGTGATCACAGCCAGACTGGACTAAAGTATGGATCATGTCTCCTGTGACCATCACCTGTCACCTCCTTGATTACACACCACCAGGAAGCACAGCCAGGACTTGAACCAAGGTACTTTCATGCAGGATGTAGGCATGCTTAGCATTGGCTTAACTGCTCTGTCAAACAGCTACCCCCACACTGTCCACCACTTACATACATATTTTCTGTGCATCTGGTTGTGTGGAGTATTGTGTGAATAGTATTACTCTTAACCTACAAACTCCTGGACGTAAAAACATTTAAGAGCAACATTCTTTTTATACAGAGCTTTTTTATTAGAGAACTCCACAAATGCTAGACATTTTAGGGTAACTTTTTTGGTAACTTGATGCTTAAACATTAACTTTCACGTAAAGATTAGATGAAGTCTTGAATTTTTATGGCAATGAGTGATGTTAGAGAAGCATGTCCATCTATTCCTGTGTTTGCAGCAGGAAAGTCTATTTTTATGCCAGAGTCTTTGGTTTTGGGAGAATTTCAGTTTATACAACTATTTTGTGAACTTGGTACTTTTTCAATGTTTAATAATTTGAAAACACGTTTCAGTCACATGAGACCAGGACAAAAACACTCTCCTAAAAATGTAACTGAATTTAAAAATTCAACAAAACAAGTTAAAACATGGAATATATGTCATAGAAAGAAAATTAGTAAACTTTCATAAAAGATCTCCAGAGATACACAGAATTCAGCACAATTAAGAAGACAGAAAATATGACAAAGACATAGGAAGGAAAATCCATATATGTCTCATTAAGAGTTCTCAAATGAGACACAAAAGAATCAGAGAGGTAATTCTAAAGAGCAAATGTCTAAATATACCCTAGAATTCATGGAAGACAAGAATGTTCACATTCAGTAATTACCAGCCAATCCGAACTATGATTAAACTATAAAAAGAGATTTAGACATACCAAATGAAATCTCAGCAGTGCAAAAACAAAGACAATGTTTTCAAAGCAAACCAGAGAGAACACAAGCAACCTTCAAACCTGCAGAAATCAGCTTTCAGCAGAGTTAATACTCACAACATGAGGTCAGAAAACACTCGAGCAATTGGTGTCTAAGGATGAGGGTAAACTATCTTTTTAGACAAACAAATCCCAGACAGTTTTGCTGTTTGGAATTCTCAGGAAGAAGCGATTATTACTGAATGAATTTCAGAATGAAAAAGGAACTGAATGCAAAGGTGAGCAGTGGCCAAGAGGCAAAAAGGAGCACAGAGAACCTGAACAATTGACTCCATCAACTAGTATTGTCATAAATATAATTGAAGAGAAATAATTTTTTTTTTACCAAAACAGTGGCTAACAATAACAATGTGGTTGCAACTGAATTAGAGTAGAGGGAGCCAATTTTCTTATGGCTCCGAAGGAAGATGTGAAATCAACATTGAACATTGCTAGGTCAAATGAACATAGAATGACTCAAGAGTAGTCACTGCAATAAAATATAGGTATATGAATTATGAATAAGCAGAAAGAAAAAAGAAAGAAATATAACAAAAACAATCCAGTAGAGAATATGAAAGGAGAGGATTTTTTAAAAAGCAAAGAACTTTGTATATGGAAAGTAAAAATAAAATAGTAATAATTTCATCTAAAAGTGATCTTATAAATTGTAAGTCGGCTATTAGAAAAATTTCCCAAAATGATCACAAAGCAAAATTTATTTTGACGGCATTTTCCAGAGACAACCTAAAACCAAAAGATAAAGGCAGTTCCCAAGAAAGTAGAAAATATATACATCAGATGGTCTCAAAGGAAAGCCATTTTAGTTATTATATTGTTAGAAAAAAACATGCATTGAGGCAAAAACCAAAATGAAGAATAGAGCTACTACACAAAAGCAAATATTCTGCAGGAAGACAAAACACACTTTTGAAACATTTTTTGTGTACACTGAATATAAACATCTATAAGGCAAAAATAAACAATACTGCCTGTAAAATCCAATTAATACATAATACAATGATTAATAGCAGGAATTTATAGAGGATAAAAAACTTGAAGGCTGTAGGTTTGAATCTTCCAATTGGAAGACTTAAGAGCCCCCTACAACATATCCACACAATAAGAGAACAAGATTTTTGTTCAAGTTTATCATGGCTATATTTAAAATGTTAGGCATGTATATGATCACATAATAAATCTGCACTAATACTAGAGAGTCAATAACATTCTATTCATATCTTCTATCAACTCATGAAATTGTAAATCAAATACAAAATAATAAAATCCCTCATAAGTTTTGAAATTTTAGTCTATTCTTTTTAGTTTTTCAGTAGTTAAAAAGAAACCAGTGTGGAAAATAAAAAGTAGACTTGGATGATTAATTTGGCTCTACATTTCAGAACTTGTGACATTATAGCAAAAGAGTTTTAATTTAGACTGAAGTACATATATGAGAAAACAAAAGGACTTAAAATGAAAATGCTAAAGATATGACTGAAAGAGAAACAAAGCAATAATTCATACTACGGAATCATAAAAACCCAAATGGAAACATTTGGACCTCTGAAAGCTGAGTAAGAGGCAAGGTTTGTTCAAATGCCTTTATTATCATCTTCTGAGTCTGAAGTGCAGAAATTCTGGATTCTTAGATGCCAGGTAAAGGTGTCAATTGTTAACGGGTACCTCAGAACACTGGTAGTTAAGTTTATACTATTGGAGAATTCTTATGTGGGAAATCCGCTACCAATAAAAAATAAAATATTTACAAAATTAGATACAAATCACTCTTCCAATGAAATGATGTTTTCCTTTGGCATGATCCACATGACCAAATTACGTAATGTCAATTTGTTAATAATGAAAGATACCTAATCGACCAAGAGACCAAATGAACAGAATGCAAGCCAATTAAATAGCCACTTGCAATACTGAGAGCCCATAGCAGAATGCTAGTTTAAGTTCCAGCTGTTTCACTTCAGATCCAGCTTATGCTATTACATCTAACAGGGTGGTAGTTGATTGCTCAAACACCTGGGCTGCTACACCCATACAGGAAACACTTTCTCATTTCCTGGGCAAGAATTTCTTTTGTCCAAGACCAATTTTGCACCTAAAGAAAAATCCAAGTATATCTACTCTGTCCCTTACATATGTAATAGAAAAACAAACAACTTGCTTCAGCAGGTAAATGTGTACATTGTGGCTCACTATCACAATAGAATATATTCAACATTCAAAATGAATAAACTACGGTGACATTTACCAATGTAGGCAAACTTTAATAACTAAGCTTAGTTTTAAAAGCAAGCATTTATCACACAGACAATAGAATATTTTTGACATATTACAAGAACAATAATAAGAATTCAAACATGAATAATATCCATTATTTCAGAGGTATAGTTATTAGTGGATGAATAAAATGAGGAAAGAAGGGTTTAGATAGATCTATAATGTTATAATAATTATCAAAATCAATTAAGGAACACAAGACCCAAACCACAACAAAATGTTAACAGCATAGTTGTGGGACCCTAGGTATTTTCATGTTATTTTATGTTCATCTTAAATGTCTTTAATTTAAAATGTTAAAGTTAACCTTTAATTCACTAGGAAATCTAGTGCAAAGTACAAAGTAGCAGCATGATTTAGGTTTTTTTTTTTTCATATGGTTACCTTGTTTCAACATTATTTATTGAATAACTCATTCCTTTTCCTTTGAAATTCCACGTGCTACCTTTTCATATAATAAATTTTTATGTGCTTGGGTTCATCATATCTGAATTTCTATTTCTGCTTCACTAGTCTGTACACTTACCTTGGTCATAGCCACCTCTTTTTTATTCTAGTTTATGATATATGTTAGTTACTACCGCTAGCCTTTTTTAACTTTTTTTTAAAATAACAAACCTCTATGAGTTCACATGCCTTCATTCACACCCAGTGACTTTTTATTTTTTTATTTTTATTTTTTTTCTTTAATATTCATTTATTCATTAATTACATTGCATTACATGACACAATTTCATAGGTACTGGGATTCCCCCCACTTCACCCCAAACCCTTCCCCCATCATGAATTCCTTCACCTTGATGCATAACCACAGCTCAAGTTCCGTTGAGATTCCCTGATTAAAAGTTTACACCATACAGAGTCCAGCATCCCACTTGTCCAGTTCAAGTTCAACGGCCTCTTAGGGAGGCCCTCTCAGGTTTGTAGGCAGAGCCAGCAGAGCGTCACCTCGATCAATTAGAAGCTCCAACATATCATCAGCAACAGTCCAGGTATGATGAGGCTGGTGCAGAGTCCACTGAATGACATAGTCCGTCTTAGGGTTTCCCCTTGTCCAGTTTTCCGCTGCAAGCATAAAGCTGAGGTGGTTGATTCATCTACTCCATTTTCCATCTTTTTTTGATTAATGCTTTGATTCCTCCATTTTGTTCAGGGGAATCCCCCTAAAAAAAACTTTGAGGCATTCCCAGTCCAGGCTCCTACATGTACTACTAGTAAGCACAGTGCCCGCCACCGTCCATCACTCCGATCAGCTGATGGTTTTAACCCCTGGGTTGGTTCTCTTCTGAGCCCCGACCTCTATTGGAACCAATGAGTATCGCATCTCTCCCCGGCTCTGCCCATCACACTCTCGTCCCTCACCTAAACCAGTGGGAGGAGTGCTGGTCGGGTGTTGCATTCCCTACTAGCACAGGCCATTTCACCTTGGCATTTTGTGTTTTGTACTGTTTTTTTTTTTTTTTTATCGCAACCAAACACGGCCAGGCCCCCACACAGTTTCAGCACTTGGGCTTGCCAGTGGATGACATGAACCGACTCAGCCTGGTCTGCCCCAACCCGAGCCAAGTGTATTCCAGTGGGTCACATTCCAAAGCCTCTTCTGGGTTATTTGCTTTCCACCACCTGCGCAGGTACATGGGGTGCGAGGCTCTCGGGCAGCTTTCCGATTTGCCGGGGTCCTGGTCTGATGGCCTCCATTTGGGGCGGGAAGGTTGTCCTAGGACCCTGAGAAGCGGATTGGGAACGCCTCTGAGCCGCCATGCCAGGGGCTGGAGTGGGGGAGGAGCTAGCACGATCCAGGCGGGGGCCCAAGCAGCTTGGCCCCGGACCGCCATGCGGCCTGGGTGCGAGGGTCCCTGCCACGATTCCAGCCTAACACAGCCAAGCTTTCCACCACCTGCGCAGGTACATGGGGTGCGAGGCTCTCGGGTGGCCAGTGCGCCATTTGGCGCCAGGCTTTGCCTGCTGGCCGCCCGGCCAGGAAGTTCTGGAATTTGGTTTCTCTGATATGCTGCATGAGACGCTCCGTGCTGAACCCACAGTACTCTGAGAATATGTATTAGTCCTTAAGCTTTTCAAAGGCATTTAATCTTCCTCTGAAGAACCTGTAGTCACTTTATAGTGCCAACATCAGCTCACTTAAAAGGCAAAATTCTGGGCTTGTCCAGCAGGATGCCCCATTACCTGATAGGATGAGGGATCAGCAGAGGGGTCACAGAAGGCATTACTATGACACTGACTGGCAATCAAGAACCATACTCGGGGCTAGAATGTGTGAGGCATGCGTGGACCAATCCCCTGACACTCTGACCCCATTGGACGGTTTAGAAGGGCCGGTGGAGTCTATGCAGGAGGCATGACAGTCTATAGGATGCTCTGGGCTGACCAGAGCAACCTCTGGCATAGTTAACAGTGGCTGGCAACAGGCCTGGTTGGAGAGCGTGGTGGAGGCCTTGGCTGCGTGGAGCCTACCACTAAGGGGCACAGGAACTGGAGGGAGGCTGAGTTCTGGTCGGGTCACAGTTGTAATCCCTTGGCACAAATATCAATTTGGCTTTGACACACCATGCCGGATTAGACCACAGCACAGTTTGGTGCTCCGGAGGACCAGGATAGATGTTGGATGGGCTCGGCTAGGCCTCAACCCCATCTGAGCCATATATGAGATACGCGTGGGTATGGACGAGCCATGGCTGGGCTGAAACTCTCAACAGCAGGAACCAGAATGGATTGAAGAGCGGAGCTGGCCGAAGGACCTGCTGGAATGCGTGAAGCCCGACACCATGAAGGAGTCAGAGGGAGGAACCTGAACAGTTCCTCTGACAGGACACTGACTCTACAAATAAACGCAAGAAGCATGGAGGTAAATAACCCAGTGACTTTTTAAATCTAGTTTCTTTCATGTTTTTTTGTTTATACCTCTTTGCAAGTTTTCAAAATTTTATGTCTTACAATACTTCCTTTAATATTTCCACATTTTCCATCTTTTATTAAAAATAGTATACAAGTCATTCATTCTAGTTTCATACTCTTAATGGTTATACTTAAACATAAAAATGACGTTGAATCCTTAATCCTGCCTGAAGCACTATGTAAATGATACCAGAAATTGTTGAGACATACTTCTTACTAACTTATTCTGAATGCATAAAGATTTATAACACAAAAAGGGAGAGTTGTTTAGTGTATATCTGGTTGCATATTTCCCATCATATGCCACTACACGGCCAGTTTAGTGTGACTTGCAAGAAAGCAAAGGAGTTAAAGGTGAATATGCCTTTAGGTGACTATGAGATATTAAAAGTAGAATGGGTTGAGTTAGGGAAATAAATCTAGTCCCCTATTCATTCACTCAATCAGCTATCTTATTTTATAGCATATTCCTTCTTTTTGTAGTGTCTGCACTGGGCACAGCTTATTTTTAGCACCACGGAAAAAAATGCTAGAATTCCTAAGAGCCCTCTCAAAGTATGACTCTCCCCATGCCTCATCTTTCTGGACCTGTTTTCTTCACCTGTAAAGAGTACAATCATACTTGTTGGATAGAGTTGTTGCCAAGATTAAATATTCTTATCAAGACAGCATACCCAGTAAGTAATGAGAGGCTGCAGCAGATAAGTGTATCTGTTCATGCACATATGTATGGATATATGCATGGGTATGTGCAGTGTATGTGTGTATAGTACATGTTTATAGATATACCTGTGTGTGCAAATTGCCTATAATTCACATATGTATCTACATATATATGTATAAATTCTGTTGGACATGAAGTGCTTATAGACTGCAATCCCAATTCCTTTACAAATACCAGATTCTCCTGATCCTGACATATCAAAACCATGAAGTCTGGAGTACAGATAATCACTGTATGAAAAACGAATCGTCATCTATTCTAAGCTGACATTAAAGAGTCGCAGAGAACCAACCACGTTTGTTAATCAGCTGCACCTGTGTCTTGTTAACTGCAAATTGTCAAAACCTTCACACGGGTATGGCAGTGTGACAGAGATAATATAGGAAAGGCTTACAGATTGCACATTAGAAGATTCCCCTTCACTGAAAACCTGTGAGAGGCAGCCCAAAGCGGCAGAAGGCAAATAGAGCAAAATCAGCTCATCAAGGAAGTTTCATATATCAAACAAGGGCATGGAGAATATGACAGAAGAAAAATAAGACCTTTCAGAGACATTCTTTCTTTTTATTTTTAACGATTTGTTTATTTTTATTGCAAAGTCAGATACAGAGAGAGGAAGAGAGACAGAGAGGAAGATCTTCCATCCATTGATTCTCTCCCCAAGTGGCCGCAACAGCCGGAGCTGAGCCAATCCGAAGCCGGGAGCCTGGAGCCTCTTCCAGGTTTCTCACACGAGTGCAGGGTCCCAAGGCCTTTGGATGTGCTCAACTGCTTTTCCAGGCCACAAGCAGGGAGCTGGATGGGCAGTGCGGCAGCTGGGATTAGAACCGGCGCCCATATAGGATCCAGGCACATTCAAGGTGAGGACTTCAGCTGGAAGGCCACCACAATGGGCCCTCAGAGACATTCTTTCTTCTCCCTCTTTAGAATAAACAGTCTGTGGATCAACAAATGCCATTCTTTTCTTCCAGTGGACAGTAATTCCTATACTGAAGATAGTTTTTCTAAATTATACTCATTCAATCATTCATTCATTTAACATTCATTTAATCACAGTCTCAGTACTCCTATATTTGCTGTTCTGAGATTAGAGAAATTCGTTGGACTATCAGAGAAGAAAAAAAAAACATGCAACAAACATATAAGCAATAAAAATGCTGAGGTCGAGGCTGTAGCTTGCCTGGTGGTTGTGAAGCTGAATGTTCGCTGGCAAGTAAGAACCTTGCAGTGAAAAAGGAAAGTATGAATAACATCCCAGTCAAAGGCAACAATAGACAAAAGGCCATGTGATTTATGAAATTTTAAGCTGTTTCCTGTGGTTCCAACAAATAACTCTGGATGTTGTAGAGTCAGAGATAGAACTGGGACATAGAAAGATGCATGACCAATCATAAGAAGCCTGAACCTTTACTGAAAGCTACATGATAGGACTATTAATGAATTTTTACAGTATGAAAGGCTCTGATATATGTCTTGCTTGTTTGTTTTTAAAGATTTATTTAATTTTATTATTGGAAAGACAGAGAGAATGAGAGACAGAGACAAAGATCTTCCATCTGCTGGTTCACTCCCCAAGCGGCCAAAACAGCTGTGGTTGAGGCAAACTGAAGCCAAGAGCCTGGAGCCTCTTCCGGGTCTCCCATGCCAGTACAGGGTCCCAAAGCTTTGAGCCATCCTTGACTGTTTCCCAGGCCACAAGCATCAGTTGGAAGGGAAGTGGAGCAGATGGAATATGAACCAGCACCCACATGGGATCCCAGCAGATGCAAGCCAAGGATATAGCAACTGAGCGATGTTTTAAAGAGAGAAACTGGGCCATGAGCAGTCCCTAGAGCTAAAGCCTTTGCCTTGAACACACTGGGATCCCATATAAGCGCCAGTTTGTGAGTTTGTGTCCTGGCAGTCCTACTTCCAATCCAGCTCCTTGCTTGTGGTCTGCAAAAGCAGTCGAGAATGGCCCAAAGCCTTGGGACCCTGCACGCACATGGAGACCTGGAAGAGGCTCCTGGCTTCAGATCTGCACAGCTCTGGCTGTTGCATCTGCTTGGGAGTGAATCATCAGATGGAAGATCTTCCTCTCTGTCTCTCCTCCTCTCTGTATTTCTGACTTTCCAATAAAAATAAAATAAGTCTTAAAACAAAGAGAGAGAGAGAAAGAGAGAACCTACTTGCATTGAATGAATGCTGTGGAATTTCACTGATCTTTTCAGAGTCAATTACTAAACATAAACTCTACTCTCAATTATTCATATTCCTATGGAATTCATAAAATCCATCTTTATATTAATATGTATGTATATATTTATTTTAAAAGATATCTGATAATTAAGAAGGAGTAAACTGAAGAGAAAAAATTCAAAGATGTGCTAATTGGTGATTATTTACATTAGCTTCACAAAATGTAATAAATTCTTTATCTAGAGTGACAAGAAAAGGTGATAAGAGGGTCCCAACACTGTGGCTGGAAGAATCAAACAGGAAGAAAAGATTTAAGGAAGGATATTTTCCATTTGTACATGTTGAGTGTGAGCTACTGAAGAAAGGTCTCATAGACCTTTGCACCTACAATGCCATGATGCACAAAGTTAAACTTCTGTTGGTAAAGGACCATACTACTAATAAGATGGGGGGAAATTGTGGGATGGGAAAATAGGAAGGGAAAAAGGAGAGGGAGGAATCATTGTAACTACATAACTGCACCATGTAAAGTAAAAATTGTTTTTAAATAGAGTAAAAGAATAAAAGGATGCAATACACAGAGGAGAATGAAGGCCATTCTTTGACCCAGTTCTTAGAAGATGAAGTACAGCTTCTGACTCCAGTCACTTTGGAGTTAGGGCCACATCACATTCCTCTGCCTTAGTCCTTGTTATATTAAATTTGTAAAGCTGACACCAGGGTCAGATCCTTCACTTTTTTGTAACTCCAAAGAAGTATTCACATCCCAAGCGTGTTTCCTATAACAATCAATTTAACAACTGTTAACAAGATTGTGAAAAAAGATGGTAATATTCTTACTTCGTAGATGGTAAAACTGAAGCTTTCACAGAAATTTAATAAACTGACAATGAACACAATCCTAACAAGTGGTATAACCAGAGCACAAAGTCAGGTTCATTCTATTTTACAGCTACAGCTCTCAGTACGATATAAAACATTTTGTGTCCCTACGTATGTATATGTCGATAGATGTGTTCATGTATGTTCTGTATAACATGAGTTAAAAACAAAGTAGAAAAATTCTTTTCTATTTGGACTCATGCTCCAAACTAGCAGGTAACATTAAAAAGAACCACGATTTTAGCAAAAATTAAGACATTTTTTTTATTAGGCAGCCTACAATGCAGTAACCCCAAAAAGAGAGAGCATCACATGCTCATAATAAGCTATTCCCTTTTCCAAAATGCCTGAGAACAATGAGATGACTGGCCTATGGCCCAGTTTTATTGTAGTGCTTTCTAGAGCAAAAACCAGTGCCATGTACTGTCAGACAAGGTGCTTGAAGCTGTTTGCATGCAAGATGTAGGGTTACAAGTCATCAACCAAACAACTCTTTTCTCCAGTTTCTCTGAAGTTAATGGTCATTCCTTATGAGCTATTATTAAGACACAAATCTAAGTTTAGTCTCCAGTCAATTTCAAGACTAAGCCCAAACTCATACTTAAATTTATGCTTGGGGTCAAGTATAGAATCTTAAAGATAAAGTTTTGAACTGGAGGCAAGTTTAATATTTAGCTCATCTGTGGAAAGGAATTAGTCATTACACCAATACACCAGTAAAGGACAATTTAATAAGTAATTTAAAATATTTTATTATTTTTCGACATCAAATAAACACATTTTGAAAAGTTCATACATCAGTATCCTAACATTCACAGCTTTGTTCTTTTATGTTTAGCCAACATACTTTTCATCACTGTTGTGAAGCTCAGGTGCAGATTTTATAAATTTCAAGTTACCAAAATCCACATTCATGGAGCTTCATCTTGTAGCAATTTTGGAAACCCAAGAATTCAAATAAATCTATTTTAAGTGGAAAAAGCAGGAGTATCTTGTGGATTGCAAACACCAGAAAAAATATTTCTTTACTAAAGACTGCTATCTTCAACGAATTTCAGAGAACACTAAGATCTCCTCTTTGTTTAAAGATAATCACATTTTTCTCAGAGTGGTTCACTAGGGCTTTTCCTTTGGCATGAATATTTCATGACTGATTGATTAAAAAGACAATGCCAACAGAGAATAATACAAGTGTAGGGATCTGTCTTACAAGGCAAAGTTAAATTACTCCAAGGGTTAGAAGGACAATACCAAATGGGGCCTTCAGCTCAGCAAGTAAATTGACAATTACAAATCTGTTGAAAGACAAGAAGAATCAATTAGGAAATGGTTGACTTGTGCTAAAATATAGTGTTTACTTTGTTGACCACCAGTAGGTAGATTTTGGAAGGAAACAATAGAAAAATGCTTATCTTCGGATGGGTTGTGAGGGAAGATGGAATGGAATAAGGTTGGGTAGGGAAAGAGATCTGCTTTTCTTCCTAGTTATGCCACCAACTAATTATTTGACCTTAGTTACTATGCATTAAACTCTGTTTTTTCAATTTCTAAAGTGGAGATAACTGACCAGTTCACATTCCACCCATTTTCAAACGATTGGGTTATATCAATCAAGAGGCTGTGATCCAAAAACGTTCTAGAGAATAAGCATTCAAAGAATTTATCTCATTAGGAAAAAAAAAAATCAGGGGATTGACAGCCAGAAAGCTGATCAAAGAAAAGGTCTTTGGACGAAAAGAAAAGAATTCTAGTAAGGTCAACTCCAAATGCCAAGTTCAAGTGCCAGAGATAGATATTAGGGCCCAGACTGAAGAGTTTGGACAAAACTAATATAAGGAGTTAGATGGACAAACAGGTAGATAGGACCAGGTCCCTGGCGGGGATGACAAAATGGGTAAGTCTAAAAAGTGTACAACATGCTTGCTTTTCCCAAAAAGTTTTCAGTTTTATCTGGAGCTTAGCAAGGAAGTAGTAAAGGCTGTTGTAAATACCTAACTGATAAATCATGTCATTCTTTTAGAAAAGCATTTATTAAATTCTGCCTATATGATCGAGACTATTCCACATGCTGGAAATACACAGATAGCTTTTGTCTTCATGCAGCTCACATTATAGTTTGGGAGTCAAGAAAAGATGTACAATATAATGCCTCGTAGTGATGATCACAGTGAAAAAAATAATAAAGGGTAAGGAGATACTGTGGGAGGTACACAATGATATGTTGGACATTAAATTGGTTACATAACTTGGTAGTCTTTTTCCAGAATTTATAGAATACTAGTATCTTACTTTTCTTTTCCTCTGATAGATTAATTCATTTAGCTAAACAGTGACATACCAGCCCTTTCTTTGACAAGGTTAACATTCTAACACTAGCCTCTATTCTGAGAACTTCTGAGGAATTCAGGCCTTGAAATATTTTAAGACTTATTTGATTTATATAAAATGAACAAACTTCACAAATTTCACAGTACAGATTTAGGAGCACAATGATACTTCTCACAGCACCGCCCCTCCTACCAATGGGCCCCACCCACCCTCCTTCCTCATTTCTTATGATTTTTACAATGGCATAATTTTATTTTTTATTTATTTTTTTATTACAAAGTCAGATATACAGAGAGGAGAGATAGAGAGGAATATCTTCCGTCCAATGATTCACTCCCCAAGTGACCACCACTGCCAGGACTGAGCCGATCCGAAGCCGGGATCCAGGAATCTCTTCCGAGTCTCCCACGAGGGTGCAGGGTCCCAAAGCTTTGGGGCCGTCCTCCACTGCCTTCCCGGGCCACAAGCAGGGAGCTGGATGGGAAGTGGAGCTACCTGGATTAGAACCGGCGCCCATATGGGATCCCGGGGTGTTCAAGGCGAGGACTTTAGCCACTAGGCCACGCCGCCGGGCCCTGGCATAATTTTATTACAGATGCTTAACACCTAGGATCCGTAAATAGCTGAAGAATCAGCAAAACAAATAATCCAGTTAAGAAAAGGACAAAGGACATAAACAGGCAATTTGCAAAGCATGAAAGAAAATGGGCAATGGAAACATGCAAAGCTGTGGTCTCATTTTTCTATAGTTTCTTTCACTCTCAAGATTTGGGGCATTCATGAAAACCAATCTCAGTCTCTGGATTTCATTGATCCTGACTTTGTAAAAGATAAGCTAAAAGAATTTTTTTCTCTGCATTAACTCTCAAGACAACACTCAATAAAGAACACTTCATCTCTTGTCATCAAATGTAGCAACAGACTTCTCTCTTTCACATCAAGCAGCTGTCTGGTGGACATCCTTGGGTACCCCATAACTTAAAATCCTAGAGGACATACACATTTTTCAGGCATAACAACAAGGGTTTGAAATATAACTGAAATTTATATTTTGAAAAAATAGTAAGAAGATAGAAAACTTAAACAGAAGATTAGGATAGAAAGAATCAAGTGGAAACCAGAAATAAAAAATGAAACAGTTGAAATTAACAATTCCAGGGAAAGTTTTAATAAGATTTACTCAGGTGACAAATGGCTAAATACTAAAATGAAATAGACACGAGACAGCTGAATGGTACCTTATAGCCATTTTAAGATATATAGCAGCCGGTCCTGTATACAACCTAAAATTGAAATGTCAATGAGCAAATCATAGGTTGTGGTTAAGAACTTGTTTTTTGTTTTTTTTAACATACTGGCTACGCAAAACCATGTCAATTCCATAATGTTACAAATTGCTGTTGATGTTATATTGGGACTCTTAATTGACTGGGATGATATTCTACCAGCTCTAACTTTGGACCAGAAATGGTCTCCCCAAGAAACTGTTCAACCCATCTGGACAATAAGTAGCTGGACTCTATGTTTGGTATATGTTTGCAAGGAAAGAATCTTGATTGAATTTGAACTGTAATACTGCACCAAAGTGGAGGAATCCACCAGGGGGGAGGGGCGTGGGGAGGGGTGGGGGGATTCCCAGAGCCTATGAAACTGTCACATAATGCATAATAAAAAATTTTTAAAAAGTAAAAAAAAAAAAAAGATTTACTCAGGTGAAGAAAAGAGTAGTGAGATAGAAAATTGGTCAGCAAAATATACACATTCATGCATTGAAATAAGACAAAATACAAAAAGTTATAAAAGTGTAAAACTCATATGGAACATGGTCAAAGACATAAAAACACAGCATTTTGTTCAGCGCACGGAAATATGAAACATAAACAATAATTGAGGAAATGTTGACCCAGAATTTTCCCAAACTGAGAAATAACATGAAACTTCAGATTTTAGGAGGTTTTATGCTGCCAGGACAAACACAAAGTAGCTAAATCTACATGTATCCCAGTAAAATTTCCAAAACCACAGATTTACAAAGAGAAACTTATATAAGAAGCTAGGATGTACGTGTGTGTGTGTGTTCATCAGAGAGACAACAAATAGATTCAGGATTATTCACTCAACGGGCACAGAAGCAGAGCACCTTTCAGGTATTAAAGAAAAATTAAAATTGCCCTGTAAACTTCTATAAACAAAGACATCTTTTAAAATTAAGATGAACAAATTTTCACTGCAAATAAAATGTCCATTATATAAAAAATACTACAGAGTTTTTATTTCAAAAAAGAATCATCCTAGATGCAAATATATTGTTGTAAGAAGAAACAAAGAGGGTTATAGAATAAATATGTGAATAAGTATGCATACTAATGGATGAATTCTGTCTCTCTCAATATCTACATAAGCATAAAAACAAAATATTGAGAAATAGTGCAAAAAGTCTCCATAAGTGGAATTACATATTGTAAAACCTTCCATTATCAAGAGATTAAATTAAGCTTGAATATCATAAATCAATTTAATGTATACAGACCATAAAAATGGTGAAAAAGCAAACTAAAGAGATAATACAAAGGGTAAAACAGAATAATAAATTTCTTTAGTAAAAAAGAAGCCAATAACCTAAAAATCAAATGGACAAATAGAAAATGACCAGCAGCACAAAGTAAATGTACTGTGCGACTAAGTGTATGAAATAGAAACATATTAAAAGCCTTAACTTAAAAAAACAAACTAAAACTATTACATTGGGTTTTTAAAATTTGTCTACTATTTATAAGAAACGAAGTGTAATTGTGTCACTTGATTACAGGAATATGTTCTGAATGGTAGTTCCATTGTTATATTGACTTCATAAAATGTATTCACACAAACCTAGATGGTGAAGGTGCCATGAAGGTGAGTTGAATGAGGCTGTTGCCAGCACAATATGACGTACTATTTTATAGTAAACTTTTATAGTAAATTGAAGGAAAATACTCCAAAATAATGATAAAAGCATAGTACTGTGTATTACAAACCTAAACCAGTAATACAATCATCTGTTATCATTTACAAGTTTTCTAAAGAACATAATTCTATGTGCTGTGCTTTCATATGACTGGTAGCACAGTAGGTTTGTTCACACAATTGTGGGTAATGAATGGTTTTACAAGATCATGATGGATACTGTGTTGCTGGTGACGGGAATTTTTTAGCTCTATTATAATCTTAGAGAAGTACCATCATAATGTGGTTGGTCACTGATGGAAATGCCATTAAGCAGTACATGACTACACAAGGACCTGTAGTTGAAAAATGCAAGAAAATACTAACCAGAAGTAGGTTAATAGAACTGTATTAAGACCAGGGGAAAAACAGGCATTAAGGTAAGAAATATAATTAGGCATACAAGATACATTTCACAGTCAGAAGAAGGTCAATTATAGTATATATCATTGATAGAATTATATGCATTGAAACATCAAGATACACATTATATAAGGGAGAATAAAATTCCCAATCATAATTGAAAATTTAACTTTATCTCTGAATAATCAATATAACAAGCAGACACAATATGAATAAGGATACAGAATATCTAAGCAACGTCATCAACAAACTTGACAAAAAAGGACATAACACATAATGATTACCAAATACATATTCTATCTTACTGTGCATTGAACATTTGCCAAAACTAAACAACACCATACCATAAGTAAGTTTCTATGACCTGAAATCACACAGGCTATTATTTCACAAGCGAATTCAACTAGAAATCAATAAAGGCATCAAAGAAATTCAAAAGTGCTCACACAGTATCAATGTACTTGTAAATAGTTCATGGGTAAAAGGAGAAATCACAATGGGAAAAACATATTAGTGCATTTTAGGCACTGTTATAGGGAAGTCTGTCTACTAAACTGTTTTGTGGTATAAAAGTGCAGCAGAAAATTGTACAAATACACACAAATATTCTATTATTTGGCAATTCTCTTTCTAGATTATATAAAACATAATTGACTATATGTGCAGTTTTAAAAGTTCATGATAAGTGAATACTGTAAAAAATGTATGATGGATTTCAAAACATTCTTGCAACCAAATTTGTCTTTCAGTTTTCCATTTACCATTTCATTTTGAAGGATTCTTTTATGTGCATCAAGGAACATGCACAAGAATTTCTGGAGCACCAAAGGCTCAGTAGCTAGAATCTAGAAAAAAAAGTTACTAAAAAGAGAATCGGTGTCTTCATCATATTGATATACTATATCAATCATTTTGATATACTATACAGTAATGAAAATTATATGCCAAAAATGCTTGATTCCCAGAAACAATGTTGAACATAGAAAAACAGACAATAGACAAAAGAAATAGTATGATTCTATTTATATAGTCACATACTAGTAAATAAACCTATAGTTTTTAAAGACAGTATCAAAGAGGATGGGAAAAATATGGCTCATGTAGTGGTGACATTCATGTGTCTATTTGCATAGTTCATTGAATATTGCATTCATGGATTTTTACATTTTCATGTATATTAAATACATTTTTATTAAATAAATAAGTAAAAACACCTCCATTAGACTAGGTAAAAATAAAATAGTACATGTAAATTTATCTGCAGGCCATTTGTCCTAGAGAGCAATGCTGGGGAAGAGGTGGAAGAACAGGAATTCTAATATGCCATTGTGAGGAATTTAAGCCAGTACAATCATTATGGGAGACAGTATGGAGAGTGCCCAGAAATCTAGAAATAGATGTACTATATGACTCAATCAATTTCCCCCAATCTACTGATATCAGCATATGAGAGTTACTTTTTCATCAATAGTTACTTAAGCTCAATTCACAGTAGGTAAACTATATCAAACCATCAATGGATGATAAGATTCTACAAATATGAGGTGGATGTACACTAAGGAATGTTACTCAACATAAAAAAGGATGAAATGCTAATTTTTCCACAAAATGGATGCAACTAGCAATCATGATGTTTAGTGAAATAAACCAGTCTGAAAAACACAAATATATGCCTTCTCTGATAGGCGGCAGATAATACAGAATGGAAAACAATACAGAAATGAAACAAATATCTTGCAACATGACTCTTGTTTGTGACCCTTGTTTAGGTCCTGCAGAACTGTTGTCTTCATGCTTTTTAGTGGTTGAATATTACAGTTTTGGAGGCATTAAGCTTGTGATCATTGAGAGAACTGAAATTATGTCTTTAGATAAATGAAAGCAAGAAATAAAGAAGGAAGAAGGGGACATGAGGATGGGAAAAAGGAAGGAAAAAAGCTATGGTTATTTTCCTAGAATTGTACCTTATGAAATATATAAGATCTGTTCTCTTAATATTACAATAAAAATTGAAAAATAAAGTCAATTAAGATTTTTAAATCCCATACCAAAGTGCCTGGGTTCTATATATGTCTGCAGCACCTGCTTTCAGTTTCCTATTGATATAAACCCTTTGTGGGGTTGGGTTGATGGTAAGTGGCAGCAGTGAGGACTCAAGCAATCAGATTCTTTTCAACCTCATGGAAGACCCAGGCTACATGTCTGACTTGCATCTTTAATTTAGCCCTACGCAGGCCAATTAAGGAATCTGGGAAGTGAAGCAGATGAATGCTTTCTCTGTATGCATATGTATACGTGTGGTGTGTGTCATGTGTATGTGCATGCGCACATGTATCTGAAGCAAAATGGAAAAAAAATGAGACACAGTGCAAAATCTGGGAAGCATATTCTGAAGCACGTATATGGGTATAGAAGTAAAGTTAAAATTAGCTATCTAAGCGTATCCCATGAAGTTAAACAAAAATATCCCAATGTAAATATTGAAGGAAGGAAACAGACAAAAAAGAATGAAATAGAAAAATGCCAGATAGAAAAAAAAGAAAAAATTCATTAATCAAATTATCAGCATCAACATATAAAAGTAAGATATAAAAAGATGAAGATCTAAGATGAAATTTTTAAAAACAGTCAACCAATATCAAACCATGGTCTTCCTACCTTTTACTTGTTGAAAATGGTAATTGGTGAATTATGTCTGGGTGAAAAATGTGTTAAAAGGCCTGTGTTTGAGTCACATATTCTAATATTTCACTAACTAAAGCAAATCGTATGTTCCAGTCTAGTTCCCTGCTAACTCCAGAGGAACTGTTGCAAAAGGGTGTGGTTTACATGAGGAGTTCTTGGGGTAAAATATATGTATTATTTTTACTAAACAAAGTAAATCCTTAATGCAAATCTATGGCAATGTTATAGCTATTAAATAAAACAAACCCATACTTTAAAGCCTCCCTTTAGAGATATTTTATACCAAGATAACTTCAATCGTGGATTCATCCGATTATGTATTTAGAAGATGCCTAGAAATATGACACAGAATAGCAAAACAGAGAACTCTCTCCAAATCATTTTATGTGACCAAGGTAACTTCACTGGTGCATTCATCCAATCATATATTTAATATGCTACATAGAAATATTGAACAGAATAACAAAATAAAGAATTCCAGATCATTTTATATGGGTGAGGTAAACATACCACTGATATTAAAATTTGGTTAAAAACATGACAAATAGCATGTTACTTAACTCCATGGTGCTGTAAATCTTTCGTTTTATCTTTATTCATGTTGATTTTGTTTCATGGCTTATCATTTAAGGAAATTTACAGTAACTGCACAATAGAGACTATCATATCCAGTTGTGAAGATACAATGCAGTATGCATCTCTACTTCCCAATCAAAGACGGACTTCACAATAGGATACTGTTGTCTGTACCAGCAATGTCAGGACATACTTAAATAACAGACTGATGGACTTATGACTGCTTGTGAAGTATTATACTACTGTAATAATATGGGGGAAGTAAGCTGGGAAGTAGAGCATATGGGGACAGGGTAGGGAAATCCCAGATCCTATGGAATTGCACCATGAAATTAAAAGTAAAATAGAATAGAAAAGAAAAAAGTAACAAGAGAGGAGGATAATATTTCAATATCATTAGTAAACAAAATCAAAAAATTCAACACCAATCATCATCACAGAACAACAGAGTGCAGTGTAACAAACTAGCATACATCAATGAGAAAGAATGAGCTATTACCAAACACAACAACATGGATAACTAATTGCTGAATGAAAGAAGTCATACACAAATTGTACATGCAGGGGTTTATCTAAAATTTCATGGAAAATACACATTACAAAAAGATAGCACCTAGATAATAAAAAAAGTGCTCGAATAAATGTATATTTTATTTCCACTTTACATGAAGTTTTTGAAGTGTCTTTGCACAGTGTGCATTTCATTTGTAGGAAGTAAACTAAACTAACTTGATAGACTCTGCTGCCTTAGAGATATTGCGTAGCAGAAGCCACCAGGGCATCTTCTGGATAACCAGCACAGGTCTTTTGTTAAAGGTAATGGGTATATGAGTGCATTCAGTTTTAAAAATATGTTGAGCTTTATTTTTGAAATTTCAGCATTTTAAAATATTGTATGATAGTAGCAGTCTTCAATTTTAAAAAAATTTTTAAATTCTCACAAGTGCTTATGTGTTCCTGAGGAGAGTCAGATTATGCAGTTTTTTTTAATACCCTTTCAAGCTCTAAAAAAAATAAATCTGTGATTCTACTGCCAAGTTCTACTGGCTGATTAAAACGTTTACTACATCTCCTTAACAACAGTAGCTCAATTCTAGAAACAGCAGTAAACGCTTTAGATAATATAGAATACGTCTAAAAATAGTCCTAAGAGCTTAAGTGAGGAAAACATCTGAAAGACTACAAATTATTTTGAATGGCTGGTAGTTTTCTTAAAAATTTCCATAGTGAAATGCAAACCAGTATTTTAATTAGGACAATAATATATTTTTATTCCAGAGGCTAACCAAAAAAATGTCTGAAGTTGAGCTATTACAAACCCAAGCTGATAGACCCATGTATGCTTTTTCGGCTCTGCGGGAAAGCTACTTCTAAATGTCAAATTATGTAACTCACTGTTGTTTTACCCTCTAAAGTTCCAAAGAAAAAGAAATGCCAACAGCAGAGTTTCCAAGGTTTAGACATAACAGTTCATCAAATAATAGAAAAACAGAAAATTGAAAGTATGAAAATCTATATGCTAGCCTTGACCTTGTCATTTACTTGGAAAAAATTATATAACGTGCTTTGTTTCCTATCCTATAAAATCGATATTAATAAAATATACCTTCCAATATTATGGAGAGCTATATGCAGAATATAACTAAATTCTACCAATTTCATCGTTCATATTCACTAAATACCTTCAGGATGATTTTTGAAGAGTCTTGATACAACAACACAAATTAGACTGAAATTCAAAAATCCATATGGATTTCTCTAGGAAAATGAACACATGGAAAAGTAGCATTCCAAGCATATACCTGTGGGATACATATCAAGAAGTGAGGTGATTTAATTTCAAAATAGAAAAATTCTCCTTAAAGGTGTATTTCCCTATAACTTTTTGTTTAAGGAAGACTGGATGGACTGGTGTTACCAGGGCATAGCACAATAAGCCTCAGCCTGCAGTGCTGGCACCCCATATGAGTCCTGGCACTTTCAACTCTCTGCTACTGGCCTGAGGGAAACAGTGAAGGAAGGCACAAGTGCTTGGCCTCCTAAAGGAAACACAGAAGAGGCTTCTGACTCCTGGCTTAGGATAGTTCCAATTGCAACCATTGTAGCCATCTAGGGAGTCACCAATGAAAGATTCTCTCTCTCTCTCTCTCTCTCTCTCTCTCTCACATATAATAAATATTTATAAAGAATGAAATGCCACAAAATCAAACCCACTCAACAAAAATTTTTTCAAACTGATTTTCTTCGCCAATTGTGGCATGCTTGTGACAACACCCCAATTTTCAGTTCATTTATGTTTTCCTACATTTACATATGCTTTTGAATCTCATGTCTCTAAGTCAGTCTCTCCAACATGAACCCTGGCTCTTCCAAACTCAGCTCTCTATTCCAGCCAGACCTGGCTCTCCAGCAGTCCCAACATATCTCCAGAGTGTTTTTCCCCCTCTGCCAGGTTGGTTCACTCCTACGCATGTTCTGAGACTCAGCTGAGATGTCACTTCCTCCAAGAAGCTTTACTTAACCCTCAAGCTCACAGAGGTGCCTCCTCTACTCTTCCCCTAAAATCTGTGCACTCTGTCACAGCATTCATCATGATATCCTGTTAAGTATTTATTTTCATATATATATATATATATCTGCCTCCCCACAATAGAAAAATTCTGGGTAAGATGCCTTTAAAAAATGAAGACTGACCTGTCTTCATGTATTTATTTAAATAAGCTTATTTATTAAATAAATAAATACACACACACATGCGAGGAGAAAGCGGCAGAGTTTACATTTCCTGATTCATTCCCCTAAATTACTACCACAGCTGTCCGCTGGGTCAGGCCATGACAGAAGCCTAGAAATCATCCAAGTCTCCCATGGAGGTGGCAAGGACCCAAGTACATGAGCCATCAGCTAGTATACCTAGATACACAACAACAGAGAGTTCCAATCACTAGAGCTTAGACTTGAACCTTAGTCACTACAATGTGGATGTGACTGTCCTAATCAACAGCATGACAACCATTTGTTTGTTTTGTTTTTCTTTGCTTATATTTTCTTCTCTCTTTTTTTTTGAGTCATATTATTTGATTATTTTTCTTTAATTTATTTTATGATACAGTTCCATAGGCTCTAGGAATTTCCCTTCATCTTTCCCAAGTCCCCTTCCCCACTGATTTCCCTGTATTACTAAACCTTTCTTTTACCACTTCATTTTCTCAGGACTTCTTTCTACTTGCTTAAACCTCATCATTCATTCCATTCTTACAAATTATGCTTTATATACTTTATACTGGAGTATAAGCTTAAGATATAAGAAAAAATAATAGGCATCTCTACATTGAAAGACTTCACAGTTGACTTGGGAAGAACAAAACAATTATCCTGATGCCGTGTGTGTGGACCTCGACAAACTGAAGTAGTATGATCTGTAAGATCACAGAGAAAGGGACAACCTCAGCTTCCTCGATTAGGAAAGTCTTTCCAAAGAAGGCTGTCTAATGATAGGTAAGTCTTCCACATAAAGGTTAGGAATTCGGAGTAGCATAAAGTGTTTCAGACAGATGAAAAACTTATGTATACAGAAGCAAAATGTCATAGTGCATGGATGAAGCACGGAATGAAAATGTGCAGTAAAGGTAAATGGCATGCTTAGGAACAGAGTCTAGTGAGTGAAATAAAGGGAACTAAAGCCCAGGCAACCTAATTTTGGGGGCAGTGCTACCTCATTATCCAGGAAACAATCTTCTTAGATGGCATGTGATTAGCTTCTGTGACTCTCCAACGTCTCTTCAGCAGATGGGCCCACCTCCCAGGGCTACTCCCAGTATTTGTAGTAGATCTCCAGGAGGTTTTAGCAACAGCAAGCATACTGCAGTTTTCTGGGATTCTAATTCCATGAAATGTTCAACCCACCATATCAACTTGGGCGACTCAGTATTGAGTCAACAAAACTCAGGCATCACCTATTGATAAATTTCTCATACAACATACCTTATTAAAGAATGGTAACTCCAAGTTACTGAAAGGCAACAGAGTAATTGTGTTTACTGAAATAAATAGCTTGATAATTAAAACCCTTTAGATGAGTAAGTTATTCTGATTTTGGTAGTATCTAAAAAATAAAGCAGGCTGTCTGCTGCAATGCAAAGATCTTAACGAATTGAATTGAATTTTACAATTTTGTTTTCATTAGCATTACCTCAGACAACTATCTTGCAATATCTGTACTGTAGAGAAAACAGCCTCAGAAATATCAAGTAATGTTCCTGAAGTCTCAACGATAGCACAGAGGTATCAGGATTCAAATTTGAGACTGTCTCACCCTAAAGCCAGCAATAGTCCCTTCTCAGGTCATTTATTTATTGATTTTCTTTTTGTTCGACAGGCAGAGTGACAGAAACAACAGAAACAGAGATTTTCCATATACTGGCTAGTTCTCAAATATTACAGTAGCCATGGTTGGAAAGAGTACGAAACAAGCCAGCATCTCCTAACTCCATTTGTGTATCCTCAATTGGGGCAGGGACTTGGGCCAGGATCTACCTCCCACAGTGTGCATTTGCAGGAAGCAAAATACGAGCGGAGCCTGACCTCAAACACGGACACACACTTTTGGCATATGGGTGTCCTAAGGCGCATTTTAACCACTGCACCAAACACCCATTCCACCACTGATATTTCTGATCACTCTATTCTTTGCATTTGAGTAAGTCTACTCTGTTCTATCCCCAGCCCTCAAATTCAATGATTGTGGTTGTAGAATCATAGAAAAAGTTTCAGATAAAGTGTCAAAGGATTCCCAATACTCAATCACTGCTTTTCCGTGCAACTTCATCCCCGTTGTTAGGAATATGTCTAAATGATTTTTAAGGCTTCTAACAGTTCTGACAGTCTGTGACTCTGTGAGGTTTGAAAACATCCTTATATAACTTCCCCATGAAAAGGTCATGGCCCTGTGGCTTGCCTGCAGTGGGCAGATATAAGGCTAAAACCTTCTGAGAAATGGAATTGAGTTCTGTGGACTTAACAAAGTGGAAAAATTGGTACCTAGCTGCCAAAAAAGGAAAGGAGTTAGTCCTTGGGAGATGAACTCAGTTAAGGCAAAGGCTCTCCTGTGACAATACTGTCAGTAGCAACCTCAGTCAACGTTACAAATGCAGTGAAGACTTAGGAAAAATACAGTGTTACCTTTGCTGAAGATGTTGGACCCTATAAACCAAGCAGTATGTTAGATTCCATGTTAGAAACAGGTCTGGAATAGAAAGACCAATAGCTAACTCTAGGTGTTCTGACTGATCAGCATTTTTAATTGCCTCTTTCTTGCCTATGCTAAAGGTCAAAGGCATCTCACAAAAAGCCCAGGTTGGCCATCTCCTTAACTAAACTACTCCAGAGGATGGCTCTTCCCTCTAGGTTACCTCATTTTTGCCTGATCCCTAATTTCTGTTCCATCATGAGACATTCGGACAAGAAAAGTTTGATTCATTTACTCAAGTATATGAGATTTCGTGGGTTCAAATTCCCTGCCTGATATAAGCACCCTAAGTCAATCCCTGCTGTGCTGAGATGTGAAGGATGAACAGAATTACATCCAAAAATGCTTTCCAGAGCCCGGCAGTGTGGCCTAGCGGCTTAAGTCCTCGCCTTGAACACCCCGGGATCCCATATGGGCAGCGGTTCTAATCCCGGCAGCTCCACTTCCCATCCAGCTCCCTGCTTGTGGCCTGGGAAAGCCGTCGAGGACGGCCCAAAGCCTTGGGACCCTGCACCCATGTGGAGTCCTGGAAGAAGTTCCTGGCTCCTGGCTTCAGATCGGCACAGCACTGGCCATTGCGGCTCACTTTGGGAGTGAATCATCGGATGGAAGATCTTCCTCTCTGTCTCTCCTCCTCTCTGTATATCTGACTTTCCATTAAAAAAATAAATAAATAAATAAAATAAAAATCTTAAAAAATGCTTTCCGTCAGGTAGCTGGGGATGGTTAAGAGGCAGTTATGGACAGATATAAAAGTATATTCAAAGGACACAGATCACAGCAAGAATGCTCAAGGACAGTTCTGGAGTGGCTGGAACGCCAAGAATGCCAGGAAGCTTGCAAGGAATCAATCTGGAAAAGCAAGCTTGGGATGATAGGGTGGGAACAGACATCCTGACTCTGCTGATTACTAACTAGGGCACAAAGTTTGGAAAAAGGTAGGGAGGGATTCTGCCGCTGGTAGCACTTGATTTCCATCACTGAGTAGCTGTTTAAACATTGACCACTGTTAAATCCTGGAATAGAAAGAATCAGAATAATTAAAACAAAACAAAACAAAAACATGAGATACTTGGATTGGACAGTTTTTCCTTATGTGACAAGAAAAAGTGGATTCCAGGTTTCTAATCTGATATCCAGTGATAGCAGGCCTCAGTTCTTTCCAAGCGCCTAAGTTCTGTGGCTATTGCATTTTCCTAAAATTTATGGCACAGAATTACCCTAGTAGCTTCCTTGTTCTGCGTGCTGTGAGTTCTGCGCAGAGACCTAAGAAAGTTGTCAGCCATGAGATTCTTTTCCTCTCCAATGAAAACACACATGGCACAGGCATATGATTCCCATCTGGATCCACCCCCGACTTCCGGCCAGGAGGCTGCTGTGTAGGCAGGAACGTCTGCGTTTGATTTTGCCAGCCTAGCCTAGCACACTGAGCCAGCCCTCTCCAAGCAGTTACATACAGATCTGGCAAAACTTACACCTCTATACATTGCTTCCAGGGTCCTATTCATCTCTACGTTTTCCTTGTCCTGTCAAAAACAGGTTAGCCAGGGCCAGGGGCAAGTTTACTCAGAACAAGCACAAGGGATTTTATTTCGGGAAGAGAACAGACAGCCTATCCAAACAACAGATGCTGGCCCAGGAGGAGAATGGGCTGAGAGTCCACCCATCACCCTGAGGTCATTAGGGCCAGCAATTGTTATTCAAAGCAACTGACCCCCTTCAGGTTCCCTCCTGGTCACAGTACCCAACCACTGCAGAGTTACTACCATCAACATCCCTGCTGGATTCTATGCCCCAGTTGGACTGGCAACATTCCTTCTATTTGCAAACAGATTGCAAAATAAGAACCCCAGGAAGGATACAGGCTGGCCAGACTCCAAGGACTTACAGCAGTAATCATACTAAATCAGGGCTGCATCCTACTCCCTGAACAACAGCAGGTCCTGGCACTGCATCCCAACTCCCTGAATCACTGGATTGCTTTGGCCACCCCTCTCCTCCCCTCTCCCCCGCTCCACCTACTCCCCCTCTTTGTCATAATTCTTAGATTAAGCAGTCTGGGAAAAAGGATAGTATAAAACTTCAACAACAGTTATAAGCAAAAAATCACCATTGGATATTTGCATGCATTTTTTCTGACCTCTCCATGTCCTTTAATCCTTCGACTCAATGAAAACTGGCATCTTTCCCAAAATATTTTTTCTTCCCCTGCCTTCTTCCATTATTCAGTTGAATGTGTATTATAAATCAGGAAGCAAACAAATATAACAGTAACTATGACATTTATTAAGTGCTTATGCTATAACAAGCTGTATGGTAAATACTTTCCATATTTTCCAGTTTGATCTAGGAACAGATCCAAGAAATAGATTCTACTATTGCTTCCATCTCACATTCAGGAAAACTGAGGCTTAGGATTATAAACAGCTTGCCGAAGGTCATTCAGCCAGTATATGAGATGCCTAGATTGAAATAGCATTAATTGCTTGAAATAATGTTTCTGAATATGTCATACTGTCTCTCTCCTTTTTACAGATAAGAAAATAGGGTTGAGGTTGCAGTAACACACCTTAGGTAATAACATAGCCTGTGGCTGAATGGAACTGTCAGAGTCCAAATCCCTTACCCCTAACCCTTATTAAGAGATGGGGATTTAATCAGATATCTCCCTGAGACATCTGTCTCATGGAACAAAACGGCTCCAATAAGATAGTATCAATGAAAAAAAACATGTAAACACTACAGCAAACTTGAAGCGAGTTACTAAGATTCATATGGTTTTTTTAAAAAGTTCGTTTTTAGTAGACATGTTACTGTTTCTTCCTTTTTATTTGGTATTTTCTTTTCTGCTCACATAGTATTACTATATTCCTATACTTGCAATGTTGAATGAGACTGGCAAAAAGGGACATTGCACCCTTTCCTGATCCTGATGTTAAAGGGGAAATGCTTATTTGTCGTCACTCAGCATAATGTTTTCCGTGGATATGTTGTAAGGTCCTCTGGATCAAGTGGAGCACATTCTCCTCTGAACTTAATCGGCTGATAAATTTTCAGGTGATTGATGAGTGTTGAATTTTGTCAAATTTTGTTTTTCTTTAGACTGTTGATGAGGTAGACTGATTCATTTTTCAGTATTGAACCAGTTTCACATACCTGAGAATAATTTCATTTGATTATTGTATTTAATTCTTTTAACATTTTGGTAAGATTTTGTTAAGGATTTTTTAAAAAAATTATCTTTTTTGTTACTGGAAAAGTATATCTACAGAAAGAAGGAGAGATAGAAAGATCTTCCATCTACTGGTTCACTACACAAATGGCCACATTGGCCACAGCTGAGCCAACCTGAAGCCAGGAGTTTCTTCTGGGTCTGTAACTAACATGGGTGCATGATCCCAAGGCTTTGGGACATCCTCTGCTGCTTTCCCAGTCCACAGGTAGCCGAATGGGAAGTGGAGCAGCTAGGATACAAACTGGCTAGGTTATTGCACCAGGCCCCAGACATGGTTTTAACTCCATGACTTGAATGAGTTGTTAAACTTCACAAATCTTTATTCTTTAACTGGTGTAAGAAGAAATAATTTCTTCTCCATGATGCTATTATATACAGCAAAAGGTTATATGTATAGCATCGAAACGTAAAGAAGCAAGGACAATTTTATGAATCATTTTAAACTTCAACTTCACACACTAGAGTCTGTGTCTATTCTGTCTCCATTAACAGACTCAGAATCCCCATATAGGGACCAACATGATTTTTCCCAAACACAAATCTGACCATGTCTCATCCTTTTGAAATCTGTTGAAAGGCTTCCCATTGTTTGCAGGACAAATCCCAAACCTTTGAACATGACATCTATGCCCTAGATAGTCTTCCCTGCCCACATCTCCAGATGTGTATCTCACATTCAAGTGACCTATTTAGCTGTGAAAATAATAGTTAGAATAATGGGTTGTTTTTCATGAATTGCCTTCTTAGAAATCTGTACCTAACTAATTATTACTCAGTGCTCACAGCTTAGCTTCAGTAGATCACCTTCCTTTAAGAAGCTTTTGTGGACAGAAAGTTCTAATTAAAAGTTCTTCCTTAGTTGCATTGCCTATATTTGTTCCACTTACAGCTTTTGTGTTTGTAATTTCACTGTTTGGTAAATAGTCTAATTCACTCACTAGATTGTGAGCATCTTGAGAACACCGATAATGTCTTATTTGTTTGTGGTACACAATCAGTGCTTAGCTGATGTGTGCTAATTTAACTGGGGGTGGGGAGCAGAAGAAGGCCTTTGTTTCAGTAAGCACTGGGAAGTGGACATTAGTGGGGAAAAATTATCCTCAATTTAAGTCATCATTTCTGTTAAGAGATCTCAGATTAGTCCTAGTTGTGCTGCAATTGGACTTTCTACTGGTTTCCTTTGTAGAGGAAGTCACTGCAAGGCAAATCTTCCACTTTTTCCCTCTTTCCTTCCCTATCCTTATTTCTCTTTTTCTTCTTCTTTCTTTCCTTATTTTTTACACAGCAATTTAGCTGAGTAGTAGCAATCAGGAGGAAATTTACACTATAATTATTGCAGCACTTTGTATTGACATTTGTGAAAGAAGTAACTTGTGGAATTAATGAATAAATATTTTTCCTACATTCTTTTCACATGCACCTTCTTAACTTTTAGAAAAATAGCACTTTTAGTATCTATCCTAACATTTCAGAAATATCTTGATATTTTATTTTGGAGAAAATCTGGAAATATGAGAGACCTTAGACTCAACCCCGCCATGAACTCTGTAGCTAAAAAATCTCTGGTGATTATCACTGCTAAAGAAGGCAGGTGGTATAGGTGTGAAACACAGAGATCAACTGGTTGTAAATTGCTATCAGTACACAATTCTACCTTAAACACAGGCATCCAGATTGGATACAGACATAGGCAGAAGTCACAAGAAAAAAATCATCCTGAACACTTTCTGACCACTCTATTTATCCAATATCCTGCAAGCAGCACGTATAATAAAGACTATTTTAGTTCTAGCATCTTTCCAAATGGCCCTTCGTTGCCACTCACTACCCACATCACTGAACCTCACTTCCAGTATCTGAATAAAATAGACAATGCCTGGCTAATTAAATAATGTGTGGGATGGCAATTCCATATTATAAAAAACTTACAAATGTCAAATATAATTAATAAAAATGATTTTGTGGATTTTTAAACAATGAATGTGGTTCAAATGCCAGCATTTGAGGATTGATGATATTCAGGCCTAGTATAAACCATTATATTTATTATAACCATATGTGGTCACACACATGAATACTGACAAGTATGTCCATCCCCTTCAATTGACTTATACCAGTGCTTAGTAAATTGCAGTAAAATTACTAATCACATGGACAGTTATCAAATAATTTCTACATAGCAACATTGCTCCCTTCACCATGGATTATGAACTAATTGAATCCTCACAATAGCATAAACTATATCCTACTACTTTCACCTTACAGAATAGGAAACTGAGGGCAGAGAGGATAAACAACCTTAAAGTTACTAAATGGAACAACTTGTATGTGAATCAAAGATATCTGGTTGCAGACTCAAACTTCATAGTATACTACACTTGGTATTTTTTCATTTTGGTTTCTGATATAATGCTAGCATCCATTTTAAGCATCTCTCTAATTCAGTTAGTTGGTATATGCAATGAAATGTGAATTTTTTTCAAAAGAAATCAATTAATGATGTCATTAAAGGAGATCAGAAAAACATGATCACATGTACTGTATTATTTTGCAGTTGACATTTTATTACCCGTCACAGAGAGTAGCAGTAGTTGATTTTTCTTAAGGGACAACATTAAGCTAGGTTCCAAATTTACCTTTCTCTCCTACCTAAGTTATTGAGCAGGTTTCTCATCGCATTCTTAAGACGGTTTGCTTACATAGGAGGTTTTAACACAGCAAGGAAAGAATTTGCTCCATTACTAAGCTAAGAACAGAAAGCTGCAGATTTTTTTGGTATCAAATATAATAATAACAAAAATAAAAACTGGGAAAATGCCTTTGCGATCTCCAGGCACCTATTTTCTCTATAAAAAAAAAGCTTCAAGATTGTTCATTTGCCCAGAATAGAAACCAGTTCAGGTTTCCTTTAGGAAAGTGAGATTCATTACAGGAATGTTAAACTTCAGGCCCAAATCTCAGCTTCATGATTATTGGAAAACAGGTCATTTGTCTTTCTTGCTTCACACATTCTAGTTTCTAAAACATGTTTGCTTCATTCTCCTGTCTTTCTTCAGTGGGCTCTTCTACTCAACTATTTACTTGAATATGATCACCACAGACTCGCAAAATGGCAACTTCAGGTCTCCATTAGCCTTTATAATTGCTTCCAACATGCAACCAATGGACTCTTCTCTAATTTCAATGACAGAAAATATTATTTGCTCAGCTTGTGTTAGGAAACTAATTTTGGTCTTTTTACTGAGATCACGAAGCACAAAGGGTGGCATATTTTATGTTGTAATGGGTTCTTTTCGAAGTCTGTATTAGGACAGACAACAAATTCCAGTCCTAGTACTACTCATCATGATGTTTAATCACCTGGAACTGTAGAGCCCCTGTTTAAGTTTGGGCTATCTTGAGAACATGTTGTTTTTGTCTCAGGAAGCCTGATCATCATGAATTGTTATGGCAATTTCTCATGTCATAAACTCTTACTGTTTGCTCTATTTTCAAATGAGAAAGCAAATGCTAATACAGCTCAAATCACTGTGTGAGGGCTTGATGAATTCATATCTTCTGTTCTTTCTGTCATACATGTTGCCTTTCTTGTGGCCAGTTTGTTTTTAAATATCATCAACATTCATAATTTGGAGTCAGCACAATACCAAAAGAGTTGGAAAATAAGAATTTCTCAGGAAGGGGACTTTTATATATTCTTGAAACTGGCCAGCTTATAATGTATATTCTTGAAACTGGCCAGCTTATAATGTATATTCTTGTGACAAATAGGAACTCTCTAATATGGCAAATCTTCTGAATTCTAAGGTTCATACAGAAACCATTGTTTCTATCATTGAAAACCCCTATTGCAGCCTACAATATGAAGATATGATAATCACTGATCTCTTTCATGAGATAAAAAATGAAAACAAAAACAAACAAGCAAAAACATAGTTTTTAGAGAAAAAGAGACCTGGGTCACAATTCTGGATTTACCATATAGAAGTTGTGTGGCCTCTGCTTTTCAATTGTAAAATGAGAGAAATGAATGAATCTAATCTAACAGGACAGGTATGAGTACTACAGATGTTATAAATAAATTGCTTGGAATAACAAATAACTTAAGTACATCTGTGGTTGGAGACATTTACTCTGTGAGTGCCTCTGTGCTAGTGTTCTAATCCAAAAAGATGTTACATCTGTATGTGAATTAGTATCAAACTTCAGGACTGCATGCCTGCCTTTATAATCTGCCTACACTGTCACTTTCATACCTCTTGAGGCCTTCCAGACAAATCAAGAAAATCATTTTAGGAAAAATCTATCCAATATTGAGACACACCATATATAGCATACAACTGCATTAAAAACAAACTACCCTGATTAAATCATTCAAAGGAACATAAAGTACAGTTCAAATGTCCAAATGATTATATTGAGCTCAAATGTATGTATCAAATACTGTTATATGTATCTCAGTGAATAAAATTCAAATACAACAATGTTTAAATTGTGTGTAATAATTGATAACAATCTACATAACAAAGTCAGTGAAGTGTTCTAGGAAAAGGTAGGATGTAAGAGAAGGTGTGCTATCCAGATGTTCTAGCTAAGAGTGTACAGGATTATTTAGGCTTACACTGAATCATCATAGCTAGTGAACTGAGATACAGAGACTTTAGATCACAGAGCAAATACAGAATTAGAAACTCTTGGTCCACTGTGTTTTACATCAAAGATTCATAAATAGAACAATCTGTTTATTCTCCTAACATTTATACTTAAAGCCCTGTGAGGATATTGGAAAGTAGGAACAGTGTAGAAAGAGGAACAGAATGAGACAAGGGATAATGCAAGAACTGAAGGCTGCATTTGGAGGTAAGGCGTACGAGAGGCTAATGGTTAAACTAAAGCAGACAGGAGACTGGGGACTACAAAGGGACATTACCCCGTGGAGCACTGTATAGCAGGCCAAGTAATCCTTGACACAGGTGCATCATTGAGTCAATGAGATGGCTACCAGGTTACAGTTCTCAAACTATGTGCTCTCTCAGCATACAGAATATAGTATAAACTGATCAAATGATAGCTGCTGAATGAAAACTTACCAACAGTCTAGTATCTACTAACTGACTATAATTACTAATGTAAAATGACTGAGAAAGTAGATGATGGTGACAAGTACAGTTGTAGAAGAAATAGCAAAACACATAAAATTATGCCTATTTGAGTATTAATATTCTGTGTGGCTTTGGCAAGTTACTTCATTTTCAAAAATCTATTGCTACATGGATGCATTTCCTACTACTGGTGATGATGCATACTGTTATTATTCAAGATAGCTTATTTATATATACCAATTAAAGACTGGCAAACACTAATATCTGTAAGAATCACATGAGAAGCTTCTAAAAATACAGATTCCAGGTATACCTTCAGGAGCAAAGTATGTTATCTCTGTGTGGCTAAAGTAGGGCAGAAATATGTATTAAATAAGTATTTTTGATCATTCTGATATGGGTAATGTGCAACTCATATGTTGACAAGAACTACTCTGTGCCCTCTTTGAATTGGATATAATGAGGCTTAGTTCAGTTCTAAGCTTATTCTTCCCTTCATTGTTTTGATGCTCATTAATCACTACACCATATTGCTATGAGATTTCTGTGCACTCCATCTTTACATATGAGAAGTTGTGATAATTATACTAGTACCTGCACAATAAGACTACTGCATCCAAAATAATTATTGTTTGTGATTTTTTTCTTTTTTTTCATGATACAATTCCACAGGCACAGACTCCTGCCTCTACCCCATCCATCCCTTCCAATGTTTTTTTCACATATTATTAAAACAGTATAGTCCTTGAGCAGCAGTCCCAAGTCCACCATCCTGTTATTTAATGTATCATGGCATTGTAACTATAGACAATGGCAGAAAGTCTAGTATTCAATTGTCAAGGTATATTGAACAATTTCATTGAGAGTTCTCCTTTTATTTGGGATGAGAGATGCATACTGCAACATATCTTCACCTCCCGGTATGCCAGTATCCATTATACAGTTCACCTATGATAAAATATGTATATGCATATTAACCTGTATCAATATTACCATGAGGCAGTAATGTTGATAAAGCAATGCGTTCATTATCTTTGTTGCACACATTTGGAGAATGTATCAGTGAACATCAGAGCTCTGTGTGTGTGTGTCTGACTTTCAAACAAAATGAAAATAAACTTTTAAAAAATGCATTGCTTTCATTTGAAATAACTAAAAGTCATGAATTGGGAATAAATATTTGCAAAACAAAAAACTGAAGAACTGTTATTCAAAATATATAAATAATTCTTAAAAGTTACTAGTAAGAAAACAACCCAGTTTAAAAAAGACGAAAGAAACAGCTGAAGAGTCACATCATGAAAGCAGATCCAGACGGCAAACAAAACATGAAAAGATGGTTATGTGTTCTCTCTGACACAAGGTAACAGTCATGCAAAATACAGAACAAAAGATATATATAAAAACAAGTATATGCATTTATATGTGTATATGCATATGTGTGTTTCTCATAGATGAACTGCATTATGGAGGCAGGCATACCTGGAAGTGAAGAAATGTTCCAGTAAGCATTTCTACACTTGCATAAAGGGAGGACTCCCAGTTGAACAGTTAAATAGACCTCCATAATATGATACTAGATTTCTGCCTTTGTCTTTACCTTCAATGCCATGGCACATGTGGGTAGCAGAATGTTGAACATTTAACTGTTGCTGGAGGACTATAATGCTGTAATAACACGAGTGGGAATTGTTGGAAGGGGAAGGTGGGAAGGGGAAAAATTCAAACCACTTTATCTAAAATACTGTATCATGGAAAACAACTCTTAGAAAGGTCAGAATTCAAAACACTACTCCTGAAGTTGTAGCGCAAAAGAAATTCTCATGAATTGCTGATAGAAATGGCAAAATCCTCACCTTGCAACCGCCAGGATCCCATATGGGTCCTGGCTCACATACCAGGTACTTCGCTTACCATCCAGCTCCCTGCTTGTGGTCTGGGGAAGCAATAGAGAATGCCCAAAACCTTAGGACCCTACACCCACATGGGAGACCTGGAAAAAGCTCCTAGATCCTGACTTTAGATGTGCTCAGCTGGGACCACTATGGCCATTAGGGGAGTGAACCAGTAGATAGAAGATTTTTCCCTCTGTTTCTTTTTTT
Organism: Ochotona princeps; assembly: GCF_030435755.1. NCBI lineage: Eukaryota > Metazoa > Chordata > Mammalia > Lagomorpha > Ochotonidae > Ochotona > Ochotona princeps. The sequence goes on from NC_080833.1 coordinate 39,244,021, forward strand.
CTCTGTAAATTTGATCTGCCTTTCCAATAAAAATAAACAAATCTTAAAAAAAAAATTTAAAAACGACTTTACAAAACATCTTGGCAGTTTTTCACAAAATCAAGCACTCTTCTCATACAATCACCATGATCATTGTATTTTACCTGTATTTTACCTAAATATCGTGAAACACAGAATCCACGTGAAACCCTAATACAAATGTTTATATCCGTTTCATTCATAACCAACAAAACTTGAAAGAAAAGATGTCTTGGATAAATGAATGGATAAACATTCTGAGGTTTACATACCTATATAATGGAATATTACCCACATTAAAACAAAGTGAGATATTAAGCTATAGAAAGACATAGAGAGAAACTGAATACGATAATAATATGATAATAATGATAATAGTATTATTAATGATTAATAATTATAATTATTAATTATTAATTTTACTGTTATCATTATCATTACTATTACTATTATTACTATTTTATGATACTGTTCCATAGTCTTGGAGCTTCCCTCACCACTGATTCCCCCTTCATGGGTGCTGGTTGGTATCCCAGCTGCTGCACTTCCCACTCAGCTCTCTGCTTGTGGCCTCGGAAGCAGTAGAGGTTGGCCCAAAGCCTTGGGATTCTACATCCGTTGGAAGACCCAGAAGCAACAGCTCTTGGCTCCTGGCTCCTGGCTTCAGATCTGCTCAGCTTGAGTCATTGTGGCCATTTAGGGAGTGAACCAGCAGATGAAAGATCTCTCCTTCTTTCTCTCTGTAAATTTGCAAATAAGTATTTCTTTTTTAAAGAGCAGTTATGAAACAAAATAATAAATTATGCTCTAAATTGGGTTGGACATTTGGCACATCGATTAGTTCCAGCTCCTTTTTTTTTAAGATCCAGATTCCTGTGAATACAGACTGACCCTGGGAGACAGCAGGTGGCAGCTCAGTTACTCAAGTCCCAACCATCACTGTAGAACTTCTCAACTTCCTGGCTCCTGATTTTTTGTTTGATTGCTGTTATGAGCATTTGAACAGCAATTAAGCAGTTGGAAGATCTTTGTGTTTCTATTTTTCAACCAAAATGAAAATAATTCTTTTAAAATCCTATAAACTGGGGCTGGCATTTTGATGTAGTGGGTAAAGCTGGCTCCTGTGGCACCATCAACGTGTATGGATTCTGGTTTGAGTCCCTGTTGTCATACTTCCCATCCAATTCCCTGCTAATGTTCCTGGGAAGGCAGCAAAACATGGCCCAAATGCTTGGGCCCCTACACGCAAATGGGAAACCAGGAAGAAGCTCCTAGTTCCTGGCCCTCTCTCTTTCTTTTTGTCTCTCTAACTCTGCCTTTCAAATAATTAAATCTTTAAAAAGAAAAACATATAAATTGTCACTGGTCTTACTGACAATGTTTAACATTAACAGTAACAAAAGTTAAGTAATTTAAGGAAAGGAAGGTATCTAATTTTGGAGGAAATCAGAAACTGCCACATTAATATGTTGCTGGAAAAGGTATAAGATGGTAGAATTAGGAGAAATTTAATTAATATGACTAAGAATTATTTCCAACATATATAAACAATCTCAATTATTCTGAGAATTTGACCTAACAAAATGATGACATTGGGCCCAGCAGCATGGCCTAGCGGCTAAAGTCCTCGCCTTGAACGCCCCGGGATCCCATATGGGCGCCGGTTCTAATCCCAGCAGCTCCACTTCCCATCCAGCTCCCTGCTTGCGGCCTGGGAAAGCAGTTGAGGACAGCCCAAAGCTTTGGGACCCTGCGCCCGTGTGGGAGACCTGGAAGAGGTTCCAGGTTCCCGGCATCGGATTGGCGCACACCGGCCCGTAGCGGCTCACTTGGGGAGTGAAACATTGGATGGAAGATCTTCCTCTCTGTCTCTCCTCCTCTCTGTATATCCAGCTTTCCAATAACAATAAATCTTTAAAAAAAAAAAAGATGACATTGAAAGCAAAATGTTTATCATTGTTCCTCACCGACTTTAATATGAAGAGTCAATAAAATAAATTATTCTGTGACCAGTAGACTCCTGATAATTAAAAGAATCTGGCAGAAAATTTTAAATATAGAGAAACTATTTATAATACATTGCCAAGTAGACCACAAAGCAGACTTGTAAAATCACATTTAATTGTTATGAAAAACTATATGCAAATAATTTATTTTTTAACCTCACCTCTCTATATCTCTATCATCAGTCTACAGATCTATTTGTATAGAGACATTAAAAATATAAGTATAATTATGCCAACACAATAATTCTGATTCTTTTGAATTAAGTTATGAAAATTTTTGTTGTTATTTTATTCCTTTTGGTTATCTGTTCTTTAAATAATTTGTGCAATTAATACATATTGCACTTGTAACAATAGGAAAACATAATGTAGCTGTTGACAGAAAACTCCTAGTATCATCCCAAGGATACCTTGGAATAGTTACTTTGCCTTTCTAAACCTCAGCCTGCATATTGTAGAATAATAATTATTTTAGGGAATACATTGGTTGAGAAATGTTAACCACAATGATGATCAGTAAATATTTACTATTATCATCAGCAGCAATAGCAGCATCATAAAAAGAACTTAGGATAATTTGGGATAAGCTCAAAACTTATTTACCTTTACTAACAATTATATCCAGTACAAAGGGAGGAACAGGTTTAAAAAGCCCTGCAATTACACTATAAAACAGGGGCCGGATGCTTTCTGGGATGCTTGTTCTGTGAACACCAAGTCTCAGAAAACAATCTGCATGCAAACCCAAGCAAACTGTCACTTAGCTCCACAGAGATAATAGGGAGCAGCTATTTAAAATACATTTCCTACATTTTTTTCATAAATACAATATCCATGATACAAGGTAATAAAACAATGAACTTTATGCAGATGTCATTCATATAATTATATATATTAACTATGTATTTGTATACATAGTCTCAACATGTGAAATCTAAACATCTGAAATTGTAATGAAAATGACAGTGAGGTGAGGTGTAATTTTCTACTTATTGGGCTTACTTATTGGGCTGATAAAAAGGTAAAAATAGGACAACGCTAAACGCTGATAAAAAAAATTACAATAAACTTCTATGATGTTGGTAAGAATGCAAATTAATAATCCAATTGGGCCCGGCAGCGTGGCCTAGCAGCTAAAGTCCTCGCCCTGAACACCCGGCATCCCATATGGGCGCCAGTTCTAATCCCGGCCGCTCTACTTTCCATCCAGTCTCTGCTTGGGAAAGCGGTGGAGGACGGCCCAAGGATTTGGGACCCTGCACCCGCGTGGGAGACCCAGAGGAGGTTCCCAATTCCCGGCTTTGGATCAGCGCAGTACCGGCCGTTGCGGTCACTTGGGGAGTGAATCATCGGACGGAAGATCTTCCTCTCTGTCTCTCCTCTCTGTATACTGACTTTGTAATAAAAATAAATAAATCTTAAAAAAAATTATCCAATTGTAAACAACATAGAAATCTCTACTAAAAGTTCAAAATGTGTCAATCTATGATTCCGTAATCCCACATCTGAGAGTATGGGAAAAATAATCACATACAGATAAAAGTTATACACAAATGCTTAATGCAATGGTATTTGAAGTTTCTTTTCTAAAAACAGAATTTTCTTCATGTCCGTCTATAGCAGGGATGGATTTATAATGTGATATATTCACGTATGATTAAATAACATCCAACTTGTTGGGGTTTCCATTATTCACATTAACCCATTCTCTTCTCCTTCAGGAAATATATCTGTATCACATTTGCATTCAGGTGGGGTAATGTGATTATTTCTGGCCAATAACAAGAATGGAAATGACATCCTGCACTGAAGCATTTAATTGCTGGCATAAAACCTTACAAGTTTTCTCTCCTTCTGTTGAAGTAATTGAGGAGACATTTTTTTTTTTTTCAGATGGTATTCTGTCAAAATGGTACAAATGCCTTCAGTTTGAGTCTCAGATGAGTATACAAAACAGAGCAAGCCTACAATGCAGGGCAGTTACAATACAGAAGTAAGAGATAAGCATTTTTGTGTTAAAAAAAAAAAAACTGAAATCTGGGGCCTCACTCAGGGGTTTCGTGGCTAAATTGACACCTTGCAACCACCAGGATTCCATATAGGTACTGGTTCATGTCCTGACTGATAACTTCCCTTCCAGCTCCCTGCTTGTGGCATGGGAAAGCCTTGGGACCCTGCAACTCTGTGGGAACCCAGTGGAAGGTCTTAGTTCCTGTCTTCAGATTGGCTCAGCTCCAGCTGCTGCAGCTCCTTGGGGAGTGAACCAGTAGATGTAAGATCTTTCCCTCTGTCTATTCTTCTATCTGTAAATTTGCCCTTCAAAGAAAAAAAAAGATAAATAAACCTTTAAAAAAATCCCTGAGATTTGGCAGCTCTAGTCTTGCCTGATGAAACAAAAATTATTAAGTAGAACAGAATGAAATAAGAATTATTAAATAGAATAAGCTAGAGCATGCTTAACTTCAGCTTAAAAATTACAGATTCAGAAATGCAATATTGAGATAAAAAGGTAAATTTCAAAGCAACTTATGCAAGTCTCTTATATTTTCATAAACCCAACATCATAAACATAAAAATACTAGGTGATTTTATTTGGATGGAAACAAATGATGTAAAACACTATGAAAATGAACAAGAACGTAATCTATCATCTTTAGGGAGAGAGGATAAAAAATGAAAATTGAATTCTTTTTTTTTTTTTTTTGAGCAAAGTGAATTTCAGCTACATGTCTATATTTGGTTGAACAGCAGCTCCCTAAAGCTTATGTTGATATCCAATTCCTGGATCCTGTTAGGAAAAAGGGTCTTCCTATATATATTGAATTATTATTAGATGAGATCTTTCTGAATTATTGACTGGACCCTCATTCCACCAAGTATCTTTATTAGAGACAAAAAGAGAAGCTAATACAGAAACAGAGGCAGTTATTAGAGTGACATTGCAACAAGGCGAAAGGGACTGTGAAATGTGTGGAATTACTAAGAATTAGAAGAGGCAGGAAGAATATGTCTGATCTTCAGGAGTGTGAAGGAATAATGTGTATCGTTTTAAGTCCCCCAGGACAAATGAAATACCTTTGTAATGCCTCTTTTCTTAAACAAAACAAAGCAAGAAAATAAGAAGCAAATACAACAAAACTTACTTTCAATACTGTGTAGGAAATAGATATTCTTACAATGGGATTCTTTTTATTCTCTATCAGCCTTTACATTTATCACAATGAATGTTTAAAATGATTTTACTGAAATAAGATTATGAAATGTGTTCTACACCTCTCCTACCCCCATAGATCATTTTATAAATGCTTAAAACCCTGAGATTAGAAACATTCTGCCTGGCAAACATATATATTACAACTACTTTTAAGAATCTTCACGACTGACTTCTACCACATTTTAGAGTCTGAATTCCTATATCACAAGACCTCCAGAAATAGCCATACACTGGATTCCCAATAGTTTGCCACCAAGGAAAAATATTAAGTCTGTGTATCTTTTCTCCAGTTATTTCCATCACTCAGGATGCCACCTTGGGCCTGGCAAACCCATCCTACTTCTAGATTCAGTTAAAATAACATCCATTGCTGAATCTTTATTTAACTCCTCAGACGGAATTACTTAGTTCTTCCTTTTGTGCTTCCTTTACCATTTGGTTCATAATGAATTCAAATTCATCACTTCATTTTAATTGCTTTTTATTTTTAAGTCTTTGCCCACAAAATTAGAATTAGCTAAAACTATAATGAATTGTACCTATATTTCCAAACACAGTCCCTGATACAAACTGGGAGGGCAGCAAATGCTAATTGGATAAAGGGATGAAAGACTTTAATAATTCAGTGCTTCTTATCCTGAATTCCTGTATGTTGCTAACACCATCAGCTATTCTTAGTTTAACGATGAGAACTACAGCAAAGCAAATTAACCCAACAGACCCAAAAAGTAATTTATAACAGCATTAATAATCTAAGAATTCCTCTTGAATCTTTCCACCAAGATAGAAGAACAAAGAATAGCTAAAAGCGTCATTTTAACAATAGAAAATTCACCCTGCCTCTTGGCAATGAGCCCAAAGCCACTGCTTTGAGTTCAGCCCAGCAACCAACACTCTTAATGGCTTTCGGAGTCACTTTGACCAAGCTTTACACTCTCTCTAGTAGCCTGACCTGCAACTTGTATTCTGAGAAACCTGAACCGCTTTCATTTAATTTATTAGAGGGAGAAAAAGAACAATAATACACCAACTATTACCCTTCCTCTTGGCACCAAGTTTGCCTGGAAAGTTGTTCAAATGACTGTACTTAAAGGGCATTAGAAAGTGATAAGTTTACTTCCTTGAAACAAAGAGTTCTAAAAGCTGGTGCATAGGAATGGTACTAGGCAGGAAAAAAACTGAAAATCAAATCATCTGACCATACCTTCATCCTCAAATTCAATAAGAAGTGTATTGAAGAAACCCTGAAAAATTAGGTCCAATTGGTTTCTCCTTCACTTGAAATGTATCACTGACCCCTGTCATTTACTCATTTCAGAACATTTCCAACTAACATATTAGACTCAATTTCAATGTGTACCCATTGTTTATCACAGCAAGAAGCAAACAGTGGCCTCGGCAAAGATCTGCCAAATGATTACTGAAGGATTTCCACAAACTTATACTGAAGAAATGAATGGTAAATGAATGATTATGCATGCCTTGTATTAGAAATAAAGGAAGGAAAAGAGATAAACTTCCATTTTGAATTCCATGTATCAATTATCTCAACGAATGTGTCTATCTCTTTCCTCAATATATTAATAATTTTTCACTTTCACTTATTTCTCTCTTCCCTTTCTATCTCGCCCTCCCTTAATTCTTTCCTTCTTTACTTCCTTTCTCCTGTCTCTCTCCTCCTTCTCCCTTTCCCTCTCCTTCCTCTCACCTGCTCCTCTTCTTTTCACTTTATTGCAAAGACAGAGATACACAAAGAGAGAGACTGGGGTAGGGACATACAGAGAGATCTCCCTTGCACTAGCTTGCTCCCGAAAAGCCTACAACAGCTAAGCAGGGTATGCTCAAAGCAAGGAGTCAGAAACTGAATCAGGGTCTCCTACATGGGTATGAGAGAAACAAGTACTTGAACTGTCGTCTACTGCATCTACACATGTGCATCAGCTGGATTAGAAGCAAAGGAACTGAAACTCAAACTGAACACTGGAACATGGGATATAGGCATCCCAGCTAGTGTTCTAACTGCTGTGCCAAACACTCACACTATTTTTTCAAATGAACTTGTTCTACACCCTTAAGAACAAAAATCTTAAATATACAACTCATTACTTTATTCATGTGTAACTCTTGCTACTAAAGAAATGCAGGGTCAGGGTAGAGGGCTTACAGTCAACGCAACTGCCACTGCAGTGACTTTCTATAACAAAAATTTCATTGAGAAATGCGATGATATTTCACAAAGGGAGCTCTTAATGAAAATGGCATCATTTTGTTGGTTTTTGTTTCCTACACCATTAGAGCTTATTTATTTATTTATTTATTTAAAAGCTTATTTCAGTATCAGAGAGGAAAGATAGCACATAAAGAGAGAGAGAGAATCTTCCATCCACTGCTTCACTCTCCAGATGGCTGCAATGGCCACAGCTGGGACAGGCCAAAACTAGGATAGAGGGATTTTATCCTCATGTCCCATGTTTGTAGCAGGTGCCCAAGTAGTTTGGTTGTCTTTTGCTGATTTTTCCTGGGCCATTATCTGGGAGCAGCCAGGACTCAAATAAGCACATATATGGGATTCCAGCATTGAAGGTGATGACATCACTACCTATGATATAATACTGGCCCTGTCATAACTGTATATAAACAGAGAATAATATTATGAAATAATTTGCTCTACTTATGCATTGTACAGGGAGGGTAAATGAATCAAAGTTATTTTATTCCCCAGCTACAGTAATTTCTATGATCTGGTCAATAGGTTATGCTGCGGATTTAGCCCCTGCTGGTCACATTCATGTAAGTTCAAGTCACATGAGCTGAAACATGTTTAGAACACAATCAAGCCTGGCCAATGCTGAACCCAAATGATAGGGCTGATTGCTCTTGAACGGGTAGTCAGTGCTTGGGAAAAGTTGGCTTCCTTGAGTAACAAGAATTTTAAAGACAGTCTCCCCTGAGCAAAAATGCTTGAAATCCTACTATTAAAAAAAAGAGACAGAGAGAAGAAAGCTGAAAGCATCTTATGACTATTTAATCTCTTAACCTTTTTTTCCTAACACTGTCAAATACGCTACTTTTGCTTACATTATAAGATCTATAAGATATTAATAATGTTAAGGCTTATAGATATTTTTGTGTATTTACCCTTTCTCATTCTTTGTCATTCTTTCCAGAAGTCCATAGAGGGGGCTGCAGGCGAGAGCGTCTTGCTCGGATCCCAGCCCCAGCCACCATGTGCTAATGATGAGCTGGCCCCGGGCCTACCTGGATTCGGGGGCTGCTTCCTTTTGGGATGAGTACACCGAGGGGGGGAGTCTCCGGGACTGGGTGGGTCCAGGGCCCACCCACCGCCCTCATTCGGCTGTGGACGGGATTGGGGTAAGCGTGACCTTGGGCCTGCGGGTTTAAATTTCGGCAGCCGGAAGGCTGCTGGGGGCTGCAGGCGGGAGTGTCTTGCTCAGATCCCAGCCCCAGCCACCATGTACTCATGATGAGCTGGACCCGGGTGGCCAGTGCGCCATTTGGCGCCAGGCTGTGTCTGCTGGCCGCCCGGCCGTGAGTTCTGGGGTATTGGTTGTCCGAATCACTGGCAAACCAGGGTAGGGGGCGGGCCTGGTGGGGGTTATTGTGGGTCACCCCGACTAGGCTGCAGCTCCCACTGGTTGATGTAAGGGCCGAGTATGTGCTGGGCATAACCAGACTGGACTGCAACACCCATTGGTTCCAGTGCAACTCGGGACTGAAAACAGAACCAACCCAGCAATTGCAACCACCAGCTGATCAGAGTGATGGACAGTGCCGTGCCCTGGGCTGGCTAGAACATACAAGAATCTGGTCTGGGAATACCTCAAAGTTTCTTTGGAGATCTCCCCAATAGAACTGCTGGACTCAGAACTCTAACCAAGAAAAGACAGAAGACAGAACAGATCATTCATTCATCTCAGCTATATGTTGGCAGTGAAATACGGGGCAACGGAGACTTTATGATGGACCATATCAATCAGTGGATGACCTCATCGAGCGAAACTGGCAGGGATTCATAACTGGAGAACTATTAAAACCACTTGAGCAAATATGTCAGAGCATGCCCCACATCCGGGACTTGGGGTGGGCGGGAAACCGGGTGGGGCTTCTCCCTCAATATCCCCCTTTACCTCAGATACATGATGGAAACAATATGGACATAATAGTATTACCCACTTCCCTATACTCCCTGAACCTGTTTTTTTAAAAATAATAAACTATGTAAAGATTGTCAACAACAATACAATAAAATAAATTTAAAAAAAAGAAGTCCGTAGAATATTTGAAGTTTATGAAAGACATTTATTCACTAACTGAAGAAAGGATAAGTAAAAATAAGACTTACAAACATACTAGTCGGGGCCTAGCGCAGTAGGCTAGCGGCTGAAGTCCTTGCTTGCATGCGCCTGGTTCCCGTATGGGCACCGGTTCTAATCCTGGCAGCCCTGCTTCCCATCCAGCTCCCTGCTTGTGGCCTGGGAGAGTGGTCAAGGACATCCCAAAGCCTTGGGACCCTGCACCCGTGTGGAAGACCTGGAGGAGGATACTAGCTTTGAATCAGCTCAGCTCTGACCTTTGTGGCCACTTGGGAGTAAATCAATGGACAGAAGATCTTTCTCTCTGTCTCTCCTCCTTCTTGTATATCTGCCTTTCCAATGCAAATAAATCTTTAAAAAAAAAAGAAGAAATATAATAATCAAACTGTTAAAATTCATCCTGGATAAGTTTTCTTCTTTTGGAAGCACCTCTGGTTCTTCCTGTGACCGTGTATAAACAATGAAGCGTTTCAAAAGTGTTTGCCTTTATGTTTAAAGAATATTTGTTGAGGTTAGAATTTGAGACATTCCCTTTTTTTCCCTTTCAAGACTCAAAAAAATGTCTATTATCTTTCAATTTTCATCATCTCTATAGTATATCTAAATCCATTGAACTTTTTTCTTTTTTTAATTTCTTTTATTCATTAATTACAGTGTATTATGTGACACAGTTTCATAGGTACTGGGATTTTCCTCACCCCTCCCCAAACCCTCCCACCATGGTGCATAACCATAGTTCAAGTTCAGTTGAGATTCCCTCATTGCAAGCATATACCAAACATAGAGTCCAGCATCTTATTGTCCAGTCAAGTTCAATGGCTTCTTAGGTATACCCTCTCTGGTTTGAAGACAGAGCCAGCAGAAAGATTATTGATCTTTTATCTATAGTTATGTTTAAGATTTTCTTTGTCTCGTATGATTTGAACACACAGTCTAATTCTTGGAGGCAAAACATCTCTCAAAATCATTAGCAAATATGTGAAAAATATAAGTCATGAGGAGTGAGTGAGTAAGTAAGTATGTAAATAAGACCGTCCAGGATTACTGTGAAAAGGGGTAGGGGATGCAAAGAAAGGGAAGATACAGGCACACATTGTGTTTTACAGGAGGATTAAGCTACAGTTCAAGCCTTTGCCACAGTGTAAAAAATGGCACCTGATATGCCACTGCTAGAGTTCTTGAACCGCTGGCCAACAGGTCTGAAGGCTACCCAGACCTGTCTTGGATGGAACATGTACGATGCCACACTGTTGTAGTTCATTAAGCCAGAAATGAATTCACTCCCAGCTCAGTGCATGCGCAGTCCTGCCCCCTAGCCCTTGTCTCCTTAAACAAAATGACGCCCGATTCAGCTTAAGGGGCTGACTGGGCTATGAAATCCACCCTATTCCCATACCGCCTGTCTGGGATCTGCTGCTGTGTCTCTGCTCCTGGTCAAATCAAACAGACCAGCAGGACAGGCAGTTCTTTGTCTGGGTTCTCCTCCTGAGCTCCTGGTGAACGTCCCTTCCCCCCTCGTTGCTGGTGGAGTACTGGCTGTTGGTGGAGTTCAGATTACTGTTCACTGAATGCCGCTGGAGCAGTCACTGCAACACCACACCGCTGTGTCTGCTGCTTTCCTGTGTCTGTCAGTCTCTGGGTACCCCTCTGCTGTTGTTCTGTCCTCTCCTATTTCCTGAAATGTGCCCTCTCTGTTTCACACTGGCTACTGTTTCTCCATCTTTTTAAATGTGTCCTCACCCTATTCCACCATCTTGATTCCCCGAAAATTACTTCTGACATAAAGGTTAACATGCAGGTTTGGGAGGAGGTCCATCTTTAGGAGTCACTTACTCTGGCAACCAAATTCCTGTTGCAGAAGCACTCATCTCCTCTGAATCTCAAACCCCTTTAAAAAATGGGCACAGTTAGGTGTATAACTAGGCCAATCAGATAATTCACGTAAGTTAAACTGAATGCTGTTTCAGGTTAAACAGTTTTTAGAAAATACCAGCAGGACTTGTGTCTGGTAAGGGCTGTTTTCTGTTTTCAAGATGGCACATTGTGGATGTCTTATTCTGCAGTAGGAGACGATACTACGTCTTAAAATGACAGAAAAGGCAGAGGGCAAAGGATGCCCTCTTTACCCTCGAGAACTTTTTACAGGGATGTTAATTACATGCATGGGAATATATAGCTTTCATGAAGGCCATGATTCTCAATATTGCTGCACTGGGTATTAATCTATAACATAGCTACTGAGAACGTATATATATATATATATTGTTTCTCTCCCACAGGTCAGAGTCTAAGATTACACCTGCGGTATTTTATTCAGTGCTTGTCGACAGGCAGATGATAAGAAAATGCTTGCTAGATCACTGTGTGAATATTAAAAATGTGGAATGAAAGGAAAGGTGGAAAAATTACACAGTCACATTTTACACTCATTGTGACATTTACTATTTGGATCAGGAACATAGCTATGTAATCTTTTAGAAATCTTTAGTGAGAAAACAAAATCCTACAATTTGAAAAAAAACACTTAAACGAAGTTTGGAGTTTCATTTGTATTCTAGACTGCAAGTATAATAATGCTATTTAGCACTTCTATAACATTTAACAATTGCAAGTTACTATTCAATGTTAATTAGTTAATCTTAATGCTGTATAAGGCAGGCCAATATTATGATATTCTAAGAAGTTAAGAGAATAAAAACTCTAAGATATTCTGTGTTCCCCTTTCAGATTTGAGACATTACTTAATGCTAATACAAATGTTATGTGTTAGAATAGAAATGAGCAAAATTTAGAAACCACACAAATAGGGCCCAGGACTGTGGTCTAACAGGTTAAGCTGCTGCTTGCAACACTGCCTTCCATATGGAGGCTGGTTCAAGTTATGGTTCCTCTGCTTTTTATCTGCCACCCCCTGCACCTGGGAAAGTAGTGAAAGACGTTTCAATATTCATCTCTCAACCACTTTGGAGAACCCACAGATGAAACCCCTAACTTCTGTTTTTAGTCTGGTCCGACCCTGTTCATTGCAGCCATTTGAGAAATGAACCAGTGGATAGAAAAATCTCTCTCTCTCTCTCTCTCTCTCTATCTATCTATCTATCTATCTGTATATATATCCATCTATGACTCTGACTTTCAAACTAAAAAAGTAAATCTTAGAAGAAAAGAAGTGAAACAAAGTTGAATGGAATTTTTCCTATTACTATGAATAAGCATTTAAGAAAAAAAGGGGGGGGTGGTTCTGGTATAATATTCCACAGACACTCCCTTCAGACCCATAGGATTGGCTTCTCAACCTAGGAAGATGAACAGCATATAGGGAGGGAACTGACCAAGAAATTTAGGCCAGCTAGATATCAGACTGATGGCAACAAGGCATATTGCTGAGTCTCTGTACAAAGGTTGAATCAGATGACAGATTATTGGCTTGCTCAGAATTGCCTCAGAGACTGAGAAACAGTTGGGGTTATTACATTTGCAAGTGGAGACAGCAGTGACTGCATGCAGCTGAGAGACTCTACATAAATTCTGATGTGCTTATACTTCATAGGTTGAGTCCTTTGGGTTCTACTTTGCAAAAGATGATCAGACTTGGTAGTGTTCCATTTGGTCAATTTGTAGTCTGTGCCCTTTTATCCAGCAGTCCTCTTGCAGCTCTGGGTGTGGGATATATAAACAGAATGGTGATGACATTTTAAATGTGAAGAGGTTTTCTTCTCTGTCTTAAAACAGAATCTGTATACAGGAATAAGGGGAAAACTAACCCCATGGAAAATAATAATAATAATAATAATGATAGTAATAAATATAGATCAAGTCAAAGGGAAACACCAGCACAAAGACTAATGACCAACTCAAAGAAATTCTTTTGGGTTAGAGGAAATAAGTCTTTGACACCAAAATTCAGCAAAATTGAGTCAACCAATGAATTAATCAGTTCTGAAATAACATGAATAAGACATCATTGTTACAGTCACAGTACTAAGAATAGATTCTTGAGGGGATTTGCCTGATGGCTCAGCTGGCTAATCCTCATCCTGCCAGTGCCAGCATCCCATATGGGCACCAGTTTCAGTCCCAACTACTCCACTTCACATCCAGCTTCCTGCTTGTGCTCTGCGATAGCAGTGGAGGATGGTCCAAGTCCTTCGAACCCTGCACCCACATGGGAGACCCAGAAGAGCCTTCTGGTTCACTGGCCACAGATCAGCTCAGCTCTGACCACTGCAGCCATCTGGAGAGCAAAGCAGTGGATGGAAGATGTTTCTGTCTCCTTCTCTCTGTAAATCTGCCTCTCCAATAAAACTAATTCACTCTTGAAAAACAATTTAGCTCAGAGCTCCTCAAAATATGATCTGAAGATTCAAGTACATAAAAAGTACATAACCAAATTCCCACCCCCGGACTGATTTCCCCATATTATTACAATAGTATAGTCCTTCATATTTAGGGCGTGGGCAGAGAAATCCCAGACCTTATGGAATTGCACCATAAAATTCAAAATTAAAAAATATTATAATTTTAAAAAGGGTATAACCAAGTACATAACTACAACACTTTTCTAGACTGCAGGTTCCTATGTCCTACTGTGTATATACTAAAAATGACAAAGTATTTCTAATGGGTTCTAGACATCTCTGAATAAAAGTATTTTTAGAGTACAATATAAATTAAATGATAGTATACATTCAGAATGTCTGGAAAATAATGGCAAATGAATGCAGGTACAAAAGGAGGAAAAGAGGGCGGCAGACTAACAGGTTAGGTCATTGCTTTTCTCTGTCATTTACCCCTGATCACATTTACCCTTTGAAAATACACACAAAATTTGTGGGGCCTGTCACAGTAGCCTAGTGGCTAAAGTCCTCACTGTGCATCTGCCAAGATCCCATATGGGCACAGGTTCTAATCCTGGCAGTTCTTATTCTCATCTAGCTCCCTGCTTGCAGCCTGGGAAAGCAGTCAAGGATGGCCCAAAGCCTTAGGACCCTGAGGCCTCGTGGGAGACCTGGATAAAGCTCCAAGCTCCTGGCTTCGTTGTAGCCCTTTGGGGAGAAAATCAATGGAGAGATCTTCCTTTCTGTCTCTCTTCCTCTCTGTATATCTGCCTTTCAATAAAAACAAATGCGTTTTATATAAAAAAAGAAAATATATCTGAATTCAGCATGAAAGCAAGTCTTACTGGTGAGAATTCTAAACTCGAAATAACATTTCCTAAGTAACAGTGTTACTAAAACAAATTTCTTGGAACATGTAACTTAAGAAAATGAATTTTACAAGAAATAGTAAGCCTGAGCAAACATAACTACTAAAGATAGTGGAAATTAGTTAAGAAAAAAAATCTTCTATCAAATAAAATTCTAGGTCAAACTATCATATAGGTGAATTTTAAATATTTTCCCAAGAATAAATTCCTCCAGAGGACAATAATAAAAAAGTCTGAACAAAAGGAGACTCAATATTTTTATGATGCTAAAAAGGAGGAATTACTGTATAAGAAAGGGCAATTCCTTTCACATTTGACTTAGGTATACTAGTACCAACTACTATTTCTAAGCTGCATAGCCATGCACAACAATTATAATTAGAAGCATACTTGAATATTTGTGGAGGCTACTAAAGTTTTTAAGGTGCATTTGCTGCCTTGCTTCTGATCTATTGTCACAAGGCTGTGCAGACAGCATGGGAGCTAGTATAAAAGCATTATTACTCAAGTACATAGGGAAGGAAACTGAGACACGATGAGATGAAGAGGACAGAGGCAAAGCCAGAACTCAACCCAGTTCCTTCTGACTGGAGGTATAGTCTTCCACTCTCTCTGCCTCCTACCCCTCTACTTTCTGAAATTGGAAATGGGAAGGATGAGAAACTGGTGTTCTGGTGTAGTGCATTCAGCTACCACCCAGGATGTTTGCATTCCATATGGATACCTCACTTCCAAACCAGCTCCCTGCCAATTCCTCTGGGAAGGCAGTGGAAGATAGCCCAAGTGTTCAGGCCCCTGCATTCATGTGAGAGACCAAATTGGAATTCCTGGCTTCTGGCATCAGAATGACTCAGTCCCAGCTGTTGTGGAATTTGGGGAATGAATCAGCAGATGCAAGATAACTCTATCCCTTTTTCTCTCTCTCTATAACTATGCATTTTGAATACGAGAAATACATCTTTAAAAAGGAGAATGATTTGAAAATTTATACCTTGAAAATATTCATGTATTTTTAACTTAGGCCACTTAAAAAAAAAACAGATTCAAAACTATAGCATAAAAATACTTTTAAAATATTGTTACCATCACTCTATTACGAAAATATCTCCTGTGTATATCAACTGGAACATGTGAGGAACGTTAATATTCCCACTTCATAAATTAGTAAACAAAATAGGCAAAACAAGTTTCAAGTTAAGATTTGATGAGAATCACATGGCATGGCCAGGGATTGAGTCCATGGGCTGAACACAAAGCCTAAGCTCTGCAATATTATGTTAGGTGGAACCTACATGTCACAAGTGACTCTTCTTGCAAATTAGGCTCATTACTCCCCTCCTAATATCTTAAGAACATAGTAAGGCTAACAGCCAGAAAAAACTGAAAAGCACTCCACTTCCAGGCACATGAGTATCAAAGCAGACAGAGCCAATGAATGATAGAGAAGTAAGATGAAAGAAAATTTCTAGAAGAGGGATATTTTTAATGGTAAGTCTGTTTTTATGTCCACCTAATCATAAATTTTGGGTTGGGGCTCAGGAAAGCTTGAAGCCTTGTCAAACAAACAAGCTCCACCAATTTTTCTATGTTGTATGTGAGAAGTCATTTAATCTGTGAATATATATATAAACCCTGATTTCTAGACTCATATTGAAATTCCAGATTATTCTAACATATTGTCTGTTTTTAAATTTATTTTTATTGGAAAACCAGATTTAGAGAGAGAAGGAGAGACAAACAGGAAAGATCTTCCGTCCCCTGATTCACTCCCCAAATAGTTTCAACAACCAGAGCTAAGCTGATCCAAAGCCAGGAGCCAGGAACCTCCTCTGGATCTCCCATGTGGGTGCAGAGTCCAAAGGCTTTGCGCCATTCTCACTGCTTTCCCAGGTCACAAGTCAGAAACTGGACAGAAAGTGGAACAGCTGGGATTAGAACCAGCGCCCATATGGGATCTTGGCGTATACAAGGTGAGGACTTCAGCCATTAGGTTACCTTGCTAGGCCTTATCATAAACACCTTTTAAGAAGTTAAAAAGGAAGGATGGATGGGTGG
Source organism: Ochotona princeps (assembly GCF_030435755.1). Taxonomy (NCBI): domain Eukaryota; kingdom Metazoa; phylum Chordata; class Mammalia; order Lagomorpha; family Ochotonidae; genus Ochotona; species Ochotona princeps. Next base: position 39,260,854 of record NC_080833.1, read on the forward strand.
TAGGAGCTTAGATGAAAAGCAAAGGTGGGGTAGGAAGTATAACTGTGCCACTAAATCTGTATTACAGGAAATTTGTTCACTTGATATAAGCAAAATTATTTAAACAAAGAATTTACTTAAAAGATTTATGTGGAGCTTTGATAGTGACTTTAGCATTCCATATGAACATGGGTTCAGGTCCTGGCTGCTCTGCTTCCAATCTAGCTCCCTCTTAGGTGCCTGGAAGAGCAGTGTGTGATGGTCCAAGTTGTTGGGCTCCTGATACCCATGGGGAAGACCTGGGGAAAGTTCTAGGCTCCTGGCTTTGGCCTGGCTCAGCACCAGCTGTTGCAGACATCTTTATCTCTCCCTCATTCTGTTTCTCTACCTTTCAAATAAATAAATACATCTTTCAAATGCAAGACTTATGTATTTGAAAGGTGAAGGTATAATCGTCAGGGAGAGAGGCATTAATCTTCTATCGCAGGTTCAACTTGCGAAATAGCCAGTCACTGGTGGTGGGCTAGCAGCCAGGAATTCCATCCAGATCCCTCATACAGATAACAGAAACAGAAGTACTTGAATCATCATCTGCTTCCCAGGCACATTTGCAGGGAACTGGACTGAAAGTAGAACATCCAGGACTTCAATATGTGACACTGTCATCCCAAGTGGTGACTTAGCCAACTCTATCATAATAGTAATTGACAAAACAAATTTTAGTATTTCAGTCTAAGAAATCGTTTCTCCACCAGTCTTCCTCAGTTTGTTAAATACACTTTTATTCACGTAATTCTTTAGGTCCAAAGCCTAGAAGACATCACTGATTTATTCTTTCTGTCATGCCCCACCCAAGCAAATTACATTGATATAACCACAAAGTATATGCAAATTACATCCACTTATATTATTACTTTTGTTCAACCCAGTATTATTTCTCATATAGAACATGAAAATTATTTTCTACCTGTTTTTTAAATCTTTTCTGTATATAGTGCATTTTCCACTTATTAGGGAAAAAAAAGCTTTCTATAAGCATAAGGAACACTGTGTTATTCCTGTTTTTAAAACACTCTGGGCTTCCTATAACACACAGAATAAATCTGAACCCTTTTGTTCTTGTGCAGATTGAAACATCCCAGGGTCTAAAATAAGCAACAAGAAGGCCCAGAAGTCTCAATGTTTTAGATCTAGTCTTAGTGCAAAGATCTAAGAATCTGAGAGCCAATAGTGTAAATATGAGTCTGGAGGCACAAGATCAATTTGTCCGCTTAAGATTGTGAGCTAAATAATAATGGATTTCTCCATTATTCAGTCCTTTGTTCTATTCAGGCATCTATGAATTGGGGCTAAGACACTAGCAAGCACAATCTGCTCACTCAGTCAGCCTATTCAAACATTAATTGTACCCATAAGCAATCCTAACACACATACACACAAAGAGAGAGAAAGAGAAGGAGGTGGTGGTGAAGAGAAAGAGAATACTAATAACATTTAATCAAACATCTATATACCTGTGGGCCAATCAAGTTGACACATAAGCTTAATCATAACGGGCCAAGCATGGCAGCCTAGTGGCTAAAGTCCTCACACTGCACATACCAGGATGCCATATCAGCACTAGTTTGTGTCCCTGATGCTCTACTTTCCATTCAGCTCCCTGCCTATGGCCTGGGAAAGCAGTCAAGGAAGACCCAAAGCCTTGGGACCCTGCACCCACATGGCAGACCGGAAGAAACTCCTAGCTCCAGGTTTGTGGCCACTTGGGGAGTGAACCAGCGGATGGAATATCTCTCTTTTTCTCTCTGTATATCTGCCTTTCCAATAAAAATAAATCTTTTTTAAAAATTGAATCAAAACACTACACAAGGTTCTTAGAATCTTTGTATTCACTGGCTTCTATACTTGCAATTATAATCACTTAGATCTTTCTAAAGGTTGTTTTGTGTCATCCTTTTTGTGTTTTATCCTTAATGAATGCTTCCATGATCTGTAGAAAAGTATCAGTGCCTAGTAAATCTTACGCATTTACACTGTTTTTTTCACTTTCTCTTCACACTAAAAGTTAGTGTTATTTAGAGGAGGAACTATGCTTACCATATTCAAAAGTATTTGCAAGTGCCTGAAACAGTCCCTGGGATATAGTAGGTGCTCAACACATGTATATAGAATAAAGAAATGTAACAAACGGTGATAATACCTACTTCATGAGATGACTTAGGGATTGACAACATGCATAAATTCTTATGAAATATGAAGTATTTAACCAGAACTATGACCCTGCACTTGAGCACTTGATAAATATTTGTTCCACTGGCTTTTCCTACTGATCTCAAGCACAAGTTGAACAAAGTGCTTTCTTTCTCGGCACCCTGCAGTCTCTTCTGCAAAAGGGATTTTGCAAGTCTCTCACTGAAATACTTCAAAGATTAAATAGGATCATGGTTCAAATACAGTGTGAATTAATCCCCATTTTAGGTAATAAGAGAGTGGAGGCTTCATCTGTCCTTGGAGTTTAGAGGTGGGGCATTTGGGAAATGATGAAAATTAGATACTATCATTGGGGTGGAGTCTCACGGTGGAATCCTGGTGGCTTTGTAAGAGTGATAAAGAACCTCCAGATGGATATGCATGTTCCCTGTTCGCTATGTGATGTTCTCCATGGTCTCAGGAGTTCCTCAGCAAGACATTCATCACAAAGAGAAACCCCAGTCCCCAAGACCTAGATCCTCAGAATCATGATTCAACATAAACCTGTTTCTCTATAAAATAACCTACTGTTACAGTAACAAAAAAAAGTAATAATACAGATGGCATGTAAATCGTCTACCCATATTAGGTTCCCTTCTTTCCTTAGTTGTCATAAGGATCAAATGAGATAGTTTATACGGAAAGTGCTTTATAAACTGTGAGGAGCGATTTTACTGCAGAGTTTTATATTCTAAAGCAGAGATCTACAGAGAGACAGATGAAGTCAATTCATTAGATTCTGGCTGTCAAATAAAATATGTTTTAAACTATAAATTTTGGGCTCTTCAGAATCAAACAGGATGCTCGCTGCCAGCAAGCAGCACAAGGCTCTACCAAAGCCATTCACACCACACAATCCACGCTTGGCAATGTTAGCCCTCCTATTGGCAGGCAGGATTTTCAATTAACAGATTGGGGTTCTGGCTTTTAAAGTACTTCAGGGCAGGACTCAGAATGTTCTAGATAAAACACTTGTGTGACCAGTCATCCATTGACCCTCCACATCCTTTTCCTGCACCTGTTCATGTAGGTGGCATAGCTTTGGGATCAGGAAGGAAGAAAGGTGAGCAACACAGGAAATATTTGTGATGTTTGGTATTATTTCCTAGTGCAGGCTTCCATTTAGCTAAAATAATTGGAATATGCATTAGGCAATTGTCCTTTGGATGTATGTGGATCTAGAATATGAGAAATATCGTGTGATGTGTACCTCCTTGAATTGCAAAACCTGCTATCAGGCAGGCACGTGTTTACAGCTTGTTTAAATTGCAAAATGCCAGTCTCCACTGGGTCCCATTTCAACAGTTATTTAACATTTATTGAGCACCAATAATGCAGAGGGATCACACTCTCTCTAATCTCATCATTAATGATCCATCCAGCTCCTGTGGGTGATGGGAAAGAGGAGAAACAAGTTAATTATCAGTGTTGGTATTCAATCTGAATCGGTTAAATTGCCTGAATCATTGAAGTTTACTACTTGAATGAAAGGGTGACCAAATTTCTGCCATAGAGAATAAAGATATCCATCTTAGCATATTACAAAAGCTAAGAAGAGTAAGGGAGAAACAGAATAAAACTTAAAACAAATTGTTCTGGCACTTAAAAGGGAAATCATAGTTATCTAAAACAGGACATGGATATTCCTCATGGGATTCTGGATTGTGTAACATCTGAACTTTTGCTCATGCTATTTCCTTTACTTGTAACATACTTTCCACCCCCCACACACTTATGAAAATACTTTTGTTAAGATCAAATTTAATGCCACTTCCTCTATGTAATCTGGAGTGAAATTGGTATCTATCTATCTCAAATTCCTTCATACTCGAAAGCGTCTTTGCTCTCCAAGCTCTGACAGTTTCATCTGTTAAACAGCCTTGATTCCTTGTATTTTGAGGATAGAGAATATATCAGTTATCTCTACATCTTTCACTTATGTCTTTTCTAAGGTGAGTGGGGACCAAGAGGCTTGGTTCAGGTAAAATCTGCAGGGCAGGCCTAAGGAGAGGTGAGACTAGCACATCACTGGGAGCCTGTGTGAAAGCAAAATTGTCTTAAGATCAGAGTGAGGTGCCACTAAAGAATGAAGAACTGAATGTCTAGTTCCAAGTCTTCTCCCAAAAAAGTATCAATTCTTGTGCTCATGTAAGAGAATTTAGGAGGGAGCATATGGAGAAGGGCCTCAAGGCTAATGGAGGGAGAATTTATCAAAATGTAACTCATATGACCAAAGGAGGGATTTAAGAGTTAGGATCAACCTGTATATGAGGGACTCCATATGGCTCCTGTAATACTGCAATGAAAAAACCGTGTGCATTTTCCATGAACTCTGAAGACCTCTGGTACATCTTGCATCCAGCACAATGTGTGGCACATATAGTCCTTAGCATACATTTTTTGAGTGGATAAAGTAACTGAGTTTGCCTGTTCCCAAGGTTAGGAATTTTCTGAAAAAGTGTAATCTTCATAATCCAAGTTCAGAGAATTAAGCATCTTACTCAAGGGACAAGCTTGAGTAAATTCAGCAAATTGTTCTTGCGTGATTTTCTCCTTGAATTTAAATCTTGTATTTAGAATTGGTAACAGCCAAGAGATAACCCCTCTGAACTACTTAAGGCAGAGAGCATTGTTACTGCTGGCCTTTATCTGAGTAATCAAATAATAAAGTCAAACTGACAACCAAAGGCCAGCTCCCTAGCTAACTCTGAAATACTTTTAATGTTATTTGCTCAGTAAACTGCAAAACATTAAATTTCTTTCTATATTAAGTAAATTATAAGCAAGAGTGCACTTTACAAAATTAAAAAGTTCTCAGTTACTTTATTATTCCGCTGGAAAGGTTTTCAGAGCGTGCTCGGTACAATTAGATAACTTTCTGCACGGATGGTGGGAAGTCGGTAAAGGGTTCTTAAGACATCCATACTTCACCAAGATTTTAGCTGACTTCCCATAGCAAATTTCTGGATAATGAGGTAGGAAATTTTGATAGAAAGTACTTTATTCTGAGACAGGAATTCGTAAATTTAACCTTCTGCCTCATATCAGGATTACCAGAAAATCAGGACATGAAACTAGCGAAACAGAGATGAAACATGCATCAAGATCATTTGGTGCTAGATTTCTGCACTAAGCCATAGAGTGAGCCTTAGAAGATCCTCAGAAAATCTACTTAAGTTCACAAAGAAATCTCCTATTGATCTTTTTCATATGCTGGACTTCTCTATAAGAGTCTAATGAGTGTTCCAGCAAATGTAATCCTGAAAAGCAATTATCTACATAGGTATAGAACAAAGAGAAGTATCATTGAAATGATGCTGGCATGATCCAATGGCTTTCTATCCTCATACTCTCACTGTAAAATGTCAGACTGGCCACCAGAAAGGCGCTCTCTCATTTGGAAATTGGCAAAATATTGCCAGATATTGACTAAATGTTGACAAATGGCATTTTGTCATTCTGTGAAAACCTACATATTCTAGGCATTGGGAACAGCAGCAGACAAATCACCTGTTTGTCAGTCTGCTTCAGAGTAAATGATGAACACAAGTCAATGACAGAAAATGTTGATGATTCCCACAACTCGAAGGATAATATTCAGGATCATGTCTTCCGACCTTTCTGTTCTCATTATCCCCATGTACCAGGCGCTTGGATGTTGCTGGAGTTTTTTTCTTTGGTTTTTTGTTTGTTTGTTTGTTTTATGGAAACTTTCTCTAAAAGTCTCTTTCATATGACACTCTGAGCCCTTGCTATGTCTGGAATATTCTTCCTTATATTAAAAAAAAAACTATTGTGAAATTTTTTTACCTCTTTCCCTTACATTATTGTCAGTATATTAACTGTCACTTTTCTCTGTATTCCCATTGATTTAGCATACATGGTATGTAAGCATTGGTGCCTCCATTATAATTTTGATGATACTCTGTTGAAAGGATCTGTTGTTCCAACTCTCTCCCAACAAAATCATGAGTCCTGTTACTATAATCAGACAAATTTATGTCCCGTCTAGACTGTGTATTCAATAAGGAGAGTGTTACACTCTGTGTTGTACCCCACCACAAATTGATTTGTGAAAATCCTACCCTCCAGTATCTCAGAATGAAACTATATTTGTAGAGCACAAAGAAATGCTTAGCATTAAATGAAATAATGTGAATGGCTCTTAATCCAAAATGACTTTTGTCCCTATAGAAAAAGATCAGGAGACAGAAATGCATGTGTGCAGAGGAAAGATCGTGGAATACTGGGAAAAGGCAGGCACTCACAAGGTAAGCGAGAGAATTTTCAAAAGACACCTTGTTTGAGAAAAAATAAATGAGTGTTATTCTAGCCATCTAGGCTACGATATTTTATTATGGCATCCACAGAAAACTAATAGACGGGAATTATGTTTGCTTTCACTGGCTGACATAGCTCCAGTATATATTGGTGTGTGGCAAATAGTAGTCTTTCAAGGAGTATTTATGAATAAATGAGTCAAATAATGGCTTAGTTGAAGTTAACAAAAAGATAATGTTGTTGACTTTTGCTTGTGTTTTGGGTGAAAACCATTGAAGGCATCAGAAACACCTGAGTTTTATAATGACCAACTGAGCAAGGTGGATAAAAGCTTACAACAGTGATCTAAACCAAGGGAACCTAGGTCTCGCTGCAGTCTTTCCAGGTTCCAAAGGATGCCCTCTTTGGCCGAATCACTTACATTATCTCTTCTACAAAAGTCTAGATATTTTACTCCAACTAGAAAAATTATAAAACATGGGAGTGTGCTAAATACTAGTACAAAACCATGGATACAGTATTACGTATTACTAATTAAGCTGATTAGACCAAAGCTCACTAATAAAACATTATATTCCAATTATTCAATATGGATGTGACCTGAGTAAGGTCTCAGTGACTCTTGTCATTTAAATCCTACAACTCTCAGTTGAGCTGCAGTGATAATGGTTTCATCTCATGTTTCTTTTGATAGTATGCAATTGTTCCCAATGACCCATAGGTAAGGTGTTGTTATGGATAAAAAAGTCTTTAGACTGAGAGTCAGTTAGCTCTGGTGTCAGTTTCTGTCACTATTTTGTGCTTATGTGATGCTGGAGAAGTTTTTTCCTTTTTTTTTTCCTTTCGCTTTATTTTTTTTCATGATACGGTTCCACAGCCACAGAAACTCCCCCTCCAATCCAGCCATTTCCTCCCACACTATTTTCCCCATATATTACAATAGTATAGTCCTCCAGCAACAGTCACACGTCCAACATTCTGCTATTTAGCAATATCATTGCATTGTACGTATAGACAGTGATAGACGGGATACAAGTTATCCTGAACTTCAGTCTACACATCAGGAAAAGGAGATGATAGTACCACATCGTCACCAGGGTGCCTTCCATCTCTAATATCCTGAGCCATCATGGATCATGCCTAAATCCTCAAGCTGAGCATTCCTGCTTCGTCAGCAAAAGGCTCTTCCTCCTGGTTTTGTTCTGTTGTTTTTCTTCAATTCCAAACTCCTTCCTTAATTCTTCCCTGTATTTGATGCCTGTATACCTTTGGATGAAATATCATCTCCCTAATTATCTATCCACTGATAAACTGTTCTTTCTTTGAGATCCAGCTTAGCACATACTCATTACAGAAAGTCTCTTGTTGTCCCCATTCCATATCTCCAAGCACAGTCTTTGCATTTCTGCTGAGTTTTCAGTTCAACTTGGGAACTACTTAGCTGTTCCCATATTAATCTCTCCTTCTAAATCAAGCTCTCAGTATGTGGGGCCTAATATATTACCTGGCTTGGTAAAGACACTTTATCAAGTTATACTAGTTTAAACAAACCATTTTTATTTCTTAAGATTATTTGCCAAGAAGAATCTAAGTATTTTCTCTATGGAAAGAGAGTCATAGAATTAGCCTCAGGGAAGAGACAGAAAGCCACAGCAGTTGCTGCCCCAATAATGGCTTCTTGACCTCCACAGAGGCCCTGGGGCAGAGAATACCAGCTCCAAGCAGCTTGAAAGGCCCTCCTTCCAGCCTACCATGGGGCACTTCTAGGATTCTACAAGCCACAGGTATGACAATAATGGCCGGAGGCAGAAGCAACCAGCCTCTGGAGACAGTGGCTTGAAGGAGAGCACTAGCAATGTCACCCAGAAGCAGGAGCAGAAGAAAAATGAAGATAGCATGTACTGACTGCTATGCACATAGAGCAAACAAGAGCCCTTTAGATACATTACCGCTGATCTCCAAATTTACTGATATCGTCCTTATTTTACAGATGAGGCTCAAATGGCTAAGATATGTCCTAGAGGGCACACAGAAATGGCAAGATGGAGTTACGATCAAAATCCAGGTTAGGCTGGTCTTGGCTTCGTGGAACAGTATCTCTCTATTCAGGGACTTGTACTTTTCCTAGCTACTTCTCTTGGTATAGCTATTCCATCCCGATTCTAAAAAGCCAGCACACCAACCAATGTAAGCACATCCCTTTACAGAATATTTCCAATAAAGATTAAATGAATTAATTTTATATAAGGGGTAAAAGAAGTAAAGGAATGTGTCAATACCACTTCTGGCATCTGATTCTGTCCTGCCTCTCCAATTAAAACGCCACCTATCTTTGGATCATTTATGTTCTTTGCCAAGGTCTCAATTTCTCCATCAAGAAAATGAGGATTAAGACTACGTCAACCCTAAAAACCCTTCCAGACTTCTGGGGGGTCCCTCAATGCCAATACAGTATCTTTTCCCTTTTTTGAAAAATCATTAATTGATAGAATTATTTTACATATTTATAGGGTAAGTGTGACATCAATTTTGTTAGTTTTTTTTTATTTAAATGAACAAATTTCAGGTACTTCATAGATATTTACCTTCGCTCCTGTCCACACTCTTACTCTCCCTTCTCCTTCCTTTCTTGTGCTTTCTTTTAAGTTTTACAAGGACATATTTATTTTATAATTACAACTTAACCCTCCGCACAGTAACAAATTCAATAAACAGTTTAAAAAAAAAAGCCCCACCATTCCTCAATAGTATAGGTAAGGGCTGTAAACAGTAATCAAAACTCAAAATCTCATATCTATATACTTGTTAAATGTGACCTATTTCTAAATTCTAAGTTGCCTTCCCAAGGGTCCAGAGGCATTAAATGGGTAATTCAAGGAGTATAATTTGTAAACCTATAGTTATAGTACTCATTCTTTGTTATGCATGGCCCACAAGAAAGACTGTATCCTAGAGAGGATGGATGAGAAAAAGAACCAGTGGTTGAAATACTTGGTTTTATCTTAATCTGAAGATAGCACTTGGCACAGTTGATCACACAGGCCAGCCTTTACATTTTCCCCACTTACCTTCATGTCATTATGCTTGCTAGCTTTCCTCTCAGCTCTCTGGTCACTCTGTCTCATATGTTCCAACAGAAGATCAATTCAATATAAATTGGATGCCCAGAAAACAACTGGTTAGTTGGATGATTTGCAGTTGTGCTTACTAGAACCAATGATGTTTTTTGAAGCAACCAATGTTTGTTATTTCATCTTACACTTTTTAAATATCCCAACTTGTCATGTTCAAATGTTGAAAAATAAGACACTATGAGCCTAAAAATAATATCAAGAATTTCTTTTACGGCTTTAATTCACATGCCAAATACAAACTCAGAGTAAATCGACATTGGTTATAAAAAATAAATAAATAAGGGAGTAAGATTAAGACTGATGGAACCTACCATTGTTATTTCACTCAAACAGGCAGGTAAGAAGTTTATTGATGCTGAAGGCTTACTGAGTTGTGGTACTGAACACTGAACATTGGGAAACACCTTTCTAGGAAAAATAATTTCCATATAAGCAAAGGTAGCTTTGTTGATCTCTGTTTAGAAGCTACCTAAAGAGACAACACATGTCCTAATAAGGAACTAAACTCCTGACAAGGAACTTCACTTGGTTGACCTCAAAATTATATGCAACATAAGTTTCCAATTTGTGTAAAGAATTGGTAGTGGCTCTAGCATGGGATTATGAATAGTAAGTTCAACAGAAAATGAGGGAGAGAATATTGCTCAGGGAGTTTGTCCCACATCAGGATGATCGAGCACCAAGATCAAGTTGTGTTATGTAGGAGATTGCAACTTTGTCCTAATAAGCAGTGGGGCTGACACCATGGAGTAGTAGGTGAAGTCTTGTCCTGTGGCACCCACCTGCAGGTTTAACTACTGGCTATTCCAGGCTAATGTTCCAGGGAAAGCAGAGGAAAATGGCCCAAGTCTTTGTGCCGCTGAACCCATAAGCAGATAAACAAAAGCTCCAGGAACCAGGCTTTGTTTCAACCAATCTCTGGCTGTTGTAAGCATTATGGGAATGAACCAATGGCTAGAAAATCTATCTCTCTGTGTATAACTCCTCTATATTTAAACTCTGCCTTTTAAATAAAAATAAATAGATCTTTGAAGGAAAAACAAGTGGCACACAAAGTGAACTTGGATGAAAAAAGAGTAAGCGATTACAAAGGAGACAGCTGCCCTTCTTTTGTTTCTAAAAATGGCTTCCACCCTCCTGCCTTTCTGTGTTATCCTGTAGGTCCTTATCCTGCGTGTTTATGTTGTGGTTAGTTGACAGCCAAATATTTCATAATGAAACTATTCCTCATGGCAAACCACTGATGGCAGTTCGTTAAGACTGTTTTCTCAGTCCCTGCATGTTGTTTTATTTGTCTGTTTGCTTATTTTTATTTTATAACTTATTTATTTATTTGAAAAGTAAGAGTTACACAGAGAGACAGAGAAAGATCTTCCATTAGCTGATGAACTTCCCAAATGGCCACAGGAGTTATGGCTGGGTCAAGCCAAAGTAAGGAACCTGGAAATCACCCAGGATATCTCATTTGGGTGGGAGATGCTCAACAAGTAGGGCTATTTCAGCTCCTTTCCCAGGAGCATTAGCAGAGAAATGGACTTGAAGTGGAGCATCTGGAGCTCAAACCGACACTTAAATGGGGTGGTGCTATAGGCAGTAGCTTAACCTGCTGCCAAAATGTTGGTCTTAGTTCCTGCATGTATTGAAGGTGAGTTTTCTATAACTTAAACACAGACTGTTCACATGAGAGAACCAAACCAAGTAGTACATGTCAGGAACATGACTCTAGGTGTGGGAAGTGAGAGGGGCCAATTCCATTTATATAAGAAGTGACACCTCAGGCTCATGGTAGCCTGGTGGCTAATGTCCTCGCCTTGCGTGTGCCAGGATCCCATGTGGACTCTGGTGTTCCACTTCCCATTCAGCTCCCTGCTTGTGGCCTGGGAAAGCAGTTGAGGATGGTCTAAAGCCTTGGGATGATGCACCCATGTGGGAAACATGGAAGAAGCTCCTGGCTCCTAGATTCTGATCAGCTCATCTTTGGCCATTGTAGCCACTTGGGAGTAAACCAGCAGACGGAAGATTTTTTTCTCTGTCTTTCCTTCTCTCTGTAAATCTGACTTTCCAATAAAAATAAATAAATCTTTAAAAAGAAGTGGCATCTATACATAATATCAAAATATTCCATCTCTTTTTAAAGGGACATGTCAGATTTCAGACTTCTCAACTACTCTCTGAAGAACACTAAAAGCTCCATTTAACAGGTAGGAAAATTAAGGCCTGCAAAACACAAAGAATTTTCCCCAAGTTCAGAGAACCAATAGATGGCTGACTATGCCAAGTCTTATGGTAAGTAGGAAATAACAATCCCCTTACAATGTTCTAAGAAGCAAACAGAAATTGTGCTTTGCCACACAGTGTAATTTCTGGTTACCTGTATAAATACATGCTTTTCTAGATCATCTATCATGGCCTCACAGAACTATATTCAGTTTTCTCCCATCTTCCTGGAATACTTGCATCACTTCATTCCTTGTCTAAATTCTATGCAGCCCATAGGTCCCCAGAGCCATTTCTTCAGGATCACCTCTCTCCACAATCATTTTTGTAGTTTTCCATTCACCCCATCACAATCAGCACTCGCACTATACCAAAAGTAATGAAAAGCCTTTGCTTGGACACTTTGAATGGTCAGCGTTCCTTTGTTCATGAAACAATTCATTTCATCACTAGTTACTTGTGAATATCTAAAGAAATTATTAATCATGTGTATAAAACAACTAGTACAAATATTTAGTTTTATGGATATCCACAACTTATATTAGAAAATTTCAATATCTAACCATAGGAAAATTATTACATGAATTTGAAAACATTTGATAATGTAAGATGACAGCAGTCTTTAAAATGATGATACTATCGGCATACAAGAGTGCTTCAAAAGAGAACAAGGAAAATGGAAAGTTCAAGTTTATTTTTAATAAAATCTTTATATAAAATTTTTGAAACACATGCATAGATTTTCCTAATATATATTTCCCATACATTTTGTGAATCTCTTGTGCATACTGACAAGCATAAATATTTTATTTAATGATAAATGAATAAGTAGGTTATAAAGTCTAGTGTAGTTTACATTGATCTAGCATTTCTGAGATTATTTTCCCATATTAGCATTCTGTGTATTTTTTTTTATCACAAGAGATGCACCTTAAAGGTAGGCCTTATTTTATTATTTCAAGAGTCCTACAGTGAGCATCATGTGTGAATACATAACTTCTACCAGCCTAGAATTCCTTTTCTATGAATCCATCTCAGAGGCCTGCCATGAGAAATAACTGATTAATAAGCATTAAGCACATAGTTGGGTAACAGAGCCCAAATTAATTTCACATATCTACTAACTGGTTCTTTCCTGAAGTCATTGAGAATTATCAGTTCACTGTAATTACTGAGGATGGCGATGATGATGATGATTATGGAAAAAAAAACTTTGGTGAATTTAATTAAAATTTCTAAGCACATGATATTCCTATGAGAAGCAGAGCATGATACAGTTTTATTACAACAAATTTTTTAATAGGCAGCATATTAATGTCTGTGAGCACTGACTTGAATAAAAGGCCATATACCAACTAATTTCTGAATATACTCTGGTCAGCTCAGAAGATACATTTTGATTAATAATAAAGCTTACCTCTGTATTTCATGTCAGTAGCTAATACAGCTTTATGTGAAATATGGGTAAATATTTCCTTAAAGACAGGAAAACATAGAGAAATATTGGGAGGAGATGACTCAATAAGTTATTGGGACTATATTTAAATGGTAGATGCTTCACCTCAGTGAATTTTCTCAATATCCTAAAGTGAGCATATTAATTTATTTTAATGCTTCTTAAAATGACTTTAATTTTAAAAATCTCTGAGAGCCATCATTTTAACTGACCTCCATCTAACTATATTCTCATCTATCACAGAATGATCCTCAGAATTAAGAAGCACTCTAAGCTTTTTGATTACAAGACACTTTCAAATGCTCATTTCAACTCAAAATAATCCTTTAAGAAACTTGTTGTGTTCATTCATCATTTTATAGTAAAGGACAACAAGATCTAAGCTCCCACACAACACATACATAGTTACCACTTAATTCCCTTCTGCATCATAATCTTGTCTTATAGGTTTATATATTACCTCTATGTTCACAGTTTTTAAATTTACCATCAACTCTGGCCTCTTCTATTTTTTAAAAGCCTTATTTATTTGAAAGGTAGAGTATCAGAGAGAGGGAGAGGCAGACACTGGTTCACCCACAAATACCCATAGAGCTGAGACAGGCTGAAGTGAGGAGCCAGCAATTTCACACACATCTCCCATATAAATGGAAGAAGCCCAAGTACTTGAGTCATCATTTGCTGACTTCCAGGTACTAGCTGGATGTTGGATCAGAAGCAGCAATAAAAATGAGATTTGATTCCAGGTACCCCAATATGTGATGTGTGTATTCCACCTGCTATTTTTCAGAGGCCACACAAGTCTCAATGATTTTCAAATTCCCATAATCAACTGCTCAACCAACAACTGTATTTGGAAGTGTAATAAGTATCTCAAACTTAAATTACAACTAAATTATTTAAGTCACTCTAAGAAACCCATCCTTCCTTCATTTTTCCATGTTAGTGATATAAATCTTATTTCAGGCATTCAAGACAGAAAACGAATAGTTACCCTTACTTTTTCCCCTTGTTTCTGGTATCTCCCATGTCTAGTTCATCACAGGTACAAATAGTCCTCTATGTCTGGTATTGGAACCTTATGGTCAGTATAGGAGGTACTCATTGACAACCATTCTGTGCCCCTACATATGGGTTTCATCTTGAACAGTCTACATAGTTATTTGACATGAATATTGGCTAAACACATATGCTATCCCTCAATATCTGTCCCACAGTGGCATATTCATAACACATGGTAACCTGGCCAATGAAATTAGAGATGAACTTTTTTCAGTTCATCTGTCCTCAGAAATTAATCTAATTAGCCCCCAAATTCAAAATGTTAAGGCAAAAATACACCCAAACCCTAGAATGCCTGTATCAAACATATATTTTGTGAAACACATATCCTCATTTCCAATGAAGTTTACATTATTCTCTGTTATCTGCACCAGACAGGTTCAAAATATCCCAATGACAATTTAAGCAGAGCTAAAAATGTTCTGAAGTCCATCAAGCTAAAGAACAGCGTGTAGGAAGTCAGTCTTAGTGCCTATACCGTTCCCACTTGCCTTCTCAGAGGTCTGCTTGGACTCACCTCACTTTACTAGGGTGATTTCCTGGGTCAACTATTAAATTAAATTCTGGTATTCACTTTAGGCTGTATGAAATTATACAATTAGGTAAAAGTCTCTGGACCATTCACCTTTTATATATCCTAAGTGGGTTTATCACATTATCTTATTTTAGCCTCTTAGTCTACCAGCTGTGTAAAGACTCTCCTTTGTATAAGGACACAAGCAAAATTCTGAGACAAAAATAATACCCATTCACCATCGAAAGTAGAATAACCAGGTCAGGAAGATGCTAAGCATATTTTGGACATATCATACTTGAGGCACCTAAGGATGATCCAGTCTGTCTGTCTAGACAGTAAGCACATGCATATAAAGGTCTGGAAATCAATGCGGAAGGCATCAGCACATAGACTTCATTTGGCCAACAACGATGAAGAAAGAGTACAGAGTAGAAACCTGAAGACAAGGCTTATGGAGCACCAAAATACAGACTTTTTAGCACAAGAACTGTAACAGAGATAAGAAGAAAATAAATACTAAATATGGCATACATATATTCATTTTCCAAGAAGTTCGCATTATTTTCTAGTCTTTTCACAATGCAGGTTCTTACTGATGAATTATAAACATTGTCTCACGTAGGCTCCCAAAATACACAGGTCACCTGGCTAGAGAGCCCAGCTTATACTATTTAAGATTCTTGTGTGCTCCTCATTCAGCAGGCAGTGTCATTTCCATTTCGGTAGCAAGCACTAATGATACTCACACAGATGACAAATGTCTTCTCTGGTGAAAAATTAATGCACCACAATAATTTCCCTACCTGGGGTTAATGAACATGTCAGATGCTGAAAATGAGTTGTTTGAAACTAAATTACTATAATCTATATTTAGAAGATTGTCATGGAGGAGGGGTGTGAGTATATGTGGGTGAATGTATTGGAAGTTCTCTTTACCTTGGATCTTAATTTTCATCACGTCTTTAAAGTACTGACTCAGTTGATAGTCTCTAACAAACAAGTGCTTCACCACACACTCTATAATATTGGATAATACCCTATGAACAGTTAACTTTATGTATTCTTTCATTGAAAAATTGCTGTATGAGGAATATTTATAACATTCATAGAAAATAGGTATTACGAAAAAATGCACATGGATTTCATTTTTTCACTAAAACCAACATCTTTTAGTTTCATTTGTCTGTAAACTTTTTCTTTTAAATACCCTGATAATGAGTACTCATATACCAAGTCTTCTTCCATGGGTATGATCCTTATCTTTGGAGAACTCATATCTCAGCATATAAAATGATAGATAAAAATCACAATTACTGTAATATACTTCTACTTGTGG
The DNA here is from genome assembly GCF_030435755.1 of Ochotona princeps. Lineage (NCBI taxonomy): Eukaryota > Metazoa > Chordata > Mammalia > Lagomorpha > Ochotonidae > Ochotona > Ochotona princeps. The sequence goes on from NC_080833.1 coordinate 39,277,086, forward strand.
CAAACATGGAGGCTGTGGCGTCAGAGAGATGCCACAACCTGGGATCTTTCTTAGAGGTTGTGATTCCTCAAACGCTGAATGACACACAGCAGACAAAAGTAGAATGGTATGATAAAATGATGCCACTTAGAATACTGAGCATACATTATAATACATATGAATAATGGGAGATCATTCAAAGCACCACCTAATAGACAAGCTTTGAGACAGCGGGTTAGACCTCCTCTTAGGACACCTGCATTTCTTAACAATTTATATGAGATCATAACCACCATCCTGCTAACGCATGATTCTTCATGTACTTGGTTCCCTACCACCCAACGTAAGATTCAAATGGAATTCTTGGCTCCTGATTTCAACCTGGCCCAATCCCAACTGTCGCAGCCTTGAGGGAAATGAATCAGCAGATAATGCCTTCACTGCTGCCGTATTTGCAGGATCACTTGAACCATTTTTGCAGGAGTTTTGTCATTTGTAGCCAAGAAAAGTGTTGACTATTATATCCTGTGTCACTTATCTCATTAAAATTAATTTTATGTACATGAATACCCAACCATAAAATGGAAATAAAATAGTATAATGATAATTTTAAGTGCTCACAGATAAATAGCATCCAGAGCTCCTGAATGATTGGCTAAAATGAATGACAAACTTTGACATAATAATAATATTTAATATATTGTTAATTTGAAATAAAGTTTTCATTAATTAAAAAAAAAAGAAAGAGCCCTCACATTCTCATTTCCATTTGCATGTAGATATAAATTAATAAACAAAAAACCTCACATCTAATGAATAAATTAGATATTTGTTCACAGCATATGAGAGGATTAAGAGGAAAAATTGTCAGCCAGGAAAACCTGATTTCCAACTAGAGTGCCAATCATGAACCACTTTGCAGATCTGGGGCAAAATTCCCAAATCTTTCAATTCTCTTATCTTTAAACAGAATAATAATGTATTAGTGGCAGTATTTCTAGAATATTAATTATGTTTCAAGAAATTGATGGCTATATAATTTAATATTCACCATGGCCTACCATTGGTGCTCAGTATCTGCAAATCCTGCACTAACCCAATCTTGCATCAAAAATATTCTAAAATATGTTGCAAATGTCCTGAATATGTACCCTTTTCTTCCTCATCATTGTTGTATAAACAATACATACAAAACCTCTATTGGATCTGGAAATGATTTAAAATATACAAGAGGGTATGAGTAGTTTCGTACAAGCACTTCATTATCTGATATAACAGACTTGAGCATCCATGAATTTTGGTATCCTGAGAATCAATTCCCCACAGATAGCAAGAGACAATTGCACTTGAATTATTTACAATGAAGAGCAAAGCCAGAGGCAATAAGAAATTACCAAAATTGTAAAAGATGATTTATAGTTGAGCCAGGATTCTTACCCAGTAATGTAATCCCATTTTTGCATGCTTAATTATTCTGCTGTATCTGTTATATAGCACTGCTGTAAGCCTAACATTGGAAAGTTGCTATGTTAGTGGTTGTACTGTTACACTAGTGCTCAATAAGTTTCCTATTAAGGAGAATTTTCAATTTTAGATTTTTGGATTAGGGATGCTCAGACAGTATGCAGATTTATGCATATCAGTTCATTTTAACTGTGATAAAAAAGGTTATTAATGGCAAACACAGTAATAAAAACGCACACCTTTTAATGTTATTTGAAGGAATCCATGAACTAACATCTAAAAAGAATTTAGTATGGGAGTCAGAGCAGGATAAAACCCAGAAGCACAGGCAATTAGAGTAAAAATATACAAAGGTATACATCAAACTAAAAAATGTCTGTACCACAAACGAAACTCTTAACATACAAGAGGCAACCAACAGAAAGGGAGAAAGTATCTGCAAACTATACACACTTGATAAAAGTTTAACATCTAGAATATATAAACAGGTTAAGAAGATCATAAAGGACAATACAAATATCCCAGTTAAGAAACAGTTTTAGGATATGAACAGGCATTTTTCAAAGACTGAAACACAAGCAGCCAACATATACATGAAAAAATACTAAGATTATTAGGCATCGGGGCATGCAAATAAAAATCACAACGAGGTTTCATCTCACCTCAGTTAAAATGATTATCATAAAAATAAAAAAATTTAAAATATAATAAAGATGTATGAAAGAATATCCCGATACACTGTTCATGGGAATGCAAATTAGTGTAACCACTAGGAAACACAGTATGGAGATTCCTTAGAAATCTGAAAATTGACCCATTATATGCCATATGGCTCACCATCCTGATGGCTACCATGGTGGCAGAGAAGGGTGGAGTTTGCCTCCAACCAAATCCGGAACGGATGGCAGATTTCTGGCGGGCCCCTCAGGCTGTGAGACCAGCTTTGCCAATGAGGGGCACAGACCCATATCCCCCCAGCAATAAGGGCCGAGGCAACCCCTGTCTTGGCTTCTGTGTTAAGGAAATTTTAAAAGGGCCCCTTCCCCATCTCTTCTGTGCTCTTATTCCTGTGCAGCTCACTCCTTCATATCTGTCTGTCTTTCTGGGGCATGGGGAAGGAAAGCCCGTGACTGTGGTTCCCTGAAATAAAGACCATCTAAATTCTTTTCATATATTTGGCTGAGTTATTCTTTTCCTGGTGGTTGGTGAATCTAATATTTCGGCGAGCGGCAAATCTAACACATCCCACTCCTGGGAATTTGCCAAAAGAGGGTAGAAGGGTAGGGAACATCACAAGAGTTTCCTCCACGGGTATGGCAGTTCAATTTACAACAATGAAGTTATGAAATCAACATAAATGTCCATCAACTGATGAATGGGTCAAAAAAATGTGGTGTATGTATACATCATGGAATGCTACCCAGTCATAACAAAGAATGAAATCTGTTTTCACAACAAAATGTATGCAACTGGAGACCATAAACCCTAATGAAATAAGTCAATTCCCAAAACATAAATATCATTTGTTTTCTTTTATTTATAATAACTAACATCGAGAGCACAAAAAATATATGAATGAAATTGATATATTGAAATTTGATTACCTTTATAGCCCTTGTACATATTCCTGAGAAACAGGGGTCTTTCCAATTACTAGTTGTTGAATTCTTTATTTAGTAGAGGATTTAGGTTGTGACCATAAAGTCAAAGTATGTCATCATAAAGGTTAAAAGAATAATAACAGGGCCCGGTGCGATGGCTCTGTGGCTAAAATTCTTGCCTTGCAACCACTGGGATCCCATATAGGTGCTGGATCACATCCTGGCTGCTCCTCTTCCCATCCAGCTTCATGCTTGTGGCATGGGAAAGCAGTGGAGGATGGACCAAATCCTTGGGATGCTGCACCTGTGTGGCAGACCCAACAGCAGCTCCTGGCTTAGCCCCATTATTTGTGGCCACTTGGAGAGTGAACCAGCAAATGGAAGATCTTTCTCTCTGTCTCTCCTTCTCTCTAAATCTGCCTTTCCAAGAAAAACAAATAAATCAAGAGAGGGAGGGAGAGAGGGAGGGAGGGAGAGAGAGAGAGAGAGAGAGAGAGAGAGAGAGGAAGAAGAAGAAGAAGAAGAAGAAGAAGAAGAAGAAGAAGAAGAAGAAGAAGAAGAAGAAGAAGAAGAAGGGCAACAACAACAAAGCAAGGAGGTGGGAGGATGAGAAAGAAGGAGCTTGGGATCTTTAATTGTATTCTTAAAACTGCATATATAAAATACACACACACTTTTTCTCTATGTAATCTGTCATAAACATGGAAAGAAGAAAGAAAAGATGAATGGATGGAAGGAAGCAAGGAAAAGAGGGAGGGAGGGATGGAGGGAGGGGAGATGGAAAAGTGGAAAGAAACAGAGAGAAAGATAAACAAATAATTGATTAAGTAAACATTTGCATTATGGATTTTCAAGAAGATCAGGGGAGAAGAAAGACACAGAAAACTTATTTAATGATACAATTGCTGAAAACTTTCAAGTATTAGAAAAGCTATGACATTTATGTCCATTATATCCAAAAAAATGATTCAACAACAAAAATTTTCTCAGTCATATTATGGCTGAACTGTCAAAATAAAAACAAAAAACAAGAGAACCTCAAAAATAAAAAGAAAGCAGCAAGCCATTTATAAAGGAATCGCCACTAATTTGCAGTTAAAACCCTATTGATCAGGACAGAATGGAGTGACATATATATAAAGTACTGAATGACAAGATTCTCATCCATAGTGGCTATATTCATCAAAGCTATGTATCAGAAGTAACGAAGACAACTGGGATGACAAGAAAAACTAAGATCGTTTATCACCTTATGACTTACCCGATAAGGTTCTACATTGTAAATAAAGTAGTAACAAGCCTCAAGAAAACACCTAAAAGTAGTTCAGGCCTTGGGATTCGGGGGCAAGTGCAACTCCTCACAGTGTGGCGGCTATGGGGGGTGCCCCTGCCGGGTCGGACCCAATGCTGGGGGCTCACGCCAAAGACACCGCTGCAAGGCAGTGAACAAGTCCTCGGCCTCACCCAGGGCCCAAGAGAGCTCTTCCCTCAGGGCAAGTACGCCAAGAGGGAACTTGGGAACTGGCTTAAAATTCCTAACTCCGCCCAGCTGCTAATATCTTGTGGCAGGGTGAGTTTGGGAGGGGTTCGGGCCTTGGGATTCGGGGGCAAGTGCCACTCCTCACAGTGTGGCAGCTGTGGGGGGTGCCCCTGCCGGGTCAGACCCAATGCTGGGGGCTCGCGCCAAAGACACTGCTGCAAGGCAGTGAATGAGTCCTCGGCCTCCCCCAGGGCGGCCAGTGCACCATGTGGTGCCAGGCTCTGCCTGCTGGCTGCCCGGCCAGGGAGCTCTGGGGTATTGGTTGTCTGAATCGCTGCTTAGGTAGCTACTTGAGTCAAGGACACTAAGTCACACTGTCTAAGGCAGAGGCCAGGACAAGTGAGGGACTGAGATTAGCTGAGTCAGATCAACCACTGGCAGGCGCATGATCTACGGCTAGGAACAGGCCCAGTTGGGGAGGAATGGGGACACCTTAACTGGGTTGAGGTTCCCACCAAAGGGTGTGTGTGCTGGAATGGGGGCTGCATTCTATCTAGGAAACAGTTGTAGTCACCGAGGCACTAGTGTGGGCTGAGATTGGATGCACCAGGCCAGTTCAGATCCTAATCCCATCTGGTGTCATGAAGAACCAGAGGGTAGATGTGGGACTGATTAGGCTGGGTCTCAATCCCCTCTTGAGCCATATGTGAGTATGGACAAGCCATGGCCGGGCTGAAACATCCAACAACAAGAACCAGAATGGGGTGAAAGCCAGCCAGGAAAAGCCACTGTTGCTGCTAGGACAGGAGGTGAACTGGGTAGGGTTGGCTCAAGGACCCCATGGCATGCGCAAAATCTGCCATTGGGAGGGGTTCTGATGGAGGAGCCTGGGCAACTCCTCTGGTAGGACACAGTCCCTGCAGGTAAGCGCAAGAAGCATGATAGGAAACAGCCCAGAATAGGCCATGGAAAGTTTCCCACTGGCACACATTCAGCATGGGTCAGGGGCAGACCAGGCTGAATCAGTTCATGTCACCCACTGGCAAATCCGATCACCAGAACAGAGTGTGGGATGAGCCGGGTTTGGTCGCGACAAAACAGGCACACATTACGGAATGCCAGGGCGTGGTTGCCTGTACTGGATATGAATGCAGCATCCAACCAGCACACGTGAGATCCAGGAAGGGAGGGGCAGAACCGGCAGGGGGATTAAGGGGCTGGTCCCCTCGCTGGACAGCTACTCCCACTGGAGAGCGTGGGCTGGGATAGAGACAGACCAGACTAAGCAAGGCTACATCACCTGTGCGCTGCATGTGGATTAGACCAGGGAAAAGCCAGGCTGGGCTGATTATTCCTGTGGGTGCAAGCATAAATTAGAGTGGGTGAGGGACGTATGGGCATAGCCGCAGAAGCTGGCACTGGGGACTAATTCTGTCAAGTCAAATCACAGAACCACCTAAAGAGTGCATAAACCGGGACAGAGAGACCTGGGAGGGAAAAAGTGGGTTCCCCCTTCTTGGGTCACTAGTCCCGTGGGAGGGCATGAAAACTAGGACGGGAGCTGGGATGGCTAGATAGAGAGGCACTCAACAACACCCGTGAGGGCTGGATGGTTGAGTTGGTTAGATAGAACTAAGCTTTAATACCCATTGACAAGTACAAGATCCAAATGGGATGGGGGACAGACTGGTCTTCTGCTACACATACTGGCAAACCAGGGTAGGGGGCGGGCCTGGTGGGGGTTATTGTGGGTCACCCCGACTAGGCTGCAGCTCCCACTGGTTGATGTAAGGGCCGAACCAGACTGGACTGCAACACCCATTGGTTCCAGTGCAACTCGGGACTGAAAACAGAACCAACCCAGCAATTGCAACCACCAGCTGATTGGGGTGATGGACTGTGCCGTGCCCTGGGCTGGCTACAACATACAAGAATCTGGTGTGCGAATACCTCAAAGTTTTTTTGGAGATCTCCCCAATAGAACTGCTGGACTCAGAACTCTAATCAAGAAAAGACAGAAGACAGAGCAGATCAATCATTCATCTCAGCTATATGTTGGCAGCGAAATATGGGGCAAATGGAGACTTTATAATGGACCATATCAATCAGTGGACGACCTCATCGAGCGAAACTGGCAGCGATTCATAACCGGAGAACTATTAACACCACTCGAGCACATATCTCAGAGTATGCTCCACATCCGGGACTTGGGGTGGGCGGGAAACCGGGTGGGGCTTCTCCCTCAATATCCCCCTTTACCTCAGATACATGATGGAAACAATATGGACATAATAGTATTACCCACTTCCCTATCCCCCTGAACCTTTTTTTTTCTTTTTCTTTCTTTAACTGTAATTAACTATGTAAAAATTGTCAACAACAATACAATAAAATAGATTAAAAAAAAAAAAAAAGAAAACACCTAAAAGTACAAATCTCAGCAATGCAGCACATACACAAAAGAGAAGGAGGGGAACAATCGAATGAGCCATATTTTAATTTTTGATTTTAATTTTGATTTTGATTTAATTTTGATTTAATTTTGATTTAATTTTGATTTTAATTTTTGATTTTGATTTTAATTTTAATTTTTGATTTTAATTTTAATTTTGATTTTCTTTATATTTAAAAGTTTTCCAACAATGTTAATTTAGACAATAGTAATTTTATCTTGCATTCATTAGGTTTTAGTATCTGCTTTTTCATCAAGCTGTGAGCTAAGTTGAAAAGCATTTTATTTTCTCTATCATACTATTATTTCTTATTTAAATATTTAGTGGAATTCATCAGTAAAACTAGGTCTTCAGTTATTTCTGGAAAGAAGATTTTTAAATTTAATTTAATTTCTTAAACACATATGGGTCTATTCAAATTTTTTTCTCTGCATGTCAGTTTTCTGAATTTGTGTTTTTGATGAAATATGTGCTTTTCAAATAAGCTGCCAAAATTGTTGGCATAGAATTGTTTAACACCATTTTAAAACATTAAAAATAGAGCTACCCCATGATGTAGCAATCCCAATACTGAGCTAGTATCCAAGGGAAAGGAAATCAGTATGTTGAAGAAACATATGCACTCTCATGTTTATTGCAACACTATGCATAATTGCCAAATAAGGAATCAACCAAAGTGTCCATCAGTAGATGAATGGGCAAAAAAAATGTAGAAAATATATACATACATAATAGAATACTATTCTATCATAAAATGGTTAAAATCCTGTCACTTGCAACAAGACAGATGAACTTAACAGGATTTGTGAAATAAACCAGGTACCCAAAAATCAATAACTCATGGTTTCATGCCTACATGAACTCTCATAAATTTGATTTCATAGAAGTTGATAGTGGAACAGTAGTTACCAGTGGGTAATGGAGGGAGGAAGGCATTGTGGTTAGTCAATGGATGGATTGTTATAGCTATACAAGAACAAGTTCTGATGTGCTACTGCACATTAGGGTAACTGTATTTAATAATAGCATATATTTCAAAATAGCTAGGAGAGGATTTTTGATGTGTTCACCACAAATTCATTACAAATGTTTGAGGAGATACATAGTAATTATATTCTATTTTTATCATTATGTTTTCAGGTATTGAAATATCATATTGTACCTCACAAATATTTGTGCATAATTGTGTACCAATTAAGAAGAAATCAAATGTTAAAAACAGAAATAAAAAAGCTTTTGATAATATGTGGCAGAAAAAGATATTCCAACAATGATGATCACTATTATAATTATCATTATTTTCATTATACCTTGGGTCTTCTATGAAACAAAAATAACTCTTCTAATACAAATACATGTTTGCTTTAGCTAGAAATGTATGTGATTACTAATTATGACTTTCAGTATACTGCACAACTATATTTCAGTTCCTTGTTGCAACTTCTTCAAGACTTACTCTCTTTGTTTTCCATGTTTCATGAGCAGAAAGAAGGGACAGAAAACAAGAAAAGTTGGTTTTGAAATTAATAGCCTATACAAATGAGAATAAAGCTTTCCCCATTTCGAAAAAAGAAATAATTTTATATACCATGGGAAAATCCAAACTGCCTAAGCAAAAGTATATTTACTGGGTTTGGAGTTATAAACATCATAAATGCCACATTTATTCACTTTGAAAATCTTCATACTTTATTGAATTTACTTAGAAATCATCAAAAATTGTTTTTCTGAGACACTTACACTGTGCCCTCCAATATTCCTTCGACAAACTGAGCTAGGCGGTTTATGGGAAAAGTGCACCAATCAGAGTCCTTCTACCACAAGTAAGTTCTGTTCATCTTGGGCTCACGATGCAAAATATTTTAATTTCTTCCTGTGTATCCATATTCTATTCATAGAAGATAAGGAAAGCAAGTGGATGTATAAAATAATATCTCTTCAATTTAACAAATGTGGTAAGATATCATCAGCTTTAAAAAAATAATAATTTAGGATGGCCGACCTGGGAGGACGGGCATAGAAAGGGAAGCGCTGAAGGAGAGACAGGGCGCGGCTGGAGAGAGATCTGCGGACTAAAGAACCACAGGAAAGAGTGCCAGAAGCTCCCTGGACATGGAGCATCCAAGAAGAAACACATAATTCGGAAGAAATCCAGAGAAGGAACGCAGGAAACACAAAGACCCTGTTAAAACGTGGTGAGTCAGCCCGGGAAGGGGGCGCATCAGCGGGAAACCCAGAGGACCCAGGGCAGCTGGAGACAGCAGGACGGGCTGCCTTTTGTGAAGGCCCCCACCAGTAGCAGCGGCCCCTCCCCTCATGGCAGAACTTTCAGCAACCAAAGCTGTGAGACTGCTTGGCAACACGGGCCCCTGGAGGCACCTAGCTTGGCGGCTTTGTGGCGCTGGGTCGCACAGGAACCCAGAGAGGTGGAGTGCGCCAGAGGTGAAAAAAAACCCCGATTTTCGGGCTTTTCGCTCCCTGAGAGAACTATACTGAGACTGTCCCTGCTCAGTGCCCCTGGTCCCCCAGAATTCTCCCAGTCTGAGGCTGTGTGAGAACTGAATGCTCCAACTTGTGTGGGAGCCAGGGCGGAGAGCTCCTACAGGTCCCCCAGTAGTAAGGTGCAGGAGACTTGCGCAGCTTAACTTTCTCTACTGGACATCGCTGGGCAGACCACATAGCACAACAACTTCTGGGGTGCGCCAGCACAACATCTCACTGCTGAAAGCCCAAGGCCCCACATAGGCGGGCACCAGCGGCGGGCGTCAGCGGTGAGCGCCTGTAGCGGGGAGTGCTGCTTCAGTTCCTCTGAGGGATCTGCCTCGGTAAAACCCCTCAGTGCAGCAACAACTTCTGGGGTGCGCCAGCTCAGCATCTCACTGCTGAAAGCCCGTGGCCCCACATAGGCGGGAACCAGCGGCGGGCATCAGCGGCGAGCGCCTGCGGCAGAGAGTGCTGCTTCAGTTCCTCTGAGGGATCTGCCTCCGTAAAACCCCTCAGTGCAGCAACAACTTCGGGGGTGCGCGAGCACAGCATCTCACTGCTGAATGCCTGAGGCCCCACAGAGGTGGCCGCCAGCAGTGCGCGCCTGCAGTGGGGAGTGCTGCTTCAGTTCCTCTGAGGGATCCCCCTAGGAAAACTACCCCAGCACAACAACAGCATCTGGGGTGCAAGCCAGCACAGCTTCTCACTGCTGAATGCCTGTGGCCCCACAAAGGCAGGCAACGGAGGCAGGAAGTGCAGCTTCATTTCCTCTGAGGAATCCCTCTGGGCAAACTCCTCAGCACACCAGCCTCTGAGTTTCACATCAGGCCAGGGTTGGGCAGCTCCACAACTGCAGACCCTGAAACAGTGGCTCAGATACACATAGCTAGAGCTTCCGACGGCCTGACACATACTCCCCCACAGGCCTTAGGGGCGCTAGGGGTCTTCCAAATCCGCCCCAAAACTACAAAGAGCCCTGAAGCTACAAAGTGCTGCTACTAAGCCCTACCCCTGAAGACGCACACAGGACGAAAGGTCTAACCAACAGACCTTAGAGAAACCAAGCTACAGAGGGTTATAGACATTCAGGGGTTGATATAGCTATCCCCCCCTCACCAAACGTCTCCAATAGAACTCAAAGAAATTCTCCTTCAAAAGTAAACCTAAAGGAAGCAGCGAACTCACACCTACTCCAAACTACTGCACAAAGACCAGAAACTGTAGATAAACAAATCAGAGAATACATCCCTGAAATCAACAAGAAACAATAACGCAATGAGAAGAAACTTCAGAAAAGGCAATGATCCGGACGAGAGAGCCAGTACCCCACCAAAAAAAGACCAAAAGCCAATATCTATTTCGGAGATATGAGATGAAGACATGGAAGCTCTACCAGACAAGGAATTTAAAAAAACAATGTTAAAATATGTCAGAGACAATGAGAAGAATTGGGAGGACTTCAAGGAATTCAAGAACCACATAGTCACAGAAATACAGCAAGTCAAGAACAAAGTCCTTGATTTAGAGCACAAAATTGAGAGCCTAACTAACAGAATAAATATAGCAGAAGAGAGGATCTCTGAAACCGAAGACACACAAAATGAACACACCCAGCTCATTAAACAGCTAGAAACAAACCTGAACAAAGCCAATAAGACCATTCAGGAGATGAAAGACAACCTAAGAAAATCTAATATCAGAATTATGGGACTTCCCGAAGGAGCAGAAAGAGAATCAGGAATGCAAACGGTGCTCAACGAAATTATACAGGAAAACTTCCAAAACACTTGGAACATGAATCCAGCCCAAATCCAGGATGGACAGAGAACTCCCAATAGATATGATCCAAAGAGATCCTCACCCAGACACATGGTGCTCAAGTTCCACTCCAATGAGGACAAGGAAAGAGTCCTGAGACAAGTACGAAGCAGAGAAAAGATCACATATAGGGGAAAACCAATCAGAATCACTGCTGACTTCTCTGAAGAGACTCTACAAGCAAGGAGAGAATGGACAAAGATCTTCCAAATCCTGAAACAGAACAACTGTCAACCAAGATTAATGTACCCAGCAAAGATCTCATTTATATTCGAGAACGAAATCAGATACTTCCATAGCAAAGAGAAACTTGAAGAATATGCCAGCACAAAACCAACACTTCAAAATCTCCTTAGAAACGTGCTAAATCCAGAAAAAACAGGGGCAAACCATAAGCAAAGATGGAAAACAGGAAGGTTTCCCCACTAAAGTCCACACAAGGAGGGGCAATTACACAGTTACCAACACCCACAAAGACACATATGTATGGCAGGGCAAAATCGCAGCATCTCAATATTGACTCTTAACACAAATGGTCTAAACTCACCAATCAAACGGCACAGATTAACGGAATGGATCATCAAACAAGATCCAACTATCTGTTGCCTACAAGAGACACATCTAACCAGAAAAGCCTCTAAGAAATTTAAAGTGAAGGGATGGAAACATATATTTCACGCCAATGGACGAGAAAAAAAGGCTGGGGTAGCTGTCCTAATTTCAGATGATATAGACTTCAAGCTTACAGACATCAAAAAGGACAGAGAAGGACATTATATATTGGTGAAAGGATTGATCCATCAGGAAGCAATTACCATCGTGAACATATATGCACCAAATCCCAATGCGCCTAGCTACGTGAAGCAATTACTTACAGACTTAAGGGGAGACATAGATATGCACACAATAGTAGTGGGTGATCTTAACACCCCACTAACAACAATAGACAGATCAACAAAACAAAAACTCAACAAAGAAACAACAGAGCTCATACAAACAATAGAACAACTGGACTTGGTTGACATTTATAGAACTTTTTACCCTAAGGCCACAGATTATACAATTTTTTCAGCAGTACATGGCACCTTCTCCAGGATCGACCACATGATAGGACACAAAGCAAATCTAAGTAACTTCAAAAAGATAGGAATCATACCATGTACCCTCTCAGACCACCACGGAATGAAACTGGAAATCAGCAATTCAAAATGCCCCAGGAAATACAGAAACTCTTGGAGGTTGAACAATATGCTATTGAACGAACAATGGGTCAGAGAAGAAATTAAAGATGAGATCAAAAAATTTATGGAAACCAATGAAAACTCTGACACAACATTCCAAAATTTGTGGGACACAGCCAAAGCAGTGCTACGGGGTAAATTCATCGCAATTGGAGCTCATGTCAAGGCCCAAGCGAGGCGCCAAATACAGGAACTAACCACACACCTTCAGGAATTGGAAAAGCAGCAGCAGATGAGCCCCACATACAATAGGAAACAAGAAATCATCAAAACAAGGGAGGAAATCAACCATATACAAATAAAAAAAACCATACACAAAATCAATAAATCAAAAAGCTGGTTTTTTGAGAAGATAAACAAAATAGACACCCCACTGGCCCAACTGACAAAGAAAAAACAAGAGAAAGCAAGAATTAACAGCATCAAAGATGAAAAAGGCAACATAACAACAGACATTGCAACCATTAAGAACATAATTAGAAATTACTACAAAGCACTGTACTCCAACAAATCAGAAGACCAACAAGAAATGGAAAAGTTCTTAGATTTATACAACCTGCCGAAACTTAGCCCAGAGGCAACAAACGACCTGAACAAGCCCATAACTGAAGTAGAGATTGAATCAGTGATTAAAGAACTCCCAACAAAGAAACGCCCAGGTCCAGATGGCTTCACTACAGAATTCTACAAAACATTCCGAACAGAACTAAGCCCAATCCTCTACAAACTCTTCAATACAATAGAAAAGGAAGCGACCCTTCCAAACTCATTCTATGAAGCCAACATTACCCTAATCCCAAAACCAGACAGAGATCCTACAGAGAAAGAAAACTACAGACCTATCTCTCTGATGAACATTGATGCTAAGATACTCAACAAAATCCTAGCCAATAGAATTCAAAAAATCATCCGACAGATCATTCATCCAGATCAAGTAGGATTCATCCCTGGAATGCAGGGATGGTTCAACATTCGGAAATCCATAAATGTGATACACCACATCCAAAAACTGAAAAACAAGAATCACATGATAGTATCAATAGATGCAGAAAAAGCTTTTGACAAAATCCAACACAATTTCCTGCTAAAAACCCTAACCAAAGTAGGCATCGATGGAAAAATCCACAACATAATCAAAGCAATATATGAAAAACCCAACGTCAGCATCATACTGAATGGAGAAAAACTGGAACCCTTCCCACTAAGATCTGGAACAAGACAGGGATGTCCACTTTCTCCACTGCTATTCAACATAGTCCTAGAGGTACTTGCTGAGGCCATAAGACAAGAAAAAGAAATCAAAGGAATCCAAATTGGAAATGAAGAAGTCAAACTTTCACTATACACAGATGACATGATTCTTATATAGAAGAGCCAAGAGGCTCACCACAGAGACTCCTAGAACTTATACGAGAGTTCGGTAGTGTGGCAGGGTACAAAATTAATGAACAAAAATCAACAGCCATAGTGTATGCAAACAGCCTCAAGTTGGAAAAAGATCTAACCAGCAAAATACCATTCAAAATAACAGAGAAAAGTATGAAGTATCTGGGAATTAACCTAACCAAAAATGTAGGAGACCTATTTGAGGAAAACTACAAACCACTTAAAAAAGAAATTGAAGAAGACCTCAAAAGATGGAGTAACATCCCATGCTCCTGGATAGGTAAAATCAATATCATTAAAATGTCTATATTGCCGAAGGCGATATATACATTCAACGCAATTCCAATCAAATTGCCCGAAACATTCTTCATGGAACTGGAAACAATGATCCAAAAGTTCATCTGGAAGCACAAAAAACCACGAATAGCCAGAACCATTCTGAAGAACCGGACGTTAGCAGGGGGAATCACAGTTACAGACCTCTGCACATACTATAGGGCAGTGGTTATCAAAACAGCCTGGTACTGGCACAAAGATAGAGAGGAAGATCAATGGAGCAGAATAGAAACACCAGACAGGAATCCACATAGATACAGTCAAATAATCTTTGACAAAAAGACAGACAACAATCCAAGCAAATGCGAAGGTCTGTTCAATAAATGCTGTTGGGACAACTGGTTGATAGCCTGTAGAAACAAAAAGATAGACCCACATCTCTCACCATACACTAAGATCAAATCTAAATGGATGAAAGACCTAAACCTACATCCAGAAACCTTCAAACTTTTGGAAGAAAATGTTGGAAATACACTGCAACACTTAGGAGTAGGCCCTAACTTCCTAAAAAAGACTCCAAAAGCAGTAGAAATCGAGACCAAAATAAACAATTGGGACCTCATCAAACTAAGAAGCTTCCGTACAGCTAGAGAAACAATCAACAAAGTAAAAAAGCAACCCACAGAATGGGAGAAGATCTTTGCGCACGACTTAGGTGACAGAGGGCTAATTTCCAGAATATACAAAGAACTACAAAACAACCAAAATGTCAAAACAAATAAGCCACTCAAGAAATGGGCATGGGAAATGAGCAGACATTTCACAAAGGAACAAACCCAAATGGCAAACAAGCATATGAAAAAATGCTCAAGTTCCCTGGCAATGAGGGAAATCCAAATGAAGACAACCTTGAGGTACCTCCTAACTCCAGTAAGGATGGCACACATACGTAATACCACCAACACTTGTTGGCGAGGATGTGGGGAAAAGGGAACCCTTCTCCACTGCTGGTGGGACTGCAGACTTGTACAGTCCCTATGGGAATCCATTTGGCGAATACTCAAACAACTGAAAATCAACATACCATATGATCCAGCAATAGCACTACTAGGGATATATCCAAAACATCTCCCACTCAAGAAACCAACATGCACGCCTATGTTCATAGCAGCACAATCAGTAATTGCTAAAACATGGAAGCAGCCAAAATGCCCATCAATAGAAGACTGGATAAGAAAGCTATGGTTCATCTACTCTATGGAATACTACTCAGCTATTAAAAAAAACGAAATGCAGTTCTTTGTGGATAAATGGGCCCGACTGGAATCGATCATGCGAAGAGAAATGAACCAATCCCAAAAGGTTAGATACCACATGTTTGCCTTAATTTGAGATGAAAAGATGACAACCTGAAAGATAGTACCTGTATATTGTAATATTATTGCAATCTCTAACAACCTGTATCCAATACAATAAGATAATGCGATATAATCTATAAACCAACAATTAATGTCAGAATACTTAAGATCTGCGTCGAAAAACTGTAAAACCTACTATACCCTCTATACGCTATGTTAATCCGCAATGGGGGGGGAGTGCACGGAAGCCTTTCAGGACCATAAAAAGAGTGAGGAAAAAGTACAATATAGCCTATCATGATCAAATCTGGTAATTCATAGACAACAGACTCAAAGCGGCACTAAACAATAGTAGAACTACTATACCAGTGCATGTGGGGGGAATCGGGCGTGATCCTGACAACCTCTTAACAGGAGGTCATGTGCGTGGAGTAGGGGTGCACTCCAGGGTGGAGCAGGTGGCAAGGAGAAAGCCTGGATTCCAACCATGAAGACTCCCAGACCTTCACCACAAACTATTAATACGAGCAACAAGGACTATATCCCCACTGCCAAGGAGGCCACAGGGAATTGGATGCCCTCAGAGGCCGAGTACTCTGAGGTCACCCACCCCCAACCGAAGCTCCTGCAAGGGATGGGAAGAAGTCTAAACACTACCGTACGGAAACCAACGTCATCAGAAAGACAACCAGAAGCCCTGAGCGGTCCGCAGAAACAGAAGAACAATAAACGTCCTTCGGGACCAGGGAGGAGAGCTTTCTCTGGACCAAGCCTGGCTCCACCTCTGGACCCCTACCCTCTCCCTCGCAATGACCATCGGGATTGCTCCGAAAACCCCTCATAGCAAACAAACAATGATACAAACTAAAAAAAAAACTAAAATAAATAAACAAACAACAAAAAGTAGAGCTTGGAATCTGACAGGAAAGAGCTGGCATGGATTGGCTCATGCCTCGCTGGGTAGGACATGATGATTAGTCACTCTTCACCATGGTGTTGGGGACTTTCCTGCACATCCCCCCCCCCCCAAAAAAAAATGTTCTGCATCTTAATTGTTGACAAATGTCTTGTTAGAGTTACAAGCCAGTCTAGATTATCCTAAAATCTGCCAAGATCAGCAAAATTATACTTCAACACAACAAATGGCTAAATGCTAAAATGAAATAGACACAAGACAGCTGAATGGTACCTTATAGCCATTTTAAGGTATATAGCAGCCGGTCCTGTGTACAAACTAAAATTGAAATGTCAATGAGCAAATCATAGGTTGTGGTTAAGAACTTGTTTTTTTTTGTTTGTTTGTTTGTTTGTTTTTTTAACATACTGATTACGCAAAACCATGTCAATTCCATAACGTTACAAATTGCTGTTGATGTTATATTGGGACTCTTAATTGACTGGGATGATATTCTACCAGCTCTAACTTTGGACCAGAAATGGTCTCCCCAAGAAGCTGTTCAACCCATCTGACAATAAGTAGCTGGACTCTATGCTTGGTATATGTTTGCAAGGAAAGAATCTTGATGGAATTTGAACTGTAATACTACATCAAGGTGGAGGAATCCACCAGGGGTGAGGGACGTGGGGAGGGGTGGGGGGATTCCCAGAGCCTATGAAACTGTCACATAATGCACAATAATTAATAAAAAAATAATAATAATAATTTAGAGATCATGCATAACCTGGAACAAAACTGTGTAAAGCCCTGAGTTCAGCAGAAAGCTGCTTCCTCGTGTTTATGGTCTTTATATGAGCTGTAATTTCCCCTGGAAATCTGACTCCCACATCCCACCCAACCATTTCTTCTTTCATTCATTCCTTAATCCAATATTTACTCAGCATCTACAGTACCCTAGGACCTGAGTAAATGCTGAATTAAGGAATTAAAGAAAGATTGATTAATGAATGGCTCATTTTTCCCTCTCCATATCTGTCAGTATCACTAGCACAATGCCAGTGCAAAGGCAACGAGAATTTCTACTCACTGAATAATCAGCAGTCTAGGAACAACTTCACCTTTTTTATTTCTGACATATTTCAAACTCATTAAAGTATTTCCAAGATTTTGCACACATGGAAAGATCCTGCTATGACACATAAAAAGATCTACACTTGGGCCAGAATTCCTTTCTGGAGCAAGTGGACTAAGCTAAAACCAAAAGCAGAACAGATGCAAGGAGCTCTGAGTGAAATCTGTCATCCTACCTGGAATGATAATAGCAGATAATCAAGGCAAGGAATGGAGGAAGACATTTCTATCTTCATGCATGCTGAACTGCAGCACACATAATCATTTGCAATTTCTCTAACTGGCGTAGTGTTCATTGGGAGCTATTTTTGTAGAAAAGAGCAGAATAATACCTTAAAAAAAATAGCCCAGTGGATAGCACTGGCTGAAAGAATCAGATTTGGGTAGGATCAGAACATGTTTCAAAGATCTACTGTCCAGCCCAGCACAGTAGCCTAGCAGCTAAAGTCCTCGGCTTGCATCCATCAGGATCCAATACGCGTGCCAGTTCGTGTCCTGGCAGCCAGCTTCCCATGTAGCTTGTGGCCTGGGAAAACATTTGAGGATGGTCCAAAGCTTTCGGACCCTGCACCTGCATGGGAAACCTGGAGGAATCTCCTGGCTTCAGATCAGTTCACCTCCGGCTTTCCAAAAAAAAAAAAAAATAAAACTAAAAAAAAAAAAAAAAAAAAAACATGGGTAAAGCAACAGCTTTCATTGGTCAATAAGCTACCTGAAAACAATGTCTATCTAGAAGCATGGGTTATTAGGTCAAAGAATAGATAGATAGATAGATAGATAGATAGATAGATAGATAGATAGATAGATAGATAGGCATCTGATATATGAACAATGATTTGTAACCATGATAACCAAAGTTCCAGAATATATTCAGCACTCTACAAGTATTCAGCAATATACAAGTATATTCAGGATCTACAAGTAAACCCCACAGAAATCCTTTTAACATTCATATCCTACAACATTTCTAACACCCATGCCTTGACAGCCACTAATCTAATTTCGGCTCTATATTTCACATAAATGGAATTATAAAATGTATACAATTTTCGAGTCTGGCGTCTTTCACTTGGCATGATTTCCAAGGTTCATTCACATCATATACATCAGTTTGTTATTCTTTTAATGGTTGAATGATATTGTAATTGTATTGATATACAATATTTTGTTTATCCAATCATTCACTGGTGGACTTTTGGATTATTTCCAAATTTTGTGTATTGTGAATAGAATTGCTGACTATTCATGTCCAAGGTTTTTTTGAACGCTATTTTTGGATTGTTTTGATATCTAGAAATGGAAATACTGGATCATGATAGAATTCTCTATTAACTTATAAAGAACTATCAAATTGCTTTTTTTAGTAGCAAATTTTTTTTATTTTTATTTTTATTCCTCGTAGAAAAATATGAAGTTAACTTGCTATTTAAAATAATCAAGTATAAAGCACTTTGCACTATTTTTATTTTACGATGTTATTTTTTATGAGTAAGCTCCTACTATTATCACCATTTTGTTTTTTACAGCTAAAACTTGGGCTCCAACAAATACAGTAACTTGACAAAACCTAGGTCTCTGTTGGTAATAAATCTGGACTTTTAGCCACTACAACTTCACATGCTGTAACTGTTCAGACAGCTTTGGGAAAATATGAGAAACCCTGGAATGTATTCACGGAAATGCCTGCCCGCACTCCACCCCAAACAACCTGTGGATCCTTTTAGTTCTCTTAATATATTAAAATATTCTATGCACTAGGTATATTCACAGATAATACTGGATTTAATTACCACTCTATACATAGAAGAATTCAGAGTAAGCAGTGATAAGTAATTTATTCAAGATTTCAGAAAATTAACAGCACAAAAGGGTTTACTAATGTCAAGAACACTGTTCTACCAGAAATACTGTGAGGTGGTAAGTGATAACCAAATTTAATGAATAATCCAGAATTGAATATCACCTTTAAATATCTTTAGTAAAAACCTAGAGATCAACTTTTTAGAAGTACCTGCATCAGCATAATCCTTTTACAAAGGAAATCTTCTAAGCTTTTGACCAAAAGCTGTCACATGGGATATTTCTAACTTCTTGCTTGAAATGATTATAAATCTGAGAAAAACATAGGAAAAAGGCACTTTCAGGTAGCAGAAAACAGAAAGAAATGGATAGTAACCCTTGAAAGAGGATAAATAAACAAGCTAAATCTGTGATTTTCCAGTTTGTTGTCTCCGAACAGAATTTCTGTCACAGCACAAAGAGATTAATCCAGGAGGATCTTGGGGATACTCTGTTTAGAGAAGATACATTTGAGAGTTTGGAATATTAAGTTGCTAGAAGTCACAGAGTTTCTTCTACTCCTCAGTTAAGTGCTGTGTGTATATATATTCTTCAATGTATTGTCTAATCTACTTTTGAACAGTAATAGAAAAGCAGGCACTTCTATTTCTTGTCTAATATGCTTATGTCTCTGAGTAGATAGACTGCAACATTTTCCCTTGTCAAGAACCTGAATATCTGTAGTGTATCTGTTAAGGTTCTCAAGCAAATTGGGAAAAGAGGATGCGTATCTGTCTTTCACAAAATCAAGTAAATTTTTTTTTCATCAAAGAAATGAGAAGAATCAAGGACAATTCTGTGTGATCAAAATGAACTAAGACAGATACTCCTATGACTAGCTGTGCAGCACAGCCAGCCGCCAGCAACAAAATGCCTTCAGACCATGACACAGCAGAGGTGATGCAGTGACCATGTCACCAGTGAGATCCGACCCTCCCACCTGCTGCCAATGGAGGAGAGCTCCACGCCCAATACAGGTGTCACCCTGGGTCCCTTCATGGTGCTTAAGGATGTGTAAGACACAGAAACAGTGAATCATATTCGTAATTATGAAAGAATGTGAAGGCAGATAATCCCCAAATCAAAGCACAAAACACATCCAAAATAAATAATTAGGATATATATGGAAAAAATGGCAGGACCAAAACGTTACTTACTGTTAACAGCCTTGAATATAAATAGTCTAAACTCACCAATTAAAAGACACAGACCGGCAGAACGCATTAAGAGAACCCCTCTATTTGCTTGCTGCTTGCAAGAAACACACATTACCAGCAAAGATTCAAACACACTAAAAGTAAAGGAATCAAGAAAGAGCAAAATAGAGCAGGAGTAACCACCCTAATGTCAGTCAAAATAGACTTTTACATAAAAAAAATGTGGAAAGAGACAAAGAAGAGCATTATGTAATGATTAAAGGATCAATTCAACAGTAAAATCTGACGCTACTGAGTGTACAGACACCCAACACCAGGGCACCTGGGTACCTAAAATGAAAGTAAATGAACCTGAAGGGAGACATTCACACCAATATAATAATAATGGAAGATTTCAGCTTCCCACTTTTATCAACTGACAGATCAACTAGGCAAAAAATTGAAAAGAAACAACAAAACTAATCTGTACTATGCACCAAATGGATCTAATTGATATCTAGACAACATTCCTTCTAATAGCAACAGTGTACACATTTTTTTTTCATCAGTACATGGAACTTTCTGTATAAGGAATCCTATGATAGGCCATAAAGCAATCTTAATAAATTCATCCAAAAAGTTCTACTCTTAACATGTCTTTCCTGAACATGATGGAACAAGATTAGAAATTCATAACTCAAGAAACTTAATAAATGTCTAACTTAAAAGATTCTAAAAAAATGTGAATACATTCTCCTGAATCAATAGTTGACAACAGAAGAAACTAAAAGCGAAATCAAAACATTCCTGGAAATGAATGAAGATGACAGCAAAACTTATGGAATAAAACAGCAGCAGTGTCAAGAGAGATACTCATAGCAATTAGCGCTACATAAATTGAAAATGCACCAAATAAACAATCAAACACTGAATTTCAAGGATGTACAAGAATAGCACTCTAAATCCCAAATTAGCTGAGGAACTAAAAATTAAAATTAGAGAAGAAATTTAAAAAATTTATACTGCCAAATGATATAAAGGGCAGTGAAGAGTTGGTATTTTGAAAAAAAAATAGGAACATCATAACAAAAGTCAAGTAAAGTTACTGAAAATATGTTTCTGGCCTAGCAGCTAAAGTCCTCGCCTTGAACACCCCGGGATCCCATATGGGCGCCAGTTCTAATCCCGGCAGCTCCACTTACAATCCAATTCCCTGCTTGTGGCCTGGGAAAGCAGTCAAGGATGGCCCAAAGATTTGGGACCCTGCACCCATGTGGGAGACCCGGAAGAGGTTCCAGGTTCCCGGCTTTGGACCTCTCTGTCCTCTCTGTATATCTGACTTTGTAATAAAAATGGATAAATCTTTAAAAAAAAAAAGGAAGAATAAAAGAAATTATGTTTCCACAAAAATTAAAGAAAAAAGTTAAGAGAATGAAGGAGTGGGATTGGTGTAGGTAAAGAGGGAGTGAAAGAAGTATTATTATCTTCTTAGAATTTTACCTATGAAATATATGAGATCTGTTCTCTTTATAATAATAAAAATTTTTAAGTGCTGAGCATATCTATAATATATATCTACATGCAATACTTTGACTTGTGCTTCTTCAAGCAATTGGAGATATACAAGCATGATTACATACACACACACATACAGAATATACATGATGATAATGACTGACAAGTCCGAAGGACCTAGAGCAATACAAAAGGCAGAAATTCCAACAGAGTTCCATGGTAGCCTTGAGCAGAATTCCTTTTCTTTCAGAAAATTTGATGTTTACTTTAGGGCTCTCAACTCATTGTATGAAGATGCCTCAAAATATTCAGAGTAATATTCACTTAAAGACAAGTGATTTTCTTTTTTTTTATTTGTTTTGTTTTTGTTTTTTTATTATTATTATTTATTATTTTTAATTCATTAATTACATTGTATTATGTGACACAGTTACATAGGTACTTGGGTTCTCCCCACTCCTCCCCAAACCCTCCCACCATGGTAGATTCCTCCACCTTGTTGCATAACCACAGCTCAAGTTCAGTTGAAATTCCCCCGTTGCAAGCGTATACCAAACATACAGTCCAGCATCTTATTGTCCAGGGCTCGGCGGCGTGGCCTAGTGGCTAAGGTCCTCGCCTTGATCCCATATGGCCGCTGGTTCTAATCCCGGCAGCTCTACTTCCTCTCTATCTCTCCTCCTCTCAGTATATCTGACTTTGTAATAAAAATAAGACAAGTGATTTTAAACATCAATTATAGTTGTGTCATGGTTTCATAGTAACATCTAGACACAGACCATGCAACTGGCACCATAACCTAGCCAACTTGAAAAATGAATCTAACCATCACACTTAATAAATCCCCAAGTTTGTACTTACTCAGGTGTCAAGGAGGAATAATAAAAGCGTTTGCCTCGTGAGATTACAAGATAAAATGTGTAAAGTGCTCAGAATACAACATTTAAAATTGTCCTTCCTTTTTTCATAACCTTCAAGTTATCTGTTGTGATGGCTGATGTTGTCTGCCTAGTGGGGGGGGGGGGGGGTTTGAATGAGAATAATCTTTAAACTGGTGAAGTCTAAATAAAGCAGATTGTCTCAAGCATTCAGTTAAGGCCTAAATAAAGCAAGGAGCTAAGCCTGCCTCCCTAAGAGGAGGGAATTCTCTTACTGATCACTTTTGGACTTTGTACTGTTAACTCTTCTGGGTTATCAACTGGCTTCCATACTGGTTCTGCACCATTGGCTCTCTTGGGTTCTAGGCTACTGGCCTAAGGTTGCTTTGACTCTGCAGACTGCTGGTGCTTAACTATATCAGCACATATTCCTTATAATAAATGTCTGTATGTACACATCTTATGAGTGTTTCCTAGCAGTCAGGCTGGTCTATACATTCATTGTTGTATCCTCTGCAAATATACAAAGTTTAGAGAGGCAGTACCTATAGCTGAGATTTTTTACAAAGGTTTATTATTTTTTTTTATTACAAAAGCAGATATACAGAGAGGAGAGACAGAGAGGAAGATCGTTCATCTGCTGGTTCACTCTCCAAGAGGCCACAATGATTGGAGCAGTGCCAATTGGAGCCAGAAGCCAGGAGCCTCTTTTTTCCCTCAGTGTTTACCTATCTCTTTACTTTCTTCCTCCATGTTTTGTCATTGAGAATACTTTTTATCTTTCTTGAATCAAATATTACGGCCTGTTTTCTGGAGAGCTTGCTCTTCTGTCTTCTTCTCATCTCTTTAACTTGGGGTGACTCCCAACACAGAAATCACTTCAATTTAATTTGTCAACTATCTTTAGAATAGAGACTACATGCCAGGCTGTGAGTTAGGTTATAGAAAAATAAAGAATATAGTATTTTCTGTATAGTATCTTCTATAGTATAGAAGTTCTCCGTCTATCTAAATATCTAAGCAACTCTAATACAACAGTGAAAGGATGATGTGCTCTGCTCTATGGGTACATAGAACTACAAGTTCTTTTTTTTTTACAAGTTTTTTTTTTTTGTGACTCATTATCTACTTTTATTTGCCATTATAAAAAATAGAGGATTTATTGCATTTTAAAAAATCTGTTAGTTTGGTTGCTGAATCTATTTCATATACATTAATTATTGATTCTTGATTCCCTTATTTATTGCTCTACTGGCCAATTTTGGAGAGCTAAAAGGTAAGAAAGCATAGACTACAAAGAATGTTATTAAAGTCTGTCTTCAAGATATTTCAAAAAATAACCAAAAGGGATGGAAGTTAATCATTATTGAACGAAGCATTTAAACTTTTCTCAAGTGTTTTAATTAGATTGTCTAATCCTTTCTTATTTTGTTTAAATATTTTTCTTTAATTGAAAAGGTAGATATACAGAGAGAAGATACAGAAAGATCTTCAGTCAGCTGGTTCACTCTCCAAGTACCGCAACATCTCCAGCTGAACCGTTCCAAAGCCAGGAGCTAGGAGCTTCTTCTGGGTCTTCTACGTAGGTGTAAGATCCCAGGGCTTTGGGTCATTCTCGCTATTTTCCCAGGCCACAACGGAGAGCTGGATGGAAAGTGGAGCACCAGAGACAGAAATGAGTATGAATATTGGATCCCATTCATGTAAGGAAGGATTTTGCCACAAGGCTCTCATGCTGGGCCCAGTCCTATATTTACACAGCAATTATTGCCTGCATTTTATGCAGCAAATTTTCGTATTTTGTAAATTTGCATAATTGGTTAAAGTTCTAAGGACTAAGATGTGACAGTTCTTGGAGTTGTACCCAGCTTTATGTAACTCCAAATCCAAGGTCAGACACTACAAAAGATTATCTTTTTATAGAATGAGAAAATACTCCAGGACAATTTGTGTTTCCTAAAGAGATTCCAGGTATTCAAGGCCAGCCCCTCAGAATTAGGAATGGACTTGAATATGGTAGACTCTACACTTCTTAGACACTTGTCTCATTTCAAGTTGCATTTCTGGTTGAAAATTCTGGATTGTTATTTAGTATATAAATAATCTTCTTAATAAAAAATTTAAAACATGATAATAACCTCTATCAAATAACTGAGTATTCCTATGAATTTGGAACTCTGTTAATCCATTAATACATGCTATCTCTTTTTAAAATTACTTCACTTTAGAGAATTCTGCTATGCATCAATGTTTTCCAGAGTAGCGGTGGACCTGAAAAAGATGGGCAGCTTCCCTGATACATTAATATTCCATCCCTCCAAGGGAGCTTCACCTTTCACATATATGTGTATTCACATTTTTCTCTCTATCTCACGTGACCCTTCTATACCTTTAGCCAGGAGTTTTACAGTGTCAGCATCTCTAATGTCATAACCTAACAGGTGACAGCCTAACAGAGAGTTGGTCGAAAACAGGAATGTTTGACAATTTCTTTACAACTGGATTTCATTGCTCAGATGCAGGCTATGGCCTATACCATTTATATCTAAAATTTTTGGCTAAGAGTTGCTTCCAGACTTGCCCTTCATTTGTCCCTTTCAAAACACCTCAGTATTCAGTAAGCATACCGCAGGTAACCACTCTGTCTTCACACTGGGGAACAGAACTATAATAAGGAACATAAGTATGAATCAAATGTAGTCTTTATCTTCAAATAATTTTGTCAAGCAGGAATCATCCTTCTTTTCTCCTTAACCTTTATAATTTACTCCGTAATGTCACTATCCCCTGCCTCAGTGCCATCTTCCCTGCCACTGATGCAGAACATCATATTTCACTGATTTCCTTTTTAAACTTTCATTTTCCAATTCATTCTTCACACTAAAGTTAGAAAACTATAGTTGACCATGTTGTGCTTCTATTTGAATCTCTCCAATGACTTCCAATAACTGTAGGATTGAGCTTAGTCTTCTTGGTGCAATGTAATGTCAAAGGCAACTCTAATTATTATTATTATTATTATTGTTATCATTATTAAACCTACCAGCCTCTCTTTCTCAAAAAAAGGCCATTATCTTCTGCAGTGATAGCAAATCATTTTAACTTTATCATATCAACTGTGCTTTTTTATATCCCTGAGTCTTTGCATAGCCCATTACCTGGGCCTAGAAAAGTATTGCTCATTTGTAAAATGGACTCTGAACTGATGATGGATGAGGCATGTAAAAAAAATGGTCTAGACAAAATACCTGACTTAAGAAACTTGTCAGTGGGAAGAAGCACATGAAGGAAACTGTTCGTTGTTTTCTACCCTGATTCCTAAGTGCGCCTCATGGTGTCCTGTATATCCAGTTATACAAAAGGGCCATTTGTAGTTTCCCAAGGTACTACTGCCTATCAACTGGATAAATGCATAAAACTTCTTGTGAGGCATGATATCTGAGAAGTGATTTTTTTTTAAGGTTACCTTTACCTACCTTCAAACACTGATTTAAAAGTCATGCTGCCCTTTGATGCCTTCCTGTAGGACAAAGGAACCCAAAGCTTATCTACATGTAGATATTCTATTAATATGTAATGACTCTTAGGACAGGAAGGAAATGGAACTACATTTCCTTTTTGGACATTTCCAGCTAAATGAAGAAGGAAAATGGCCTCAGTTTAATGAAAGAGGCTGCTCTTGGGAATGTGTTGAAGGGAAGGTTACAAAAGCAATCTTTGAAGGAATATGGACAAAGCACATTCATCATTTCTCCCCAGGAAAGTGATTATCAGGAGAAAGGTAGCTTCAAGGCCAGCTCTGCCCTGCTTGACAAAAGATTCTATTTACATTTCAAGAGAGGACAAGAAAGAATGGCCCTCATACAGGCTATTTTATACAAGGCCTTCTCTGCCTTCCCCAGACACAGTCTGACCCTATGATTTCCAAAGGCATTGCCCCTTCCCATAGCTCAAGCGCTTCACCTGTCCAGGATTAGAAACATCCCCCCAGGAATCCACTCTCACTCTCTGGAAAAGTTATTTTTCCAGAAACAATTCTGACTGTATATTTCCTTGGTTCCTATGTCTCCGTATATATTGTTTAAGAGAAAAATTTAAATTTTTAAAATCTTCCAAATCCTTCCTACCTCTGGAGACCCCTGCTTGCCTCAGGTATGGTACTATTTAGTACGCCCTTGTCCACCATTTCATACCTAAATGTCTTAGTGTTGTGAGGAGTCAGAGGGGATATTAGGCAGTTAGGGTCTCTGGTCCCTGATGAACTTACCTTTTAAAATGTAAAATGCGGGCCCGGCATGATTCTAATCCCAGTGGTCCTGCTTCCCACCCAGCTCCCTGCTTGTGGCCTGGGAAAGCAGTTGAGGAAGGCCCAAAGCCTTGGGACCCTGCACCTGCGTGGGAGACCTGGAAGAGCTCCTGGCTGCGAATTGGCTCAGCTCCAGCCGTTGTGCTCACCTGGGGAGTGAATCATCAGATGGAAGGTCTTCCTCTGTGTCTCTCCTCCTCTGTATATTTGCCTTTCCAATAAAAACAAATAAATCTTTAAAAAAAAATGTGAAATGTGTTTCTCCTCATTTCTTACCCTTTTAAGAGCACATTCTTCCCTTGGGGAAGATAAAGGGTCAGAATCAACATATCAGTCCCTCCACATCTCTTAAGAGTTGTCATAACAAAAGGGAGGAGGCTTGGCCCACACTAATCTCATCTCTGGGTCACTGCCAAAGGGATGGCCCTTAGTTTTCAGCTTATCATCAGGATGGGAAGAGAAGCCACCAATCTCAACCTGTTGTTCTAGGTGAGGTAGTAGACATCATTGCCCATTGCGAATGAATTTTTTTGTGTGTCTTTCTGTCCTTTGGGTGATTCATATGAACACCCTCCCTGAGATGGCACATAAAAAACATCATTTCCACCATTTCCTTGAGTTTCCTGTCACTACAGCAGGAGCCTTTATTCCTCCTTTTTCTAAATAAATCTTACTCTGCAAACTAGAGTTGTCCACATGAAAATTATTTTTTGTGTGAGAAAAGAAATTCCCAGGAACAGTGTTGTCTGCTCTGCCTGTAATACCATCATCCCAATTTCTTGCTAGTTAGTCTGTTTGCCCTCCCAAATCAATACGCTATTCTTCTCAGCCTACTTATGTCTTAAAAGACTGCAGAACACCTTATGTAAGACCCTCTGTTCTCTTTTTCTTTGTAGATTTGTTTGGCCAATAGAAAACACTGGCAAAAAATAAAGGAAGGAGTTAAGGGAAGATAGGATATGTATACAGTCCCTTCCCCCTTCCAATGACTTGCAGAGTTGTTTGCAGGATTCTATTAATTATTCCTATCATGTTTAATTTGAAAGGCAGAAACAGAGAGACAGCGAGAGAGACTGTCCTTCCAGGGTGTACATGGTCTGAAACCTGAATTGGAAGTAGAGTAAGAAATATTTGAACCAATCATTTACCACATGACATGTGTGCATTGAAGCACTACACACCCACCCCTCCAGTCTATGGGGATGGAAACAGCATTTGGTACTGTCAGTTCCTGGATGGTCTTCCATCACTGATGCTTCTCTTAAAACCATACTAATTTTTATAATGTCTTTATTGAATTCTTTTTGGTTACCTTATTGGATATGCTATTTTTTTCACTGAAATTCTGACTTGATAGTCTAAATCTGGCTAAATCTTCCTCAGAGTTTAAGAGTAATTCAGAGGTGGTGTTAAGTTTTAAACACACTTAAAGTTCTTACGTTGTTACATGCAGTTAATTCCCAAAGCCAAGTTCTCTTTTCACGATTAGTTTGCCACAAGCCAAAATCCAGGACATTATGAATTATTAGGGGTCCTTTATTTCAACAGTAACGGGAGTGGGAGTGGAGGGGGAGCAGAAAGGGAAACATCTCCTGCCATGGTGGCAGGATAAGGGCTGCCAGGGCAGGAGAATGGGGAAAGATGGAGGAGGACAGGGGAGAACAAGGAGAAGGGGAGGGAAGCTAGAGGTGAAGGAGAAGGGAGAGGTTGTATGGGCTCTGTGTTGGCCCCTGGGACTGCTGACTGAGATTATCTGAGCCATAGGTAGGTGGGTGGAGACTGGGGGGAGGGGCAGGAGACATTGGGCATTGGGATCCTCAGATAAGGCACCAGGTTACATCTGACTGATGGATAATAGGAACAAGGCGAATTTTGTCAGTTGTGGGAAAGGGGAAGCAGGAAGTAGCACTGGTTCCAAGATGGGATGTTCGAATCACTCGTCACAGGTGATCTCCCTGGAAATCCTCAAGGCCTGGTTACAAAGTAAACTGTTTATTATGATGATGATGATGATGATGATGATGATTACGTCAGATATATAGAGAGGAGGAGAGACAGAGAAGATCTTCTGTCCATTGAATCACTCCCCAAGTGGCCACAACAGCTGGAGCTGAGCTAATCCGAGGCCAGAAGCCAGGAAAACCTCTGTGTCTCTCACAGGGTGCAGCATCCCAAGGCTTTTCACCATCCTCGACGGTTTTCTCAGGCCACAAGCAGGGAGCTGGATGGGAAGCGGGACTGCCAGGACTAGAACTGGTGCCCATATGGGAACCCAGCAATGCAAACTGCTTCGACAGATTCATACTTGTGTTTATTATATATAACCACCTTGGAATTTTTACTGTCATGATAAAGATAAATACCTAAGAGCACACACCTTACCCATGTTGTTCATGAGATGTCTCCAGCAATTAGCATGATGTATGTCACATTGAAAGTGCTCATTAAATGTTGGCTGACTCCTTACTTGAAAAGGATAAGTAAATCTACATTATTTCTACATACTCTACACCTGATTCACAAAAGCTACCTTATGAATACACTTTGATCTTTTCTGAAAAGGTTTAACCATTTGAAAGCTAACAAAGTAACCTGTCATAGTTTCATGGACAGGAGCAGGAGATACAAGACTCCTGTTTCACACACCAGGGACACATAGCAATACCAGAAACAAGAACATCAATGTTTACACTGGTTCCCAATTCCTTAGTCAGATGGAGCAATAAATGAAAAGAGGACTAGCTGATTCCTGTACATGGAATGAAATTTCATAAGTGAGAAATGCTGAGTTAAGAGAATCAATACTTTCTATACCAGACACTAAGTGTACCTCTACCTAGTTCAAGAGGAAAATCTGTCTCCCAGTAATGAACTGGGATACTATACAAGAATACTAAAAAGATAATTTGAAAGGATCACAATTAATTTTGTACTTTGAGAAGTACAAAAGCATAGGATATCCACACACACATTGTTTCCCA
The DNA here is from genome assembly GCF_030435755.1 of Ochotona princeps. NCBI lineage: Eukaryota > Metazoa > Chordata > Mammalia > Lagomorpha > Ochotonidae > Ochotona > Ochotona princeps. The sequence continues at coordinate 39,307,310 of NC_080833.1, forward strand.
CTGCATACCTTTGTAAAATGAATACTATAACACATATCCGACAGAGTTAGTATGAAAGGCAAATAAATGAAAAGTGAGAACAAATTTGAGCTGGTAACTAAGTGCTACTGAGAATTCATGCATTCATTAATTCAACAAACATTTTGTCCATTCCATGTAAAAAATCATTTTAGCAAAGCCTGAGTTTGTAGTGATGGACAAAACATGACTTGTGCTTTGCTTTCAAAAAATTCTCAGTCTAGTCCACATACTGACTTTTCAGCTTAGGAAACTCTGGGTAAACTATCATCTTTCACATCTGTTAAATATTTCTCTACAAGAATAATGATTTAGACTTAAAGGAATCTCATGACAAATGATATTAGCAAATGAAAAAATAAACAAGAAATGAGAAATCATTTTTGCTTATTTTTAATTAGTCAAAATTTGACTCTTTGCATCTCGATATTTAAATACACATTTGAAGCTAACCAATATATCCTGGAATACAAGAATAATTCAAAATGTAATAATCAATCGGAGAATCAAGATCATGGAATAGGGTAAGGGCACATTTAACCGGACGGAAAAACATTTTATCAGGATGAAGCAGAGAGGACACATTCCAGGAAACAGGAAAGGACAGAACAATAGCGGAGGGGTGCCTAGAGACTGACAGACACAGGAAAGGAGCGGACACAATGGTGTGGTGTGTTGCAGTGGCTGATACTCCAGCTGCATTCAGCTAACAGCGATCTGAACTGCACCAGCATCCAGAACTCCACTAGCAACCAGGTGGGAAGGGACTTTCACTGGGAGCTTGGAGGTAAACCCAGACAAAGAACTGTCCATCCTGCTGGTCTGTTTGATTTGACCCGGAGCAGAGACAGAGCAGCAGATCCCAGATGGACAGTGCAAGAACAGGGTGGATTTCATTGCCCAGTCAGCCCCTTAGAGCTGAATTGGGCATCATTTTGTGTAAGGAGGCAAAGGCAAGAGAAAGGACTGCGTATGCGCTGAGCTGAGAGTGAACTCATTTGTGACTCAGTGAACTGCGGCAACGTGGCATTTTACAGGTTCCACACAAGATAGGTCTGGGTAGCCCTCAAATCTGATGGCCAACAGTTCAAGATTCTACTAGTGATACATGAGGCGTCATTTTGTACACTGTGGCAAAAGCTTTAGGACTGCAGGAGACAACAGTGAACTGCGCATATGCTGAGCTCCCGAGAACTCACTGAGGTCCGTGGATTGCACTGGTCCCACAAGAAAAATGATACTGACTGTGGCATTGTACGGGTCAAAATAGGTCCGTGTGGCACCTAGAGCTAACATCCAACAGGTTCCAACAAGGTCAATGCCACCAACAACCTAACTATATAGGGCACCTTGAGTCTCTCTAATCCTGGGACCTGTTCCAACCGGAAGTGGGAGAAAGTTTGCAGAGACAACGGTGCAGCATCAGCACAGTATCACAGGAGGTGGAGAGTGGTGAGCCAGGAGCTGGGGCTGTGGAAATCATGGTGAAAATCTAACATAAGAATCCAGACCTGGAACTCGCTGGAGGTTGTGGCACAAGTGGCTGCAACAAAGAGTTGCGTGCCATCTGCAATAAATAAAATCGAACTGTAGACTTGTAGGTGACACAGCTTAGAAGCCTGCACCAAGGAGAAGACTCTGCTAACCAGAAGTACAATGACCAAGAGCAAAAGAAGGGACAAAGGCACAATGAATATTACTGAAAACTCCCCTGCAACGGAGCAAAACCCTGTGCCAATGTCAGAGTTAACTGAGGAAGACATCGAGAAAATAGGGTACACAGAATTCAGAAAACTCATTTTAAAGCTTCTGATTAACAATGAGAAGCACATACAAGAGTTTAAGGAAGCAACAAAGCAAATCAAAGCTGATATATCAGAAATTAAGAACACAGTAGAGCAAATTAAAAGTACAGTGGAGAGTCTCCAAAACAGAATGAAGCAAGCAGAAGAAAGAATCTCAGAATTCGAAGATATTTCCTGTCATCAGGAGGAAGCAAACAAAAAACTGGAAGCAGAGCTGGATCAGACCAAAAAAAGTATTCAAGAATTGAAAGACACTATTAAGAGGCCTAATATAAGAGTTATGGGAGTCCCAGAAGGTGCAGAAAGAGAAGCTGAGTTTGCAAATGTATTTAATGAAATAATAAAGGAAAATCTCCCTAATCTGGAGAAAGAATTGGGAAACAAGATCCAGGAGGGGCACAGAACTCCCAACAGGCTTGATCAAAAGAGATCTTCACCAAGACATATGATCATCAAGCTCTCTTTAATTGAACATAAGGAAAAAATCCTTAAATGTGCACATGAAAAAAATCAATTGACATATAACGGAATGCCAATTAAGCTCACAGGAGATCTCTCACAGGAAACTCTAGAGGCAAGAAGAGAATAGAGGGACATATTCCAGATTCTAAAAGCAAAAAAAATGGTCAGCCTAGGATAACATATCCAGCAAAGCTTTCTTTCGTCCTTGAAAATGAAATAAAATTCTTCCACAGTAAAGAAAAGTTAAAAGAATTTGCCTCTTCCAAACCTACCCTACAAATGATACTTCAAGATATTCTCTTAACAGAGAAGAGGGATAGCACCCACCAAAACCAAAGGCAAACGGGAAGAACATCCCAGTAAAGTGACAACAGAAAACTAAATCAATGAAAAATCCATTCCTAAAATGACAGGACCAAATTACCACCCACACATATTAAACTCTGAATGTAAATGATTTAGGCTCAATCAAACGTCATAGATTAGTAGACTCGATTAAAAAACAAAACCCATCTATCTGTTGTCTAGAAGAGACACACTTCACCAAGAAAAATCAGTGGAAACTATATCGCATGGGTTTTGTTGTTTTCTGTTAGTTTCATCGCTTCAAAACACTTTCTTCTGATTAAATCATTCAATGACTCCTAGATCATACAGTAGCATTATTTTCTTCAAGAAGTTTCCTGATTTTCATTTCTTCAGCTACATGTTAGTCATTTAGTAGCATGTTATTTAACTTCATGGTGTTGTTAATTTCTTTTTTCTCCCTGATGTTGATTTTGTTTTGTGGCTCTTCATTTAAGGGGATGTATAGTAACTGTGTAATGGAGACTGTCATATCTAGTAACATGTCATTTAACATCATGGCATGGTAAATTTCTATTTTTCTATCGTTGATTTTGTATTATGACTTCATTTAAGGAGATGTACAGTAGTTGTGTAATGGAGACTGTCATATCTAGTAACATGTCATTTAACGTCATGGCATTATAAATTTCTATTTTTCTTTCTATTGTTGATTTTGTATTATGACTTTTCATGTAAGGGGATGTACAGTAGCTGTGAAATGGAGATTAACATATCCAGATGTGAGGATACAATGTAGTATGCATCTCTACTTCCAGACAAAGATGGACTTACAATGAAACTGTTTACTATATCTTAACAATAGGATGCTGGACTCTCTGTCATTGTCCATGCCCGCAATGATGGACATATGACTGAGTATGAAGAACTATATGTTAGTAATGATATAGAGGAACTAGGTGGGATGGAGAGAATTGGTGAAGGGATAAGGGAAATGCCAGGAGCCTATGGAACTGTATCATAAAATGATAATAATAAAAATAAAATGTAAAAAAGTCAATCAATTTTATATACACATTGACACAGTGAAGGGAAAAAAGATGTGGTTATTTCAATTGATTCAGAAAATGCATTTGACTAAATGAACACGATTCCATGATTAAGAAAATAGTAATAAGGCAGGAATGGGAGAGAATTATCCCAACATAATAAAGACCAAATGAAAGAAACCAATGGCAAACATCATACATAATTAGCAAAAATGGGAAATTCTTTCTTTACAAGGGTTCACACTATCACCGCTTTTATTTTACATAGATCTGGAAATTCAAGCAATAAACATTGGGCAAAAAACAAAACTAAACAAACGAACAAATCCAAAAATTACACAAAAAGCACCCTAACAGATGGACTCAACAAAGTTTGATAATAAAAATTAAAAAAAAATAAGTTGCATTTTTTTCTTTAAAAAAGAAGGGGTATTGGCATCTATTTATTATTCTATATATATTTTTCAAATTTTAGAAATTTTTACTAATTTGAAGATGACAAATTTCATGAATTTCATAGCTACAGTTCCAAGAAGATAAGAATATCTCTCTGTCCCCTCTCCTCCACCACCCAATCTTAGTCAGCTTTTTCTTCCTTTTTTTTTTTATATTCATGCAACCACATAATTATAATCCATTCTATTACTGTCACGGGCAAAATTCACCTTTAACCATAATGTTCAACAAGTAAAAAGCAGAAACATCAGTTACACAATAGTACATTTAAAAAAAAATAGGCCTGGCAACAACAATCATATTACAAGATTCTCATTTCATTCCTATAGTTTTTTTACTTGTATATTAATTGCCACATACCAAAGAAACCATTTTTTAAGGGATTGGCTTATTTTGTTAAACACGATGGTCTCCAATTGCATCTACATTTTTGCAAGAACCAGGATTTCATTATTTTTTATGGCTGAGAAATATTCCATAGTGTGCATATCTATATTTTAACAAAAGACAACCCACAAGGAAAATAAGAAAAACAATCCAATTTAAAACCTCATCTAAAAGAGCAAAGTCCGTAGAAATAACCCTAACCAATGAGAAAAAAGATTTGTGTACTGAAAACTGCTTTAAAAATCATGGAAGAAAATTAAAGGCATAAATAATCTGAACTCATTAATTAAGATAATTAAATTATTTAATGTCTATGCTATTTAAAGTCATCTTCAAATTGTTATGATCTATAAAACTCTCAATGGCTTTTTTTTAAGAAGTAGATGAAGCATCTCTATTGCTGAATAAAAATGGACTTGCAATGAAACTCTTAAATATATCTTGACAATGGGATGCTGGACTTCTTACGTCTATACCTACAATGTCATGATACTCTTAAATAGAAGAATGATGGACTTGTGACTGTTGCTGAAGTACTGTACTGTTGTAATAACCTAGGGGAAAACAGTCAGGAGAGGAATGGGGAACATGGAAGGAGAAATGCCTGAGCCTATGGAATTGTATCATGAAAAATGAAAAATTTAAAAAAGGAATAGGAAAAAATTCTAAAATTCATGTGAACTCCAATGAGACCTTGAATACATAAAAAATGTTAAGGAAAAAACAAAACAGGCAATATTAGGATGCTTCTTGATTTCAAATAATATTTCAAAACTACAATAATCTAAACAGTATGATATCAACATAGAGATATTTAAACAATGGAATAGGAAAGCACAGAATTGATCTCTCACAAATATGGTTGATTAATCTTTGATAAGAATGCTAGGGTTGCACAGTGGATACCAATATATTCACTCTATAAATGACGCAAAGAAAGCTAAACATTCACATATAACAAATATGAAGACAGACCTGTACCTAGAGTCATATAGAAAAAGGGGACTCACGAGAATTAGACCTAAACATAAGGCAGAACTACAAAACTGCTAGACAAAAAAAGAGGGGGGGGGGAGTTTTGTGAAATTGGGTTTGGCAATGATTTCTTGGATACAATAAAAACACAGACAACAAAAAAGTAGATAAACGGAACTATATCAAACTTAAAATCTTCGACATAGATGTTAAAATACAAAATATAAGCACACTTACAACCAAATAACAAAAATGGCAAAATACATGAACACTTTTGACAAGAATATATACACATTTCTAATAAGTATATGAAAGGATACACAACATTACTAGGTTATCATGAACACTAAAATGTGATATTGCCACTTAGGGTAGTCACTAGCCAAACAAAAGCCTCAGAACATTTTAAGTGATGGCAAGAATATGGGGAATTTAGAACCATTGTCAATGTTGATGAGAATATATAAAAAAATAGCAACCTAAGTAGAAAACAGTATTATTCTTCAAAAATCAAAAATATAATTGTTTGATTCAGAAATTCTACTACCAGAAATATATCCAAAATAATCTAAAACAGGATGGCAACTAGGTAATTGTATACTAATCTTCACTATACTATAGCAATATTTGTAGGAGCCAATACATGGAAACAGCCAACATGTCAACTCAGATACTAAGTTTTTAAATGAGGGCACATAAATATGATGGAATATGACTGTATTTAAGAAAATAAGAAAACTTAATCACAGTTTGCAATATGGATGGGAATGTGCAAGATGTAAATTAGCCAGTCATAACATAACCAAACTACTACTTCATGGTACTATTACTAAGGCATTTAAAGTAGAGAAACTCTTAGAAGGTAGATAATTGGTTATTAGGGTTTAAAGAAGGATCAAAAGAGTTGTTCAATAAATATAAAATCTCAGGTGTTCAAGAAGAAAAATTTTTAGAGATCTCTTGCATGACAATGAGCCTACAGTCAATGCCAATATGCTGTGGCAGTGAGTCCCAGACACTCTAATTCTGATCCAGCTTCCCACTAACACATATGAAAAGGTGAAAATGGAGATGGCCCAAGTACCTGGGCCCTGCCACTCATGTAGGAGACCCAGATAGAGTTCCTGGCTTGTGGCTTCAGTAAGGTCCAGACTGGCTGCTGCAAATATTTGAGAAGTTAACCATCAGATAGAAGATCTTTTCCCTCTCTGTACTGCTTCAGCCTTTCAAATTAATCAGTCTTTTTAAAATGGTTCCTATAATGAATTTTATGCTGCTCTGTTGTTTTTCCTACAAATTTAAGAAAGCATCACCATACAGATTTACCTTTTAGGCCAAAGAAGTTCCAAAATGTCTAATTTGTAGGAAAGTTCCTTTCATTATTTGAAATACATACCTGTACAAAATATTCCAAAAGGAAATAAAATGACACACATTAAAACTGTGTTTTATGAGAATTTTCAGTTAGTTTCTTTACTTGCTCTTTTGATGTACATTTATTTTAATTAATGGTTACAATATTAAAGGAAGTTATATAGTGAAAAGATACATCAACATCTGAAAGAGTCTTTAATCAATCTTCTTTTTACCCATTGCACAACTTTCGCAGTGAAATTATTTCTAACCTTAAGATGAAAGAAACTGAAGCAAGATTCGACATAAATATTGCAGAAAATTAAAGGTTTTAAAATTGCTTTATTTCTGTCATCATTACTCTCAGCAGGGCATCTACCTTTTTTTTTTTTTTTTTTGTCTATTCCATGGCCTAAACTTCTTAAATTTATTTGAAACGGAGTGATAGATGGAGAGGGAAAGACAAAGAGATTTTTCATCCAATGGTTCATTCCTCAATGGCCTCACTGGCTCAATTCCTAAATGGCCTCAATGGCCTCAATGGCCTCAATGGCCTCAATGGCTCAATGTCCTCAGTCTGAACCAGGACAAAACAAGAAGCCTAGAATACCATCTGGATCTCCCATGTGTTAGGCAGGGACCTCAATACTCCAGTCATCCTCCAATACTTCCCCCGATGCATGAACAGAGTGGAGCATCTAGTACTTAAACCAGTGCTCATAAGGGATGCCGGTCTATTTTAGGCAGTGATTTAACTCACTGTGCCACAACATTGATTCCCACACATATCTTTGTGTTGGATTACACATACCAGCTATGTCAGTTTTAAAATAAGTATAGTGCCCCCAAAAAGGAACTATGTAAATCATTTCCATTTCTGCAGCTGAATCATCTTTTCCACCAAAATTATTATTGCATAGGTCATACATGTATTGGACTGTGGTTCTACATTATAAAGTTACTTGATGTTCTGGTATCAAACAATAAAAATAAAATATGAACTTGGCATTTCTGTGGCTTCAATCATTTCAAATGTGCATATTCAAAGTATGGAAAACTGACAAACATCCAATTATACTCCATAAGGGAGAATTAGTGATTTTTAAAAAACTGAACTTTTTTTAAAAAAAATAAAATATAAAATAAATATGCATTTTGTCATTCAATTGTTCAAAATATCATATCCCTTGGGCCCGGCCCAGTGGCCTAGCGGCTAAAGTCCTCGCCTTGAATGCACCAGGATCCCATATGGGTGCCAGTTCTAATCCTGGCGGCTCTACTTTCCGCCCAGCTTTCTGCTTGTGGCCTGGGAAAGCAGTCGAGGACGGCCCAAAGCTTTGGGACCCTGCACCTGTGTGGGAGACCTGGAGGAAGTTCCTGGCTCCTGGCTCCAGATAGGCACAGCACCGGCCATTGCGCTCACTTGGGGAGTGAATCATTGGACAGGAGATCTTCCTCTCTGTCTCTCCTCCTCTCTGTATATCTGACTTTGTAAAAAATAAATAAATCTTTAAAGAAATATAAATATCATATCCCAAAAAGCTATGGAAAATGACTTTGAATTGAAGCATTCTATCAGCCCAGAATGAGAATCTAAGACAATTATCATTTCAGAGTTAATATAAATTAGATCTATTGTACCTGACTTTGGAATTACATATGGAACTTCTAATTTACTCTAGACTCTCTAGTTAACTCATGATGAATCTATGAAACCATGGAAAAGGTTTGTGAGTTCCTTTAATTTCTCAGTTATCTCAGCTTAAAAATGAAAGTAATATCTACCTTATGAAAATGAAATACAATTACACACACACACACACACACACACACACATATATAATGTCTTTTATAGCAAGGTGAGTAATTGAATCAAAATTTAAAAATTAATCATCAGTGGAAGAATGAGCTAATAAATGAATGAGAACAGCATCAGCCAGATACTTTTCATACTATGTGGGATTCCACTGAGATTTTCCATAACGTATTTGCAGATACCTAAACCGAAAAACTCTGATGTCTGATAATAATGTCAAAACTACTACTTCATCAGTCTGTTAGTTTTTTTATTATATGTTTTAGTTTTTTTCAAAGCACTAATCCTAGTGATACTTTTGAACTCCTTCCTGATATTAATTTATTTATAATGTATGCAAATATTTGTACCCAGCATTAAGTTGATTATAGATAAGTTTTCAGATCCTTAATTTTTCCATAAAAGTTCAAGTAGGTAAAATTTTAAATATTTTACCACTCTGAGAAGCAAGATATTATGTATTTAGATATATATATATAATATTATATATATATATACACACACAGAGGACTCAAAGATATATATTTATAAATAATATATAACATGTTATACACACACACATATATATGTAAATTTGAATCCTAGTTGTGCACTATAGTTTTGTTCAAGTTGATAGATTTTTCATTTGTACAATGATGTAACAAAATGACAAACACATAATATTATTGTAAAGATTAAAATAGATAAGGCCTGGTGCGATGGCCCAGTGGCTAAATCCTTGCCTTGCAAGCATCAGGATCCCATAAGGTGCCAGTTTATGACTTGGCTGCTCCAATTTTCATCTAGCTCCTTGTCTGGGAAAGCTGTAGAGGATGGGCCAAAGTCTTGGGACCCTGCACCAGCCCAGCTCCAGCCACTGGGGCAACTTGGGGAGTGAACCAGCACAAAGAAGATCTTACCATCTCTCTTTCTGTGTAAATCTACCTTTTCAATAAAAGTTAAATAAATATTTTTAAAAGATTAAAATGGATAATGAACATGTAAAAAGGTCACAGGATTGTGGCAGATATTGTCAGGTTCCCAGTGTTCCGCAGTGAGTTGACTAGATTCCTTTCCATGACCTTACTTACCACAGTTTAATACTAGTATTCTGTGGCTATTCCTAAAATAATCTTTATAATAATGATAATAATAAACAAACATTTAAATAGAACAAGAGCAGGGAAACTTTACCATAGGGGCCTCAATATTAAATAGTATAGGCCTATAGGTCTATGATTTAAATATTTAATGAAAAAGTTTCTTTTAAAGCAAAAAAATATAAAATGCATACATAAACCAGCAAGGCTATGTTAAAATAATGAAATATTGTTTAAAAAAAAATCAGCTATCCCTGGGGCCATGGTCTTCTGACTTCTGCTATGGTACTTCACAGGGTACATTATTTATATATACTTATTTCATAGTCTCAGAATGTAACAAATGAGAAACAGAGAGATGAATAGAACTGTCCAAGATCACACGGCAGTAAGACATGGATCCAGCACTCAATACTTCAACATCATCACTCTACATTTAATTAAATATGTTACAATATCGCATGAGTCTCAACACCGAAGGTCAAAAAAATCTTCATAATTGAGCAGCTTTAAAAATTTAAAGAATGAAAAGGTTAACTTGGAAGGAGGCAAAACAAGGTAATGAGAATTGTTCTAGAAAAACAGTGTAGTAGAGGCAGCTGCTTTCCTCAGCTAACACGTGCAGGGAATTGGCCTTCACAGGACTGAACAAGATGATCAGTCACAGGTTCTGTCATCGTGTAAAAGGAGACATATTCGAGTGAGGCCAAAGAGGTTTGGCAGAGCAAACAGGCCTCAAACATACACTAGCAGGTCCCAGAGTCCTTTGCTCTTCCAGTCACCTTTCTCCTAACCATACCATTCAGACTCATTATGGCTTAGGAAGCTGGGCTTGCTGAAGTCAAGCACTTCCTTTGATAATCAGAAAAGGATTCTGGTTTCTTGTTTCCTCATCATATACTGCCTATCTTGTTGAACATTTTCTCCTATTCGACTAAGCTAGTTTTCTGACATTACTTACTGCAAATATTGATGAGGGTCCAGCAAAAACATCTAAACTTGGACTCATTTACAAATGTCACCACAAACGTCTTGACAAGAGGAAATTGAGCTCCTGTTTATAAATCTGACAAATGGTGAGAAAAGAGAGGAAAACTGTCACCCCATGCTCTTAAAACACCCTTTTAAAGCTTTCGATGGTCAGGAAATCAGATTAACTACTATAATAGAAGTCACAGCTTTAACTGGAAAAATGAATTATTCATTTTTCAATACTTTACAAGCTTGACTCACATAAAGAAACAATCCAATTGAAGATTCCTATTATAAAAGTCCCAAGCACTAAGTAAGAATCATAATAGTAATTATCTGGAAAACCAACAAATTTCCACATCAACCTATTCTCCTGGACTCTGTGTATATGTACATACATGGATTCATTTAAATTAATTTTGAGAGTTATTCTTCAATAAATTCAACCAGCTTTTCAATGGTCTGGGCAATGAAATAAAAGGATGATTTCACAGATACAAAAGATTAGCACCCACAAACCAATGACAGTAGCCATGAACAGGTATGTTAATGCAAAAAAAGTAGCATAGTTACTGCTTAATCTCATTATTCTAAAATGTATGCAAGACTACATAGGACCCCTTTTGTCTGCTGCTAAATTTCTAAAATCTCCCTTAATTGGCCTTGATTTTGTTCTGCTACAAGAGTAGATGAATGCCTCAAATGGTCTATGTTCTTCACATCAGAAAACAATCATTTATTGTAAGAACAGCACTGTATTTGCAATGTATTCTATGAATGGAGGATTGCACTGATGTAAAACTTCTCTAATAATGACAGAGACATACTTATAATTCTCTAAGGAAGAAGTTACATTTACTAAAAATTATTAAATTAAATCCTATTCTGGGTGCTGTGTATATCTTCATTGTACTACACAGTTCTGAAATAGGTAGGACTTGTGTTTTTTACGAATTTAAGCACAGTGAAAATCATAAAAGTCTCGTAACTTGTCCAAAATACCTAACTAAGGAGGTATCAGAGTGATATAGCAGGGTAAATTGTCCCTTAGGAATCCCACATCACACATGAGAGAGCTGGTTCAAGTCTTGCTTCCTCTGCTCCCATTAAAGTATCCAGAAGTAGGAGATGATGACTCAAGTATTTGAGTATTTGCCAACGACATGGAAGACCGAGACTGAGTTTTTGGATCCTGGCTTCAGCCAGGATATGACAGTTGTGGCCAACTGGGGTACAAACTCAAATGGAGTAGAAAAGATTCTCTCTCTCTCTCTCTCACTGTCTCTTAGTCTCCTTCTCTCTCTTTCCAAAATGAATAAACAAATCTTTTATTAAACGATATCTACAAAGTCTACTATTTTCACCATAGCTTCCAAATTGCCTATCTCAAACCTAAAAATTTCATTATTCTGGCAAATGCCAAATCCTCTTCTTCACCCATGAAAATAAGCAGTCCTTAAAGACCTCAGAGCCAGTGGGCAGTAGAAAGGCATGGATTATAACATAACACTGAAAGAATCCTATGGTGCGAAGGAATACTCTAAGAAAAGATTTGCTGAGTTGAGTCTTAAATAATGAGTGGTGGGAAAGTCAAAATTCCAAAGAAAAGGACAAAGGGAGAAATCCAAAGAAAAGACACACATTTCCAAAGGAAAGACAGAATTACAAATAAAAGAAGGACAGGACATTCCTTGCAGAGACATGTACAAAGTTACAGAGATAGGAAAGATGGGCATATGAAGGATAAAATCTGAGAGAATGCTTAAAAATGAGAATGGAAAATGTGGAAAAGGTCAGACTGAAAAAATCCTTATTGGCCTTGATTTGACCCTGGGGTCAGTAGAATGACATTAAAATGCTTTAAAGCAATGATATGTTTTGACTTCTAAAATGGATCTCGGGCTTTAAAATGGAGTATGGGCTGAGAGACATCAAGCTGGATTTAGGGAAACTAGCTAACACGTTAACACAGTGACCCAGAAAGTGAGTAATGGTCTAAAGTGAAGTAAGGCAAAAGCAGTGGTACAGAAAAAAAATGGACAGATTTGAGGTTTTCTTGAAAAAATTGTATCAATAAAATCTGATGGTTAAATGTAGAGATAAGAGATGAAAATGAATCAGTGATTAATTTGGACTTTGAACATGAGGAAATGAATGGATACCGGTGTTATTAATTGTGAGAGGGACTACTAAAAGATAATGAGGAAACAGAGGAAAGGAATTGAATTCAGGAGATGAAATCAGCATTTACATGCACACATTGTTGGTAAGTTTTGTTCTGAGTAATGGATATTCTGGATGTAACTTGGATGTTCAGCCATTGTGTGTCCAGGCAAGGAAATGACACACTATGTTTTCCTGTCGAATACATAAAATTACAATTTCTTAGTCATACTATTCATATTTAAGAACTCAGTGGCCACATAGTATGAATGATTATTGTATTATGCAGCATAGCTACACATTTCCAACACTGTATAAGGTTCCATTGCTTTGGGATAGCTAGTGGGAATAATCTCACCTAGAGTATAACAGCTTCCAAAATTGTCTACATGTCAACTGTGAAGGACATAGTTTAACTAGAAACAACGGTTCTCAGAAGGACTTCCTAAATGATTAGAAGTTAGAATAGGTCAAAGAGGAAATTATATATAATTAGAAATGTGGAAATAAAGCACTAGTCATAACATCAGAAAGACACTGATGTACATTATAGTTTTCTGCTTACCTTTCATTTTTGATCCAAATTCACCTCTTTTTCATGACTACTGGATACATGATCCATAGTAACACAGAGGCAACACCTGTCCACAGATTTCATCAACTTGCTACCTCACTTAGGCTCCTCACTTCTGGGACCCAAATTTTGTATTCTTTTAGTGATACCATATTTTGGTATGGTATTGTTTTCATTCCACTGGAATGAGCCCTGTTCTGAGAGTCTGAAAGCCTCAAAAGTGTTGTATTACTAAAAGAACATACACTTTGCAGTCACAAAAACATATATTCAAATCTGGACACGGCCAGGTATTAAATGCTTGAAACCTTGGGAAGATTAACTTATTTCAATTTTCTCATCTCTACCAGGACAACACCTTTTACCTCAGAATTACTGAGAATCCAAAACAATGAAATGTCCACCCGGCACCTAAACCATGTATGGTCAAGTAGTGGTTAAATCATTCATGTTTACCTCCGTGCTCTAGCAAATCTTAGCCATGAGCCCATGATCTCTTAGGAATACAAAGTGGACCAAAAAACTTAACTCACATTCAGGTTTCCCCCTAAACTATCATGCGGACACATGTCTCTGACTTCCAAGTGAGGAATTATAGACAGTAGACTGCAGCTTGGTATTTTCACAAGTATGAAAAAAATTCCAGAAATGTTTTCTTTTCCAATGAGGAAAATTTGATAAGTTATTGAAATATATTTCTTCTCCCAACAGGTTTTGTGACATCCTTCAAGTATTCTATATCCCCACTGAATTGCAGTTATCTAACTCTGGTTTTTGGAGGAGATCAATTGCTGGAGTTAAGTTATAGCTCCAGTGCTGCCAATATGTTTTTGGTAAGTACACATTATGCCAACAGCACATCTCAACTAACAGGCAGTTTCCAGCTATGTTTACACACGTAGAAATACATACATAGAGAATTTTATTAGAAGGAAATTCAACAGCATCTAAGTACTGGTTCTCTGTGTGAGAGAAATACAAGTGATTTATTATTTACTTTCTTTGTATGTTTCCATGATTTTCATGAAATTATATTACTTTGTAATCATAAGCAACATATTTTCAGGAAATTCATGTTGGGGGCTGTTTGACGGAATTATTATAATAAAAAACAGTTTAACATAGGGTTAAAGCACATTTGAGAACTGGGGCGGGGGGCAGGAGGGAGGCAAAGCCGGCAGGGGAATGTGGGCTCCCCTGCTGGACAACCACTCCCACAGAAGAGCATGAGTTGGGATCGGGGCAGACCAGACCAGGCAGGGTTACAACACCCTGTGGGCCTCATGTGAGCTAGATTAGGGAATGACCAGATTGGGCTGACCGTTTCGACTGTGCAAGCAAAAAATAGAGTGGGTAAGGGTTGGTTGGGCTTTGCCACATCATCAGATGGTAGAGGCTGCTGGCACTGGGGGCTAATTCTGTTAAGTTTCATGCCAGAACCACCTGGAGAGTGCATAATCTGGAAGTTGGAGTGGCCTAGAAGGGAGATAGTGGGCACCTCCCTCATGGGTAAATACCCTCACTGGATAGCACGAAAACCAGGACAGGGGCAGGGGTGGCTAGATAGAAAGGCACCTGCCAGTATGTGTGTGGGCTGGATAGTAGGTTGGCTGGGTTGAACTAGGCTTCAATGCCCATTGACAAGTACGAGAGCTAAATGTGATGTGGGACAGACTGAAAAATCCTGCGGTACATACTGGCATGCATGGGAACCAAGGTAGGGGGCAGGCCTGGTGGGGGTTATGGGGAGTCGCTCCAACTTGGCTCCGGCTCCCATTCGTTTGCTTGCGGGCCGAGTATGAAGTGACCGGGATCGGGCTGGACTGCAACACCCATTGGTTCAAGTGGAAGACAGGGCTGGAAACAGAACTGACCCAGCATTTGCAAAAACCAGCATGTGCATAAGCTGATTAGGGCAATGGACTGTGCCAGCCCCTTTCTGGGAAACGCACACAAGAATCAGGTTTGGGATCATCTCAGATGAAGTTTCTTTGGAGATCCCTCCAACTAAACTGCTGATCTGAGAACCCCAATCATGAGAGACTATGTCAGTCAGTGGATTCTGAATAGATTTCATTGTGCTTGGAATAGTGAGATTGGCAGCAATTCAGAATTGTTGAACTGTCAAAACTGCTTGAACAGCACCCTCGGAGCATGCCCCACATCAGGGACCTGGGATGGCTGGGAGGCTTGGTGGGACTTTTCCCTTTGTTTTTCCCCTGGCCCAGATATAGAGGGAAAACTGATGATGTTAGTGTGGAAACAACGGAATTACCCACTTTCCTGTAGCCCTTGACCCTTTGTACCCTAATCAACTAAGTAAGATTATTAAAATATACATGTGATAAATGACAAAAAATGATTTAAAATTAAAAAATAAAAATACTAGGTTTCTAGTTTATCAAAGAAAAAAAAAAAAGAAATGCTTCACCAAGAGACATACAGACTGAAAGGATAGAAAAAGATATTCCATTCAAATATTGTTACAAACAGGAGCATATTCTCCTATCAAAAAATATCTTAAAACTGTTAAAAGAGACGAAGGTCATTATGTAGTGATTAAAGGATCAATCCAAAACAACAACAACAACAACAAAACAATACAGGGTTAAATTACAGCTGAATCACAGGATAACTGCATTATTTTGGCTTGTTTTTTACCCTATCGGAATTAATTCTCATTTTTAAGACATGAAGCTAATAATATCTAAATTATGTGGCAATTTGAAAATTAAATACAATAATGTAAATTAATTTTTGTAACAGAATCTTACACAATAGAAAATGAGTGATGGTAGGCACAGTTAATTCAGACAGCAATGATTATTCCAGTGACAGCAGTGGTACGGGCACTAATAGAAAAAACAAAATAACAATACAACAATAATAATACTGGAAGTAACAAGTATTCTAAAGTAAAAATTAACTGATGATCAGAGAGGCTACTTGTGCCACTTGTTAAGAAATTGAGGCACAGGGCCTAGAGCATTAGCTCCGTGGCTAAATCCCTGCCTTGCATCTGCCAGGATCCCATAAGGGAGGTGGCTTGTGTCCCAGCTGTTCCACTTCCCATTCAGTTGCCTGCTTGTGGCCTGATGCATCTGTGTGGGAGACCTGGAGGAGACACCTGGCTCCTGGCTTTAGATATGCTCAGCTCTGGCTTTTTTAGGCATTTGGATAGTGAATAGCAAATGGAAGATTTTTTTCTCTATCTCTCCTTCTTTCTGTCTATCTAACTAATAAAAATAGATAACTCTTAAACTATTGAGAGAGAGAGAGAGAGAGAGAGAGAGAGAGAGAGAGAGAGAAACAAAGTTGGGAAATGTGTCCTGGGAACACAGAGGAAGCAACTATCAGCCATGCTCGGCTTGTAACAGAGAACATCAAAAGTTCACATTTATCCTCTGAGCCAGATCTCAACAGAGCAAGGCTATTTTGATAAGAAATTAACAAAAAACGAGTCACTAAGTGCGTGAAGGTGTGTGAGTGAAGGGCTGAAGACCCGAGCACGTGTGTAGGAAGAAGCTACCCACCCCAAGAGATACGCTTATTTAACTACACCAAAAACTTGCTGAACAACTGAATAAATTTTAAATGAAGGGCTCTGAATGCCAAATAAATGTTGATTTCATTCTCTACTTAGTGTTAATATAAACTTTTTAATACAAAGAGGAGGAAAATCAGATATTCATTTTTATCTGATTATGCTACTGCTGATGGACAATATCCTCTGGGCAGGACCAAAAGTGTCACTGACTTAAAACGCAAATTCTCTAAGAAGTACAGTTGAGACGGGGCAGATCTTTCTGAAGCCTTTCATTCCGTGCCTCGTGCTGTGGCGGCAGGAAAGTATCAGCACTTTCCCATCGATTTTCCAGTGGCAGCAGCAAAACTGCACTTTGAGGAGAATGACCTCTAGGTTGATTAACATTTGAAAAATGTTGAATTTATGCTATAAATTCTGGCTCAAGCTGAAGAGGCCCTAATGTGATTGGAACTCACACAGTAACTGTCAGGTAACAGATCGACTGGAAATTCATGTTCAACAATCCTGCTTTACCCACTGGGCCAAATTCAGTTTTTAACAGTGAACAGCTTCTCTAACAAACACGAAGTCAGGCTGCTCCCACCTGCCATTGTTGATGCTTTATATGTCAGGCATGTAATTAAGAGTTAATATTTTCACACTTGAATTAGATGCAACCTTCCCTCCCCCTCCTTATCAACCAAAGATTGGGAGAATGAAGGATTGGGAAGGATAAATTGAGGGGGAAAAGAAGGAAGGAAAGAAGGAAGGAAGGAAGGAAGGAAGGAAGGAAGGAAGGAAGGAAGGAAGGAAACAGAAAAGGACAGGGAGAAATGAAGAAGGAGGGAGGCAGGAAGGGAAAGAATGAAGGAGGCAGGAAGGGAAAAGGAAGGAAAGATAGAAATCAGGGAAGTAAGAAAAACAACCTCAAAATATAATAAAAGTCTCTCAAATTGATAATTTCTATGGTGCGAGCAATTCAGTGCATGCCAGACTAAACTTTTCTCTGCTTAAAATTCACTAGGTATAGCATTTTGTTTCAGAGATAAGTTTGCCTCAGCAGGGAGAATGGGCTGGGTCAATGAGCAGCTTCATTTAGATCTGCAACCTCGGCATTTCAATCCTCAGATGATGCACAGTACAGCAACTCAAGTATTTATTGTTATTCTGGTCTAACTACTGATTGGTTTAAAAAAGAGTGGAACATCCTACCTCCTAAATGAAAAATGGAGCCACTTATCTATCTGTACTGTTTTTCCAAAGACAGGAGACCCTGTGCTGCAGTGAGAAGAAAAAATGCTAGACAGACCTAATCCTGTAAGCTGCGTTGTTAACACGGATGCAACAGCTCTTACAGAGGTATTGCTTGGCATGACCTTTGTTCATGGCCGTGCCAAAAAGACCTAAGATGGTCACTAAAACTAATTATGTTCTGCTGCCTGGGTTAACTGCGGTCTCATGGTGCCCTGGGCTATCATGATTAGGACACTTGTATACTCCTAGTTGTTAATTTAGGTCCAGGTATCACCTTGAATTAAAAAAAAAAAAAAAAAAGGGACTGGTCTCTTTTTCCTTTGCTACAATAATTATGTTCCCAGTAACTGGTTTGAGACTAGAACTAAATATTCAGTAATGATTAAATGAATGAAAAAGGCATAAATAAGATTGAGAGAAATTAAGCAGAAGTAAAGCGAAAGTGAACAAAGAAAACAAAGGAATGACACATACTGTTGAAGTAATATTAAAATTATACTAAACATCAAAATTATACTAAAGTACTGTCTCTGATATAATATATATATTATCAGCACCCTGCAGCATAATATCTTGACAGATAGATCCCCTTTCCCTCATGAGTTGAAGAAGGTAGGTGGATACTATTTGTTGCCCTCCTTCAGATACACTCTTACCAGGGACCAAGAAATCCAATGTATATATCAACTACATTCTCTACTAACCAGAAAACTAGAGAGATGTACCCTTGTTGCACAATCCCCAATTTTTGAGGAAATATTGCTCTTCTATCAAAATATTTGACTATCTAAGCCTATCGGTCAGAGCCTTTCTCCTAAGTACAAAGATAGGAAGAATAGAGGATATTGAAAGCACACATCTTGGAATGTGTGAACTCAGCCCTATCCATGGCAGAAGAAAGATACCAGATAAAGGGGAAAAAAAGACCCACAGTGCTTCAAGTACATGATACTTCCAAGAACTACAAGAAATAAACTAAGGAAGCGAGGCCGGCATTGTGGCACCGTGTGTTAAGCCAGCATCTGTGGTGCTGGCATCCCATAGGGGTGATGGTTCGCATCTGGCTGCTATGTTTTGGACCCACCTCCATTCTAATGCACTTAAGATAGTACTTGGTCCCCTGCCACCTTCATGGAGACCCAGATGAAGTTCTTGGCTCCTTGATGTGGCCGTTGAGGAGTGAACAAGTAGATGGAAGATCTCTGTCTCTGCTCCTCCTTATATGACTCAGCTTTGTGAAACACAAAATAAAATCTTCAATAAAATAAGGCATCAGGTCTGTGTATGGTTATGCATAACTGTGATGTGCCAGTGCGTGGAGACCCATGTGTATACCTATGTTTCAGAGGTAGTTCCACAGGAGAAATGATTTGATGGCATCATAGATAATATAGCTTAAAAGAAAACAGATGTTTTTAACACTAAAATCCAAGATTAAAACTGCAAAATTATTTATCATAGCGAAAGAAACATAAAAAGAAACTATACTGCATATGTAAAATAGTGATATATTCATATATTTGGGCATTAAGTTCTCTGAGAATATTTAAGTGTAAAAATAAGATATAAACTGTGTGAAAAATATAAAATTATATTGGAAATTTTCAATTACTTTCATGAAGAGTTTCTATTTCTTGATGGCAAACTATACATTGGGATTCTATTTCCAGAGGGGGAAAAAAAAGAAAGCATTAGCCATTTTCTCTTTGTGTGTAGTTCCTGATGTAAAATGAGCCATCAATAAACAGATGTTGAATAAATAAATGAGTAAATGCAAACATGCTCTGGGCCTCTTGAGAGGAGCTCAGTTGTCACAGTTGTTGTCAAATGTTGCATTCTACCAAGAAATAAATCCTTCTTGAGGCTCAGTGCTTGCCATTTGCCCAAGATAATATGATGAAGCTAGATGACAGAAATTATAAAAACGAGTATACATGTGTATCTATCTGTGTGCTGTACGAGAGGCAGGCGCTTCCTACAGTTACTCTCTCTTAGACCATCATGTGGGAGATTGCCCCAGGCCCCGCCCTGCTGCCTGGAAGCATGTAATTAATAGTTAATATTTTCACACTTGAATTAGATGTAACCTTCCCTCCCCCTAACCTTCCCCATGGCCTGAGGTACAGCTTCCAACATGGCTAGAAGGTCAAGGGAAGTATACCTGAACATGACCTCTGACATCACTGGAAGATCTAGGGAGATGGACGTGTCATACAGCCAATTACAGCATCTTTAGTGGGCATGGGGGTCTGCCGGAAGGCTCCCACCTGCCCTCCCCTTCCTTACCCTTTAAAACCTGTAACCTGTACGTAAAAAAGCAGACATTCCTCACCAGCTTGTCTATGGTGATGCGACCGAAGGCCACCGTCTGCCTCACCCTTGGTGACCTCAGGGAATACTGGCAGGTCTAAACTCCGAGACCACTATAGGCCAGAGAGCCAAAGTCAGACCTTTGGTTACTTGGTTACTTGCAAGCTTTCAATAGCTACTGAAGGACTGTATTATTGCAAAAAGATGGGGGGAAATGGTTGGTTGGGGAAGAATAGGGAGAGAGGAAGGGGAGGTAGAGGAGAGAATTCCTATACCTACAAAACCGTATCATGGAAAATAATAACAATACAAAATATTAAAAAGCAAAAAACGTTAACTTCCCTTTTCACTGAGGTGTAACTGAGGTGTAACCAATGTTTCAGCAGGTACTAATGTTTCTGCTGGATTGATTATTTATAAAAAACTCAGCTCAAAAACATAGTCCTAGGGGCCAGCATTCTAGCACTTGCAACACTAAACACATACACACACAGATAAAACTAATAATATACACAATTGGGACAAAAGTATATGAGTCAAAAGCAAGCTAGTTAAGATGATTAATGGTCGAAACTAGACAAAAGTTGTATTCTCTTCAAGCATTTTCTTTTAAAGATTCATTTGAAAGGCAGAGACAGAGAGAGAGGAAGGAAAATCTACTTGCTGATTCACTCCCCCAAATGCCAGGTCTGAGCCATATGAAAGCCTGGCTATTCAAACCTCCCACATGAATGGCAAGGGGTCAGTACGTGAGCCATCTCCCACTGCATTCCAATGCTTATTAGCAGATACCAGGTTGGGAAACAGAACAACTTTGGACTCAAATTTGTACTAGAATGTGAGGTACCAGTGGCTTAACCCACTGTGCTACAATATTAGTTCCCAGCTTTATGATCTCATTCAACCTTGATTCCTTCCATAAAATTCCTGTCTCCAAATACAACCATTCTCTCAAGATTGGAGTTCCAACTGGCTGGACACAGTGATTCAGCTCATACAGAGAAAGCTGTAAAATTACGTATGCAAACAAAAACTCAGGCACGCTAGTGGTAAGGCAAAGCCTTGTACAAGAAATTATTTTTATGTTTAGACTTGAATAGTGAAAAGAAGTTGAGACTCTCACAGGCATTCTGCTGATTATCGATATTTGGAGAATCCACAGAAATAGAGACTGAAGAGTGAATATCCAAGGGGTCTGTGAGAAGAGGGAAAATATGACACTAGGAAGAATGTAGGTTTGTTTGTAGCTGATACATAGCACAGGGGTAGGAAGGAGGTGCTAGGAGAATTGGAAAGGTAAGCAAGTGTTAAATCAAGCAGAGCCTTGAAGTTCATTGTTGAAGAATCTGGATTGCATCTTAAGTATAACAAAAAATCCTTGAAGAGTACCAATTGAAGAGTATCATGGCCAAGCTTTTGTTGTGGGCATAGAATGTGTTTGGTGTATGGAAACTGGACTACATAGGAGAAACCACTAGGATGACCTTGAAAGTAACCATGGCCATCAAAGTTGAAAGGGGCATATATATATATTTTTTAAATTCTTTTCAAGATAGATTTCATGGATATGCTGGTAAGAGAGCAAAGGAAATCAAAGATAGTCCCGAGATTTCTGGCTTTAATGAGTGGGTAGTTGTACTACTCATTGATACAAATGATGCATTAGTATCCTCCAGGGAAATAGCGATTGCTTTGCTTATCTTTATTATGGGAATTGTTGATATGCTTATGGAGTCCAAGAAGTCTTCCAATAATAACCATGCACAAGCTGCAGAATCACAAAAGCCTGTGAATAATTCAATCCACATTTGAAGACCTGGGGTCTCTGGCAGAGGATGCTAGAGGGTAGGAAAATGTTGGTGTGAGTTTTGAAGTCAGAAGATGTAAGAACCAGAAGCTCGAGCTCCAGTGTCCTAGCGTTAGAGAAGATAAATGTCCTAGCTCTAAAAAAAAAAAAAAAAAAATTATCCCTTTCTCATCTCTTTGTTTTAGTTGTGTCCTTGATGGATGGCATGTTCACTTTGATAAGTGAAAATCTTTACTCAGTCTATGCTCTCTTTCTCTCTGTCTCACTCCCTCTCCCCCATCTTCCTTGCCTCTCTCTTTTTCCTTTTCTCTTTATCTTTGTTGTGTGTTGCTTGTGTGTGTTAGGGATAAATAACCAATATTCTATTGTGTTCTATGTTGCTAAACTATTATGTTCAGAAGATAAAATGCTTTAAATACACTTCGTACTTATATTTTCAACTCATGATTTCATCAGGACATAGTACGGCAGTAATATCAATCTCCCTTCTTCTTCTTCTTCTTCTTCTTCTTCTTCTTCTTCTTCTTCTTCTTCTTCTTCTTCTTCTTCTTCTTTCTCTCTCTCTCTCTCTCTCTCTCTCTCTCTCTCTCTCTCTCTCTCTCTCTCTCTCTCTTTTTAGCGACCTCCAGGGAAGTATAGAATATCACTTCCTACTGGGAAACCCCACTTCAGTAGCTCTTGCCATGGGAGGTCTTTTCAATTTTGTAGCTGAAAGCACTATGCAATCTTAAAGCCCAGCTTCACCTGAGCACTTGAGCCTGGTCAGTATCCTTTTGTGAGTATTTAATCAGCTTGGGCCCTACTTTTGCTATTTCATATCATCATTGCATTTCTAAGCCATCCTCACTTCCATATTCATCTGCTTTAGAGTGCTTCCTCCTTCTACAAACCCAGAACCCCAACATCCTACTTCACAGAGAAAATAAGGATAATCTGAGAGATTCACTCGCTCCATATCTCCTTGCTTCATACGTAACTACACATTCACCCATGATTTCCAGTTCTCTGTTATTCAAGAATATATGGCAGTTTTTCCTAAGGCCCATTACAGAAGTACATGTGGCTTAACTCATCTGTTGTCCTGTTACTGTGACTTTGTTATAACCAACTCCATGTAGGTTACTTCATCCTTTTAAGATTCGGTTTCTGCATCTATGAAATAGGAATGGTAAGAACACACTATGGAGTTACGGTGAGTATTCCGCATAGTAAAGTTTTAAATTGTTGGGCCTGTCACATAGTAAAAGCTCACAAAACTATGCTGGCATTGTTGCTGTTCTCAAAGCCATTACCTCCAGTCTACTAGGAGACTTAAGCTACAGCCTCTCCTTTCTTTTAATGAAGGTTTACCTCAGAAACACATGGAGATTCTCTAGCTCCCAGCTTGTCCACAAAATTCCAAGGTAATCATCAGATTTCAGCCTCAGAGTCATCGTTTTTTTTTTAAAAGGGGAATCTCTGAATATCATGAGTGTGTTAAAGGAGCAGCTAAAAGCACAATATTTTCCAAACATCCTACTTGTGTCATGTGCTTCAGAAAGTGATATTGTTATCTGGGAATACAGAAGACTCTTGCCTACTTGAGTTCTCATGCACAAACACACATTTGGAAGCATCCTATTGGAGAACAAAAGGAGACCAAATTTAAGAAATGTTCATTTGTATGTAAAGACATTAGCTATGCAGTCTACTTTTTCAACAATAATTTTCTTCACCAAGTCCCTTAGTGTTCACTGCCCACACAACAGAAACAAAGGCTATGTTTCTCTAAAACTGGTCCATGCAATCTTTCTAAAGAGATCTATCTCACAGAAAGCCTTGAGAAAGTAAAGTAATAGCACTCCAGGAAAATGAGTTTAATATATACAGACTATAAACATACTGACAAAATATGAGGAACCTGTTTCAGAGATTTGATTATTTGCGATGACTTAAAATATCTCTTTCTTTTCTAGTAGATACAAATTCCACTGATCATGAATGAAGAACCTATGTAACAGGTGGCGAAATATTTATTTTCTCAAACTCCATAATAATCTTACCTAGAAATATGAGATAAAATAAAGTTGAAATGTAGACAGAGACTTCTATTCATACATGTATTCACTGAGGCATTATTTGTAATAAAACTGGCAATGATTTAAATGATCAGAGAGAGACTGCATAAAGTATTATTTAAATGTAATATAATGTAGCATTTCTAAAAATTTTAATGACATATACATGTTTATGTAATCATGAAATGATGTGATAATCTGGTATGTAAACATAATGGTGAAATAAATTCAACTAGAAAAATCTGATTTTAATAGACCACAATAAAACTACCAAGATAGTAATGAAATTCTCTGTGTAACATAGTTCTTATACTTTCTTCCATATTTTTCATACTTATTTGGTATGATATGTACAAAGGTACTTCAAATGGCTCATGAGAAAGCTGAATTAAAAGATAAGCCTACTATGGTGCAAAAATTTGAAACCTATGGCTAATCGTATACATAAATGAAATGCTAATGTACACAATGCAAAGGTCTTTAATTTTTCCTTGGTATTCCATTATAAGAAATTTTATGTTTAAACATGCATTATTTATAATTGTATTTATTTTGAGGCTACAGTGTGACATTTTAATACATGAGTACAATGTATGTTGTTCCAATTGCAGTTATCAATATTTCCCCTCATTTGACATGATTTTTATGATTAGAGGCTTAGCACTTCTTTCTTCTATTTGTTGCTAAAATATATGCTGAATTACTGTGAACTACAGTTCTCCCTGGTTCTATATAACACTAGGAATCAATTCCTTTGCTCTAACTCTGATTAGGTATCCATTATATAAAGCCCTACTAATCTTCTCCCAGGCTGACAATCATTATTATTCAGTGCTCAAAATGCATCTTTTTATGGTTCCACATATGAGGGAGAGCATACTGCATTTGCCTTCCAATATCAGCTTGGGAAGCATTTAGATCATCAAACTTTGGATAAGGATACTGTCCTCCACAGTGTGGACTGGCCTCATCCAATCAATTGAAAGCCTGTATAGAACAAAACATCAGCTTCTCCCAACAAAAGAGAATTTACCAGAAGTCTACTTTTGGACTTTATGCCCACTATTGGTCATCTTGGGATCCCAGACTGTTCACTCACAACATAAGAGTTTAGGTTTATTGACTTCTATTTCCAAATTCATGTAAATTTAATAATAAATAGCTGTGTTTATTTTTATAAACCCTGTTGATTCTAGTTCTCTGCAATACTCTGCTTACAACACATATTTACATGTAGCAAGAAATAAGAACATCAGTGGAGACGATATCTCTCCAAGGCAAAATAGAAGGTTAACTATTGTGTCTCGAAAATTAAAACAAGCCACACGTCTTACTGAAACTGAAAAGTGTGACCAATTTGAAAGAAAAATACAAGTGCTCAAATAGCTTTGGTCCTTCTGAATTGAGTTCCATACAGACCTCACTGTCTTCTGATTGGTAAGACTGGAATGGCAGTTTGATAGTAAGATAGGACCTTTCCACCTAAAAACAACTCTCTGATGCAAGTTCATTAAAAACCAAGTTTTTATGTGAATACAGCCAACACACACCAAATATGGAAAATCAAATCTATACTGAACACTGCCCTAGCCTCCACTTGGATCATCTTGCTCTCAATACTTCCATCATTTTTTAGATAAGAGGAGATTTTGGATAATAGGCAAAAATGGTGAGAAATGTACAGAAACTTGGTCTATAGTTTAAATGTCAGTTGAAATGCCCACATCCTAAATCAGACTGACAAGATTCCCAACTCTGCATCCAATTTCACCTTCCTGCTAACGTGTATCCTAAAGGGCAGGAGGTGATGGCAAAGTAGTTGATTCCTGAACACCACAAAGGAGACGTGGATTGGGTTCCCAGTTTTCAGGTTGGGTTCAGCCGAAACCCACCTATTACAGACATTTAGGGAGTAAACTAGCAGACAGGAACACGTTCTTTTCATCAATCTCTCTCTCTTCCCCTCTTTTCCCCTCAGTCTCTCCTCTTCACCCTCCCTTCCTTCTTTCCTTGAATCATTTTATAAATTCTTTCATACTGAAAAATACAAGAGAAGATGATAAGCAACACATGCTTGTGATGTTTCTTCTTGTTTTGAGCAAGCTAAACTGGATCAGAATTTTAGCCCTTTGAGTTTTGTATCCCCCTCCCTCTAACTGACATGTTACCTATTGTTCTTTTTTTTTTTTTTTTTTTGTCAAATAATGTGCTTAATAGGCTCTACTTCAGCCAGATTTTCGGTCCTTTCTCTCCTGGGAGTCTTCTTCCTGACTGCTTCTACACCCATTGTCTTTACTGAAGCTCACTTTCCTCACAGGGAAAACAAAACAAAACACAACACAGTAACAGTTCATGAGTTCAATACCACACTCTCATCAATGGACAGATCATTCAGATAAAAAGAATCAATAATGGAACAATGGGTTTGGAACACACTATCGAGCAAATGGATCTAAGAGACATTTACTGGACATTTCGCCCAACAGCTGCAGAATACACATTCTCCTCATCAAAACATAGAACATTTTCTAACGTAGACAATATATTAAGCCATATAATACAGCAATTCCACTGCAAGGACTATAGTTTTAATAATCTGTGATGATTTTTTTTTTTTTGTATATGGGTAAAATGGTCATTTTCTATTTAACTCTTTTTATACTTACTTATAAGTATAGAATATTTATACTAATTTACAGTGAATTAATCTTTTTGCTTTTTACCTGTTAAACTTCTCATTCAGTTAAGTATTAAGCCTTTACACCTTAAAAAGTTTTATCTCAAAAACAAAATGATACAGCAAGAGAGATGGAAGGAGGATGTGAGGATGACAGGGAAAGGGGGAAAGGAATAAGGAGGCAGGAAAACATTACCATTATATTCTTATAATTGAATCTAAAACCATACTGGATCTGTTAAAAAAATTAAATGATGAAAAATAAATAAGAGCAAACAGACTACGAACTAATCTTAAAGAGCCACAGCAACTTGCACATTGACTTGTCAAATATTTCTGAAGTGACACAATGCAGAGTGAGGAATCAGGATCATTGGTTCTGACAGCATCACTATACATACCTCAGTGTACAAACAAGATGTATACATACTACAGTAAATTAGACCAAGGCACATGACCCAGGAATGCCTGGCAGGGTTAAAGCTCCAGTCTCCACAGAGCAAAAGGCTTGGGCAAATGCTGCCGGAGATAGCATCTTTGAGTAATCATGAAAGATAACAAGAAAAATTACCAGTTCTTGATACACAAAGGCTGTGTCTCAATCTCAGATTTTTCACTTATTTACTCTCTCCCTACCACAGACTTCTAGTCTGTATTATTTAGGATTACAGTAAACAATAAAGATGCTTCACTTTGTTTTTTGGTAACAATTATAGGTTTGTAAATTATTTAATACATGGTGTGAGACTCAGAAAGCACTCAACGTGATTTTTCTTTTGTTTTGAAAGAATAGTTGGTCATAAAGATGATCAGTGTTGGTCATAAAGATGATTATGGATTTTAGTGGATTCACAGGCATCATCTCCAATCCCAGCATTCTCAGATGGGTAAATGAGAGTTAGAGGGAGAGATGATTTATCTGACCCTATAAAGAAAACTGACAGCACAATTTGAACCAGAATCTAGTCTTCTTAGTTTAGAATTTTGCTCTTTGCTAACCTTTCACCATCTAGCAACTGCTTGTGTCCCTGTACTCAGAAACATGTTATATGCAATCAGAGTAAAGTTACAAACCCTAACAGCTGTAAATTTTCTTCATCTTGATTACAGTTTAAATCCCTTGGGATGGACTATATTTTACATATATCAGATTATGCAAAATCTGGGAGAGTGGTGCCAAAATAAGCATTAATTTATTGATATATTTTTTCAACATTAGAAAAGATAAACTAAAAAACATGCTCAAAAGTTGGGAGCTGGAATAAACTTCAACAATTTCCTTCTAGAGGTTTATTAACTGGAGTGATGGGAAAAGAAAAAGGTACTAAATTCAGTGTCAGAGGACCCAAACTCTAACCTTCATCCTATTAAGAATTAGGTGAACTGGGGCAGAATCACAATTAAAATGTAGAGGACAAGAACAGTATGAGATAAAACTAGAAAGAAAAGTTATAAAGAAACTGAAGGTCAGGCTAAAGAAATTGAACTTTATCCTTAAAAGAGATGAGAAAGAGATTTTAAGGAGGTTAATAACATGATCTGAATAGTATTTTAGAACTACTCTTCTGACAACTATGTGAAAAACAAATCAGAATGATAAACCCAAAAGGTCAGAAAAATTACTTTTTAAAAACAGCACATTGAAACACTGAGGCTTACAGAAAGAAGCAAAATGAATTTGTCCCGAGTCAATAAAGGATCAGTATTCAAAAATGGGTTGCAAAACAATGAAAACCATACATTTATTTACATCATGAGGTTTATTTTTTATTATGATTAGTATTTTCCATGATATAGTGTTGTGGGTTTAAGGATTCCCTACTCCCCCTCCCTCCCATTATTCCCTCCTACCATTTCTCTCCACATTATTACAATATTATAGTCCTTTAGCAACAGTTACAAATTTAATATTCTGCTATTTAAATGTGCTATAGCATTGTAGGTATAGGCAATGATAGAGAATCCAGGATTAAACTGTCAAGATACATTTAACAGTTTCATTGGGAGTACTTTTTTAGGTTGGGAGTAGAAATGCATAGTGCATACTACTACTTCCTGGTATGCCAGTCTCCATTATATATTTCACATATGAGGGTATGTGTCTATACATGTCTATCTATGTATCTATATGTTTCCGTATTTTGCATGAAGGTTTTTAGCTTATATCATCCTTTTGGGAGTGACTTATTTAACTGAATGAAATGATCCCTAGTTGAAATCATTTTGCTGCAAATGGGAATTTCATTTTTAGTGGTTTTGTAATATTCCATATAGTAGCTGTACCCGTTTCTTTTCACATCCCACTTTAGACAAATGATTGAGTTATTTCCATGCCTCCACTACTGTGGACTGTGCTTCTATAAATATAGGGTTACAGGTTGCTTTCTTGTATTTAGTTTTCACTTTATAGGATATATTCCCAGGAGTAGGATAGCTGAGTCATACAATAGGTCAACAAGAGACCACTAACAGCCAAAGCTATCTTGAAGAATAAAAATGAAGCTGGAAGAATCACAATTCCAGATTTTAAGAAATAATTACAGGGCAGTGGTAATCAATGCAGACTGGTACTAGTACAAAAACACAGAACAAGATTAATGGTTCAGAATAGAAACAACAGGAGTGATCCCACAAATATAAAGTCAACTAATCCTCAACAAGTGACTAAGGGAAGAAAAGTTTGGTCACTTCAACAAATACTGGAACAACTGGATATCTGCTTGCAGAAGCAAGAAAGAAGACCCCCTCCAGTTACCTTACAGAGAAAGAAGCTCTAAATAGAGCAAAAACTTAACATGTACTCAGAAACCATCCAGTTCTTCGAGGAAAACATAGGAAGCACTCTACAAGATATAGTCATAGGCAAAGACTTCTTGGAAGAAAAAATACCAAAAGCCCAGGCAGTCAAAGTATAGCAAAGGAAATGTTGAACAAAGCAAAAAAAAAAAAAAAAAAAAAAAAAAAGCAACCGACAGAATGGGAGAAAATCTTTGCACTCTGCACAACAGACAGGGGACTACTATCCAGGATTTATGAAGAGCTTCAGAAACTCAAGGACAGCAAAACACCATGTTAAGAAATAGGTGAAGTAAATGAGCAGATATTTTTCAAAAGAAAAATTCAAATGGCTAATAAACATGATAAAATTCTCAGGCTCCCTAGCAACTAGGGAAAGGCAAATAAAAACCACAGTGAGGTTCTAGCTAATTCCAGTGAGCATGGCCTATATTCAGAAATCTACTAACAATACCTGTTGGAGTGGATGTGGGGGAAAGGTATCCTAACAAAAGGCGGTAGGAGTGCAAACACTGTGGAAGTCAGCATGGAGAGTGCTCAGGCAACTGAAAATGGAAAATCATGTATTTCTCCCACATTCCAGTGACACTTAGATAACGGATTTGCAGGACTTGTGGTAACCTGGGAGTTTCACAGAGCAATATTCTTTATCACACTGCCTTTTGGGGAATATATCATCTAGTTAAAATGGATTATCCTTAAATTGAAACTCCACTGGTCAATGTCAAAACTCTCAACTTTCCAACAAAGCTAAAAAAAAAAGGAATAAAGTTCTTGATAAAGACATAACAAATGTTTCACTGTTTTTTTAAATTGTCACATTTTTATGCTTATATGCTAATCAAATTACATGTTAAAAATTGATCCAACTATTTATATATGACAACAAAATAAGATACAGATGAATATGTATATATATATGTAGATATCTCTAGTTAAATCTTACGCAGATTTATTTCCAGATGTTTGAATTTAGAAATTCAATTATGGTTTGGTGGAAAGACTCTAAATTTAAAATCAGTAACCTTGGTTCATATCCAAGTCTAACATCGTACTAGCTATATAATCTGTGGTATATTATTCACATCTTGGCACCACTATTTCATCATTTGTAAAAGGAACAGCTACTGTGGAGATTACGATGGCATAGGAACATAGTTTGTAAAATGCCTTAGATAAATTTAACAATATAATGTTAAAGATTACAAATTCAAAAAACAAAAAGGACTCAATTGTAGTTCTACAAATGAGGAATTGTGCCGCTTTCAATTAAGTCATGTAACATACCAGAACTCCAATTTCCTCATATAAAAACAGGATTCATAATATTTTTATCTGAAAAGATATTTGTAAGGGTTAAATTTATTAATAAATAGAGTATACATATATGTATACATATAAATTAATACACATAAAGGTGCAGTCTGAAACTGAGCATTCATTGCATCTTACTGCTCTTATTGCATGGCCATCAAAGGCAGATGACTCACATTCCATTAGAACAAAGGCAAAATGAAAAAAAGCTGGAAGAATGTGAACACTGTGACAAAAGCTGAAATAACTGAAATGATGTCACCATAAGGAAACTGAACAGACTAAGAGTTAGAGACATAAAACTCAGTCTCCCATGACTAAAGTAAAGCAATCTAGCAGTATCCTTATCCATCATGTTAATTTCTGAATCTGTAGAGCATAAATGATATGGGTATGTAACACAGTTGCTAAGAAATGAAAATCCCTCATCTGGTCTTTTAGACCCACAGATAGCAAAGGATCAGAGAAGGCATCTCAGCAAACACTATGCCCAAGGAAACAAGAAGATTTTTTTAAAAGAGCTAAGTAAGTTCATCAAGCAGCTCATTAAGCTTAAGGGTCAAGGAAAAGAGTGTACCAAGACAAGAGAGTGGGATGAGAGTAGAAGGGTAAAAGAACTAGTGTACACATACAGCCTGCTTACTGTTAAGACCCTTTTTGCTGTATCACAAGGGGATTCTTAAAATGAGGAAAAACAAAAGCAAACTTTACATTGATGTCACAAGTGAATCCACATAAGAGATGAGATTCACTGTAGTTCATTTGCAAAGATTCCTCAGATAACAGGGAACATTGGGCCTATAACAATGGCTGATAATTAAATCTTCGCCTTACAAATGCCAGGATCCCATATGGGCCATGGAAGTGTCCCAGCTGCTCCACTTCCCATCCAGCTCCTTGCCCGTGGCCCAGGAAAGCAGTAAAGACTAATCCAAAGCCGTGGGACCCTCCACTCACATGGGAGATCTGGAGGAAGCTCCTAGTTCCTGGCTTCGGATAAGCTCAGCTGTGGGCAGTTCAACCACTTGCGGAGTGAGCCAGCATGCCCTTCTGTCTGCATCTCCTTTTCTCTGTAAATATGCCTTTCTAACAAATCAAATAAATCTTACAAAAAAAAAAAAAAAAAGAAAATAGGGAGTGTTAAGGAAGACAGGTAGTTAGTTCAGTTTTAATAGATATAAAATGCCATCCTCCAAAACTTACTGATGTAGCATCTCTTCTAAGAACCTCTAAGGATGGAAAAAAGTGGAATTTTTATTGTACCCCATTCATCTTGTAACTTTGAAATTCATTGGGATGATGTACTGTAGTTTAAACTGAATTGCTTTTTATGAGTCCCCATATGGCTGATTTTTTTTTTTATTTGACACGCAATCAACTACAAAAGTAATCTTATCGGAGAAAGCAATTCAGTACACTAAGTAGTTTTAAGCCATGCAAAAGTGGAGCTTTTATTGCAGCTTCAGAATAATGTATTTCGCTTTAATTTTCTCAATGGATTATCTGTATAACATGGCCCAAACTGAAAAATAACATTTTCAACTTCCGTATGTCATGTCTACATTCAAGTGTACATGTTGAGTGAAACACAGAAAGGTCATTTCAAAGCTTGCTTTCAATCAGATTCTCTCCAGTCTAGTGAGAGTCCTGCCTTCTACCCAGATAGCTCCATAGATTGATCTTTCGTTATTCTGTTTTTTCCACTTTCTTCCTTATTTAAAAACAAACATTTCCAAATCAAGGACTGTACTCATTATGGCAGACAGAGAATTCTGCTTTGAAAGAGAAAGTGTAAAAAAAAAAAGATACAAACAGCAGTTGGCATTTGACACAACAGTTAAGGTACTGCTTGAGATAACCATGTCCCATATCAGAATGCCAGGATTTGAATTCTGGATGTGCTTATGACACTAACTTCTTGGGAGGGATGGGAAAACTGTTTTTGTACCAAAGGTCCAGTTGGGATCTCTATAACATCATTTGTGGGCCATAAAAATAGCATCAACTTAAAAATATCCAGCTACACATCTGTTGGATTTTGAATCATGCCTGCAAGTTGCCTCACAGGGCCCGAACAAATGAGTTCACAGGTGTTTTAGAGGGCCTGAGGCCCAGATATTCCTCAGCCTCTCTGTATACCCTGGGAGACAGCAAGAAGATGGCTCAGGCAGTTGGCGCTCTGTCACACCTGTGGGAGACCTGAATCAAGTTGCTAGTTCTTGACTTTCGTCTGGCCTAGCCCTGGCCTTTTCAGGCATTTAGGAAATAAATGAAATAAATGAGAAGATGGAACACAGGTCTCCTTTCTGACTTACTCCATCTCCCTCTATCTCTGCCTTTCAAATACAGAAATTTTTCGATAGTTTTTGTAAAAAGTAAACTAATATTCTAAATGAGTATTTTGTGTCTTGTTACAGCATAGACACATTTAAATTGAATATTACATGTACTGCTCTAAGAGAGATAGTATCATGCCCTTCTTATAGATGGCATCCCAAAAGCTCAGAAAACTTCATTAACATGCTAGTCTCAGTTATTTTTGGTGGCTAGTCCTTTAACATTGGTCATGTACTTAAATGGCTCAGGGCTCATGAACTGTGTCATAGAAGCATAACTTTTTTTCATTTTCATGATCTGAATGATAATGAACTCACTGGCCTCATCTCTGACCACCAACCCTAAAGCAGAGTGTTCAATGTACAGTGAGCCATGGGTAGTTGCCTCAAAAGAAAAAGTACCTTATACCTGTGTATTTACTGTTCTTTTTTTCACCTTGTATGTTCTCTTTTCAGTTTTCTATATCCACATCCCCCTTATTAAATTTCACTCACTCTCTAAGAAAGCATTATTTCAGTTATGTTCTGAGAAGTCTTTGAGTCTAGGGAAGACCCATATGGAATGGAGAGGGGAAAAAATTACTCCGTGGTACCTTCCTCCCATTGTGTTAGGCATTTGCTTATTTTTCTCCCTTTCGATGTTCTAAAGCTAAAGACTCTATTATTATTCACTTTATCTCAACTCCTCCCAGTTTTAGGACTTGAAAGCAAATAAGTGGTAAAGAAAATTTGCTGAACTGTGTCCAAGCAAGGTTCTCATTACTGATGTTGTATGTCCTTAGGCTTTCTAATAAGACATTTTACCAAGTTCGCTAATGATGCTTGCATATCTATTCCCTGATTAGAGATTTCAAAACCTTGGTTTTTAGTCCCTGATTACTCAGTTAAAGCTTTCCAATGAGTCCCAGCAGTTAATCTGCTGATTCTATCCACCAAGAGAGATATATTCAATACTAGAATTCAGATTTAGGTATTCTAAGAAAGTAACCTCACCATCCTCAATCAAGTAAAGCACATAGTTCTAAAAAGCTGTCAGCCTTTCTTGAGTCTAAAATACTTCACCACAAGGAGTTCAAGTCTTTTTCTCAGATTATTAAATTTAATTTTTTCATTCTGAACAAATTTCATAGTTGACCTTTCCTAATCTGGGGGATTAACTAAAAATACAGATTTCTAGACCTTGCCCCAGAGTAACTATGTAGTCTGGGACTTATAAAAGCATGCATCTGTTTAAAATTTGCCATATCATGTGCCGAGGATTATTCTCAAGATGAGGAAAACCTGAGAAACAAGAAGCTCCTTTATCTTCTTCTAAGTAGCAGATGCTGCACTAAACCATGCTAAGAATTTTATTTACCATTTATCAGTATTCAAGCCCAAAAGGCTACCCAAGATGCTACTGGGCATTTGCCACAACACTAATTTTCAGGTTGTGATGCCTGTGGTCTCTATCAAAGTTGTATACTCAAGCCCTGGCTCCTTTGACTTCAACCCAGGTTCTTGCTTATGCATACCCTGGGAGGCATCCGGTGGTGGCTCAAGTGGTTGGATTCCTGTCATCCACATGGAAGACCTGGACTGATTTTCTGGTTCTTGGTTTTGGCCCATCTCTGGGCCAAAAGCAGTTTGCGAAGGAACACACAGATGAAGGTTCTATCTCTCTCCTCTGTCTCTCTTCAAATAAGTCAATAAGCTTTTATTTAGAAAAGAGAGACTGGAACTAATATACTTTCATTAAAAAAAAAAATATATATATATACATTTAATACCAATAAATAAATTGGATATTATTGCTTGCTTTTTCTACTCCTGCATTTTAGGATCTAAATAATATTGTGGATTTCGTATTGAGTTATTGTCAGTAGCACAACATCAGAGAGCCACACGAAGACACTAAGTCATGCTTTTAGACAAGTAAGCCTACTTGAGCAGACCATAACTGCTACTTTCACAGCAACCTCAGGTTAGGCAGATAAGGGAAAAAAAGAACACTGGGTTTGTCATCAAAGTTCGAATCTGACTGCCAGAATACGCCTGTATACTCTTTGATAAGTCACTTTACCTCAGGCCTACTCAATTTCTTCTTTAAGTGTGTGGTTAATAATAACTACTTCACATAATATACTTACAGAAATATTTGAGAGATATAGATTATAGGAAAGTACTAATGATGAAAATAATACATTTCATATTTGATTCTACAGAACAATTTTGTATTCCAAAAGGATTAATAATAATATGCTAGTACAAATTAATTATTCTATAACTTATGAAAATAGTTACTAAATAGTTTTAGGTCCAGACCACTAAATCAAGATTTATCATTGTAACAGTGAACAAGACAGATTCAGGACTGACCCTCATAGAGCAAATGATTTTAAAACATTTGTTATGAATGTGACATTTAAACAAGTAGTATGAGAACAACACACCTAACCACCCCCAACACATAAACACACACATGCACATTAAGAAAATCAATCTGTAGGATAATGGATACTTTCCACAGGGGAATTTGATGTCTGAAGTAAAATATAAAGTTTTTAATAAGATGAATGTATAGAATTAGGATCATGAACCATCAGAAAATGCAAATAAAAATAACAATGAGGTTCCAATGGTTACCATCAAAAATTTAAAAAAAAACATAAATGTTGGCAAGAGTATAAGGATTAAGATACCCTAATCCATTGTTGCTGGGGACATGAATTAGAACAAACATTACAAAGGACTGTATAGAGATTCCTCAGACATCTGAAAACAGATCTGCCATATGAACCAGCCATCCCACTACTGGGAATTTTACCAAACAAAATGAAATCAACATCAAACAAGATGTCCAATAATTGATGGCTTGACAAAGAAAATTTGGTATATTATGAAACACTAGTGAACCATAAAAAAGAATGAAGTTTTGTTTTGCAACAAAATGGATGACCCTGAAAACCATTATGCTCAGTGAAATAATAAGAAAAATCTCATTTACATATAACTAATACACAAGGTACAGAAAATGTAATCTATACGAGCAAGATTGACATTTTGAGATTTTATTATGGGTTACTGTCTTTGTCTATTGTATTGAGGAACAACACTTGTTTTTCTGTTTTGTATGTGTGGAATTATCTGCCTAAAGGTGTGTTAAGCCTGTGATTACGAAGTGAAATGAAAGTAACAAATGCAAAAATTAAAAAGTAGTAATAGGGGGTGGTTAGAGGAAATAAACTGAGGGAGGGCACCGTGAACAATAAACGATGCTCCTAAATATGCACTGAGAGCATCCACCTGCATCATCAGCATCCATACCACTGCCAGTTTGTGTCCTGGTTGCTCCATTTCCAACTAGCCCCCTGATTCTGGCCTTTGCTTCCAATCTAACAACCTGGTTGTGGCCTGGGGAAGCAGTGGAGGATGACTGCAGTACTGCCTCTGCATTATGTAGGAAACCCAGAAGAGCTCTTGGATGTTGACTTTGAATCTGTCCAGCTCTGGCTATTGCAGCCATTTGAGGCATGAACCAGCAGATGAAAGATCTCTCTCTGTCCGTCTCTATGGAACTCTGCCTTTCAAGTAAAAATAAATAAACCCTTTAAAAAAATCTGTATTGTGGGTCCAGCAATGGATCAACAGGCTAATCCTATACCTTGTAGCACCAGCCCACTTCTGATCCCATTCCCTGCTTATGGACTAGGAAAGCAAAATAGGATGACTCAAGTTTTGGGTCTCTGCACCTATGCGGGAGACACAGAGGAAGTTCCTGTCTCCTAAACTTGAGACCACCTGAGTTCTGGACATCATGGTCATTTGGGAAGTGAACCAGTGGATGAACCATCTTGCTCACTCTGTCTCTCACTTGCTGTTTCTGTTTTTCCTCTATGTACATCTGCCTTTCAAATAAAATAAAATGTTTAAACATTCTGTATTGTGAAATACAAATGGTTCACTTTATGTAAATGAAATAATTTAAAATCAATGGAAAAAACATACTTACTGCTTTGCCATAGATAATGGATTTGAAACAGTTAGCAGTGGATGAGGGAGGCTGGTAGCCAAGGTGAGAGAAAAGATGTTTTATTAACTATCGCAAGGATGAAAATGAATTTAAAAGTTACTATAAGAAAACTTCAACAGAGCTGTGTATATTTTCATATAAATAAATTTCATTAATTATTCATTCAAAAATAATTCATTTACATTAACATAATATAAAAATATTAGTATTATATTTACATGCTGTGGCATTCTCCCAGTCTCCTTACTGGGCCATCAGTTATTGGTGGTCTATCATACAGAAAAAATATAGTTAATCTCTGATTAGTAGAAATCAAATGTGTCATAAATAGTTTCTTCAAGAAGTCTATAACCTTAAGAGGATTTTAATACTATTGTAATGTTAACAACTCTATCATGTTGGTTACATATTTCCTGTCAAACAACTGAATACAGTGAAAACTAAAATACCTATTAAAGTGTCTCATCTAGGTACTGCCAACTCCACTCTCCTTTCTGTTCTCAGAATGAAAAAGAATGCTTTCTGGATTCCTGTGGATCTCTTCTGGGATCAGCTGATTCTCTCCCAAAGGTATTGGTGAAGAAAAATCTTAAAGAGCACCTTAAGGAAATTTCACATTTCAGTCAGAGGTCAGCATCATGGTACCCATTCTATCCCACTGAACACTTAAATAGATTAAACCACTTCCTCAATGTTTAAGTCCCTTGATCAAGTGATCATAAATTTAGGTGATACTTCCCTATGAACTAAAAATCGTTACTCAGTCAGCCCACAACATGGAGGGCATATACATGGGTGATATAAAGCTTTGCTTTTTAAAATACAGTTTTTAGACTGACAAGGCAACATACTATAAAAATAAATCCTTAAAAATTGAAAATCTTAGGTATTATGGCAGATTTAGGAACAAGAATCTGCATTTTCACAAGCTCCCCAATGATTTTTATACTTAATGAATTTTGAGAAGCACTATTATGAAATGTAACCTAAGGAATCACTTTAATATGCAAAGTGACCTTAAATCCTAGCAGTTGGTACTTCTGGCTTATGAAACATTCATCTTCTTTCAGTCTTGCACATAAGCACAACATCTATTTTGGCTTAAAATATAATGGTAAGGACCAAAAACATGTGGTGTTTTCAGTCAGATACACCCATATTGACATCCTAGCTCAAAGCTGAGGGTAGTGAACTTGGCATATAAGAACCTCTGGAATAGTTTGTTCTACTCCAAAATAAGGATAACAAGCCTTGAGTGGGGATGAAGATCAAATAACACAATGAACACAAAGGTACTCCTTTTTATTTGTGTAGAGTACAATTATCATGTTCAAGAATAACTGCCTTCATCCACTCAGTCAGTCAGTCACTTCAGTACTTTGTGCCAATGTATTAGGTGACAGGAATACTGACCATGTATTAGGTGATAGAAATAACCAGGTGATTAAGCCAGGCTTACCCACCCTGAAGGTGTTCTCAAATTTATGGTTATGAGGCCAAGACATCATGTAGTTAGCAGAGACCAAAGGAGAGTCAAAGCAAAGCTGGAGCACAAGTATGTTAGTACTCAAATCAGTGTTGGATCTTACCACTATAAATTCCAAGGAAACAAGCGACGCTTTGATGCAAAGCATAGGAAAGCAAAGCTGTTTGGAAAACTGAACATAACACATGATATAAAGCGAAAATCTTAAACTCTTCTAACCATTAGTAACCTTGTTTGTAATAACATCCATATCACTGAGAACAACAAAGAGGAAAGAGGCCAAATCCACTGGTTGCTGTTCACCATTCATTCAAGAGTTATGTACTCAGTACCGACTGCACAGTAGTCTACCTGGAGACACAAACAGGAAAATAGATTCTGTTGTTTTTAAGAAGCCTTCAGTCAAATGCCAAGGTATAACAAATGACAAAGGGAGAAAACCCACAGAAACCAAAGAATAGAATTAAATGAGCTCAAAACATAGTTGAAAAGGAAGCAGAGTGGTAGGCTCTTTTAAGTCAACTTTGAGAAATGTATGGCATCTATTTCAGAGACTCCAATACTGTGACCAGAAATAAAGAAAATTCAGAAGAGATGGCACAAAAAGTTAGCTGTTTGAATTATATCAACCAAGAAAGGTAAAGGCATCAGTAACAATTATTATAATATATAGCTAAACACCAAGTAAGTGAATCATTTCTTTTTATTCTACCTGTAGTAGTTTTGTTATTTATGGTCCTTTTTTGAAAATTCATGGTGCTTTTCTATATCTTAACTTTCTCTACCATTTATCCAACATCAAATCCTAGATTTGTCTGCCAAGTTTCAAGATAAACATTATTGGCCCTATTTTAACTTCCTTCCCTCCTGCCATTCCCCTGGGCCCTGTTTGACGCCCACCACACCTCCAGTTCTATCGATATAGATTCCACATTTAGATGTACTATTCATTTTTCTCATATTTAAAAATGGTCCAAAAAATGTGTCTTTCATTGCAGTAACTCCTATTTCGAAATACCTTTCTGAGCCAAGAACATTATTTCTTCTTAACAGAGATTTCTTATGCAGATTTCAGTGTTAAGCAATACACAGATTAAAAAAAAAATCTAAGAGTTCTAGGGCATGCCAAAGTCTTATACTTTGCTATACTAATTTCATCAATAAACATGGAGGACCAAGGGATGATCATATTTTAATTCAATCATTTATACACAAGCTGTAGACTCAGAGTAAAACATCTCTATTACAACAGAAAATGTTGCAGTCAATTAAATCGGAGGTTTAAAAAAGGCACCAAAATGTGTTTCTCAACACATCCTTAAAATATGTTATTTCTGTGTCTTCACAAATAGATGGAGATATGACTTTCAGGGAAATTCACATCCAAGTTCGTTCTCTTTTTCTTTCTGAATAAAGTTCTTAACTAGGTCAGGCTGTCTGCTTGACTTTCAACTCATTTAAAAAAATACTTCTTTGATTTTGAAAATTGGACAATGAATTTTTGATCAGAACAATTGAATTAGCATGTATCAGTGTGATACAGAACTGCTGCTAACCTCAGAACAGGAGGTGATCAAAAGTCTTGTGTCACTCACCAGACTGTAAGATCTAGATGTAAGTACTTTGAGTTGTAAATTCTCTAAGTGCATACCTTGCTATTTCATACTTTCTTGCTTTTGTTAGTGTCTTCTTCCCTACCTCAAAATGCACCTTCCTTTCTCTACCTGGCTAGCTCTTAAATATCTTTCAAAACCAGTTTAAATGTCACATCCTCTAAGGAACCATTTCTGACTCCCTTCCTCAGTCCTCAACAAGGCTATTTCTGTTTTTCCTTTAATCCCTCTACTGATTTTTGTCGCCTTGCAATGGTATTATATTGTTACTGTAACGAAGGTAAATTTATATGATTACCCAACTCCAGTTTGTG
Source organism: Ochotona princeps (assembly GCF_030435755.1). Taxonomy (NCBI): domain Eukaryota; kingdom Metazoa; phylum Chordata; class Mammalia; order Lagomorpha; family Ochotonidae; genus Ochotona; species Ochotona princeps. Next base: position 39,348,227 of record NC_080833.1, read on the forward strand.
TGTGTGTGTGTGTGTGTGTGTGTGTGTGGTAGACACATTCTGAGACTATTTTTCAACCTTCCCTGAAATTAAATAGGATCGTGATCTAATTCCAGCTAATGGAATGCTAATGCAATAATCAAATGTTTAACTTGTCCTGTCTTGTATTCTAGATTGAACTTCTTAAAATCAGGATCTGTACTTTTAACATTTTTATAATATTCATAAAATTTTGTAACATATTTCAGGATAAAAGGCAGAAAATAGATGCTTGGAAAACAGTTTACAAATAAACAAATGAGTAAAAATCATTTACATTTTCTGGAGTATGTAGCAACCCTGGTTTCCTAAGATAGGCAAGAGGGACCAAACAAGAAACTATTCATGAATTATATGAGGAACAAAAATTGTCACATTGGTTATAAAGTTAATAGAAGAATAGCCACCAATCATTTAGGGCAACTAACATAGGTGGTTTTAAAAGCAACTCAGCAATGAAAGCAACAATCAAGATTTCAGGCTTATTAGTAAATAAAAAGGGAAAAAAATCCCTCTTATCAATGGGAAATTACCTTCAATATGTTTTAAATAAATTACTGCTATTTGTTAGCGTTAATTTGCCACTGAGTTTTTTTCTCTACTTTTTTGTGTTATGTCCTATGTCATGGGTGGCACCTCATGAAATATATCTCCAACATTCCTTGCTCTGCCAGGTATCTGAATCTAACACTGAGATGTTTCAACTCAGTTGGACATTAAGTAGTGACCTAAATGATGCCATTTTAATGACCCTAGGTAACCAAAACCTAAAAGTTATATTTCCAATCTATTTTCCACACTTTAACTATTCATGAAATATAAAATTCATACTTGATTCTTTCTATACTTATCAGGAAACAAACATACAAATAAACAATTGGAGTCTAATTCTTAACTTATTTCTGCTCCTCCTCCCTCAAAGATGGCTGTTTGTTGAACTATTATTAAGAAAGCTACAGTAGTTCAGTCTTGAGTAGATCCAGAATGCTTTGTTTCATTATGAAATACAAAATAAAAACCAAAAAATTGTAATATTTTGCAATAAAAAGTACAGAAAACGAGCTGGGAGAAATCCTAATTCACTCAGTGAATATCCACAGCAAGCTAAAATTTGAAATTAATGACACTTACTTAAATTCAACATCTGAAATGTTTCATTTATAGACAGAACAAGTATGAGGGAGATTAACTGATACGGTTCCTGTGAGACCTAGTATCCTCTTCATGACACTGCACTCTGCTTCCGCTGACATAGCCAGTATGTGAACACCTGTGGTTTATGATGTGCACTCTGATTTATACCTATCTGCAGATCATGAGGTTCGTGCCTGACTGTAGTCCCTTCAGGGGATGGCTGGGGCTCTCACACTCTTTTTGGATGTGACAGACTCAGAGGATGAACGGGGACTGGGGTTAAAGTGGAGTTTGCTTCCTACCTAGGCTTAAGGCCTGGTAAAAGAAATAAAAATCTGACCCTAGGGAGAAGAAAAGCAGAGATAAGAGCCTGGAAGGAATGTAGATAATTTTAAGAATTGGACTTACAATAAACATTATGAAATAAAACTCAAGCTTGGAAGGTCTTCCTGGGTGCACAGTACCCTTGAAAGATCTCTCTAGGTTCACAGTACCTTTAGAGGGTCTCCATAGCTGCAGAGTCCCCTTGGAGGGACTCCCTGGGTTCACAGTCCCCTTGGAAGTTCTCGCTGGGTGCATAGTGCCCTGGGAGGGACTCCCTAAGTGCACAGTTCCCTTGGAAGTTCTCCCTGGGTGCACAGTCACCTTGGAAGGTCTTCCTAGCTGCACAGTCCTCTTGGAAGGATGTGAGGTGGACACAGGTAGTATAGTTAATGAATATCAATAGTAAAGTGACTTTGAGGCTAGCAACTGTACATAAAAATATAAAATGCTCTAAAATCTTAATACAAATTTCGCAAGAATTTAAAATATTGCATTACAACAGTAAGTCACAACCTTTAATTAAACTCTAAGAACTATTAATAATAACAATAATACAAGATTTGATCATGATAGAGGAAAGACTAGATTTGATTTCTGTCTTTGTTTAGAATATGCTACAGAATTATAGACTCCTGAAGAGGAGATCACAAATGTGCGGAAGGGCACAAGTTTGGCCTACATGTTAAGCCATCAGCTGTGAGGCCTGTGTCTCTGAGTCAGAGTGCTGGATTTGAGTCCTCAATAAACTTTCAGTTTTGTCTTTCACTTGGTGCAGATCCTGTGAGAGAGTACATAATGGCTGTTGTAGTCTGGTGCCTGCCACCCATTTGGGAGATTCCCATGGTGTTCTCAGCTTTCAGCTTCAGAATGACCCAGGCTGGTGCACACAATAGGGCAATTAAACTAGTGGAACACTTTCTCTGTCTTGTATCTCTCTCTCTCTCTCTCATAATTAAAAATTGTATACCTACAGATCTTTTCAAAAGATTTATTTATTTTATTGGAAAGGCAAATATACAGAGAAGAAGACAGAAAGAAAGATCTTCTGTCTGCTGCTTCACTCTCCAAGTGGCTGCAACAGCAAGAGATAAGCTGATCCAAAGCCAGAAGCCAGGAACCTCCTCAAGGTCTCTCACGTGGGTGCAGGGTCCTAAGGCTTTGGGACATTCTCCACTGCTTTCCCAGGCCACAAGCAGGGAGCTTCTTTCCTAGGCCGTACACAGGGAAATGGATGGGAAGTTGAGTGACTGGGACAGGCTCCATCATCCACATGGGATCCAGTCACATGCAAAGCAAGGATTTAGCCACTAAACTATTGCACCAGACCCTAAATGTTATTTCTAAGAAGTTGTACTTTATGATAATTTCTTTCCTTTAGCCAACTTAATATTAGTTTTTAAACCTAAGTTCTTGTTTATAATAGTTTGGTTTGATTATCTTAAAGCATCATGATGAATTAAATCAGTTTCTGGCCCTGCAAATTTGGACAACAAATAATCAGACTTACTTGGATTCACCTAGTTAAATTTAGGTACTTTTCCCCATGCAGGCTTCTTTATATCAGAGAACAAGAAGAGGGGGTAAGGAGCACAACCCTGGGAGACAGGCGTAACAGAAAAATAGAGCTCCCTGGGTACAGGGTTTTCATAAGAAGAAGCTGTGTTTCTTCCATTACTGTTAGCTTACCTATATCATGGCACAACTGAGGAAACAGGGGCTCTAACTTTCTGAGCATTCTTTAAATTCACTGAATCTGTTTCCTTCTTCACAGACATGAAGGAAGAGCCCAGCACAATGGCTCAATGGCTAAATCTTCAACTTGCAGGTTCCAGGGACCCATATAAGCACTGGTTTGTGTCCTGCCTGCTGCACTTCCCACTCATTTCATTGCTTATGGCCTAGGAAAGTATAGAGGATGGCTCAAAGCCTTGGGACCCTGCACCTGTGTAGGAAACCCAGAAGAAGCACCTAGCTACTGGATTCAGACTGGCTTAGCACCAGCTGTTTGGGTCAGTTTAGAGTGAGCCAGCAGATGGAAGATCATTCTGTCTCTCCTCTGTAAATCTTGTCTGCCTGACCTAGCGGCTAAAGTCTTAGCCTCACACACACTGGGATCCTATACAGGCACGAATTCTAATCTTAGAAACCCTACTTCCATCCAGCTCCCTGCTTGTGTCCTGAGATAGCAGTCAAGGACAGCCCAAAGCCTTGAGACCCTGCACCTGCATGGGAGACCTGGAAGAAGCTTCTGGCTCCTGGCTTTGGATTGGCTCAGCACCGGCCATTGAGGTCACTTGGATGGAAGATCTTCCTCTGTGTTTTTCCTTCTCTCTGTATACCTGACTTTGCAATAAAAATCAATACATCTTTTTAAAAAAGATAATAAAGAAAAGGTGAGCTAAGAGATGTTGATAAAGCACTTGGTAAGCCAACAATGTATTGAGGGTAAGGTGTTGAAGATGTGAGGGTAAGCCATTTGGCTAAATCTATGTGTGCTAGAATTAACTGCAGATCAGATCTTTTTGTCCAGGACACGTAAGTGCTTTCACTATATCATGATTAATTTCTAAATAATCATTGCTTGTCTCTGCCATGGTCAGTTTGATCCACAGGGTGTGAGTGTCATGAATCCAAAATGTTATTTTCTCCCTCTTCCATTCCCATGAGCAAATGTCTTTGCTACCATCCCCGAAGAGCAGGCTCTCATGTCTCATTGTGTTTTGCTATCAGCAGGGAAGGAAGGGGAGTGGACTATCCAGGTCTGCCAGCCTCAGGTCAACCCATATATAGATGGCATAATGTTATTTTTCAATTCCTTACCTTTCAGAAATACACAATTATGTATTTACAAAATAAGAATTGTCACATACGATATTTGCTTCAAAATAATTTAATAGGAGAGAGATTAGAGGAATGAGTAGAAACAAAAATAACAGTGGCACTGAGTTAATCATTATTGTGCCTCGCTTATGAGTACACAAAGTCCATTACACTGTTTCTGTTTACTTTCATATATCATGGAAATTTTCCTAAATAAAAATTGAAAAAAGGCTCAAAAATAATTCATTTAATACCAATGTAATGCACTTGAGGATTTATTCTTGCCCTTTTTTTCAATTTGCCTCTTGGAATTTACTTTTTGCTTCATTTATTTTCAATTTTTGTGTTAACTATATAAACCAAAAATCATTATAGTGTAGCAATAATATTAGTAATAAGAAGTGCAATGACTTCCATTTATTGAATACATAGTCTGTGCCTGCCCTGGTGCAAAGTGATTTAATTTCATATCTCATTTGATTTTCATAAGAGCTCTATGAAGTATGTACTAGGACTTATTTAGTAAATGAATAAATGGAAGCTGGGGTAGGTAAGTAACTTGACCACAAGCTATAGAATGTAGTATATTTAAATATTTTGCCTTTTCTATCTTCCATCTTAGGTTTTGCAATCTGAGAAGATGCCCTGCCAAGGCGGGCCACTATCTGGATGCAGAAAGCCTTGAAAACTCCAAGGCAATGGTCCCAAGCTTTCTTTGACATCATAAACAGAATCTGCAAAATAGACATGATATGCCCCTCTTATACATGCTGTACTATGCAAGACCAGATTGATGCACATCTTTCCTTTTGTGATTTTAAATCCAAATTAGAGAATAAAATGTCAGCAGATGTAACGAGGCATTTATTTTTTGACATAAGAAGCAAAAGGATATAACAACAATAAAACAAGCAGAAGGGAAGAAGATAAAAAGGCTCTGGTTGAGCACCAACTGTATATGATACTTGAGAGATGCCATATAGTACTGTTTACAGCTCCATATCCCTTAGAAGGGTGGACCTCCTCAAGTGAAAACACTCTTGGTTCTGTAAAACACACCAAGGGTGGGTCTCAAGAAGATGTGGATTTCTACCAGGAAAAGCTGAATATTTTAGATAATGCAGAGAGACACTGAAAGTTGAAAGAGAGGCCATCTGAGAATAGGTAAAAAGAAGCAAAAGAGATAAAGCTTGGAATACTATGAAGGATTACGTGCAGTGGAAAAAATCCCTAGTATCACAATGATTAATGCACTTATTTTTGTTATTTACTTTTTTCCCACATGAAAACCAGGAAGAGGTTGGCTTGGAAATAACTCAAAAAATGCGCTGTGATAACAAAGAGTACTCGACTTAGGATCGTTTGGTTTACTACTTTTTGTCTTTAAGAAAATGTGGAAGTTAACAGAATGGGAGAAAATCTTTGTACAATACACAATCAATGGGGGCCTAATATCCAGAATTTAACAGAGAGCTTCAGAAGCTCAACAACAGCAAAACAAACAACCATGTTAAGAAATGAGCAACAGAAATGAGCAGGCATCTTTCAAAAGAACAAGTTCAAATGGCTAATAGACAAATGAAAAAAATGCTCAGGCTCACTAGCTATCAGTTAAATAAAATGAAAACCACATTATTGCTATAGCTAACTCTAGTGAGATGTGTCTGCATTCAGAACTCTACTAACAACAGCTGCTGGCAAGGATGTGAGGAGAAAGTTACCCTCCTTCATTGTAGTTGGGAATATAGGTTACTACAACCACTATGGAAGTCAGTATGGAGAGTGCTAAGAGACCTAAAAATTGATCTACTTTATGACCCAGCTATCCCATTTCTGGGACTATATCCAAAGCAAATGAAATCTGCATATGAGAAAGTGACCTGTAATGCTATATTTAGAGCACCACAATCTATAATAATGAAGATATGGAAACAACCCAGAATCCGTCTAAAGAGGAATGGATAAAGAAACTGATACGACTACTCCATGGAATACTACTCAGCCATTACAAAGAATGAAATTCTACTGTTTGAACAAAATGGTCCCATTATGCTCAGTGAAATAAACCAAGCCCAGAAGGATAAGCATTACAGGTTCTCTCTGATATAGGTTAATCTTCATGTAAAATATAAGATTAATAGATGCACAGATAAATATGCATGTACATATACAGTAACTGTATAGTAGAGAATATCATACCAAGCAATAAAGATACATTGCAGTATACATCTCTATTCCTGAATCAAAGATGGACTCCTAATGAAACTGTTAACTACATCTTGACGACAGAATTCTGGGCTTTCTGCCATCGTCTATACCTACAATGTCATGATACACATAGATAGGACAATCATGGGCTTATTACAGCTTTTGAAGGATTACACCATCGTAATAATATAAGGGAATGAGGTAGGGAAAGCAAAATTGGGGAGGAGAGAGAAGTTACCCCTGAACCTATGGAATTGTATTATAAAATAAATTTTTAAAAGTTGCAGAGTTCAGTAGAAACACACTTTAAATTTTGAATTTCACCATTTTTCCAGGGTAGTGCCTGGAAAAATGATCTGATGATACTGATGTATGTATGTATGTATGTATGTATGTATGTATGTATACTAATGGATGGATGTATGTAGTATGATCTGATGATACTGCCTTGAGTTGCTGGCAGAGGCAGTGAGCCACAGCTCCCACTCAACCCTGTAATCACAAGAGCCAACAACTAACCCTCTACAGTGTACCAGCTTGTGAAGCCATGCTGTTTGGTAGATTAGGTGCCACTTAATGTACCTCTGATTTATGGTGTTTTCAACATATGAGGGGTTTATCAAAACACAAGGCCATAGAGTAAAAAAGCATCTGCATATGGATCGGCAGATTCAAAATGGGGAAAAGAGGAGAACAAAGACAATTTTGTGCCATTCATACAATGACTAAGTAAATATTTTAAATGATCCCATATTACTAATTTTAGTTTATGACATACAGCACTTCTAATAAAACTCACATGCAAGAAGTGAGGGAAGGGGGGAATAAAACCAGGGTTTTTGTGAATACAAGCCAGATAATTGTGGCTGGAAGAGCAGAAGACTACTGATTCTGTTCATGATTAGACTTTACTTGACTGCCAGTTTTCTGAATTCTCCACTCAGTTTTATGAAGCAGACTCAGTCTTGCTATATAAAGAGTGGAGTTCTACCTCAGAGTGGCAACACAGTCTTTTCAGTTTTCCCGGCAAAATAGAAAACTGTGGTTCCCCACTTACTGTACTATAACTTTTTGCACTCCAAAGAGACACTGACAAGGAGAATCTGAAACACCTCAGCATAGGAAGCATTCTCATTACTCCTCATCCACACCCTGGGCACTTCACTTTCAATTGGTGTCATGAGACCAGCTCATACTACCTAGATATTTATATTCATGGTGATTTTTTCCTCCAAATTTCCTAAAGGAAATCTTACAGGCAACCATTGGATGATTATTGATTATTTAACATAAGCTAATAAATGCATTCATGGTAACAGGACACTTAAATTCCAGATCATTTTTTCTCAGACTAGAAAGACTAAGAATCCATTCCAATTAAAAACACGGCTAGATATGACAATCTGGGATTTGAAAATTGTGTACAGCTACACCCGAGAATAGCAGGGTTTTTTTTTATTCTTATTATTCTTCTGGGTTCTCTTATTATTTTATATTTGACATGCATTGTTATTTATGCCTAATAGAGTATTAAACATGCATAAAATAATACATATATAGCAAAGTATATAATATGAAATACATAGTAATATGCATTATATTAATATATAATAAATAGTAGGCGTACAATCAGTCATACCAACAGTAAATTTTAGCAATCCTGGGCTTCATTACATGCTAGTCAGAGAGGACCAAACTGCCCCATAAAGAGTCATCTGACAGATAAATATTTTTTGACTTAATGGGTTATTTAGTCTTTGCCACATTCATTCAATTCTAACATCAAAAGATAAAAGCAGTCACATACAAATCATAAATAAATGTGTTTCAATAAAACTTAACTTATAAAACAGAAAGGACCATATCTGACTCAAAGAACGTACTTTGTCTACCTCTCTTCTAAGATATTAGTAGAAAATGCCTTGATCCTTCTCATTATTAGCTTCTTTTCTTGTTTACCTTTATCTCCAGATTACAACAGACCTCAATGCCATTTCTCCTGGCTTCTTTATATTAGGACCACAATAGGAGAATGAACTCCAGTGTGGCCCATTTTTGCCATTGTGAGAGCCAGTGTAGTTCACACTGAATGCTAGAACCAGCGAGGTATGACAGCTGGGTTGCTATTAAGGTCAGCAATGTGACAGTAGTGAAACTCCCTTTTCAGCATATCCAGTCTTACAGACAATAATAGTTACTCCTAGTGTGTGTTTGTAAGTATCTAGATTTATTCTAGGTGGATTTCTTTTCTTTTGCTATGCCACAACACTGTTTTTTTTAACATATTTTTATTGCATTTCATTTTTTAAAATTAATTACATTGCATTATGTGATACATTTTTTATGCACTGGGATTCCCCCCACCCCTCCCCACACCCTCCCCCCACAGCGGATTGCTCCACCTTACAACACTGTGTTTTACTGAGGCAAGCAGCAGTTTTAAGAATACTTTTTACCTTTGAACTGGTCTTTGGTATCTGATATACAGCTGAGCTTGACAGCTCTGAAGTTTTTTACCAGCAGAAAAATGTATATCAATAGTAAGTTCCCCATATGACTTATCTATCTATCTATCTATCTATCTATCTATCTATCTATCTATCCATCTATCTATCTTTCATCTTGGGAACAGTGTTAGAGAAGCTCTGGTCAAGACTCTTAGCACCTGGAAAAGAGACAAAGCTTGCTGTGGAAATAATCATAACTAGTATATTAAAGATGTCATGTTAATAATTTTAAGAAGAAAGGGACTGCAATACAATCCTTCCCCACTCCTTGAAACTTAATGTTAGGTGCAATTTAAATGCATATGTGAGTGGAGTGTGAGGGGAAAGCTGACCACCTTCTTGCATGTTCTCAACACTTCTTCCATTACAGAATTTTTGATCTCCCTGCTGCTACTCCTACCTCTGTCCAATTTATTCTTTCCAACTAATTTTATCTTAAATGAGAATCTTATCTCAAGTCTACTCTACTTTAAATCACTACTGGCTCCTCTTGAGCTTGCAGAAAAGTCCAAATTCATCAGCATAATATTTAAAACCCCTCTCTTATACCTATAGCTTCTTACTCTGCAACTTCTCCTTACAGCTTTTATTCCTGACATAGTTAAGTATTTGTAGTCTCTTAAACTTATCAAATCCTTTCTCACCTCAGACACTTTTCAAATGGAGATGTCCCCCTCCAGTAATGATCTTTGTATATATAATAGACAGAGGTCTTACACCTCTTGTATCAAGCTCTATTCTCTAGTCATCAAGCACATAAATATGCCTTGGGTGTTTGTTTCAGAAAATTATCTTAGTCATATTTCTACACTCTGTATCATATGACAACAGATTTTGTCCTCTGCTCTCACTCACTCATAAGTGTTCCATGAGCATAGAGATCAAAATTTCCTTAATTTTACACCAGCAGATACTACTATGGAACTGGTATAGAAAGGCAGGACAATACAACTGGATAAAAGAATTAAATTAATAACAGCTACTTTAGATGTCTACAGAGAGTACCTCAAACCCTGGAAGAGGAGACCTAAAAGGGAACTAAAGTCATATAAATTAATACATGTTTTGCAAGTACATTAAATTATAACATACACACATAGAGGCACATGTATCATAAGTATAGAGGCAGCCAATGAACTACTATTATAACCTGAGCATATTTGTAAAATTCTGTGATCCAAAAACAGAATACTGACAGCATCCTATATATCCTACATTCATGTTCCATTACCAATCCTACCTGTGTCAGGGATAACCATTGATCTCACCCCTAATACATAATGTAGGCTTACACGATTTTGCACGATACATAAATACAATCAAGCAATTTGTACTACTGTGTGTTGGTTTTTCTCATTTAACATAACATCTGGTAAGATTCATCCATATTGTTGCATATAGAACATGTAGATAATTCATTTTCATTGTTGCATAGCTGTTTAATATGTGAATACATTGATTTATTTATCCACTTTTGTTGAACAGCATTTGGGTATTTACTATCTTGGAGTTATAATAAATTATGCTACTAAGAACATATCAAAATACATTTCTGCTCAGAATAATAGGAGCATAATCTCCGCTTCACAGTGTATACATATACTCAATCTTTTTTTTTAAAGATTTATTCATTTTATTACAGTCAGATATACAGAGAGGAGAGACAGAGAGGAAGATCTTCCGTCCGATGATTCACTCCCCAAGTGAGCCACAACGGCCGGTGCTACGCCGATCCGAAGCCGGGAACCAGGAACCTCTTCCAGGTCTCCCTCGCGGGTGCAGGGTCCCAATGCATTGGGCCGTCCTCAACTGCTTTCCCAGGCTACAAGCAGGGAGCTGGATGGGAAGTGGAACTGCCAGGATTAGAACTGGCGCCCATACGGGATCCCGGGGCATTCAAGGCGAGGACTTTAGCTGCTAGGCCACGCCGCCGGGCCCATATACTAAATCTTAAAAGAGACTAATTTTCCAAAATAACTGCACCAACAGAACATCTTTTAACTCACGAAGTATGCTAAGCTCATATAAAATTCTATGCAAATAAAGAAGCACTGTTATTAACTCAAAACCTCATTTGCACAATATCATCTTGTTTCATGGCAATTAAAATAACATCTTTGATTAGATGAAATCAAATATCTTCTAGGAATTGCATTTATAATCTAGATATGTCACATTCTTTTTTCTAGTCAAAATTAGATTTTTAAATATATGTAAGTGAAAAACAGTTAGTACTGGCAAGCTATTCTTTTTTTTAAGATTTATTTATCTGGCAAGCTATTCTTAAAAAGCCTGTTAGATCATAGGCTCACTTTAGCATGGCAAAGCTTTCGTGAGCTATATCCTGCTCTGTGAAGCAAATGGCAATAATACTGGCAAACAGAATATTTACTCTATCTTCATTGTACATTTTATAAAAATCATGCTTTTTTAAACAAAAAGGGATCCGCTGATCCCTAGAATTATATCATCACAAAAATTTTACAGAATAATGACTAAATCTTTGTATTTGTCTTAAATTTCAAAAGAAATTTATTTTTGATGATGTTTACATAGTTGATCAGGGTGGGAAGGGTGGAAGATCAGGGCAAAGTGGGCAAGACCATTGTTTCCACCTTTTCTTTTTCTTCTTCCTGTATCTGGTCCTCAGGGTCCCTGATATGGAACATGTTCTGAGGGTTCTGCTCAAGTGGTTTGAATAGTTTTGAGATGCTGTTGATATTGCCACTCCAAGGATGAGGAAATCCTTCCAATGTCAATTGTATGACACAGTCAACCTTACAATCTCCATTCACTAGAAATCTGCTGTCAAGCTTCACTGGGATAACTGATCAATTTGTTCTACTCTCCTTCTTCTGCTTCCTCTATGCAAAACAGTGCGTGCTGTGGCCCAGCCCTGCCCTGCCCTGCCCATAACATGCTTGGCCCTCATGCACTCCATTAGGAGCTATAGCCCAGTCAGAGTGACCCCTAATAACCTCCACTGGACCAGCCTCCAGTTCTGGTTCCTGTGCCTGCCAGCATGTACAATGGACTGATCCGGTCTGTCCCACTTCCCATTCAGCTCTTGTACACATCAATGGGCATTGAAGTCTAACTCAACTCAACTCACTCCACCCTCCAGCCCGCACTCAGGTCAGTGGGTGTCACCACCAGTCTAGCCAGGCCTGCCCCCAGTCTTGGTTGTCTTGTTTACCAATGAGAGTTGCAGTCCATCAGAGAGGTGACCAAAGTTTCCCTATTGGACCCACTCCCAGGACCGGATCATGCACTCTCCAGGTGGTTCTGCAGTCTATCTTGACAGGAACTGCCCCCAGTCCCAGCAAGTGCGAGCTAATGCTGTGGCGAAGACCAACCTGCCTGCCCTTATTTGGGCTCACGCCTTCACCAGTGGATACAGTAATTTAGCCCCGCCTGGCTCTCTCCCTAACCCTGTTCACATGTAGGCCAACATGTGTTGTAGCTCTGCCCAGGCTGGTTTACCCCCGGTCTCAGCTCTCATTCTCACCATCAGGAGCTAGGCGCCCAGTAGGGGAGTCCCCTTGCTCCCATACCATGCTCATACCCCCCAACCCAAGGATCATGTGTGCTGGTGGGTGCTGCAGCCCACTCTGGTATGGCCTGTCTCACCTCGGCATTTGCAGGCAGGTGCTGTGCCCTGGCCTCACCTGGTTTGCACTCTATTCCAGCTCAAGATGGCGTGTGCTGTCACCCAATCCAGAGCAGTCAGCCCCCAGTCTTAGCCCTAATGTGAACTGGCTGGTGCTGAAGCCCAACCCGGCATATCCTGCACCCCATCCTTGTCCTCAGATCTGCCCCATGGGTGTTATGAACTAGCCCAGCCTGGCCCACTCCCAGACATAAGAAAAATATATGCCAGTGGGTACTGTAACCTGACCTGGTCTGACCTGCTCCTTGCCTTGGTTCTTGCTCTCACCTGTAGGGACCAAATCCTGACAGAAGAGTTCCCCAAGCTCCTATATTGGGTCTCCTCCAATTGGCAGATCTCGTGCACACCTGGGATGGGTCCTTGGCTCTGACTGACTTAGTCAACCTCCTGTCCTTCCAAGAACAGTGGCCTTGCCCATTTGGCCCACACCCAATCCGGTCCTTGCTGTTGAGTGCTATAGCCCAGCCACACCTGATCCATGCCCTGACACAGTTCTCAAGTGGTCAAGCAGGAATCGAGACCTAGCCCAGTCCATTTTATAGCCACTCTGGCTCTCACGAGCACCAGTGGATGCTGGAGTCTAGCCCAGTCTGGTGTGCCCCAGACCCGGTTCACACCCATACTGAAGGACACTGAAGTCATATCCAGCCCAGACCACCGCCTTCATCCCAGCTCTCATCCTCACCAGTGAGAACACAACCTAGTGGGGGCATCTCCTTAGCTCCCCAACCAGGCCTGTTCCCAGCCCCAGATCTTTTGTTTAACAGTGGTTGGTCGGACCTAGCTTGGCATAACCCATCCCCCATCTTGACATTTGCCATTGGATGCTGGGCCTGGCTTGACCTGACCCAATCCTAGTCCCAACTCTCACTGTATTTTAAACCTAAAATATGTTATTGTATTAACAATATCCAGTGGAGGAAAAAAATTTTAAATACAAGCATAAAAAATTTTTAAATAGGAAATTACACTGTATGTAAAACATGAAATTCATATCTTTCATATTATCTAATGTATTTACATATATGTATATGTAAATCTTTCTTTTATTATATCACTTTAATACATTATATTGTGAAATATGTATTTGGCCTACATCTCACTTCCTGACAAATAACAGCTCAAATGAGAATCTCAAAAGTGACAAATGTCTTTCTATATGTGAATGAACCAACTGATCACTAGGGCCTTCCAGATAGGGGTCATTATGTATCCTTCTATTCTTAATAAGTGAGCCATCTCTATGTACAGAGAATGAAATGGTACCTTAACAAGATGTTCCTGTCCCTTTATTAAATGCTTTGGAGGAGCTTCCTTCTAAAGAAAGAATATTCTGTTGCCAACACATTGCAGGATTGACATAACAAAAGGTTTCTGAAGCCTTAATGTGGAAAGGAGAAGTAGAAGCAGAAAGAAAAAAAAAGTTTCATTTATAACTTTCATGTTTCCCACATTTGCAAAAGTTAACAGATTTTAAAACCATTCTTTCACAATGGTAATCAACCAAAATGTTTAGCAAACTTAAAACAAAAACCTACTGCCGACCTGGAGATGGTTGAAAGGTTAAGGTGAGATTCAGAGAAATTGCTACAGAAAAACATTGAAGAGTGCCTGCCCATGTTGTAGGTGCAGTTGTTATTTCACAACTGTTTCTTTGAAGAAAGATGTTTCCTTTGGAAGAACTGCACTAGCCAACTGTTACCTACTCTTGCGATGATGTGTACACATGTATGTGTGTGCATAGCTTACAGAAGAGAGAAAAGTAGTTTTTAAGGGAAATATTAAGTGTGTTCACTTCAAGATTCCTGTATCATTTGGGTATTTTGAGTATTAGTGGTTCTCAGGGTCAGACGAAACAGCAGTATCCTTGCATTAATATTGGATCTTGCCAAAGTTATTGTCTCTGTCTGGTAGTCACTCTCTCATTCTCTCTTTTTTTCCCCTTCTCCCATCCCTCTCTCCCTCTCTTTCTCATTCTGTCTCTTACATCTTCTCATCTTCTGTGTCCAATTTAAGTAACCATTAAAAGGGTCTTCCTTGAGCAATTTCTATTAGCCCATAGAATGCGAACATTTTTCTTTAAATGTACTATTTACAATGTACAATATTGCATATGTGCTTTAAAATGCATTTATTTACATTTTTCCTATTATTCTTTGTGCTTAATGGCATCAGAGTTAGGTATGATGCCTCACCAAACCATACTCATCCAATCTAACCTTGAGCACAAAGTTCCCTTACATATCATGTTGATTATTAGGTATCAGTATTTAAGAGTCACAGAACACATATTTTCATGTTTTATTCTGATCTACTCCTTGTACATTGTGTGATGCATGGCAAATGCTCAACAAATATTTCACAACTAAATAAAGAGATAAATATGATGTCCACATCGGTGATGATAGACTCATTCAAGCACCTTCTTTGTCAAGGAACACTTGTGAGAAATGGAGATCAAAAGAAAAAGCATATCAAAAGCTCCCTGGGATCTGTAATTATTAGTCTGGTTTGAACACATTTATAAGACTCTTTTTCTTGAAGCTTTTTGTAATTTGAAGATCAGATTTTTCACAAAGGGAAAGAGAGAGACAGAGACCTTCCACCTGCTGCATCATCCCTGACATGGCTGCAATGTCCAAAGCTGACCCAATTTAAGCTAAGAGTCTGGAGCTTCTGTCTAGGTCTCCTACATGGTTTCAAGGATCAAAGGATTTGAGCCATCCTTCACTGCCTCCCTAGGTTATAAGCAGGGAGTTGAATCAGAAGTGGAGAAGCTGGGACACAAACTGACTACACCACAGATGGATTTAATTTGCTAAGTCACATGTCAGCCCCATGAAGAATTATGATACTCTTAAAGGCTATTAAAAATATCTTGCAATGTTTTCTAGCTAAAACTTGAAGCTTCATGCAAGAAAAATATTTTTGGTGGTTTGGGCTTATTCTGCAATATAGATATTTGATTTTCTAAATGAAGAAACTAAAGATCACGTTTATATGAAGTTTCTTCCAAATTTACAGACATCTAGTAAAAAGAGAGCTGAGACAAAAACTCTACTGTGTCTTTTCCCAAGTCCATACATTGTCTTCCATGTTCTATCTTGATACGAGAAAGTTACGTGGACTAAACATGTAGAGTATACAAAAGATGACTAACATGCTTAGATGGCAGAGGTCTTCCCAACAAATAATTAAATATTTTTAAACTGCAGAACATTGAGACTTTAAACATATTAAACAAAAATACTTTGCTCACATATCATTATAATTGGACCAATAATAGAATTATCATAAGCAATAACAGATTACAGAAAACAGTTCTTCAGCCCTCAGAGGCCGAGTACTCTAAGGTCACCCACCCCCAACCGGAGCTTCCGCTGGGGATGGAAGAAGTCCAAACACTACCGTACAGAAACCAACGTCATCAGAAAGACAACCAGAAGCCCTGAGCGGTCCGCAGAAGCAGAAGAACAATAAACGTCCTTCGGGACCAGGGAGGAGAGCTTTCTCTGGTCCGAGCCTGGCTCCACCTCTGGACCCCCACCCTCCCTTGCAATGACCATCAGGATCGCTCCGAAAACCCCTCATAGCAAACAAACAATCAAACAAACTAAAAAAACCTAAAATAAATAGACAAACAACAAAAATTAGAGCTTGGAATCTGACAGGAAAGAGCTGGCATGGATTGGCTCATGCCTCGCTGGGTGGGACACGAAGATTAGTCACTCCTCACCATGGTGTTGGGGATTTTCCTGCACATCCCCCCCCCAAAAAAAATGTTCTACACCTTAATTGTTGACAAATGTCTTGTTAGAGTTACAAGCCAGTCTAGATTATCCTAAAATCTGCCAAGATCAGTAAAATTATACTTCAACACAACAAATGGCTAAATACTAAAATGAAATAGACACGAGACAGCTGAATGGTACCTTATAGCCATTTTAAGGTATATAGCAGCCGGTCCTGTATACAAACTAAAATTGAAATGTCAATGAGCAAATCATAGGTTGTGGTTAAGAACTTGTTTTTTGTTTTTTTCTAACATACTGGTTACGCAAAACCATGTCAATTCCATAATGTTACAAATTGCTGTTAATGTTATATTGGGACTCTTAATTGACTGTGATGATATTCTACCAGCTCTAACTTCAGACCAGAAATGGTCTCCCCAAGAAACTGTTCAACCCATCTGGACAATAAGTAGCTGGACTCTATGTTTGGTATATGTTTGCAAGGAAAGAATCTTGATTGAATTTGAACTGTAATACTGCACCAAGGTGGAGGAATCCACCAGGGGAGAGGGGCGTGGGGAGGGGTGGGGGGATTCCCAGAGCCTATGAAACTCACATAATGCATAATAATTAATTAAAAAAAAGTAAAAAAAAAATAACAGTTCTTCAAAGAGAGACATTTTCAGCCAAATAGAATCATATAAACAATAATTCAAGATTTGAGGATATAACTACATTTTTCAGAATCACAAAATACTAAAATTCGTTTTCTATAAGTCATCCTTGAAGGCAATAATAAAGGAAATAAGCAGGCATAAGAAAGTTGAAGCTAGAAGCATAAGAATACGAAACAAAAGGGACAGAAAAAAGCGGTAACATGCACTGAAAAATCTAGTTTCGCTAGTAAAAATAGTAACAATGCATCCCTTTATTTTAACATTTAACTAAGATTCCTAGAAAAGATACATAGTTCAGAGAGGAGTATATTAAGGTAAGATAAGGTTCCTTTTTCTGGCCCCAGAAAAAGAGGATAAATGTATTGCATAATTTTAATCTTTGGCAGGAAAAAACCCAGGTGGTTAAGAATGTATGTTACAAATTTAAAATTACAATTACAAGATTATAAATAGAATCTTGACTTCCATAACACAAGTAGACAAAAAAAATCCAATCTAAGGCAGGAAAAAAAGTGAGGTAATAAAATGTGTGGTGAAAACTTGTACTATATTTGCCATTTGTCTTTGAACAAATCAGGCCTATAGCCATAAGGTGGAGGATCTCAGAGTCAAAGTCCAGGTTTGGGAAACGCGTCACATGCCTAGTCTGGAAATGAAGAAAAGTTCATGGGGGAATACAGTTGGGCTTAGAGAAAGATTTTCCCTGATTTTTAGATTAAAAATTTTTTTCTAATAATCTTACTTAGTTGATTTGATAAAAAGGGTTAAGGGCTACAGGAAAGTGGGTAAGATCATTGTTTCCCCACTAATATCATCAGTTTTCCCCCTGTATCTGGGCCAGGGGAGAAACAAAGGGAAAAGCCCCACCCAGCCTCCCACCCATTCCAGGTTCCCAATGTGAGGCACGCTCCGAGGGTCCTGCTCAAGCAGTTTTGACAGTTCAACAGTTCTGAATTGCTGCCAATCTCTCCATTCCAAGCACAATGAAATCTATTCAGAATCCACTGACTGACACAGACTTTATGATTGGGGTTCTGAGATTACCAGTTCAGTTGGAGGGATCTCCAAAGAAATTTCGTCTGAGGTGATTTCAGACCTGATTCTTGTGTGTGCTTGCCAGTACAGGGTCTGGCACAGTTCGTCGTCCCAATCAGCTTATGTACATGCTGGTCATTGCAAGTGCTGGGTCAGTTCTGTTTCCAGCCCTGTCTTCCACGCGAACTGATGGTGGTTGCATTCCAGCCCAATCCTGGTCACTTCATACTCGGCCCGCATGCAGACCAGTGGGAGCTGCAGCCTAGTCGGGGTGACTCCCCATAACCCCCACCAGGCCAGCCCCCTACCTTGTTCAGTCTGTCCCACATCCCATTTAGCTCTCATACATGTCAATGTGCACTGATGTCTAGTTCAACCCAACCAACCTTACTATCCAGCCCACACACATACTGGCGGATGCCTTTCTGTCTAGCTACCCCTGCCCCTGTCCTGGTTTTCGTGCTATCCAGTGGGAGTGGTAACCCAAGAAGGAGGAGCCTACTATTTCCCTTCTAGGCCACTCCCACTCCTGGATTATGCACTCTCCAGGTGGTTCTGGAATTTAATTTGACAGATTTAGCCTCCAGTGCCAGCCTCTGCCAGCTGATGCTCCGGCAAAGCCCAACCAACCCTCACCCACTCCAATTTTTGCTTGCAGCAGTCGAAACAGTCAGCCCAACCTAGCTTTTCTCTGATCTAGCTAACATGAGGCCCATAGGTGTTATAGCCATGCCTGGTCTGGTCTGCCCCCATCCCAACTCACATTCTCCAGCAGGAGAGGCCACATTCCCTCTGCCTGTCTTTTTCCCCTCCCTCCCTGGTTCTCATGTGTGCTGTTTGGACGCTGTGGCCACATCTGGGACGGCTCACCTCACCTTGGCATTCCTTAATGTATACTGGTTTGTGTCACGACCGAACCTGGCCTTACTCACACTCTGTTCTGGTGCTCAGATTTGCCAGAGGGTGACGTGAACTGGTTCAGCCTGGTCTTCCCCCCACCTATGTCAAATGTATGCTGGTGGGTGGGTATCTTTCTCTGATCTGGTCTGGGTTGCTCCCTATCATGGTTCTTGCGCTCACCTGTAGGGACTGTATACTGATAGAGGAGTTTTCCAAGCTCTTACATCAGAACCTCTCCCAATGCTAGATCTTGTGCATACTGGTGGGTCCATGGGCCAGCCCCCCTTGCTGGCCTTCAATCCATTCCAGTTCTCACTGTTGAATGTTTCAGCCTAACCAAGGCTTGTCCATACCCAGACACTGCCCACACATGGCTCAGTAAGGGCAGAGACCTAGCAAAGTTCATCCTATATTCAGATTTTCCAGAGCACCAGGTGGTTCTGGGATCTAGCCCAGCTAGGTATACCTAGCCCCAGTTCACACTTGTGCCAAGGGAGATTGTAGCCACATCCAGACCAGAACACAGCTCCCACTCTGGCCCCTGCACTCTCCCGTGGGAATCACAACTCAGCAAGGGTATACTCTCATAGTTCCCCAACTGAGCCTATTCCTAGCCCTAGATTATGAGCACGCCAGTGGTTGCTCTGACCCAGTTGGCCTAGCCCCTCACCTGTCTCAGACTGTGTTGTGGGGGGGATCAATTCTCAAGTACACAATGCAGTGTTATTAACTAAAGTGACGTTCTTTACAATGAATCGCTTCAATTTATACCTGCTACCTAACAAAAATCCTGTGTCATTTGACCAACAACCCACTAATGTCCCCCTTCTCCCAATTCCTATAACCACCTTTCTAGTGTCTGCTACCTTCAGTTCCACTATTTTAGATTCTACATTTAAGTGAGCAAATGCAGTGCTTCTCTTCCATTGTCTGGCTTTACTTTGCTTAATCTAATGTTCTCTATATTAATCCATGTTATCTTAAATGAAAGAATTTCATTTTATTGTTAAGGCCAGTATTCCATTGTATGTGATCATCACATTTTCTGCATCTATTTATCAACCAATGGATTTTTTTTGCTTGTAGTCTTGATTTTATTTCCATAATATGATTTTATTATTATTATTCCATGATATGATTTTACAGCTATGTGGATTTGACCTTTATCTACCCTTCTCCTCTGCCCATTCTCTGCTCCTCAACGGCTTTCCCCCATAATATTACGATAGCACAGTCCTTCAGCAACAGCCACAAGTCCAAAATTCTACAATTTAAAAGTATTGTGGTATTGCAAGTATAGAGTATGATAGAAACTCTAGCATTTTATTGCCAAGGTATACTAACAGTTTCATTGTGAGTCCAGCTTGTATTCAGGAGAAGAGATACATATTGCAACATAACTTTACATTGCAATATGCTAATCTCCATTATACAGTCCATCTATGAAAATATCTGTATATAGTTACATGCTTACCTACATATCTACTGATTTTGTATTTTGCATTCTATCAGGAAGAAAACATGAATTTTGTCCTTCAGGAATTGACATATTTCACTGAGCATAGTGTTCTCTAATTGGGACCATTTTGTAGCAAATGGTGCAATTTCATTCTTTTTAATGGCTGAGTAGTATTCATGGAGTAGATGTCCCACAGTTTCATCATTTATTCCTTTTATGACAGGCATTGGTTTGTTTCCATGTTTTCATAATTGTTAATCGTGCTTCTGTAAATACAGCATTGCTGGTTACTTTCTCATACATAAATTTTATTTCCTTTGCATATATTTCCAGAAATTGGATAGTTGAGTCACACAGCAGACCAATTTTCAGTTCTCTTAGCACTCTCCATATTGACTTCCATTGTGGTTGTAGTAGCCTACACTCCCACCAACAGTGAAGTAGGATATCTTTTTCCCCACACCACCAGGCATTACTAATAGCTTTTTTTAAAAAAAACTTTTTAAATTATTAATAGAAAGTCAGATACACAGAGAGCAGGAGTGACACAGAGGAAGATCTTCTATTGGTTGATACATGCTCCAAGTGGCAGCAACAGCTGGAGCTGAGCTGATACAAAGCCAGGAACCAGGAGCTTCTTCTGGTCTCCCACACGGTTGCAGGGTCCCAAGGCTTTGGGCCATCCTCAACTGCTTTCCCAGGCCACAAGTAGGGAGCTGGATGGGAAGCGTGGTGCCAGGACATGAACCGGTGCCCATATGGCATCCTGGTGCATGCAACGTGAGGACTTAAGTCACTAGGCTACCGTGCTGGGCCCTGTTAGTAGATTTCCAAATATATGCCAATCTCACTCGAGTTAGGTAGAACCTCAATGTGGCTTTCATTTGTGTTTTCCTAATCAGTAGGGAGCCTGAGCATTTTTTTTGTAGCTTTATTAGACATCTGAATTTGATCTTTTGAAAAATTCCTGCTCATATCCTTTGCTCATTTCTTAACAAGGTTGTTTGTTTTGTTGTTTTTGAGTTTCTGAAGCTCTTCATAAATCTTAGATATTTGCTCCTTTGAGGGTGAGTTGTCATTATACCTATGTCTCTTCTTTTGCCCTTGACCATTACAACTCTGATTGTCGTAGTCTTCTCCTTGGGGCTGGTTTTTAAGCTATGTCATCTACAGGTATATAGGCTGACTTTACTGATTCTATTCAATGCCCAGTTCTCCAATTGATGTCACGTACACTACTCCCTCCAGCAAGTTTCAGTCCCAGCTGCCAGTGCCACACTTCTACTGTTGCCTCTGCAGCCGTGGCTCCTGGGCTGCCACTCTCCACTCCCTGTGATGTTATGTAGTGCCACAGCATTGCTCAGCTTTTCTCCCACTCCGGGTTCCAGCAGTATCAAGGACTGGGGGGACACCAGCTGTGCTTTTTGCCTGGACCACAGGGCTCTCAGTGGTACCAGTTGCCTGGATTTTTTTCTCTCTTTTTCTCATCACAACCTACTGGAAGTTAGGTCTGGGGGCAACCAAGATCTATTTTGGATGGAATCTGTGGGATGGCAAGTCAGCATTATTTTGTACAGAGACAGAAGTGAATTCTCCCCTGGCTTTGCACACGCATAGCTTACTGTTACCTCCAAGAGCTTTTTGCAACAAAGTCAAAATGGTACCTGATGTGGTACTGGTGGGGTTCTGGACCATAAAATCTATCATCTTCACATACCTATCTGCTAGAGTAATGCCATTCTGCTTCTTCTTGTGGTTGGGTTAAGATAAACAGCAGGACACTCAGATACATGGTTAGAATCACCTCCTGAGTTCCCAGTGATCTCACCTGACTACCAGTAGAGCTCTGATTAGCCGTGAGGTTTCCGTTCACCGTCACACTGCTCCACTGTCTCTGATGCTTCTCTGTGTCCACAGGTCTCCAGGTGTCCCTCTGCAGTTGGCCTGTTTTCTCCTATCTCCCAGGATCACACCCTCTCTGCTTATCCTTGGTCAATACTTCTCCATTCATTTTTACCTATCATTACCCTATTCTGCCATCTTACTCCTTTACTAATGAATTTCTAAGATGATTATGTTTCTTGACTTTTGAAAACTGCTGAAATTCACATACAACCACCGATTCTTATTTGACATGCTGATCTCTTTTCCAGTAGTTAACTATCTAGCAGTGTGTTTCCAGCATCATAGAGTAGTTTCCTGTGATGAGGAACTCCATGTTAATTTTGAGGATGGCAATACCAGTTTACATCTCACCAATGGAGTACATGAGTTCCCCTTCCTCTCTGTCCTAACCACAGCTCTTATTGTTCATCTTTGCATCTAACAGCTTTTAGATGATATCTGCTAGTGATTTCAATCTGTATTTTCCTGATGTTTAATAACATTAGGCATCTTTCACTTATCTGTCATCATTTATTAGTTTTTTTTACAAATAATGGTTAGATCCATTCCTTAATTTTTTACTTTTTTTATGAATTTATTAACATGTCAGATTCTTAAGGTCACATCAAATGTGTAATTATTACAAGAAAATTCTCATTAATTCTTGTGTTAACATAAAGTGTATTACTTCTATTCTTGCTATTAAGTTATTTAAGGCCCTTACATATTTTAAATATTAACCCCTAATCAGGTGTATGACTTGCTAAATGTCTATTTCTTTTCACTCAGTTGAATGTTTCCAACATAATTGTATTTTTAAATTTATTTATTCTTTTATTTGCCTGTATTTTTAGGGTCACCATGAAGAAATCACTACAATAGTTCAGGTAATTGTTTTATCCCATTTTTCCTTTCAGAATTTTCACTTTTCAATCCCGTGTTTAAGTCTTCAATCCATTTTCAGTTGATTATAACATTTGATGTAGAAGAGTTATATATCAGTCTTCTGAAAATGAATTCGTGTAGTCTCCCTCAAAACATGACACTATCTTACAAACTACAGGAACAATGGAAGAGAAGTTGATTTGAGCTTACCAACAGTAAGCAAGACTTACTATAGTAACAATAGCAATCTCCTTGAGCTTTCATATTATAGGGATGCCTGGTTAGTAATGCTATTAATTATTGTGCTCCTAGATTTGGAGAGATAATTTTTATTCAAAGAGAGGCAGAAGGAATGATGGATTTAAAAGGGGGGGTATGGTGAATTAGCATTAACTATATATCTATTCATCCTCTTAGTAGATATATGGTTTGCTTAATGACACTGTAATACGTTACCACAGACTGACAACATTACAAACAATAGGCAATTATTCTACCCAGGGTTCTAGAGGCTGCAAAGTGTAAGGTTGCATCTGGTAGGAGCATACCTCCTGAATCCCAGCATGGTGGAAGGGAAAGTGAGCATGGGCAAAGAGAAAAAATAGGCCAAACTCATCTTTCACTAGAAGCCTCCTTCTGTTTTAACTGAGTTACTCCAATTATAATCGGCTAAATGTATTCATGAAGCTCATACCTTCATTATTGTACCACCTCTTAACACTGCTATAAGGCCATTTAAATTTCAACATGACTTTAAGAGGAGGTATTCAACTCAAAGCAAAATTCAGTTGCTGCAGGAATTAATCTATAGAGAAAAGGAGTTTATTAAAAAAGAGTGTGAATATAATTTCATTAGGGATGATAATTTCAAAGGAAGTTTTGGAAAATCACTCAAAGAGACAAACACATTTGGCTGTAGGAACTCAGAAGAGCAATATTTTCCTGAGTTCACATCCAATGCCCAGTGCTACCGTGGAAGTGAAGTCTACAAAAGTTTGAATGCAATAATGGGAAAGGTATTGTCAAAATAATTGCGAGAAATACATGAGCCCCTGTATGTGGGAGATAGTTTATCTGTACCCTTATTGACTGACACAGTGATAAAAGAGAAAACTATTTAGTAATATATATTAAATGAATACAAATATTTATCAGGAGAAAATTTTATAGAGTATGAATAAAAATGAGGCTACATTAATTTTGGAAGCTATATTGTTAAGAGCTTGGAACGTCAGAAAACGGAGTACGAACTCCCTGAATTAGACATAGAAAGACTAGATTAATAAGACATTTCTCTGAAGAAATTCATCTGACTAGCTCATCTAACTTTTTCGCTGAACACTCTCTGCCATGCTCAAAGACACAGAAATCAGACGTAGGTCTACCCTCACAGATCCCATGAGTTAGTTGAAGAACAGATATGCAAACAAAATTTACAATGTAATATGGAAAACAAAATCATAAAGGAATGAACAGCTAGAAGTTAGAAGTGGGAAGACTACTCCCAACAGAGGGCTGTCATATGGAGAAACATACAGGTAACTCATTCTGCATTTCAGATGTTGCCTTTTATTTGCAAACTGAATGTTTGTGGCAATGCAGTCAAGCAAGTCTATGAGTGCCACTTGAGCAGCAGCATAGTATTACTTAACTGTGTGCTACATTTTGGTATTCTTCAGGATATTTTAACCTTTTTCATTTTTCTTACATCTGTTATGGTTATCTGGGATTAGTGAGCTTTGCTATTACTTGAATTATTTTGGGAGTCATGGGATTGTAATATGCACAACTGTGATATGACTGAAAACTTATTTGATACATGTTGTGTACGCTGATTTTCCTCTGCTGGTGGTCCTGTATCTTCTTCTTCTCATGTATCCCTATTCCCCAAAACACACAAATAATGAAATTGTAACAATTAAAAAAGGTTGCAATGGCTTCTCAAGTGTTCAAATAAAAGGCATGATTTCTCACGTCTTTCACTTTAAATCAAAACCTAGATATGATTAAGCTAAGTCAGAAAGGCACATAAAAAGCTAATTCAAGTTGAAAGCTAGGCCTCTTGTGCAATTGGCTCAGTAATGAATGCAAAGGAAAAGTTCCTCAAGGAAATTAAAAGTGTTACTCTAGTGAACACAAAAGGTAAAAAAACATATAACAGCATTAATGCTGATATGGAGAAAGTCTTAGTGAGCTTGATAGAAGATTTTTAAAAAGTCACAATATTCCTTTAAGGTAAAGATTTAGCAAGAGCATAGCCCTAACTCTCTTCAAGTCTATGAAGGATAGGAGACATGAAGAGAATACAGAAATACACTTTCAGGCTAACACGGGTGGTTCATGAAAAATAAGGAAAGAAGTTGAGGCTGACACTATGGTTTTTAGGATTAACCCTCCACCTGCAGTTCTGGCACCCTAAATGAGTAGTGTTCTGAGTCTTGGGTGCTCCACTCTTAATCTGGCTCCTTGCTAATGTGCCTGGGAAAATAGTGAAAGATAGTCCAATTCTTCTGGCCCCTGCACCCATGTAGAGTCCCAGAAGCTCCAGGCTATTGACTTCAGACTGGCCCAACTCTGGCCACTGCAACCATCTGTAGAGTAAATCAGCAGATGGAAAATCTGTCTCTCTTTCCCTCTCTCTGTCTCTGCTTCTCTCTGTAAATATGCCTTCTAGCAAAATAGAAAGAAGTCATCTCCTTAAGATAAAAGTACAAGATGGAACAGAAAATATTGATGGAGAAGTTGGCACAAGTCACACAGAAAATTCGATTAAGATAAATACTGAAATAAGTCACTAAATAACAAATTTCTATTTTGGACAGAACATCCTTCTTACAGCAGATACAATCAAAGACATTCACAGCTAAAGAGAATTCAGTGTCTGGTCTCCAAGCTTCAAAGGGAAGGCTTGAGTTTTATTTTAGCAACTAAAGTAACTGGTGACTTGAAGCCAAAACCAGTGTTCACTTATCATTGCAAAAAAACCCTTAGGATCCTCAACAAGTATACTAAATCTCTACCTGTGCCCATCAATGGAAACATCAAAGATGGGGTGATAGCAAGACTGTTTACAACATTGTTTCCTGACAATTTGAATCCTACTATGGGAGGGATTATGATTAAATTAATGTTCTCACATCTGTTAACACAATGTTTATTTTGCAGCTCCTGAATTCAGAAATAATTACAATTTTCAATTGTTGAGACATACTTTTCATCAGATTATAACTGGATAAATAGTGATCTCTCAAATGAATATGGGAAAACAATAAATGGAACATTGTCTGGAACTGTTTTGCCATTCTAGATACCTCTGTTACTCAAAAGATGAGTCAGAAATTCAATGTTAATATGAGTTTGGAAGAAGTTGATTACAAACCCTCTCAATGACCTATAGAGATTCAGGATTTTAGCAGATAAATTCATTGAAAATACTGCAGAATTAGCAGAACAACCAGAATTAAAAGAAAGCAATTAAATTGCTTTAATTTCACAATAGCATTTTAACACATGTGGAGCTGTTTCTTACGGACAAAGAAAGTAGCTTCTAGAGGTTCAATCTAGTCCAGATGATCTGTGTGCATTGCTAAAGTGAGAACAAAGATTTAAATGACCTCATAAATAAGCTGATAGAGCAGTGCTAGTGTTTGAAAGGATTAACTCCAGTGTGAGAAAAATTTCTCTGTGGGTAAAACAATATGCTACATCATAACCTACATCATATCCTGAGGAAGAGTGAATCTATGAGCCAAATTTCATCATTGTCTTACTTTTAAAATAAACTACCACACCAGTCCAAACTTTTGCAAACATAACCCAATCAATTAGTAGCCATCCATATAATGAAACCAGCAAAAAGAACATGAATTGCTGAAGTCTGGGGATCATTACCAGGGCTTAGCTATAAGTGATTTTTAATTGAAATGTGTGTACCTTTCAGACATAACATTATTGCACATTTGAGGCACTATATTTTAGCATCAACATCATTTTCTGTGATTTCCTTTACTGTAATATTAACTTTAATACAGTGGTCTGAACATATGTCTGCAATTCAAAGAGACAGTCCTTGTCATCTCAGCTTCAGAATGAAATGTTGGTCCTTCCACCAGAGGTCACTTGACCATTCTGGAATGTATCACTGTGATCATGGGGAAATAGAGCCTGTGAGAGGATAGGCCAGGTTCAAATGGCAAGTTCTGTAATTAATAAGAATATTATAACACAATTGAAAATCCCACTAGAACTTCAAGAGACAGGAAGGCAACAAAGAATGATGGTAAATAGAAACAGCTGGTGTCCATGCAAATGGTATATATGAGAAATATTTCACCTGAAGTAAGGATTTGAAACACAATTATAATATACACAAATGTGACTAAGACAATTATGCATATGTGACTAAGACAATTTTAAATACATTATGAATACTTAAGGGATAGGAACACTATTTAAGACTGAAGTAAGGTATTTACTAGAAATAGATAAAATTCATAAACATAGGAAATTGCTAAAATGAAAATATCTATAAATTAACATAAAATTAGGACTTGCTGGGTCTCTTTAAATGTGAGTTTCCATATTAGTGAGATTATATTTACACATATATGCCTACATATTAAATTTACATATATATAATATAATGCTATAAATTTTATATCTCCAGTTAGAGATTAGAAAATTGAAACCTCTATTAATTAATTAAACAGATGCCTGAAGTCATAGCTCTGGCAAATTCCTGAGGAAGAATTCAAGTCTAAGCGCTTAACTGCCAACCCCATTATCTGAGATTCAGTAACAAAAGAGTAGTTTAAGTGAAGGATACTTTTAATTGAGAAAGAGTTTTGATACGAGAGTATGGTCATAAATTATGATGGACCAAATTAGACTAGTTAAAACAAAGCTCATCATTTGATTAGTAAGAGGTTTTTAAAATGTGAAACACTTAGGCTGCATTTGCTGGTTGAGAATGGAACATATGGAATGTGTGTCTCCCTGTCAAAAGATGCATAACATCCCCTGAGGCACTGCAGACAGGACACAAGGGGAGAGAGAATCCATACATTCTGAGGGAGATGGGACACCACCATTATGGATGCACCTGCATTTTCTGGGGGACTAGAGACCGACATTGGTATGGAATCCCCAGAAGAAGGTTTTGAAACATGGTGTATCAACTTTAGAGGGAGTTGGCAGCCACAGTTCTGCAGATAGAAGTGGAGGCGGTGGTACAGTGATGTTCCCTTGAAAAATCAACTCTGCTCTTTACATTTCTTAACTTATTTACCTTCACTCACATATTCACAGAGGGCCTGTCTCAAATGCTATAGGAGTTACACTTTTCATAATCTTATAGAAATCTCCAGTGTCATTATTCATACCAAGCCTCTTCGTCAAACACTTCTCTATAGGCTTGACAGCCTAAATCTGAAATTCCACTTCAACAAGTGAGTGAGCACTCCAGAATCATTTGAGAATGTAAATTATAGGCAGTGCCACAGAATCTACCCACAGACTGGCTACTTAACTCAGCTCCCTAACACGCAAGAAACCTTTCCTGGAGAAAACACCTTTCAGTAATGGTTTGGTTTCCAATTTAAAATGTTTCATGTGAGAAAATACTTCCCTTTCTTAGCTAAACATCCCTTTCTCAATTTAGGGTTCTCTGGAGAGCAAAGAGAAGAGGCTACAAATCTGATATCTCTAAGATCTCTTTTTAAATCTAAGTTTGAGAAAATCTACAATCCCTATTTAAATCCTGTCTCTACTCAACTCTAATCAGAAGTCAGAGATAGACACTAAATAAGCATGAAACTCATGCCATTTGATGACCACACTCAGAAAAAAAATAGAGAATTAAAGTAAAGGGATATCAGTATTTATACATTGGGTAGAACAGTAGCATTAAGAAGAGTAAAACAGGGAACAGCAAAATTGAACTAATACCAGACAAAGGTCTAGTTTCACTGTAAGACCTTACTCAAATGATTGCAGATCTTATAGTTGTACAATTTAATCATGATGTTTTTATTTCTTTCAAGAATGTCTGGTCTGATCATTCACAAAACTTATAGTTTGGGGAACATACAAAAAAGCAGCAACAAGCACAGTGGACATTTTCGAATTTATTGTGTAATTATTTTTTCAAAAAATTTCAAGAGAATGTTCTAATTTGGCTAACATATTAAAGTGGAAACATGTGACTCAATATATTTGAGGAGAAGGACTAAGGAATTCATCTAATTCTGTAACAACATGCATGGAAGAAATGAAATTTATGATAAAACTGTTTGATTCCAAGTTTGCTACGCAAAAAAAAAAAAAGTTTTAAGTCTCAAAAGGGCAGAGTTGAAAAGCAATCTGTGTTAGTTTTTCAAGTGCTGTGTACAAATTATCACAGATGTAGCAACTTAAAGCAATATTCAGCTCACAGTTCTGTAGGTTACAAGTTTGGCTTTGGCAAGGCATGGCTGAAGTTATAGCTTAGAGTATCACAAGAGTGAAATCAACCTGGGCCCAAGGCTCTGAAGATAAATCTGACTCCAGGATAATTTTTCTGGTTGTCCCAATTCAATTCTCTATGGTTATAAAACTGTGGTACCCATTTTCTTATTCCTTGCCAATTGGGGGCCATCCTGGTTCTTTCCATGTGAATTCCTCCATCTTCAACCTCATAATAGCACATCAAATCCTTCTTAATATACATTTTATTTTGTTTTTTTGCTTGTTTTTTTTGCTAGAAATTTTATTTTATTTTAATTTATTCATTATACCTTTATCATCTTTTCTTTCTTTAGGCTCAGGAATTTTCCCTGACACCCTATTTCACTGTCTTTCCTACCACTGTTGCCTCCGATACTGTAACAATAGTTTAGTCTCTCAACAACAGTCACAAGTCCATTATTCCTCTATTGAAGTGCATTCTGACATTGCAGGAATAGGCAGTAGTGTGAAGCCCAGCATTCTGATGTCAACATACATTTAACAGTTTCATCGGAAGCCTATCTTTTATTCAGAAGTAGAGATGTATGCTGCAATGTATTTCTATGCCATGGTATTTTTTTCCTACATTACACAGATCCTCTAGAGAAATACATGTACATACATGCTTATCTATATATCTACTGATCTTATGTTTTGCATGAATCTTGCCTTATGTCAGAGACAACATATGATATTTGTCCTTTTGGGACTGGCTACCTTCACTGAGCATAATGTTTTCTAGTTGGGACCATTTTGTTGTAAATAGTAGTTTTTCATTCTTTTTAATGGTTGAGTAATATTCATGGAGTAAATGTACCACAGTTTCATCATTTATTCCACTTATGACAGGCATTGGATTATTTCCATGTCTTACAGATTGTGCTGCTGTAAATAACGTACTTTGAATCTGTTACTTCTTTCATCTCTGACGTCTAGATCCAAATTTAAAGGAGTCATGTGGTTAGGTCCAACTTATCCAGGTAATCTTCCTCTGTCTTAAGCATAATTAATGTGAAATCTACATGTAATTTAAACAAACTAGTCTTGACATACAGAGACATAATTATATTGAGCAACTTGTTGTGACAGTCATAGGTGACACTCATACTTAAGCACAGTGCTTCCTAAAAAAAAAAAAAAAAAAAGAAAGAAAAAAAAAGGATAGTGTCTCTTATGTGCTTGGCATGGTTCTTTATGTCGGAGTCACAGAAGACCCTTACCAAGACACTTCCCTTTTACCTCAAAGTCACCTCATGGTCCAGACACATATTAGATATTCATGTGAGCAGTACATTCCAAGAAAAAAAAATCCGGTTTATGATAAATCAGTTCATTCATTTTCATTTTTGCAGCCCTGAAACCCAGTTTGAACCAGCCAAGTAGTGGTGCTTAATAAATGTTTATGAATAGAGGACAAATGACCAATCACACGCAGGTAATGAGGTGGCTATGGACATCCAAAAGACACTCTAAATGACAATTATACATCAGCAGTATGCCATCAGTTACACACTATTTAAGATACAATTTTTAAATGATTTTTATCCCTCGCAAGCCATTTACGACATGAAAATAAAATTGAAGATGGCAGATATTATCTCATTCATGTATCTTCTGTGATGACTCTTTTGTGGGTAACACATATATTCAATAAATAATATCACTACCCAGCTACAAAATTATATTACATGGCAAACAGCAGAGATGCCTTTCCAAGAATGTTTCTACATAAGATTCTTGGCTTTCTGAGTTTTCCTGCCTTATTCCCTTCCATCAGCTTTAACTAAGAGCAAGACAAAAATAAAAAAAAGATAAAACGCAATCTTTCTCATGATTTCAGAGCAATAAAGTTAATGATAAATTGTCATTAAAGTTTTATTTTCCTTTATGTCAAAGTTTTACCATGAACGAAACAATTTAAAAAAAAAAAAAAAAAAAAAGGCCACAACCTCTTCAATGTGCCCAGACAGATAAATAGCATTCAATTAACGTTTTTGGATGGAAAGTTTCAAAAATTCTTCATACCCTGTGCATAGAATAAGAGAATAGCTAATGAATATTAAACTCAAACCCTTGTATTTTGCAGATAAAGTAATCGACTGAGGCCTATAAGAAGATGGTTTTTCCCAAGTTTGCATAATTAATGGTACACAGAGCTAGACTACAATCCAAACGTCCTGTCTTACACATTCATTCCTTTACCGTTTTCTAAATTAGAACATAAGTCCACAAGACTTCTGAACATATTAGTGATCTTCAAAATTATTCAGAGCTATTTTACATGTAGGTCCATTCAATGCACTCAGCTCTTAGAAATGTCTTAGATGAGAACAAACTAATTTCTAAAGTTGTTGGAAATGAGAAATTCACCAGATGGCATTTTGAATAATGAAAAAAATTCAGAAGTTGGTGATAGAAGACAAAGGAAACTCACTCAACCAAACAACAATATTTTATAATCTGGGGGAAAGGGGAACAGTCAGAGCACAGAGATGGCAAAAGGAGAGTCAGAAGCAAAATCTGGTTGGAAAAGCTGCTCAGTCTGACTGTACAAGTGAAGGTGAAGGAAAGCAAATACTGCAGCAATATTAGACACATCTTCTTACCAAGATCAGTCACATGTGGACCAGGCTTCCTTGTGAACTGAGAACTTCCCTATCATTGGAAACATTCAAGCAGAGGATGAGCAATGCAGAGGAGGCTCTATCCATTTGGTGGTAAGGGATTTGTGAATATACCGTGATTTCTGGTGCCTGCTCCTACCAGGAGATTCTACTGTTCCATGGTAGAAACTTAATCTGGGTTTGAACTAGATTTTCTTGAGTCTCTACATGGTTTCTTCAATTAATCCAACTCATTAAGAACCTCATATGGTAAAGTGTAAAACACTTTCTGAAGGGTACAGTGTAAGGATAACAAGAGTGGCTATAACATAGTTCTAGACATTAAGAAGACCTCATAAGGTGCCTAGCTATGTAATGGGGACTGGTGTGATTGCTTTACATGCACATATGTCTATATGCATGTTTACATGTATGTAGACATCTGATGTCACAAAGCACAGAGTAAAACACAGAATTCATGTGTACAGAATAAATAATTCTTATAAACTGCTTACTATTCATGAGACTTTAAGTAAATCATGCAATGTTTCTCCCTTTGGATATCACAAAAATTAAGATAAAACAACGGTCAAATTGATGAGATGATACCTCAAAAAGTCTTGTAAATTATATAGCACTGCAAATAACTTACTTTTGGGGGGGGGATAACAATGATTGTTACTGTCTTAACTCAGCCCCAAATATACATCCCAAATCAGAACTTATACCACTCACACCGCTATTCTTCTAATACAAGTAATTATCTTTTCTTACACACAATGCTGAAACATTCTCTAGATTGTTTTCCCTGTGCTTCTCTTACCCTTTTCATAATGTATTTCAGATGATACATCATATATAGCTTCCTATCATGTTCACAGAAAAATCACATTCCATTCTATGCTTCCAGGGCATTACACTTTCTATACCACCTCTTACACTCCTATCTCCCAGTCTGTTTTATTTTTATGTCATCATCTTCTACCACTATCCCTTTGCACAGAGTCCACTACAATAATACCTCATCAAACCAACAAGCTCATATGCTTCAAAATTTTTTAACTGACTCAACTGTCTACACTTTATAAAATAATTATTATTCCTCCACTTAGCCAGTTGTTCTTTATCTGTTACCTCATTTTTTCCTTTATGACATTATCATTAGTAATTAAAAAGCAGTTGCTTTTTGTTCACAGTTGCATCTCCAATTGCTAACAGAAGTCAGTGCTTGAATTCGAATTAGTCTTATAACATATAGCACCCAATGAACATGAAGATATAAATAGCGAAGTTCTTTCAATTTAATTTAATTTAATATTTTTAAGAAATTCAAACTTTCTGTTCATGGCCTCAGCATCTAAATCATTACACATAAAAACTGACTGAGCATCAGGTAGAACTCAGTGCCAGGTGAAACCCAGGTAAAGAATTCAGTGCTTATCTTGAAAATGAACTCTTTCAATATCAGGCATAAGAGCAGAATTCCAATGCAGTCTCTTCAGGTTTTATTCTCTGCCTGCAAACTTATATTGATCAGGATCTTAGCAACCAGTCCTGGGATGCTTGAGCAGCTGCCTGGCTCTCTCTCCCTAGTTGCCCAGACCGAGAGGCTCAAGAGACTCTTGTGTCTCTGTGTAATGACACATGGTTTACTTCTGATGTATTACAACCACCCCTGGAATCCTGGCTTGAAATGTTAAGATACCAGATTCGATTATTACATTATAAGTATTTCTAGATTTTATTCTAAACTCATTTTCCTGTTGTATGGCTTTGAACAACAAATTACTGCCTTTTCTGAGCCACAATAATGTCCCATATTGTAAGCATGACACAGAATAATGCAATAGTAACTCTGGACTATTTCATCTTCTCGGTTTTTCTTGCCTCAGTTTAATTTTAGAAAAAAAAAAGGTTATTTGTTAGTTTATCAAAAGTAAGCACTTGGAGCTTTTATTTCTTTATTTTTTAAAAATTAGAAGAATATTTAAATAATTAGAAGCTAAAAGGAACAAAAGAGTAATATTGAGAATCTAAAACATTCCTGAAAGTGCTTCCATAAGACTCAGCATGGGTTTTGATATCAGCCTTTAGTCTGTCTAGATAATTCTCTCTACAATTGAGAAGTGTGGTACAATGTATCTATTTCCTAGCATATCAGTCCCAGTATAATACATCTGCTTGTGCCAAGAAAAGAAAGCAAGTTATGAGGGAATTAGATGAACACAGAGTATAAACCTGAAAACTTACAGCACTGCAAGTTAACTGATCTCTCTGAATTCTGGGTTAACATGACTTAAAATAAAGTCTTGCAAGGGCATTATAAGGCCTAAATTTCAGTTGACTTACATAGGTCTTTAAATTCTAAAGTACTATAGAAACTATTACATATGGTGATCATGTGGTACTGAAGAGGGGTATCATGAGGGAATCTATTTTTAGAATAACAATGAATTAGAGAAGAAACTATTCCTGAGGAGACAACAGAGAAATTAGAGTTCTAGCCCTAGCTTTGCGCTTATACTCTGTGTGAGTAGGTACTAATAACTTTCCCTTGGTGAGTGTAAACCTTACCTGTCTTTGTAGCCTAGCAAGTGAACTGGATGAATGAAGGTTATCATAATTTTTGTGATTCCGTACGCTGCTGGAAACTCAAGAGTTATTGGCTTTGGCTATTTGGTATTGAGGGAGCAGTGAATGCAACTGACAGGTGAAAAAGATGTCTTAATGTGACGATTGCAATTTCTGAATTAAGAGTATAATATATTTTGTGAAATTTGAGGGGTATTTTTTGCATCAAAGACATCTGGGACATAGTCTATGAACGTCAAGATTCCCATGCCAATTTGGAGGTTTATAGCAATAAAGATACTTAAAGTGGGCCTATTCTGAGAAATCCAAATAAGATTGGCCAGAAAATAGAAGAATCAAGTTTCATATTTTAATATGATATTTTGGCTGATAATATGATTAAATGATATTGGAAAAATGTAAAATAAAGATAACTATTTTTGAGCTTCTACACTGTCAAGCACTTTGCATGAAATCAATTCACAAAATACACATAGAAAACATGTTTAGTAGCTTTATTTTAAAAATAAAATAAGTGAAGCCAGTTACTGCTATCAGTAAGGTTCTGAGTAAGTTGGCATGACTCTATCTCACACATGACTCTACACAACAGCCTTAATGCTACAGAGGATATACATATCCTGGTTTTGTCAGGTACAGGCCTAGTTTACACAAATGAACCAGGTATAAAAACAATAGAACTCCACTCAGAATTTCAAATTTGGAAGATAAATTACAAGGCCAACCTTCTTTTTATAATTAATTAAGAAGTGTAAAGGCACTGTTGACTTTCAAACAAAATTTATGTTCCCAGGAGCTTAATTCCTAAGAAGCTTTCTTTTCTACTCAACAATTTTCAGGGGAAATTGGTTATCTTTTAAGACTAAAAGAAGTTCATCTCATCTACTGTTCAAGGCTTACTCTCACGCATAATTCAAACATCACTGTTGAAGAAGATGCTAGTTTTAAACAGGCATGGGAGGCAACTAAGCCAGGAATTATGTCTAATCTAATCCTCAGATAACAAGTAAATAGCAATCAGCACGGTGATAGGACAATTTAAAGATCATTAAAAACAGAATTATTTACAGAAAAGACTATACAAAGATAACAATCATTTAATTGTTTGATCAAATTTTTCATTTCGATTGAGTCCTCTAAAAGTATGAGTAGCTATCCCGTGAACAATATTCTACAGTTACCAACGACATGCATCCATTTGTACATTCATTCATCCTATTTTCTACTGAACCTAAGCTAAGTACTGAGTTCTAACACAGAGGCTGTGACAGTCTTACTCATGGCTGAGTTTCCCACAACCAGCACATTCCTTGCCACAAAAAGGCCTATAAGAAAAAATATGTTGGATAAATATGAGATAATAAAATATGACTAAGAAGAGGTAGTCTAAAAGTTTATTCTGTTATAAAGTAGAATGGTAAAAGCAGAACACAATATGAGCATATAACAGAGGGAAACTATGGAAATCTATAAAACTAGGAAGGGAACTACATGGAAACAGAAGATACAGATTTGACTAGAATAGCTAGCACTTTGAATTTTCAAATAGTATTTGATCATAGATACTCTGGATTGTAATAACAACACAAGTAGTATAAATTTTTCCTAATTTACAGAGGAGACATACAAGTCTCGGGGGACACTGACTATGCCAAGGTTTGGCTTAGCTCTCATTCACCTACGTACTCTCTCAGCTCTGAAGAAGTTCCAAGATGAAAGTGGCTTTTGGCAAGGATAAAAATTAGGCAGAAGACTTTTAAAGATATTTTGAGACTGATGACGATTCTAGGACTGAATCTAGGACTGCATCTCCTATTCTTCCACACACACACACACACACACACACACAGGCTATTCACAAGTGGTACATATTACTCAATGAATTTCTGTAACATCCACGGTAAGTGACCTCAGCTAGGTCAGTTTTCCTGTCTCCTGACTTGTAAGCTGTCAGAAGAACACTAGCTTCACCCACTTTACAAGGCTGCTATGTGGCTCACTTGAGAGAAGGGAAGGCTAAGACACTGAAGAAACTGCCTTTTCCCATGTTCTCTGCACCATCAAACAGAACTCTCATTTCTATATCCCTAGTGTTTTGTGCAAGTAGATTGCTCAAGGAATTTTTGTCAAGTGAATAAAAGAATACCGTGTCTTTTCTAGACTGTGAGTAGAAGGCCAAAAAGAACTCAGCAGCTTGATCTAGATGATGCCAGTTTTCTGAGGAAGCACTTAACTAAAAACTAAAGGGAATGGAGCCCAGATAGAAAGAAATGGTCTGGTAATAAATCATATATTTGCATAAGCTATGAATCATTCTGTATAATTAGAACAAATAATTTTCCTATAAATCAAGGTGCAGACAGCTGTGAAAGCTGGATGTTTATCCCTCTCAAAATTCTAAATTATAGTGAAAATATAAAAAATAAGTCTTCCTTGAAAGAAAACATTTGAAGGAAGAGAAGAACTTTAGGGACACAAATAACAACCAAATGGTTTCAGGGAAAGCAAAATAGACTCTAGAAGATTTTCAATGACTCATGTTTTGTTGCTGTTTCAGAACTGTTCTTGGGCTTGACAAGCCACTTAGTAGAGTAAAATTTTGTGCCCCCAAAATAGAATTTTTACAAAAATCTTAAGTTTGTAAGTCTGAATCATTTCAATTTGTAATACTGGCTTTTCAAGTAAATCTAGATTTTTTTCTGTATGATAACATTTTAAAAATTCCTCAAAATTTTTCACCCATTAATTTTAACTCAGATTCATTCTTTCTAGTAAACCTCCTGCAGAACCATTTTGTATAACTTTGGTTCCCCCCCAAATGAATTATCACTAACTATATGGGATATAAGAGACTTCTGGCATAGTGATGGAGAAATTTAGAGCTGGGACAGCAGATGATACTTAACTAGTGGGGTTCTGTTTTCATTTAGGACAATAATGCATTTCCCAATCAGGGAAAGTAAAGCTTGTAGAGCATAATTGCCCCCAGAATTTCAAATGCGAATAGCCAAAAATAAACTGTGTTAGGACTAATCTTAAAGCCCAAGCTCTTCTAACTCTGGTAAACTTTCTTCCAATATAATATTACAATCCTAATTTCCTCTTCCCCAAAATGTAATGAAGTAATATAGGGAATCCAGGTCCATTATTATATTTTGGAATGCTAGCAAACAAATAAATCTTTAACCTGAATATCAGGAATTTGATGGTTTATTCTGATGGCCTTTAAAAATTATATTTCTTAATCTCAATTTCTCTTTCAATAAAATTGGAATAATGAACTTTCAAAGATCAGAAAGTTCAGGTGATCTAATGGATGTTAAAGCATTATCGACAAGATGGATACAAAAAAGGAAAATGAACGTGAACCTTTCCTCCTCTCTGTTTTTTCCCCTTCATGTGGCAAAGTGCCTGAAAGAACGTCATTTTCATGGGAGGTTAAGATCTGACTGAATACACAACTCAAGTGATGTAATAGGGAATAAAATCCATCAGATAAGAATGTATTCTCATATTGTCGTCTCCTGTTGGGTTTCCTTAACCAGCATGAGAGGGGAAATGGACAGAGGCAGTGAGTGGGCCTCTATCTAAAAAGGCCCTTCCATCTGGTGCAGTGCTGAAACCAGCAGCCCTGTAATTAAAATGCAATTGTCATTCTCTGCTGCATCCCAGGATGGTCATTCCATCTGCATGAGCTATAGCAGGGAGAGCATCATTTTTTTTTTTAATGCACTTCTGGCTCCATTAAGTTTATTCTCTTTCTATTAATTAATCTAACTGCACTAGGGGCCCCTTCTTACTCCGCAAACCAGGGTGACACATGCCACACATGGAAGGTCTGAAATGGTATACATCTTTAAAACACGGTTCTCATCCTCATTACAGAAAGGCCTAATTACTTCTGACTAAATGTGTAATTAAAATAGATCACCAGAGCAGATTCACCTGCAAGTGTAGGTGTTGGTGTGCACATTTATGTGATGGACAAAGATGAATCACCCACAGACAATGTGCGGAGGAGCAGATTGTGCTTGGAGGCAAGATGATTCTCAAAGAGGGTCTCAAAAGGAAAGGCAGAGAATAAGTTCAAGGGTACACAGGAAGACTTTCTGTTAAATCTCACAAATCTCCCATACAGAATGACAGCAAATAATGTGCTAGAGTGGAAGGAATGTAAGGAAGAAGCTGAAAGGGAATGGGACTGAATTAAGAAGGCAGAAAAAAAATGTGTGTTTAAAGAAACTACACGATTAAAACAAAAATTTTTAATCAGTGCCAAAGCTATTAAATTAGTTCAAAATTATATGCAAGCACAATCAGTAATTGCAAAAACATGGAAGCAGCCAAAATGCCCATCAGCAGAGGATTGGATAAGAAAGCTATGGTTCATCTACTCCATGGAATACTACTCAGCTATTAAAAAAAACAAAATGCAGTTCTTTGTGGCCAAATGGGCCAAACTGGAAACCATAATGCTAAGGGAAATGAGCCAATCCCAAAAGGTTAAATACCACATGTTTGCCTTAATTTAAGATGATATGATGTTATGTATAACATGTTATGTTATGTATGTTATATGTTGTGTATAAACTAAAATTGAAATGTCAATGAGGTGGTCAGAGAAGGTGGTTAAGAACTCGCATTTACTTTTAACATATTGGTTACTCATTACTATGTCAATTAATTCCATAACGATCTAAATTTTCGCTGATGGTATGTTGGAGCTTTTAATTGATCGGGATGATACTCTGCTGGCTCTGTCTTCAGACCAGCGAGGGTATACCTAAGAAGCCGTTGAACTTGACTGGACAATAAGATGCTGGACTCTATGTTTGGTATATGCTTGCAATGGGGGAATCTCAACTGAACTTGAACTGTGGTTATGCAACAAGGTGGAGGAATCCACCATGGTGGGAGGGTTTGGGGAGGAGTGGGGAGAATTCCAGTACCTATGAAACTGTGTCACATAACACAATGTAATTAATGAATTAAAAATAATAAATAAATAAATAAAAGAAAAAAACCAAAATTATATGCAAATGAGACGCAGGTGGAGCATTCACTCATCTTAAATTCCTAGGATCAGAGTATTACAGATTTTAGCTTGTTTCCCAATTTTTGGAATATTTGCATATACAGTAGTCATATTGGGAATAGGATGCATTATATGGATCAATTTGCTATATATAATACTTAAATGGTGTCTTGAAGATAATGTCATTCAGTATTTTTAGCACACTTGCATTTTTACTCGGAATCATCACATGTGATGCAGTGTCTCACATGAGGCATCATCATATGGCACTCAAAGTTTTAAATTTTGAATATGTTAAAATTTTGGATTGTCAGAATACAGATGCAAAACCTTTACCAAAAAAGGTAGGACTGAAAGTTAACCAAATGATGTAAATCATGTATATGGTAAATCCAAAGGGTTTGGCTTTGCTGGAAGTCTCTGGAACACTTGTCATTTTAATGACATAAACAGCACAAGTGACCATCAAGAGAATATTGTATCCAAGTGAGCAAATGAGTGAAAAATTGGTGCAGGGAAATTTAAATAAACAGACTTACTCTCCTCATTATATAAGACAAGGGGACAGCCTAGATGTTCACTGAAGTTAAAGCTTAGGCTTTCAGCAAGTTCATTATCAAATTTGTTCAAATAATTTTCTTTTACATACATAGCATATTGCTGTTGACAACATACCAAAGATGAATAAACTCTAGTTACGGGTCCCTCTAGGAGTGCAAATGATTGATGATTCTTACTAAAGCAGATACGTCATTGAATAAGTTCTTCAATGATTATTTGCATTTAAGTACTACTAATATTCAATAAGGTTAGGGGGTCAAAACTGTTGACTAGAAGAGCCCTATGTATGCCTCTGTTAAAGTGAAGACTCAGGGATAGCCAAGCACAGAAACACACTGAATATCCAACAGATATGATCAGTGAACATCCCCATGGTAACACATTGTAGCCAACCTTTCAACGTTAAAACATCAAGAAAAGAATTGTAACATTTGTATGAGAGAAAGGTCAGATTACCTGTCAAGGAATTCCAGTTAGATTGACAGCAGATTACTCACCAAACTCTGCAGGGTAGAAGAGTACGGAGGGACAGTCAAAGCCCTAAATAAAACATACTGCCAACTCAGAACACTGTATCCAGTGAAGACGAAATACTTACCCGAACAAACAGAAACAGAAATAATCTGCCACTATCCTATCTGATATTCTTACATAGGATATTGAAAAATGTGCTGCACACAGAAACAGAGAGATATAACTGGCAACATGAAAAAAAATGTGAGGGCAGAAACCATTCTAATAAAATTACAAAGGAGACTCAGAATAAACAGAATACATCTGGAAAAGTATTAGGACTTTACCTACCAATAATAACTTTGAATGTAAATTACTTAAATTCTACAGTTAGAAGATACACAGTGGGTTGAATAATGGACTAAAAAGACAAGACTCATCTGTACATACTCATCTGAAACATACCTCAAACAGAAAGTCAAAGACGCAGAAGGATACTCCACGATGACAGAAAAAAAATGAACAAGAAGTCACCATTACAATATCAAACAAAATGAATTCAATGCAAAACTGTTTAAAAAGACAAAGAGGACCTTTATAATGACAAAAGGATAAATTTAAAATGAAGATATGACTATAGGGCCTAACATGATGGCTCAATCACTAAATCCTCACCATGCAATGGCCAGCATCCCATATGGACACCGGTTTAAGTCTCAGCTTCTCCACTTCCCATCCAACTGCCTGCTTATATGCTGTGAAAGCAGTAGAGGATAATCCAAAGCTTTGGGACCTTGCACTCTTCTGGGAGATCCAGAAGAAGTTCCTGGCTCTTGGCTTTGGATAGGCTCAGTTCTGGTCTCTCTCTGCAGGATGGATGATCTTTTCTGTCTATCTCTCTATATCTCCATAACTGATCTGCTTTTCCAATAAAAATAATTTTTTATAAAATTATTGTGCATATAAAAGTATATGCTTCTAAATCTAACACATTTGGCCATTTAAAACAAATGCTTATGCACGTAAAGAAAGGCACAATCTCTAACAGTAATAATAGGGAACTTCACCATCCCACTTTCATCATTGTGCTCAATGAACAAAAATATCAGCAAAGAAATAATAGAGTTAATCTACAATATAGAACAAAGGAATCTACCTCACATCTACAGAATATATAATCTACAGTTGAATATACATTTTTTTCATTAGTGCATGGAATGTTCTCTAGGACAGACTACATGCTAGGTCATAAAACTAGTCTGAAGCAACTTCAAAAAACTACCAAAAGTGATATCATACAATGCATATTTTCCTTTTTTAGCTTTTTTTATTCCCTCCTCCTTCTTCTTCTTCTTTTTCTTCTTCTTCTTCTGATTATTATTAGACACAGAACCATAGGCTCTGGGATTTCCATTACCTATGCACCAAATCCTATCCTCCCAACACTGATATTTCCTGTATCATTACAATGCTATTCATAAACAGTAATAAGTCCATCACTGCAAGCATGCACAATGCAGAGTCCAGCATCCTATTATCAAGACATTTTTAGCAGGTTCATCAGGCATCCATTTCTCATCTAGAAGTAGTGATTCATACTGCATTGTATCCTCACATCTGTATATGAGAGTTTCCATGACACAGCTACTATACATTCCATTAAGTAAAAAAAAAACCACAAAACAAAATCAACAGGAAGAAAAATAGAAATTTACAATGCCATGAAGTTAAATGACATGCTACTGAATAACTAATATGTTGCTGAAGAAATGAAAATGAAAATTAAGAACCTTTTTGAAGAAAATGATGCTACTATATGACCTATGAGTCCATGAATAATTTAATGAGAAAAAAAAACTGTTTTGATGAAAACAAAAACATCAAAATCCGTGAAATACAGTTTCCACTGATCTGTGTCTTCTGTAGGCAACAAACAGATGGGTTTTGTTTGTAATCTAGTCTAATAATTTATGTCATTTCATTAATGAGTTTAAGCCATTTACACTCAGAGTTAATATAAATAGGTGGTAATTTTTTCCTGTCATTTTAGCAAAGGGTTGTTCACTGTTTGATTTAGTTTTCTGTTGTTATTTTACTGGAATATTTTTCACATTTGCCTTTGGCTCTGTTGGATGCTATTACTTTTCTGTCAAGAGAATATCTTTAAGTGTAATTTGTAGGGCAGGTTTGGAAGAGGCATATTCTTTTGACTTTACCACAGAAGATTGTATTTCATTTTCAAAGACAAAGGAAAGCTTTGCTGGGTACATTATTCTTGGCCGATTTTTTTTTTCCTTTTAGAATTTGGAATATGACATTCTCTTCTGGTCTGTAGAGTTTCCTGTGAGAAGTCTCCTATGAGTTTAATTGCAGTTCCTCTCTATGTCGATTGATATTTTTCATGTGCACATTCCTTGTTCAAGACAGCTTGATCATCATGTGTCGTGGTGAAGATCGCTTTTGATCAACCTTAATGGGAGTTCTCTACCCCTCCTGGATATTGTTTTCCAATTCTTTCTCCAAATTAGGGAAGTTTTTCTTTATTACTTTATTAAATAGATTTTTAAACCCAGTTTCTCTTTCTGTATTTTCTCGGACTCCCACAATTCTTATATTAGGCTTCTTAATAGTGTCTTTCAATTCTTGAGTATCTTTTTTGGCCTGACCCAGCTCTGCTTCCAGCTTTTTGATTGCTTCCCCATTTTAACTAGAAATATCTTCCAATTCTGAGATTCTTTCTTCTGCCTCCTTCATTCTATTACTGAGATTTTCCACTGAATTTTTAATTTGCTCTATTGTGTCCATTATTTCTAATAGTTTGGCCTGATTTGTTTTCTCAATGTTGCTATTTCCTATGTGTTATACTCCTTAAATTCCTTGAACTCCTGTACATGCTTCTCATTGTTGATAAGAAACTTTATAATGGGGCCCAGTGCATTGGCCCAGATACTAAAATCCTCCCCTTGCATGCACCAGGACCCCATATGGACACCAGTTTTAGACCTCGCACCCTGCTTCCCATACAGCTCCCTGCTTGTTGCCTGGAAAAGCAGTCAATGACAACACAAAGCCTTGGGACTCTGCACCCGTGTGGGAGACCCAGAAGAAGCTCCTGGCTTCTGGCTCCAGTCATTGCAGTCACTTGGGGAGTGAGTCATTGGACGGAAGATCATCCTCTGTGTCTCTCCTCCTCTCTGTATATATGACTTCACAATAAAAATAAATAAATCTTTATTAAAAAGAGGCTTTATAATGAGCTTTCT
This sequence comes from Ochotona princeps, assembly GCF_030435755.1. Taxonomy (NCBI): domain Eukaryota; kingdom Metazoa; phylum Chordata; class Mammalia; order Lagomorpha; family Ochotonidae; genus Ochotona; species Ochotona princeps. Next base: position 39,392,472 of record NC_080833.1, read on the forward strand.
GGATTCTGTATCCCCCATTTCCTCGATGTATTCCTCATTTAACTCTGAGGTTTGCACAGGCTTTTGCTGCTTTGCAGGGGAGTCTTCAGTAATATTCATTGTGTCTGTGTCTCTCCTTTTGCTTTTACTCTTGGTGATTGTACTACTAGTAGATCCTTCTCCTTAGGGCAGGTTTCTAAGCTGTGTCACCCACAAGTCTACAGTTTGATTTTTCTTATTGTGGTTGGTACACGGTTCTTTGTTTGTAGTCATTTGTGCCACTCCCTCCAGTGAACTCCAGGCCTGGGCTCTTCTGTTAGGCTTCCACCACGGTCTCTATAGCACCATCTCCTGGCTCAACACTCTACTTCTGTGACCCCATACTGAGGCTGCACCATTGTCTGTACAACCTTTCTCCCACTTCCTTTTCAAACAGTTCCCAGCATTAGGGAGACATGGGTGTCCTAAACAGCTAGGTTGTTGGCAGTGCAGATCTTGCCAGAACCTGTTGGCCCTTAGATGGGAGAATCACCCATAGAATGACAAAGTTGGTATTAATTTGCCTATGGCACCAATGCAATTCACTGAGAATGAATTGAGTTTGCTCTGAGCTCCTCATATGTGCAGGTCACTATTATCCATGGAGTCCTCATGTGCCACTGGTGGAGTTCCGGATTGCCAGTCATTAGGTTTGGGGCTATCTAGACCTATTTTGAGAGGAATCTGTAGGAAGCCACGTCATTGCAATGCACTGAGCCTCACATGAGTTCATTTCCAGCCTAGTGCATATGCAGTCCTGTCCCCTAGTCTTTGCCTCCCTATACAAATTTGTGCCCAATGTGCCTCTGGTGAGGATCTAGATTGTGAAATCCACCCTGTTCCTGCACCACCTGTTTGGGATCTGCTGCTCTCTTTGCTCCTGGTCGAATCAAACAAATCAGTAGCATTAACAGTTCTTTGGGTCCATCTGCTGAGCTTCCTTTGAACTCCCCTGTCCACCTGGCTGCTTGTGGAACTGCAGCTGTTCCTGTTCAGATCTCCACTCGCTGAATGCTGTTGGGGTATCTGGTCACTGCAACACCACAGCATTGTTCAGGTACTCCTCTGCCATCGGTCTGTCCTCTTCTGTTTCCTGGAATGTGCCCTCTCTGCTTCACTCTGACTAATGATTCTCTGTTTTAAACATGTCCTGACCCTATTCCACCATCTTGATTCTCACAATGTATATTTTCTAACGACAATAGAATGGAGCCAGACAGTAACAGCGCAAAAAAACTCCAGAAATATGCAAATATATGGATACTGAGCAACATGTGTTCAAATTAACAGTGGGTCACAGAGGATACGAAAAGCAAAATTATAAAAATTCCTAGAAGCAAATGAAGATGACAACACGATATACCAAAATTTATGGGAAACAGCAAAAGGAATGCTAAGAGAAACCTTTACAATCAGTGCCTTTATAAAGAAACTTGAAAAGCATCAAATAAATGATCTAACAGGGCATCTCAAGGACCCAGAAACACAAAAACGAACCAAATCAAAATTAGTAAGGGGAAGGAAATAGTAAATATCAGAGAGGAAAAGAAAATTGAAATAAAAATGGAGACAAAGTGCTGTATGTCTCTATGTATACAGACCAAAGATGGACTCCCAGTGAAAGAATTGAATACATTCTAACAGTAAGATGATGGATTCTCTGACAATATCCATGCCTACATTTGCAGGAAACACTTTAATAACAGCATGATGAACTTGTGCCTGTTCATTTGTAAAACTAGAGGGGAAATTGAAGAGGGGGTACCTTATGGAAGGGCACTGGCAACCTCAGAGTCTATAAAACTATATCATAAAACAACATAAAATATTTTTAAATGTAAAAAAAGAAATAAAAATGACATCAAAGACCAGTGAAATAATGAACTATTTTCTGAAAAACTAAGCAAACTCATAAACTACTGACCCAATTGATTAAAAACAAAAAGGTTACAACAAAATTAATTAGAAATTTGAGATGAGAATGGATATCTTACAACAGAGGACACACAAACAAAACAAATAATCAGGAATTACCACAAACAGGTTTAGTACGATGGAGATGGGATCAGTAATAAAGGCCCTATCAGGAAAGAAAACCCCAGGACAGAACAGCCTGATTACTGAATTCTACCAAACATCTAAAGAACCAATTCCAATTCTTCTTAAATTTTCCAAAATAATTAAAATGATGGAAATGCACTCAAACTTCTTTTAAGCCGGCATCACCTTAATTTCAAAATTTAACAGGATACGAAAAAGAAAGAGTCCTATATACCAATATCTCTGATGAACACAGAAGGTGAAATTCTCAACAAAACAGTAGCCAAGTCAACATACCAAATACATCATCAACATGTACCAAGCAGTATTTACTCCTGAGATGCAGGAACTGTGTAGCATATGCAAATCAACAAACATGATATGAAGAATAAAACCATATATTTATCACAAAAGATGCAGAGAAAGCTTTTGATAAAAGTCAACATCCTTTCAAGATCAAGAAAAAATCTTAACTAAGTCCACTATAAAAGGAAAATATCTCAACACAATCAAAACAATACATGAAAAATTCCCAGCCAACATGATATTAAAGGGGAAATACTGGAACTATTTCTACTAATAAACAGAATCAGTTAAGGAGAAGTACTCTAAGCATCACAATTGAGCAATGTCCTGGAAATTCTAGCCAGAGATAACTAGCAAAAAACCAAGCAGATACAGATTAGAAAGGAGGAAGTTAAAGTATTCCTGTTTGCAGAAGAAATGATTTTCTACATAGGGGAACCAAAAGGCTAATAAGGGACCACTGGAACTCATAACAATGCTTGGCAAGGGTATGGTACATAAACACAACACGCAACAATCTACAGCCTATAGACACAAACAACGCAATGGCTCAGAAAGAAAGTAAAAGATCATTCTTATTCGTAATAACTGCAAAAAAAATGAACACACTGGGATAAATTTAATCAAGGTTGTGAAAGATCTCTACAATGAAAATTATAAAGCATATGGAAAGAGGAAAAGACAAAAAAAATTGCAAAGTCTTCCATATTCATGGATTAGAAGATAAACATCTATACAATTCAAGCAATTTACAGACACTGTGATCTCAATCCAAATACCTAATATTATTCTTTTATAGAAAAAAAGACCTTACAAATCGTATGAAAACATAAGATACTTTGAGCAGCTAGAAAATGTTTCAATAGTTAAACACAGACACACACACACCCCACACACACACTTCAAGACATATTAAGGGGTGCAAAACAGCCTAATACAGAAACAAAAATAGACATGTAGGCCAAGGAAACAGTTCATAAAGCCCAGATATCAATCTACACATACATAGCAACTAATTTTGACAAATGAACACATTCAATCACTGGAGAAAGGACAGTATCTTCAACAACTGATGTCCAGAAAACTGAACTGTCACTCACAATAGTATGAAACAAGACCACTTACCTTACAAAAACCAACTGACAATGGTTCAAGGGTATAGACCTAAGGCCTAAGGCCTCAAACCACCAAATTACTATAGGAAAACATAGGGGAAACACCACCACATATTGGCATAGGCTAAAATAAATAATCACACTATTGGTGGGAACATAAATTAGTGAACACACCGTGGGGAAAATTACAGAGATTTCTTTAAAAAGCTTTTTTTTCTATTGTTATTGAAAAAGCAGATTTGCAGAGAGAAGTAGAGATGGACAGAAAGCTCTTTTATCTGCTGATTCACTCCCCACTAGCCACAAAGGCCAGAGCTAAGCTTATCTGAAGCCAGGAGCCAGGAACTTCTTCTGGGTCTCCCATGTGGGTACGGGGTCCCAAAGCTTTGGGCCGTCCTCTACTGCTTTTCCAGGTCAAAAGTAGGGAGCTAGAAAGGAAGTGGAGCAGCCAGAACACAAACCAGTGCCCATATGGAATTCTGCCACATGCAAGGTGAGGACTATAGCCACTAGGCTACTACATCGGGCCCAGAGACTTCTTTAAAAACTGAAAATACACATTCCATATGATCCAACAATCCCATTGATGGATATATGTATATATTCAAAATACACATATTTCCAAAAGACACAGCATATTGTGTTAAAGAGATACTTAAATCACCACGTTTATAGAAAGACTGCTCACAATAACAAAAATGTGGGAACAAGCAAGATATCAATGGTCAGATAAATGGATAAAGAGTATGCAACATGCATGTTGAGCTGTCAAAAGCATCAAATTCTATCTTCAACATAAAGATGGTTTCAACTGGAGGATATCATCCTGAGTGAAATAAACCAAACACAGAAAGACATTACGTTCTTGCCTACATGTGGAAGCTAATTTTTTAAAAATAATAATAAAATGAAACCAATACCACTCTGTATCAGTCTTGCTGCAAATTCAGTGCTCTGAACATGTTTGCTTTAAATCTTTTCAAATAAACTGTTAAGACTTAAATATTGCTACTATTTGAATGATTTGTGACTAACAAAGTTTACTCTGTAAGTGAAGCTGAACATCTTTTATTTGAATATTGTGTACTGCCTTTGCATGAATTCTTGCTGAACTATGCTTTTAGTTTTATTTGCTGAACTCTTCATTTAGTGGACCATTAACCTTATACTACAATGTGAATTAAATATGTACTATTTCAACTATTAAAGGAAACAGAAGCTCATGTCGATGTAAATAAAATTAATCAATTAATTAAAAGTTTATTTTATAAAAAGATAAAACTTTAGCCAGAATAACATTGATAGAACATATGAATAAAATTATGAATAAAGGAAGAATCATAATTGATACCACAAAGACATAAAAGATCGTAAGAAATGGCTAAGAAAAATTATATGCCAATGAACTGAAAAAAAAAAGCAAAACAAATGGATAAGTTCTGAGATAAATGCAACTTACCAAGAATGAACCAAAAAGAAACATAAAAATCAAAACAGACTAGTAACAAATAAACCTACTGATCTGATAATTATAAGCTCCCCATTAAAGAAAAGTACATAATGTCATGGTTAATGGCTGAGCATAATACACATAAAGAAGGAATCAAAATTCTTCTCAAATCTGCCCCCCAGGGTGAGTATACCATGAGGGGAACTTGGGAACTGGATTAAAGTTCTAGTTCTGCCCTGCCGCTAACACCTTGCAGCAGGCCTAGTCTGGGAGGCATCTGGGCCTTGGGGTTGGGAGTGGCTTGCAGCTCCCTACAGTGTGGCAGCTGTTGGGGGGTGCCCCTGCCGGGCTGGATCCAATGCTCGGGACTCAGGCCAAAGCCATTGCCAAAAGGCAGTGACTGAGTCCTTGGCTTTGAGCGGCCAGTGAACCAAATGGTGCCAGATTCAGCCTGTTGGCTGCCCAGTGGCGAGCTCTGGGGTTTTTTAGGATATAAAATTGCTACTTCGGGACACCCATGAATAAGGCCAGTTTTAATGTAGGTGAGAGAGATGAATTCTGGGTGTTTTCCAGTAACAGAGTCATGAAACTTTTGGGCAAGCATTGGGACTGAGACCTGATGATTTAGAGAGGAGTGTCCATAAGACCTATTTGGGCCAAATTGATTCACTAGCCAAATTAGGAATCCTAAGATGGGCTGTTAGCATAGAGCATCACTGACTGCCACAAACCAATCCACACAAAACTATGGATGGGGACTAGGTACCATTACTTGACTGGGTGGTGGAACAGTAGACTGGTCGCATTTGGCAGGGTCAAGACGCTAACTAGTATGTGAGAGAACTTGGTCCAGGGGTTAACTCTGTGGGGGAAGTGTGGGCCCAACCCTGTGGAAATACAAGTCTCGTAGGTTAGCTCGCGAGCTGGGATGGCGATGGGCTAAGCTAGGAGTGACCATGGCACGTGCCATCACTTACACGTAAAGGAACCTACGGCAGTCTGGGCAGGTCAAGGCAGCACCACCTGAAGGTGCAACCTAAATTAGGATGTGGGGTGGGCCGAGCTGTAACTGAAAGGGGGCGGACCAGGCAGGACCAAGCAAACTTCAACTCACAAAAAAGAAAAGAAATCAGGATGCAGCACATGTCATTATGACCTAGGTTCTTACCCCAATTGGTCTTCATGAGCCAGGGATACTATCGCACAGCATTGAAGGCAAAGGCTGAGACAGGTGAGGGGCTAAGCCAACTGCGTCAGAGCACCCACTGGCATTTGCGCAATCTAGGGTTGGGAATAGAGGCGAAGGGGGAGCTGTGACAGTACACCCTTGCTGAGTTGGAATTCCCATGGGAAGGTGCAGGAACCAGAGTGGGGGCTGCGTTCTGGTCTGGATATGGCTGCAATCTCCCTTGGCACAACTGTGGACTGGGTCTATGCGCACAAGCTAGGCTAGACTCCATCACCATCTGGCACTCTGGAGAACCTGGGTAGATGTAGGACGGATTAGGCTGGGTCTCTGCCCCTACTAAGCCATGTGTGAGCAGTGTCTGGGTATGGACAAGCCTTGGCTAGGGTGAAATAGCCAACACCAAGAACTGGAATGGATGGAAGGCCGGCAATAAGGGCTAGCCCATGGACCCACCAGTATGTGCAAGACTTGCCATAGAGAGAGGTGCTGAAGGAGGAACTTGGGAAACACCTCTGTCAGAACACAGTCCCTACAGGAGAGTGCAAGAACCATGATAGGGAGCAACCCAGAAGAGGCCAGAGAAAGATACCCACCAGCATACATATGGCATAGATGGGGGGCAGACCAGGCTGAACCCATTCATATCAACCGCTGGCGAATCTGAGCACCAGCATAGAGTTTGCGTCAGGCCACTTTCAATCGCAACACATACCAGTGTACATTAAGGAATGCCAAGGTGAGGTGAGCCATACCAGATGTGGCCACAGCACACAAGCAGCACACGTGAGAACTGGGGCGGGGGGGGGGGGAGGCAAAGCCGGCAGGGGAATGTGGAGGGCTCCCCTGCTGGACAACCACTCCCACTGGAGAGCATGAGTTGGGATCGGGGCAGACCAGACCAGGCAGGGCTAAAGCACATGTGGGCCTCATGTGAGCTAGACTGGGGAAAGGCCAGATTGGGCTGACCGTTTCGACTGTGCAAGCAAAAAATAGAGTGGGTAAGGGCTGGTTGGGCTTTGCCACATCATCAGATGGTAGAGGCTGGCACTGGGGGTAATTCTGTTAAGTTTCATGCCAGAACCACCTGGAGAGTGCATAATCTGGAAGTTGGAGTGGCCTAGAAGGGAGATAGTGGGCACCTCCCTCGTGGGTAACCACTCCCACTGGATAGCACGAAAACCAGGACAGGGGCAGGGGTGGCTAGACAGAAAGGCACCTGCCAGTATGTGTGTGTGGGCTGGATAGTAGGTTGGCTGGGTTGAACTAGGCTTCAATGCCCATGGACAAGTACGAGAGCTAAATGTGATGTGGGACAGACTGAAAAATCCTGCGGTACATACTGGCATGCATGGGAACCAAGGTAGGGGGCAGGCCTGGTGGGGGTTATGGGGAGTCGCTCCAACTTGGCTCCGGCTCCAACTGGTTTGCTTGCGGGCCGAGTATGAAGTGACCGGGATCGGGCTGGACTGCAACACCCAATGGTTCAAGTGGAAGACAGGGCTGGAAACAGAACTGACCCAGCATTTGCAAAAACCAGCATGTGCATAAGCTGATTAGGGCAAGGGACTGTGCCAGACCCTTTCTGGGAAACGCACACAAGAATCAGGTTTGGGATCATCTCAGATGAAGTTTCTTTGGAGATCCCTCCAACTAAACTGCTGATCTCAGAACCCCAACCATGAGAGACTGTGTCAGCCAGTGGATTGTGAATAGGTTTCATCGCGATTGGAACAGCGAGATTGGCAGCAATTCAGAATTGTTGAACTATCAAAACTGCTTGAGTAGGACCCTCGGAGCGTGCCTCACATCAGGGACCTGGGATGGGTGGGAGGCCGGGTGGGGCTTTTCCCTTTCCTTCTCCCCTGACCCCAGAAAAGGGAAAAAATGATATTAGTGTGGAAACAACGAAATTACCCACTTTCCTGTAGCCCTTGACCCTTTGTACCCCAATCAACTAAGTAAGATTATCTAAAAATAAATAAATAAATAAACAAACAAAATTCTTCTCAACCAATTTTTTAAAAAGGAAAAGGGAATAATTTTGACAGTTTCTACAATGCCAAAATAACCCTGATAACCAAGCTGATGAAGTGATTCAGAAAAAACAAAAAAACAGAAAACTGCCAACCAATATCCATGATGAACACAGATGCAAATGATATTATGTTTAGATTACTGTACCTCAGATATATGCATCAAAGTAAAAGTGTACCATAAGACATGTACAAATACTGTGTGTCAACAAAAAGACAACAGCAGAAAAATAACCCCACTGATACTGAGTTTCTCTGTATATTTTAATTTCCATGCACTGCTTTTTTACCTACTATTTCACATCCATTTTTACCTTCAGGAAAGGAGAAGCAAATTGGTTGAGGCACACACAGACGAACAGTCAGAGACAGGGCTGGATATCAAATTTCAACTTTGACATGTCCTCGTATTGTGTCGTCTGGAAAATTGTGTAATCACATATACTCAGGATCTTTCTATCTAAAGTATCAGAATAACAGCAATTATTCCTCAGAATTATTTAAAAATTTAGGAGTGACCTATTTTCTGGTATAAGAACTGGCACACAGTAAATACTTCAAGATGTTATTTTCCCCCACCACATCACATTCTTATTGTCTCTATGTACAGAAAATCCTTTTGATAAACAATATTTATTTCACCTGAAGATCATGTCCTATATATATATGAATATGAAAATAATATCTATATCAAATGCATACTAAAGATTTCCTTGAAATAACATATCAAGTTTCATCCACACCACACATTTGTGAAAGAGACTAACTTAAGAAGTCTAGGGGGCTCGGTGCAATAGTGTAGCGGTTAAGGTTCTCGCCTTGAACGCGCCGGGATCCCACATGGGTGCTAGTTCTAATCCCGGCAGCCTCACTTCCCATCCAGCTCCCTGCCTGTGGCCTGGGAAAGCAGTCGAGGACGGCCCAAGACTTTGGGACCCTGCACCCGTGTGGGAGACGGGGAGGAGGCTCCTGGCTTCAGATTGGCTCAGCTCCAACCGTTGCGGCTGCTTGGGGAGTGAATCACTAGACGGAAGATCTTCCTCTTTGTCTCTCCTCTCTGTATATCCGCCTATCCAATAAAAATAAATAAAAATCTTTAAAAAAAAAAGGAGTCTAGGGAATTCAGACCCTGCGTAACACTCACTTGAGATATTCAGTGTTTTACAAAGACAAGAGAAGAAGTTAATTTGGTAACAGTTTCTTGAGATTTTTGACATATAAAAATACTAAAAGAAATGTAATTAATTTTATTAGCTTAACTGCCATATCACATAGGTTATGTTCTCAGGATTTACAAAGCATAAAAAAAAACTCATCTATGAAAAAGGTCAAATATCTTTGCAAAATCCTAGTTTAAAAATGTTCACCAATAATTGTCACACAAAGTCCTTACAGGAATCCACAAACCAAAATCACTGAGAATACAGGGATAGAAAAATCATTTCTTAATCAACAGGTCCTTTTCCTTTTATTTAACAGAAAGAAACAATTTTAAATATTAATTTATGCTGTTTCTGTTTGGTATTCACGAAACTCAGAGCTATGTCTAGTGTTTAAATTCAAGAACTAGCTCATTTTAAATGATTCTTGTCGCCACAAGCACATGCACAACCCATTCATACTGTCTCCATTCAGAATTCTCCAAATACTTTCTTTAACTTCAATCTTTCTACTCCTCAAACATTCAAGAGGCTTTAAAACACAAATTCTTCTTTCTTCCATAATTCTACTGTTAGTACAAGTAAAACCCCCAGACATGCTAAATAAAGCAAACATAAAAGGATTCTAATAAGTGGGAAGAAGCAGCAAACTGACAAGTAAACTTGGGACCCAATGTATGACATGGCAATGAACTCAGTGGGTTTTCCTTTTACCTCATATGCATCAGGATGAGAGCTGATCGTAAAAATATGGAAATAAGTACAAGCAAACAGACAAAAACCATGGGCATATTCCTGCCACATCAGCAAAGACACAGCAAGGTTCAACACTTCTTTGTTTCCCAGGATATAGCAACGTGAGCCAAACACCAGAGTCGTTTCAGAGATAGCTCAGTAGGAGGCTGAGACAACCCTGCCCGTTGGTGATAAGCCCATCTTTGACACATTGTGGTTTCAGTAGCAGCCTGTCTGAACTTCTACTCTCCCACATAGAAACAAGGAGCCTCTCCTTGTTCATGCTGGTGTACTATCTTGATAATTTCACTGAAAATTATTTCACCATAGTCCAGAAGTAACAAAATTCTCTGTGGTTGTCGCTACCAACAGAAGTTAAATGGGGAATGTAGATTTCTATTTCCATTTGTCAGTGAAAAGGTTGCAACAATTCCTAATTTCCTGGGTGTTATCTAAGAAAGCTAGCCACAACAGTTTATTAAAATACAATTCAGTACCTGGTGCAATGACTCAATGGCTACATTCTCACCTTGCAAGCACCAGAATCCCATATGGGTATCAGTTCCTGTACCAGCTGCTCCGCTTTCCATCCAGCTCCCTGCTTGTGACCTGGGAAAGTAGTAGAGGATGGCCCAAAGCCTTAGGACCCTGCACCCACGTGGGAGAGCTGGAGGAGATTCCTGGCTCCTGGCTTTGGATCAGCTCAGCTCTGGCCGTTGTGGCCAGCTGGGGAGTGAACCAGCACATAGAAGATCTTTCTGTCTCTCCTTCTCTCTGTAAATCTGCCTTTTCAATAATCCTCTTGAGAAAGAAATAAGAGTTCTGATTTCAAAACATTAGAAAGAAGGAAACAGTACATACGATGCACTTTTCCTCTCCAGTCTCCTGAAGAATGTTTGATATTAAATCAAAACTTATAACAGTGTCCGATATAGTGGTAAATTTTGTGAGGGATATGTTTCAGATAATTATGAATAGGGTAGAGTAAAAGTATATGTGAAGAGAACAGCACTCTGCATTTATTCAAATGGATAAAACAATGGCACTATAAATGGTAGTAGGTTATATATATAATGGGCAACCACTTAAAAATGCGCCTACACATATTCAAAGATGCTACAAATTAATAAAAATGGAATTCTAAAACATCCTAAGTAGCCTACAAGAAGGCAGAAAAACTAAGCAGAGACATTAAAATAAGGAAATCACACCAAATCACATAATAAAATAGAAACTTTAGCTCCTTTCTTGTCAATGTGCATGACAAATGCAAATGACTAGATATGTCTAATAAAGGAGCTGCATATGGGGGTTAGAGAAGATGACCTCTCCATATGGTGTCGAGAGAAACTAATTTTCTAATGTAACAACATTGGCAAGATGAAGGGAAAAAAAAGAAACATTATGTAAATCACTGTCAAAAGAAAAACCAGAAAGGCTAGACAAAGCAAATTACCAGAGACAGAAACATTATCAAATAATATTTTAAAAATCAAAACCAAAAAGAAACATAACTAAAATGAGAAACAGATAAATCCACTTTAATAATCAGACATGTCACAAACAGACTCATTCTGCTTAAACACACAAGAACTCAAAACTGTCATCAGCCAAAAGTTCTAATGGGCATGTGTAGAATATTCCACTCAAAAACCATAGAATACACTTGTGTTTCAAGTATCCTGAATCATACAAGAAAGCAGAACAACCACTGAGCCATTAAAAAACATTTATTTAAAATAAAAGGATTGGCAGAAACATTTTATTTAAAACAAAATCAAAATAGAAAACATTAATATGTAGGAAAATTTACAGTTCAACAACTTGCAAACTAAATAACAAACTTCTAATTAACTGTGAGTCATGATGGATGTATAAAGAGAACATCTTTTAAAACATATTTTAACTAAAGGAATATAGAGAAAATGAGAAGAGTCCTGTGAGGATTCGCAGAGGGTCATCTAATTCTACACAGAGTTCACCTAGTGATGTAAAGACGAAGATGGCCTGTTTAGAGGGAAAGGACAACATCTGCAACAGCCTTCCACAACAGACCGACATGACCACCAGGTCACATGGCTACCAGGACTCAATGGAAGCCAAGGAGCCCTAATGTTGCCCTGGTCATGCATACCTCACTTCATATATGAGAAATCACATATTCACTTGCATTTCATTTCAGTGTAAAAATAGAAACTGAGTGGAAATGAGTTCTGTAAAGCTAATGAACATAGGAGCATGGAAAGGTTTACATTATACATAAGAGGGGCAGAAAGTCTATGCAAAGATCTAGGAAAGAAGTCATGATGATGGAGTCACTGCAGTAGTATTAACACGCTGTTTTCCTGTGCACTGGCACTCTATGTGGGCATCATTTTATGTCCTGCCTCTCCGCTTTTGATTTAGTTCCCTACTTAGGACATGGGAAAACAGCTGTGAATGACCCAAATCCTTGGGCTCCTGCATCCAAGTGGAAACCTGGAAAGCATCTTCAGGATCCTGGTTTCAGGTCAGCTCAACGTCAGCCATTGCAGCCATTAGATAGTGGAAAATCTTTTTCTCTCTCCCTCTGTTTCTCTCTGTAAATCTGAATTTCAAGTAAAAATAAATAACTTTTTAAAAATTATGATGGCATGAGCTAAGACAATCCTTGTTTTCATTCAACCTGTGATATCCAGATAACTAATAATAAAACATCACTTTTGGCATCTTTTCCTTTTCTTTTTTTTTAATATTTCTATTCTTACAGACTGATTTATTTTTATTGCAAAGACAGAATTACAGAAAGAAAGAGATACAGAGAGAACTATCTTTCATCCGCTGCTGGTTCACTACCCAAATAACCACACTGGCCGGAGGCGAGCCAGTCTGAAGCCAGGAGCCAGGAGCTTCTTCCAGGTGTCCCACAAAGGTGCTGGCTCCCAAGGCTTTGGGCCATCCTCTATGCTTTCCCAAGCCACAAGAATAGAGCTTAATGGGAAGTAGAGCAGCCAGGACACAAATTGGTGCCCATATTGGATGCCAGCACTTGCAGGAAGAGGATTAACCAATTAAACCATCACACTGGCTCTCACCTTACATTTTTCAAAGCATGCATGATAAACATAATTTATTTCTTTCTAATAATTTCAATTAATAAGCAAAGCACTATAATTTCCTTGATAAAACTGAGTTTAAAAAGAAAATGATAAATGTTTTATTAATACAGGTGGTAATTTATAGAAGTAGAATTGGAAGTGTAATGCTAAATGTTGCACGGTATATGTTCCCTTCTTGGCATGCCTATAACTTTTCTTTGGTTATCTTCCTGTCATGATCTTACCTTGGCCCTACCAAAGTGAACACTCTTTTTTTAACTTGATTTTAACAAGTTCATGCTCTTACTTATGTTTTTCTCTGTGCCAAAAGTGCAAGCTGTCTACTTAACTCTTTCACACACTACCTATGGTAAATTGTTGGCCATATTTCATGATGCTTTCAAACTACAACGTTTTCTGTGAAGTCTTTTCTAAGTATGACTGACCATATATATGTTTGGTCTCAATTTAGTCAAAGTACCTTGGGTTACAGGAATAAAAAATTCATTTTGATGTGAAGAAATAATGTGGCACTTAGAGAATGTAATGGCTAAGGTCATTACAATGTAAATTCATTTTTGTGCCAAAAGTTTTGAAATTCATAGAGGTTTTTCATAATACACATTTTTGTGAACTTTTTGAAGACATTTCAAAGAAACTCAGAGAAGCTTAGGGACAGCCATACTCTCTTAATCAATTAATTAGTAATGATGGGATTTCAGCCAGGTTTGTTCATTTGACAGAAGGCAGAAGCAACTGACAGGAATTTAAAAAGATGGATTTCAAATTAATATAAAGATGAACTTGCTAGCCACCTGATCAGTCCAACAACAGAACATAATGACTCTAGAAAGAATGAGTTTTCTATAACTAGAGCATCTAAAGAGAGACACTAAAGAAGTCACTGCAGTAAAAACTACTTTCTGAATTGTCTTCCATCTCTGATATTCCTTGTAAATAATCACATGCCCCAAAAAACCCATTCAGACAAAATTCATTTATTTTTCTCAAAACGCATCTCTTTTTGCATGATGAGTTCAGAAGCAACATTAGTTTTGCAGATGCTGAGCTCGTGGATTCAAAAAGGATCTTAGAATAAGTTAATCCAACCTTTTAAGCCCTTCAAACAAGGCTTTAGAAGTAGTAAACTCTCCCAATATCAAACAATGAGTTACATCCACAGTAAGAACTAGATTAAGCCATCTTACTGTTCAGGCTAGTGTGCCACACTGAGTTGTATCTGCTCAGAAAGAATCAAGGATGCTTAGGAGACCATCTTGGCTAGCCTCTTTTTTTTTTTTCTCTTAATTTATTTTTTTTTAATTGATTACATTGCATTATGTGACACAGTTTCATAGGTACTGGGATTCCCCCTACCTCTCCCCAAACCCTCCACCCATGGTGGATTCCTCCACCTTGTTGCATTACCACAGTCCAAGATCAGTTGAGATTCTTTCATTAGGAGCATATACCGAGCATAGAGACCAGCATCTTACTGTCCAAATTCAACGGCTTGTTGGGGAGACAAACATCATTTTCAGCTTTGCTTAGCACTTGACTTTTCTGATAATAATAACAGCAACAATAATAATAATAAAAAGGCCCAACAGTAAAAAAAAGACCCAGGAATTTGTCTTTTCGTGGCATTTTCCACCAAGCCAGATACAAGCCTAAGGAATAATTGCAAAGAAAATTATTTGAATTTGTGATGACTTGTTAGAGAGTTCATTAAACAATGATTCACATATATGCCATTTTCTCTTTGTTTCAGCATATTTAGAATTGTTGATGTTCTTCAATATTTAATACTCTCCACCTCATATATAATTCAGATAGACTTTAACACAACTTACATAAGTTAAACATTTATCATTCTACTTTTCCTACTGGCAGTATCAAGCAAATGAGATCTATGTGGCAGACTGTCAGGCGGATTTGTAGTGGACTGGCCAGAGGAACCATGAGATCAATAAGCCAATACTTGGTGCCAAGTAACCACCCAGCAATAATGATGGAACCTGGGGAAAAGGCTCTTTGATTCTCTTTTGTTTGAGCCATGAAAAACCTGGCAAAAACCTAGATGTGGTTCAGGAAGATAATGGAAATTTTAGCAATGCATAAAAGAGAAAGTCAGGACCAAAAGAAAAGACCTAAAAGCAAATTTAGTACAAAGATGATGCAACAGAGAATGAAGTGGATAGTTGAGGTTACAGGCCAGGAAAGTAATCTGAGACAAGTGAATTTTCGCATTTCAGAAATAAATATCAGCGCTCCACCAAAGGACATACAAGGGCATAGGGTGAGTATTTTGCAAGGTAGGGCTAGACTAGCTTTTAGGGTTTTATTTTGTTTTGTTTTGTGTGAGCCTATGTAGATTTCCTCATATCTTCCTGACATTTTTTTAATTTAAAAAAAATTCTTCTGTATTTTTATCCTATGATTAATCTTTAAATTCTGGCATTCATGGTGGTTCTTGCCTGGTTCTTCTTGTCTACCTATACACCCTCCTCTTCCCACATTTTCTGTCCTCCCATCCTACTGCTTTTATGACCATGGTGGACATTGCCACCTCTCATCTAATCATAATCACATAGTTACCTTTCAATGTGACTTGCTCTGATTGAGCACTGGTTCCCACCAATCTTATCCTCTCCTCACCCACTCTCCAAAATTATCATTCTCAAATGATATTCTAAACAAGTTGCTCCTCTTTTAAAACATTTTAACTCTCTCCTCATAATATTTGGTATAAAGTAAAATTTTCAGTACTATAAATTCCTTCATCATATGGTTTCTACATAATTCCTTTAATACCACTTTACTACCCACTTCTCATTCATCTCCTCCCATGAATAATTCTAATCCCACAGGGAAGCAGAGCTAGGAGTAAAGCAAGTGAAGTATCAAGGGATGCACTTTAATAAGGCCCAATTCAAAAGCACCAATCCTATATATGCACAACTCTGAGAAAAATATCTCCTTGGGACTGGCATTGTGGTTCAACAGGCTAAATTTTCAACTGTGATTATGACTTCTCATATGGCCACTCCATTTCCAATCCAGCGCTATGCTTATGGCCTGGGAAAGCAATACAGTATGGCCCAAGTTCTTGGGACCCTGCACTCAAATGAGAGACTGGGAAGAGGCTCCTGCCTCCCAGATTCAGATGATCTCATCTCTGATCATTGCAGCTATTGGGGAGTAAGCCAGCAGATGGGAGACTGTGTCTCTTAATTTCCCCATCACTCTCTGTAAAATCTGCCTTTCAAATAAAAATAAAAATTAAAAAAAATCTAAAAAAAAGAAAAGTAACTCCTTAACAGTGAATGTCTAGGGTGTAAAACAGAAAAGTTTTAGTAAAGTAGGATTTAGAAAGGTGAGGAAACTAAGAGTGTAACTTAAAATTTCTCAAGGTCTTAAAATCAGGAAACAATAAATGAAGGATTTGAATTCCAAAATCCTTTGCTTTACATTTTACCTTACTGTCAACATCTTTCTCATATTTTTCAAGACAAGATAAATGAATAATCAAATATGACTAGGGTACAAAACGGTAGTTATCCACACTTATTAGTAATGAGTCATTAACACTACATTAAATACAGTGTGATGAGGGAGATTTGTTTGGTATTTAAGCACCAGGAAATTTTTAGTTTACTTCCTTCTCTTTCAAATTTTACATCTCTGTGGGAACACTGAAATTGTCAAAAGCTCCCTTTTTCCTTTCCAGGAAAGTATATTTGCACTCATTTAAAAATAAATTACCGATTACATATGATACCTCTCGTGGGTTAATAGAGATCCCATTAACATTAGCTTGTCAGTTTTCTCAAAGGCTTTGTCAGTCATGCCTATTATAAAATCAGAATCCACCAACTCCTACTTCTCCTTCTATTATGCCATAAAACTCGGCATATCAAAATACACTTCCTTCATACAAGTCTGAAGTGACAATTTGATAAAAACATTCTTTTCATTTGATTAGCAATTGGAAGCCTTGCCATTAGAGCTGATATAGGTTGGTGGTTGCTTCGGAACAGGGCTATACAGTAATTCCTGGCTCTTCTCACACTGAGCCAATTAGCTAGACTCCAGAGTTTTCATTATTCACCAGAAATCAGAGCAAATGAGTATTGTTCGTGTGTGCTTTCTCTAATGTGTGCATACTTCATCATCAACTGCCTTTATCCAAAATGGAGAATCTCTGTATATTTTTCAGAAATAATCTAATATGTAACAATATGCTTTGTTCTTGTAAAATTATAACATCCAACAGCTTGATGAATTTATCTCTCATTAGAAGCCATATCTACTATGCACCTTTTTTTGTTATTACAAAGTCAGATATACAGAAGGGAGGAGAGACAGAGAAGATCTTGTGTCTGATGATTCACTCCCCAAGTGACTGCAATGGCTAATGCTGCGCCGATCTGAAGCCAGGAGCCAGGAACTTCCTCCAGATCTCCCACGCAGGTGCAGGATCCCAAAGTATTAGGTCGTCCTCGACTGCTTTCCCATTGCACAAGCAGGGAGCTGGATGGGAAGTGGAGCTGCCAGAATTAGAACTGGCACCCATATGGGATCCCGGCACGGTCAAGACGAAGACTTTAGCCGCTAGGCCACAGCGCCTGGCCCTACTATGCACCTTTTTAAAGCACATCCAACCTACTGGTGTTGTGACACAAAACATCTGGAAAAATAAACCATGAAAAGAGAGATAGCATCCAACCCAGCAAACTCTTTCAGTCAGCCACTCCAGGCTTTTTTAAAGATCCTGAGGTCCTTGGCTCTCCGCATTTAGTTTTCAACATATCCTGGTCATCCGTTTCAGATCTGTGATATAATTCAGGCCTCTCCCTCAAGCTCATTGTTCAGCTAGGTACTCTTCACTCTTGATTATGTATTTACCTTTGATTTCATTAACACCTGCCTGAAACATTGAAGCCCTACCCCTGAAAAAAAAAATGCTTGCACAAATAATCATCTTATTTGCATGCAACACATGCACCATGAAAATTTAAGGGAAATAATAAAGAAAAAGGATTTCTCTTCCATGAAATCGAAGTGGAAGAAGTTCCAGCAGCACAAAACAGCTAAACCGATGTATGTGTCCTAAGTTAAAAAATACGAAGGGGGCGGTCCTGGGTAACGGTAGTGCAGACAATGTTCGGGATGCCTGCATCCTGTAGCAGAGTGCCTGACTTGATTTATAGTTACTCTGCTTCTGATCCAGACTCCTGATAATGTATATCCTGGTAGTCAGTAGATGATGTATCAAAGAATTGGATCCCTCTACCCTACCTGGAAGATCCACACTGAGATTCAGGCTCCTGTTTCCTGCTTAGCACAGGTCTTAAAGTTGAAACCATTGATTACAGTGAACTAGTGAAAAAAAAAGATGTCTCTTTTTTTACTGTCTCTCTGAATTTTAGTCAAAATGAAAATAAGTTTTTTACAAGTTTAATAAAGAAAATTGGTAATTTGGATAGTTTTCCCTCATTTATGACCAAAGTTATAATTCAAGTTATCACATAACAATAACAGGATTATTTACCTCCAAATTAACTTTAAATACATTAATCAAATGTAATCAAACATTCAACATAATACTTGGAAAAACTTATGCAATTAATTAAAAATAAGCTGGAGTGGAGTGAGGGGGTGAAGTGGAATCAAGATATGCGAAGGGGAAAGGGTGTACATTGTCACATAGCACATGTCTGGATCCCATGCCAAAGTATATAATCTGAGCTCCGGTTACTCTGTTTTTGATCCAGCCTCCTGTGAAGGCACATTTTTGGAGCACAAGAACTTGGGTCCCTGCTGCCTACTTGCAAGACAGATTGAGTTCTGGGCTCCCAGTTCAACCAGGTTCAAAACTGCTGTGGTGGCCATTTGGGGGTGAAGGAACAGACAATAGATATTTCTCTGTCTCTCTCCCTCTCTGGCTTTCAATAAAAAGATAAAAATACCAAGAGTCAAACGTTTGGTCCAACAGTCAAGACACTGGCTAAAACGCCCACAGAATGTAGTATCATAGTGCCTGATAAATCCCTGGCTTCAGCTCCCAGATGCAGCTGCTTGTCAATGCAGAACTTGGAAGGCAGTACGTAACTGGGACCCTACCACCCACATGGGAAACCTGGACTGAGTTCTTGGCTCACGGCTAACCCTAAAAAGCCGAAACAGAAGAGCTACAGGCAACAGCTAACGTTCATGATGTGTCTAAATGTTTTATAGGCATCGTATTATTTTATTCTCCTGACAACTGTATGAGGTAGGTGCCACAATCTTAGTCTTATGAGGAAAATAAAATTAAGGCTTAGAAAGGTAACTGTTATGTTGAGATCAAAAGGAGAGCAATTGCTACAGTCAGGATTTAAATCCACATCCAATGACAAAACTATGGTCACTGACAATCTGAAACAATTAAATGAAGGTGAAGACATCAGTAATAACTGAAATTAAGGGATCTAATAGCACCAAAATTAGAAATTTTATTTAAAAAAATATAATGAAATAAATCTATACATAAATTAAATGCTTCCAAAGCTTTATATTAAGAATTGTATTATTTTCAAAGATCTGCAACAATAGTATGCCTATATGTGCAAATATTGTAAATTTTATTATAAATAAAGCATACTGTGAATTTATGTTTAATTCATGCTAGTATTTTGTCACCTTCAGATCTTTCAATGCAAATCAAGACACCAAGTTTTACTTGAAATTATCTGCCCTCAAAAAAACATTCTTTATGCTCCCTTGAGCAGCAATATACACTAAAAATCCATTCTTGGGCTAGGCATGATGGCTAAGTGGCAAGAAACACAACAGGGTTTTATAAGCTACAATTCAGTCTGGGGATCTATTCCTGCCTTCGTCATTCACATGGTCATACCTTCACTTTGAGATATTTAATACAATCTTAATATACTTTAATTGTCATTTTCATCATATGAACTGTCTTATCAAAATACAATTTTCCAAGAATTAAATTTATTCACTTAATGAGAGGTCTATTGTCTCCTCAGTATGCACATTCTCAGAAGTCTATGCACATTCCTGGAAGGAGGAGGCTGGGTAGACAGGCTACTCCTTAGTATAATAACATCTAATAAAAACAGGATTGCAGTAAGCATTGCAGTAGGTACAGGATGCTGTACCTACATCACATCAGATTTTGTCTAGCCCCAAGATATCCTAGCCTGAACCTTCAACACACTTTAAGCATGAATGCTAAAGACAACCATGGTTGTCTTTGTTTTATGAGTGAAATAGTTTATTGTAGAAGAAAAAAGTTAGAAATCCCAATGCCACTGTTTTGATTAATGTTAGAGCATAAAGATTTCTAAAAATAACAATGTTAATAGCAACATCAAAAGTCGACAGCAACAGTTTGAAGGTGTTCAAGCACTTTCCATAAAAGCTTTCTTTCCTCACAATCCCCACAATGGTAAAAACAGAGAAAAATTATTACTCCTGCTTTTAAATAAAGAAATTACAGAACAAAATGTTCACATTTGGAGGAATATGTGGGAGTGTTCTACATGAATCAGCAACAAATTTGATTTTCCAGATCTTCCCCATGACAAAACATACAAGATCATTGGAAAACACTGACAGTCTTTAGCTTCAATATCTGTAAACCAGTCTAAGTTAGAGGATATGAGAGAGAGAGGACACTAGATTTCACTGGAGTGAAGAATTAGCATGAATAAAATGGGACTTGCACCCCAGCAAATTACACCCAGGTAATGATAGTCACCATACCCCAACTGAGAAGACTGAAAGGTCTCTTCCACTGAGACTTCTTCAAAGGACTTAAGAGGAAGGCAGTGCAGTGGAGCACAAAATTACAGCCACTAACCTTGAAGCAGATACAATCCTAACACGTGTCTAGCCTTGCTATTTGGGAACAAAGTGATGATAACTAATAATTATTTCCTTACTAATCATGCTTTAAAAAATTACAGATGTTAAACTCAGCATGTTTTAAAGTAATATACATTAGGAAATAACTACATGGAGCTAAATAATATGGACAACTTCACATATTTATGTTTTGTGGAGAAAAAAAAAAACCTGAAAATTTACTCAGCTACTTTCAAGAACAAAATTACACTCCTTCATCAATACATTGAAAATACTGTACTACAGATCTCTTAAATTTATTCCTTTAAAATTTTGTTTTCATACAGATTTATTTATTTTATATGAAAGGCAGAATTATTAAGAGATAGGAAAGGAAGGAGGAAAGAGACAAGGAGGGAAAGAAGGGAGTAAGAGAGATCTTTCATCTGTTGCTCATGTCCCAAATGGACACAAAGCTCTTCACAGGGCCAGGCCAAAGCCCTCAGCCTCTAAAATAAATTATTAAAAAAATCAAACTGTGTGTCGGAGTACTTTACAGTGTTCACCGACAATGAAACTAAAAGATTTGATGAAAAGCAGTTTGAAATTTACATACACTGAAAATCCATAAAACAAAAAATAAGAAGTTATTCTTATTATGAAATTACTATAAAAACACCTTCCTCCATTTTAAAATATTTTCTTCCAAAACAAACTTTTTAACAACAAAAGAATTAACTTACACAACAGCCTACATCCCCCATCAAAGTACCGAGTCCTGCCCCAGCTGCCCCACTTCTGAGCCAAGTTCCTGCTAATGTGCATGAGAAGGCAACAAGTGATGGCCCTGGGATACAGCAAATGACAGCTCAAGAGCTGAGTCCCTAACGTTCATGTGGGACATCTGTAATGAGTTTCTGCTTGTCCTTGCTCTGTTAGGTCTTGGCTGCTGTAGGTATCTTTGAACTGAACCAGAGATAGCGGCTCTCTCTGTCCAATGTCTTTCTCTCCTTCTGTCCCTGTCCTCTCTCTCTGTCTCTCTTTCTATCTTCCTGTCAGTCCTTATGCCAATCTTTCAAGTAAATAAATATGCAAATGGTTTAAAAATAAAATGGGCAGGGCCTCTAACGTGGCACAATGTTTACAGCCACTGTCTGCAACGCCAGAATTCCAAATGAGCACTGTTGGAGCCCGGTACTCCACTTCTGATGCTCCTCCCTAATAATGTGCTTGGGAAAGCAGTTGAAGATGAATTACTTGAGTCATCACTTGTTGTTTCACTGAACCCACACTGGCAATAAGCTGGAATTGTGAGCAGAGACAGGACATGAACTCAGTTACTCCAATTGGGGATGCGAGCATCTTGAGGGGCATCACAACCACAGTGCAAACCTCCCATCTCCCCCTCAGTCTGATGTTTAAATATCAATACATGATACCCAAGTAGCTCACATGTAAGATGATGCAGCCTCAAAAAACACAAAACTACCAAAAGTTATTATAAATTCAGAACCTGGGAGGTCAACACAGTGGCTAAACTGGCTAATCCTCTGCTTTCAAATGCTATACCACATATGGGAGCCAGTTCATGTCCCAACTGTGCCACTTCCCAGCAGAGGATGGCCTAAAGCCTTGGGACCCTCCACTCACATGGTAGATCTGTAAGAATCTCTTGGCTGAAGATCAGCTCAGCTCCAGCTACTACAGCCATTTGGGGAGTAAAATATCAGATATAGATCTTTCTCTCTGTCCTCTGTAAATCTGACTCGCCAGTGGAAATAAATAAATCTTTTAAAAAAACTCGGAGCCTGATTCTCGGCTGATTAGTTGTAAATGTTTTCCAGTTTAAAAACTTTTCCTGTATTTATAGGAAGATTTGTGCAAGAAATATTCTCTTTATTGAAAATAAAGTTGTTTAAATTAAAAATTTTTCTTTGTGAACATTTTTCAACATTTTCTTCTTAATTTATGGTTGCCACTATAAACACCAGTTTCAATTTCTTTCTAATTTTTTTCTGCCATCCTGTGTCAATTTACTGCTTGACTAATAGATCCACCATGAAACAAAAAGTCTTGACTTTTTTGCTGTATGTCAATTGCTGTATGTCAAACTCCGTGGTAGGCCTAAACAGGGTTGTTACATATAAGTAGTGTAAGGAATACCTTTATTAAAGACTCACCATTATGAATTCAGAGTGGTCCAATGGAATAGGTAAGTTTTGCTAACTCATTCAAAGAGTTAGCAAGAGCCCTAATGCTGGGTTACTAAGCAGAGATGGCAGTGTCTTTATCTCTATGGATATAAAAATGTAATGGAGAAGGTGGAGAAATAAAATATAACATACATGGTCATAAATGTCATAAAGAAAGTACAACATACTACAAGAATACACAATAAAAGCATGGATACAACCAAGGGAGTTTCTCTGGAGCTTTAGGAACTAAACTGAGACCCAATGAAGTAGGTGCTACAGAAATACTGTTATATAGGGAAGTGATGTGACATTTTCTGGAGAAGGAAAACAGTTTTGGGAAAAGGACAGAGGAAAGAAACATCATAATATGTGAGGGAAAATGTAGAATAGCCAATGGAAACAATAATCAGTTAAGAAGTAGGAGATAATTTTACTGCTGAATTCTGCCAAACATTTCAAGTAAAACTTTCCCAAGTCCTCCATAGGCTATTCAAAATAATAAAAAGGGAGGCAATCCTTCCAAACTCTATGAAGCCAACATCACCCTCATACCAAAGTCAGACAGAAGCACAAGAAAGAAAGAGAACTACAGGCTCATATTCCTAATGAACACAGATGAAAAAATCCTCAACAAAATAATAGCCAGCAGCATCCAACATTACATCAGACAGATCATTCACTCGAGAGGTGAAATTTTTCCTGGCATGCAAGGATGGGATAAATATGCTTATCAACAAGAGTGATACAACACATCAACAAACTGATGAATAAAAAATATATAATCCATCTCAATAGAAACAGAGCAGGCATCTGATAAAATTCACCGCCATTTCATCAACATGAGTCCGTAACAGGAAAATCAAAAGACTCAATCAAGAGACTACTGGAACTCATAAGAGAATTCATCATGGTAACAGGATTTTAAAAATGAACATAAATTGATGGTGCTAGTATACACTAATAATGGCATGGCTGAGAAAGAATTTATAAGTACAGTCCTATCGTCTTTAAGATAGTAGAGAAAAATCTTATGTATCTGGGAATAATCCCAACCAAAGAAATAGAAGAGCTCTATGATGAGAAATATGAAGCATAAAAAAGAAGAAATAGAAGAACACATTAACAGATGGAGAAATTTATCATGTTCCTGGTTTGGCAGGATTAATATAACCAAAATGTCCATTTTACTGAAAGTAACTTGCAGATTCACTGTGCTACCAATAAAAATCTAAACATTCTTTTCAGAAATAGAAATGATACAAAGTTCATCTGGACACACAAGAGATCATGAACAGCTAAAGCTGTCTTGAAGAATAAAAATAAAACTTGAGGAAATAGAATTCCAAATCTCGAGACATATTACAATGATAATCAAATCATTCTGCTACTGAAAAAGAGAAGATCAATGGAACAGAACCCAGAAGTCAGCTCATTCATGTACAGCCAAGAGAAATGAAAATAATGCAGGGAAAAAGTTTGGTCTTTGCAATGAATGTTTTTGCAACAATTGGATAGTAGCATGCATAAGTAAAAAACAAGACCACCCTCCACCTGTCACCTTATACAAAAATAATCTCTGAATCAGTAAGGACCTAAACCTGCATCAAATTATTAGAGGAAGACATATGAATCATTGCACATGATAAACCATTGGTGAAGACGTTTAGGAAAAATCACCAAGAGCATAGGCAAGCAAAGCCAAAATAAACAAACAGAACTATATCAAACTAAGAAGCTTCTGTACAGCAAAGGAAACAAATCAAAAAGTGCAGAAACAACCAATGAATGGAAGAAAATATTTGTACACTACACAACAGATAGGACTAATGTCCAGGATTTACAAAGACCTCTAGAAATTCATGGACAGCAACTCCAGTGAGATTGGCCTACACTCAGAAAAAAATACTAACATAGCCTGCTGCCATGGATGTGGGGAAATGGTACGCTACTCCATTGTTCGTGGGAGTGAAGGTTAGTATCGCC
Organism: Ochotona princeps; assembly: GCF_030435755.1. Classification (NCBI taxonomy): domain Eukaryota; kingdom Metazoa; phylum Chordata; class Mammalia; order Lagomorpha; family Ochotonidae; genus Ochotona; species Ochotona princeps. The sequence continues at coordinate 39,417,627 of NC_080833.1, forward strand.
ACTCTGGAAGTCAGTATGGAGACAGTATTAACACAACTAAAAACTGATCTACTGTATTACTGAAATATCCCACTCCTACAAATATATTCAAATAAAGTGAAATCTGCATATGAGAAAGTGGTCTGCAAAGTATATTTGTAGCAGCACAATCTAGAGAAGTGAAGACATGATAACAACCCAGATGTCCACCAAAAGAATGGATAAAGAAACTGTGGTACATATACTCCATGGAATGCTACTCAGCAGCAACAACAACAAAAATTCTATCATTGTAACAAAAAGGTCACAAGCAGAAACAATTATGTTCAGTGAAATAAACCAATCCCAAAAGAACAAATATCACATGTTTTCTATGATACAAGCTAACATTCATGCAAAATAGAAAATAAGTAGATATATAGGTACACATGTGTATACAAATATTCTATGGATGAGCTGTACAATGGATACTAGCATACTGGAAAGAAGAGAAACATTGCAGTGTACATCTCTACTTCTGAATAAAAGATGGACTCCCAATGAAACGTAACTATCTTAACAACAGGATGCTGGACTTTTACAATTGCTTATACCTACAATGTCAGAATATACTTAAGAAACATTATTACGGACTTGTCACTCTTGCTGAAGGACTATGTTACTGAAATGATAAATGAGGAAGAGTGTGGGGGGGGGACATTAATTGGGGTTAGAAGCAGAAAATCCTGTGCCTATGTGACTGTATCATGAAAAAAGAACACTAAAAAAAAAGAGAGAGAATCAAAATGGCAGAGAGGGTAAGGACACATTTAAACAAACAGAGAAATATTAGCCAGTGTGAAGCAGAGGGGGACATTCCAGGGAATAGGAGAGGACAGAACAGTAGCAGATGAGTACCTGGAGACTGACAGACACAGGAAAGTAGCAGACACAACAGTGTGGTGTTGGGTGACTGAAACCCCTGCAGCATTCAGTGAGTGACGATCCGAATCACACCTGCAGCCAGCAACAAGGTGGGAAGGGACTTTCATCAAATCAGGAGGTGAACCCAGACAAAGAACTGCCCATCCTGCTGGTCTGTTTGATTTGACCAGGAGCAGAAACAGAGCAGCAGATTACAGATGGGCAGTGCTGGAACAGGGTGGATTTCACAACCCAGTCCACTCTCTAGAGCTGTATCAGGCACCGTTTTGTTTAAGGGGCAAGGGCTATGGACAGTACTGTGCATGCACTGAGCTGGGAGTGAACTCATTTCTGGTTCAGTGAACTGCAACAACATGGCATCCTACAGGTTACACCCAAGATAGCTACTAGTAGCCTTCAGACCTGTATCAGGCACCGTTTTGTTTAAGGGGCAAGGGCTATGGACAGTACTGTGCATGCACTGAGCTGGGAGTGCATGCACTGAGCTGACGGCCAGCAGATCAAGAACTCTAGCAGTGGCACATCAGATGCCATTTCATACAGTATGGCAAAGACGTTAAGACTAAAATTGCGTAATTGCTTTCCTTCGCCCTCCTCTGTCTGTCACTGTACGAGGGGTCCCTAGGTGTTACCTGCCGAGAGGGGTCCAGGGGAGCACGCGCAGGGGACAACAGTGAGCTGCGCATGTGCTGAGCTCAGTAGAACTGGTTCCACAGGAAAAAACTACTGAATTCAACATTGTACGGGTCAAAATAAGCCTGTGTGGCCCCCAGACCTAATGGCCAGCAGGTTCTGGCAAGATCAGCACCAACAACAACAACCTAGCTATGTAGGACACCTGGTATCTCCCTAATCCTAGGACCTGCTCCAACAGGAAGTGGGAGAAAGGTTGCACAGACAATGGTGCTGCCTCAGTACGGTATCACAGGAGATGAAGTGTAGTGAGCCAGAAGCTGGAGCTACGGAGACCATGGTGGAAATCTAATATAAGAACCCAGAACTGGAACTCGCTGGAGGGAGTGGCACAACCGACTGCAAACAAAGAGCCACGTGACAACAACAATAAGAAAAATCGACCTGTAGATCTGTGGGTGACACAGCTTAGAAACCTGCACCAAAGAGAAGACTGTGACAATCAGAAGTAAATTGACCAAGAGCAAAAGCAGAGACAGAGCACAATGAATAATATTGAAGACCCCCCTGCAAAAGAGCAAAACCCTTTGCCGAAGTCAAAGTTAACTGAGGAATGCATCAAGAAAATGGGAGATACAGAATTCAAAACACTTGTTACAAAACTTCTTATCAACAATGAGAAGCACATAAAGCAGGCATTCAAGGAATTCAAGGAATATGTCACACTGGAAAGGAATCAAACGAAAGCTGATATATCAGAAATGAAGAATACGGTAGAGCAAATTAAAAGTACAATGGAGAGTGTCCAAACAGAATGAAGGAGACAGGAGAAAAAAATAATCTCAAAATTAGAAGATATTTCCTGTCACCAGAGGGACACACACAAAAAAGCTGGAAGCAGAGCTGGGTCAAACAAAAAAAAAGTACTCAAAAAGTAAGAGACATGATTGAAAGACCAAATATAAAATTTATGGGAGTCCCAGAAGGTGCAGAAAGAGAATCGGGATTTACAAATATATTTAATGGAATAATAACGGGAAATTCCCCTAATCTAGAGAAAGAATTGGAAAACAACATCCAGGAGGGGCACAGAACTCCCAACAGGCTTGACTAAAAGCAATCTTCACCATGACACATTATAATCAAACTGTGTTCAACTGAACATAAGGAAAAGATCCTGAAATGTGCACGTGAAAAAAATCGATTGACCTATAGAAGAATGGCAGTTATATTCACAGCTGACCTCTCACAGGAAACTCTACAGGCCAGAAGAGAATGGAGTGACATACTCCAGATTCTAAAAGTAAAAAATTGTCACCCAGGATAACATACCCAGCAAAGCTTTCCTTTGTCTTTTAAAAGGAAATAAAATTCTTCCACACTAAAGCAAAAAGAATTTGCTTCTTCCAAACCTGTCCTATAAATGATACTTCAAGATGTTCTCTTGACAGAGAAAAGCATTAGTGCACACCAAAACCAAATGCAAATGCAAAGAACATTCCAGTAAGATAACAACAGAAGACTAAATCAATGAACAACCCATTGCTAAAATGACAGGACCAAATTATTACGCATTCATATTAACCATGAATGTAAATGGCTTAAACTCATCAATCAAAATCATAGATTATTAGACTGGATTTAAAAATAAAACCCATCTATTTGTTGCCTACAGGAGACACATTTCACCAGCAAAGATCAGTGGAAACTATATCTCATGGATTTTGATGTTTTTGTTAGTTTCTTCTCTTCAAAACACTTTATTTTGGTTAAATTCTTCAATGACTCAGTTCATACAATAGCATCATTTTCTTCAAGAAGGTTCTTGATTTTCTTTTTCATTTCTGCAGTGACACATCAGTCATTCAGTAGCATGTTATTTAACTTCATGGTGTTGGTAATTTCTTTTTCTTCTTCCTGTTATTGATTTTGTTTTGTGGCTTTTCATTTAAGGGGATGTATAGCAATTGTGTAGTGGAGACTATCATATCTAGCAGCATGTTATTTAACTTCATGGAATTGTAAACTTCTATTTTTCTTCCTGTTGATTTTGTATTGTGGCTTTTCATTTAAGGGGTTGTATAGTAACTGTGTAATGGAGTGTATCATACCCAGACGTGAGGATACAATGTAGTACGCATGTTTATTTCCCAATAAAGATGGACTTACAATGAAACTGCTTACTATATCTTGACAATAGGATGCTGGACTCTCTGCCATTGTCCATGCCTGCAATAATGCACATATGACTGTGTATGAGAAACTATACTACAGTAGTATTATAGGGGAACTCGGTGAGGTGGGAGGGAATTGGGGAGGGGATAAGGGAAATCCCAGGGCCTATGGAACTGAATTATAAAATGGTAATAATAAAAAGAAGTAAAATTTTTAAAAATAGGGAATAAGAAAGGGAATAGAAGTAATCACACACAAATACAAAGCTCCTGTCACACTCAAGAATTACTTTTTCACAAAGTGGTTGACAGGGAGCCACTGAGGGAGATAAACCAAGAGAAAATGTGAGATAAGACTTACATTTAATAAAGATTCTGAAATGAGGATGGAGGAGTATTGTATCTAAGACTTTCATACAGCACCATTAGAGATATAGCAGAGAATTATATGTTACATAATCCATCCAATTTGGATTTTAAAACAGAGGAAAAATAAAATCTTTAGAAATGTTCCTCTGATTCTCACATTGTTAGGCCTGGATGACAAATAGACGTTCTTATAAAGTGATATAGATCTCCTTTCTGAATGATTTTGTGCAGTTCATGCTTGTTTCATAAGATAAAAATGATAATCAAAACACAAATTTTAATATAATAAGCCATATATCAACATTTTCCATTTATATTACTCCTACAAACAGCATTATTTATGATGGTGCATGTACAGCATCATATTTTGATGTTATGAAGGTGACCCAGGATTGCTGGGTGGGTAAGGCAGCTACGCTAGTGACAGCATTTACCATTTACACATCGCCTCAAGTGTGTATTGAAGCTTAGCTTCACACAAAGGGCAATTTGAACTCAGAATAAATTGAAGACTAAATCAAGAATAACAATGTTATTTAACTAATACATCTGGCACAAAAGTTCAAATTCCATTCTAATACCCTAAGATAGAGAAATAATACAAATTCTAAAATTCTCTGAAGTCCCAGTGGGTAGAGGAGAAAACCAGTATCACCAGTATACAAATGGGCATTCCAAATAATGTTAGTAGTTTTTTCACTGCACATGATAATTTTTTTATTTACATGATTGGCAAAGCCAAGATGGTTGCATGAGAGGCAGAATTCTTATCAATTGGTTTACTCCCCAAATGCCTGCAAATAGATACGGTGGAACCAATCCCAAAACAGGAACTTGGAATCAAGCAAAGTTTACCATTTGAATATAAGGAACAAAATTAATTGGACCATAACTACTGTCTCCCAGGATATGCATCAACAGGAAGCTGGAGTCCAGTGTCAAACTCAGGTACTCTGATGATTTGGTCACGAGACCACATGTCTGGCCTCTTCAGATGGCATTTGAAAGCCAGGTTTTCATGTGAAACCATAAGCTCTTTGTCTTTTCTCCTAGAAACAATTTTGCTGAGAAAAAGCAGAGGGCTTTAACAGGACCATGACTGTCAAACGAGCATGAGGACAAAGGAACCTGAGGTTTATTCACTCAATGCACATTCACAGAGCTTGGCCTATAAGCCAGGCACTGTTTTAGAAACCATCACAAGTGTTGTCTCATTTAATGGAAGTCCCACTTCCTCTTTTTTCCAAATAATGTAACTGAGACCAGTAGGCTCAGCACCTGGTAGAAAGCTCACACACACAAAAAAATAGCTTACAGAAAAAAAAAAAAGAGGGAAATTCAAATTTATTTCTAAAAGATAATATGCCTGGGCCCAGCATGGTGGCGTGGCCTACCGGCTAAAGTCCTCGCCTTGAACGCACCAGGATCCCAATTGGGCGCTGGTTCTAATCCCAGCAGCTCCAATTCCCATCCAGCTTCCTGCTTGTGGCCTGGGAAAGCAGTCAAGGATGGCCCAGATCCTTGGGACCTGCACCCACCCAGGAGACCTGGAGGAAGTTCCTGGCTCCTAGCTTCAGATCAGCACAGCACCGGCCGTTGCAGTCACGTGAGGAGTTCATCAACGAACTGAAGATCTTCCTCTCTGTCTCTCCTCCTGTCTTTATATCTGACTTTCCAATAAAAACAAATAAATCTTTAAACAAAAAAAGACAATATACCACTGAAAATTACTGCTACCTTTCTTACCTACCTAACATTGAATGAAACTAAAGCACATTAATGTTTTGCTATTACAATTCTGTTCCTTTCCATTTTTTAATTAAAAAATATTTATTTACGTTCCACAGGAAAGGCAGAGATTTTGTTAGAAAGCAATCTTTCATCTGCTGATTCACTCACCAAATATCTGCAAAATCCAGGGTTACAACAGGCCAAAGAGCCCAGAACTCATTCAGAGTCGCCCGTAAGTCAGACAGTTAATTAGTTGGATCATCATTCACTCATCCCATGGTATTTGTAAGAAGGAGGAAAGATTAGAAGAATTCAGTTTTTTCAAGTCAGGAACTCCATTATGGTAGGTGGGTATTCCAAGGGCTGCCTCAACCACTGAACCAAATGTCCAGCCCTATTCCTTTTTCAGCGCTATATTTACTTCTGCTGTTGTACTCTGAGCCATTCTATTTGCTCATTCATTCATACATTCTCTTGAACAACAGACATATACTTGATCCCTATTACATGCCAAGCTAAGTCATGGTTTAGGGGAAAATGGAATTTCATCCTACTCTCAAGAAACTAATAACTTGTACGTGAAGCCTGGCAATAAGACATAACTAACAAGGAGTTTAATAGGTGCTATCTTAAATAATATTCAGGGGAGCTGTCGAACAGTCAGAACCTAGACATTCATTCCATAGCCAAAAAAAAATTGAAATGCAATATACTTTCATATCAAAGAAAAGGTGGCTTTCTCTCAAGACCTCAAATAACATTTGCCAAGCATGCTGAGTACCTGCTATCTGCCAAATGTTATGTCATGCAATAAACCAAAATGCTGGATTACATATGTTCCCCTCCTTCTGTGAATTTGCAATGCGATTTTTAAAAAAGAATCTTTGAAAATATTGCTAAATTATGCAATATTGGAAAACAACTAGACTACTATACATCTTTGTTGTGTAGTCTTGGACAAATCCCTTTACCTTTCTGTTCTTGGTTTCTTCATCTGTGAAATGAAAATGATAATATTTGCATTACTCATTCTGCAGCATTGTTTTCAAGATCCTATAACATAATTAATGTGAAAGCACCTTGAAAACTAATGGATGTGAAATTATGTTGAGTTTTATTGGTCATCTCTGTTTAAAATAAGGCTGTGGTTGAATAACAAGTATAAATCATAACACATTTTAAAATAAATGCAATTGTATTAGCCTTTAATACTTGCAGGAACTAAAAGTAGGCCAATAAACTACCATTTTGAAGGATCATTTGGAGGATCACTTAAAAGCATAGAAAAAAAAGTATTCATATTGATTTTTCAACTATATGCTTCTTAACTTCTCAAAGCTATCAAATCACTGAATGGTTATAAGTAACCCCCTCTCCCTGCCTCCCGTGCTCCCACAAAATAGATTCATGCACATATTGGTTCAATTTAAGGAAAGTACACAGAAAAAAAATGCAAACATTGACCAAAATAATTTCAATTTTCATATTAGTTAAACTATATTAAAAGACTTCTTGTGTTTTTTTAATGGGTTTATTTATTTATTTATTTTGAAATACAGAGTTACAGAGGCAAAGAAAGGGACAGACAGAAATAATGCTTTTATTAACTGGCTCATCCCCCAAAAGATCACAACTAGGAGAATGGGACTCTTGTGAAGGACAGGTATCAAACCCTTAACACTGTGTTCCACTGCCTTCCAAGGCAAACCAGTGGGGAGCTGAATGAGAAGCACAGCAGCTAAGACTCAAATTGGCACTTACAGGGATTCTCACTTTGCAAGTGGTAGCTCAACCTACCTCACCAGCCCTGGGATTCCAGTAGTTTAAAATACGAGGAAGGTAATGATATGTTATTGCAGAAAGAAAGCAAGATTTGTAATGACAATACCAAACCCAACTCCTGGAAAACCATGCAAATGCACATATGATTTTATTTTATTAATTTTTAAAGATGTATCTATTTTTATTGGAAAGTGTGATATACAGAGAGAAGGAGAGACAGAGAGGAAGTTCTTCCAACTGTCGATTCACTCCCCAAATGGTCTCAATGGCTGGAATAGAGCCAATCTGAAGCCAGGAGCTTCCGCCAGGTCTCCCACGCAGGTGCAGGGTCCCAAGGCTTTGGTCCTTCTTTGACAACTGCTTTCCTAGGCCACAAGCATGGAGCTGGATGGGAAGTGGAGCCACCAGGATTAGAACTGACATCCATATGGGATCCTGGTACATGTAAGGCAAGGACTCTAGCCACTAGCCTACCACATCGACCCACCTATATGATTTTAGATAAGATCCTTAAGTAATATAGCTCTTTCATCCTTAACATATGAAACATAACCATATACATGAGAAAGAAAGTATGTTTTTATTTAATCTGTAAAGCAATTTGAAGATCTCAACTGATATCTCTGTCACCAATTTAGTATGTGAAACTATGAGGACACTTTAAAAACACCATGGAAAAATAAAATATATATTTTTATTTTGATGTACAAACATTTTGAAATAGATGCATCCCTTTTATCATATACATACTGTTTCACTTTTTGAAAACCCCTTTATGCATGAATTTCAAAAATTTTATAGCATCTCAGTTATGTTTTCTATACATTTTCTGAACTACTTTCCTACTTTTTTTTTTTTTTTTGGTTTTAGGCTCTTTTATTTTGTTTTTTTCTTTTCTTTATTTTTAATTCAGCGCTGGCAACCCATATGGGAGCTGGTTCCTGTCACTGGTCTTCTTCCATATGTAGCTCCTGTTTACAGTCTGTGAAATCAGTGGAAGATGCCCAAGGCTTAGTGTTCCTGTAACCACATGGGAGACCTGGAAGAAGCTCTTGGCTCCTTAGCTTCAGACTGCCTCCATCTGAAGGTATTACGTGTATGCCCAACATGTTTATTGATGCTCAACTGACAACTGTTAAGATATGAAATCAACCTAGATATCCATCAACTCACAGCTAGGTATAGAAATAATCATATGACACATGATGGATTACTGCTCAGCTATAAAAATGAATGAAATCCTGTCTTTTGCAACAGAATGGGTGAAAATGAAGATCATCACTACTAGTGAAATAAGCCAGTTCCAAATGAAAAATATTATGTTTCCCCTGATTTATCATAACTAATATATAGAGCACATGATAGCATATTGCTTATGAGCAAAACTGACATTGAATTATTGTTTATAACCCTTATAAAACTCTCACAGAACAGTGTTTTTCTTTGCTTACTGCTTATTAAAATTTTAATTTAGTGCAGGGTTAAGTTGTGATTATAAAGTAAACTGAATATACATCATTGTAAAAAGTAAAGCAGAGAAAAGGGAGCAGGGGAGTCAGGGAGGGATCTGGGTTGGGTGGAAATTATCATGATTTTAAAGCTGCATATATAAATTACATGTAATTTGTTCCCCATATATAAATTTTTAAAATTTGAAGGTAGAGGTAAAATTACACTTTCTGAGAGAGGAACCTCCATGGAGTCAGCCCTGGGTCGGTTTACATGTGTATTCTCAACAATCTGAAGCAAAGAATCCTTATTACAAACCAAGACTCCTTATTACAAACCAAGACATCTGCCTTGATGTTAGTCACTTATGTCTGTGAACCCAGCACTACTCCCAATCTATTCACCTCCAAATTTTAAAATTTTAAATTTAAAAAAATTTCAAAAATTTTAAGTCTGTTCTCTTTATATTAATAAAAATTAAAACCAACAAAATATAAAACCAAAAGAATAGCAAACATATTACCTTATGGAGAAGATATATATGCAGAGATTTAAACAAATTTGAGTGTCTCACAGCATAGGATTTTTTCTGCAAAAAAAATTCTAACTGAGTCTCTTCATTGATGTTATTCTTTAGACTCATCAGACTTCCTTATTACTACATGTATTGACCAATCTTTTATACACTGAATTCAGCTATATTTTCACTACAATCAGTGATAAATATGCATAAATTAGGTAATATGCTTGTTAAGGTATCATTGGGAAATGTTAAGGTTATCAAGAAAACATCTCAGTAAGACAGAAAGTCCCAGTGCAACAACCACAGGATTTAAATTGAAAGACGGAATCAAGTTGTATCTCCATAATCTGCTGTATTTTTAGTCTTGGAAACATTTCTTTGTGCCTCAGATAATTTACCATCATACAGTTCAGAATGGTGAGAAATATGCGGAAGTACATAACATGCTCAGTATAAACAACTGAGTATAGCAATGAATCTTAAATGTATAGCTCTAAATACATACAATCATCCTTGACTTTCAGAGAAAAGAAAAAACTAAACATACAGCCCCCAATGCTGATGGGATTGACTTAAGGTTTTTAGACTTTACAATAGTGCAAAAGCAATACATATTCAGTAAAATCTGCATTTTGAAGTTTGATCCTTTTCCAGGGTTAAAATTTGCTGCGCGGTATCCTTTCATGGGACTGAACAATTATAATAAGAAGATGACTTCAGATAGCCTTGAGATCATAAGCACATGCAAACAAAATTGAATATTGTGAGTTCAAGTTATGACATTCAGTTGATAAGGTATATTCAATGCATGTGTCTTACAATAGTTTCAGCTGTAGATGAGTTTACCAGGACTTAGCTCACCACAAATCCAGTACGTGCATGTGTTTAGGTTATTTTACACAAATCCCAATTTCCCTGTATTTAAATAAATGACCACTGTGAAACAAAGAGAGATAAAAGGAAAACATTTTTTTTTGCTTCAGAAAAGGCCTCTCAAATGTAACATAAATTGATTTTAATCCCTACATTTGGCTGGTGTTGGACTAACATAATTTTATCTCATTAACGAATGAATCAATTCCAAAGTTACTGAACAATCACATGAAGCACTCAATACAGTGAACATAATCATAAAATCCATGGTCATGCTTGCACTTAGCATGAACTCACACACAAGTCCTGTGTATGTAGGATTCATACTTGTCTTTCCCACAACGGTGCCTAAAGAGCGAGGGATCAGGTAATTTATCCAGCCCTGAGATGGTGACAGTAACTGTCACCACTATCACAAACAGAGCATATTAACCATGTGGAACATGTTTCACACACAAGTACCCACCCTTGCAACAATGCACCAAGGTCCAAGTGCATTATGAATCCTTTCTATATTTGCTTAGATTTTACTGGTCACCTTCACATACTTCCCACAATACACAAATTTCATATTCTTAGTATCTACTTCCTCTCTATTTGTTACTTATACTCATAGTTAATTAAATCAACCTATTTCATCCTCACAAAAAATCTTATCACACAAAGCATTAATATCCTCTTGGTTAAAGAGGTCAGGTAATTTGCCCCAAAAACACACAGCAGAGCTCATATTGTAAATCAAGCAGTTTACAGAAAAAATATGAAATAGTAATTACTGTGTGAAGGCTAGAGGGTACCAGGAAATAGGGCAATACCATTTTACCCAAAGGAAACCTGGAGCTCTGGGTCTAAGAACCTGGTTAGAGCAGTAGTTGATAGCTAAGGTTCACATGTCTGGTCACTGTATTGACTACTCTATGATCCTGGAATACATCTACATGAGCACTATACGATCATTCAGAAATTTATTTGTTTGTTTTTTTTTAACCAACCCAATAATAAGTGCCTCTCCCCTGAGTAAACCTCCACCCTTTTTGGCTAGATAATTAATCATTGTCTTTAAAATACCTCCCCAAGAGTATTTACTTAAGCCCTTGCTTATAATACCATAACAAACCATCTATTCCTCTATTGTGACACCCATAATACTTCACTTATAAACAGTGATAAGCTCACTTTTCCTTTGAATCACAAACTTATTTTGAACAAAAAAACTGAATTCAATCCAATATTACCCTCATAAACCAAACATAGCTGTGATAAGCCTGAATAGCTTAATTAAAGGGTATAGGCTTTGGGTTTTTTGTGAACTTGGCTCTGATTCTGGCTCATAAACATATTACTGCACTGTCTGAGGTAATTTACCACTTCCATTCCACAAATATTAAATGGAAACACTAATATGTACTTTGCAGATTTGGAATGGATTTATTAATTCCAACTGGCATTTATGGAGTAACTTCCAGGTGCCACAGCCAACTTTGGCTACTGGGGATATGGTGATGTAAAAGTTGGCCAAGATCTTTGCTTCTTTGGAGACTATATTCTATTAGAGAACAGATACAATAATAAAATACATTAATAATAAGAAACATTCATGATAGATGTTATGCAAAACATTTCAATACTGTCATATAATAAGGTTATGCATAAAATTGCTGCAGAGGAGCAAGTTACCAGTCATTATTGCTTTCTTTTTACAGAACAGAAATGAGGGGAAGGCCTGCAGCAGCTTCCTATTTGAGCATGGAAATAAAAGGCAGGGTCTGAGCAACAGCATAAGATCACAGAGATAAGCTCACCTGCACCTAAAGATTTGCATAAAGGGAGAAGAGCTGATCTCCCTGCTCAGCAGAAAAAAGGGGGGGGGAGCATGAATTATAAATATAAGCCTCACTAAGAAAACAGGACATTCCATCAACCTAAAGCGCTCCTGAGGAGAGACTCACAGAAATCTAATGTGGCAGAATAGACACTATATAATGATCAGGCTCCAGGTGTTCAGTATTACCCAATAACTCAATAATACCTACCGAGTGTACAAATGGACTGTTGCTAGAAAGCAAGGAGTTGCTTTCACACTGAAGAGAAACTTAGATCAAATAACTGTTAGATCATAAAGATATAAAGAAGGCAAACTACAAAATCTGGAGCGTTTGGCCTACTTTACTGCTCTTGTCCTTGATCTAATATCTGTACTTTGTGTATCTTCGGGATGCTTAATTCAGAGCCTTTACAAAAATCAAAACAGGAACTTTTTTTTTTCAAAACAGGAATTTTTAAAGCACAACCAGAACAAAACATTTAAAAACTGCATCATATAAATTGCCTTTACTTGAGAAAAAAGAGAGAAAGACAGAGAGAGAGAGAGGGAGAGAGAGAGATGAGAAGCATCCACTCATTTATATTTACTGACTGTGGGGCAGGTCCTGCTTTGTACCAACACAAAAATAGGTATGTGGATACCAAAGAGGCTAATGTCCAGGCGCTCTGCATCCCATGTGCAGCCTCCAATTTAAATGCACCACTTTAGAAACAGAGGCCTCATTTCAAGCCGTAGAATGAGTGTTCGGTATGACAGAGTTATGTCCATAAACATCAATTATGACAAGGAAGCAATTGCTTTATCTGAAAGAGAAATATTCTCAGTGTCTGATGAGGTACACAGTATCTACTTGACCAGTAATAGCATTTTTGGCATAACCTTGGTGTGATTTCTTACAGGTAAAGCCGGTACTCAAAATAAATCTTCTCAAAAGATATCAGATGTCAAGGAGGTTAACAACCCAGAAGAGGCATTGGAAAGTAACCCACTTGCATATATTGGCTCAGGGTAGGGGCGAACTGGGCTGAGTTAGCTTGCGTTATCCACTGGCAAGTCTGTGCGCTGGAGCTGTGCGGTGGTCTGGCCAGGTTTGGTTGCGATTAAAAAAAAAAAAAAAAAGGTATACAATACAAAATGCCAAGGCAAGGCTGCCTGTGCCGGTCAGGAATGCAGCACCCAACCAGCACACCTCCCACTGGTTTAAGTGAAGCATGAGTGTGTGATGGCCAGAACCAGGATGGGCTGCAGTACTCATTGGTTCTAGTGGAGGTCGGGGCTGAGAATAGAACCAACCCAGCAGCTGCAACTACCAGCTGATCGGGGTGATGGACTGTGGTAGGCACTGTGCTTACTAGTAGTGCATGTAGGAGCCTGGACTGGGAACACCTCAGAGTTTCTTTGGGGATTCCCCTGAACAAAATGGAGGAATCAAAACATTAACCAAGAAAAGATGGAAGATGGAGTAGATCAATCAACCACCTCAGCTATATGTTTGCAGCGGAAAACTGGACAAGGGGAAACTCTAAGATGGACTATGTCAATCAGTGGACTCTGCACCAGTCTCATCGTACCTGGATTGTTGCTGATGATATGTTGGAGCTTCTAATTGATCGAGGTAATGCTCTGTTGGCTCTGCCCTCGGACCTGAGAGGGCCTCTCTAAGAGGTCGTTGAATTTGGTCAATGGGACGCTGGACTCTATGTATGGTGTATGCTTGCAATGAGGGAATCCCAGAACAACTTGAGCTGTGGCTATGCAACAGGATGGAAGAATCCACCGCAGGGGGGAGGGTTTGGGGTGAAGGGGGGAGAATCCCAGTACCTATGAATTGTGTCACGTAATACATTGTAATTAATGGAGAAAAAATAATAAAATTACAAAAAAAAAGATATCAGATGTTAGACGGTATATATAAAAGATATACATTAATTTGCCATTATTTGAGAAGAAACTATTAAGCTAATGACTCTATACTTTAAATTTTGTTGTTATTTATTTTACTTAAGTAACGCTTGCTGGATAATAACTGTGTGCCAGGCCGTATGTGATAAACTGCAAATACACTAATAGACATAGTACCCTACTATGAGAGCTCTACAGGGAGATATATTGTATGCTACTAAGTGCAATTCAGTATTTTAGTAACGAAGAAGAAGAATAATTTAAGAACTACGTGACAGTATTGTGTTATTTTTCCATGATTATTCACCAGATGTCCTTATTCTACCACATGACACAAGGAAGAGGCCCATACCCCAAATCTTAGCATCCTCTCTTCCCTAGTACCAAGTCCATGAGCATCAAACTTGTAAACAGAGTTACCCATAACAAAAAGCAAGATATGGAACTTGGTGTATAGCCTTGAGTTTATTGCTCAGTGCCTGGATAGAGGCATTGCTTACTCATTCATTTAGTAACAAAGTCTTAAATGAGCTTACATTGGATGCTGAATTTGAGCCCCTATTTATATGCAGCTCTCCTCCCATTCCCTCCATAGGAACCCATTCACTGCATACAAGCCATGTCTGAATTCCTAATTTTCTCTCTGGATATTAACAGGAATTTCAACAGGAATACAACTTGCATTAAACTCCATCCCACTTGACTGGACTCCTCACAACTCTATTAATGCTTTTCAAAGTATCAGTATGGAGGCTTTTTTCCTTTTTTTAAATCATTCCCTGTACCTCATCTACTCTAGATTTACAACTCTACCCACAGTGAAAAGATTGATACTGTAGAGTACAGAAATACTTGTGTTTCGGCCTAAAAAAAACTTGCTTTATTCAACAAATAGGAACACTTGAGATATATTCATAGTTCTTGGTTATCTAGTGTTAGACTCCTGGTCACTTTGGTAGAAAATCTACACTCCATAACTGCAACCTCTAGGTCACAACTGATTGAATTAATCTTTTTCCCTCCACTAAGAGACACAGCTTGTGTCTGAGTATGTAATTCTTTGCATATATTAATTTTAGAGATTCTGAGAAAACATGATGTTTGGAACATGATGATTAATATGACACAGAAGACCAGAAATGGTCTCCCCAAGAAACTGTTCAACCCATCTGGACAATAAGTAGCTGGACTCTATGCTTGGTATATGTTTGCAAGGAAAGAATCTTGATGGAATTTGAACTACAATACTGCATCAATGTGAAGGAATCCACCAGGGGGGAGGTGTGTGGGGAGGGGTGGGGGGATTCCCAGAGCCTATGAAACTGTCACATAATGCATAATAATTAATAAAAAAAAGAAAATTTATAAAAAAATAAAATAAATAAAAATAAAAATAAATATGACACAGAAAGTAGATATGAGTGAGAAAACTATGGGCTTATCACATTCTGTTCTGAGGAAGAACAGAAACCTTCTCTGTCAGGGAATTAGAGAATTAAGCCTGAGTTCAGGAACGTGGGGTGTTTGATAAATGTTGATATCTTTCATGAGCTATGTTGCTCCTTGATGCTTACATGAGCCATTTGTGTAAAATATACTAAACTATATAAAAAAAAAAACACCGTAAACTAGCCCGAGTTGCTTTCTGCCACTCACAGGCAGAATTTTAATTAATCTAACTTTACTACACAAGTTTGTACCACAGATTGGCTAGTGCCTAGCTATTTCAAGAGGAGAGGAGGGGAGGCAAAGGGAGGGGAGAAGAAGAGATGGCAAGGAGAGTCAAGGAGAGAAGAGGACAGGAGAGAAGAGAGGAGAGGAGAAAGGGGAAGGGAAGGTGGGAGGAAGGGGGAGGAATGAGAAAGAAATAAGAAAGTGGAAAATAAAAACAGAAAAGAGAAAAAAGAAACAGTAGGTGGAGAAATAGGACAGTCACAGGAAGCAGATTTTATTTTTTAAAGAATTTTTGAGATCCTTTGGATGGGAAATACAGAGCTATAGTGAATCTTCATGTTGGCCCTGTGTATGTATAGGAATGAAAAAGGAGAATAAGGAAGGGAGTTTACAGGTAGGAAATTAATTTGAGGAGGAGATAATCCATGATCATAAGAAGTCTTGCATATTCATCTCTGAAATATGATATTTATTTTGAATGCTACAGATCATGAAAAATTAAGGACATCCTAATATGAAATCATAACTTTAGTAAGATAACTGCATTAACAATTTGGAGGATATTGGAGAAATTGGAGGAAAGGGGAATAACAAGAAGAGAAAACCAGAAACAAAGGAAGCCCTTACAGGAAATCTAAGAAATAGGCCAGCTCTGGGCCCGGCAGCGTGGCCTAGCGGCTAAAGTCCTTGCCTTGAATGCCCCGGGATCCCATGTGGGCGCCGGTTCTAGTCCTGGCAGCTCCAGTTCCCATCCAGCTCCCTGCTTGTGGCCTAGGAGGGCAGTCGAGGACGGCCCAAGGCTTTGGGACCCTGCACCAGTGTGGGAGACTCAGAAGAGGTTCCAGGTTCCCAGCTTTGGATCGGCGCGTACCGGCCCGTTGCGGCTCACTTGGGGAGTGAATCATCGGACGGAGGATCTTCCTCTCTGTCTCTCCTCCTCTCTGTATATCCGGCTTTCCAATAACAATAAAATCTTAAAAAAAAAAAAAAAGAAAGAAATAGGCCAGCTCAGGAGAGGTGGAAACCTGCAACAGTATGGTAGTGCTGGGTTTGAAAAGCAGGAAATGTCGTTCAAAGGGAACAAGAATATAATTTATGAGACTTGAATATGCTTCCAAATTGGATGACAATTGGAATGATGACAAATCCAATGAGACATATAGAACAAAGGAGGACAAATACAAACAAAAGAGTATGTTCAGAATCAGAACAGCTGAATTCTGTTTAATGTGAAATGTCAAAATATGTCAGTGAAGTACACAGTTACAGCTGAAAATATAGCAGACATTAAGGAAGTATATTATAGATTTTTTTAAATTATTATTTTGAAGAAGCTTTCAGTAAGGATGAAATCATAAAAGGACCGTTGCTACCACTGGCAGAGCAGAGTGTGAGAGAAGAATCCAAAGCACTGATGGAGAAACTAAAGACAGGAGGCATGAAAACAACATGGTATTCTTCAGTAAATGCGTTTCCACCAATGCAGATAAAACCTGGGTAGGGTAATTGGCTGGAAAAGGGTTTGGAGAAAGAAAACAAAGGACCTTTGGATCACAACACTTGGTACATAGTAAGGTTTAAAAAAATTACTATTTGCACATTATAGGATAGTACTAAACATTTCTAAGCAATTATTTCACTTCATTGAAAATAAATCATCACTGCTGTCTTTTCATCATTGTTCCTTACATTTTGGAGACAGCATGTTATGATTTGAGAACCTGCACACTCAGTTTCACTTAGATTACATAACTGAAATGTGGTGAATTAGCTAACTAAAAACTAGTGTGAGAATCTTCAGACCCTTAATCTGCCTTCCCGTTCAGTGTTCATATCAGTACCACTGCCACCTCCAAAACACTCTAAAACTATACAGTGTTTTGGCATTACGAAAACACTCATGCAATCATTCTACTGGATGTCCTTTTGGAGTGCATACACTGATAGCTATTTTGCACTGGACTCAGGCTTACTGGAACTCAAGGCTTCCAGCACTAAAGGTAAGAAAAACCCAGGAAACTGCTGACCAGTTGATCATCCTATCGTTCATTCTCTTCCTGAAGGCAGCGAGTATAACAAAATGGTTAAAAGTATACCAGTAAGAGAATTCCTTGAATCAAATCATGAATCTATCTCATACTAGCAGAGTGACTAGGAAAAACATGCACATTCTGTGTCAATCATCTCATGTGCAAAGCAGGGGAATAAACATGTCTCATTTTTAGAATTGATTGGAGTAATATATGCTAATACCTACATCAACAGCTAGCACAGAGTACACATGGCTTCAAATTTCTAGCCTTGCATGTTGTTCCTCTATTCCCACAGTCTGCCTCAAAACTGCATTTCAGCTAATATTCCAAATTTGTAATTTTGACATAAAATTTTCTTATTCCATGGAGTAAGAAAAGGAAAGGTTTCCAGCTTCAAAACCTCTGCCTGTAATCCTATTTTGAGGAACTGTGCTATTGTTAATTCTGGCTTACTCAGGTGCTGTGCTGTTATCAAGTCTCACTCATTTGGTGATATTAGGAATGCTACTTTTGTTCTCTGAATCTAAGTTTTCTCATCAGCAAAGCAAACAGATTTGACTTTATGATCTATAGGGTTCTTTCCATCTTGAAAATTCATCTGTATCTACAATTACTAAGTGCTGCAAAAGGGATGACAAATCAAACCAACCTTTGAATTTCAAAGCTCAGGATGAAAATATGAAAATAACATAATTATTTCTGTAAGGCACTCCAAAAATTAAAAACATTTTTTTCAAATAAGAAATTTAAAAAATCTTATTATTCACTTAGTACTTATTTAGTCACAGGTGCTGTTCTCACTGGTTTACAGATTTCAAAACAACCTTATGATATAACTATTTTATCCTCATTTTATGGATAAGGAAACTGGTTCTTCAGAGTTCTTAAGAGGTCTAGAATTTATCAAAGCACAGAACTATCAAGAGTTGGAAGAAGATCTTAAACTCAAGTACATGGAAAGACAACACCATCAACTTCCCATGATGGCAAAAAATTATTAATGATTACCTGCTGGATCTTATAAGAGGTTTTCACTTGCAGAATATAGGGATAAAAACAATTTCACTATCCTCAAAACAAATTGTACATGCAGTCTAATATTGTAGCCAAACGATACAGCTTATGGAAAAAGTAAATAAACATATATTCTATATAGATTTCAGCATTGCCAGCTAGGCTCTTAGTGCAGCCATTATAGAATGAAATGTGATCTCTTGCTACTTTGCCTTAAAGTAGCCTTTTTTTTTTAGTTTACTTAGTGGAAAGAAAGCTTCTCTAATTTTTTTTCTGCTTTCACCTCAGCCAAGGGAAATGTGTAAAAGGAAACTAGACCGCCAGCCTTGTGGAGGCAGGCCTGATCATTTCCGTCTCATTAAACACTAAATGATCAGTATCTAAAAATGCCTGGCACGTAAAGCATGTTTAGGGAATAAACGTTTTCTATAGTAATCTACAGCATAGCGCAGCTTATCCTAATTGCTGACAGCTAAGAATCACAGGGATACCAAGAGCTAAAATTCAAATTTATTTCTCTGTGATAACAAAGCTAATGCCCTTTCTGCCGTACAAAAATCAGTACGATTTGAAAATATTTACTTACCGTGCATTGCAATCCCTTCTGAGCTCAGTATCCAAATTTTTTTTTCTAATGTACACATTATTTTCCTAAATTAAAATTGAATCCCATGCCATTCCAATTAGGAACAATAAATTTATCATACACTCCACACCAGAAAATGTTACAGAATCATATGACAATGTTCTTTCATCATCAGTTGTGTTTAGCTTAATAGAATTTTGTGAATAAAGAAGAATCATGAATCATTATATGCCGAGCACCCACTTGACTCCAAGCATCGCCCTATATCTTTAATTATTTTACCCAGCCCTGTTTCAAAATCACATAACGATCTAGCAAGAGTTAGCACAGATACTCAAATCCAGGTCTTTGTATTTTGAAATCTGTATTTTTAATTCTCTTTTCATGTTGCTGCAATTGACTGTCTTTTTACAATGCCATGAGTTCATGAGTCATGAGTACAAAAATTCATTTCAGATTTTCTGCACTCATGCACAATTCCCTATTTTCTAGAAAAATGTAACTTCTATACTCTTTTTTTTCCATCAGTATTGTTTTATGGCATGTCATGGCAAAGTTGTGCTAATCTTTTTGTTTTTTAGGTATTTTTTAATTCATTAAATCCTTAAAACAACCCTTTGAGGCAGGTATCATCACTTATCCCATCCACCCAAAAATACACATTACAGAAATTATAAACAGAAAAGAAGGTCAAAATAATGTAACATGGCTAATTGTTTATAAACAATTTTATAAATGTATTTATCTGTAAAGTAACTATAAAAACATATTTAGACCAACCATCATTAGTGTATATAATCATTCTTAGTGTATGTGCTCTCACAATAGCTTCCAGTTCTGGGCTAAAACACCACAAAATTCTGGTGATGTAATCAATTGGGCCAGTGGCCTTTCCATATATGCCCTTTCCAAAATCAAGTATTTGGATAAAGATGACAATTTTAACTGACAGAGTTAAATAAGTTATCATTCAAATGTTTGCAAATAGTACACAACTGTATGACCAAAAGGATAACATTCCCAGAACAAGAAGGTCCATTATTTGGTCAAAAGTATACATGACAAAAGGAAAGAAAAACCTTTCCTTGATTCACAATGAAAACCATCCCTGATGGGGAATGATCACTCCTAGGTCAAGTAGCATGAGATTCCCCCTTGCAGAAGAAGACCTTTAGAGATAAACGAGCATCCTGCAAGGAGTTATGATAAAGCTGAGCTACCTGTGAGAGAAGCTCCTCCTCCTAATGTGGTACGCCGGCTTTTAGAACATGAAGCCAACAATACTGTTAATGGGGAAATGCTACTTATCAGAAAAACCTTTACACATTGAAACGAATGTTTGAAATGCAATTAAAATTCAATACAGCTAAAATTTCTCTTCCTAGAGGCAAGAGGAATTATGATATAGATATATGTTCCCATTATCAAGTCCTGAATCAATATCAACAAGAGGGGTTAACGTTAGGTTACTTTTTGCAACACAGACATCATGTATGGATGCTGCTTAAGTCCCAGCTACTCTACCTCCATTCTGGGTCACTGTTAGCATGCCTAGAAAAAACAGCAAAGGACAGCCAAAGTGCTTAGGCCACTGGCACCCAATTGGGAGGCTCAGATTAAAAATAAATAAATAAAAATGAAACAAAAGTCGAAAGGATAATACAGAAACAGGTTATATCTCCTGTGCCTACAAAACCCTTGGCTTGGGATTCCAAGTAAAAATCATACAATATTGTATCTCACTTGAATAACTTAATCTTAATCTAGTACTGATTACGGGTAACTTGTAACATAAGGAACTAATAAGTTTTGGATGGTGCCAGTGTTGTGGTGCAGTGAGATAAACTATCACCTGTAACGTCAGATTTCTATACCAGAATGCTAGTTTTTAGTTCTGGCTGTTCCACGTCTGACTGAACTCCCTGCTAATGCACCTAGAAAAACAGCAGAGTATAGTCAAGTAATTGGCCCACTCTTACTCATACTGGAGAGTCAAACGGACCAGGCATTGGAGTGTGACCCAGCAGATGAGAGAGAGAGATCTCTCTCTCCCTCAATACCTCCATCTCTGTACTTCCTCTATCCTCCTTCCCCTCTCCCTCCTTCCTCTTTCACACTTCAAATAAACAAATCATTTTTATAAACAATGCTTTAGAATATATCAAATACCCTAGGAATATATTATTTTATGCCTTGCCTTTCTGCATATTGATGATCTTATAAAATGACAGAATGTCAAATAGTAGTTAGATATACATCAAATAAACAGTTCAATGAAACAGAGCAGAAAATCTATTAATGAACCTAAGGTTAAGAAAAAAACTACATAGAGGGAGAAGATGACATTTGAAATAGCTGGGAAAGATAGTCAGTAATGGCTATGAACATCCAATTATTTGGACAAAATATGTGCTAGAACTCTATCTAGTATATTAGTATGAGTCACAACTAAAATAGACTGAAATTTTTTAAAAATCACATCAGTGCTAAGTGGGGAAATGCTAAAAGATTTAGAAACAAAAAATTGACCACAAGATACAATTTAAATGAAAAGGCAGATTGACTAATGTTGATTTTACTATAAAATGTTTTAAATATAAAAACAGAATACTTAACAAGGTAAAAACCAAGTAATAAGAATGAGAGATAGAAACAAAGATCTTTCGTTCTCTTGTTCATTCCCCAAGTGTCTGCAATGCCCAGAGTTAAGCAGGTCCAAAACCAGGAGTCAGGAGCTTCCTCTGGGTCTCCCACACAGGTACTGGGTCCCAAGGCCTTGGGCCATCCTCTTCTGCTTTTATAGGCCACAAGCAGGGAGCTGGATGTGAAGTAAAGCAGTCAGGACATAAGCTGGTGCCAGGAAGGATCCAGCACTTGTAAGGTGAGGATTTAGCCCTAGGCCATCATGCTGAGCCCTATTATCTCAATATTTCAAAGATTTCAATGTAGCAATGCCATGGAAGAATAAATTTTAGTGACCATCTTTTAAATTACTTTTAGTTTGCTATGAATTTTAAATTCATTACACCTGTAGAATGTTTATTTACCTTTAATTAGATTATCATTCGTCTTTTAAGGATATTTCTAGCATCTGAATTCTTTGAGTCATAATCACATTTCCAGACAGAATAGCAATAGCCAATGAACTCACCAAACATTCTGGGTGTCTATGCTGTATTTTACTAAAAATTGTATGCTGAATGGGGTCATGAACACCACAGCAAAACGAAGTAGAACAATTTGTCTGTGATTGTTAGTTTGAATCATGAAATAATTCCAATTGTTGGTATTTATTTTAACTCATATTCTGAATAAAATTAGTAACATTAGCTTTACATACAGAAGTCTATATTTCTTTTCCCTCAGGAAAAAAATAACAGTAATTATTATAGTAAAATTAGTGAAAATAATAAATGAAAAAATAGCAAAATGAAAATTTAGACACAAACATATTCAAGCAAATGGATACCTAAAATTTTTATAAAACATAAAAACTGATCCTCATCTAACAGACAGAGATGCATGATAATTACAAATACTGTCAAGGATTACGGTTAGTAGCTATTTTCATTTACTGTTTGGTGAGAGGATAATTGATGTAGACATTTCTACAGAGCAATTTGACAACATGTATTTCTAAAATTAGATGTTTCAAGATAGAAATCAGTTGACATGGACATTGCAGATGTAGAATTTTATCTTAAGAGGATAACTAAAGAAATGCACAAATGCACCTGTATCAAGATGGTTTAGAATAGTGCTGCAAACACCAAAATTAATACAAAAATATAAATAACCAAACATAATTTTAAATGCTTTAAATACAAATATTACATAACTATTAAAAATATATGCTTTTGCAGTATATTTTGTTGTCACTGAAATGTATTTGTGATGTAAAAATGAGCAAAAACCAAAATGACCAAAATATAAAGTAAGATACCAGTTTTACTTATTTCTTTATTCATTTCAAAATCTGGAAAGATATTTATTAAGACATTAACAATAATGTGTAAGTTGATGGATTAGAAAAATATGCATGAAAGGAATTTAAAACAATTAGCATTATGGAAAAAACTATACATGGATTTTTGCATCAAAATAAACCAATCTTTGAATTTCAGTTTCCATGAAATTTTTGGAGTAAATTTGCATTGCAATACAATATTTTTCTTTACCTGTAGCTCTGATTTTTCTAAAACACCTATTTGCTTATACAAAAATTAATTTTAAGAACATATTATTGGATCATAATCTTGGGAATACCAGCAGTACGTAGGTTTAGGATCAGCTGGTTCCTATGAAACCCTCACACACTGACCTAAATCTCCTTTCTGACATTCTTTCCTGCATTTATTCTACATCTTTCTGTTACAGCTTTACTGTCCAGTCCAAAAATACACACTTTGGACTTTGAGTCTTCCCTCTTTGCTCCTGGAATTCTTCCTCTTGGATTTCCCAAGAGTGAATCTTCTTAACTTTCTTTGGCTTGCTCTTAGCAGTCTGACAGTTATATATAACCCTCTAAAACAGTTTTACATTTTTGGCTTCATTTTTCTTAGGTGTGACAATAATAACAGTGGTGAATAGCTAAAAAAAAGTTTTTAAAATGGCCTGGGGTACCGTGTGGTAGCCTAGCAGCTAAAATACTCACGTTGAACATGCTGGGATCCCATATGGAGAAGTAAATCGATCTTTATAAAAATAAAGGGAAAGTTAAACAGGATTTGAAATTTGAACTTTGTCATATTTTATTATGTACTATAAGCTCAGAAGAGAAAGAGAAAGAAAAAAAGAGAAAAAACAGTAAATAAAAGCCAAACAAATACCAAAAGAAAAATAAATATTACAAGACAAAACCAGTTTCAACTGTGACTAAATGATTTATACACAATTAAAAGTCCTCCACAATTCAGGGTCAGTTACCCAAACAGGTTAATCTCCTTTACACAGCCATAAATTCTGTTACCTTTGGCTAATTTTAAAATATCTCTCACTTTGCATTTTACCATGACTTGGTATATTATTCCCTCTGTATCATCTTTTCTTATTTTTCCAACAGGCTAAATACTGCTTATTGTTGAAGACTCAATTTGAATGCCAACAATTCTTCTATGAGATAGAACTTGATCTCTTAGATAAAAGTAGTAACCTTTGTCCCTGTGTTTTCTACAATCTTTCCCATTCAACAATGGCAGTGTTTGGTAATTTGTTATGGTTATTCTGTATGTGTGGATCTTTCCACTAACACAAGTATCTTCTAAATACCCACAACCAGTTTTAGCTCATTTCTAAATCCCAAAACCTAACACAAGCCCTAGCTATCCTTACCTTTTAATTCTCTTTGCTAAGAACATTTGTCATCCCTTTGTACATGCCCAGAGTGGGCAGTATTATTTAATGCACAATGATATATAAGTATCATTTAAATCATTCAATTAGATTTCCCTTAATTAACAAATGCTTTTCACCTCTCTAGCCCTATTTAGCATTAAGCTAAATCCAATCTTCATAAATCAGTTAAGCCTTTGCATAATGAAGAAATTGGCTTCATTTTTCTCATTACAGTAATTCTAACTAGAAAGGGTCCAAGTTTATGATATAATAATTCCACTATACCTGGGTACAGAGAAAACAGTTTTGAGAAATCATCGTGAAAATAACTTCACTACTATAAACTTTGGCTATTCTATCACATAAGACAAAAATCAAACACGCAGGCACTTTTTCATCAAAATGATTTAAAAAACCTTATTACATAATGTTTTGTTATTATTATTATAGAGTTTACATGGAAATTGTATGTGCTGATATATGTCAGGTACCTTGCATTGTACTCGGACTAATGAACTAGAAATAAAGTTATCACTTAGGAAACCTACCTGCCAACTCTAGGAGCTAGAATTTTCTAACTACAAATGGTTTAATTGAGTCTTCAGCTTTCTAGCCAGACAACTACCCAATTTTCATATGACTAATACCTTCTACCAAGGTGACTGATCAACAATGCCAAGGAGAAAAAATGATAACTTCCATAACTCATTATATACCCCATAGAGTTTTGCATGTCTTTGTCAATCCCTCCCCCTCTATCACACTAAAAACTTCTAATTCATGATTCCTTTCTCAGGTCAGCTTAGACTTGTTGTATTTACACAAGGATAGTTTAATGTGTTTTTAACCCACAGAAAGGAGGAAGTTATAAATTACCATTACAATGTCACCTGGGTATTAGCATAAAGACATGAATAATAATACGAATAATAATACGACTGTGTTGGTACTGATGAAAATCTACCAATGGCTCTACAGGAAAGTGAGGCTCCAAAGAGAAAGCTATTCAACACCTTAATTTAGAATTCTTGCTACTAAAAAGACCCCTGTCTATCACAAGCAATTCTGGTTTACACAGAAGTTTTACTGACTCTAATTTGTTATATTTAGAGCTCTGTAGGTATTACTGTACTCTAGATAAGAAAAATAGAAAATCAAGAGTGATGAAAAGTGTTACATTTAAGCTGTTTAGAAAGGGCAAGTGGAAAACTATGTGTTCCAAATTCATCCAAGACAAGTAAAGTTTTTGCGTGATAAGCACCCGGATACACGTTTTATATGCTCTGCCTTATTTTATAAATATTAATAATTTTAAGAGAACGGAAGTTCACATAGGTTAAGTCTCAGAACCATAATACTTATAACCAGGATTTAAATCCAAACATCAAAATCTGTGGTCTTTGCAATTCATCAGAGAAATCCAATAGTGTTCACTGGGCAGATTCCTATTTACAAAATTATTTCCATACCCATGGCAGATATCTTGACAAGATAAGAAATTGTCGGGCCCAGCATGACAGCGGAGCAGCTAAAGTCATCACCTTGAATGCACCGGGATCTCATATGGACACTGGTTCTAATCCTGGCGGCTCAATTCTCATCCAGCTCCCTGCTTGAGGCCTGGGAAAGCAGTTCAGAATAGTGCAAAGCCTTGGGACCCTGCACCTGTGTGGGAGACCAGGAAGAGGCTCCTGGCTTTGAATTGGCTCAGTTCCAGCAGTTGTGGCCGCTTGGAGAGTGAATCATAAGCCGGAAGATCTTCCTCTCTGTCTCTCCTCCTCTCTGTGTATCTGCCTTTCCAATAAAAATAAATTTAAAAAAAGAAATTGTCAGGTGAGAATCTGAAGTTCCCAAGAAGAGCTCTGTAAATGTGTAAAAAGCTTTTACCAAATCACATGAATGTTTTCACAGCTTCCACCTGCTTCTTGGAAACAGGATCATAAAATCATTAAAACCAATCTACTTTTCATTCCAGTGGATAAATTCTCACTTTCCATTCACAAATATTTCAAAAGCTAATTAATGGTTCCCGTATAAGGCATTCCAGAACCCAAGGGTTATTAAAAATTTTTTCAATGACTGCTTCCAAAACTAGATGTAAATTTTGCATGCTTGGTAATATCCACTGTATTTTTAAAGATAGTTCTGCCTAAGAGCGCCTAATTCTGTGATATAGTAAGAAATGTATGTTTGGTCTTCATTCTTATTTCCTGGAAAATAAGTTTCTGAAACCACATTGTGCTTTTTTCCTGAGTGGCACAAATAAAATTTTTCTTAAGCAGAAAACTCTTAATGAGTTCCTGGATACCTTCATGATGTGGGCTAATCACCATAATGACCAAGCCATGATTAGAAACTTTGAATTTCCATACTGACTCTGTATGCTCCAGGAGGTTTGGGGGTTGGAGGTGAGTGTGGCAGGAAATGATTAGTGTACTAACAATAAATCTACAAAGAGAAGCATCTACAAAAATTTCTCAGGTATGAAGTTTAAAGAGTTTTGAGTTGGAAAGTATATTCTTGTGAATCATAAATGTTTAGTATATCTTCCATAGTTGCAAACACTTCCACCTCAATGTAGCATTTCTACACTATCCTTCCAAGGAGGGAGTAGTCTTATTAAACATTCCTGCCCTCGTAAAGTACCACATGAGATGGTGGAGAACAAAGATCTGATTCACAGTTGCCTTTCATTCTGTGAAAATGCTTAGTGACTGTTTTCATCTTTAAAATACTTGGCTCCTTTTTTGAGAGAGAAGAGGAGAGAAAAGGAGAGGAAAAGACAGGAAAAGAAAAGGAAAGGAAAAAGAAAACCACGGACACTAAATCAAGTTGAAGGCACTGCAAAGGGCTCAAAGTGACGGGGCCTGCAGTTTAATTTCCAATAACTTCAAGGTGTGTCTGCCTTTATCAGGCACTAAATGATGTTCCTCAAGGGTTTCTAGTGATTACATGTTTGGTCCTCAGGATAACGATATTGGGAGATGCTGTGAATCTGGAAGAAGGGGCCTTAGTGGAAATACCTGGCTCATTATGACACATTATGAAAGTCAGCTTTCCTGTGACCCTGTGGGTTGTTTATAAATAGTTGTGAAAAGAACAACTCTGGGTCAATGCTCTCTTCTAACCTCAATGCATGCTCCCACCACATCACCCCCTCATCTATCAAGAAGCTATTGCCAGAGCCTGCATTATGGCATTTGGACTTGGCAGCCACCAAAAACAGTGAGCTAAACAAGCTCTTTTTCATAAGTTATCTGTGTCAGGTATTTCATTAAAAGACACATTATAGAACTACTACAACCTTATTAATTCTTCTGAAAAGCTCTGTGAGGTAGTAACTATTGCTATTTCTTTTCCATAGATGAGAACACAGAGTTGTCATGAGGTTATGAATCATGCCTAAGATCATACCATTATGACGTTATGAGATGCAGAATCATTTTATTAAGTGTTGAAGCAAATAAATTTTCTTTCCCTTCATGTATTCAATATCCTCTGGCCAATCCCTAGTTCATTTGAACCACTTTCAAAGTTTGCATTCATGTTCAAACAGCATAAATACAGCAGTTACAATGGGTCAAATTACTTGTCAAGAAAATTATTTCCCTATTTCCTTGAAACTTTTGTAGTGAACAAATTATAGGAAAACATCTATCTCCTGGTGTTCACATCCTTGTTTTAATTCCCTGCAGGGAGTATTGGCAGAACTTGCATTTGTTGCTACAACAGAATATGACAAAGATGATATGATGCCACCCACATGATTAAAAATTATGTAATGAGCCTTTTTGCAGGTTTAATAAGCAGCCAATTTGAGAAGGTTAATGTGCAACAAACTGCTGCATAGTACTCTCCAGGAAGCAGTCTCTCCAAGAGCATCCCTGGTCCTTAACATAATGCTGCATTTTGTCAAATGAATGGATACAGGGGATGGTTCTTCCGTAGTTCAACCAGCAGATAAGAAAACAACCTAGCCAACACTTCCATGAGATCCCAGCAGCAGACACAACTAAGGCATCTCTGCGCTTCTGATCCTCAGAAACTGAGATATAAATTGGCCATTTTTAAGATGTTAAAATGGTGGTAATTCATTACATATAAATAGTTAACTAAAAGACTTCAGCAAAAATAGTGGAAGGCTGTTGAAACAAATAATCAATGGATATTGGAAACTCTGGAACCAAAATTCTCACCAGAATAATTTTAGGAAGTTGTTTTTTTAATGTAAATTGAGACTACATTTGACAATCATCTGCATTTACCAATCTGGTAATTATAAAGTCTAATATTATTACTTGGTTTGCTAACAATTCTAAGGCAAATATCTTGCTTTTTATATTCAGGCTTATATTCATTAGACACAAATAAATAGTGAACACACACTTTGGGCCAGAGAAAAACAACAAAAATTCTGTGAGATAAGTCTTATATTTCTGTAGTTTAAAATTGATTTATCAAGACATAGGGCTGATAAATAACAAAAGATAAAACTCAGGGGATTTTTTTATTATTAATTACATTGCATTGTATGACACAGTTTCATAGGTACTGGGATTCCTCCCACCCCTTCCCAAATCCTCCCCACATGGTGGATTCCTCCACCTTGTTGTATAACCACAGTTCAAGTTCACTTGAGATTCTTTCATTGCAAGCATATACCAACCATAAAGTACAGCATCTTACTGTCCAGATAAGTTCAACAGCTTCTTGGGGAGACCATCTCTGGTCTGAAGCCTGAGCTGGCTGAACACCATCCTGGCCAATTAAAAGCCCCAACAATGACATAGTATCGAGTAACCAATATGTTAAAAAAAAATGCAAGTTCTTAACCACATCCTGTGACTACTTCATTGACATTTCAATTTTAGATTATATACAACCGGGTTTTATACATCTAAAAATGGCTATAGATTACTGTTCAGCTGTCTCGTGTCTGTTTTCATCATAATATTTAGCAGTTCATAGCGTTGAAGCATGATTTTGCTGAACCTGGCTTTTTTTTGGGGGGGGGGGTAGTCTAGACTGGCTTATAACTCTAACAAGACATATGTCAACAGTTTTGGTGCAGAACAGTTTTAGGAGGGGTGTGCAGAAAAATCCTCAGTACCCTAGTGAGGAGTAACTAATCTTTGTGTCCCACCTAGTAAGGTATAAGTGAATCCACGCTGACCATTTCCTGTCTGATTCTAAGCTTTCCTTGTTGTTCTCTATCTATGCTAGATTTTCTGTTTGTTTGTTTATTTGTTTTGAGGGGTTTCTGGAGCGATCCTGGTGGTCATTGCAAGAGAGGGTGGGGGCCCCAAGTTGGAACCAAGCGAGGACCACAGAGAGCTCCCCTCCCTAGTTCCAAAGGAAGTTTACTGCTCTTCTGTTTCTGCGGACTGCTCAGGGCTCCTGGCTGTTGTTCTGTTGCCCTTGGATCCTGTGAGGAAGGATTTGGACTTCTTCCCTCCCATGTAATAGATCCAGATCGGGGTGGGTGCCTCAGAGTTCTCGGCCTCCAAAGGCATTCCAATTCCTCGTGGTCTCCTTGGCAGTTGGGATGTAGGGGATGTTTTAAGTTTTTACATTCAAAGCATCAAGATATATGCAGAGAGCATCTAGAATTCCCATTTGATTCTTGCGAATTTCATTTTAGTCCATTAAGATAACCTTCTCATATGCATCATTAATATATTATTAATATGAAAAATATTAGAAAACACTTTAAAGCTTGTAATAATGTTCATGTAGACTCTAATTCTCAAAACAATCTTTTAGGGGCAGATGTTAGCCTGGTAAGTTAAGACCCATGTTGAATTAGCAGCCCCATCCCAGTTTCTGATTCTATCTTCATTTATATAGCTCCTCAGAGGAAGTACTATTTGAGCTTTTAAAAATAGTAATTGAAAGAGTTCAGTTCTGAAACTCTGACATTTCTCAGAATAAAAATTGCACAGGAAAGATCATATTAAAACTTTTATCTGGACATACTGTTCCCCTTCTTAAGATACTGCAATGACTGCCTCACATTAAGGGATTAACCATTTGACCCTACTTTATGCATCCAATCTAATTTCTCAGCAGGTTTCACACTCACCTTTCATACCTAATAGTTAGGACAAATTGAATTAATATTAATTTGCCATAAACACAAAGACCACTGTGTTTTTCCATACAACTTTTTCCAGCACAGTATATCCTCATAAAAGTATTTTTTTTTCTTTAGATTTATTATTTGTTTCTACTGGAAAGGCAGATCAGATTTACAGAGAGAAAGAGAAAAATTTTTCATCTGATGGTTCACTCCCCAAATAGCTACAACAGCTGGAGCTGAGCCAAACCAAAGCCAGGAGCCAGGAGTTTCTTTCAGGTCTCTCACATGGGTGCAGGATCCCAAAGCTTTCGGCCAACCTCAACTGCTTTCCCAGGACATAGCAGATAGCTAGATGGGAAATGGAGCAGCCGGGGCATGAAATGTGCATGCCAGGTGAGGATTTAGCCTTTGAGCCCTTGCTCCTAGCCCCTCACACAAGTTCTGCCTTTTTTGCCCCTGCTTCTCTGTTACATCTCTTTAAGAGCTGCCATGATGCTGGGGCATTCCTATCTCTGGATGCAGCAATCTCCACACAGACTTCCTCAAGGATGGGACAGAGACTGGGTCATCACTGATGATTTTAAATGCCCTGTACAAATCCTAGCATAGACGAGGTTTCCAAAAAATGTGTATAAATTAGTGAATCAACAGAACAGGTAACATGAAGACACTGCTCAAAGCAAGGAGGGACTGGAAACGCAACTATCTGGAATCCAATCAGAACCTAACATTATCCACTTTCCAGAGACAGTACTCTAAAGTTACTGCCTAATCCAAAGACCTTTTTTTCTTTTCTTTTTTAAAAAAAGATTTATTTATGCATTTTTATTGTTTTTTAAGATTTATTTGTATTTATTGGAAAGGCAGATATACAGACAGGAGGAGTTATAGAGAAGAAGATTTTCCGTCCAATGGTTCACTCCCCACGCAGCCACAACAGCTGGAGCTGAGTCTATCCAAAGTCAGGAACCAGGAGTTTCAGGTCTCCCACACGGGTGCAAGATCCCAAATCTTTGGGCCGTCCTTGACCGCTTTCCCAGGCCACCTGCAGGGAGCTGAATGGGAAGCAGGGCCGCCAGGATTAGAACCAGTGCCCATATGAGATCCTGACACGGTCAAGGCAAGAACTTTAGCTGCTAGGCAGCTATGCTGGGCCCCTAATCCAAACACTTTCATGTTAAGCTCCCTGAGCCTTGACCAATAACTTCACTCTTAACTCTTGTTTTAACTTTTATTTTTATTATGACATAATTTTATAAGTGTAGGGGTTCTTTCTTTTCTCTCCCCCTCTGCCTCCCTGTTTTCCTCTGTTACCATATTTCCCTGATATCATAGTTGTATAGTCCTTTGATAACAGTTACAAGTTTAACTTCCTGCTGTTTTAGATATATCATAGTATGGTAGGTATAGGCAAAGGTAGAAAACCCAGTATCATAAAGTAAATGGATCTTTAAATGTGTCAGTGGGAATCCTTCTTTTGTTCTGCAGTAGAGATGCATACAGCAATGTATCATCACTTCATGGCATGCTAGTCTCCATTACCCAGTTCATCTATGAGAATATATTTATGTACTTGATGACCTATACCTAAGTTGTTCTTTGCCAAAGGACTGTCTGGTATTATAAGCTACCACACTGGGCTCATAAATACATCATTTTTTTTTAACTTTTATTATTATTGCTATCATTTTATGATACAGCTCCATATTCCCTTTTCCCTCCCCAAATCCCCCCCCCACCTAGTTCCTCTATATCATTACTAACATAGAGTTCTTCATACTCAGTCATATGTCCATCATTGCGGGCTTGGACAATTACATAGAGCCCAGAATCCTATTGTCAAGAGATGGTAAACAGTTTCATTGTAAGTCCATCCTTGTCTGGAAGCAGAAATGCATACCACATTGCATCCTCACATCTGGATGTTAGTCTCCATTTCACAGCTACTGTACATCCCCTTACATGAAAAGTCATGATACAAAATCAGCAATAGAAAGAAAAATAGAAATTTACAATGCTCTGAAGATAAATGACATGTTACTAGATATGACAGTCTCCATTACACAGCTACTATACATCCCCTTAAATGAAGAGCCACAAAACAAAATCAACATGAGGGAGAAAAAAGAAATTAATAACACCAAGAAATTAAATAACAAGCCACTGAATGACTAAAGTGTAACTGAAGAAATGAAAATCAAGAACCTTCTTGAAGAAAATGACACCACTGCATGATCTACGAGTCATTGAATGATTTAATCAGAAGAAAGTGTTTTGAAGAGATGAAATACATCTTGTAAAAATTCACTACATGGGGTTACACAGTAGTATAGAAAGCCAAACCTCTACCAGCAGCACTGCATCCCATAGGAGTGCTAGAACTCACTTCTAATCCAGCCACCTACTGAAAAGCTGGGAGATCAGCAAATGACCAAACCCATGTGGGAGACCCAGAAAAGTTCCTGGCTCCCAGCTGAAGCCAGCACTTGTCCAACACTGGTTGTTGTGGTCATTTGTGGAGTGAACCAATGGATGGAAGATCTCTTTTTCCCTCCCTCTCTCTGTAACTCTGTCAAGTAAAATAAACAAATCTTTCAAAAATCAAAAAAATCAAACTTGACTTCATAAAATGAACACTTCTTGCCTGAACCAAAGCAGACTGCTCCTGATGCTCCTGTCTGCTTGCTATACCATCTGGTGAAAATATAAATAAGTGCAAACCATGAAAAACTGCCCATATTCTACTACCATCTTTAACCTACAAAAATACCAATTTCATTAAGTTTATTCAAATATAATCTCCACGGATAGCAATTTCATAGACCTTATCATAATTTAAAATTTACCTGCCCTTTAATCCAGTAATTCTATTATGAGGAATTCACCCTACAGATACATTGATTGATTCATGCGTAAAAACATCTTTGTACAATAGTATTTATAATAATGTTGGTTAGAGTGGGATATAACGAAAACAACTATCTACCCCTAATTACAATAACATGAAATCTGGTAAAAAATGTATTTCTATAATTAATGATTATTCTATTGTTATTTTAAAAATGGGGCAGAATGAATTTGTCTGTCAATAGTGATACAAAAGCATGATTGCTAAAAATAAAGATTCTAGACTCATACTGTCACTATTCAAACCCAGCTTCTTCACTTTCTATGTGACTGGGGCACAGTTGCATAACTTCTATGTTCTCTTTCTTCATTTGTAGGGTATGGAAAATATTATTTATCTCATACATTCATAGTAATTAATTTTTTCAAAACAAATTCCTTCAAGGAATACCTGGTACATAGAACCTATTTTTAAAATGTTAGCTATTATTAGCCTCTACTAAAAATGACTTTTAGGTGACAAACAAGCAAGTATATCAAACAAAAAAGCATTAATATCAAAGCGATGAGAAAAAGACGTACATAGATGCGTACTTTCATGCATGAACAAAATATATGTTGAACGATGTATGACAAGATGTCATCAATGATTGTCAGGGAGAACTGAACAGTTGGAGAACAGGATATGGAGGCAACTTACTTTTATTTCTTGCTTTCTGTATTAATTCAATATGATTTTTACATTGTATCATATATGTATAGATAGAAGGTAGAGAGAGAGAGAAAGACAGACAAGAGAATCAGGCAGATGCAAATAACAGATGGACAGACAAGGCGAGAGATCTTCCATCTGCTGACTCACTCCCAAAACATCTTCAAGAGTCAGGGATGGGCAGAATGAAACCAGGAGCCAAGAACTCAATCCAGTTTTCTGACATGGGCATCAGGTATCCAAATACTGCTTCCCAGGGTACTGTCACAAAACACTTTTGTTTTTCCAAGGGCCACCTAAATAATACTGTTTTGAAAACACAGCTGTAGGCTCTAAAGAGAGCCTAAAATTTGCACAAGGGGACAACATATTTACAACACATATGGGATCTTCCTCAGTGTAACTGTTATCATTGGGACATGAGAGGTGACTTCCTTCATTTAGTATATAAGTCTGAATGCCATTATTTTATAGCATGAGTGAACATGAAGAAACACATTTTAGAGTATATGCTTTAAGAATGAAACTAAAAATATATAAACAGGTTTTTGTCAGCAACAAACTATTTGTTCACTAATAGGATTAAATAATCATGTTTTTTCCATAAGATTTATTTATTTTTATTGGAAAGGTAGATTTACAGAAAGAAGGAGAGATAGAAAGATCTTCAGTCCACTAGTTCACTCCCCAAATGGCCACAATAGCCAGAGATGAGCCCGTCCAAAACCAGAAGCTTCTTCAAGATCTCCCTCATGAATACAGGTGCCCAAGGCCTTGAGCCATTCTCTGCTGCTTTCCCAGGCCACAAGCAGAGAGCTGGGTGGGACGTGGAGCAGCCAGGACACAAATCAGTGTCCAAATGGGATACGGGCACATGTAAGGTAAGGAATTAGCCACTATGCCATTGTGCCAGACTTGTTTTCCTTCTCTAAATCCAACTCTTTCCCCCTCAGAAGTTCAGTGCATGGGGGTTGGGAACTGGATTCTCATTTCCCTACCAGGATCCCTCACCTCTTCTTTCCTCTTCACCTTCACGGCTGCCACTCTAGCTTATATCCTAACTGCTCTGGAGAAGCAGCTGCCACATGCAGAAAGATCGGAAGTTTTGGCTAAAACTTCACCTGGAATAAATAATGAAGCCAATGTCTTCCCCCAGGCAGGCTGCCTCAAGGAGCTTGTGACCTACACAGCACACTCCTGCAGAAAGCACTGCTGCTCATCCCTCACATGCTCAACAGTTAACATCAGATGAAGGCTTGGTGACTTCCAAAGAGCTTTCAAGATGAAAATGTTAAAATCCTAGAGATGTAAGGGTCTATCAATGACAAGACACTTATTTTCTATTTAGATATA
The DNA here is from genome assembly GCF_030435755.1 of Ochotona princeps. Taxonomy (NCBI): domain Eukaryota; kingdom Metazoa; phylum Chordata; class Mammalia; order Lagomorpha; family Ochotonidae; genus Ochotona; species Ochotona princeps. The sequence goes on from NC_080833.1 coordinate 39,453,423, forward strand.
ACTTTTGAACTTTCATATAACCTTGTTAAATATTTCATCACTTAGTATGAAAGTATGGGTGGGGCCCAGTGCCGTAGCCTAGTTATGTTAAGCTATAATTTAGCTATATAACTAAGCTAACTTTCCCTAGAATCCTGTACAGGGTCAGTGGCAGAGCTAACACTTGAAGCCAGGTTTGCATTCTAACTTCCTGCTCCTAGCAGCCACTTCCTGAGCTACAGTTCAAGGGAATAGGAAAGCAGGTAGGAAATGGTTGGGAGTGTCCTCTGATCTGTCTACAGGGAAGGATGAGTTGGTTCAGATTGTATGGAATGGGATCGTAGAAAGAAAAAGATGAGGAGGAAGAAGCCAATGCTACTAAAATATAAAATTTAAATTAAAAAAAGAAGAAATGTCTAAAATGGAAAAGAGAATCTTATAGAAAGCCGCTGTTTCACTAACGAGTACTTCAAGACTGGGACATAGGCTATTAAAATGACGCGTATTACCATTTTATAAATGTACCTATTTATTATATATGTACATACACATATACACACACAGATTTAGCAGACTCATTTGGCTCATTTTTCCTTCTTAAAGATTAGGTAAGTTGGACAATATCTACCCTACACCTTTCCCTCTTGTGAATTTTTTCATGTTTTAATACTCAAGACTCCCTCTCCTTTCAAGGACTATATGTATATCCTCTGGTGCTGCCTCCAGATAGTTCATCGCACTATTTAATTTAGTCTCTTTATCAGCTTTTTCCTTTCATACATACTTTATATAGATAAATACTGATTTTATGTAAACCAATTTATGGATTTATCTGAAAGGGCAAACTACCTGGAACTTGATGGAATGGATCATGCATAAATGGCTGGAATAGACAGTGCACACCCTTCCTCCTTCTCACATTTTATTCCCCTCCCTATTGATTTTTGTTTCCTTTTACCTCTGAAACAAACAAACAAAATACACAATACATGGTTCTGGAGGTTTCATTTTCATCAGATTATCAAATAATATCTTCCAAATAAATACAGAATTTACAAAGAAAAACTTCACTACCACTTTATAATTGGTTAGTATTTCAATAGAAATTATAACACTATTATATACTGAACATGTATCTGTGTAAAACATAATCCTCACAAAAATCTTGGGGCAGTGATGTCATTTTTAACCTCTCTACCCTTATCTCAGATACTTGGGAATAAAAAACAAAATCTTCATATGACATACCCAAGGTCACAAAGCTAAGAAAAAATGAAGCCTGCACTGTAGTCCATGTGAAATAAAACAAAGAAAAACGTACTGGTGCTGCTTTTATTCCATCAAGCTGTCCTGTTTAGCCTCCTGGGTGGAGTCATGTGATAAGAGAATGGGAAAGGGCAAAGGAGATGCTGAAATTCTAACCAAAGTAGGAGGATAGTGAATAGTGAATTTCTAGGTTGGACAAGCAGTTTTACTAAAAATCTTAGGTTGAGTTCTTAGGCTAAGATGATTGATCTCCCATGTGACAGTCTCCTAAATTGCATGTCACTTAGTCAGAATGTATAGTTTGATGGGTCTGCAGAAAACCAGAATGAGGGGAAGGAAGGAGTACAGCCATTCAAAGAAGCACAAAATTTGATTTAGGCAAACATTAGATCAATTAGAGACAGAATAGTGGTACAAAACTTTAAGGTAAAACATGCATTAGTATAACATTTGCATTTTAATGAAATATGAATCATAAAGAAATAATATATGCAGCTAAATTTCACTTAACTCCCTTTTAAAAGTCTTGTTACCATGGCAATGCCAAGAATGAGTTTCACAGGGTATAAGATATGTATTTTTTTTTTACTTTTTGAAAGTAGTTTAAATAAAAATTGCCAACAGCATGGCCTCTCTTTTTGTTTTACCCCTGATGACCAACGACCACCAGAAAAATGAGAATCACATATACATCTACTCCACAAATTATACAATAGAAAAAGATTTTTAAAGATGAACTGTGTCCCACTGATGTATTCATTTTTTGTTCTTCTTTAGTATCTGGTTATTTTAATAGGTTGATGCCTACAAGAAACATTCTAATTGTGAGAAGGACAGAGGAGTCTATTGTTTACTTGCTATTCTCTATAATCCTCCTTTTGCTGCTTTAATCAAAGAGGTTTATGATAACAACCACCCTCATTATTGAAATTAGTTCAGATTCCACTGGAAAGACTATCATTGCCATCAGCAGTTAAATGGTTCAGCTTCTGAATTCCAGATCTAAGAAAAGTTGCCCTAGTCTCTAATGAGTAATAGGGGATTGAGGTTTCTAGGCTACAAAAATCCTGTTGTGGCGCACACACACACACACAAAAGGCAGAAACCTAACTCTGAAATCAATACCGTATTACCTTCTCCACAGGCGAGAGCTGCTGGGTCAGGGGAATCATGAAAAATTCATAGCGGAGGTGGCCAAGTCATCCATAAGATAGAGAAAATGATGCTATATCTAAAGATCCCCTGAGCAATCGAAAGCACTTTATAGATTTTGCTGTGGATAAGTGCTGGTGTGTTTCATCTGGGCGCCTTAATGCTGCTGCAATCTTATTTTTGACAGTCAATGAGGATGTTTTGATCTATATTTACAGGGTCCTATTTATGTTGGTTCTTGGCCTCTTTACAGCACTTGTAGGATAGCCATCACAGGGATATGGTCTGAAGCTGCCTCGGGCTCCAAGATTTCCTTGATTACATCTATCTTGGTTCAGTCTTTATTCCCCCCAAAAATTTTCAGGGAAATGCATTCTTTGAATGTTAGATTCTTTACTATCTATTTACTTTTCATAATAATCTTGCAAGTTAAAGCATTTTGATCATTATTCCCATGTTATATGTCAGGAAATAAAGTTGAGAGGGGTGGGACCAGTACAACGACATAGCAAGTAAAGTCACCACCTGAGAAACAGACATCCCACAGGGGAGTCAATTAGAGTTCCAGCTTCTCCATTTCTGATCCAGCTCCCTGCCAATGCACTCAGGAAAGCAGCAGAAAAAGGCACAAGTTCCTGGGTCCCTGTCATCTATATGGGCTATCTGGAGGAAGTTCCTGGTTCCTGACTTACACCTTTTGCCTGGCCTCCTCCGGGTCTTTTGGAGAGTGAATCAGTGGATAGAAAGTCTCTATTTCAGTCTTTCATTTAATCTCTCACTCTACCATTCAAATAAAGAATAAATATTTTTTTAAGTTCAGAGACATGAAACGTCATGTACAAGATCACACAGAAAGTTAAAGCATCAATTAGGATTATGGCTCAGGTATTTCTGAATCCTGAAACTCCAAGAAGTTGCTTGTCTCATAGGGTTTAAGGAGATTTAACTGTTCCTATCCAATCCACTATACTCAACCTCTAAAGTAGACCTGAAAACTCTGAAGAACCTTGACTTTTATGCAGTATTTTTTGGACTTTCTGCTTCTTGTCATCACTACCTCTCTAGCAGATCAACTACATCTTTTAAACACTTAATTTCACGCTGTCTTAAATACACTCTACTTTTCAGTGTCTCTTTAATCTACAGCGAAGACTGTGATCACCTCTGGATCCAGATCAGGTGGGTCTCATTTACTTCTACAGCTTATCAATGTACCAGGAACTGAGTCATGTCTGTTTACATCCATATATTTCTTTATTTGAATTCTATAGGGAAGATGAATTTTTGTCTTTCAATGCCACTTATCTTCCTAAGGATTTGCAAACTTAATGTGACACCTTGAAAGAAATATTGGAATGGGTTCTTAAAAGAGTAGTAAGAGTTTATAAGCAGAGAAAGAAAAGGAAGGAATCAAAACAAGGAAAGACTTGGAGGACTTTGGAAAAGCATTATGTATTCTAATGAGTGGCCCCTACACTTTTAAAACATCTTTTAAAATTTTTTTCTTGCTACCCATTTTCTTATCCTTTTTCTGAATTTTTAGTTTCACTTTTATTAAAGAAGTGAATTAGAAACATATGAGCACAAGAAATTCCTTGTCATTACTAACGACTAATATCTTAGCAGTTGGTACTCTTTGTAAAGGGGTCCCAGAGAGACTAGAGAGCTTGTTAGGTGAGACTCAAGCTCCATAGGAGAAAAGATTGCAGTGAGATCAGACTCACCCATGCCTCAGCCTGTTGCAGTATGCTGACAGGCTTAATCCTACAAATTGCCACGAAATACCCAGTCAATAGCATCACCTGAAAGGAAAAGGCATGATGGATTATAAAGGGACTCAAGTAGAAAGACCAAGGGAGAATTTTCACACTGGGTAATTCTAATATGCTGAGGTTTTTGAATTCTGTTTGGCAGTGCCCTGGTCCATTGCCATATTTCAAAAATATCTTATGCATTACTAAATGCATCCAGTGGCCTAAATCAGAACTCAAAAGATAGGATTCTTTTCCATTGGTTCCAATGGAAGACAGGGATGGAAACAGAACCAACCCAGCAATTGCAACCACCAGCTGATTGGGGCAATGGACTGGGCCAGGCCCTATACTTGCTAGTACATACAAGAATCTGGTCTGGGAACACCTCAGACAAAGTTTCTTTGGGGATCCCCCCAATCGAACTTCTGGACTCAGAACCCTAACCATCAAAACACAGAGGACAGAACAAGTCAATCAACCACCTCAGCTATATGTTGGCAGTGAAAAACGGGGCAAATGGAGACTCTATGATGGACTACGTCAATCAGTGGATTCTTCAACAACCTCATTGTGCTTGGAGTGGCGAGAGTGGCAGCAATTCAGAACTGTTGAACTATCAAAACCATTTGAGCAAGAGCCTCGGAGCATGCCCCACATCAGGGACCTGGGGTGGATGAGAGACTGGGTGGGGCTTCTCCCTTAAAATCCCCTTTTACATCAGATATATTAAGGAAACAATACAGAACTAATTGTCTTGCCCATCTCCCTGTAGCACTTGAACCTGTTTAACCTAATTATGTAAAGATTGTCAAAAAATAAATAACTAATTTAAAAAGATAGGATTCTTTTGTCTTTTCAAAAAATAATATAACGACAATAAAAACCAACTGAAAATCTGTTTTTTATCTATAAAAATAAAATAGATGTACACTATCATTTAAAATTGTCAACACTTTGCAAATCAGATTTTCACTTCTTTCCTAATTCTCAACATTACCATTTTACAAATAACATTTCTGAATTTTTAAAGTTCAAATTTAATTTGCTAAAGGGCACACAGTTAGGAGATGGCACATACAGATTCCAAACACTCATCTGGTCAGTACTAATGATTTTGCTGCATCTGCTTTATCACGTTGTCTTTTACCAAGAGTTCCTACATTGCCTAATGTTTTAAATGGTCTGCAGGTATCCGCAATGAATACATAGAAAAGCAACAGAATTGCCAAACTCCAAAAGCCATTATTTCAGAAGAGATAATGATTGAGCCGAATTCTAAAGAAACAGGATGTACTCAGTGATACATGGAGAACAAAGTCAAAGCAAATTGCCAATGTGTGAACCTCTGTGCTTCATTCTGCATCCCCAACATTCTGCAGTAATAACGTCATCACCAGTATGGCCAGATGAAGAGGTCAGGCCATAACAGGTGAATTAGGTCATAAGGAATCTACTCTAACAAATGGGATTTATGTTCTTAATAACGAAGCTTAGGAGGCACAGCGGACATTCTAATACCTTGATCTTGGATTTCCGAGCCACCGAAACTATGAACAATAATTTTCTCTCATTAAACATAATCCTGTCCTAAGGCATTTTGTTATAACCAGGTATAGACCAAGATATAAACCAAAACCACTTCAAATACAGACTAATACATGATTCACAGTCTGCTTGGAAACAGATGGTAAACTCAAAGAAAATAAACCAGCAGAGCTTAAAAATGGATCTTGAAGAATTCCTAAGATACATATATTTGGTCATTTGACGGTATTCCATAGAGCCTGAACCTTGTATTTAGTTTTTCTAATTTTATTTGGTCCATTTCCAAAGATCTGTCTTCTAGCATAGATATAAATATGTATTTTTTTCTTTGCTACATCAAAGAGTCTGGTGAGGTTTTCCACTGTACCTTTTATTTGACACTTTGTTCTTTATACTTTTTGCTTGTTGGATTCTACATGTAGCACAGTATTAAACCTGGGATTATACACTAACTGAAATGTTATCACAAAAAGATAAAGAAAGGGAAAAAGGAAGAAAAGAAAGGAGGAAGTAACCTTATGTTCTTAGAATTATATCGTTGAAATTAATGAAATCTGCTCTCCTCATATTAATAAAGATATTTTGACATGAGTGTATTTACCAGTATGTTAACAAAGTGGACAATACAACCAGTGATGATGAAAAACTCTAATATTAATACTGCTAGTATTAGCAGTACTAGCAACAGGAGAAAGATGTTATCTTTTTCCCATAAAGCTTGAGGCTCACCTAAGACTCTCTAAGCTTTGGGGCACATGTAGTGAGACAGACTACCAAAACTTGGACAAAGGTAGCTTAGTTAAGAGGGGAAAAATAAAAATGCCAAACTCTTTATTTCTCCACTTTGTGATCTTCTGCCAGTATTCCCTTTGCTGCTCAACTAGAAGCCAGAATATAAGCTAATATACTAATTTACTCTTTTTTAAAAATATTTTATTATTGCTATCATTTTATGATACAGCTCCATATTCCCTTATCCCCTCCCCGCAACAAAGTTCCTCTATATCATTACTAACATATAGTTCTTCATACTCAGTCATATGTCCATCATTGCGGGCTTGGACAATTACATAGAGTCCAGAATCCTAAAGCCAAGATATAGTAAACAGTTTCATTGTAAGTCCATCCTTGTCTGGAAGCAGAACTGCATACCACATTGCATCCTCACATCTGGATGTTAGTCTCCATTTCACAGATACTGTACACCCCCTTAAATGAAAAGTCATGATGCAAAATTAACAATAGAAAGAAAAATAGAAATTTATAAAGCCATGACGTTAAATGACATGTTACTAGATATGACAGTCTCCATTACACTACTACTGTACATCCCCTTAAATGAAAAGCCATGAAACAAAATCAACAATAGAAAGAAAAATAGAAATTTACAATGCCATGAAGTTAAATGACATGTTACTAGATATGGCAGTCTCCATAAACAGCTACTATACATCCCCTTAAATGAAGAGCCACAAAACAAAATCAACATCCGGGAGAAAAAAGAAATTAAAACACCAAGAAGTTAAATAACATGCTATCAAATGACTAATGTGTAGCTGAAGAAATGAAAATCAAGAACCTTCTTGAAGAAAATGATGCCACTACATGATCCACAAGTCACTGAATGATTTAATCAGAAGAAAGTGTTTGAAGAGAAACAACAAAATCCATGTGATACAGTTACCACTGATCCTTGTTGGTGAAGTGTGTCTCCTCTAGATAATAAACAGATGGATTTTGTTTTTTAATCCAGTCTACTAATCTATGACATTTGATTGAGCTTAAGCCATTTACGTTCAGAGTTTAATATACATGGGTGGTACTTTGGTCCTGTCATTTTAAGAATGGGTTGTTCATTGGTTTAGTCTTCTGATGTCATTTTACTGGGAAGTTCTTCCCGTTTGCCCTTGGTTTTGGTGGGTGCTATTCCTCTTCTCTGCCAAGAGCACATCTTGAAGTATCATTTGTAGGGCAGGTTTGAAAGAGGCAAATTCTTTTAACTTTTCTTTACTGTGGAAGAATTTTATTTCATTTTCAAAGATGAAAGAAAGCTTTGCTGGATATGTTATCCTAGGCTGACCATTTTTTTCTTTTAGAATCTGGAATATGTCACTGCATTCTCTTCTTGCCTGTAGAGTTTCCTGTGAGAGATCACCTGTGAGCTTAATTGGCATACCTTTATATGTCACTTGTTTTTTTTCACGTGCACATTTAAGGATCTTTTCCTTATGTTCAATTGAAGAGAGCTTGATGATCATATGTCGTGGTGAAGATTGCTTTTGATCAAGCCTGTTGGGAGTTCTGTGCCCTTCCTGGAACTTGTTTCCCAATTCTTTCTCCAGATTAGGGAAATTTTCCTTTATTATCTCATTAAATACATTTGCAAACTCAGCTTCTCTTTCTGCACCTTCTGGCACTCCCATAACTCTTATATTTGGCCTCTTAATAATGTCTTTCAATTCTTGAATACTTTTTTTGGCCTGATCCAGCTCTGCTTCCAGCTTTTTGTTTGCTTCCCCCTGATGACAGGAAATACCTTCCAATTCTGAGATTCTTCCTTCTGCTTTCTTCATTCTATTTTGGAGACTCTCCACTGTACTCTTAATTTGCTCTACTGTGTTCTTAATTTCTGATATACCAGCCTTGATTTGCTTTATTGCTTCCTTAAATTCTTTGAACTCTTGCATGAGCTTCTCATTTTTGATCAGAATCTTTAAAATGAGTCTTATGGATTCTTTGTCCCACATTTTCTCGATGTCTTCCTCAGTTAACTCTGAGGTTGGCATAGGGTTTTGCTTCTTTGCAGGGAAGTTTTCAGTAATATTCATTGTGCCTTTGTCTCTTCTTTTGCTCTTGATCATTGCTCTTCTGGTTAGCAGAGTCTTCTCCTTGGGGCAGGTTTCTAAGCTATGTCACCCACAGGTCTACAATGCGATTTTACTTATTGCGGTTGGTACAAACTTTTTTCTTGCAGCCACTTGTGCCACAACCTCCAGCGAGTTCCAGGTCTGGGTTCTTCTATCAGATTTCCACCATGGTCTCCATAGCCCCAGCTCTTGGCTCACTACTCTTCACCTCTTGTGATACCGTGCTGAGGCTGCACTGTTGTCTCTGCAACCTTTCTCCCACTTCCGGTTGGAGCAGGTCCCAGGATTAGAGAGACACCAGGTGTCCTGTATAATTAGGTTGTTGGTGGCGCTGATCTTGTCGGAACCTGTTGGACGTTAGGTCTGGGTGCCACACGGACCTATTTTGACTGGTACGCTGTCACAGTCAGTATTAATATCCTGCAGAACCAGTACAATCATGGATCTCAGCAAGTTCTCGCGAGATCAGCACATGCACAGTTCACTGTTGTCCCCTGCAGTCCTAAAGCTATTGCCACAGTGCCCAATATGGCGCCTGGTATACAACCACTACAGTTCTTGATCTGCTGGCCGTCAGATCCGAGGGCTATCCAGAGCTGCCCTGAGTGGAACTCGTAGAATGCCACGTTGTTGCAGTTCACTGAGACAGAAATGAGCTCACTCCCAGCTCAGCGCATGCTCCGTCCCTTTCCTTGCCCTTTCCTCCTTATGCAAAATGGCGCTCAATTCAGCTCTAAGGGGCTGACTGGACTGTAAATCCATTCTGTTCTCGCACTGCCCATCTGAGATCTGCTGCTCTGTCTCTGCTCCTGGTCAAATCAAATGGACCAGCAAGACGGACAGTTCTTTGTCTGGGTTCACCACCCGAGCTCCCAGTGAAAGTCCCTTCCCACCTGGTTGCTGGTGGAGTTCCGGCTGCTGTGGAGTTCAGATCGCCGTGCTGGAGTATCATTCTCTGCAATGCCACAGCCTTGTGTCTGCTGCTTTCCTGTGTCGGTCAGTCTCCCTGCTGTTGTTCTATCCCTTCCTATTTCCTGAAATATGTCCTCTCTACTTCATCTTGATTAAATGTTTTTCCATCTGTATAAACGTGTCCTTACCCTATTCCGCCATCTTGATTCTCCCTAATTTACTCTTTAAAAGTCAACCTGCTGGGGCACTCAGTAGAGGAGCAAAAAGAAGACAAAAAAGTGATAGTGTCTATAGAGGGGCAAATGGAAATATTCAGAACATTGTGAATGGGTCAATGAGTCTTTAATTATGAAGTATATTGTTAGAGGTAAATCATTGTCATCAGGAAAACACCATGATTACAAAGCTGAATCATTTATAGTTAGGTGAATGAATCCAGATAAGGATTAGAAGGTAATCTAAAACAGAAAGACAAGATATGGCTCAAATCAAATAATTTCACTTTGCTTTTGTGTAAAAATTCCCAAAAAATTCTTTCAAAAATATGTTGAGCCATTTTAAACTGTGGAATGCAATGATCATTTTACCAGTTACTTTCCAATATATTTTATTAATAATTTTTCAGTGTGCAAAGCAAATGTCAGAAAAACCACTATCTCTGAGGTAAAAAGCCCAGAGAGTTAAACTACTGTGCAAAATGAGATTTTTTATGGGCTAACAAACTTATTTCAGTCTTCTGAACTTCTTCAGAAATTATGCAAATGAATAAGAAATGTGTCTCGGGGATCCAGCACAGTAGCCTAGCAACTAAAGTCATCACCTTGGACGCGCTGCGGATCCCATATGAGCACCAGTTCTAATCCCAGCAGAACTACTTCAAATCCAGCTCCCTGCTTGTGGCCTGGGAAAGCAATCAAGGACGGCCCAAAGCTTTGGGACCCTGCACCTGTGTGGGAGACTCTGAAGAGGCTCCTGGCTCCTAGCTTCGGATCAGATCAGCTCCAGCCGTTGCGGCCACTTGGGGAGTGAATCAGCAGACAAAAGATCTTCCTCTCTGTCTCTCCTCTTCTCTGTATATCTGCATTTCCAATAGAAGTAAATAAATCTTTTAAAAAATCTGTCTTGGTTGCCAATGTGTGAGAGAGTGTGTGTTTGTGTGTGTGTTCATATTGCATACAGTGATTTAATCACTTCATTCAATATTTGGCACATACTTATTTGAAAGGCTTTATGCAGAGTAATGGCAATTCAAAATATTTTTTAAAATATTCACTGCTGGAAGCTTACAGGCATACACAATTATTGCTATTTCTCTACTGTGCTGATCCTATATGCACTTAATTAGACAGAAAAGAAGTAAAGTTTATTTCTGTTATTATTTTTATAATATTTACTACTGGAAAATCAAATAACAGAGTAGGTATTTATCTGTGCAATGAATGAAAAAATAGGAAAAAATGCAGCAGAATCACAGCATGTGAGAAATGGAAGAAGTTACCACATTATTTAAAGCGTGCTCCTTTTGTTTCTGCTCTTTCATAGAAGAACTTTCTTTAATATGATCTTGACTGTCTCCCACACATTTTGGTAAGAGTGGTATTCAAATATATATACAGAATGGCACACACACTACAAATCCATAGCTTAACAATAGCACACCTGAATCGTCAGCCCTCTTTCAAGAAACACAATGTCACTAGCATTCCAGGAGACTATCTAAGAATTACTTCTCTGCCAAGGATAACCAATATACTGACTTTTTTTCTTACCCACTTTAAAAAAAGATTTATTTATTTTTATTGCAAAGCCAGATATATATAGAGGAGGAGAGACAGAAAGGAAGATGTTCCATCCGATGGTTCACTTCCCAAGTGATTGCAATGCTCGGAGCTGAGCCTATCTGAAGCCAGGAACCAGGAACTCCTCTGGGTCTCCCACATGGGTGCAGGGTCCCAAGGTTCCAGACCATCCTCAACCACGTTCCCAGGCCACAAGCAGGGAGCTGGATAGGCAGTGGGGCCATCGGGATATGAACTGCAACTGATATGGGATCCTGGTATATTCAAGGTGAGGATTTTAGCTGCTAGACTACTGTGGTGGGCCCTAATATCACCCATTTTTGTATCTTGATTACATATTCAAAAATTATATGAAAACACTTTTTTGTTTCATTCTTATATGCTTTTTTCCCCCAACTTCATTTTTTTTTTTTTATTACATTTCATTTTGTGACACAGTTTCATAGGCTCTGGGATTCCCTCAACCCCTCCCCGTTCCCTCCCCGTCATGGTGGATTCCTCCACCTTATTGCAGTATTACAGTTCAAATCCAGTCAAGATTCTTTCATTGCATGCATATACCATTCATAGAGTACAGCATCTTATTGTTCAGATAAATTCAACAGTTTCTTGGGGAGACCATCTCTGGTCTGAAGGCAGAGCTGGCAGAATACCATTCCAGTCAATTAAAAGCCCCAACATACCATCAACAACAATTTACAACATTATGGAGTTAATTGACATGGTACTGAGTAACCAATATATTTAAAAATGCAGGTTCTTCACCACATCCTGTGACTACTTCATTGACATTTCAATTTTAGTTTATAAACAACTGGCTTTTATACACCTTAAAATGGCTATAGAGAACTATCCAGCTGTCTCCTGTCTATTTTCATTTTACTATTTAGCAGTTATAGTTTTGAAGCATAATTTTTACTGAACTTGGCAGATTTTAGGGTAGTCCAAACTGGTTTATAACTCTAACAACGCATATATCAATAGTTGAGGTGTAGAATAGTTTTGGGAGGGGTGTGCAGAGAAATCTCCAATGCCTTAGTGGGGAGTAACTTATTTTTGTGTCCTATCTAGTAAGGTACCATATATTGACATTTAGTATTATAGATTAGATTTTCTGTCATAATCATATATGAATGGGAGCATTGTCGGGCCCTTTTCCACATTATTTTTATGAGATTCTTCCATATTGTTTCATTCAGTTATAGTTTATTCACTCTCTGTATTGTATGGTATTTCGTAACCTAAACAAAGTATCGATATTATTATTTCTAGTAATACAAACATTTTTCATAGTCTGATTATGATAACATGTAATTGGGAATATTTACATATCATTTTGCAGAATGCATACTTTTCTATAATGCAAAAATGAGCATTATTTAAAAGAGCAAGATATATGTATATGTATTCTTTCTGATAGTACCTTGCAGAATTTTATTCCACAAACTCATTCAAGCTTAGTAACTTTCTCCTGGAAGTACTTTCTGATCATTCCAGTAAACTAATCTCCCTTCCTCTATGCTACCACATTATACATATGTTTCTTTGTCCACCTCTAATATGTAAGTGCCAGAAGAGCAGAAATCATGCCTTATTCATACTAGTGTTTCTTAAAAATTATCAAAATATGCATTTCAAAATTAGTGTGCGTCTGTCTGTCTGTCTGTTACAGAAAGAGAGGCCTTCCATCTGCTCCTCTCCTCTGGGTATGTTGTCTACCAATGATCCAAAAATCCAGTCCTGGAATCTAGAGCAGAAAAATGACATCCATGTAGACTACTTCAGGGAAAATCCTCCAGAAAAGGCTTCCTGTGGTTTACTCCCTTTTATGTAGTCTCTTAATCATTACTCTCATGAAGAGAAATTATAATTGTATGCAAGAACGTAAGGAAAATTAAAACTTGGAAGGATTAATTGCCATGGTGGAAAATACCCAACACATCATAACTGAGATTGGAGTCAAGATCTCATACCACCTAATTCATCAAACTTTTTATGACATTACACTTCTTATCTTAAAGATCTTACTCTGGGGCCCAGTACAGTAGACTAGTGGCTAAAATACTTGCCTTGTACCAGAAATGGGCCCTGGTTCTAATCCCGGCAGCTCCACTTCCCATCCAGCTCCCTGCTTGTGGCCTGGAAAAGCAGTTGAGGATGACCCAGAGCCTTGAGACCCTGCACCTGCATGGGAGACCTGGATGAGGCTCCTGGCTCCTGGCTTCAGAATGACACAGCTCCAGCTGTTGCAGTCACTTGTGGAGTGAATCATTGGATGGAAGCTCTTCCTCCCTGATTCTCCTCCTCACTGTATATCTGGCTTTGCAATAAAAATAAATAAATCTTTAAAAAGAAAGATCTTATTCTGTCAATAAATCTACAAGGGAAGTTTAGTTATCTTTTCTTTCAAAAAAGAATGTCAGAATGGCAGGCCTTTTAAATCTGACAGACGAATAGATTGATGTTAAGGCCAGGGAACTTCTAGCTTGGGACAGAAAGTACAGCTAATGTAGATATTAAACTTAGTTACAAATATTCACAAGATAAAATAGGTTTAAAAGAGCTTTGGGCAAAATCTCTTAAGTTCACAGAACGAAATTTCCCAAATGTTCTAGAGATGGTCTCCACATACAAAACATAAAAAGTGTTGAGAAATATTGAATGCATAGTATCTGATTTTAGAGGATTATACAGACATGAAGAGATGAAACAGATGTCAGATACACTGTGACAGTTTGCAGTTACACCTGATGTTAGTGAACTCTGTCAAATCATATTCTTATACAAAGATCTATACTGAATTTTATAAAGCACCAAGGCAAATACACTGAGAAAGAAATGAGAAATGAAAGAGTCAGGCATAGTCAAACACCGAGTATGAGTACAATTCACAAGGAAAGAGTACATAAATCATTTGGCTTTTCTCCAGAACAATTAGTATCTTTTTGAAAATTATTGAAAATATTTAAACACAAATCATTAAAATCAACAAATGGGGCTCAGCGTGGTGACCTTGTAGTTAAAGTCTTCACTTGAGCGCCAGGATCCTATATGGGCGCCGGTTCTAATCCCGGCCTCCCAGCTTCCCATCCAGCTCCCTATTTGTGGCCTGGGAAAGCAGCTGAGGATGGGCCAAAGCCTTGGGACTCTGCACCCAAGTGGGAGACCTGGAAGAAGTTCCTGGCTGCTAATTTTGGATTGACTCAGTTTTGGCCATTGTGGTCACTTGGGAAGTGAATCATCAGATGGAAGATCTTCCTTTTTGTCTCTCCTGTCTGTATATCTGACTTAGCAATAAAAATAAATAAATCTTTTTTAAAAATCAACAAACAGTTTTCAATATTACTTACATGGAAACAACTGTGCAAGATGCCAGAAATATAGAAGTTTTGTCATGACACATTCTTGATATTAAAGCTTTAGTGACACCTTACTTACTTACAAAAAAAAGCTCCCACATTTTACTTGTGCACTCATAAATTGGCTACAGCCAATTTTCCCTATCTCACTGATTATATATTCTATTTTCTCTTTAAAATTGAATCATTAACTTTCAATTGCACGCCTCAAGTTATCCTATTTCACTGCCTTGTGTCCTGTTTGTCTAGAGTAATAAATAGCATGAGAGGCAAATACTTAAAGTACTATCATGTGCCAGGCAAAGAGCCACATGTTTGACATAATCATATCACTTGATCTTCACACCAATTCCTTTACTCAAATATTTATTTATTTATTTATTTTTATTTGAAAGGCAGAGTTCATAGGGAGGAGAGACATACAAAGAAAGAGACAGCGATTTTTCCATTCACTGGCTCACTCCCCAAATGGCCACAATAGCTGAAGCTAAGATGATCATGGCCCAGGAGCCCAGAGCTTTGTCTAGGTCTCCCACATGGACTCAGGACCTCAAGGCTGAGTCATAATTTTCACTGTCTCAGTCCATAAGCAGGCAGCTGGATCTGAAGTGGCAGCAGTCAGGACATGAACCATCACCCATACATGATGCTGGTACTTCAAAGAAAAGGATTAGTCAGCCTTCTAAGCCATCATGCTGGTCCCACACATCAGGTAGCTTATATTTAGGCCAGATATCTGACTCTGGCATCCAATAAAACTTCTTTTATCAAGAATCTTATATCTTCCACATTCATAAGCCTATAAGCAGTCTCTCTTTCTCAACGTTTGTCCTTGTAGTGGAACAGGTCATAGTAAATCAACCTTTCCTGCTTGTAAAATTTTCCCCACTTGCTTCGAGTGAAGTACAGTGTTTGGGTTTTCTCCTGGCTGCATGATCTGCTCCTACTCAACAAGCATTTGGTTGACAAATCTATGTACTTTATCTCTAGATGTCTTCTCCTGAGCTCATCACATCAATATTAGTCACAGAAAGTAACATTACTAGATACAACACCAGCCTCTCAAATTTCATTACTACATAACCTTTTAAAAAACATAAGTTTGCTCAGATGCTATTTTCACATACACACATATGAGGAACAATATAACTGTCAAACAGGGAAAGGACTAAGCAAAATTAGGAATATAAATGACCCAGTCAAATTCAGATGAATCATAGGCACACATCAAATATTAGTTCCCCTCCCTCTAAATTTAGTAGTAGAATACATACATACTTAAGAATAATTTCAATCATTTTAATTGACCAAAATAACTGATTGTTGTCTCGAGGTCAGTTGGGTTATTTTCAGTATTAGAGAAATGTTAGTCCAAACCTCTCGAACTAATCAGATTTACATACATAGCTTGTTAATAATTTTGACAAAGTAGTATTGTCCAGACTATTCAAACTAGTCCTGTAACACCAAAACCATGTCTTTTGCAGTAAAATACCTACAGTGTGTGCTGCCTGTTCCCAAAGCATGCCAACTCATATCAATAACACACCATTTCATTTCTGTACCCATGTAGGTGCCTCCAAGCATCCAGGGATGGTGTATTGCCCTTCCTCTGTGTTGTAGCACATAACCAGCCCTACACATGGTACGTGCAGTGTGTTACAGAGTTGGGAGGTTCTTTCCTTCCCCCACCTTTATCACTACACAACAGCTAAGAGGACAGGGATTTGAAAGCTTTAAATAAAAGGCAAGTCACTATTCCCTTCAGCTTCCATAATCTCTTTATCCTCCTGTCACATTCTCACCAAAATATCTATTTGAAGAAATATTGTAAATACACTCAGAGGCATTGTTACGTCCAAGTTCCACTGAACCTCCAGGATATGAAGGATTGATTTTACTTATTATTTTACTCACTGAGGCAATGTCAAGTTTGACTCCTCTAACTAATATTGTGATTCTAGTAGTCTCTCTTTTTTAGCTATAAGCTTTTAAAGTATCCTTAACCTACCACTACATATGCACACAAACATGCATAAATAAAAAAGATCTCATGCTTTGGAATGAAAAAAATAATCTTGACTATGCAATCACTAGCTATAAGAACAAATGAATCTCTATTTGTGTTTAATTTTAGTATAGAAAATAATGCGTGTACTTTGCAGGGTTATGTAATGATCAAATGAGGAAAAAAATCATGGAGAAGTATGTATACCAAATAGTGCCACAAGTAGAAATCCACGACCCATCCCCACCAAAAAAAGGAAGACATTAAGTTTGCTATCATGCTCAGGTTATTCCCTTTATTTTGGATGACCATGTATCCTCCACTCTATAAAGCCTTATTTATCTCCAATCCAGCTCAAGAGCAGTTTCCTTTTTGATTGTTTTCCGCTCAAACTCCTGCTCCCTCTCCACTCTGTTTCTCTAGGGCATTTCAGGTCAGTTACAGACTGGCAAGAAATAACCATATATTCTCTTGTTCTTAAAAATCAAATTACACTGCTGATGTAATTATTGAAGGATATAGATACTTAGCTAAAGTGCAGGGACCACTCATGGCGGGAGCAAAATATTCAATATGTCATTTTCAGCATTTAGCTCTTGGTTTCCTAAGGAGTCATGTAGCTGCTAGTGATAACTCCACAAAGATTCTCCAAAAACGCTTGGCCCTGAATTAGAAAACATACAAATTCTTGCTGTCTTGTATTCCTCTGTCCTTTTTATATTCCTAGCTTGTAAAACCATTTTTTATGAATTTACATTAAAAATATAAGTACTTAAATAAGAAAGAAAACTTTGACAAATATGAAGATTCCTTGATTTTAGAAACAAACTTGATTTCAGAAAACTGAGTCTAGGCTTACAAGTCTTTCCTACAAATTTATTTATTGAATTTTTATTGTTCATGATACACTCCATAGGCTCAGGGGTTTCCTCTTCCATCATTAACTATATTTTATTTATATCAAGTGTTTGTAAACACCTCTTCTGGAGTATTTTAATGCCTTCACTGAGCTACCTTTTGCCAGCATATTCACTGATACAGTAACAACAGGTAGATTAAATTTTGAATGATAATAGAGAACTGCCTCCACTTTACAAGATTCTTTTGCCTATGTGGTTCTGCTACTAAGTTTGTGTCGAAGACTTGATCTATAAATCCATTGCCCTTGAATATTCCAACGAAATTCGGTGGTCTCATGACAATCTGACAAACCTAAAATACAATGCTGCCAAAATGACAGTGCAATTGTTTATATGATATACGTAACTGTCAACTGGCTGGATTGTGAGTTTCAAGGATAAAGACTAGACTATCAGATTCCTATA
Source organism: Ochotona princeps (assembly GCF_030435755.1). NCBI lineage: Eukaryota > Metazoa > Chordata > Mammalia > Lagomorpha > Ochotonidae > Ochotona > Ochotona princeps. Next base: position 39,471,389 of record NC_080833.1, read on the forward strand.
CTTGTGCAAGGCCTAACGCATCGTACCATTGTTGATTTGAAAAAAAAAAAAAAAAAAAAAAAGCTTTGCCACCAGACAGATTTAATGATAGTCTCTGCCCAGTCACTGATTGTGGAATTTTGGGTAAGTTGAGTTACTCAAGTACTCTGAGGCTCATTTCCTCAGCTGCAGGAAAAAAAGAGTAATGGTGGAACTTTGCTTTCATACGACTATGAATACCGTGTTGGGGCAGGTAGGCGGCAGCAGAAGAGAAGAGGATGTCTAAGTGACTAAAAGCTCTTCGCACTGTAACAACCACATCAGAAGCATCAATAAAGGTAAGCCATTTTTAATGGTCATTATTGATATTACCATTATAATTAAACACTTAATAAATATGTGTTGAACATTTGTTCTTCAAAAGAAAACAGTACCCTTTTAAAGATTATGGCAAGCATTAAATTAAAGCACCTAAAATAATCTAACATAGTGCTGGCACATAGTAAATGCCGTAAATTGTTAGCACTTTATTTCTTTATACAATAAAAAGGCTAAGAGGTCCTCACAAGGCAACATACTAGGTACTGTGCTGAAACAGAATACCACTAGTTATCTATCTATCCATGTCTCTTCTCCTCCTTTTTAGTAACGCAGCCCTGATTTTGCTGGGTTAGCTAAAACACAAATCAATTTTACAGAAAGTTATAGCCATTCAAATGTATGAGAAAGTCATTTTGTAAAATGTCAGGGTTAAATCCCATCAACAGCTAATGGATCCTTTCTGCTGCCTGAAATTGGAACTGAATGGCTAGAACTGCTCCATCTGCTCTTATCCATCTACCCTCAAGCTTCAAGAGCTATGAATGGCAGAACAGAAAAGCAAAAAGAACCTGAAATCCTTATGATTTTAAGAAGCAACCTTAGCAGGTATGAAATGCACAGTTCAGACTTCTGTTTTATTTAATGTGATAAGAAAAGAAATCTTACATTGGTTAAACAACTATTTCTGGCTTTCTGCTATACGAAGGCAATCCCTATCTGGAATAACATATTTGCCTTCAGCCAAGCTATAGAAAGAATCAGACATTTTCTTCCTTCCCCCATGTTTGTATTCCCAAAGAATGAAAGAGTATCTTGGTACTGTGGTACAGTCCACTAGTTTCACAGAGAAGGAGCCCACTGCTGCCGGTATGGGTCACATCTTATAAAATCCAGTCTGTTTCTACTTCACTAATTATTTACCACTCTTCCCTTAAGTACTATGGCCTTCACCATCCAAGTGACATCATTTTAAAATATTTTCTGTTCTTTGCAAGGTCTCTCTCATGTCATTTTTTTAAGAAAAAGATTTTATTTTATTTTTAAAGAGTTAGAGAGAAAGGTGGGGGAGAAAGAGAATCTTCCCTCTGCTGGTTCACTTCCCAAATACAGCCAGAGCTGAGTCAGTTTGAAGCTGGGAGCCTGGAGCTTCTTGTGGGTCTCCCATATAGGCATAAAGACCTAAGGCCATGGACCATCTTCCACTGCTTTTTCAAGCCATTAGCACAGAGTTGGAGTAGCTAGGACTAGAACCAGTGGCCGTTTGAAATCCCAGCACCGCAGGCAGAGTATTAGCTTGCTGTGGCACCACACTAGCCCCTCTCTCACATAATCTCAAAAAAAATGATAAACTTTTGCGTAGTAAGGAAGTCAAAAAGACCAACATACTAAATCCTGGCTCTAGATGTACTAACTGTGCAACTTTTGTTTCTTCATTGGTAAATTAGAATAAATATTACCTCGAATTACATGTGGAAAGTGCATGAGACAATATGTGTACATCAAAAAACATGTAACAAAGTGGTTCCCATAGAATAAGTATTTACTAAATGTTAGCTTCTTTCCTTCTCTGATAAACATTCTCAAAATCAGTTGAACTCAGAATTTGCAAACAAAACGGATCCCCCAAAGTTGCTTTTATGACAACACCGACTCTTCAGACTGATGTTACCACTCCTCCTAGCAAAGCAATGTTTGGCAGACATGCTTACTGAAGACGCACACAGCATGATGCCGGGGAGGCCTCCGAAGGATCTTGCTGAAATTCTCTGAACATGTTTAGGCATTAGAGCACTCTTACTGGATCCCATGGAGCACAAATCATCTTGCCCAAATCCTTTAGGAAGCTAATAGTTTATTATGAATGTAGCTTTAGGCAGCTGAGATTCCAGAAGAAAGAGAATCTACATCACCTCTCCCATTGCCTGAAGAAATCATGTATTGTGATGAAAAGAGTTTTGTCCTTTTTGTTCAAATTGCTTTGTCTATTCAGGGACTTTATTTCCTGCTTTTCCTAGTGTCCTGAAAAGTCACTGTATGTTATTTCTGATTACGTTCAGTCTGTTGATTGCTTTGTGTTGTATGGACTTTTTAACAATATTAAGTTTTCTACTCCACGAACATAGGAGGTTTTTGTATTTGAGGGGTGGGAGAGCTGTTCAATTTCACCCATCATTGTTCTTTAATTTCCACAGTAGAAATCTTTCATTTCCTTGGTTAAACTCATTGCCACATATTTTATTCTTTTTGCAGCTGTTGTCAAGAGGGAACTGTTTTCATAATTTCTTTCTCAGCAAGTATCTCATTGATGTATAACAGCACTAATACTTTTTCATGCTGAATATGTATCCTGCAACTTTAGTTAGTGGAATATTTAGGACTTTCTATGTATAGAATCCATTTTTCTGAAAATAGGATCATTTGAATTCCTTCCTTCTTATTTGTGTGTGTGTGTTTTTCTTATTTCTTTGTATTACCAAATTCCTACAGTAACCAATATGCTTAGTGAAACAAGCCAGTTCAAAAGAAGACAAACATGATTGATATGCTTTCTCTAATATGTGGCAGCTAATATACAAAACATTATAAGAATGAAATGGTCACTCAATATCATTTTTGTTTTTAGTCCTTGTTTTACACTATAATGAAACTGTGAACTTCCTAATTTTGATTGTTACATACTATTATACTAGAAGATTAAGCGAGGAGCTTCTTCTGGGTTTTCCACATGGGTGCAGTTTTCCCAGGACTTTGGGCAGTCTTATACTGCTTTCCCAGGCCATAAGCAAGGAACTGAACAGGAAATGGAACAGCCGGAACACGAACTGGTACCCATATGGTATCCTGGTGCTTACAGGGGGAGGTTTAGCTAACTGAACTTGCCCATCAGGTCCCATTACATTGATTTAACCTTCACGTTTTTTATTTAATTAAATCTTCTTTTCCTTGATAAATTTAGCTAAAACTTCGTAAATCTGTTTTTTAAAAAAAAACAACTCTTCATGTCACTGAGGTTTTGTACATTTTAGGTATTTTGTACATTTCTGCTCTTATTTTTGGTACTTCCTTTTGCTAATATTGAGTATTATTGTATTTGCCTTTCTACATTCTTGAAATTTACCACTATGCTTCCTATTTGAGACCTTATTTTTAGCTTTCACAGACAGAACTTAGTATTTGTCCTTTTGCTTTATTTCACCTAAAATGATGAAACATTTTTGATGTATGTACTTAGTGCTATAAACTTACCTCTTAGTACTGCTTTTGCAATATGCCGTAAGTTATAGTATCTTGTTTCCTTTTATATTTATTTCAAATTTTTCTTTCAATTTCTTAAATAAGGCACTAGTATTTCAACAACATATTGCCCAATCTCCATGACTGTATATTTTTAAAACTGTGTCCTGTTTTTTATAGTTTTATTACTTGTAGTAAAAAGTATCATTTCAGTTTTTCTGAACTTGTTGAGACTTCTTTTGGGGCCAATCACATGATCTTTCTTGGTGAACATGCCAGGTGCTGATGAAAAGAATGTATATTCTATAGTTTAGATAAAATGTTCTGCAAATACGTTACAAACACTTTATCTATGATTTTACTTAGCTCTGACATTTCTTTGTGGATATTTTATCTAGATTATCTGTCCACTGATTTAAAAAATGGGTTGCTGAAGTTTCACCATTATTAATGCATCGTATCCTATCTTCTTTTAGGTCAAATGATAATATAAAATTGCATACAATGGCAATAAGTGCACATACACTTACAATTATTATGTCTTCTTGTTCAATTGACTGCTTGGTTATTATGCAGTGATCATATATTATAGTTTTAATCTTATCTGTTCTGTCTGAAGTTCGTATATCCATCAATGTTTGCTTTTGTTTTCCATTTGCATGGCACACCTTTCTCCATACTTTCACTTTTAGTCTACATTTATGTAATTACTGGTTAGTTGAGTTTCTTGTAGGCAGGATATTGACTCTTATTTTCTTGTCCATTCAGCTATTGTGTACCTTTAAATTGTGCTGTTTAATCCTTATACACATGCAAAGATATTGATAGGAATGGACTGGCCCTGTCATTTAAAACAAAATTTTTGCTTTAAATATTCTTGTTCTTTTCATATTTTGTTCCTATTTGTAGTTTAGTAGTTTATTGGTCAGGTTTGATTAGTTTATTTTCCTTTTCCCATATTTGCTTTTATACTGAGTTTTACACTTTTAGGTATAATTATGATGGTTATTTTTCTTTTGCTTCTGGATATAGCACTGCCTTAAGCATCTTTAGCAATGCTAGTCTGTTAGTGATAAATTCTGGCAATTCTTCTTTTTTGTTTTCTCCTTCATTCATGGAGAATAGCTTATCTGAGTGAAGTGTTTTGGTTGACAGTCTTTTGTTTTTTGTTTGTTTGTTTGTTGTCTTCAAAATTCCAAAGATGTCATTTCATTGCCTTTTGGCCTTTCAGGTTTCTGATCAGAAATCTGCCACACATCCAGCTGTGGGTCCCTTAAAGATAACTTGACAGTTTTCTCTTGCAGTTTTTTAAATTCTCTGTGCTATACTTGACTACATGATAGCCAACATGTTTTTTTGATCATGCTTATTTGGGACCTTGAGCCTCCTGTATCTTTCTCAAGAATGACAAAGTTTTCAGCTATTATTTTATTCAATATGTTTTTTATGACTTGCTTCTTTTTCTTAACCTTCAAGAATACTCTCAATTTGAATATTTGCTTGCTTAATAGTGCTTCAAAAAGTCTCGGTGGCTACTACTGATTCTTTTTTATTTTTTTTTTTAATTTTTTTTTCTGTCTGGGCTACTTTATCAACAGTCTTCCACTGAGGTACCATTTCTTTGCTGGGTATAGCCCATCAAAGCGCTTATAGTTGTATTTATTTGACTTACCAAGAATTTCATCTACAAGATTTCTATTTGGGTCTTTTTAAATATTCCCATGTGTTAACTGAATTTCTCATTCATTTCATGCATTGTTATCCTAATTTCAATAAATCATCTGCATTCTCTTCATGCTTTATTTCTGTAACCATTGTTTCCATTCTTTAGCTGGCATTCAATCAATGTCCTTTTCTTTGGATTCTGATACCAAAGAGTTGTCAGATTCTGTCAGTTTCGTAGGCTACATGGTTACAGTTGGGTACCTTACTAGAATCTCTCTGTTGCTTCAACTACTTTAATCAATGATTTCACCATGATTCAAGGTTGAAAAGCCCTTCCACCCCCAGGAACTGCTCAGAAAATGAGGTAAATAGAATATCTCATTGAGTAGTGGCTGGATACTAAATACTTAAGGTCTTACTAATCTTCTTTTGCAATTACACCACAATATACTCAGCAGCTGAAATTAGGGTAACTATTTGACTGAATTGGAGTATGCTATTTTTTAGGAGTTCCCTTTGGTTTATTCAGTGACCATACAGGAAATGAAAATGGAGATATAATAGAGATCCAAATCCTGAATTCCTGCTTCCTTTAGATCTGGGATCATCCTCATAGGCCATATATGACCAGTTACCTGTTTTTATAAACAAATCTTGATTGGAATATAGTCATTCCCAAAACTTTATAGACTAGATACAGACATGCTCAGAGTTGAATAGCTCTAACAGACATGGTATGGCCATCTTTCACTACTTCATTCTTCCCAAAAATACATTCCTTTCAGAGCTTTAATGGTGACATTAAACTTGTCACTCCTTTGACCAACATTCCAGGTGGTGATTTTATTGCTTATTTAAAGTCATGATTTGAGAAAAGATCCACTTATGAGGTTTTACTTGGTTTTCTGCAATACGGTAGTTATTATTCCACAGATCAAGGACCTTATGAAGGGAATATTGCAATAGTCATCTATATCATTCCCAGCTGAACACTTAAGAATGGGTAAATCATTTCTATGGTGTTTCATATACTTAGTAGATATACTGTGAGATGAACTGCATTTTCTGAATGGATTAATTTTAGCATTCATTATTAGTCCCTAGAAGCACTCTCTCTAATGAAGACTTAGTATTTTAGGCCATGGAATAGCAATCTCAACTCCGATGCTATACATCACAATTCTTGAGCTTTCTATATATTCCCCTCTTGGTAATGTATATCCCTCCAAATAAATGCTCATCAATTTCTTTAGAGAAGAACTGGTGATCACTGAAGAGTGCGTCAGCTATAGTGCCACAGGGTGCTACCACCAAGAAATCTGGCAATATCTTTAATCAGTGAGTTCTAGACATGAACACTGACTCAGATCCAGGAACTGAATGAGAGTTGGTGACAATTATAACGATCCTCTATTTTCTCTTTTTTCTTAGGGATGTTAAGCAGCACAATCTTTTTTGTATACCTAGTTCTTGACAGAGCTATCATGTTCTGTCAGCCATCTCCCAAAACTCTAAGACAAGCTCCATTGATTGTATGGTTCACAGATTTGGTTTGTTCTTAAAATAATTACAGTCTTCTGGCTCCTGGCTATTAAACACCACCTCTTGGCTTTTGTTATATCCATGTCCCATTATCATAAAGAACATTAAATGAGCCTGGCTCAGTTACCCCTCCTTTCAGAATCGGTGGTCTGGAAAGAGCCACTACCGAACTTCTTAGAAATGCTGATTCTCCTCTCACTAGCTTATTCCTCATATCCTTGGAGTACAGTGTGTCCAAACGGTCCTTCTGTGAAATATAATTATCTGGTAGGTCTCATAGCCTTACACAATGTATCATGCTATTGGACAGGCACCTCTCCTCAGCATTGTTGTTTTTCTTTAGTCATGTCACAGCATTCAGATATTTCACTCTCTGTGAGCTACTGATTTCTCTGGGTTTCTAACAGCAATCCTAGCAGAATCTGCCCCATTACAATGAGCCAATCACTTGTGGGTTTAAAACCCTACATCCTAAGGAAGTACACAGCAAATAAGCTAATTCTTCCATTTCCTGACTTATTTTCTAGCTTCTTTAATCAATCATCCTGAAAAATCCAATCTAATCTCTTGGCTGCTGGCAGACATGCTAATTAATTTTAGCCCCATTAGTCTTTTTTACCAACATAGCAAATCCTAGTATGCTGGGATTTAAATGTAGTTACAACCCGGTGGAAAACAAAAGGTGATGATGGTAACTCCTCCAGTGGGGCGTCTGGTACGCTGCAGGGAAGTAACTTCTACAGAGAATGAGTATCTGAGCACCAAAGTGGAGTTAGCCCTGGCAAACGATGAGTGAATTACTCCAAAAAACTCTGAGAGCTAGGAGGAAATCTGCAGAGTCATAGACTCCAAGATGCCCAGCCAGATGTCCCCATGCCATATTTAGAACCTCAGACTTTCTCATGATATCCCTGATGTAAATACAATAGATCCACTTTGATTAGGACATTTCTGATCCAAACAACCAGGTCTTTAGCCTGTTGCTCAACAGAGTCCAATCTTCCACAACAGAAACAGCTTCACTGTAGACTAACAAAGTGATCCTCTAGCACTCCCTCAACTACCGTATTTCACCTGTTATTCACTATCCTTCTCAAAGGCATCCATAATATTTAGAATAATCAGTTAATCCCTAAGTTAATATACACTGCCTTCCTTCCATCTTAAAAATGACTGAATCATTAGCATACAGGACAATCTACTTTACTGTCATATTTTCCAAGGTCATTATCAGTGAAATCTGCAATTGAGTTGCCATCATTTGCCCATCAAAGAGATCCTCTTTGCCTGCAGGGTGGTAACAGACCCTCTTTCAAAACTCTACTTATTATCAATTTGCACAGGCAATCTGAATCTCAGTGCCTACTGTTAATTTGAATTTTTTGAGAAGCATGTGCCCTGACAGGAATACATACATAGAAGACTTATTTGAATAAATGCCCATGAAACAAACCAGTCTGGAAAAAATAAATACCATATGCTTTCACTGATGTGTGGCAGCTAATATAGAATAAAAATGCATATGAATGAAATAGTCAAATTGGGAAATTTTTTTTTTTGGCTTTTTTGTTTTATTTAAATTTTTTTCATTGAAAAGTCAGAATTGCAGAGAGAAAGAGAAATATCTTCCATCCACTGATTCACTTCCCATGTGGCTGCAATGGCCGGAGCAACGCCAATCTGAAGCCAAGAGCCAGGAGCTTCTTTCAGGTCTCCCAAGTGGGTGCAGGGTCCCAGGTCTTTGTGTCATCCTCAACTACTTTCCCAAGCCACAGCAGGGAGCTGCATGGGACGTGGAACAGCCAGGACATGAACCATTGCCCATATGGGATCTAGGTGCATGCAAGATAAGAACTTTAGTTAACTAGGTTATTGAACCAGGCCAGGCCCTGTTTGTTGTTTTTAATCCATGTTTTATTCTCCTATGGAACTGTGGCCTTACTAGTTTTCACTTGTTGAATATTACATTCAGTTGTAAATTAAGACTGTGAATATAGAGCAGATCCAATTTATGTCTGCAAAAATTCATGAAGAGTAGGGAGCCAGAAAAGGTTACTGAGGACAGAAGAATGAGGGAAATATGGTTGTGTTCTTGAAACTGTATCTGTGAAATATATTAAACCTGTTATTTATCCAGGAATAAAAAAAATCATAAAAAAACTAATAGAAGGGAAATAGGCAGAGCCATTAGACCACAACGCATAGCTTGTATCTGTAAAGCGAAGGCATAACAAAGGAATGGGGAGGGAGAATCTCAGTTGTGATGTGGTTCCAAGAGTTTAAGCCAGGTCTTCAGGGACACATGACAGCCAAAGTCAAGTACTAGAAGAATCACTAAAATCAGAATCTTAGTACCACTTCCAAGCCCAGTCATTGCATGATCTCTGGATAAAAGTAGAAGTGAATCCAGAGCAGCTGAAATCTGCCAGTCAGCTGTTCCCCACAGCAGGAAATCTGAGTGATCTGTTTGCATGGCTACCACATCTGTACACCACTTAGAACTCTGAGATATTCTGACATGATTCATACCATGAAAGAATTCGGAGTGTGGTGAAAGAAATAAATATAAAATAAGATGCCAATTTGAATTAAGAGCTGAGGGAGTATGTTGAATCTTCTCAAAATAAACACTGAAATTTAATATTTTAAAGGGAATTTGGGATGACAGTGACATAAAAATACAAAACTTCCTATTCCCTTGCTACATACATCTGACTATTATTGGGGCCGAGGGTAGAATTTTCTTACCACCATACATAAGAAATAGAAAATGTTCTCAAATGCACAAGGGAGGTTTTGACATCTTAGTAAGATTTGCAAGAGAAACGGAATAGAAAATAGTTAACAAGTCAGCCTTATCCAGAGGGATGTTCATATGCCAGCAGATATCTGAGTGGTAACACACTATCTTGACCCCATGTTGGTGTCCCTGCTCCATTTCCCTTGCAGCTCCCTGCTTGTAGCCTGGGAGAGAGGCAGAGAGGGGCTCCTCAAAGCTTTGGGACCCTGCACCCATGTGGGAGACTTGGAAGAAGGTCCTGGTTTCAGATCACCTCACCTCCTGCTATTGCAGCCCTTTGGGGAGTGAACCAGCAGATAGATCTTTCTCACTGTCTCTCCTCTCTGTACATCTGCCTTTCCAACAAAAATAAATAAATCTTAAAAAAAAGAAGATAATCACATGATCGACCATTTGCTTTTTCACTTGCCCTGGGAAAACCCTCATCCACCCACAGAATCAATCAGGCAGTTCATCTTCAGTACTACTTATACAGAGAAGACATACTTATATCCTTTATTTGCCAAACAACTCAATCAAGCTAGACAGGCAATCTGGATTCTGCATCTGGGTCCACATAAATAAAGAACTGCCTCAGTTATAGTAGAAAAAAAAAAGCTTCACCATTACCTCCTCTAAACATGAGAGAATATGCAGTTATTTCCATTCTGGACTACTCAGAGTAGCTCATTTTTGCTCACTCTGGAACAATCTCAGAAAGAAACAATCTCAGAAAGACATCAAGGAAAAAGCAAAAATCCATAAACAAAATACCGAAACCAGATTTACGTTCGCCAAAAGGAAGCATATCGACCAACAAAATTGATGAAACCTGTGGTTCTCAAAGAGCAGTCCCTGGATCACCAGTGTCACATACATATTGGAACTAAAATCACATTTAGATGTATGCTTTTTAAAATCTTATTAGTCTCCAACACTAGCCTATAAGACAACAAAGCAGAAATTATTCCTATTTAATAATTTAGCCCAGATTGACATATCAGATGTGCAAAAATAGGAACAGTAGAACAATTAAAGTCCTCTTCAGAAAAACTCAAATTAGTTATAAAATAATCATATATATGACAAGGAAATCACAAGAGATCAACATAGAAATTATAAACACAAGAATACATAGGGTAAATAAAATGCTTAGTTCGAGACATAATTCCTCACAATCCTAGCATGCTAAAAGAAAAGTACTTTTTAAGGCTTTATTCGTTTACTTATAATGCAGATTGACATAAGGGGGAAAGAAGGAGAGAGATGAAAGGAGAAAAGGTGAGGAGGGGGTGTGTGGGGAGGCAGGAGGGAAAGAGGGGGAAGTTGGGAGAGTAGAGGCAGAGGGTGAGAGAGAGAGAGAGCTGTAGTGAGAGAGAGAGCCGTATTTGCTGGTACTGGCCCCAGCTCACACAAAAGCCTGGAGTTCCATCAGTGTCTCCCATGAAGGAGATAGAGCTCCAAATACTTGAGCTATCTTTCACTCATTTCCTAGGAACATTAATAGGATCAGAAGATTAGCCAGGACTAGAATCAGAACTTTAATATGATATGTGAGCATTGCTGCTGGTGTCTTAACTGACTGTGAAACAACATCAGCCCCAAGGAAAGATATTATTACATTTATTTAAATATTTTATGCAAGAAAATTGTAAATTACACACATATATACATTACATATAATATATATAGTTGCAATGTGTGTACATTATATATACATATACATTATATATAACATGTATATGATGTGGTTCTTATGGTTATTTATGATATATAAATATGGTTATTTATAATATATAAATACATGGTATATTAGTAATATATGCAAGAAATTATCTACATTATTTTATACATATTTTATAAAATTACAAAAATAATATAAATTTATATTTCCAGATAAATATAGTAAGTCAAAGCAGTCCAATGTTTCCACTGGAAAAAATTAAAAAGAAATTTTTATAAATCATATTTTCAACATTTTTCAAACATAACAGAGCTTTGAAAGTAAAGAAAATTTGATTATAAATAAGAGGCAAATGTTCAGAAATAAACGAGTGGTAACCGATCTTTTTGTTTTTTTAGTCTTAGTAATATTTGCATTTCTATATATGGACCAAGGTTCAGGTTTGGCCTGAGAGGGCCCCTTAAAGAATATCAGCAAAGCCCTGAACAATATCAAAGGCTTTAATGATAAAATAGAAACTGAAAAGGCCTCAAACACAAAGTCATTTTCCCCATACATGTACCAAGTTCTAGGGCTGCACACACCTCTGTAAATTCATATCTCATAGCATAACCTCAAATTAATTCCAGACAGACTGTAGATAAAACATCAAGTTACTAAGCAAAATCTATTAGAGGAAAACACTGGCAAACGCGTTGTGATCTTGAAACAAGTACACATATCTCCCATGGAACCAACAAAAACAGCTAATCCTCAAAGAAAAATAATTGATTAAATATGCTACACTAGAATTAAGAAATTACATTAATCAAAATACACTTCCAAAGAGCAAAAAACAACTCATGGGCTAGCCTAAGGTATTTGCAAGTCATATTTAGTAAAGACTGATATCTATAGTTAAAAAAAAAACTCTCCAAACCACCAGGAAAATGGCAGTGTGCCTAAGATAAATATCAGCAAAGATTTGAGAAATATCTCAGAAAAGGACACAGAAATAACCAATATATAAAGATACTTCAAAAAGTTAATTGAGAGTCATCATTATTTTTTTAAAAAGCTAAATGGATTTCAAAATGTTTCATGCCAAAATAATTTTTTACATTTATTTATTTACTTACTATTTATTTATTTGAAAGGATGATAGATAGGGAGGGAAGGAAAGAGGGAAAAGAGACAGAGGGAGAGAGAAAAAGAGAGAAGGGTCACACCTGCTGTTTTATTCCCCATGTGGCTGCAATGGCCTAGGCTGTGACAGTCCAAGCTGGAACCAAGAACCCAGAACTTCATCCAGATCACCCATGTGGTTGACAGCGTCCTAAGCACTTTGGGCATCTGCTGTTGCCTTCCCAGGCTAATTAATATTGAGCTGATTCGGAAGCAGGACAGTCAGACCCTGAAACAGCAGCCTGATATGTGTTGCTGGAATCACAAACAGCAGCTTAACTGCTGAGCCAAACACTGGTCCAAGAATAAACCTATCTTTTAATTATATTTTCCATGAGCTTCTTGAAATATCCACACAATACATAAAAGGAGCTCAGATTTAATTGTTTTAAATTGTTTATTCAATATAAAGAAAAGAGATTTCATGTATTCCATAACTACAGTTAAGAGAGACATTCAAACTAAAATCACAGAAAAATTTCATTCCCATTAGAAATTCTAAAATGAAAATAATCAAACCAAATATTTAGAGTAAAGAAAGAATTCATAAACTGCTAGAGAAAATATACATTGGTATGCATAGTTAGGAAAGATGTCTATTACAGCTAAGAAAATTTATAGTCCATGACCCAATAACTTGTAGGTATCTATCCAACAGATGCCCATACATGTTTATAGAAAGGCATGTTCACGGCAGCACATAGATGGATGAAATAGTGTCTTACAGTTTGCAAAGGTATAACAAGCACCAGCAACTAAACAGATAGTACTCCACAATGAATATTTATTTCTCACATTTCTGGAACCTGGGAAGTCTGAGATCCAGGTCCTGGCAAGTCTGGTAAGGGGATATTTCCTGATCTGCAGGTGACTATGTCTTTACAAGCCAGAAAGCAACTCTCCGGTGTCTCTTACACCTCTAAATATTATCACATTAGAGGTAAGGCTTCAACACATGCAGCTTGGAGGGACATATTTGGAGGGACAATTTTGTACTCATACACTGACATGACATATGGTAATGAGAATAAATACATTTTTCTTATTAAATGGTATGAGTAAAAAAAAACATGATTTTGAGTAAAAAACAGCCAAAGGATAACACATATTATATGATATCATTTATATGAATTTATGAAATAAAATCGCAGGTAATTAAAATCTGTGGTGTATATCAAGGATAGGTGTAATGGAAGAAGATACCAAAAAAAAAAAAAAAAGAATATGATAGCATATGGATGTCTCCAGGACTCCAGGATGCTGGTGATATTTTACTTCTAAATAATGCTGATTAAATAAACTAAAAGGATAATACATCAAATAAATCTGCTTTTGTGCATTAAAATATGACACACCAAATATAAATAGTACATGGTAAATGTTAATAGCTCTCAGTAAAATAGATTAGGGGAAAAAGTCTTTGTAAACCTAAAAATAAGCAAACAAATCAAAGAAGAATCATCAGTAGCTTTTACTACATAAAGCATGAGAAACCCACATATACAGAAAACTATAATTTTAGTTCACCACAGAATTCAAAGAAAAAGGATAAAAACTAATAATAAACAAGTTGATAAAAATGATCATAAAGTACACTTAAAAAATAAATCATGGCTAATATGAAAAAATATTTTTAAGTTCCTCAGTAATGAGACATTCTAAAAAGCAGGATGAAATGTTTCGGTATCCAGATTAGCATTTCTTTTAATAATAAGATGATTATTAATAAGGTAAGATAAACACTTTCACCGTTGGTTTCAATTCTAATTTTTTCTTCAATAAAACAAAACTTCAAAAACAGTTATGACTCAGTTCTTGAATACTGTTAATCTTGATGTCCATTTTCTTAGTTATGTTCTTCCCTAACTGAATCTGAATTAATATCAATTATGTTTACAAATAAATAAAATTTAAATAATATATCTCTTATACTACATAAGCAGAAAGTTTAAAAAGTATGGAACTGTATCAAAAAATGATACTAATAACAATAAAATGTAAAAAAAGAGTATGTTCCAAACTGTTGGTAGTGATTTTCTTCAGGAAATTAGAGGATGAGCTAATACAGACACACTCATTTGCTGGTCGCTTCAAGAAACACTTGCCAAGAAGATACCATATGCCAGGTCTTGTGCAGGCGATGGAAACTAAAGTGGAAGCTATGAAAACCTAGCCTCACAGGCAGGTCTAAGTGTAGGACTGAAAAGACACTAACACTCTCATTTAGTGTTCTGATTAAAACAAAGTGCCCCAGTGGAAACCCTAATACTATTAGTATAAACTCAGTTACACAGGTTATGATCAAAAGAAAGTAGCAATATCCATCTATCTCAATAAAATTCAGAATGGAAGCTCCCCTGATGAAAAGATCTCACCACTAGTAAAGTCATCAGAATAGAAACTAGAAATAAACAAACAGGCACAAAAATCAATAATAGGAATCCAAATTTAAAAAATGACACTTGCTCCAGAATTCATTTATTAAATAGGCATTACTGGGAATTATCAAAAACAAGCACTCAGATGGATGTTGTAGGTAAGTTGATAAGTTGCCAATTTTGCATGGCAGAAAAATGGTGATCATAATGGAATGTGTCAGATACAGCAAGAATAAAAGAAGCCAATATTTTTCCTGCAGCATCACTGGGACTAACTCTACTGAAAAAACTATACTTTGAGGTCCATTTCTTAGAAGGTTTTGAAACAGCACACAATTTAGTCATTTGTTTAAACCTTCAATAATTTTACTTGTTAGTATAACCGAAGTACTATTTGAGATAGCTTTTGGTAAGATGCAAACGTTAATCTTACAACTGAACAAGGAAGTGGGAACTCAAGCAATGAAATAAATGTAAATGCAAGAAACATGCTCTGAGACAGCAGTGTGAACGGTAGGCTCTCTCTGTAAAAGGAATCCGTCTTTTGAAACAGTTGAAAAACTGTTTAAGCAGGAACCCCCACATTACAACTTAGAAGATGTGAGATCCCATTTCTCCGCCTCAAAGGTGTGCTTATCTTGAGTGCGCTGCATAGCAGCTCAATATGCAGTTTTTGCTAAATGCTGTTGTATCCTGCATGCCATAATGTCTTTTTTATGTAGCAAAAACTTAAAACAATTGGCATGATAAAGATGGATAAGCAGCCTGCTTTAGTAAAAGGCAATACAAGATCATGTTCTCCCGTATGGTCTCCTTCCATGAATTCACTCCAGAGATTTTCCTGCTCAACAAAGAGAGTTGTCTGAAAGAATTGCAGAGTGATCTGTTTTCATATTAGGAACGATAAAAACTTTTGTAATCATCTGTTAAACATGATTTTTTTCTAGAGAATTTCCTATATTTTCTTTCCCCTGTATTTTCCAAGGGAAGACTTATCATCTGCTATATCTGTATATAATTGGTGCACAATGCAGTACATAATTACCGCCATAATGTCTTTCATTTACATGACACTTTTTAAGACTTTACCAATTTATTTTATATGAACTATCTCCTGCAATTTTATATCAACCATGTGAAGTAGATACTATTTTGTTATAATACCTATCTGATTGATGATTAAAATTATCTTCATGAAAGTTAAGTCTTCTAAGAAGGACCAAATGACACAGTCAAGCCTTGAAAAAGCTGTTTTCTCTAAGGCACAACTTGCCTTCTTTGTCACAATGTTTATTAAAACAAAGTGGAAAAAACTTAGATAATATTTGTGATTTTGAGCTTGTACAACCTTGGCTGATTCACGGAACATCATTTTCTCAGCAGGGAGTTACAACACCAATAGTGTGGTAACACACTTCAAATCTATTCTTCTGATATTAACAGCCACTTAATAGAAAACTTAGGACATGTAACAACCATTGTAAACTTTCCTGTTTCAAAAACTGTATCACACATCTTGTAAGCTTGCGTGAGAATAAAATTCTATAGCGTGACATAAAGCTCATAGAAAAATCCACAAAGTAGTACTCAGGAAATGACAGCCACTTCATTTTTGTGATAATTGCTATTGGTAGTGTACAAATGATTTCTTCTTTACTGTTGTTATTAAAAGACAGTAGTGGGGGCTGGTGCCTTGGCAAAGGATGATAAGCCTCCACCTGTATCTGCAGTCCATGCATCCCTATTAGGCTCTGGTTCATGTCCCAGCTGCTCCACTTCTGACCTAGCTCCTGGCTTACAGCCTGGGGAAGCACCATAGAATGGCTCATGTCCTTGGACACTTGGGCCCACATAGTAAAGCAGACTCATTAAAGCAATAGGAACTAGAGACTACGGAGAAGGCAGCATTGTTTGTACACACAAAATAAGACCCTTCATTTGGGGCTGGTACCATTGGCATAGAAAATAAAGCCATACCTGCAGTGCTTGTATCCCATCTTGATGCCAGTTAGAGTTGCAGCTGCAACTCAAACTGCAACTCAAACTAGTAGGGGGTTCCCATGCACCCCCCCCCCCCCACTAGTGCAGCTAGGAAAACAGCAGAAGAGGCCCAAGTGCTTTGGCCCCTGCATCCACATGGAACACCCAGTAGAGGTTCCTGATGCCTTGCTTCAGGTTGGCACAGCTATCACCATTGCAGCCATTTGGGCAGCGAACCAGCATATGAAAATTTTGTTCTCTCTTTCTCTGTTTCTTTCTCTCTCTCTGCCACTCCTCCCTCCTTCTCCATCTCTCTGTCTCTCTGTAACTCTTACCAGTAAAAATTAAGTAAATCTTTTTTTTAAAGATTTATTTTTATTGGAAAGTCAGATATACATAGAGGAGGAGAAACAGAGAGGAACATCTTCCATCCGATGGTTCACTCCCCAAGTAGCCACAATGGCCGGAACTGCGCCAATCCAAAGCCAGGAGCCTGGAGCTTCATCTGGGTCTCCTGTGCAGGTCCACGGTCCCAAAGCTTTGGGCCATCCTCAACTGCTTTCCCAGGCCACAAGCAGGGAGCTAGATGGGAAGTGGAGCTGCCGGGATTAGAACCAGCGCCCATATGGGATCCTGGGGCGTTCAAGGCGAGGACTTAAGCCTCTAGGCCACGCTGCTGGACCCTGTTTTCTTTTTTTTATAAGATTTATTTTATTTGGGCCCTGTGAGGTAGCCTAGTGGTTAAAACCTCACCCTGAACATGCTGGGATCCCATATGGGCATTGGTTCTAATCCTGGTGGCTCCGCTTCCCATACAGCTCTCTTTTGCCCCGAGAAAGCAGTTGAGGATGGCCCAAAGCCTTGGGACCCTGCACCCGCGTGGGAGACCCGGAAGTAGTTCCTGGTTCCCGGCTTTGCATCGGCATAGCACTGGCCATTGCGGCTCGCTTGGGGAGTGAATCATTGGACAGAAGATCTTCCTCTCTGTCTTTCCTCCTCTCTGTATATCTGACTTTGCAATAAAAAAAAAAAAAAACTTAAAAAAAAAAGAAAAATCTCAGAGATTGCTAGATGGTAAAAGCGAAAACTTAACTAGGAGTTATAAACTGAGAAACACTAAGGTAAAAACAATCAATGAATTAGTAAAACTATCTTAACCTATTATCTTCCACCCTAAATCACTGCACTAACCATAAATACACCTTAACAAATAATTCAAGTACTTACATGTGCATTTTCAAAATTTTCACCATAACAGCTAATCTTATCTACTGATGCAAAGATGTCAAGATTATAAAACATCACTTGTGTTTAAAACATTTCTCATAATGTTTTTAAATGTGACCAAACTGAACATCCATTACTTATTTCTAGAAGTGGTTTCTATATGATGTATTTACAACAATTTCACTGTAGACTAATTTTAAATGAGAGGCAAAGCCAGGTCAAATGAACTTTCCTGGCTTATATTATTTTAGAAGCAGTAGCTATATGGTCAGACGAGTGGTGGTTAAATTGAATCTCTGTTATCCATTTGCTGAAAAACATTAAAAAAGAATCTCTCTTTTATGTTGCACTCTTTAATGCCTCTTATCCAGTGACTGACTAATAAGCAAATAGCATTAACCTTTCAGGTGACCTCTATGATTGTCAATAATGTGATTATTGCTGCTGTACATATTATCATTATTTTTTAATTGCATGTTATGTGTCAATTTCTTTATAATCTTAACCTAATATTAGCAAGTTCCCTGAATAATGAACATCACTACTGTAGCTTTATGAGGTAACCCATTTGACATAATACATATGATTCATCATTTTTATTTGTTTGCTCTTTTTTCACTTTTTATAATTTTGACTTGTGTAGATGATAGAGAATTTTATAGAATTACATTAATATAAAATATTGATATTTTTTGTGGAGTTGAATGTGATATTTCTTTTTTTCAATTGTATTTTTTTTAATTTTGATTTTTCATGACGCAGTCCCACAGGCTCAGATTTCCCTTTCCACCCTCCCCATTTACTTGCCCCCAACTCTTTCCCCCATTTGTTATTATATGCAGTATAGACAAAAGACTACACTAATGTGATATTTCAGCATGTTTATAACATGTACACATCAAATTATGATAATATTCCCATTTCCTCATTTAAATAATATGTATTTGTTTCTTTGAGAGGCAGAGAAAGAGAGAGACTTTCAGACTGTGTTCCTATCCACTGCTTCATTCCATTAATGCCTACAACGGCCTTGGCTGACCCAGGTCAAAACTGGGAACTGGAAATGCAATCCGGCTATCTCATGTAGGTTGGGAGGGAGGCATTCTGCTCCCCAAGCTGCTTGCCAAGCTGCTTCCCAAGCTGCAGTCAAGATCATGGCCATCTCAACTGACATTTAAATAGTAGACCAATGCCTTTCCTTCTTTACCATTGCTGTGTGTTTGGAGCCCTCCAGGTCCTTCTGGTTCTTCACAAAGCCTCTAAGGATTATTAGGAACTATAGCCACCACCCTGTGCAAATGAATCATACAAGTTTTTCTTCTATCTGTGTTATGGTATTCATTTATACACATTTTTCTAACCTCTCTCCTCTGTTTCAGCCTCTAATTCACTATTCTACATTCACAATGACATTTCTTTTTAGCTTCCTTATATGAAAGCATATGATACTGATTTTTCTATGCCTGATTTATTAATTTCACATAATGCCACCACTTCATTGATTTTATGGTAATAGGATCTTAATTTACATTGCAAAATTTTGTGTATATATGTATATATTATAATACATACTATATATTACAAGTAATAAAATAATATGTCTATATAAATATATACATTTTTATCCACTGATACATCAATTGACTGAAGTTTGATTTCATATCTTGGCTATTATAAATATGCCATAATATAAGTAGAAGCGCAGTTATCTTTTGATATGTTTATTTTATAATCATTGGTTATATACTCAGATGTGGTATACCTGGATCTATGGTGCATCTGTTGTTAATTTTTGAGGAACATCCATACTATATTCAAAATGATTACATTAGTTTACCTTCCAGACAATAGTGTATAAGAATATTTTTTCTTCTTCATTCTCAAAATCATACATTGTTTTATAATAATAGTCAATGTAACAGGTATAAGGAAATATGGTGTTTTAAATTTACATTTCCTGATACATGATGATTCAAACATTACTTCATACGATGGCCATTTACATATTTTCTTTTCAACTGAACTGATTTGTTGATATTAAGTTGAGTTCGTTATGTATTGACTCTGTGCCACAGGTATGATGTGAAAATGGTTTATCTCATTCTATAAACCTTTTCTTTACTCTCTTCATCTTTGTTGTTTGTTTCTTTTATTGTGCATAAGAGTGCTTTGGCTTTGGTTTTCATTTAGTATAATAAATTTTACTTGACTTTTTGTCTGCATTCCTTTTTGGAACACTCACTTTTTATGTTTTATGTAAAACCTCGTTGCACACCAATGTTTTTGAAAGGTTCTCTTAAATTGCATTTGTTTTAGAGTTTCAGATCTCACATTTAGGTCTTAGGCCCATTTTCTAAAACTTTCATGTCATATTCAACTTAATTTCTAAAATTTAGGCTTTTTTTTACAAGATTTATTTATTTTTATTGAAAAGGCAGATATACAGAGAGGAAGAGAGACAGAGGGGAAGATCTTCCATCCGATGGTTCACTCCCCAAGTGACCGCAATGGCTGGAGCTGAGCCAATCTGAAGCCAGGAGTCAGGAGTCCCTTCTAGGTCTCCCATTTGGGTGCAGAGTCTCAAGGCTTTGGGCCATCCCTGACTGCTTTCCAAGACCACAAGCAGGGAGCTGGATGGGAAGCAGGGCCACCAGGATTAGAACCGGCGACCTTATGGGATCCCGGCGTGTACAAAGCGAGGACTTCAACCACTATGCTATCACACCGGGCCCGAAATTTAGGCTTTTTCAGTATCACATTATATTTATAAGGCTGTGTATTAATTACTAAGGATTTTTAAAACAGAATAAATAAATCATCACTTGATGCAAGATTTATAATCTAGTTTCTAGCAATGAGATAGACCATATCAGCAGTAGTATACAAATATGGCATGCAGAAAAATGTTTCAAAATTTAGAGGGGAAGACATCTTCCACTGAAGACAGAATAATAGGAATTGGATCTTAGCATCCTATGTGAAAGAAATAAAACCCAAAATATATAAAATCACAGTTTTAAATGTAGTGGAAGTCAGGAAACAAACAACAATGATCCTAAAAAATAATAGTAACAAAACACATAAATAAACCAAATGAATCCCACAAATGTACACTACTCCCAAAAGTTTCCAGGTATCTTCTCAAGGGCAGGGAACCTAAGAAAATTACTACTCTCCTTGCACCTAGCAGAAGCTGAGAACTCAAGACAGCCAACATAGCCAGAGTTCAAAGCAGAGAACCAAAGAGGAAAAAAAACTACAGAGGCAAGTGTTGAACGTCCTAAGACGCCTTCTCTTGAGTTTTCAACGAAGCAATGAAAAGCAGAAGAATTCATGAGAACTAACTTCCAAAAGAACCTAGAAAGAATTGGAAAGAACAAACTTAGTGCTCTCAGGAAGCCAGCAATGTTTCCTGTCCTCAGAAATAGGAAAAGTCATAATTCATGGGATAGTAGATTAAAAAAACACAGAGAAGTTTGCCTAAATAAGCAGAAAAGAGTTCAAGAACAAATGCTGCTGAAATGCTTAACAGGTTAACAAGAAAGATTTGAAAAGAATATTTGTTTCAATGTTCAACTTAATTGAAGCATAGTACAAAGCTCAAAAATATTTGTAGAAATGCAAAAATATCTATCACCTAACAAGGTGAAATTTAAAACATACAGCATCAAATTTAAAATTACTAAGCATACCAAGAAGCAGAAAAATAGCATGCTGGCCTGTTTTTTTATCACTTTAACTGGAATATCATAAAGGAAATTATTGAGAAAGGTTCAAGTTCAATGGAACAGCTCCATGCTTTGGCAACTGCTGAAAACTAGCAATGGCAGAGCACATGAGGAAGAGTGATTTCATAGTGAGGCTGAAAGCAGATAAGCTATGATAAACTCATCTTAAAGAACCAAGCCCCTTGAAGGAATTCCCAAGGACAGCCCCTAAAGACTACATATCACCCAACAAGGTCCACCTTTCTCCAACAGAATTAGTCCAGGTCTCCATCCTTAGTTCATCAACAGGTAAAACAAAACTTGGAAGACTAAACGCCTGCATGAGTGAGTGGGAGCCAAGCCCTCTCAAATGCATAACATTCTATCCCTCATTCTGCAGTACTCATGCCTTTCCCACATACAACACACAAATTAATTCCATTTCTTAAAAGTCTCAAAGTAATCATTCAATTTAACATTAATTTAAAAGTTCAAAGTCCAAATCTAACTCCTTCAACCATGAACAATAGTATAATCAAACACAGGCACTTCCAAAATACAATAACAAAACAGGTACAGAGTACACAGGAAAAAACGACAAAAGAAATAGAAAAACCAATCAGGCCAAGGCAAAGTAACAACCAGGAAAAATATTAAGCACTCAATTTCCATACTCCTATCATGTGCCTAACACCTAGGAGGCTGGGCTGCCGATGCCTTGGGCAATCACACCCACACAGCCTTGCTGGTCACAGCCCGTGCTTCAGTTTCCACAGGTTGCAGTTTCATTTTGGCTGTTCCACTAGGCATTGCCCTGGGAAGCCCCTCTGTTAACAGCTTCAATTCAAGATCTCCACTCGACCACTAAAGAAGAAATACACACCATGAACAGTCCAATATTTTCATAGAAGATAAATTTATAGTCAAAAGTCCTCTCACAGGCTCAGTGCAGTAGCCTAGTGGCTAAGGTCCTCACCTTGTACGCACTAGGATCCCATATAGGCACTGGTTCTAATCCTGGCAGCCTGGCTTCCCATCCGTCTCCTTGTCTGTGGCCTGAGAAAGAAGTTGAGAATGGCCGAAAGCCCTGAGACCCTGCACCTACATGGGAGACCCATAACAGGCTCCTAGCTCCTGGCTACAGATCAGCACAGCTCCAGTCATTGCAGCCACTTGGGGAGTTAATCAACGGACAGAGTATCTTTCTCTTTGTCTCTCCTCCTCTCTGTACATCTGACTTTACAATAAAAATAAAATTAAATTAGAAGTCCTCTCACAAAGAAAATCCCAGTCATATAACTTTATCAGTGTAATCTTTCCAAATACTTAAGAATATATTAAGTCTATATCATTTTTTAAATGGACTTGCCAATGGGTACTATGAGTAGTACAATGTTACCCTGACACCAAAACCTGAAAAAGAATACTTGGAAACATATATATGCCTAGCAATATCCCTCATGAACATTTCCTATTAAAGTATATCAAGTCAAATCTAATCAGATGTGTTAAAAAAAATTAAACAATTGGCCAGCAGATTAAATGCAAAGTTGGTTGAACCTTAGAAAAACAATTTGGGCCGAGAGCATTGGCCGTTAGCTAAATCTTTGCCTTGTAACTGCCAGGATCCCATATGAGTGCTAGTCGTGTCCCAGTCACTCCACTTCCCATCCATCTCCCTGCTTGTGGCCTGGGAAAGCAGTGAAGGATGGCCAAAAGCCTTGGGATCCTGCACCCATGTGGGAGACCTGGAAGAAATGCCTGGATCCTCAGCTCCAGCCGTTGCAGCTTCTCAGACAGAAAATCTTTCTCTTTGTTTCTCTTTCTCTCTGTTAATCTGTCTTTTCAATAAAAAATAAATCAATCTTTAAAAAAAAAAAAAAGAAACAGAGAAACAATTCACATATTTCACAATTTTAATGAAAAAAAAAACAAGAAGAAAGCTTTATTATCTGAAAAGTTATTTGTGCAACCACAAGGACTTGTTGTTTTAATAATGCTTTGTGAAATAGGAATAGAAAGAAAGGCACTTAATCAAACATATACAGGGATCTACAGAGAACCAGTAGCTAGCATTGTATTTGTTGATGAAGACAGATTACTATCTCCTTAATATGAGGACAAAGGCAGGGATATCTGTAGTTTTAAATTTTTTTCTTTTACAACAATTCAACAATGTACAGGAAGTTGTAGCCAATGGGGGGATATCAGGGACTTGCCCTATGGCAAAAAATAAATAAATAAATAAATCAGGGAAAGCAGCTGTCAGTTGCACTGGTAACCCCAAGAGGCACCAGTTCAAGTCCCTACTGCTCCAATTCCAATTTAGTTCCCTGTGAATGTGTCTGTGGAAGCAGTGGAGAGTAGCCCTATTTCTTGGATTCCTGTTTCCATGTGGAAGAATCCGAAGAAGCTCTTAGCTTCTAAATTTGGATTGACTCAGCTCAGGCTACTATAGCCATCTGGGAAATAAACCAAGGGATAGAAGATCTTTCTCTGTGTAGTTTGGTCTCTCTGTAACCCTGCCTTATAAATAAATATATAAGTAAGTAAATAAGTAAGTAAACCTTTTCCTCCTGTTTTCACTTTATCATCACTTTTGTTTCTCTGTTTTAATGAGAACAAAGGGAACAAACTTCATACATTCCATATGTACAGTTTCAAGAAGTTAACCACACTCATTTTGGTCTGCTGCTCCATCCCAATCCCTACCCTACCTTCCCTTTGTTATCAGGTTTTGTAAAGACATAATCTTATTCTACTCTATAGTCACAGGCTTAATTCATCATTAATTACAATAGTCAATAAGTAAAAATTAGGAAAAATGCAATTATACAAAAATATAAAAGGGCTATATTTTGAGACAATTCTGATACCATATATTTGAGAAAGCACATGATAGTTATCTTTTTGAGAAAAGCTAACATCACTAAGTGTAATGGTTTATAGTTGCATCCATTTTGTTGCAAAAGACAGGATTTCATTATTTTTAGGTCTGAGAAGTATTCCATAGTGTATGAATACCACAGTTTATCTACTAACTGGTTGATGGACCTGTGGGTTTATTCCTCATCTCAGCTATTGTGACTTGAATTGCAATAAGCAATAGGGATACAGATAACTCTTCAATATGCTGATTTCATTTCATTTGGATAAATTCCAGGAGTGGGACTGAGTATATGGTAGATTTACGTGGAAATTCCATACTGTCTTCCATCATACTTGCAACAAATCTTTTAAAAAGAAAAAAGTGTAAGCTTAATAAGTAACAGATATACATAATGAAAATAAAGAACCAAATATATTAAACCTTAAGTAATTTTAAGATGGTGTTATCTCAAAAACTGAAAAAAAAGAGAAACAAAGCAAAGGGAAAGGATAGTGGTGAGAAGGAAGAGGGAGCACATATCACCATGTTCTTAGATTTGTATCTATACATCACATTGAATTTGTAAAAAGTGATTAGAATTGGGCCTGTCGTGGCAGTCTAGTGACAAAATATTTGCCTTACATGTACCAAGATCCCATATGGGTGCCAGTTCACATTCCACCTCTTTTCCAGCTCCCTACTTGTGGCCCAAGAAAGCAGTTGAGACTGGCAGAAAGACATGGGACTCTGCACCCGCATGGGAGACCCGGAAGAAGCTTCTAGCTCCTGGCTTTGGATAGGTTCAGCTCCAGCTGAACCACAATGGGAACCACTTTGTGGCCACTTTGGGAGTGAACCAGCAGATGGAAGACACTTTCTGTCTCTCTCTCTCTCTCTCTCTCTGTAAATTTGACTTTCCAATAAAAATAAATAAAATCTTTGAAAAGGTTACTTAGATTAAAAAAAATAATAATAAATTTAGTAAAACTACCCTCCTTTTTAGATGACGTGATTACACATTCAGAAAGCACTGTATAATCTATGTATATGCATTAGTATTTCAAAATAGCTCAGCAAGATAGAAGCATACAAACTCGCTATAAAGAAATCAACTGTATTTCTTTGAACAAGCAGTAAACAAATGGATATTAAGACAAAATCATAATAGCACCAAAAGTTTGAAATAATTTAGAAATAAATTTAGCAGAAGATGTGAGAGACGGATGATAGGATAGCTAAACATTAAGAAACTGCACTGGTCTGAACTGCAGACAGACACCAGGACGTCAAAGGAAGATCAGATTCCTAGGGAACTGAGTGGGAAGGTGTCAGTGGGGAACAGACAGAACAGAACAGCGACTCCATAAAGCAGTGAAGACAGGTAACAGACATGTCACTCCAGTCATGCCTCCACCCAAGGTGCTGTCTCCCTGTTGGGAAGCACCATCTTCTCAGGCCAAGGTGAGAGGAGGCTGACATGACCTATCACTAGTAGCCTTGACAAAGCGAGAATTCGAAGATAACCACTGGTTTTCAGTCCAGCCAGAGGAACTGGCAGAGGTACTACCTTGCTCAGTAAAGCCCCGTTGCATCCCACCTCTGATCCCAGCAAAGTGCAACATCCCATTTGCTGAGATAGAGCTGCATCTGAACTCTTCCCTGACTAAAGGAACAACAGGAAGTGTCAGCATTCCTAGAAGCTGTCAAGTTTGCAGATGGGGCAGTTTCAGGGTTTACAGAAGCTCACTTGGACCCTGTGACTATGAGAGTTCAGGGCATAGGACAGAGCTGAGAATGTCAAGGATTCTAGCTGAGTTCCTGTGTACCTGCCCAATACACTTGCAAAGACCCACAGGTACCTCAGTACTGAGGAAAGTTCTCATGGAGGCCATGGAGAACACATCAGAAAGTAGATTGGTACTCAGTATGGTACTCAAACCTGGGTGGGTGGGGTACACTGGCACTATGAGCCCACTCCAGACTATGAAGCAACTGGTTCACACTGGCAACGTGAAGGGTTGTGACACTGAACACATTAGCCAGATCTGACATTCCTTCCATCTTATGATTGTAACCGGAGTGCTCCATCCTGTCCAACTTGACTGTCACTATAGACTCCTGTCCCATCCATAAATAGTGGCCAGAGTTCCTTGACACCACATAGCATATATCCTAGAATTTTAATGTAAAGACAAGCATTCCAGCTAGCCATAGAAGCACATTTCCAGTGAATGAATCTTCAATTTAAAGAAATCCACAAAAACCCATTCTCCAAAGGAGAGAATAAAAAGTGGACTCCTAGGTGTGCAAAAACCAATACACAAATAAAAAAAGATGAAGAAGGAAACATGATTATCCCAAAATACAATATTATAATAATACTAGACTGGAAAAAAAGGGAAGACTAACCAAATACCTGAAAAGGAATTCAAAAGAATGATTGTCAACTATTCAAAAACACAGAGAAAACATTAAATGAAATAAGGAACTCTGTATATGACATAGCACAGAAATTTTTCAGAAACAGATATTAAAATAAAAATAAGCAGGAGTATTACAAATAAAGTATTCAATAAGCCAAACAAAGATGGCAAGAAGCATTAACAACAGATTTATGAGGCATGAGAAAAAATCCCTGATATACAAGTCAGGTCTTTTGAAATATCTCAGACAACAAAAAGAAGTAAAATTTAGAAAGACTGAAACTGGAATTCAGGATCTATGGGACATTATCAAATGATCAAATACACAAGCATTAGGAGTTCTACAAGGTATGCAAAAGAAAAGTGACTTAGAAAACCTACTCAGCAATATATCAGCAGAAACTTTTTTTTGCCATTTTTTTTATTTTATTTTATTTTATTGTTGTTGACAATCTTTACATAGTTAATTGCGGTTAAAAAAAGGTTCAGGGGGTATAGGGAAGTGGGTAATACTATTATGTCCATATTGTTTCCATCATGTATCTGAGGTAAAGGGGGATATTGAGGGAGAAGCCCCACCCGGTTTCCCGCCCACCCCAAGTCCCGAATGTGGGGCATGTTCTGAGATATTTGCTCAAGTGGTTTTAATAGTTCTCCAGTTATAAATCGCTGCCAGTTTCGCTCGATAAGGTTGTCCACTGATTGATATGGTCCATCATAAAGTCTCCGTTTGCCCCATATTTCGCTGCCAGCATATAGCTGAGATGAATGATTGGCCTGTCCTGTCTTCTGTCTTTTCTTGGTTAGAGTTCTGAGTCCAGCAGTTCAATTGGGGAGATCTCCAAAGAAACCTTGAGGTATTCCCAGACCAGATTCTTGTATGTTGTAGCCAGCACAGGGCCCGGCACAGTCCATCACCCCAATCAGCTGGTGGTTGCAATTGCTGGGTTGGTTCTGTTTTCAGTCCCAAGTTGCACTGGAACCAATGGGTGTTGCAGTCCAGTCTGGTTATGCCCAGCACATACTCGGCCCTTACATCAAACAGTGGGAGCTGCAGCCTAGTCGGGGTGACCCACAATAACCCCCATCAGCCCACCCCATACCCTGATTTGCCAGTATGTGTAGCAGTAGACCAGTTTTTCCCCCATCCCATTTGGCTCTTGTACTTGACAACGGGTATTAAAGCTTAGTTCCATCTAACCAACTCAACCATCCAGCCCTCACGGATGTTGTTGAGTGCCTCTCTGTCTAGCCACCCAGCCCCCTTCCTAGTTTACATGCCCTCCCGCGGGACTAGTGACCCAGGAAGGGAGAACCCATTTTTTCCCTCCCAGGTTTCTCTCAGTCCCGGTTTATGCACTCTTTAGGTGGTTCTGTGATTTGACTTGACAGAATTAGTCCCAGTGCCAGCTTCTGCCAGCTGATGCTGCGGCTATGCCCAAACATCCCTCACCCGCTCTAATTTGTGCTTGCACCCACAGGAATAATCAGCCCAGCCTGGCTTTTCCCTGATCTAGTCCACATGCAGCACACAGGTGTTGCAGCCTTGCTTAGTCTGGTCTGTCCTCATCCCAGCCCACGCTCTCCAGTGGGAGTAGCTGTCCGGCCCCTTAATCCCCCTGCCAGCTCTGTCCCTCCCTTCCTGGATCTCACGTGTGCTGGTTGGGTGCTGCAGTCAAATCCAGTACAAACAACCTCACCCTGGCATTCCGTAATGTGTACTGGTTTTGTCGCAACCAAACCTGGCTCAACCCACACTCTGTTCTGGTGTTCAGATTTGCCAGTGGATGACATGAACTGATTCAGCCTGGTCTGCCCCTGACCCATGCCGAATGTGTGCCAGTGGGAAACTTTCCATGGCCTATTCTGGGCTGTTTCCTATCATGCTTCTTGCGTTTACCTGCAGGGACTGTGTTCTGCCAGAGGAGTTGCCCAGGCTCCTCCATCAGAACCCCTCCCAATGCCAGATTTTGCACATACCAGGGGGTCCTTGAGCCAACCCTACTCAGTTCACCTCTTGTCGTATCAGGAACAGTGACTTTTCCCAGCTGGCTTTCATCCCATTCTGGTTCTTGTTGTTGGATGTTTCAGCCCAGCCATGGCTCGTCCATACCCACATAGAGCTCACACATGGCTCAGTAGGGGATTGAGACCCAGCCTAGTCAGTCCCACATGTGCCCTGGTTCTCCATGACACTAGATGGTGTTGGGGTCTGAACTGGCCTGGTGCATCCAATCCCAGCCCACACTAGTGCCTCGGGTGACTGCAACTGTTTCCTAGATAGAACGCAGCCCCCATTCCAGCACACGCACCCCTTGGTGGGAACCTCAACCCTGTTAGGGTGTCCAACTAGGGGAACTTGTATTTCCACAGGGTTGGGCCCACACAACCCCATAGAGTCTACCCCCAGACCAAGTTCTCTCCCGTGCTGGATACAGTCTTGACCCTGCCAAATGTGACCACTCCACCACTCCACCAAACAGTTGGGTAATGGTACCCATCACTGCCAAAGAGGCCCCCATCCATAGTATTGGTGTGGGCTGGTGTGTGATGATCAGTGATGTTCTAGGCAAACAGGCCATTTCTGTATTCCGAATTGGGTTGGTGTATCTGCCTAACCATAATTGTCTCCTGGGTACTTCCCTCCAAACCACCAGGTCTCAGTCTCCACACATGCCTAAAACTTCCATGACCCTGTCACTGGGAATCACCCAAGATTCACTACTCACCTACACTAAAAATGAACTTAGTCATGGGTGTCCCTAGGCAGCAAACATATCTTAAAAAACCCCAGAGCAGGCCGCCGGGCGGCCAGCAGGCAAAGCCTGGCACCACATGGTGCACTGGCCGCCCTGGGGGAGGCTGAGGACTCGTTCACTGCCTTGCGGCAGTGTCTTTGGCATGAGCCCCCAGCATTGGGTCCGACCCGGCGCAGAAACTTATTCAGTTTTAGGAACAATATGGGCACCCACATACAGGAAATGCCCAGGCATGATTAGAAAAGAGTCTCACAGAAAGACAAACATAATGATACTATTTTGTATTTTTCAAGAGAGACGATGTCACATTTAAACACCCATATAACAGGTTTACCAGCAAAATACATTACCCAACGAACTTCTCACTCATAAATGGAGGTTAAATAAAGATCTTCCAGGCTAAGCAAAAATTTGAGAAATTCATTACCACCTAGTGAGCTTCACAAATGCTAATTAAAGATTAAGACATATAGAAACATAAAGAGGGAATCAACAACAGGAACCAATGTAAACGCAGGCAAACTCCTAATAAAGGAACAAAGGATTTTCAAAGTAAACACTGAAGTAATTTATAGAAAAAGGCTAGTATAATGACATTATTCATCAACAACAATCTTGACATATGAATCTACTAAATTCTCTAATTAAAAGATACAGACCAACTGAAAGGACCAAATAACAAGACCCATTTCTACACTGCTAACAAGACACACATTCGAAGATTCATGACCTACATGGGTAGGTCTCCAAGTAACAATGCTGAGTTCAAAGACTAGAGTGAAAGGATGGAAAAAGATCACAGAGCACTAAGACTACGGTTATATAGTGGGTTGAAATAATGTTCTCACAAAAATTAAAGACAAAAAGAAAGGAAGAAAGGGGGTACATTGATGGATGGAGTGGAAGAACATTTGGTCATTTTAGAATTGCACTTAAGAAATAAATTTCATTATATCAGTAAGCGAAAAAAGTAACTCTGAAAGGCTGCATACTCTATTGTTATACCTATATGACAAGCTAAAAAGGCATAACTATGTAAACCTTAAAAACTAGTGCCTATGTGGCCTGTGCTATGGCATAGCACGTTGAGCTTCCCCAGCTGGGGTGCCAGCATCCCATATGGATGTGGTGTAAGTTCTGGTTGCTCCACTTCTGATTCAGATCCCTGCTTACGGCTTGAGAAAGCAGTAGAAGATGACCCAAGTGCTTGGGCCCCTGCCCCCATGTCAGGCACCAGAAACAAGCTTTTGATTCCTGACTTCAGACTGGCTGTGGCCATTTAGAGAGTGAACCAGCGAATGGCAGATCTCTCTCTGTGTCTCTTATTCTCTCTAACTTTGACATTCATATAATAATAAGTTTATCTTTACAACAAACAAAAAGAAAGAGTGGTTGTTAACAATTACAACGAATGAAGGATTCGAGTTCTGGGAGCGAAGAAAATTTTAGGGTCAATGGACCTTTCCTATAGAAACATACCATTATATATTTGTACACACATGTAGAATGCACAATAGCAAGAATGAACCATAATCTACACAAATGTAAATGGATGATACTGATGTGCCATTCTTGGTGCATTAATTAAAACAAGTGTTCCACTAAGGAGGATATGTATGTGTTGGAATGTTGAGGTATTGGTGAAATGTTTTGTGTCTGCCACACAATTGTGCTGGGAACCAAGAACCAAGAACTACTCTTAAAACATAAAGCTTCTTAAAAACCTACAAACGCGTGGAAAATATTTTAAAATCACACATGGGACAAAGGTTTCATATTCAAACCACATAATAATCTGTCAAGAAGCAATATTAAGGACATAAACACCCACATTAGCACTTTTTACAGGCTTTGGAACAGTTATTTCTTCAGGAAACAAAAACATACGGTAAGTAATCACATGAAAGCAAATTCAACATCATTATTCATTCAAGAATGCAGATATCACTTCAGACCTGCCAAAATAACTGAAATTAAAAAGACAGGTCAAACAAAATGCTTGCCAGCACAAGTCTGGTGCATATACTGCTCGTGAGAATGTGAAATGAACAATTGTTTTGGAAAGCTCTTCAGAAGTTTCGGAAAAAAAATTGTAGATACACATACAATGTGACCCAGTAATCCTCTCAGTAATTTACTCCAGAAAAATGAAAGACGTTTCTATAGAAATGTCCACTGTTTTTTTTGTAAAGACCAGAAAGCAGAGACAGTCTATCAGTAGACTGAATGAAAAAAACAAATGATATTATTTCCATGCCATCAAACAACATGGCAGTAAGAGCAACCATGATTAATATAAATAATGACACGGGTAGGTCTCCAGGTAACAATGCTGAGTTTAAAAGACAGTGCACAGGAAGAATGTTTTGAACAAAAACATAAGAAAAATTCAAATTGATCTGTGGTGTCACAATGCAGATTGGTGGTTGCCTAAGAAAGGGGTAGTAAAAAGAGAAGGCTTCGAGGAGGGGATTTATACAAAGTGAAGAACATTTTTGGTTGAAGGGTAATCAAGATGAATAGTTTGTTTTAATTGTAATCATGTTTATTATAAAGTGTGTATGATATAATAAATATATTATATATATATATATACTTCTAAGATTACACAGTTAGAATGTCTGGAGTTTCTTGGTATTAATTACATTTAGATAAAATTCCTGCAAACTGAGATGTTGGACATGGAATATTTTCATTTAAATATCAACTATATACCCTCTCCCACTTTTCCTCCAAGTCTGATAGCCTAGTATGCTTGATTTAAGCTGTGTATATATGTTGAAATTCTATATTACACCTTTTTTATATTTTTAAAACTGTATTTATTTTTATTGATTTACAGACAGAAGATGGTACAGAGAGAAAGATCCTACTCTCGCTAGTTCATTCTACAAGTGGCTGGAATGACCAGAGCTGAGCCAATACCTTTGAACATGTGCAAGGATGACATAATAATCCAAAATTTTAAAAATACTTTCAACCATCAGAAAAATGTAACTTGACAAGCAATGCATCAACAGAAATTGAAAAAAAAAACTTTCTAATACTTAGAAGAACTACACTTTGAACATGGAATGATAAGTGATGGCCATTATACTGCCCTTTAAAACACAGAAAAATTGCAGGTGAGAGAGAAGAGAGCTACATTGTCATTTAACTAATTTTTTTTCAGATTAGAAATATGAAGACTGTAATAATCAAGCATCAAGACAAGATATGTCATATTTTAAAAGGACGCAGGCAAGAACCACCCTGTGAATTACAATTTATATCCTATATTCCAATAAAATCCTAGTGGTATTAGTGGAGATAGGAAAGGCCTGTGTAATCTCACTTGTTGAATAAAAGTATTTAGTAGTTACAGTCCTCATCTTTACCCAGGAAAGCTCACCAAAACAAAACTACATATAAACTTCTTAACTGAAAATCTCTGTAGAAATAGATAGATAGATAGATAGATAGATAGATAGATATAGATAGATGTAAATATAAGTGGATAATGATCAGGATCAAATTCATATTATAAAAGATGCCTATTCATACATAGCGGGTTTGACAAGTTGAGTCTTGTGAAAGAAAATAGCAAGTGAAAAAGAGACAAGGAAAATGGCCATCATGGAAGCTCAAGAGGACTGCAACTCTAAAAGTTATGTAATAAGGCACATAGGCAAATTTAGAAAATATTTGGCACCATTAGTAGAATAAAAGAAAATATAATAGGGCACAGATACCTAGGTGTCCAGTAAAAGCTCACATTGCCCTTCCACAGCATACTGTTTCCTAGAACTTCCTGTACTGAAGTGTTGTCATGCAACTTTGTTTTTGCCAATTGAATGTGAGCAGATATGATATGTGCTTTCCTAGCTAACACTTTCAAAATGTGGACAGCCCTCTCCACCTTCCATTCTCCTGTGTATGTATGTAGGTACATATAGTGTTGAAGCCTTTTAAGGACGAGCGCCACAGGATTGAAAGCACTGGGCCTCTGAATAAGCATGAGAGCCACCTAAAAATCAGTAATCTGCAGTGCACAATTGTGTGAGTGAGAAGAAGAGATATTGGACTCAGTCCTTAAAATACAGAATTTGAATTTGTAAAAACCATGAGTGGTTTCTTAATTAACATGTAGTTGCTATAAAAGACATATCCATAATTAGTAAGATAAAGTAACAATGCTAGGTTAGATTTATGGGCAGATACGTAACATGCAAGACATCGCAATATATAATTTATAAGTAACATAATGGCAAAATAAGATTTATGGGTCAATCATTTTAAAGTCTGTTACCAAAAGTATTGGAAGGAAGCAAACGAATGATTGATGCAGCAAAAATTTCCACAAATACACACTGTAAATACTGACAGAGAAGTGGGGAAAGAAATAGAGAAAGAGAAGAGACAATATTGTGTTTATACAACAAATAAAATAGAGACAAGTACGTTGAGTGAACTTCCTAAATACAAAAACAGGAGAAAAAAACAGTTCAAACACAGGAACTGACAGAAATTTCAATTGACAGAAAATGATATTGAGGGGAGAGAACTGAACAAGAATTATAGTTCATTCCAACAGAAAGAACAATTACAAAACCAACAGTAATGAAGACTTAACTGAAATAAAAAGCATAAAGAACGAGAGAAATGCCTATGTGTGCAAGAGTGCAAATCAGTTTGGACAAAAAAAATGAGACCAGCATGAAAATAAATATTGAAAATAATTTTAACTAAAATGCTGAAAGGAATAAGACTACAAAAAATCTGAGAAGGAAACCACACCAGGCATATAAATATAACGGCAATTTTGTACTTTTCATCGTTAAAGTAAATGTCAGAACAAAATGGAGCCAATGGGGTACTGTAATAAATTTTGTGTAAAAAAATAATAATCCCAGGGTTAGGATTTGGCATATCACTTAAGATAGTGCTTGGGATACCCTCACCCCATGTTAAAGGACCAGAATTGGAGTTGGTCCCATTTCTGATCCCAGGTTTCTGCTAATGCACATCCTGGGAGCCAGAAGGAGATGGACCAAGTGGTTAGGAGCCTACCACACAAGTGGAAGACCCAGCTTGAGCTCCTCACTGGTCTCAGTCTTGCTTAACCATCGTTGTTGCATGACTTGCCAGAGTGAAAACATGGATCTCTTTGCCTGCCTGTTTTTCTTTCTAATAAATAAAAATAAATAATTTGAAACAATAATTATTAGAAAATCATTACTTGCTTTCTTGCCTATACTATGCTCATATATATCTGAGTGTAACAATTTCAGCATAAATGTACATTCTTCAAAAGAAAAAAACACGGATATACTTTCAATTTAGTCTTACAAAGCTAGTACACATTTTCACAAAATGCTTTTTATTTGCTAATTTTTCTAATTGCAGATATATTAGAACACAAATGTATGTCTTTATTTGGTTAGTATTTCAAGAACATAATCTATTATGACTGATAAAAAAGCATTTGCAAAATGCAGAATGTCAATAATATTTTCTGATTAAATCAGAGAAATATGTTAATGACAAAAACCTGACACTGCATAATAACACTTTTCTTCACAATCTCTTTCTAAAATTGGTATCTTTGGCTCACATTCAAAATGTCCCACATTTTTGACAGCTTATGATAGGAAAACAATATTGCTTTTAGTTAACAATATTAGCATGGATATGTATTAACAAGATTTTCCCTGCAGACCTGATATCAATATAATGAAAAGCAAACAGCATTCAATTTATTAGAATAAATGGGGAAATTAAGGAGTCACAAAAACAAGTTTAAAATATGAGGTGCTGAATGCTAAAACTGATGAAAATGTAAATTCATAAGCATCTCCTTAATGTCAAAGTAAAAATTTTGTAGAAATGCTCACGAAAAATTTATATAAGTTGGAAAAGTGGAAATTATTATTTATAATTTTTGGTAGTTACTTTCAAATGATGATCAACATATTTTCAGAAATCATACAAATATTTTTTTCTATTTACAATGTCAAAAAACTACAACTATATTATGTTGTTTAAGATTCTCCAAAGGGATTCAGGGCACAGTAGCCTATGGGCTAAAGTCCTCATCTTACATGTGCCTGGATTCCATATGTGCACCGATTCATATCTCAGCACTCCACTTTCCTTCCAGCTCTTTGTTTCTGGCCTGGGAAAGCAGTAGAGAACAGTCCAAAGCCTTGGGACACTGCAACTACATGGGAAACCTGGAAGAGGCTCCTGGCTCCTGATGGCTCAGTTCTGGCCATTGTGGCCACTTGGAGAGTGAACCCAGCGGACAGAAGATCTCTCTCTCTCTCTCTTTGCTTCTCTTTGTAATAAAAATAAATTAAATATGTTTTTTTTAAAAGATACTCCTTTAGAATTAATAACATAATTCTAATCTACCAATTTAATGATTAATTTTTTTTTTACGTTCCACTATCCTACAGCTCCTATAATTGCAATGGAATTCGAATTCAATGAACAAGAAGGTTAAAGAAAGATTCAAAATGCACATTTTTTTCCATTTTGATATACACCCTGAAGAAAAATAGTCCTTGGCTTCAGCTCCAGTTCTACTAATTACATGATGCTAAATGAGTTCTTTAATTTCTACAAGACCTACTCCTTGCATCTGCTAAGTAGAAGTAATTCCACCAAAATCAGTTTTTTGAAGATTTATAAAATGTGTTACCTAGTATATATGTGATATACAGTAAGCTCTTAATAAACTTGCATATATCATTTACATAACAAAAATAACATAAATACTGTAATCACAAAGATTCAGACCAGGAAAATCTACATTTCTGTGTGAAAAGAGTATAAAGGACACTTTATACACAAATAATCTTTAGGTAATACATTTAGTTTGATAACAAGAATAAAAACAAATATAAGGCTTTTTTAAAAAGTTCATTTGAAAAGTTTTGTTCATAAAGGAAATCAGTACATCCAGCAAGTAGACCACTCTAAAATGAGTTCTTTTTAGTAAAATTGATCTTCTCATTAACCTATTGGCTTGGTTTAAAAAAAAAATCAGTTGTTTGAAAACTAAAGCTCTCAGTTTGTATACTCCTGTATTCCTCTTGGCTAAGAAATAATCTGCTCATAGTAGGCAACATGTTAATTGAATAAAAGACTAAAAGATTATTTAACTTTCTCACATTTTACATTGTATTATTATTATTACTATTGTTATTATTATTTTATGATACAGTTCCATAGGCTCCTAAAATTTCTCTTATCCCCAATCCCCCCCCAACCTAGTTCTTCTATATCATTACTAAGTATAGTTCTTCAAACACAGTCATATGTCCATTATTGCGGGCATGGACAATGGCAGAGAGTCCAGCACTCTATTGTCAAGATATAGTAAACAGTTTCATTGTAAGTCCAACTTTGTCTGGAAGTAGAGATGCATACTACAATGTATCCTCACATCTGGATATGTTAGTCTCCATTTCACAGCTACTGTACATCCCCTTACATGAAAAGTCATAATACAAAATCAACAACAGAAAGAAAAATAGAAATTTATAATGCCATGAAGTTAAATGACATGTTACTAGATATGACAGTCTCCATTACACAGCTACTATATATCCCCTTAAATGAAAAGCCACAAAACAAAATCAACATCAGGAAGAAAAAAGAAATTAACAACACCATGAAGTTAAATAACATGCTACTAAATGACTAAAGTGTAGCTGAAGAAATGAAAATCAAGAACCTTCTTGAAGAGAATGATGCTATTGCATAATCTATGAGTCACTGAAGAATTTAACCAAAATAAAGTGTTTTGCAGAGATGAAACTAACAAAAACATCAAAACCAATGACTTTTCTTGATGAAATGTGTCTCTTTTGGGTTTTGTTTTTTAATCCAGTCTACTAATCTATGACGTTTGATTGAGCTTAAGCCATTTACTTTCAAAGTTTAATATACATGGGTGTTATTTTGGTCCTGTCATTTTAGGAATGGGTTGTTCATTGGTTTAGTCTTCTGTTGTCATTTTACTGGGATGCTCTTCCCATTTTCCTTTGGTTTTGTTGGGTGCTATTCCTCTTCTCTGTCAAGAGAACATAGTGAAGTATCATTTATATGGCAGGTGTGGAAGAGGCAAGTTCTTTTAACTCTTCTTTACTGTGGAAGAATTTTATTTCATTTTCAATGACAAAACAAAGCTTTGCTGGATATGTTATTCTAAGCCAACCATTTTTTTTTTCTTTTAGAATCTGGAATGTGTCACTCCATTCTCTTACTCTCTGTAGAGTTTCCTGTGAGAGATCGCCTGTGAGTTTAATTGGCATTCCTTTACATGTCAATTGATTTTTTTCCCGTGCACGTTTAAGGATCTTTTCCTTATGTTCGATTAAAGAGAGCTTGATGATCATTATGTCGTGGTGAAGATCACTTTTGATCAAGCCTGTTGGGAATTCTGTGCCCCTCCTGGAACTTGCTTCCCAATTCTTTCTCCAGATTAGGGAAATTTTCTCTTAATAGTTCATTAAATATATTTGTAAAACCAGCTTCTCTTGTATTTGGCCTCTTAATAGTGTCTTTCAATTCCTGAATACTTTTTTTGGCCTGATCCAGCTCTGCTCCCAGCTTTTTGTTTGCTTCCCCCTGATGACAGGAAATAATTTCCAATTCTGAGATTCTTTCTTCTGCTTGCTTCATTTTATTTTGGAGACTCTCCACTGTACTTTTAATTTGCTCTACTGTGTTCTTAATTTCTGATATATCAGCCTTGATTTGCTTTATTGCTGCTATTGCTTGTGTAAAATATTTCTTAAATTCTTTGAACTCTTGTATGTGCTTCTCATTGTTAATCAGAAGCTTTAAAATGAGTTTTCTGAATTCTGGGTCCCCCCGTTTTCTCGATGTCTTCCTCAGTTAAATCTGAGGTTGGCATATGGTTTTGCTTCTTTGCAGGGGAGTTTTCAGTAATATTCATTTTTGTCTTTGCCTCTTCTTTTGCTCCTGGCCATTGCTCTTCTGGTTAGCAGAGTCTTCTCCTTGGGGCAGGTTTCTAAGCTATGTCACCCACAGGTCTACACTGCAATTTTACTTATTGCTGTTGATACACAACTCTTCGTTTGCAGCCACTTGTGCCACTCCCTCCAGCGAGTTCCAAGTCTGGGTTCTTATATCAGATTTCCACCATGGTCTCCACAGCCCCAGCTCCTGGCTCACCACTCTCAACCTCCTGTGATACCATGCTGAGGCAGCACCATTGTCTGCACAACCTTTCTCCCACTTCCTGTTGGAGCAGGTCCCAGAATTAGGGAGACACCAGGTGTCCTATATAGTTAGGTTGTTGGTGGCGTTGATCTTGTCGGAACCTGTTGGACATTAGGTCTGGACCTATTTTGACTCGTACGATGCTACAGTTGGTATTATTTTCTGTGGGACCAGTGCAATCCACAGAACTTAGTGAGTCCTTGCAAGCTCAGCACATGCGCAGTTCACTGTTGTCCCCTGCAGTCCTAAATTCTTTGCCACAGTGTATAAAATGGTGCCTGACGTACCACTACTAGAGTTCTTGATCTGCTGGCCGTCAGGTCTGAGGGCTACCCAGACCTGCCTTGGGTGAAACCTTGTTGCTGGTGGAGTTCTGGCTTCTGGTGGAGTTCAGATTGCTGTTAGCTGAATGCCGCTGGAATATCAGTCACTGCAACACCACACCGTTGTGTCTGCTGCTTTCCTGTGTCTGTCAGTCTCCAGGTACCCTTCTGCTGTTGTTCTATCCTCTCCTATTTCCTGGAATGTGTCCTGTTTCATCCTGATTAAATGTTTCTCTTTCCGTTTGAACATGTCCTTACACTATTCCACCATCTTGATTCTCTAAAAGCTTATTTACTTTAAACAAGTTCACATATGACCTATATCATTACCTCATTTTTACTGACAACATTAAGTAAATGTGCAAGAGAAAATGCCACATGCTAAAATTTATACAGTATTTACTATGTATTAGTTATTATACTAACCACTATACATACAAAATATGTATTATCTCTAATACTAAAAATAACTATAAAATATGGGTTATAATCCTCATTTTGTTAATGATAAATGTAATTTATCAAGAGGTTAAATGATTCATTCAAAGGCACATTGTGGGGCCAAAACTGGAACTGAAGATGTCAACTCTAGAGCCCCCTTTTCCTCCAGAAATCAGTTTTGATATATAAAACACTCTGGACCTTAATTATGACAAATTGATTCTTGACTTCTACCCAAATGTGCAAGAAATGCAAAAATATGGCAAAGCATAAGTTTCAGCTATTTTATCCATGAGAAGAGAATAAAACCATGAATTTTGTAACAACAGAAACAACAGAAAATTGTGAGCAAAAAATAATAGAAAGCATTTTAAAGCATGTTACAATCCAAGTATAAGAAATGGAGGGAGCTTTCTGTTCTAGTATTCATAAACTTATCCATTGTGTATTTGAAAATAGAGATAGGGAAAAAGATAAACATGTATAAGTAAAGTAATACAGGATATAATTCTTAAGGATTTCTTATTTGATAGAGTTACAGAAGAAGAGAAACAGAAAGATCTGCTATCTTTTGGTTTACTTCCCAAATACCTTCAACAGTCATGCTGGACTAAGCCAAAGTCAGGAGCCTGGAAATTCTTCCTGAGAATGGCCCAAAGCCTTGGGACCCTGCACCTACACTGAGGACCCAAAGAAGCTGCAATGTGAGTGCATGGACCCAAAACTTGAGCTATCCTCTGATGTTTTTCCAGATTTATTAGCAGGTAGCTGGATCAGAATTGGAGAAGCTAGAACTCAAACTGACACCTATATGGGACACTGGAGCCACCTGTGGTAGCTTAACTACCACCACACAATGCTGGCCACTAGAATCTAATATTGTAAGGTCAGTAGGAAAACAAACAGCACTCAGGAAAGACTCAAGAATATGCCTTCAAAATTTTGAGATTTTTGACTTTATACTAATAAAAAATAATTCCATCCAAATTTAGTGATAAAAAGATAGAGACAGAAATAATGATTCCCTGAGGGCATATGCGTAACAGTTGCTATAAACCTATTCATTACTGTAATTCTAGAAAACAGAATATTTTTGTTAACGAAGTTAAGTAAAAGGAAAGAGTGAAGAGAATAGAGGTATGAAAGATGAATAGACTTCGATGTGGCTCATATTGCTTTTTTTCTCTTTATGTGGCCTTAAACAAATTACTAAGCCTTTCTGAATACCATTTCTTCAGATATCAAATGGGGGAAAATATGAGCAACCAATGTGCCATGAAGGTATACTGACAGAATTATATTTAACACGTTGTACAGCAAAGCTTGTATTTAGAGATTCACCCTCATCACTAACCTATACATGATTTTGGTCAGCTTTTCATGATACAATGAAATACCTGAGAGAAGCAACTGTACAAAGAAATGAGGTCCAAGATCAAGCAAGCTCCACTGGTGATACTGTTCTTTCATGCAGAGTCCTGAGGCAGGGTAGAGCATCATATGACAAAAGGAAGTATATATGCCTTTATCTATACTGTCGTTTAAAAAGCCCTTGGAATTTAATCACAGAGCCTCATCCTGAAGCTACAATCTGATTCATTCAACTCCTAAATACCCCTCTTTCACTCTCAGGATGATTAACAAGATATTTCAGAACCAAACTTTTCAAAGGCCTGTGAGGGACATTCAACATCCAAACCATAACAGTAACAGAGTAAATTAAAGACTTAAGCAGCAATAGCTTGCTCAAGTTTACACAGCTAGTATATAGAATACACAGGACTATAATTACATCTTTTAATTCTTACTCTAACAATTTTTATTTCATCAAAATGTGTGTAAGTTTGCATTTTTTTCTAACTAGGGAAAATTACAAAGTATTCATTTCCTCTTAAAAAAATGACTTGAATCTTAGTTCCTATGAGATAATCTTAACTTACATTGGCAATTATTTATAGAAAGTGCCCAAATAATTTGATGATATATTGGAATGGTCATTTCTGAAAAGAAAAGAAAAAGAAAAAGAAAAGCACTAGAACAGAAATAATTGTCAAGCCAATCTCCGGCTTGCTTATTGTTGCAGAAATAAATTGAACTCTGCTCTAGCTTTTTGACATGTAATTCTAATATTATTAGGTTCACATCCTTTTCTCTTTCCTCTACCTGCTAACAGGAAGCATTCTGTAATGGCATGTCAGAAATCTACCAGTAACGGCCTAATGTTTCTTTTAAACACAATGCTGCTGTCTGTAATCCTATCAGCAGCTGTCAACAGTTTTCTGTAATGAGGGGCAGAGCACAAAAATGGCTCTGCAATGAAAATCAGATGTTCTCACCTGGAACTCCACTCTCGTGTTGTACAATTATTCAAGAAAAAACCTTAATCATGCCATCCTAGAAACCAAGACATACATTGTTTCCCTAACTCTTCTAAAAGGTGAGAAAGACAGCAATTCCTTTGTTGGAACTCAAATTATTTTTTTTCCTTTGGTTGAATTTTTTTTCAGATTGAGGAAAAATGGGTTTATACTTTAGGAAATGATCATCTCAAAATGGGGTACTGTCCGCTGCAGTGGCTAAGTTGCCACTCAGGACACCAGTATCCCATACTGAAGTGTATGGTTCCAATTCTGGCCCCTCCACTTCCCGTGCAGTTTCCTGTCCATGCACATGCTGGAAGACAGCAGATGAAGTCTCACGTGGGAGACTCAATGCAGTTCCGGGCTGCTAAAACCTGCCTATTGTGGGCATTTGGGGAATAAACCAGCAGTAGAGGATCCATTTCTCTCTCTCTCTTTTTTAAGATTTATTTTTATTGCAAAGTCAGATATACAGAGAGGAGGAGAGACAGAGAGGAAGATCCTCCAGCCTTTGGTTCATTCCCCAAGTGATCTGAACGGTTGGAGCTACGACAATGCAAAGCCAGGATTCCTCCAGGTCT
This sequence comes from Ochotona princeps, assembly GCF_030435755.1. Taxonomy (NCBI): domain Eukaryota; kingdom Metazoa; phylum Chordata; class Mammalia; order Lagomorpha; family Ochotonidae; genus Ochotona; species Ochotona princeps. The sequence goes on from NC_080833.1 coordinate 39,514,039, forward strand.
CCCATGTGGATACAGGGTCCCAAGGCTTTGAGGTGTCCTAGACTGCTTTCCCAGGCCACAAGCAGGGAGCTGGATGGGAAGTGGAGCTGGTGGGATTAGAACGGGCACCCATATGGGATCCCAGTGCATTCAAAGCAAAGATGTTAGCTGCTACACCACCAAGTCAGACCCAATCCATTTCTCTTTGTATCTCCATCACAATAAAATGAAAGAAAAGCAGCCAGGCTACATTAGGAAAGTTGTATCACTCTTTTCTCCCTCAGAGCTGTTCTAGGCTGTTTCCTCATTTATTCTCCTGACCTACGACCATGGAAATATATACATAAATATTAAATAAGATGTTGCCTCTGACCTCAATTAGCTCTCAGTCTATAAGGATAGAAAGGTAAGTATATTTACATCACAATGTGTTAAAGAGATGAATATATGGATAAGGAACAGAAAATTATTCTATCATGAAGATAGAATCCTTGACTATATACAGAAAGGAGTTATTTGAGCAAAAATAATAGAAGAATGAAACACCCCACCATAGTCAAGAAAATAAAGATGTTGCCGTATGCTAAAACCTGATGAAGGCATGGTGGGCATGTAGCTTAGCAGTTAAGATGCTGCTTGAGGCATCTGTACCCTATTGTAAGAGTGCCTGTGTTTGAACACAGGCTATGTTCCCAGTTTCAGTTTTCTACTAATGTGAGCCTGAGAAGCAGCAGATCTTGGCTCAAGTAGCTGAGTCTCTGACACCCATGTTAGAGACCCAGGTTAAGTTCTTAGTTCCCAGCTTCCAACTGTCCTAACTCTGGCTCTTATAAACAGTTGGGGAGTTAGCACTGAGTGGGAATCTCTATCTGTGTCTGTCTCTTTTTCAAAGAAATATGCAAAATTTAGGGAGAAATGTTTTTAAAATAAAATTAAAAGGTTTTTAAAAACTAGTGGGGAAAAGAGGATTTATTGAAGAGAGAAAAGTACCTACAACCCAAATCACAGAGGAACCTGCAAATTACTTCTTGCTTTCATCCTGAAGGCTGAATAGAAATTCAGAAGTGACATGATCAAATTGGTGTTGAAGTTTTTACCTCAGCCTATTCGTTTTATGACAGGAAGTTCAAACCCCAATGTGTGGGCTAATCCACATGAAAATAGTTAAAACCAACTCATAAATGTAAAGCATGCAATTGTATTTCTATGGTTTCATTAGAAAGAAACCAGCTTCTTTTGTTCACTAGATTGTTCATAAATCCAGTGTTCTGTGAACCAAAATAGCTTCTTGCTGAATCAGTATGCATTAAATATATTAATAGTAGGAAAGGGAATGAAAGAATACAAAAAATAGTAACTTATTCTTATCAACAGATACTGGGTTAGGTATATTTAATATGTCATTTAAACTTCTCAAAGATGTAACTCTTATTGCCTAATTTATAGATATGTAAACTGGAATTAGGATTAATCAATTACCCATGTTTACACACATATCATTAATTTCTATTCTTAGGATTATCAAGTACCAAAACTACCAACCAGAAATTAGGGAAGGTAGGGAATAGTTCAAGACAAAAAAGGGATTTTATGGGCACTGTAAAACGTAAAATGTAAGTATTTGTTCAGTCCTCTTATCTGTAGCAATTATTTGTATTTAAATACTATGAGGAAGGGATTTCAGGATATGCCAACAATTTCTTCATAAATAAGAATGAAACTACACAATGTTTTTTTTTAATTACAGGTCTCTGGAAGAAGAAGAGAGGCAGAAAACATATTGAGAACATTCATTCTTGAAAAACCACTATAATTTGGGGTAAAAATAACAGAAATCTGTGGTTTCCTTACTTGGGGCAGATCTTTACCCAAACCTGTATCAGAATTACATTGCTAGTGATGTGAGGTTGACTCATCACAAAACTGAACAATACTGCTACAAGATATGATTACTTAACACATGACAAAGGAGGTGAACCTGGTAGAAAACACATAGGCAAAGCTTACGGGTTTGCTGGACCAACGTTGCAGTTAGAACTAAAACTATGAGAGAAAATTCAAGGATTATAAGAATAGTCTGGAAATGAAAGTTATAAGAGGGCTGAAATAAACTCTCCATATATCCCTGGATCACTAGTAAATTACTAGAATCAGTTAGAAGACCCCAGAGACACTAGCAAAAAGTAAAAGTGAAGACAAATCTGTGACTGTGAATGGAGCTTCAAAGGTTTATCCTGATCCACTGGCCATAGGGTGAAAGCCTTACTGGCTTAAGGGGTGCTGCACAATCATGTGTTACACACTAAGTAATGTAGATTCAAAGGTTACTGTAGAAATCCAGGCTAAAAAAGTAAAATGTGATAATGCTAAAGCAGTACTTTTTAAAGTGATATTTCATAGCTGTCAAGGTTTTATGAGAAAGGAATCTAAAATCAACAATGTATGTTTCTACTTCAAAAAAGCTGGAAAATAATCAAGCCAAAAGAAAATAAAAATAAGGAAACAATAAAGATCAGAGTAAATTCAAAAGAATAATAATATAAAATAAATGAGTTCAAAATCAGGATCTTTGAAAACATCAAGAATGTTGATAAAACTTTGATAGAAATTAACAAAGAAAAACACACATCTTTTCAAAACCAGCAATGGAAGCTAGGGTTCTGCAAAACCTTTAAAGATAGCAAGATAGTTTATCGCTGTCCCTGTTTGCATTGATTAGTTCTGCATCTATAAGAGTTTGATGGTCTCCAATCCAGTCTCTGGGGTTCAAGACATCATTTTCCCAAATACAACTTGAAACAGTTGCGTTCAGTCATATCTGCAGTATTTAGCTGCAATTTATTACCTCTTCAAATTTCAAGGGATTTTTTTAAAGAAATCAATACAATTCAATATGCAGTATATGTTTATAAAACAATTAGTTTGTCCATGTATTGTAGTGACCACTTCAGACAAAATGAGAGAAATAGCTTAAAAAATTTATACTTAATGTGAAAGACACAGGTGTGTAAACAAATACCCATACTCCAGTTTGTTAATACTTGTACAGCACTATGGGGAGGGAAGAGGAGACTGGAAAAGTTGCCAAATTCCCACTAACAGGAGCCAAAAGGTGATATTTTCCTGAGCTGGCACTTTAAAAAAAATGACAGATTGGTGAGTAACTGAATGAGCAATGGATGGAGAGAGGGAGGAATAAAATTCCAGAAGTATTCTCATGCAGAAAAGAATTATGCTTGTTACTAGTCCAAGATTATGTCTCTTCAAATTTCATAAAGTTCTAGGAGGTAAAATCCACTAGTTACGTGTAAATGCCATTAAACATTAAAAAATAAAAATGAAAACAGTTTTTTTTCTTTTTTAGAATTCTCTGTGTCTTCCTTTTCATCCAGTTGCTTTGCCTTTAGGTAGTAATCTGAGGCTAGAAAAAAAGGACATTTTACTACACCTGCATTTATTGGTCATACCTCATTTTTAAATCTTTAAAGGGAGCAATGTGATCCCTTTATGGACCCTTTTCTCCCAGAATAAGTAAAATAAAAAAATCAGACCTTCAGATAAACGTTCCTAACTGTCCAGGCCAAGTTTGTTATTCCTATTATACACAAAGCTTAACCAAGAGGAGACCTAAAGTGTATTTGAAAAATTGTAATTTGCATTTCTTCAGGCTGATAAGATGGGGGAAACACATTACCAGGTAACGAGCTATCTACCTACAACTGCAGATTAACATTTTCCTTCAAAAGAACCTAAATCACAGTTAAATGATACAATTACAGTCTTTGCGAAACAGTGAAGTGTCATTGCAAGATCTGATTAATCACAACTTGATACAATGAATATATGTCAAACAGTAACCAAACAAAATGTCAAATCAAAAACAGTGCCACACATGCGGCTAATATCATGATCATTCTCACTCAATGCTGATTTTGTTTATGACATTTATAATGAGCTTTTGACATTTGAGTGATAGCTACCGTGAGATAAGAAATTAGAACACTAGAATATTAGCTTTTCAAAAGCAATAGGCACTGCTGAAACTAGAATTATAAATTGTTGACAATCAAGTGCTTCTTAAAACCTGAGATGTTGAGAGAAATTCTTATGGGTGCTCTAATCTGGTAGTTTTCCTTCTGTTTCCTATTCAAGGCACAGGGCATTTCAATGAAGGTCATCCATGGAAGGGTATATACTGGATCCCTGCTGGGACAATTACACTTGGAAAAAAAATGCCAATTGCTGGCATGTTTCACTACTTCTTGGCATAATCATTGAAGAAATTTTGAAATTAAATGTTAACGATTTCAGATAATCATAGAAAGGCTACTTCATTAGTCCATACCTTATGCCAAGCAAAACACTGAGAAAGGCCATCTGAATTTTTTCTATCCAAGGGATGAGTCGAACAGTACAGTAACCCTAGCAAGGATTTTTAGCAATGGGATACAGAGTAAGAACATTAGATTAGAGAAGCACCTACCTTCCACTTGAGAACCACTAATTTATATGAACCCTTTAATTTGACAGACTAAGAAATAACTCTTGTAGAAGGAAATAATATGTGCAAAGTTCTAATGCATATTTAAGTCAGAGCTATTAAGAACTCGAATTTCTTGATTGCAAGCCAAAATAAATAAAGTATGCATAACAACAACCAGGAATCTTTTATGAAACATTTCTAGGTCCAGAATCTCATTTCATGTGTATAATAATCCTCAGGTGTACGCAAACAGAATGCTAAAGATCATTCTTTTTGTTTCAATATGACAAATAACCATAAAGTAATATAATTTACCCAAGATCACCCTCCCAGTCTGATAAAGGTAAATCTGAATTCCAATATTTCAGAACATGAAGCTACTGCTATTATAAATAACTCCGTTAACTCGTCTGGAGTCAGTATTTTTCCATGAAAACAGTATTATTTTAATTCCTAGCACACCAAGAACTCTTGATTCTATGACCCAAGTTGTATTCATAACTTTTAAGAGAATGATGCAAGCTTTGTCATTTCCTGAGGACGCCTGGAGATAATATATCCTGGCATTTAAAAGACTTCCAGTTAAAAAAGATAATTTGAAGATGTCAGGTTATCTATAGCTAGAAATAATACCAAGTTTCAACGTTGTCAAAGTGATTTTATCTTACCTCTACTACATTTGTCAGAGTACTCATAATTCATCTAATATTTAGAACACACAACTAAGTCAAATATTTCTGTATCATTTGTATTATAAACTGATTATCATGAGACATCCAACAAAAATTTAGAAAAAATTACTACTTTTAAGAATCATGCATTTGAAAACAGAGCAAGAGAGGGAAAGAAGGATAAAGAGAGAAATCGTCCATTCACCAGTTCACTCTTCAAACGACTGCAGAGGCAGCAGCAGCAGCTGAGCCAGGCTGAAGCCAAATGTCCAGAACTCCATTCAAGTCTCCCAGGTGGGTGCAGCAGCCTAAGGGCTCAGGCTATCTTTGTTTGCATTGTGCATTAACAGGGATCATGTGGGATGTTGGTGATGTAGGTAGCAGGTTAACCCACTGAGCCACAATACCGGCCCAGAATGTATTACTTTTTAATTAAATAACTATTACATGTTATGCACATAAAATATGTCAAACATAAAGACAGGTATCTGTATACACTACTTCATGTCTGATATACTCACAGAAAATATTAGATATACTTATTGATCACATTTTAGAAACAGAAAGACTAAATACAGATATTGTAAAAAAGACAACACAATAATTCAGGCCTAGCTCACTGTACTTTTAAATCCTAAGCTGATTCACCCCAGAGTGGAGCAGGTGGACAAGAGAAGGCTTGTTTTTTATATATATATATACATTTTTTTATTATTGCTATCATTTTATGATACAGCTCCATATTCCCTTTTCCCCTCCCCAACTACCTTCACCAGCCCACCTAGTTCCTCTATATCATTACTAAAGTATAGTTCTTCAAACACAGTCATATGTCCATTATTGCGGGCATGGACAATGGCAGAGAGTCCAGCACTCTATTGTCAAGAGATGGTAAACAGTTTCATTGTAAGTCCATCTTTGTCTGGAAACAGAAATGTACACCATACTGCATCCAGACATCTGGATGTTAGTCTCCATTTCACAGCTACTGTACATCCCCTTACATGAAAAGTCATGATACAAAATCAACAATAGAAAGAAAAATAGAAATTTACAATGCTCTGAAGTTAAATGACATGTTACTAGATATGACAGTCTCCATTACACAGCTACTATACATCCCCTTAAATGAAAAGGGACAAAACAAAATCAACATCAGGAAGAAAAAAGAAATTAACAACACCAAGAAGTTAAATAACATGCTACTAAATGCCTAACGTGAAGCTGAAGAAATGAAAATCAAGAACCTTCTTGAAGAGAATGATGCCACTGAATGATCTACGAGTCACTGAATGACTTAATCAGAAGAAAGTGTTTTGAAGAGATGAAACCAACAGAAAACAACAAAACCCATGCGATATAGTTTCCACTGATCTTTGTTGAAGTGTGTCTCCTCCAGACAACAGATAGATGGGTTTTGTTTTTTAATCCAGTCTACTAATCTATGACGTTTGATTGAGCTTAAGCCATTTACTTTCAGAGTTTAATATACATGGGTGTTACTTTGGTCCTGTCATTTTAGGAATGGGTTGTTCATTGGTTTAGTCTTCTGTTGTCATTTTACTGGGATGTTCTTCCCATTTGCCTTTGGTTTTGTTGGGTGCTATTCCTCTTCTCTGTGAAGAGAACATAGTGAAGTATCATTTGCAGGGTAGGTTTGAGAGAGGCAAATTCTTTTAGCTTTTCTTTACTGTGGAAGAATTTTATTTCATTTTCAATGACAAAACAAAGCTTTGCTGGATATGTTATTCTAAGCCAACCATTTTTTTTTCTTTTAGAATCTGGAATGTGTCACTCCATTCTCTTCCTCTCTGTAGAGTTTCCTGTGAGAGATCTCCTGTGAGTTTAATTGGCATTCCTTTATATGTCACTTGTTTTTTTTCACGTGCACATTTAAGGACCTTTTCCTTATGTTCAATTAAAGAGAGCTTGATGATCATTATGTCGTGGTGAAGATCGCTTTTGATCAAGCCTGTTGGGAATTCTGTGCCCCTCTTGGATCTTGTTTCCCAATTCATTCTCCAGATTAGGGAAATTTTCCTTTATTATTTCATTAAATACATTTGTAAACTCAGCTTCTCTTTCTGCACCTTCTGGCACTCCCATAACTCTTATATTTGGCCTCTTAATAGTGTCTTTCAATTCTTGAATACTTTTTTTGGCCTGATCCAGCTCTGCTTCCAGCTTTTTGTTTGCTTCCCCCTGGTGAAAGGAAGTATCTTCCAATTCTGAGATTCTTTCTTCTGCTTGCTTCATTTTATTTTGGAGACTCTCCACTGTACTTTTAATTTGCTCTACTGTGTTCTTAATTTCTGATATACCAGCCTTGATTTGCTTTATTGCTTCCTTAAATTCTTTGAACTCTTGCATGAACTTCTTATTTTTTATCAGAATCTTTAAAATGAGTCTTATGGATTCTGTGTCCCCCATTTTCTCAATGTCTTCCTCAGTTAACTCTGACATTGGCACAGGGTTTTGCTCCTTTGCAGGGGAGTCTTCAGTAATATTCATTGTGCCTTTGTCTCTTCTTTTGCTCTTGATCATTGCTCTTCTGGTTAGCAGAGTCTTCTCCTTGGGGCAGGTTTCTAAGCTATGTCGCCCACAGGTCTACACTGCAATTTTACTTATTGCTGTTGATACACAACTTTTTTCTTGCAGCCACTTGTGCCACAACCTCCAGCGAGTTCGAGGTCTGGGTTCTTCTATCAGATTTCCACCATGGTCTCCACAGCCCCAGCTCTTGGCTCACCACTCTCCATCTCCTGTGATACTGTGCTGACGCTGCACTGTTGTCTCTGCAACCTTTCTCCCACTTCTGGTTGGAGCAGGTCTCAGGATTAGAGAGACTCCAGGTGTCCTATATAATTAGGTTGTTAGTGGCACTGATCTTGTCGGAACCTGTTGGACATTAGGTCTGGGTGCCACACAGACCTATTTTGACTGGTACGATGTCACAGTCAGTATTATTTTCCTGCGGGATGGTACAATCCACTGACATCAGCGAGTTCTCATGAGATCAGCACATGCAGTTCACTGTTGTCCCCTGGAGTTCTAAAGCTATTGCCACAGTGTACAAAATGGCGCCTGACGTACCCCATTACAGTTCTTGATTGCTGGCCATCAGATCCGAGGGCTATCCAGACCTTCTCCGGGTGTAACCCATAGAATGCCATGTTGATGCAGTTCACCAAGTCAGTCCCAGCTCAGCGCATGCTCAGTCCTTTCCCTTGCCCTTTCCTCCTTACGCAAAATGGTGTCCAATTCAGCTCTAGGGGGTTTACTGGGCTATGAAATCCACTGTTCTTGCACTGCCCATCTGAGATCTGCTGCTCTGTCTCTGCTCCTGGTCAAACCAAACAGACCAGCGGGACAGACAGTTCTTTGTCTGGTTTTACCTCCAGAGCTCCCAAGCTCCCAGTGAAAGTCCCTTCCCACCTGGTTGCTGGTGGAGTTCTGACTGCTGGTGGCATTCAGCTCACCGTGCTGGAGTAGCAGTCACTGCAACACCACATTGCTGTGCCTGCTGCTTTCCTGTGTCTGTCAGTCTCCAGGTACCCCTCTGCTGTTGTTCTGTCCTTTCCTATTTCCTGAAATATGTCCTCTCTGCTTCATCCTGATCAAACATTTTTCCGTCCATTTAAACATGTCCTTACCCTATTCCACCATCTTGGTTCTTCCAGGAGGAGGCTTGTATCCCAACCCTGGGGACCCCTGGATCTACACGAAGGACTATTAGTACGGGCAACAAGGACTAAATCCCAACTGCAAAGGAGACCACTGGGAATTGGAGTGCCTTCAGACGCCGAGGACTCTGAGGTCACCCACCCCCATCTGGATCTATCACATGGGAGGGAAGAAGCCCAAATCCTGCCTTGCAGGATCCAAGGTCATCAGAACAACAGCTAGGAGCCCTGAGTGGTCCGTAGACACAGAACAGCAAACTTCCTTTAGGACTAGGAGAGGAGCTTTCTCTGGTCCTTATTAGTTTCAACTTTGGATCCCCATCCTCTTTGACAATGACCATCAGGGTCACTCTGAAGTCCCCCCAAAAACAAACAAAATCAGAATAGACAAAGAACAACAAGGAAAGCTTAGAACCAGACAGGAAACGGTCAGCGTGGATTCACATACACCTTACTAGGCAGGACACAGAAATCAGATACTCCTTACTGGGGAATGGAAGATTTCTCTGCACACCCCTCCTAAAATATTCTACACCTAAACTGTTGACACATGTCTTGCTAGTGTTATAAGCCAGTTTAGACTGTCCTAAAATCTGCCAAGTTCAGTAGAATTATGCTTTAACTAAAATGAAAATAGACACGAGAGAGCTGAATAGTACGCTATAGCCATTTTAAGATGTATAGAACCCAGTTGTATATAAACTAAAATCAAAATGTCAATGAAGTAGTCACAGGATGTGGTTAAGAACTTGCATTTTTTTAACATATTGGTTACTCAATACCATGTCAATGAATTCCATAATGTTGTAAATTGTTATTGATGTTATGTTGAGGCTTTTAATTGGCCAGGATGATACTCTGCCGGCTCTACCCTACCTTCAGACCAGAGATGGTCTCCCCAAGAAACCGTTGAATGTATCTGGACAATAAGATGCTGGACTCTTTGCTTGGTATATGCTTGCAATGAAAGAATCTCAACTGAATTTGAACTGTGGTAATGCAACAAGGTGGAGGAATCCACCATGGGGGGATAGTATGGGGTTGTATCAGTCCTCTTTTGTCACTCTGAAGAAAAATCGGTGTCACCCAATACCTCCAGGTGAGGGCAGAAATCCAGGTTCTTCAGCAGGCATCTTTGCCAACACCCAGAAGGAGGACAGCTCACCTTCCTGCCGATTAAGGGGGCAGCTCAGGCTCCCCTTGGCTCTAACTGAAATCACAGCACTGCCGTAGTACTCCTCAGACTCCTAGGCCCCTAGTTAATCTCTCTGGTTACTCCACCTGTTATTTGTTTTATACACAGTATCCATGGTTCTAATCACAACTAATGTGATAAATAAGGAAAAAATGTCTGCTGCATTTTTTCTGGAAGCAGAATTTCTGCATTTCTGCTTAGTTGTAGAGTCTTAAGAAAAGCTGTATCTAAGTTTTGAAATAGAGGGGATTATTCTGTTTCTACCATTGCTTATCCATAAACATCTACAAAAGATCCTTCATTTTGTCATCATAAATATTTTTACAATGGTGACTGCCTTTGCAGAAAAAAAAAGAGAATGAACACAAGGCCTCTTTACAATGGAAGATCTTTTTCCATCAATTCCCTGGAATAGGTGATGGTAAGAAAATTGAGTTTACCATTAGGTACACTTTCATTTCACCCATTAAAAAATTTCTGGAACAACAGATTGAAATGTAACTATCTATTAACTTAAAGAATCAAGATTGTTTTTCCCTGGTTAAAAATACATGTAATTTTTGGGTACATAAACTACACTGTGTTAGCATGAGCAAAGATAGCTGTGACTGCACAGTCTGGATGGAGAAGCTCTTCAGAACAGAGAGATACTACCCATGCCTCGAAAGATCTGTGAAGTTGGGTAGTGTGAAGTAAAAAATGGAGGAAAAAAAAAAAGCGCTTCCAGACAGAGGGAATGAATGATCAAGAATTCATGATTTCATCTTAAATGTCTAGTTCAGGTATGTAGGAGAATGGTGAATTGTACAAAAAACTAAAAGGACTCTGCTCAGAGGAAAGGTTGATGTTCAGTATGACATGGAGGTGTCTGGAAAGCTTCCTGAAAAGAGGAAATGTGATGAAACTGGAGCTCAACACTGAGTAGTCCTCAGCATTTCCTTTGCCATTCCAGGAAAGCATCAAAAGAAAGTCAACAGACAGCCAAAGCTGAACACAAAAACCAGGGCAGGCTCCAAGCAATCTGAGCCATTCCCGATTTATTAGAGTATAATAAAGGCCCTGGATAGTTCTGGTTAGGCTCCAAAGCTTTTTCCATATATTCAGCATATCAAAGCCTATAAAAGTTTCAGTGTCTTTTCGTCCTGATTTTATTGTTTTTGTTCTGCCAAAGGGAGGCTTAAACTACGCATGAAACTCTGCATAAAATTTAAATATCAATCTCTCATTCCTTTGGCAGTAGATCAGCCAAAAACCCATAGCTTAAAGATTCATCTAGCCTAAGATAATTCTGTTTCTAGTACCCACAGTTTCATTTGCATAAAGATCTTTTCCACTTTCTACATCTGTGTTTTATTTATATTGCAACAGCAATATTTATAAGTTTATGTTACAATAAATTTCCACTCTAAATTTGGGTCTTTTTTAATTGTTGAGCGGCTTAAAATCACACACAAAGAGTAAAAAAATCCAGCATGGTCTCCTAATTATGAAGTTTATACTAGAGTAGTACTTATAAACAACTCTATAACATATCATTTAATCTTAATGTTAAAACACAATGGATGGTAAAATGTAATTATCTGAGTATGAGACCAATTTTACAATATTAGCGGAAATGTTCTGTTTTACATAAATTCACACTATGACATGACTTTTTTTTTTTTAAATCACTTATTTCACTGTTGAATTGAAGTTCTGGACTGTTAAAAGGTAATGCTTATTTGACTAAAATGAGCTCCACTTGCTCAAGATTACTTTTAAGGAATAGATCAAGTAGTGTATTCTCTGAAATTTTCTTTTCTCTATTCCCCAAGACCCAGTCCAAGGAAAAGTGACAAATTTTTCACAACAATTCAGCTGTATCTCAAGTTCTAAATGTGACTATTTTGTAGACCTTTTTTTTTTTTTACTATAGTTATTGTTTTTGATTCTACATCACTGTGAAAGTACATGTGCAATGAGTGCACATCTTATGCAAATAACTTGGTTCAGAGGATATCTCCAAAACATTCGCTGAATACATAAAACTACTTTCTCTAGCCAAACGCTCATCTTCATCAATATTGTTACACATTTGATAAACATTATAACAATGTCCCGAGGCAGTCAATGGATAATCTGAGCATGACCATTTCAGCAATATTTGAACAGTGAGCACTGCTAATTTAGGAATTCAAAATAATGACTTCAATGATAGTTTACTGACTTGATAAAAAATTATTATCAAGCTAAATTTAACCTTTTGTATGGTTGCTTTTCGCTTTGTTTTTCCTACCAAAGTGCATGCAAACAACATCTCTTTTTGTCAGGTTCTCATTAGCACACATATAACAGATGTTTTATAAAGAACTTTTGAATCAGGTTAACAAATATCTGTAGAAGTAAACAATAAGCCAAGCTATTTATTACATGCTCATTACTCATTTTAATAATTATAATTGTTTCACCTAATTTAAATAGCAATACTTTAAATTGATGTTACTTAATAGGAAAACAGATTCAGAGGTTAAGTAAGAAGTTGAAAGGAAACAACCAGTAAGTGCTTAGGCTTGAAATTAATCCAGAATCCTTAGATTTTACTTATTCTTATATGTTGCAGCATCCCAATGTAAGTAAGTAAGCATTTATCAAAAACTCGGAAAAATCCATTATAGAATAGTAGCACAGCTTCATTACTCTAACCTTGCACTATAACCTTGCAGTGAAATTGGGTAATTATGCACATTCAATCAACTAACAAATTAATTTTTAAAAAGTGAAGTCAATTAATATCAATCTTAAGTAATAGTAATGCAAACACTCTAAAGAAACATACATATTTGTTCAGATAGTTTCGAAACAAAGCATTATATGCATTGCCAGCTCATCAGATTTTATATATATACATGTATAAACCTATACACGTATTTTTTTAAGATTTATTTACTTTTATTCAAAAGCAGGGAGCTTGATGGGAAGTAGATTAGCTGGAACTCAAACCAGCACCCATATGGGATTCCAGCTAGTCACTAGGCTACTATGCTGGGCCTAGTTACTATATTTTATACATTGCATTTTTTAAAATTGGAAAGTCAGACATACAGAGAAGAGGAGGAGGGGTAGAAAGGAAGATCCTCCATATGCTGATCACTCCCCAAGTGGCCGCAATGGCCAGAGCAGAGCTGATCTGAAGCCATGAGCCAGGAGCTTCCTCTGGGTCTCCCATGCGGGTGCAGGGTCCCAAGATTTTGGACCACCCTCTATGCCTCCCCAGGCCACAAGCAGGGAGCTGGATGGAAGTGGGGCTGCTGGAATAAGAACCATCACCCATATGGGATCCCAGCGCATGCAAGGAGAGGACTTTACCATGCCCTGGGCCCTACACACTGAATTCCAACTTAGCCAGTCAGCATTGTAGTGTAGCTGGTAAAGCGACACCAGTATCCCATGTGGGCATTGGTTCCTCTATCCCTTTATCTGTGTAACTCTAATAAATAAATTTTTAAAAAATAGAAAAAAGGAATAAAAATAAGAAGGAAGAAAAAGTGCTTCTGTCCATAGATTATTATTTATACTGGACAATTACAGTACTTTCACTTGAGTGACAGAGTTAATACATTTCCAAATATTCAAGAAAATATTTCAAAATTACATCCCTTATTTGAGGTACAAAAAATAGAATAAGATCCAAGTCTTTTATATACCACTAATCAAAAGCAAGGTAGAAAAAATATAATCATCTCCTTGTGCAGACACATAATGGGATAACAACTATAAACATAATTGATTCTACACTCTTCTAATTCTCTAGAGAAACAAAATGCACCAAATAAAGTAATCATGGTATAAATTTGAGTTTGACCCATGGATTTCTAACATTTGAAATTTTTTAATGAAAACCTATGTATGAGACATTATCAAACAAGAATTATTAAGACTCAAAAATGTATTAATTATGAAACAAAAAACTGAGAAAAGAAATTGAGATCTATATTTAAAACAAATATCACAGCAGAATTCAATAAAAAGACAAGAAAACTAACGCAGAAGTCAAAGAGCTCAGCTCACACTGCTATAAACTAAATGTATGACCCAGAATGAATCACTTAATCATTCTGAAACCTAGGTATTTAATCTGAACAAAATATTCAATATCATGTTAGTAAGGCATTTTTAAAACATGGGTTCAGAGGCAGAAAGAATGGGGGCTTCACCACTGAATTAGACCAAATATTTTAAGAACTTAGCCCAATCCGCCACAAACAATAGAAAACAAGGCAATTTTTCAAACTCTGAGAAGCCAACAACAGCTTAACACCAAAGCCAGACAGAGATACAAGAGAGAAAGAGAACTACAGACTGACATCCCTGATGAATATAGATGCAAAAATCCTCAACAAAATACTACCAACAGAATACAGCAATACATTGGACAGATCAATCACCTGGACAGGTGGGATTTGTATATGGCATGCAGGAATGGTTTAACATATGCAAATCAATAAAGGTGGTACAACACGTCAAAAAATGAAGAATGAAACCCATATGATCATCTAAACAGATGAAAAGAAGGCATTTGAAAAAGTCCGATACCACTTCACACTAAAAATCCTAAACAAGATATGCATAGGAAGAACATCTTACAACACAATTAAAGCAACATATAAACAAACAAACAAAAACCACAAATACCAGCATCATACTAAATAGGGAAAGACAAGAAATTTTCCCACTCTATAATAAGAAACATTCCCATTCTATAAATAGGAGAACCAAAAGATTGAATAAATAAATTACTGGAACATAAGAGTGTGACAAGGTGACAGGATACAAAATTAATGAGCATAAATCCATCGCCTTGGCATGAACAAATAACTTCTTGGCTGAGAAAGAACTTGTAAATACAGTCTCTTTTACAATATCATGGAAGGGCCCAGCCTGAAAGCCTGGTGACTGAAATCTAGCCTGGCATGCATTGGGAACCTATATGCACATAGGTGCTTGTGGCATGGGAAAGCATAGTGAATGGCCCAAAGCCTTGGGACCCTGCACCCACATGAAAGACCTAGAAGAAGCTGCTGGCTTGGATCAGTTCAGCTACTGCCTTTGTGGCCACTTGGGGAGTTTACAACTAGATGGAAAATCTTTCTCTCTGCAAATCTGATTTTCCAATAAAAATAAATAAATCTTTAGATAGATAGATAGGTAAAATGGAAGAATCTTAAATACCTTGGATAAACCCTGCCCAAAGATATGGAATATCACAATGAGAAAAACTATAAAATATTACAAGAAGTAATGAAAAGAAGATGCTAAAAGATGGGGAAATTTAACATTTTCCGGGAATGGTAGAATTAACATTATCAAAATGTCAATGTTATCAAAAGTATTACACAGATTCAATATGACCCCAATCAAAATCCCAACAAAGCTCTTCTCAGAGCTGGAAAAGAAGATATAAAATTTCATCTGAAGACATAAGAGACCATGATTATCCAAGCTATCCTGAAGAAAGAAAATAAAGCTAGAGGAATCGGAATTTCATTTTCAAGACATACTATCAGGGAGTGATCATCAAAATAATTTGATACTGGTACAGAAACAGAGAGGAAGATCTATGTGAGCCCACTAATGTACAACTGACAAATCTTTGACAAGAGAACTAAAAATAAGCCAGTGAAAAGTTTGATATCTTCAACAAATTATGTTGCACAGCTGGATACCAGTCTGCAGAAGTAAGAAGCATGACTCTTATTTAGCACCTTATAAAAAATCAGCTCTAAATGGATCAAGGACCTAAATCTGCACCCAGAAACCACCAAACTACTAGAGGAATACATAGGAAGTACTCTACATGGCATAGGCATAGACCAAGACTTCTTAGAAAAGTAACCAGAAGCAAAAGCAGACAAAGCCAAATCTGTTTCTGTACATCAAAGGAAATGATCAACAAAGTGAAGAAGCAATCAACAAAATGGGAGAAAAGTTTTACACATTATACAACAGTTAGGTGAATAATATCCAGCATTTGCAAAGAGTTTCAGAAACTCAAAACAGTAAAAACAAACAAACAAAAAACCCCAAAACACTGGAAAGAAATGGGTGAAGGACATGAGCAGGCATTGTTCAAAAGAAAAATTCAAATGGCTAATAGGCCTAGGAAAAAAATGCTCAGGCTCCCTAGCTATTAGGAACCTAACTTTAGTGGAAATGGCTTCTATTCAGAAATCTACTAACAACACCTGTGGAGAAAAAGTTACCCTACTCCACTGTTGGTGGCAGTGTAGAGTAATGCAGCCACTATGTAAGCCAATAAGGAGACTGTCAGACAACTGAAAATGAATCTATTCTATGACCCAGAAATCCCACTCATGGGAATTTGTCTAAATGAAGTGAAATCTGCATATGAGAAAGTGACCTGAATCCTTATATTTATAGTAGCACAATCCACAATAGTGAGGACATGGAAACAAGTCAGATGCACATCAAAAGAAGGAATAAAGAAACCATAGTACATACACTCCATGGAATACTACTCAGCTACTTAAAACAATAAAACTCTACCATTTACAATGAAGTGATCCCAATTAGAGACTATAATGCTCAGTGAAAATAAGCCGGGCCCAAAAGGACAAACACCATATGTAGTCTCTGAAACAAGACTTTTACTCAAGATACAAAATAGACAAATATGTACATATATTCTCATAGATGAACTGTATCATGGAGACTACCATATCAGGAACTGAAGATACAATGCAGCATACATTTCTACAGTTCGCGTCATAATCACAGGCTTAATCCTCCATTGCCAAATGATTGCACAAATATCAAGTAGAAAAATAACACTGTTCCTCAAGAGTATAGACAAATATAGTAATAAATTTTAAAATGTCAATTTCACAAAACACTTACTTTCCATAGTCATCTTGCTATACAGTAGATCTCCTGAACTCATATGTTACATTTTTGTGTGCTCTCAATATATTAGATACAAAATATCAGGAATAACAAGTGATGTTTTTCTTTTTTGGCCTGGTATATTTCACTATTCCTAATAATTTTAAGTGGAATCCATTTTGCTGCAAAAGACAGGATTCCATTCTTTTTTATGGCTGAGTAATAGTTCATAGTGTAGATACACCACACTTTCTATGTCTACCCATTAGTTGCTGGTCTGAGTTAATTCCTTATCTTCGCTAGTGTGAATTGAGCTGCTATAAATATGGGAGTATAGTTATCTATTTGACATACTCAATTCAATTTCCTAAGAGTAGGATGACTAGGTCATAGGCAAATATATTTTTCAGATCTCTGAGAAATCCTTACACTGCTTCCATAGTGACTGTTA
Source organism: Ochotona princeps (assembly GCF_030435755.1). Taxonomy (NCBI): domain Eukaryota; kingdom Metazoa; phylum Chordata; class Mammalia; order Lagomorpha; family Ochotonidae; genus Ochotona; species Ochotona princeps. The sequence continues at coordinate 39,531,380 of NC_080833.1, forward strand.
TTTACATTCCCAGTAACAGCAGACTTAGTGGGCCAGGGTATATTTCCCACACATCCTCAGCATCAGTAATTGTTGCTTTTCCACCCTGTGCTTGCTTTGCCATATGAAAGCTTATCATCTTGATGTGATCATTTTTGTCAATTTATGCTTTTACTATGCGTGCTTCTGGGATATTTTTCAAAAGAAGTCTCTACCAATGCCGATGTCTTCCAGAGTTTTCCTGATCATGCATTCTTGTAGTATTTTGATGGTATCAGGTGACACATTTAGATATTTGGTCCATTTTAACTGATTTTTCCATATATTATACGGTAATAGTCTTCTTTCATGCTTTTGCATATGGACATCCAATTCCCCAGCACCACTTGCGAAGAGACTGTCCATTTTCCAAGGCCTGATCTTGGCTTATTTGTTAGACTATTTGGTTGTAGATGCACAGATTGATTTCTGGGCTTTTTATTGTGTTAAATTGTGCATATGCCTATTGTGCCAATACCAGGCTGCTTAATTACTTCAGATTATTACTTCCATGCAGTTTGTCCTGAACTCACACATTCTGATACCTCCAGCTTTGTTTCTGTTTCCAAATACAGCTTTAGCCATCTGATCACTACTGTTTCCATATAAGTTTTAGCATTTTTTTCTAGATCTACTGAAAATGTTGCTGGCATTTTGATTGAGTTTGAATTTGTGAATTGGTTTGGAATAGTGTGGACATTTTGATGATATTAACATCTCCATTCCATGAACATGGTTAATTTTTCCATTTTTGTGTCTTATTCCTTTCTTTAATGTTCTGTAATTTTCATTATAGAAATCTTTCATATCATTTGATTAAATTCATCTCCAGGTATTTAAATTTTTGTAGTTACTGTGAATGGTACTGATCATAAAGTCCTTTCTCAAAGATGATATGATCTTTGTATACAAAGAATATTGATTTTTGTGTGTTAATCTTACATAATACAAATTTACCTTGTTCTCTTAAGAATTTCAATAGTTTCTTTGTGGAGTCTTTTGCTTCTTCTATATACAGAATTCAGTGTTCTGCAGACAGGAAAAATTTAACTTCCTACTTTGCAATTTGTCCCTCTTTCATTAATTTTCTTTGCCTAATGGCTGTAACTATAACTCCCACAATTATAACAAATACCAAGTGTGGAAGTGGACAAACTTTTTTATTCTAGATTTTGGTGGTAATATTTCCAAAGTTTTCTATTCAAAATGATGCTGGATATGGATTTATCAGATTTGCCTTGATTACATTAACAGATATACATTTTATACCCAATTTGCTTAAGGTTTTTATCATGAAAAGGTCTTGTATTTTTACCAATTGTTTTCTCTGTACCTATGAAAATAATCGTCTGAGTTTTATTCAGTTTGTTAGAGTATTGTATTACATTTATTGATTTACATATGTTAAACAAATCTTGTATCTGTAGTATCAATCACAGTTCATCCAGTTGAATAATCATTCTGATGTGCTGTTGATTCAATTAGTAATCTGTTGAGAATTTCTGCTTCTATGTTCATCATCAGAGATATTGCACTAAAGTTCTCATCCTTTGTTGAATCATTATTTGGCTTTAGAATTAAGTTGAAACTACACTCATATAAGGATTTGGGGAGGATTTCCTCTCTGTCAATTATTTTGAATAGCTTGATGAGAATTAGAAAATGTTTATTGTTAAAAAGTTTGATAGTATTGGGCCCAGTACAATGGTTCTGCAGCTATATCCTCATCTTGCATGCATCAGGATTCCATTAAGTGCTGGTTCATGTCCTGGCTGTTCCATTTCTCATCCAACTCTTTGTTTGTGACCTGGAAAAGCAGTGGCAGATGGCCCAAAGCCTTGGGACCATGTACCCATGTGGGAGACCAGGTGGAAGCTCGTGACTCCTGGCTTTGGCTAGGCTCAGCTCCAATTGCTGCAGCCACTTGGGGAGTAAAGCAGCAGATGTAAGTTCTTTCTCTGTCTTCTTTCTCTCTGTAAATCTGACTTTCCAATAAGAATAAATAAATCATTAAAATATTTTTGGTAGTGTTCAACAGTGAATATAGTCTAACATTTCTTTGTTGGAAGCATTTTTGCTATTGACTCATTACCACTCTGGTGACTGGTTAACTTTGGTTTTGTATGTGTTCATGACTCAATTTTGGTAGATTACATGTGTCCAGAAACTATGCATTTTTTCTAGATTCTCAAATTCGTTGGCATATGGAACTCTGTGTTAATTGTTGGTTATTTTTTGTTGTTGCTGTTGTTGTTGTTGTGTGTCAGGGGATGCCTGTTGTAATACCTTCCTCTACTTTTCTGATTTTACTAATTTGCATTTTCTCCCTCTTATTTTGATTAGTGGGCCAATAGTGGCTCAATTTTATTTTTGTTTTTGTTTTGGTTAAAAAAATAAGACCTTCATTTCACTGATCACATATCGTTTGGGGTCTCAACGTTTATTTCTTCTTTAATATTAATTACTTCTTTCCTCAATTGTGGCTTGGATTACTGTTTTTTTCCAGATCCTTGGGATTCATTCTTAGGTTATTTATTTGTTGCCTTTCACATTTCATCAGATAGACACTAATTACTATAAACCTCCCTCTTAACACTACTTTCACTGTATCTCACAAATTTTCATATGTTGTTTTGCCATTTCCATTTGCCTTTAGAAATGTTTTCGTTTCCAAAAAGGAACTTTTACACTGCTAGCAGGAGTGTAATCAGTATAGCCATTATGGAGAACTGTATAGAGGAGCCTCAACAAATTAGAAAAAATTATAACATACCTCAATTATCCCCACTCTGGGTATATGTCCTAAGGAAATGAAATCAGTATGTGAAACATATATCTGCATTCTATGTTCATCACAGCTTATTCAGATTTAATCAACATTGGTGTCCACACAAATTAATGGATAAAGGGGAATTACACAATTATACACTATTCTGTCACAAAAAAGAATGGTATCCTGACATGTGTAGCAAAATGGATACAAATAGAAACTGTTCTGTTACATGGAATATGAATCAGAAGTGGAAAGATAAATCTTCATGCTCTCTCACATACATGGAAGTTAAAAACAATAGTAATAGATTTATATTCTAATACAAATTTAGTTACAATGAATATAAACGGGGTGTACAGAGGACCAAATTAGAAGGAGACCAGAGAATAAGTACTAAAGCATAGTAGGCTGAATGTCACAAGTTCTGGTGTTTCATAACACAGCAGAATGATTGTGGATCATAACTATGCAAAATACTCTATCAAAAGGGACTACAAGAGAGAAAGATGGGCAGATTCCAAACAAAAGCAAAATATTAAGAAACAAAAGTTGGTTGGTTGCTCAATGTTGTTTTTTGGAGATACATGTGTATGCTGAACAGTTGATCTGTACCCCTTACAAAAGTGCATGTAATAATGGCAATCTAAAATGTAAGCAAGTAAACCAAATGTTTCAAAAATAAGTATCTCTATTACCAGACAAAGATGGACTTACAATGAAATTGTTTACTATATCCTGACAATAGGATGCTAGAGTCTCTGCCATTGTCCATGCCCGCAATGATGGACATATGACTGTGTGTGAAGAACTATACTTTAGTAATGATATAGAGGAACTGGGAGGGGGGAATTGGGGAGGGCATAAGGGAAATCCCAGGACCTATGGAACTGTATCATAAAATAATCGTCATCATAATAATCACTAATAAAAAATAAAGAAATAGAAAAAAAGTAAGCACAGAAAGAACGAACAATCTTTCTATGTCACATCTTCCTTTTATATATGTATGATCCTCTGAGGTTTCCTTCAGCTAAACTTCTACCAAATTCGTCTAGAAAGAGTCCTACCACACTTGGTAACCCCTGTCAGTTGTTTCTCATCCACTGGCCTCCGCTCTCAGGTTGTTGGCTACAAATCCCAACCAGTCTTGCTGTACTTGAACTTGAGCCCAGTCTCCTCCTGCTGTGGCAGTCTGAACACCAACTGCAATAGCCATAATTAGGATCTTGATTATAACTAAACAACAAAAAGGCATACAAACATAAATTACCTCTGTTCCTAGAATAAATCACAGTGCAGAAAATTTCAAAATTTCAAATTTTGACAGCAGAAAGTAATGTTTAGCAAGTATTGCATTATCATGCACCAGCAGTGAACAATTGATAATTACAGCATTCCTTTTGTGTGTGTAAATAATGCCCTTTAAACAGTTATCAAAACACAAATAAATAGGCCTAAATCAAATCAAGCCTTTATGATATCTACATCTTTAAAATGCTCAGTGAAAGCTATAAAACAATATGTAAATGAGAGCACAAATCTATAGTACTTGCGGATTAAAAAAAGTACTAGCATATCAAAATTTTAATTTTCCTTAACTAAATATTTAACACAATTTGAATCAAAATTCCATCAAGAAAAAAGGACTCCATAGAAATCAACATGATTTCTGTATATGAGCAATTCTTTCAGGTGTTAGATAGGAACCTCAATGTTATTTTTATTTGAATTTCCCTTATTGTCAGAGAGCTTGAGCATTTTCTTCATGTGCTTGTTAGCCATTTGAATTTGCTTCCTTGTAAAGTGTCTGCCCATTTCCTGTGCCCATTTCTTGACTGGTTTGTTTGTGTTGATGTTATTATTGTTCTGGAGCTCTTTGTATATTCTGGAAATTAGCCCTTTATCTTCTGTGTAGTGTGCAAAAATCTTCTCCCATTCTGTTGGTTTCTTGTTTATTTGTTGATTGTTTCCTTTGCTGTGCAGAAACTTCTTAGCTTACTGGCAAAGATGTGGAAAAAGGGAACCCTGCTCCACTGCTGGTGGGAATGCAGAATAGAGCAGCCACTATGGAAGTCAGTACGGAGAACACTTAGACAATTAAAAATTCACCTACCATACGGCCCAGCAATACCATTTCTAGGAATATATCCAAAAAACTTGTTATACAACAAAGCAACATGCACCCCAATGTTTATTGCAGCACAATCAACAATTGCAAGAACTTGGAAGCAACCTAAATGCCCATCAACAGAGGACTGGATAAAGAAAATGTGGTTCATCTACACTAAGGAATACTACTCGGTGAATTAAAAAAATGAAATGCATTACTTTGTGGCCAAATGGGCCAAACTAGAGACCATAATGCTAAGAAAAATGGGCCAATCCCAAAAGGTTAGATATCATATGTTTGCTCTAATAGAATATAATATGATGTCAAATCTGGAGATATCATATGCGAATCTTACTCTATGTTAATCAATGTTACCTAATGTAACAAGAACGTATGATGTAATTCATTAATTAACCATCCAGAAGAGGTGGATTGTTTATAACCACCTGTGATTGTCAGTGTTCACATATAACTGTTATTGGTACGGCCCATAAACAACGAAGGCCTAATCCTCACTGTACCTATATTAGGGTTTCAGGATACAAGAATTAACCTACAACAAAAAGGTATTCTCCTGTATGGCTGGGAAATACTCCAGTATAAGCATGATGGACTTAGGAAAATTTACAATGAACACACATTTTATGATTCTAGATGAGAACAGAGAGGAGGGGAGGGAGTTTGGAGGGGGGGGTAAGAGAGAGCCTACTGCCAACTAAACTGTATCAAAAAGCAATAAAAATTATTTTAAAAAGAAATCAATATGATTATTTCTAAATGAATATGAAAAAGGTAAAATAAGTTTAAAATTGAAAAACTTAACCATTTTGAGATTTTCAGTGAAGCATTAGTAATCAAAATAGTATGAAATTAGAGGAACAATGGGTAAACATACTGATCAATGGAGCGTACTAAAAAGTTGAGAAATAGATTCACACACATAAGGTGAACTGAAACATTAACAAAATATAATAAACATTGTCCTCTAAATGGATGGTCTTTTCAACAATAGGTATTGAAATTATCATCAGCCATAGACAAAATACAAATAACATCAAAATCCATAGCTCATGCCCTACATAAATATTACTTCAAAATGGATCACAAATCAAACATAGATACAAAACTATTCAAATGTTAGGGGGGAAAAGGGCTGGGGAAAATTTTTTGACACTGAGCTGAAGAAATGCATCTTAGAATAAACATAAAATCATTATTCACACAGAAAATCACTGATAAATAAGACTTCATCCAAATGGTAAACTTACTGTGAAAGACTTTCTCAAGACATTGAAAGGAAAGCCACCTACATTTGAAACACATGTGAAATGAGTTACATCTAGAATACATAAAGGATTTTTTTAAACTTGATGATAAGAAAACATACTACTCAATATTAAACAACAGCAAAAATTTCAAGCAGATATTTCACTAAAAAAACAAGCATGCTTACACACAGCAAATAAGAAACGATGGTCAAAATTACTAGTGATGACGAAAATGCAAATGAATACCACAGAAATTCACTCAACTATCAAAATGGCAATAACAAAATACTAATAATAATAAACAAAGTTTGGCAAGGACATGTAATAACTAGGAGTCTGGCATGGGACTGATTCAATTGCAGAGTGTTACAGCCACTTTAGAATACAGCTTGGCAATCACTTGTAAAGTTGAGCATATGCATATACTTAGAATATGAACAAGAAATCTACCTCTCATTTTTTTATAAAAGTGAAATACAAACCAGCATTCACAAACATATACAAAATTTTTATAGCAACTTGCTCATAATTACTAAAAGTGGAAACACCAATTAAAATCTCTTAATTAGATAAACAAACTAACAGGAATTGCCAGCTTCTAAAAATATCTTATTTCTTTATTTGCTCTTATTTTACTGTCTTTCTTCCCATAATAGAGGACAAATCTCTCCAAAACAGAGGGAATTTGTTGGTAATTTTAAATTTTTATTTCTGAGAATTAGGAGTATCTACAAAAATTTAATATAATGATATTTGAATAACATTTATAGAGCGATTTCTATGCATCATGCAATAGTGTTTAGCTTTTTATATAGAAATGGTCCCCAACTTAGTAACATAACATAATTTTTTTTTTAATTTATAGTAGAGGCCAGGCTAGTAATATGTACCCTGTTCATGCAGGGTAGCGGCAATGAGCTATACCTCCTAGACAGTTATGTTATCACAAGGGTAAATAACAATGCTGTATAGCATATTGTGTTGCTGAGCTTTGTGAATATCAGTGAATTAACTGCATTCAGTGAATTTTTAATTTATAGTATTTTCAATTTGTATTGAGTTTATATGATCCCATTATAAGCTGAAAAGCATCTATATCATCTAAAGAAGGAGACATGAAAATATGAAAGAACGAAAACAACTTGCCCAAGATCACATAGTAAATAGTCAAAAGTGGAATGCCAACCTGGCAGACCAACTCCAAAGATGAACCTTAACCCAAAGGAGTAAATGTTTTAATGGACTATATTATGAAAATTGGCAGAAATAAGCAGTCAGAAACAAGGAGAATCAGAAGGGAAGACTATAAGGAAAGCCAAAGTATTTCCAACACTTATGTAAAATAGTATTGAATGAAAGATGAATTAAGATCTGGGGAGACATGTCTACTGAGCTTAGCAATTTGAAAATCACCCATGAGAGCAAAATAGTAAAATGTGTATTTAATACTGAAAAATTCAATGTCAACTAAGTCTATATTTCAACTCTCATTTTAAATTATGATAATGGTATGTGGTATATAATAGAAATCATAAGCAAACATAAACATTATAAAATGCAAATACATTTATATTTATATATAATTCCTATACTTTTAGGCTTATTATCAATTTCTAGAAACTTAATTTTATCTTTGCATTAAGACACCTTGAAAAAAACTAAACCACATTCATGTTTGTAATATTGATGATAAAAATTGAAATATTACACTTGATAAGTAGATTCTTTAAGCTTTCTATATATCCTTTACATATTTAGTAGTATGCTATGTTCAAAATATTACCTAACCAAAAATTACTAGTACCACGAATCAGAATTACGGCTAACTCATGCTAGATATTATCTAGACTACCCTAAAGTAGATAGTCCCCAATCATACTAAATGATGAGGTTACATAAATTAAGATTAAAAATACATACTGGGGTCAGCACGGTGGCACAGTAGGCTAATCCTCTGTCCTGTAGCATCAGCATTCCATATAGGCACCAGTTAGCGTCCCAGCAACTCCACTTCTTATCCTGCTCTCTGTTGCAGAACAGAAGTGGATGGTCTAAGTCCTTGGGACCCTGAGCCCACGTGGGAGACCTGGGAAAATCCATCCACTGGCTCCTGGCTCCTGGCTCCTGGCTCCCTGCTTTGGACCAGCTCAGTTTTGGCCACTGTGGCCATTAGGGATTAAATCAGCAGATGGAAGATCTTTCACCTTCTCTCCTTCTCTATGTAAGTTTGCTTTTCAAATAACATCAAAAAATAAAAATATTTTTTAAATATTAAACTGTGCAGTTCGCGTCATCCACTGGCAAATCCGAATGCCGGAGCAGAGTGTGGGTCGAGCCAGGCTCGGTTGCGACAAAAGCAGTACACAACACAGAATGCCAAGGTGAGGTTGCCTGTGCCAGATGTGACCACAGCACCCAACCAGCACACGTGAGAATCAGGAAGGGAGGGACAGAGCCGGCAGGGGAATAAGGGGTGGTTCCCTTGCTGGACAGCTACTCCCACTGGAGAGCATGAGCTGGGATGGGTACAGACCAGACTAGGCAGGGCTACAGCACCTATGCGTCTCATGAGGACCAGATCAGGGAAGAGCCAGGATGAGTGGACTATTCCTACTGGTGCAATCTACAATTAGAGAGGGTGAGGGTTGTTGGGGCTTGGCCACAGCATCAGCTGGTAGAAGCTGGCACTGGGGGCTAGTTCTGTCAAGTCTAACCACAGAACCACCCGGAGAGTGCACAATCTGGGAGTGAGAGAGACCTGGGAGGGAAATAGTGGGCTACTCCCTCTTGGGTTACCACTCCCATGGGAGGGCACAAAAAACTAGGACAGGGGCTGGGGTGGCTAGACAGAGAGGCACTCAACATCCGTGAGGGCTGGATAGTGGAGCTGGTTAGATGGAACTAAGCTTCAATACCCTTCGACATGTACAAGAGCCCAATGGATATGGGGCAGATTGGACTAGTCTGCTACACATACTGGCAAAACAGGGTAGGGGTGGACCTGGTGGGGGTTATTGTGGGTCGCTCTGATTGGACTGCAGCTCCCACTGGTTTATGCGAGGGGCGAGTGTGAGCTGGGCGGAACCAGGCTGGACTGCAACACCCATTGGTCCCAGTGGAAGTTGGGGCTGAAAAACAAAACCAACCCAGCAATTGCAACCACCAGCTGATTGGGACGATGGACTGTGCCAGGCCCTATACTTGCTAGTACATACAAGAATCTGGTCTGGGAATACCTCAGACAAAGTTTCTTTTGGGGATATCCCCAATCGAAATGGCAGACTCAGAACCCTAACCAAGAAAAGACGGAAGACAGAACAGGTCAATCCATCACCTCAGCTATATGGAGACTCTGTGCTGGACTATGTCAATCAGTGGATTCTTCAACAACCTCATCATGCCTAGAGTGGCGAGACTGGCAGCGATTCGTAACTGGTGAACTATCAAAACCATTTGAGCAAGGATCTCAGAGCATGCCCCACACTGGGGACCTGGGATGGGTGGGAGACTGGGTGGGGCTTCTCCCTCAATATTCCCTTTACCTCAGATATATGAAGGAAGCAATAGGCAAATAGTAGTCTTACCCACTTCCCTATAGCCCTTGTACCTTTTTACCCTGATTAACAATGTAAAGATTGACAAAAATATAATTTAAAAAAAGCTTTAGCCAATATGAAGATATGGAAAGACATTCCAGATTCATGAACTTCAAGACTCAATATCATGGAAGGGAGGGCAGGTACTGAGATCCCACCATCCAGTGGATAAAGGGTTTTCAATGCTGTTGTATCATGTTAGAGGGCCAGTGGAAGTCCTAGCTATTCCCAGGCAATGTGCCTGGGAAGGCTGTGGATGAAGACTCTCATCCTGCCACCAACCATGTGGGAAAACAACATGGAGCTCTCAGCTCCTGGCTTGAGATTGGCTCATCTCTGGCTATTGCAGCCATTTGGGGAGTGAACCAGTGGATGGAAGCTCTTTCTCTCCCTGTCTTGGCTTCACTCTGTATATCTGCCTTTCCAATACAAATAAATTTAAAATTAACTCAAAAAAAATTAAACTATGTTATAAAAACTCCATTGGTGTTTTATAGACATTTATTATGAATCTTAAATATAATATTTGTACAAGGGGCCTTTGAAATTTGTATGGAAAATGTATATTGAGAAAAATATGCATGATTTTAGAAATGTTCACACAAAAGTAACTTATTTCTTAACTCCACTTTCCCATGAACTTTTCAAAGCAACCTCAAATTAGTTCCTAGCACCTACAAGGAAAAAAAAAAAAAGCTAGGTACTTTATAAAATAAAGGGTTTATTTAACAAGTAATTTGAGACTGAAAGCCCAACAGTTTGATCTCTGGTGAGAGCTTTAGGGCAGAGGGCATCACAATGGCAGAAGCACGTAAGGTAGAAATAACATGGTGAAGCAGAAAACCAATAGGACTTAAGAGACAGGCTTGCTCTGTTTATTACAGCCTGCTTTCACATGAACCAATAGCGTCCCGGAAAAAAACAAATAGTTCAATACCTTCTGAGGGCAGCATCCCCAATGACCTAACCACTTTCCACTAGACCTTTTGAAGGGTCCACTACCTTAACTCCACAACCTTGGGCCTGAAGTTGCTATCACATTAAACTGATGAAAACATTCAACACGTATCTGAACCACAGCAATTCCTCAAGGCAGTAAGTACAAAATCCAGTTTAAAGATGAAAAAAACTGAGCTGATAAAGGTTATGTAACTTGTCCAGCAACAAAACCAGCAGATAACACAGCTAAAATCCCAACACCAAAGCACATGCCCTTCCTGTCACTCCTTAATATGTCTGCCATGAACAGTTAGAACCCAGAGATGCTCCTTGGAGAAAGCTTTTGGTTCCCTTATAAAGAGAATCATATTATCTGCAAACAGGGATAATTTGACTCTCTCTTTCCAATGGATGTTCTTTGCATTTTTTTTTCTTACCTAATGACTCTGGTTAAAACGTTCAGACCTGTAACAAACAGCAGTGGCACAAATCAGCATCCTAGTCTGGTTCTGGATCTGAGGGGAAATGTTCCCAAATTTTCCCCATTTAACATGAGACTGGTTGTGGGTTTGTCATATATATATATTGTCTTGATTGTGCTGAGGAATAGTCCTTCTATACCCAATTTGTTTAAGATTCTTTAAAATTTTTTATCATGAAAGGATATTATATTTTATCAAATACTTTATATCAACTGATTAAATCATGCTGTTTTTTAATTCTTCAATTTGTTAGTGTAATATATCAGGCTTACTAATGTGCATATGTTGAACTATTCCTGAAAACAGGGATAAATCCCATTTGGTGTGAGTGAATGACCTTTCTGAGGTATGGTTAGATTTCATTAGCTGGTGTTTCATTGAGGAGTTTTGCATCTACATTTATCAGGGATACTGCTTTATAGTTCTTAATTTACACCATTTTTTATAGTCTTATAAAAATATATAGTTCTCTTTCTTTACTGTATCCTTTTCTGGTTTTGGAAATAATGTAGTGGTGACCTCATACAAAAAGTTTGGAAGAATTCCCTTCTTTTCAGTTGTTTTGAATAGTTTGAGAAGATTTAGAATTAAGCCTTTCTTAAAATTCTGGTACAATTCAGCAGTGAAGCCATCTGGTCCTAGACATTTCTTTGTTGGGAGACTCTTTACTGACTCAATCTCTACCTCAGTTATTGGTTACTCTTTTTTCAATTAGTAGAGTTAGCCTGAGAAAGAGCTATGCTTAACAAGGAATAAATATTCCTAACTGCTAAATATTGCCCCTTGATGAAGATAATAATAGCAAGAGATTTTTGAACAGAGAAGAAGGAGGTACAGTAAAAGCAGGAAAAAGAGTAGAAGAAAAGAGAACACGAGTAGTGTTTTAATCATAATCTGCAATCGTGGTAGATTTTATCCTTACTGTTACTAATGCTACTACTATAGTGGTATTAAAAAAAACATGTACTGAGTTGCTATTATCTACCCAATGTCATGCACATCACTTATCATACATGGAATTGTTTGATTTGTACATCCTTATGGAGTAGTATTTGCTTTGGCTTCACAAAAAGAACAAGTATGTGGGGAATATCCAGTCCACAATCCATGGAAGGTCTGCAAAATCATTTCATTCAAACATTAAAAGATTTATCTGTGTATTTGTGTTCACATGCATGTATATATTTAATCTACATTATGACTTACAATAATCCTAAAAATATTTTGTTGTTAAAAAAATACTTTGTGCTGGAGGGGGGGAATGGAGGAGATCAAAAGGCAAGCAAACAAACAAACAAACAAAAACACTTCTACATTTTATCTCCTGTTACCTGCCTCAGAGAACAATCTACTGGACTATCCAGTCAAAACAGAATTGATACATGGAGAAAACAAGTCAAATAATAAATGGATGTTTAGTTGTCTCATGTTATTGCTAAGATACAATTAACTTCTTCATAATGAGAAGTCTGAGACATTGTATCATTTCCCACTTATTTGTGCAAAGCTTCAAAGTAACTGAAGAAAAATAAACAATTAATTATGGATCTATGAACATCCAAGCTTACAAAATAATTCAAAATCAGAAACTGAAGCAGGGAAATATCATTCACTCCTGATGCGATAGCAAAATAGTATGAACTTCCTTGTGGCAATTTACAAACATGTATTAAAAACCTTTGCTCATCTGTTCTTCTCATAAGTATTAATCCCAAGGAAGCAATAAGAAATTTGGTTAACACTCCTGCACATAGAAGTTCTCGACATTATTTATAACATTATATAATAGAAAATACTCTTTATGACCAAGAGTAAGGTAATAGACTCATGCTAAAGAGCTATTGTATAGTTTATCACATTATTGATAGAATATTGATTCTATTAATATTCACCTTATTCATAAAGATCAGATTAACAATGCTGCAAACAAAGTAGAAAATAAATCTAGAAACAAATGTGCCAAAGTAATGCTTTATTCTTACTTGTAAAATGATGTGTGCGCGCTTTTTCTCTGGTTGTAATAATTATATCAGTCATATATACAAAAAAGCATTTACTACTTTTTTGATCAGAAATGAGAAAGAAAAATCTAAAGAGAAAAAAATAAAGTAAAAGGAAGAAGAGTTTTTGTAGTCCAGACATACAATGTAATTTTCCCTTATTGGTGAGTATTTAAAACAGGCAGATTTACTTTCACATCACACAAGAGTTCTACTGTATCAATAATAAATTTCCACATAGGAATTTTAATATCAATTTCAAGGAAAAAATTACTTTCCCATAGGTATTTAAGGTATCAGGATGTTTAGTTTTCATGAATTCCTATAAATACACCATTTAGCAACTACTTGTTGGAGGTTAATGTATCAGTTTTGGGACACAGCACTATGTTCCAAACTTAGATTACTTCCTAAGAAACTCAAGGCAAATAATCCAAAACCTAGACCCACTCATATACAATATTTGATGTTGCATTTTTTAACAGAGTCCGCCTGCGATGACTAACCTTGTTTTTGTCTGTTAGGAACCCTAAATGTGATTCTTGACTAGATTACATTCACACAACTCTTATTTCAATGGAAATTGCAGAGATGGAAAAGTTTATAGGAAGAGTCATGATCAAAGAAGACCTTACAAGTCAAATTTAATACTAACACTATTCTTGTTCTTCAAAATAAATATCCTGTGAGCTGGGAAATGTCTATCTATCTATATCTATGCCTAGATCTAGATATAAAATCTTTCCAGCAGAGCCTTACATTTTCTTGAGACACATTTCCTTAACTATATAATGTGATTACAGTCAGTGAGGCAATGATCCACTTAACTGATAAAGTACCAGGCTTCAGGAAACTAGGTAAACTTGTCTGTGGTTTCCAAATAGAACAACGGCAGGATAACACTGGGTTTGTAGATAGAACTCACAGAGACAAAGATATTAGTTCCAACAACTTTGAAAATACATTCCCAATTTAACTATTCCAATTCTCTTTACTAGAAGGCATTTATTTTTGCTTATTTTACTGACAGACAATTTGACACATAAGTCTGACATAGGATCTTGCAAACACATTTTAAACAACAAAAGGACACATATACATTGAGCAATTCAGAAAGAAAAAACTTAGGAAAATGTGAATAACTGTTCTCAAGTAGTGCAACAGAAGGAACATATTTACCTTCTTTGGGCATTTCACATTTCTCTTCCTGACTTGGATAAGTTATACAAGATTTAAAGAGAATAAAGAAAAAAATACAACTAAATCAGGAATTTAATGCGACTTAAAATTTTTTTTAAGTATAGTTTCAAATCTTCTGCTAATTCTGCTTAGCCAAGAGTATAATGAGGATACATAATTCTGTTGTATACAAAATAATCAGCTCCATTTCTAAAGAGTTGGTGGGTTCCCGGATGCAGTAAGCAAGCTAAACAATGCATACATATTGTGCAAGAGGAGGAAAAGCATAACCAGTTTTCTGAATTTAGAAACTGTGGCAGATTATATTGCTTTAAAGAAAATACATTCTTCATACAAATTCACTAAACTCTTTCAAAATATTTTTCAGAGATGTGTATGTATATGATAACCAAAGTTAGTTTCCTAAGTAAGGAACAGCAGCTGAAGAATAGGGCAGGTTGTTGTGTTTCCTTTATAGTGACATGTAACAGAGAGACCATTTAGAGCCCAAATTTAAAATGCCAAAATTTAATCTAGTACCTGGGCTAAAGCCTCTTTTTGTGAGTTATACTATCCGGCAACATAGATTTGAGTAATAGGTCAGGATTATCAATTGTCCTTGCTGAAAGGAAGGACAATCCCCTGGGGAAGATATATTTTCCTAAAGTCAAAAAAGAGAATGCTGATATCATTATCACCATGTAAAACAACAATAAAAAAGAACTCCGTTATGAGAGAGCAAGAAACAAAGCTTGAGAGATTAATTTTTTTTGAGATTTAACTTTTTTTCCCTCCATTTTGTCCTAAGATGATGAGATAAGTCATATTGTATAAATGACTCTTAGGGTCCTCTGCATTTTATTCCTTCCGTTTACCCCCAATACATCTAAAAACATTAAGGGAATCCAGTCCTATGTTGTTAGAAATGTAGAGAATTAGGACAATCTGTATTGAAGCAAAGTGTCTTCCCTTCAAAGTCACTTTGCTTAAGCCAGCATGCCAGTAAGAGTACTGTACTGATATTCAGATGTCCTGAATTCAGACAAGACCACTGTTTAATACATGATAGTAGTAGTTAAAATAAATGAACAGAAGCAAATAATCAGGTGAAAATCAAACAGGATGGAATTACTCAAGATAAAATAATAAGTAAACTCTGCCTGCTCGTGCACACACTGGGGCTGAGGGTGAATATGACAGAACTCTGTGAAGCATCCCCTAGGTCATAACATGCACAGGTGTGCACAAGCCCTAGGACTACAGGTGGGCCAGGCCAAGCCAGGGCACAGCATCCACCGGCTCACATGAAAGAGTTGGAGGCAGGCTGGGCTAGGCCAGGCTGCAACAATCACCAACACAAGTGAGACCAGGGATGAAGGCATCTTGGTAGGGATTCTTTGGGGTCGCTCCAAATGGACCACAGCAACAGTCTGTGCTTAGAGAAGCCGAGTCCGGGGCTAGCCAGTCCGGGCTAGACCTCAGCATCCACCTGCAGGCATGAAATCTGCAGTTTAGGGCAGGCCAGGTAGGGGGTTCTTCAGGACCTGGAGGCAGGCTGAGCTGGGTTAGGCCACAGCATCAGCCAGTTCACTTTAGAGTCAGAGTGGTGTCTCCCAAGGAAAACTGTCAAGTTATATTACCATTTCAATAAACAAAGAGTACATTCAGATAAAATATTTGTATATTTAATAACCATCAACTCACAAAAGTAACCAAAGTGTACCTATTTTTCTGTCTCTTGAAACAAAATTACCATTACGATACATAAGAAGAAAACATTCATAATTATAGCTATTATTGTTACATCCCTAATTGAAAACAAAAGCATATTCTTCTTAGTGAGTCACACTTAACATGCCCCATGATCTCCCTTACCTGTGATTCTTTCACATTTTCAACAGTGAAGTTGAACCAGACACGGAAGCGTGGATTACAGGTATCTGGCCTAATGAAGAGATCATACTCAAACTCAGAGACCTGGTCCACCCGGCCAAGGTTACCTGTTAATAAAAATTAAAAAGATTGTGCCTTATGAAAAGTTTTTCAGCACAATAGTACGTACATTTAAATATTATGAGCTCTGACAGTGGCATTTGTCATCACTTGGTACTGGTGGTTTGAATATTCTTGATCCGCAAGGGTTCCTTTCAGCTGTTAGTGCAGCCCAGTGTCAGGAAGGCTTCTGGCTAATCTAAGCTGTGATATGTGCCAATCTGCTTTGCTGTTAGGAACCAGACCCTGTGTGCTACAAGTGTTTTTGACAGACTGGGATGCACAATGGATCTGGTGGTTAAATAAACCAGGAGAAGAACTCAAACTTTAGTTCCCTAGTTAGAAAACTGAGGTTGATAATGTATTTCATGTAAAGCATTGTCTACCCAGAGTACCCCTAATATACCGGATCTTGTTTAATTCCCAAAACAGTTTGCACTGTTGTTTCTTCTGTGCTTCTTATATGTCAAAACTTCTATAAGAATATGTTAAAAAATATAGATAATTTGGTTGTAAGCAAAATAATCAGTTAACATGGGAGTAATAACAGTCAATTCACAACCATAAAACTACACGCCTATTTTCTCTACGAACAGAAAAGTTATAGGACACTGTATAAACTTTGGTGTCACCTCCATTCCTTATCTTCTCTCTTTGCCTGATGTGTCAATGAATAGTGAATAAAACAAAATGTGAACAGTAGAATGGAAAGAGAAATTTTTAAAAAGAATCTGGTGGAGGTCATTGCTGTGTGGCACGGTCGGTTAAGCCACCACCTGCAAGCACTGGCATCCCGTACGGGCTCTGGTTCCTGCTCCAGCTGCTTCACTTCTGACCCAGCTTGGTGTTAATGCTCCTGAAAAAGGCAGCACAACATAGCCCAAACACTTGAGTCCCTGCCACCTCTTTGTGAGACCTGGATAGAATTTCAGCCCCCTCGGCTACTTGGGGAATGAAAAAGAGAGTGAATATCTCTGATTCTCACTGTGTGTGTGTGTGTGTGTGTGTGTGTGTGTGTGTGTGTGTGTGTTTCTTTCTCTGTAACTCTATTTTTCAAGTAAATAAAATAAATATGAAATTCAAGAAACAAACTGATCAATTCCTTAAAACAAATGACAACTAAAGACGTGTCAAGATGACCAGAAACCATCAAACCGTTCCTGGAAAGAAGGTATTGTGTTGATATTTAATAGCATGGAAACATCTTGCTATAAAATGAACTCTAGGGTAAGCCAACATGTTGGCATAACAGCTACTCCTTCACTTGCAACACAGGCCTCACATGTGGATGCCAATTCCAGCCCCCAGCTTCCTGCTTATGGCTGGGAAAGCAGCGGAAGGTGGCTCAAGGCCTTGAACCCCTGTACTGCTGTAGCAGACCCATAAGAAACTCCTGGCACCCAACCGCAGCTGTTGTGAATATTTGTGTGTAAACCAGTGGATGGAAGGAATCTCTATGTGTGTCTCCCTTTGTCTCAGTAACTTAACTTTTAAAAAAATACACCTTCACATTTTTTTAAAATGAACTCTAGTGTGTCCGACTGAAAAAAAAAAACTCAAAAAAGTAATTTTGGCCAGACATTTATAAGATACCTCCTTTTAATTTATTGGTATAGTATGTGCTTTCCTGAGCACCACACTGTCCTGTGTATAGATTAAATCCTAGCCTCAGAATCGATGGAATGAGATTCTAGTTTAGTTGCATAAGCTATTTACCCTCTCAGAATCACAACCAGAAAAAGTGAACACTGTGTTATTTAACCTCTAAGATTATTTCAGCTGTAACATTGTCAGGTGGCTGATTTTAACACTGATCAGGCAGTAATCCGGAACAAGATAACCACTCCTACCTTTAAAAGTATATCAATTAACCAGACCCAGCACGGTAGCCTAGGCATGCACAGGGATCCCTTATGGGTGCCTGTTCTAATCCCGGATTCCCTGCTTCCCATCCAGATACCTGCTTGTGGCCTGGGAAAGCAGTAGAGGACAGCCCAAAGCCTTGGGACCCTGCACCCATGTGGGAGACCCAGAAGGGGCTCTGATATCCTGGCTTCAGACTGGCTCAGCTCTGGCCCTTGTGGCTGCTTGGGCAATGAATCAGCAGACACAAGATTTTCCTGTCTGTCTTTCCTAATCTCTATATATCAAATTGCTTTCATCTGTTCTCATTAAAATTTGGCCTGAGAAGATAGATTTAATTCTATTTCCAAAATCAGAACAGTTACTTCCAGTTAACTACAAACATAACGACTTACATTGATATAAAAAAAATGAAGTAATTAGGATCAAACACTTTCATCTTAATATTTCCACTTTCAATTGTACTCAAAATTTCCAAGGGGATTATTCAAATAAATTACTTCTGTACCATCATCCAAAAAAAAAAAAAAACCCGTTTACTAAGTCTTCCGTTTCACCATTCTGCAAGATAGTTACTACACAAACGCACTAAACTTGAAGTCAGAAAATACAGGATAACTTTAGTTCTGCAACTTACTGAGTGGTCTTGCAAAATTTACTTAACTTTACAATTTATACAGTAAGGATCATACCAATAGAGACATGAATTTTATTTCTATGTAAATTGGTAGTTTAACATAACACTATTGTAAAATGATTATATAAGAATGAAACTAAAGATAAGCTTCTTATAGTGTTTAAAAACTTTTTTTGAAGCACAGGGGATTGGCACCGTGGCATAACAAGTTAAGCTTCCAGCTGTGGTGCCAGCATCCCATTTGAGTCCTGGCTGCTCTACTTCCAATCCAACTCCCTGATATAGCCTGAGAAAGCGGTGGAAGATAGACTCCTGCACTCCCATGGAAGACCAGGAAGAAGCTCCTGGCTCCCAGTTTTGGGCAGGTTGAGCTCTGGGCTTTTGGGCCGCTGCAGGCATTTGAAGTAAATTAGAGGATGGAAGATATCTCTCTGTCTTTTCTTCTCCTTCAATAATTCTACATTTAAAAAAAGAGATAAATGTATGTTTTTTCTTTTTTTTTTTAAGATTTATTCATTTTATTACAAAGTCAGATATACAGACAGGAGGAGAGACAGAGAGGAAGATCTTCCATCTGATGATTCACTCCCCAAGTGAGCTACAACGGGCCGGTGCTGCGCCGATCCGAAGCCAGGAACCTGGAACCTCTTCCGGGTCTCCCACATGGGTGCAGTGTCCCAATGCATTGGGCCATCCTCAACTGCTTTCCCAGGCCACAAGCAGGGAGCTGGATGGGAAGTGGAGCTGCCGGGATTAGAACCGGCGCCCATATGGGATCCCAGGGCGTTCAAGGCGAGGACTTTAGCCGCTAGGCCATGCCGCCGGGCCCAAATGTATGTTTTTTCAAAACACACATTTCCATGAACTTTTTACAACCCATGGTAAATTTAATTTTAATTGAATTTAACTTGTTTAATTCACAAAGTAACCCCTGTGAGTTAGGCACTGTTATCATCTATATTTAACAAAGTAAGAATTTAGTAAATCATAAAATTACTCTCCTAAAAATAAGTTTAAAAAGGTACTTTTCTGCCCTCAAAAATTCACAACCTAAAAATTTAGACATATATTTCAACATTCAAGTGAAAATATTTTTCTTTTTCTTGTAGTACTAGAAGAAGATAAACAGGTCTTGACAAACAATAATATGATAATATGTTTTAACATTGGTGCAACATATAGCACTTAAGAAAAATATAATGTGCCTAGAAATTCACATTTTCAAGATAATTTGATGCCCTTTATAATATGAAGCCCTCAAACAGGTTATAAACTGATGCCCAAAAATAAGTGCTTATATAAATTCATGATTTAAAAAGCACAGGGTAAAGTTTTAGACTTCTTATTCCATTGAGTCAATCTTTAGAATATATCTTAACTATACCTAGCTCATTTCTTTAGCTGTTCAGTCACTCAAACAAACAGTAGCATGTTATGTGTTATTCAATAATGCATTCAGTGAGTCAAAAAGATACTGTATTTATACTCACTAACTACTCTCTCAAAGTGTAACAAACATATGCTATCTGATCTCCTGTAACTATTAGGCTGATCATCATGGTCATTCTTACGGCCAAGTATTCTTAGCACATGTGTGTTGATAAACAATGCTTCACTCATATCTGAAATATTTAAAGTATCACTTCACAGCCTACTGAAAACATCTACTTGAAAATCAGCTCACAATGCCTGTATATCAGCCAGTCTGCTTCTACTGAAATAAAAATATAGGAAAGAAACTACAGGAGAAGCTACAAGCTACAAAACAAATGAAAAATAGAGGCAAGATGTAGATGTTAAATTAAAAACATCATGAAAAGCAGAATTTTAAATACCTTAAATATTAGAATAAAGACAAAATGGATTCATCTAAAGCATATTCTGCGGAAAAAAGCCAGGTAAAAAGAAAAATAATACTATAAAATATTGATTCAATAGTGAATAACAAATGATCACCACATTAACAGGGGAAAAAAGAATGGTGGCTACCAGGGCTGAGGCATGAGAAGAGGAAATACAACATTAAACGCCATGGATACAAGGTTGCAACTGCAGGAAATAAATAAGGCTAGATACGTAAACTAAAGCATGAGAAATATAATACTGGATTATTTATTGCAAACTTACTGAAAGAGTAGATTTAAGATGTTCTTACCATATGTACACATTGAAAAGGTGATTAACTGTGTGCAATGTAATGTGTCTGATTTTGTTAACAGGCCTGTGCTACACAGCTTAGCAGCTACTAGGGCAACAACTTGAAATGATATCTTACAGACTTAAAACAGAAGTCCTTACTGCCTGTCCATATTACAGATATATAACAGACTCAAAAAGTGACATGAGGGCCCAGCGCAGTAACCTAATAGCTAAAGTCCTCTTCTTGAACATGCCAGGATCCCATAAGGGCATTGATTCTAATCCCAGCAGCCCCACTTCCCACTCAGCTCTCTGCTTGTGGCCTGGGAAAGCAGTTGAGGATGACCCAATGCCTTGGGACCCTGCACCCACATGGGAAGTCCAGAAGAGGCTCCTGGCTCCTGGCTTTGGACCGTCTCAACTCCAACCATTGCGGCTGCTTGGCAAGTGAATCAATAGACAGAAGAGCTTCCTCTCTGTCTCTCCTCTCTGTATATCTGCCTTTCCAATAAAGCTAAATAAATCTTTTTTTAAAAGTGACATGAGAAGATGATGAGGGAAGATTGTTGGATGTCAACTTGGAAGAGGTGGTGTTTGAGAAGGACCCAAAGACTTTAATGATCAGACACAGCTGATAATAGGACCTCGAAACTGTAGTAGCTTAAGCAATATGTCAAGATGGCAAGCACGTTGCGGTATTAGAACTGTAGGCTCGGGCACAGCGGCATGGCCTAGTGGCTGAAGTCCTCGCTTTTGAACGCCCCAGGATCCCATATGGGCGCCGGTTCTAATCCCGGCAGCCCCACTTCCCATCCAGCTCCCTACTTGTGGCCTGGGAAAGCAGTTGAGGATGGCCCAATGCTTTGGGACCCTGCACCGCATGGCAGACCTGGAAGAGGTTCCTGGCTCCCGGCTTTGGATCGGCGCAGCACCGGCCCGTTGCGGCTCACTTGGGGAGTGAATCATCGGACGGAAGATCTTCCTCTCTGTCTCTCCTCCTCTCTGTATATCTGACTTTGCAATAAAAATAAATAAATCTTAAAAAAAAAAAAAAAAAAGAACTGTAGGCCCGGCATGGTGGCCTAGTGGTTAAAAGTCTTCGTCTTGACCATGCCAGGATCCCATATGGGTGCCAGTTCTAATTCTGGCAGCTCCACTTCCCATCCAGCTCCCTGCTTGTGCAATGGGAAAGCAGTCGGGGACGACCTAATACTTTGGGACCCTGCACCTGCATGGGAGACGACCTGGAGGAAGTTCCTGGCTCCTGGCTTCAGATTGGCGCAGCATTAGCCATTGCAGTCACTTGGGGAGTGAATCATCAGACACAAGATCTTCTTCTCTGTCTCTCCTCCTCTCTGTATATCTGACTTTGTAAAATAAATAAATCTTTAAAAATAAATTTAAAAATTGGAACTGTATACAGAAATAAATTTAACAATAAAGTTACACTGCTATCACTGGGACATATAGCATGGACTTTTTATGTCAGGTTGATATTACATTTTATTCTTTGGACTTTAGAAAAACCATCAAAAACACCTCGATAGAACTTGGCCAAAAAAAAAATAATAAAGGGGCCTTGGGGCTGTCATTTCAATCAACAGTATATCCACTTTAAAACATATTCCAGAAAGCAATTTAATCTTGAAGAAGGATGACTGAAAATGCTACCCAACCTTCAAATCCCTATTTTTAGTCACCATTGTATGATGAGATACACACCATTAGTTACTTATCATTATTCAATGTTTAATTGCTATTTAACAGCTCTTAGTATATTTCAAAGAAATGACTTGTTTACTTGAACAACTGGTTTCTATAGCTTTAAATAAAAATATGTACTCCACTTTAGAAGTCAGATTACAATGTTCTTTTTTTTTAAGATTTATTTATTTTTGTTGGAAAGGCAGATATACAGAGACGAGCAGAGAGGAAGAGAGACAGAGAGGAAGATCTTCCAACCGATGGTTCATTTCCCAAGCAGCCACAACAGCTGGAGCTGAGCCAATCTGAAGCCAGGAGCCAGGAGTCCCTTCTGAGTCTCCCATTTGGGTGCAGGGTCCCAAAGCTTTAGGCCATCCTTGACTGCTTTCCCAGGCCACAAGCAGAGAGCTGGATGGGAAGTGGAGCTTCCAGGATTAGAACAGGCGCCCGTATGGGATCCCAGCACATTCAAGGTGAGGACTTTAGCATCTCAGCTACTGCACTAGGCTCTGTTCTTTATTTCTTAATGCCATGGAAGTCCTGGGTTGTAATCAAGAGCCATGCAGTACCTTCTGTAGCCTTAACCTTATATAATTTCAAAGAGTACTATTTATGGAAAACTATAAAACTACCAGTAAAAAATTGTATCTACAGAATAAAAAAGGAGATCACAATAAGTTTCTTGCCTCTTGTGGACTCAGGTTATTTTTGTGAAATTCTCCGTATGCTCATTTAACAGTAATGCTTCAAAAAAGTGTATCATTGTTTTCTTTCCTGTGCATAACTCTGCAAATCTCAGCCCTCAAGTCTTTGTAAGCAAGGAATCTTAAAGCATAAATCTCATTTGCTTTTCAGTAAATCCACCTCTTTAAAAATTCACCTATTTGGAGGTGGAGAGGTAAAGAAAGACTGACCAAAGTCAGGAGCCCAGAAATCCAGCTCTCCGTGACAGTACTAGGAACCCAGGCCCCTGATCCACCATCTGCTGTCCCCTGTAATTCATCAGCAGGAAGTTGGATCAGAAACATTCTGACATGGGTTGCAAACACCCAGTGTGACACCTGTACCTGACATGCCACAATTCCTGCCTCATATCCAAATTACTTTGGAAGAAACTTTGATTAACTAAACCAAAGCTTCCAAATCACCATCCAGACTTTTTTTTTCAAATTCTACATTAATAATAAACTTATATCTAAGGTTAGCTCACTGTTTTGTTTTTTGTTGTTGTTGTTGCTGTTGTTTGATGAAAGAAAATTTAGCATTACTGATTCACAATGTGACTTCTTTCCTATAGATGTCAATCAAGCTTCGAAACAATTTATCATAGAGTTTATTTCTTATGAGATAACTTCTGATTCTGTCTCAATATTCTACTCCTTACTCTCATTGCTCTCCATGAGTCATCATTAATTCCTACTGTATCATGCTTTTTACTTCTTGCAGAGATTTTTAACAATGAAATTTGAGACATGCCTCTTTTACTCACAGTCTTCCAGTGGCTCTCCATCCCTTACACTGAGCCACCTTTTCAGTGGCATATCTTAAAATCCTTTGATTAATTTGCAGTGGCAACACTGGCAATTCCTGGGCCAAATATTTCCTGTCTCATTCCTTTCAAGTAATCATATTTCTGCTTTTGACCACCTGATGTTTGGAAGGATCCCATTCATCCTTCAAGCATCATTTATCATGTTAGGTAACCCTTGACAGACTCGCTAACTCCAATTAGGGCTTGACTTTTCAACTCTTTGTATGTAAGGTATTCATACAGTTTGACAATGTTTTATATCATTTTACTACAAACACCAATTTGTTAGCTTTCCTCAATGATCAATAGCTTTTTTTACCATTGTTTACTATTTCTACATACCAATAAATGTTCTCATCTCTCTGCATGTCATTAGCACATTTGATCCTTACAAAAAGTCTTTGAGTTTACAACTGGGAACTAGGAGATGCACTGTTTACTCAAAGGGACTCAGCTATCAAGAAATAGAGCTGAGATATTAACTTGGGCAGCCTTTTTCCAGAGCATTCACTCTTAATCACTATTCTATCTTAACCAATTGTAAGCTCTAATGAATAACAGAATGACTGGTACATAACAAGTGCTCAGTAAACATTCACCAATTTAATTAAAGGATACAAGACTCCTTTTGCCTCTTACAAAAAAAAACTTTTTAATGTGTAAGGTAGAGTTAAGAGATGAAGCGAGGGAGACAGGGAAAGGAAAAGGAAAGAGGAAAAGGGGAGGGAGGGCAGGGAAGGAGTGAGAGACAGAGAGCATTCATCTGAAGGCTCACTTCTCCAATGGCCACAACAGCAAGAGTTGGCCTGGTTTGAAGCCAGGATCCAGGAGCTTCCTGCATGTCTCCAACATTAAGGCAAGTGTCCAAACAACTGAGACATCCTCCACAGCTTTCCCAGGCACATTAGCAGGGGGTGGATCAGGAGTGAAGCAACTGGGACTCAAACCAGCACCCATATAGAAGGACTGACTACACAACAGTCAGTTGCTTTAAGCACAAAGCCACAGTGCAAATCCCTCATTTCTTTATGTAGATAACTGAGTGTTACACCTGAGGAAACCATTGCAGGGGTCAGAATGATTCCTTTCAGTTTTATTTTTCAAGAGTTTAGGTTTTATAGTACTACTCATGCAGCAACAAGCATTTTTGCCAATTTTTACCTTACTGTTAGCCATTTGTGAAGAGAGAGTTAATTACAATTCTACCCTCCTGGTGATTATTTAAATATACAGATTGCAACAAATCAATGATATCAGCTAATTAATTTCTGTCCCATTTTGCCTTCCTAGTTTTTTGATCAAGCAAATTCACATCTTAAAAAGCCTCTTTTATTGATAGCAAGCCAAAATCACAAACATACTCTCAGGAAGTAAATTAACCCCTTTAGGAATCACCACTTGAAAATAATGTATTAAGTCTCAGGTATTCTGCCAGAAAATTGAGTCAATTGGAAAGTTGAAAATTTTTGAAATGTTTATTGCCAACAATATTTTGAAAAGATTTTATTTATTTTGATTTGAAAGGCAGGGTTACAATACCCCCACCAAGCCCCCCCACCTGCTCTAGTTCCCATGCTTGCCAGTATGTACAGCAGACTGGTCTAGTCTATCCCACATCCCATTAGCTCTCATACATGTCAATGGGCATTGAAGCCGAGTTCAACCCAACCAGCCCCACTATCCTACCCACATACATGCCAGCAGATGCCACTCTCTGTCTGGCTATGCATGCCCCAGTACTGGTTCTCATGCTCACTAATTGGAGTGGCAACCCAAGAGGGAGGTGTGCACTGTTTCCCTATTGGGCTCACTCCCACTCCAGGATCTTGCACTCTCCAGGTGGTTCTGCAGTTTAACTAGACAGAATTTGCCCCCCATGCTAGCAACTGTAAGCAGATGCTGCAGCAGCAATCAACCCACACCCACTCTGGCTTATGCATTAGTAGGAGCAGTCAACCCAGCCAGGTTTTTCCCTGATCCACTCACATGTAGGCCAACAGGTATTGTAGCCCTCCCCAGTCTAGTCTGCCCCACCTCAACACTTATGCTCTCCAGCGGGAATGGAAATCCATCAGGGGCACCCCACGCAGCCCCCCTAATGGGTTCAGCCCTTTCACCCTTGGGTCTCACGTGTACTGGTTGGGTTCCCTGACCTAGTCTGGCATGGTCCACCTTACCTAGGCATTTGCCAATGGGTGCTGTAGTCTGGCCAGGCACAGCCTGCCCTCAGTTCCAGCTCAGGTTGGTGGGGGCTATAGCCTAGTACAGTTCTTTAGGCCCCCATTCCCATCCCTCATGTGAGCTGGCTTGTGTTGCATTCCAACCCAGCCTGCCCACACTCCATTCTGGTGCTCAGATTCACCAGTGGGTGAAATGAACTGGCCCAGCCTGGTTTGCCCTGGACTTGTACCAAATGTATGCCTGCAGGTACTGTTACCAGTCCTGATTTAGGCTGGTCCCTTTCTAGGTTCTTGCACTCACCTGCAAGGACTGTATCTCAACAGAGGAGTTCCCCAAGATTCTTCATCAGCACCTCTCCCAATGCCAGATCTCACAAACACCAGGGGGTCCTTGGGCCAGCAATACTTAGTTCACGTCCTGTCCTAGTAGGAACAGTGGCCTTTCCTGACCAGCCTTCACGTTTTCTGGCTTTTACTGCTGGGTGTCACAGCCCAGCCAAGCCTGGTCCATACCCAGAAACAGCTCACACACGGCTCAGTAGGGGCAGAGACCTAGGCCAGCCTGTCCTACACCTACCCTGATTCTCACGAGCATCAGTGGATGTTGGAGTCTAGCCCAGTCTGGCACACCCCAGAGCCAATCCACACTTGTGTTGAAGGCCACTGAAGCCATGTCCAGATCAGCCCTCACTGTGGCCCTTGCACTTACCAGTGGGAACCACAACTCAGCCAGGGTGTCCTCTTTGCTCCCCAAACAGGCCGGTTCCCAGTCACAGACCTTGTGCAGGCCAGTGTTTGCTCTAATCCAGCTTCTCATAGTCCCTCCCCGTCTTGGCCTTTGACTGTTGTTGCTATAGCCTGGACTAACACAGCCTGTCCACAGTCCCAACTCTCACTGGCGGGTGCTAAAACCTGGCCCTGCTCAGTCTACTCCCATCCCTGGCTCATGCAAATTGTTAGGTGTGATAGTCTTGCCTGGCTTGACCCATGCTGCAGCCTTATTTCTGCACTTGCAATGAGCTAAGGTTTGCTGAACCCTGCCCAATCTGTTCCCTTCCAAAACTAACCCACACATTTACCAATAGTTGGAGCTACTTTACCCAGCCTGCCCAACCCCAGGCCTGGACCACATGCTCACCAGTGGGAACTATGATACACTAGGGGAGTTTCCCAAGTTCTCCCACTCATCTCACTCCCAGACCCAGATCTCACATATGCCAGTGGGTGCTAGGCCCTTGTCTGGCATAGCCAGCTCCTCCATCTTGGTCTTGTATGAGCTGGTGAATGTTGCAGCCTGGCCTGCCCCACACCTTGTTTTAGGATACACAGGTGGGTGCTGCAACCTAGACCTGCCCAGACTATTCTCAGTACCTGTACCCATGAGTGTTGGCAGTTTCCATGGTCAGACCTAGTTCAGCCCATTACCATTCCAACTCTTGAGCTAACCAGCAGATCTTGTATTTCCCTAGGTTTGGCCCACATACCCCCAAAAGAATTTACCCCTGGACCTGGTTCTTTTGCGTACTGATTAGTGTAATGGCCATGCCTAATGTGATCCATCCCTTGTTCCAACATTCAGTCAGGTCTGGAATCTAGCCCTGCTAGACAGGCCTCGAGCCCTAACTTTCACATGGACTGGCGTGTGGTGGCCAGCAATGTTCCATGTTAACAAGCCCAATTCAGAACTCCCGTGTGACATGGTGCATCAGTCTGACATATACAGATCTTCCAGTCTCTCCCCTTCAAATCACCAGGTCTCAGTTCCTTTGCTTACCTGCAAATTCAGTGGCCCTGTAGTTGGGTTTCCCTCAGAATTCATTCCTCACCTACATGTACAGTAACCTTATCCATGGGTGTCCATAGGCAGTAATTCAACACCACTAAGCCCCGAGAGCTCATTATTGGGTGGCCATCAGGCAAACCCCGGCGCCACTGGCATTCTGGCTGCCTGCAAACCCAG
Organism: Ochotona princeps; assembly: GCF_030435755.1. Lineage (NCBI taxonomy): Eukaryota > Metazoa > Chordata > Mammalia > Lagomorpha > Ochotonidae > Ochotona > Ochotona princeps. Next base: position 39,559,751 of record NC_080833.1, read on the forward strand.
GATTCTCCCCTCCATCTAGCAGCAGTGAAAAGGGAGTTAGGATCCCCATCAGGAAACCTGGCCCAGCACAGATTCCCCCAGCCACAGCCATGCGGGTGGGGAGATCCAGACACCCACACCTCTGCCCAGACTTACCTGGACTCCACCCACCAAGATGGCAACAGTGGGCAGAGCCATGGTCTCAAGCATGCGCAGAGCTGTCTGAGATTTGCCCACAGCACGATCCCAGTGATCGAAAAAAATTCTCCCACCTCGAACCTGGACAAGCCCAGGATCCTCCCACTGCCTAGCAGTGTGGATGGGGAGCTAGGATCCGCAGCAGAAAGCCTGACCCAGCATGGATTCCGCTAGCCACAGCCACATGGCCGGGGAATCCAGACATCCGTGCCTATGCCCAGACTTATCTGGACTCCACCCCGAAAAGATGTTTTCTAAATTGTCCCATTTAGTGGTAATTACATATTTGCAGCAACATGGAAAAGGAAGTATTGAAAAAGAGATTTGGCATAGCCACACAAATCAAAGTTGGCAATTACTTCATTCAAGTATAAATAATATAATGTTTTACCAGCCCCAAAGTGATTTTCAAGTGGCGCAAAACATTCCTCTCCCCATGCATATGAAAGAACTTCCTCTGCCCTATACATTTAGTCATTAAATATTCAGTATATTGCTCCCCATGACAATAAAAAGTATCTTTACCGGAAGAAGGAAAATCCATTTTGTAAACTGATGCATAACACAGCAGAACTATCATTTTTGAAAGGCACAGAAAAAATAGGCATTGAGCAATTTGAGGACCTTCTTATGCCATATATATATATTTTTTATTATACTATTTATGTATCTGAGGTGAAGGGGGATATTGAGGGAGAATCCCCACCCAGTCTCCCACCCGCCCAAAGTCCCGGATGTGGGGCATGCTGAGATACTTGCTCAAGTGGTCTTAATAGTCCTCCAGTTATGGATCGCTGCCAGTTACATCACTCCCAGCTCGATTAGGTCATTGAAGAATCCACTGATGGGGCCCGGCGGCGTGGCCTAGCGGCTAAAGTCCTCGCCTTGAACGCGCCGGGATCCCATATGGGCGCCGGTTCTAATCCCGGCAGCTCCACTTCCCATCCAGCTCCCTGCTTGTGGCCTGGGAAAGCAGTCGAGGATGGCCCAAAGCTTTGGGACCCTGCACCCGCGTGGGAGACCCGGAAGAGGTTCCTGGTCCTGGCTTCGGATCGGCGCGTACCGGCCCGTTGTGGCTCACTTGGGGAGTGAAACATCGGATGGAAGATCTTCCTCTCTGTCTCTCCTCTCTGTATATCCGGCTTTCCAATAACAATAAAATCTTTAAAAAAAAAAAAAAGAATCCACTGATGGTCACAGTCCATCACAGAGTCTTCATTTGCCCAGTATTTCGCTGCCCAACGTTTAGCTGAGGTGGTTGATTGACCTGTTCCGTCCTCCGTCCTCTCCTAGCCAGGGCTCTGAGTCCAGCAGTTCGATTGGGGAGATCACCAAAGAAACTTTGAGGTATTCCCAGATCAGATTTCCGCATGTTCCAGCAAGCACTGGGCCCAGCACAGTCCATCGCCACGATCAGTTGGTGTTTGCAATCGCTGGGCTGGCTCCGCTCTCAGTTCCGACTTGCACTGGAACCAAGGGTGTTGCAGTCCAGCCTGGTTCTGCCCAGCATGCACTCGACTCTTTCATCAACCAGTGGGGTCTGCAGCCCAGTCAGGGCGACCCACAATAACCGCCACCAGGCCTGCCCCTCACCCTGGCCTGCCAGTATGCATAGCAGACTAGTCCAGTCTGTCCCGCTTCCCATTTGGCTCCAGTACCTGACAATGGGCATTAAAGCTTAGTTCCCTCCAACCAACTCAACTATCCAGCCCTCATGGATATCACTGAGTGCCTCTCCTTCTAGCCACCCCAGCCCCTGTCCTAGCTTTCATGCCCTCCCGCGGGAGAAGTGACCCAAGAGGGGGAACCCCACCACTTCCCTCTTGGGTCTCTCTCAGCCCCGGTTTATGATCTCTTTGGGTGGTTCTGTGGTTTGACTTGACAGAATTATCCCCAAGTGCCAGCTTCTGCCAGCTGTCTGCAGCCAAGCCCAAACATCCTTCACCCACTCCAATTTATGCTAGAACCGGAAGGAATAATCAGCCCAACCTGGCTTTTCCCTGATCTAATCCACATGCGGAGCTCAGGTGTTGCAGCCCTGCCCAGTCTGGTCTGTCCTCATCCCAGCCCACACTATCCAGTGAGAGTAGCTGTCTGGCGAGGGGACCAGCCCCTCCATCCCCCCGCTGGCTCTGCCCCCTCCTTCCTGATTCTCACGCGTGTTGGTTGGGTGCTGCATTCTAATCCAGTACAGGTAATCTCACCCTGGCATTCCATATCATGCACTAGTTTTTGTCGCGACCAAACCTGGCCCAACCCACACTCTCCTCTGGTGTTCGGGTTTGCCAGTGGATGACATGAACTGATTCAACCTGGTCTGCCCCTGACCCATGCCAAATGTATGCCAGTGGGAAACTTTCCATGGCCCATTCTGGGCTGTTTCCTGTCATATTTCTTGCGCTTATTTTGCGCATACCAGGGGGTCCATGAGCCAGCCCTTCTCAGTTCACCTTCTGTCCTAGCAGGAACAGTGGCTTTTCATGGCTGGCTTTCACCCCACTCTGGTTCCCATTGCTGGATGTCTCAGCCCAGCCATGGCTCGTCCATACCCACATAGAGCTCACACATGGCTCAGTAGGGGATTGAGACCTAGCCAAGTCAGTTCCACATCTACCCTGGTTCCCCAGGACACCAGATGGTGCTGGGGTCTGTCGCAGCCCAGTGTATCCAATCCCAGCCATACTAGTGCCATGGGAGACTACAACTGTTTCCTAGTTAGAACGCAGCCCCCATTCCAGCACACGTGCCCCTTGGTGGGAACCTCAACCCAGCTAGGGTGTCCCCCCAGCTGTCCAACTTTGCCTGCTCCTAGCTGCAGATCACGCACCCGACAGTGGCTGTTCTGACTCAGCTTGTCTCAGGACCTCTCCTGTCCTGGCCTCTGCCCCAGACACCGTGGCCCAGCATCCCTGACTAAAGTAGACCTGCAGGTGCAAGCACAAAGAATTACATGTCCCTATCACTGGCAATTGCCAGGAATTCATGTTTCACCTATACCAAGTTTGGCCTAATTCTTGAGTGTCCCTGAGCAGCTACTACAAATCATAAAAGTCCCAGAGCTCGCCGCTGGGCGGCCAGCAGGCAGAGCCTGGCACCAATTGGTGCACTGGCCACCCGAAGCCAAGGACTCAGCCACCGCCTTGCGGGGTGGTTTTGGCTCAAACCCTTAGCCGGATTCTGCTTAGCTCAGGCGCCTTCCCGCAGCTGCCACCCTGCAAAGTGGTTCAGCCTGTCCCAGGCCCCAAGAATGGAATCCACCCTAACTTGTCCTGCCTCCATGGCTGCAGGACGGAGTCAGATTAGTCCAGCTCCCAAATTGCCCTCATGGTTTGCGAACGAACGGGGGTCTGCTTACCAGAGGGATCGTTGCTCCATGGGCGTGGAGAGGATATACTCTTTATCTACAAAGAATTTTTAAGGTGATGGAGGAGCAGACCTAGAGGGTCATAGATAGGCTTCAGGCAAAATTTTCTTAAAGTTATTCTGTCATTCTGCAAAAATGCACTGCTATCATCAAGACAATATAACTTATTAGCCAGCATTCAGAGCCTCTTTAATTGTAGCAACTGATGGAAGAGGAAATGCACTTGAGTATGAGCCATCATTACCTTGTAATGAGTTTGCCAGTGATGATACAGAAACAAACTTGTAACTGTGTGCTATTTCCAGCTCAAAAACTTCAGCAAAGACATGTTCTTTAGCAAAGTACAAGAAGAAAAATGGAGGGAAAAACCAGAGGAAGAGGAAGCATAATGGTAATAACAAGCCATTTTCTGTTCCAATCCTAATAACCAAACAGAAGGTTCTGAGGAATACTGAATGCTCAGTAATGTGTGCAGGGCTCTAGGATTACACAGTTCACCTGCCGCTTCCTAACTCAGGGGCCTTGCTGTACATGAAGATAGCACCACAAAATACTAGTTTCTAGCTGTAGATTTGCATTCACAAATTAAGCTTTTTCAATTTGTTCTTTTTAAGAAAAAAGAAATGCTGCACCTGTCACAAACTAATAAAATGTTAGATGCTTACTCTATCTACTTAAGAGAACTCCATTTTCTGTGGTCACTTACACGAACCTAACCTGGCTTTCTCTATGCAAAATAGTATATACTGTGATGAACATAGGATGACAGAATATTAAACCCTAAGAGCTGTCAATAAATCTATTGTTGGAGATACATGTGAATAGAAGTAAAAGCAATCTTTGTTTTTTTAAGAGGTAATTTTTCAAATAGAGAATTACACAAAGTGCTCTGTTTTTGTCAATATACTGCCAGGTTTTGAGATACTATTATTCATGCAAACAAAAAAATCATGACAAGTAAAAACCAGAAAATCACTAATACACTTGCAGCTGCATTTCAATCCATACAAATTCTTTAAACAAAAACAATCATCGAAGAACAGCCTGGTCTAGCAAAATTACTTCACCATTTAGGCTTCAAATCCAAGAAAACAAGAGACAGAATTTTACACTTCCACTAAAAATTTTCAAAAAAAAAAAAAAAAAAGTTAAGAGAAACAATGAGCCCATCCAGGCCTGCTGAGGTCTTGGTCACACCTTCAGGTGGGCGGTACCAGCATTGCCCAACCATTTGCTAATTAATTAAGAGACCACCAATGGGGAACATCTTACCTGTAGGTTCCCCAGACAACAAGGAGGGGTCAAGGAAGGCTTAAAATCCCAAGACCCTTCCTCAAACCTTTGGTGTCTCTCTCTCCCTCCTCTTTGGAGAGAAACCCCACCTCCCTGTTTTCTCTCTCGGGAGGTGCTTCCCTTCCCTCTCCCTTCCCTGCTCAGCTGGTCCCTTCACAAATAAACTTTTCTGTCTGCAACAGATTCCCGGCTTTTTATTTCTATACTAAGCTGAGGAAAGAACACACCAGGCATTTCTGGTAACAAACAATTCAAATAAAGATGAGATGAAGTAAAAGAACCACTGGTGAATTTTAAGAGCACAAAACCAGGAGCACTGGGACTTTTTTTTATAACCCTCACATTGAAATTGACAAACAAGTACTTATTAATTCTTTCCTCTGAAAAATGTAAGTGGACACATAAACAGTGTTAGTGTGGCATAGCAGGGCAGGGGTATCACAGGGAAAAATTGATGTCAAAAGACCTACATCTAAATTCCAGAATAAAGAATAACTGGCATAAGTGTGTATTTTAGGAGCATCTGAAGAAGAAATAATAGTGTTGTAGAGTTTTTTGACCCCGAATACGGCAGCAACCTCAACTCTTGTCTTGCAGGAAAGAAGAATTTTCATGCGGACACAGTTTAGTTTTAAAGCAAGATTTATTAGAAAAGTTGAGAAAGGAGACTCCCATCCTAGTGATGGCAGGAGGTTTTGAGATCCTCTGCCATCCAGGCAGGAGGAAAAGCAAGAGAGAAAAACCATAGTCCTCTGCCATAGTGGCAGGAGGACAAGTGGAGAAAAAAAGAGACCTGTATTAATGGTGGGGAACGCACTTTTAAAGGTTTACCTCAAAGATGTTTCTCCATAAACAAAGAAAATTCCTGGTTTCCATGGTACCTGTCCTGGGACAAAAGGCCAGAAAGGTGTACTAGCCAACTTCCTTGGTCCCTTTCTAATGATAAAGAGGCCAGTCTGAAACCCTCCCCCTTGGCAATGGCCAGAGACAGAATGGGTTGAGGCTTCAGGTGGGGGATTGATATATTAATTTTGCCCTTGTCTCTTGGGAAGTCTGTTCCTGATAAGTTAAGATATGCACTTGTCTTGGGAGAGATGTGCTCTGGTGAATCCAAGACATGGTGGGGAAAATACCCCTTTATATTTGAGAAAAAATGATGAGTTGGGGACCCAGAATACCCTAACTGCCTACTACCTAGTCTAACTCCTCTCCCAATAGCACACAGTCAAGAGATCATAAAGGGGGCCCGTTATTGTAGGGTAGTGGGCAAAGTCACTGCTTATGACATTGGCATCCTCTATAGGTACCAGTAGGAGACCCTGTTGTTTCGTTTCTGATCCAGATGCCTTCTCACATGTCCAGGAAAGCAGCAGAAGATGCCCCAAGTACTTGGACACCTGTCATCTACATAACATACCCAGGTGAAAGCTCTGGTTTTCAGCCTTGTCCAGCCCTTGTTGCTAGGGTCATCTGAAGAATGAACCAGCACGAACCAGCAGATGGAACAATGTCCTCTCTCTTCCTCTTTTTTCTCCCCACCTCCCTCTTTCTCTCTCATAAATAAATAAATATATCTTTTTTTAAAAAAGAGAGATAATTGGGCCTGGCGGCGTGGCATAGCTGCTAAATTCCTCGCCTTAAACTCCTTGAACACGCCAGGATCCCTTATGGGCACCAGTTCTAATCCCGGCAGCTCCACTTCCCATCCAGCTCCCTGCTTGTGGCTTGGGAAAGCAGTCAAGGACGGCCCAATGGTTTGGGACCCTGCACCCATGTGGGAGACCTGGAGAAGGTTCCTGGCCCTTGGCTTTGGATCAGTACAGTACCGGCTGTTGCAGCCACTTGGGCAGTGAATCATCAGATGGAAGATCTTCCTCTCTATCTCTCCTCTTCTCTATATATATCTGACTTTGTAATAAAAACAAATAAATCTTTAAAAAAGAGAGAGAGAAATTATAAAGACCTGAGCTAATGCAATGGTGGAAGTGTGTGTGTGTGTGTGTGTGTGTGTGTGAGCGAGACAGAGAGATAGACATTACTTTAGACTGAATTTCTAAACTTTATTACAGAGTTAAGGTAAAGGTACTGGTGATTTTGATTTGCCCGTGCTTCGTGCTTCGGGAGGTTGATCTCTACCATTGCATCAGTGTGCTCCTTTATTTTTTATCCTCTGCCATAGATTAGCTAATGGAAGCCCAACAACCAAAAATCAAAAATGGGAAACTAGTGAGGACAGAGAATTTACTTCCTTAGCTTGACCATTCTACTAAAGACCAAAGTTTCTGTAAATTGTCCTCTACATTTAGTCTTCTCTATAGTTCTTAATAAATGCTGCCTCATTCCCTCTATAAGTATAAATGCAGTAAAATATTTGTTCTTTGCAGGCTAAGAACTCTAAAACATCCCATCCTGATTTCCCTAAATCTTATCCACTCTTTGTGAATCATTCTAACACTATGTTTTTTGGTGTTTTAGCCAACATTGCTACCAAATAACATAAAATTTTGAGCGTAATCTCCAGAAAACGATAAAATATTACATTTGAAACATAAAAAGAACACATTGAAAACCAATTAAGAATACCAGAAGTAACTAAATTACAGATTAAGGTACCAATACGAACCACTGCTTTCCATAAATAAGCTGTTAATGAACAGAGCTCAACTATTCACATATATATTGACTATGATTACTGTGTTGTTACAAAGGCAAAAATGAATATGCATCGTTTTAAGGGGGGGCATCTGCCCAAAAGCTAAAAATAATTGGTCTGGTAGATCTATATCCTCATAGAGATGACAAAATCATAATTCTTTGATCTACACTGAACAAGAAAACAAAAGAAAAAAAGCTCATTGCCAAATAGGTGATGAAATATGAGACATTGCTATGGACCTTACAGAAACTAATAGGATTACATGGAAATATGATAAACAATGAACAACATGCTCCCTCAATGAACAACTTAGATAAAATACATAAATTACCACAAGAATTACCGAAAATATCCTGTAAAAGAAAAACAAATAAGAATACAAATGTAATAAATAAATGAAATGAATTGTAATTTCAAATGTTACTGTGAAATAAACCCCAAGACTAGGAGGCCTCATTGGTGAATTCCACTGATAGCTAAAGAAGAAATAAAAACAACAACAAAAAATCTTTTAAAATCTTCCAGATAGTAGACTCATAACTTTGAGGCCAGTATTATTTTACTATCAAAGTGAGCAGTGACACAAAAGAAAACTGATTAATACCTCTCATGCTCTTAGATTTAATAATTTGTTTGAAAAGCAAGCAAGCCAAATCCAGGAACCTGCTGAATGGATTATACACCATGAATAAACAGTATTCATCCTAAGAATGCAATGTTAGTTTCTTATCCAAAGTTAATACTGTAATACAACATGATAGTATACATGAGTATACATTTCTCTCTCTACTTAAAAAAAGGGGGGAGCATTGAAGGACTTCAACAGATAGTTTTCAAAAGAAAAAAATACAAATAACCAACAAATATGTGAAAAAAAAACCCACTGTCAGTAGCCACTATCCATCAGAAAAACACAAATCAAAATCACAGTGAGGCATCACCTCACTCCTAAAATTCAAAACACTGGGAGTAGCAAATGCTGGTCATATGATTCAGCAATCCCACTACTGCACACATACACAAAAGACTTGAACACAGTTAGTGAAAGGGATACCTGAACCATCGTGTTTATAGTAGCTCTAATCACAATAGCCAAAATTTGTAATCAACCAAGGTATCAATTCTCATATGAATGAACAAAGAAAATGTGACACACGTTTACAATGAAATATTATCCAACTATAAAAAGAATTAAGCTTACTATTTGGAATAAACTGGGTTAAACTGGAGAGAATCATGCTAAGTAACATGAACCAGACCCAGAAAGACAGATAAGACATGAGCTGATATTTAAAGGCAAATAAAAAACAAGGAAGGAAGCAAGGAAGGAAGGAAATAAATGTGTCAGTATTGCTGCAAATACAGATTTATAAAGTTTTCTTTTATATTTTGTCAAACCAGTGGTTAAGATTGTTATATTAGTATAGTTTTAATTATCTGTAATTACTTGAAAATTTACTGTATATGGGTAAATTGGTCATTTTCCCATCCAATCATTGTTTATAGCCATTGTCTGTATTTCTACTAAACTAAGCTCTTTCATTTGCAATTGTCAGACTTCTGACTTGATGAAATATTCAACATTTCACTTTAATGTAAATCGAAAATGTATTACTTGATAAACAGAAGAGAGAGGGAAAAGGAAGGAGAGCAGCAGGAGCAAGGAGGAGAACATCACTGTTAGAGTTTTACATTCAAATCACACTGAATCTTTTAAAAGTTAATTACATTTAAAAATAAAAATCCCAGAATGTTAGGAATATAGGATGAACTCTTCAAACCTGTAAGAATATCCATAGACAAACCAACGTTATAGGTCTAACATTATACCTGATGGTTAAAAAAAAAAAAAAAAACCTTCACTCTCCAATCAGGAAAGGGACAATGATGTCAATTTTTCTCATTAATATTTCTGACTTTTATGATTGTGTAGATAATGATGAGACAGAAAGAGAGAGAATGAGCTCTACATAAGAAATCAAGAACTTAAAATGTTATTGTTTATAGAAAACTATATTTAGAAAATCATAAGAAATACTAAAAGCACATGAAAATACTAAAAAAGGCACAGTCATAAATATAAGGTCATTGTGGAAAATTGTATTATATGTTTACATATTACCAATAAGTCACTAGAAACTTAAATAAAGAAAATTTTCAATTCAGACAAAAGTGAAAAAATAAAAAACAATCAAGGATAACCTTTAAAATAGAAGTGCAAGATTTGTACAATTCCATAGTGAAAACTAAACATTGTTTACAAACATTAAAAAAGAAAACCTAAATAAACAGAATTGGAGAACATACTTTCAAGATGTAAATTTCCCTCCTCTCAATCTACAAGTTTGAAATCATCTCAATCAACAATCAGCAGCATTTCTATAGAAATCAATAGTTTTCTATAGAAACTGACAAGCTGATATTAAACTTTGTTGAAATGGAACTGATTTAGGAAAAATAATTTTAAAATGATAATTAAAAAACTTATAGTATTTTATTTCAAAAATATTATAAAACTTCAATTATAACTTAGCTATAAAAAAAGAGGGAAAGAATTTTAGCTTTCTCCAAGCACAAAAACTGTTCAGCATCATTAATCATTAGAAAAATGAAAAACAGACTCATAAACTATCATACACTATGATGAACAGAATTAAAAAATAGGCAATAAAAAGTATTGGAGAGTATAGGGAGAAATTGGAAGGCATTTTCATATACTGATGTTGTAAATATAAAACTTCAACTCAGGAAGATAGTATAGCAGTTTATCAAAAGTTAAACACAACGTTAGAATATGACTCATCAGTTTTACTCCTACATATTTTATAAACAGTATTAAAACATATTCACTCAAGACTTTCATACATTCATAACATTATTTTAATAGAGTATAACCAACCCTAATATTCACCAATTAACTGATAAGTAAAATATCACAAATCTATAAAATACTTTCTTATTCATTGAATGGATTATATTCCAATACATATAAAAATTAGGATGAATCTTAACAATCTAAGTGAAGTCAAAGGAGACACACGCAAGATTTCACACATGACTACATGAAAGATACAAAACAGGCAAATGTATAAGGACAAAGAGTAGACTAGTGCTTATCAAGGCTTAGGGAACGAGTAAAATGATGACTGACTGGTAATAAAAAAACATCCTTTTATAATTGATGCAAATGTTCCAGGATTACTGGTGTTTACTGTAGAATGCTGTAAATATGTTAAAAATGCACTTTAATTGGGTGAACAGTACAGAGTATCAATCACAAATCATTGAACATAACTAAATAATTTGTGGTATTACTACACACAAACATACAATGGCTTCAAAGAGTGAACATCTGACTCTCTGAAGAGTTGATGTTAAGTGAAGTAACTGTTCACCAGAAATAAAAGGCTGGATGAACCTCCTTGCATCAAAAGGGGAATCTCTGCATCAGAAAGCAGAGATTCATGAAATTCTCAGACCGGCATTTCCTAAAGAATGGGAAAATATTCAGGAGAGGACCCCAAAGATACAGCCAGCGAACAGTTGATAAAGAGATTATTATGAGGGCAAAGGCCATATAGATCATGAAATAATGACCTCAAAGTGATTTCAGACATCAGAGGTCCTGCCATTCCCATGATAGAGTGTCAAGGCCTAGGTGACAGAATGAAGCACAGAGGCGTGAGCCATCCACAGGCTTTCAGTGGGTACTGACCCTGCACTCTCTCAGATCTCTGCTCCCTGTTTTCTAGATGCACACTCCTCAGCTACCATGGAGATGACTCAAATGAACTCAGGTGCACTTGGATACTCATAAGGGACATAGACGGTAAATCTTGGTGGCATCTAGGAGGTAACAACAGCGTCAGTTTGCAGTGGGCATGAACTGTGCGAAGATGGCTGTCTTTGCCTAGGCTTCAAAGGCTGACTCAATCTCTGACCTAGGCAAAAAACTGTTGCAGGGGTGAAGTAACCACAAAGACACAAACTAGGGGGATGCCTGCAGGAGCTTGGAGGAACAAGAGTGATCCTAGATCAGAAGGGACACAACTGTTAACTCCAGCCCCAAATATTCATAGGCAGAAAACTCTAATCCATGAAAATTTCCACATGGAATACACCTAGCACAACCACGAGGATGGAGTTGCTTAGAAACCTGGGGAAACAATCCCTGGATCAGTGTGTCTGGAAGGAACCAGGTAGACATGTTTTGTCCTTCAATCCCTTCTGCTGTGTGAGGATGCTCAGAGAGTGCCATCCGTGAATAACAGTACTTCGAAAGATAATTCAAGGGCCCAGCGTGATAGCGTAGTGGTTCAAGTCCTTGCCTTGCACGCACCAGGATCCCATATGGGCGCCAGTTCTAATCCCAGCAGCTCCACTTCCCATCCAGCTCCCTGCTTGTGGCTTGGGAAAGCAGTAAAGGATGGCCCAAAGCCTTGGGACTCTGCACCCACGTGGGAGACCTGGAGGAAATTCCAGGCTCCTAGCTTCAGACTGACACAGCACCGGCCATTGCGGTCACTTGGGGAATGAAAATCAGAAGAAGATCTTTGTCTCTTCTCCTCTCTATATATCTGATCTTGCAATAAAAATAAATAAATCTTTTTTTAAAAAAAAGAGAACTCAATTTTCAGAGTCTCAATCTTAGACCTTCTAGCCTCCAGAAATAGCATTTCTGCTTATTGATGATTACCCAGTTTCAGACACATACCTCAACAAAAATAACAACAAAAGCACTGGACTAACACAAAACACAAGGACAGAATCGTCCTGACAAGTTCAGTAAGATACTTAGTCTTCATTAGAGCCATTTTCCAACTTAGAAGCACTCCTTATAGCTCCTCAAACCACATCGCCCAATGCCACACAGTGAGCCCTTCATTTGTACTAATTCTACAATTTTATAAGACACACATACAGTTAATTCTGCAATGAATTTTAAGTATCTGCTTGCATGCCCTTTACATACCAAAACACATGTATTCCTGGAAGCCTATGCTTGTTAGACAAGTTTTATTCACATCAAAATGAATGTAGTCTCTATCTGTTGGTTTTGAGCTCAGCTTTCTGAATTCATGCATAAAATTTTTATTTCTACTCCCGCAAGAGAAAATTCTAAATACTTAATGATAATCATCATATTCAAATGAAGTTTTCTTCTCTCCAGACCCAGTTTATCAAGCTCCTTCAACTCTGCTTCAACTTTTCTGGTCTGCTTCCCGATAAATAAGCTAAATTACCCTCTTATGGATATTAAGTGTTCATTTTCATGAATATTTGAGAGTAAGAACTATACTTATTGCAAATCTGACAAACAGAATCTTTATCCTTGCTCTTTCAAAGTTTCCATTAATAGCATTTTACATCTAAATGTTTGGGTTTTTATCCTTATTTGCAACACTCATTTCAACACTTACACCAACATCCTGGCATCATGACTTGAGAAAAGAGGTAGCAGGGAGAAGCAGTTTTTTGGTAATATGTAAAAATTAAATTTGAATATTCTGCAAGCAAATTGAACAAACTTCAACCTGATTGGATGAGTCAATGGCTAATGCAGTCCATACATACCTTCTAGGAAAAAAATCAATTTCAATCAGATTCCTTGGGCTATAAACACAATTGATCCTAGACCAACCCAATTTTGAGCAATTGAAATATTTTGAAAAAAATCTTCTAGCTAAATGATTAATGTTATTCAGCTACATCATAAAATTTGCATACAATAACAATGTTAAGTCAAAGAAAGTGTTAGAGAAACATTATCTGTGACTTAGCATGATTAACAAAAATCCACATGCATATGCCTTTATATTTTTATAAAAGAACCTACTATTTTATTCCACTGATCAATGCAGAAAATAGGTAGTTTGTTGAAATGACTGAAGAATCAGTCAAAACTTTTTACTCCTTCGCAGAATCAGTGAAGGTTTTGATGATTCTGGACTAAGTTAACATACTATTTTCTTCTTACCTTCTTGTCAAAGACCTTTCATACAAGCTCCTCTAATGGAAAGAACACCAGAACCACACCCATATTCTTTGCTCAATGTTGATTCAGTTTCACTAGTAGCATACCTGAATCTCAAGGTACTGCTATATCCCCCACACTAAAATTGTCTGCTGCACACAGTAGCAGAAATAGGAGAAAATTTTACTGGCACTATCTATTAAAGTTGAATAATTGTGAAGCAAGCATTGACTTTGAGAAATTCTAACACATAGATAACGATGCCTAGTCCTCCAAGAGCAACTGTGAGGATCAATTGAAATTACATGTTAACATTAATGATGCCTTGTCTTTTCTTAAGTTTTTCTTAACTCTCTACAACTGACTGTAGTTAGTAATATTCAATCTCTAAAATTTATCACTAACCAGAAACAGGGTGATAATTTTCATATACCTGTCCTTATTCAGCTCTGATTACCAAATTTTTACAAAATTAAACCTCATCTTCTCAGTGAAATTGTGAATTTCCTAAAGTTAGAGACATTAAATTATTTACTGACGTATTTCATAGTTTCTAAGATGCAGGCACATGTTTATTAATCAGTACATATCTTTCAAAAAGCATTCAATCAGAAATAAACATTTACTTTTGATCCAGAAAATGTTCAATAACCTAGTGTTTTAGTCAGAGTTCTCAAGAGAAACAAATCCAGTACAGTGTGTGTGTGTGTGTGTGTGTGTGCGTGTGCATGTGTGTGCGTGTGTGTGTGTGGCATGTGGTAAAATGTGTGTGTGTGTGTGTGTGGTATGTGGTAAAATGTGTGTGTGTGTGTGTGGTATGTGGTAAAATGTGTAGGAAGAGAGAGGCATGGAAGAGCAGGGGAAGAAGAGAGAGGTCATGTAGAAAGTTTGAAATCAAAAAGGCTGATAGAGAAGAAAGAAAGGAAATAGAGAAATAGGCAACAGTGAGAGAAGAGACAGAGAATTTTCAGGAAGTGGCTGAGTATATAGACTATTACATCCAAAATCTGAAGGTAGGCTATCAGGCTGGAGATCCAAGGGAAAGCTGACTTTCCAATCCAAGTGAAAAGGGAGATTACAGGCAGGTTGTCCTCTACTTCAGGGAATTCAGGCTTTTTGCCCTTGAAGGCTTTAGCCGAATGAATAGAACTAAACTAATTGAATTGAACTACAATGTTATGGAAAACAATCGCTGCACTGAAGTGTATTCATTTAAGTGTTAATTTCTTATTTAAAATACCTTTACAGCAGCATCTAGACTAATGTCTAACTGAATATCTGGGTACCAAGGCCCAGCCCAATTGACATATAGCATTAGCCATCTCATCAAACGTTAAAATTGGCATCATCCTCATCTTTCTCTCCCACCACCCCCAGAAAGGGAAAGAAGAAATAGAAAGTTTGGAAATAATGTTCACACCCACATTATCTAAAAAAAAATCAGCATTATCTCCTCTAAAATTTTATATTCCCTTAACCAGCATAGATAAAAGAGTAGCAACATAAAGTTTTCATTTCATAAATTATTACCCTAGCAATTAATTTTTAATTAAGACTCTGAACTGGTAAGAATTAGAATGGACCACAGAGCTTATTCTATATTAAAGGAATTTTATGACATCCAAACTAGAAGTAACTTTCACTATTAATAACTTTTCACTAGTACTGTGCTAAGTCAGAGCTTAAGTCTTTTTTCAGTTGACTTTTAATTCTACAGCTGACATTAACACAGGCTTGAGCTTCTATTTACGCCTTAAACTTACTTAAATGCTGATACTAACCCTAAAAAAATACTAAACTAAATCTAGCCAATTAATATTTCATAATTCTATCTTCCCTTTTATATTTTCAGAAAGAACCTTTTTCCAAGAAAGATGTCCTTCATTATGCTTATCATTTTCAATGAATGTAGAAAAATTCTTCCATAAGGCCACAAAAACCATATAATTTAACAATCACCCAGAAACAAGCATGAATTGATCAAATTAAATTAAGTTGCTCAAAAGAAAAGCCCTATTGCTGTCCAATTTCAATGTCCTGCTTTCATTCATGAATTTAATATTTTTCATTCAATTGTTTTCCCTGTTTGCTCTTTATATTGCCAGATAGCATCCATATTTCTGCTATAGTGACAATTCCAAACAGAAAATCTGGTTAACCCACTCACTTTTTCAAATCCAGTGACTCTGTCACACTGAACTGGTACATCTAATCTCACTGCCTGGTATATCTTCATTTCGTGCTTATTACCCATAATGCAATCAATATCTCCATATTATAGCTTTATCAAAAAATACCAACACACCCAGCCTCTTCTATTGTTAATTTTATCATAGTACATTTGTGTCAATTAACAAATTAATAAATGTTTGAGCTACATTCCCTCTATTCCACTCAACTCCACTCAGTCTTTCAAAATGCTATGTTCAAATTCAGCCTTGGTGCCTCGCACAATAGCCTAGAGGCTAAAGTCCTTGCCTTGTATGAACCAGGATCCCATATGGGTGCCAGTTCTAATCCCGGAGGCCCTACTTCCCATCCAGCTCCTTGCTTGTGGCATGGAAAGGTAGTCAGGGACAGCCTAGGGCCTTGGGACCCTGCACGTGTGTGGGAGACCCAGAGGGTGCTCCTGGCTTCAGACTGACAGCTCCAGCCACTACGGCAGGTTGGGGAGTGAATCACTGGACGGAAGACCTTCTTCTCTGTCTATCCTCCTCTCTGTATACCTGTCTTTCCAATAAATAAATAAATCTTTTTTTTTTAAAATCAGCCTTTTTTTTTGGCTAGTGATTTTGTACATCTTTCATGTACCTGTAGATCAGCTGTATTTCACCCATGAAAACATGCCTGTTTGTTGCTCATTTCTCAATGGAATTGTTTTGCTATTGTTTATCTTTTTATATATCCTGTATATTACCCCTTTTTGGATGCACAGTTTCTAGCATTTGTCCCATTCTTTCTCTTATCTCTTCATTTTGTAAATTGTTTCCTTTGTCCTGCAGAAGTTTTTCAGCTTCATGTAATCCCTTTTGCCTGTTTGCTCTTATTACTTGTGCTTCCAGGGTCTTTTCCAAGAAATCTTTGCCTAAGCCAATGTATTGCAGCCTTTCCCTATATTATCCTCTGGTAATTTGATGATTTCAGCCTTTTATCAAAGGTCTTCTCTGATGTTGCCCTATTTCGTGTTAGTGTTGCTTGATGACACCATGACTTCTGTGTATGACAGTTTAACGTTATCTTGTCAATTAAATTATATGTTCAATGTCCACTTAGGCAACAAAACTGTAAGCTCCCTAAGAGATCAGACAATGTTTCATCCTCACTGTATTCACATCACTTAGACAATTTTTGTCACAGGACAGATATTCACACATATTTAAGGACTAATAAAAAGAAATAGCATTCTAGCAACAAACAGTACCTGTTACAAAACAGACATTCAATAAATGTTTATAGAATGAATTAGATGAGCCCAGTGTGCAGGCCTGGTGATGGCATCCTTGCCTTGCATACACCAGGATCCCATATATGGGCACCGGTTCTACTCCTGGCAACCCTGCTTCCTATCAAACTCCCTGCTTGTGGCCTGGGAAAGTAGTTCAGGACAACCCAAAGCCTTGGGACCCTCTATGCACGTGGGAGACACAGAAGAAGCTCTTGGCCCCGGCCTCGGATCAGCTCAGTTCTGGCCATTGCGGCTGCTTAGGGGGTGAACCAGAAAACAGAAGTTCTTTTTGTCTCTCCTCCTCTGTATATTTGCCTTTTCAAGAAAAAATTTTTTTTCTAAGATTTACTTATTTTTATTGGAAAGGCAGATGTACAGAGAGGAGGAGAGACAGAGAGGAAGATCTTCCATCCGATGATTCACTCTCCAAGTGACTGCAATGGCCGGTGCTGTGTCAGTCCGAAGCCAGGAGCCAGAAACTTATTCCGGGTCTCCCATACAGGTGCAGGGTCCCAGTGCTCCGGCCCTTCCTGTATTGCTTTCCCAGGCCACAAGTAGGGAGCTAGATGGGAGGTGGAGCTGCTGGGATTAGAACCGGCGCCCATATGTGATCCTGGCGCATTCAAGGCGAGGACTTTAACAACTACACTATCACGCTGGGCCCCAAGAAAAAAATTTTTTAAAAATTAGCTATCTGTTAAATAGGCAAACACCAGAAGGTAATAAAAGTCTCTCAAGATATCATTATGAAGCATAGAGGTTACACAGTGAATGATGAGACATGAATCCTAAAATGTAAATTTTCTTTCTCTCAGCATCATAAGATCAAGCAATACTATTATTACTTACAAGTTATTGAATTCTTTTGATGTCATAAACAAACAGTAATAATTTAACCTTATAAAAATATTAAAATCATTTTCATAAGATCGCTTTAATCCCCTGCCAATAAACAGTTTTGTAGGACTATAGCACTCATTTATTAATCTCAGAGAAAGAAAAATTAATTTTGCAATCATATATAATTCAAGAAATAATTTAAATTTGCCACATCAAAAGTATAGAAATCATTAAAATATGTTTAGAATTTAAAACACAAACTTTGAATAGCACTTTTTTCCTCAAGGCTGGATAACATCAATGACAAGTAGTTAAAAAATTAGGCATAAATGATAAGAGTAATTTTTGGTCACAGTAGGCACATTTTCAAAATCCCAGGATATCAGCCAAAGTTTGCTGTCGTGACTGTGCTCCACATACAAGCAAAACAACAAAAATTGGCCCTGTGTTGGCTTGGGGGTCATTTTAACTCACTCTTTTCATTACTTTGTAATATCTGATAAATTTCTTTCCATAAAAGCTGCAAGACTTTTGAAACAGTGGTGTGAGAATATAAGTAGCAGCTCTCCCCAGATAAATAAAAACTCAATTGGCTAAAATCATGTAAAGCAAAGTATCTGAAATCTGTCCTAAGATATTGGGCAAATGGAAACTTAGGAAAATCTAATATATCATGGCAAGAACAGCAAGGATTGTAGTATTTAACCACTAACCTGCTCCCAAAATGTCCTGCCACTATCTTCCCCCGGTAACACTCATAAATTTCACCCTGAGAGAGGCAGACCACCATCTCTCCTTTCTCCTGAAAGATTCGTGTTAAGAGAACTCATGCAGGCAGGTGCAACTGCCTTCTTCCACTTAGCCTCCACTCAGAGCAGAAGTTTTCTCCTGTGTGGTAAATGCTGGGAGGCCTCGATTGCTCTTCCCCTCCAGCTACCTACCATGATAGAAGTTGTATTAAAGAAGGAGTAATTCAAGAAGACCAGTTGCTACCATCCATGCACCACCCAACTCACAGAACAAGAGTGCAACACTGACCACTCTCTATAGGCCAGGTTCAATGACATTGTCCTATACAGACGGAAAAACAGGCCATAATAACAGCTCCCTTAAACAGATTCACTTTCTTTGAAATAACAAATCAAGAAATGCAGGCCTAACATTATCAAAACGAGCGGCAAAGTTGGGGCCAGCGTGATAGCGTAGTGGTTCAAGTCCTTGCCTTGCACGCACCAGGATCCCATATGGGCGCCAGTTCTAATCCCAGCAGCTCCACTTACCATCCAGCTCCCTGCTTGTGGCCTGGAAAAGCAGTCAAGGATGGCCCAAAGCCTTGGGACTCTGCACCCACGTGGGAGACCTGGAGGAAATTCCAGGCTCCTGGCTTTGGACTGACACAGCACCGGCCATTGCGGTCACTTGGGGAGTGAAATCATCGGATGGAAGATCTTCCTCTCTGTATATCTGACTTTTCAATAAAAATAAATAAATCTTAAAAAAAAAAAAGAAAAATCTCTGCAAGGACAGATATTTGGCTCAGTGCTTTCATATGCCAATTGGGATACGTGCATCACACCTCACAGTGCAGATCTGAGTCCCAATTCCATTACTTCCACCCCATCTACCTACAATCCGCACACTAGCAAACAGCAAATAGAAGTTCAAGTACTTGAGTACCTGCCAGCCATGTGGGAAATCTAAACCAAGTTTTGGGCTCCTAGATCCAGTATGGCCCATCCTTGCTTTTGTGGATATTTGGGGAGTAAGCCAGAGTCAAAAGAATGCAAAAATAGCTATGGATGGCACCTCAGCTGAGGTGCCCCTCAAAAAGAGGTTTCTGAAAGAATAAATAGCATGGCCAGATGAGGATTTCTGAGTAACTGTAGCTCCCTTTAGAAAATGGCAGTATACTGGCTGAACATCAAGAGTAGGAAGAGAAAAGCAATTTTGCCAACCTCAAAATCCCACCCCCTGACTGATTTTACCCATGTTGCTACAATAGTATAATCCTTCATAAGGAGTGATGATTCCGTCAATCTGTTATTTCCAAGAAATTTGTGCCTCTGACAGCAGACAGTGATTTCCCGGAGACCCAGCTATATGCTACACCGTAATCTACAGTTAACAGAATTCCCAGGATCACAGCATATAGGGCTCCCACAGTCACAGGGACCAGGAGATCTACTCTCAGAATGTGAAGTTGTCCTGTCCACAGAGAGAGCTAAGGTATTCACAGAGCCTGCTGCTGCCTACTGGTATCACCCCCTTGGCAGTTTGAGTAAGCTCCATTGTGATGAGAGGGGAGTGCCCCACAGGGTTAAATGGGCTCCTGGTCCCTGCCAACCCTCCAGGCTAGACTCAGAGTGAGTGGGAACCTAGGCTTTATCCCACAGATAAAATCCTTTAATTCAGGCAACATGAGGTAGGACAGTCTGCACTCTCCATACAAAAATGGTGCTTTCTCACTGCCAAATGCTGGGAACCCTTGTGTGGGTGTATAGGAGCAGGCAATATTTTCTCTTCACAGAGTTAAGTAGTAAATAATTATACTTTTCATAATAAAATTATTTGCAAAATATTTTATTTACTCTACTAATGCATGCATTTCAATTTCTTTAATTGTGTCTGTAGAATTATAAGCCTAATGAGTTTATCTTTTTAATGAAATGTGATTTTTATCCTCTGCTTAGTTTGATTTTTGCAAAAGGCAAGTACATTCAACATGTTTCTCTATTTAGCTATTAACTGATATAGTTAATGGTTAAGTCATTTTACTCATTCTCATTATTTCTTTTATATGGTTCAGACTGATAATTCAATATTCACATTTTGAATGCAATCAAACAACGTTTTATGTGACAATTTTGGTATTATACTCAAGGATCTTTACACTATATGTTTATCATTTAATTTTATGAACTCCAGAAACATTTTATGTCAAAGATTTTCAGCTTTTTAAAAAGTAAATGTTGGGCCCGGCGGCATGGCCTAGCGGCTAAAGTCCTCGCCTTGAACGCCCCGGGATCCCATATGGGTACCAGTTCTAATCCCAGCAAGCTCCACTTCCCATCCAGCTCCCTGCTTGTGGCCTGGGAAAGCAGTCGAGGACGGCCCAATGCATTGGGACACCCGCGTGGGAGACCTGGAAGAGGTTCCTGGTTCCTGGCTTCGGATCAACGCAGCACCGGCCCGTTGCGGCTCACTTGGGGAGTGAATCATCGGATGGAAGATCTTCCTCTCTGTCTCTCCTCCTCTCTGTATATCTGACTTTGTAATAAACTGAATAAATCTTTTAAAAAATATAAAAAAATTAAAAAGTAAATGTTAATCTCTCACAGAAAATGTCAACAAATATTAAAATGTTTGGTTACAAATAAAATAATTCATATTAATCCTTCTAAATCATAGCTACATAATCTTCTCATTGACAGCTGAGAAAAAATACTAAAAACACTTCTGAAATAGACACTTGTATAGTAGTCTGTCCACTCTCCATTATCCTAAAGTAAAATAAAATAATAACAATAGTGCCATGCAACAATGACTGTTGAGTCTTAGCAAGGGTATAAAAAATTACTGTATCAGTGGTACAGCATGTGCATTGCATATGTCTCACTAAAGTTAATTTTCATTAAAAGCACCCTTTGGCCATAATCAGTGCTTTAAAATATATGACTGCCTTTGTCACTCTCATAATTGGCTCATCTTTACTATGGGGAAATAAAATGTGACCAGAAGCCTTAAAAATCAAGGTGGTAAAAAAAAAAAATCCATAGGCTCAACTTCAGGAGACTTTACAAAATACGTATATATATACATTAGCACTGAAGTAGAACAGCTGAGATTCTGTCAAAGCAATTCTGAACCTGAAAGCAAGAATATTTTACTGATATCCTCAATATATTGCCATAGCTTAGGGCTCCATTTATACCCTTGTTTGAAAAGACTAGCAATTTCAATACAAAAGCTAGATTAACATCAAAATGTGTATTGTGGAGACTACTCTTAGCTGGCAACAACTGAAGATAACAGTAAGTCCACAAAAAATACAGGAGCAAGTTAATCCTATATAATTCCCTAATATAAAATTAATGTTCATCTCTATCAACTTTACATTAGGGAACTGGGGTAGGAACAGATAAGAAAATTGACAAAACAACATTTAACAAGCACACAACATGCAAAACAGTACCCAAAGCCATTTATACACATAACCTGTTTTTCATTACTAGATATTTTAAATTATTCTCACAAATCCACAAAAATAAAGTTGCTCCAAGAGAATGAGCAACATAACCAAGATCATATAAAAAGTGTCAGGGCTAGTATTTAAGCCAAAGTCTGTTGATTCACTGTCTCTAAATATAAACCTATGCTACTACAATTGTGGGTGCACAGTATCTACAAAATAAAACATCATGCTTGCATAGAGCAAAATCTTTGTTTTCTAGAAGAATACAGTGACAGTTTTAATTCATTTTTCCTTATTACTGACAGTCAACTGTATATAACATGCCATCAAAGGTTATGAATTTCTTCTTTTTAAGAAGCTATAATTTCAAAAGGTAGACATACATGTAACAAATTACAAAAAAAGAGCAGAATGAAGTGATATATATGCTGAAAGCTTAACTTTGCATTGGACTAGAAGCACGTCAGACTAACAGGTTTCAATCCCACTCGTTCCAGAAAACAGATGTGACATTAGGAAGGTTTATTTTCCTTTATGAGTATCAGTCTCCCCCATCTATAAAAGATAAAGAGGCATAGCCAAAGATTATGTGAGATAGTATATGTGAACCACTTACACATAATTTCTACTGATATGGTATTGCTAAGCTGTGAGCATGCAGTAGATGTAATCAGCTTTCCTGCGTGAAAGATTCATTGGTAGGCTGAGGACAGTTTAGAGTGTGGTTTGCTAGAAATGACCAATACTTCAACAAAAAACTCAAGTATGTTATGGTTGCAGTCTTAATGCAAAAAATTATGATTTTTTTATAAATGCACTTTAAACCACCAAGTTTCTGATAATATTGTTATTCATCAAAAAATAAATGAAACTATATAACTATTTGCAAGAACTATGTCAAAAGAAAATAAATAACCATTGAATATGCACCTGAGCATCTCCCTATGAGAAAGGTGCATGAGCTTTATGATTTATTCCAGACATTCATATTTTTTAGTTTCCTTTTCTATTCACACTTCTTTCCCTAAGCATTGCCAAAAAAAGTAACTCAGTTGAATATTACTATACACATTCCTGTACTAAGCAAAGAAAGACCTACACGTTTTCAGTAAAAGGTAATTTATTTTTGTTTGTGTTTTTTTTCCTATTTTATTTAGAATATTGGGGAGAGAAATGGAGAGAGTAGAACAAAGAGAAGCAGAGGGGAAGAGAACGGGAAGAACAGAAAGATAAATACAAAAGATTTCAACTTCAGCCACTAGTTTACTAGGGTCCACAAAAACCAGTGCTGGGAAAAATCAAAGCCAAGAGCCTGCAACATCATCTGCCACATGAGTAGTTAACACCCAGCTACTTAAGCCATCACCTGCTGCCGTCTCAGGATGCACATTCCTGGGAGCTGGACTGGAAACAAGAGGAGGAAGAACCTGAAGCAAGCTCTCTACCAGGGGATATGGCATACCAAGACACAAAAGCATCAAATATCATCTCTTGACGCCTCTCTCCCCACCATCCCAAAAGGTGCTCTTTCTTTTTTATTTTTTACCAGTTTCACTTCAAAGTAATCCCAGGACAATCCTTGTTGAAAACGGCCTGTGTTTCATATACCCTCATTACAGAACAATTCTTCTCGAGAGAAATCCATTCTTAAGTGTTTTCCTACTAAAATGAAACCTCCCAAGGAAGAACGATACATCAGATCATTATCCTTTACTAATGCTTTTACTGATTTAATTCACCCAATTTTTAACACACTCATATGCACTGCCCCTTTAAGAAGTTGACATAGAACCGCAAAATTTTAATTCATAGCTGAGAAAATAAATAAATCTCTACATTCTTCCTATAATTATTTATTTATTTGATAGTTCATTTGTTTGAAAGGCAGAGTTAAAGAAACAGAGACATTCCACCTGCTAGTTCACTCCTCAAATGGCCACAATAGCCAAAACTAGGCCATGCTGAACCCAGAAGCCTGGAACTCCACTCTGCTCTACCACCTGGTGGTAGGGCCACTTCCCATTGCTTTCCCACGCACATCAGCATACAGCTGGATCAGAAGTGGAGCAAAACTGTACTTAAACTGGCATCCAAATGGATGCAGCATTGCAGGAGCAGACAAACCTGATGACTGCACCACTAGCCCCATGTCCTTTATAATTTCTAAAGAATCTGCCAAGGAATATACTTAGCTCACTTATCTGGTGTCTTTCTTGTTTCTTGATGTATGCACCAATTGCAATAAACTTACCTCTCAACACTGCTTTGGCAGAATCCCACAAGTTTTGGTAAGTTTTGTTTGAGTCTTCATTGGTTTCAAGAAATTTTTTGATTTCTTCTTTAATTTCTTCTCAGACCCATTGTTCATTCAGAAGCACGTTGTTCATCTTCCAAGTGTTTACAAATTTCATGGGGTAAACTCAGCCCTGCCCTTGCCACGCCACATCTTCTGGTGAGCTCCTATTCAGCAGAGCTGGGAAGTGACGCTTTCCTGGCACGAAGAGCCCCCGTGACTGACCTTGTGGCCGACCAGGGACTCGCCAGTCTTCGGCACCGCAGGCTCCGGTGATCCGGGCTCCAGCGATCCGTTTCCAGCTCCAGCCAGACATCCGGCAGTGGCCTCCACATGGACGTTGTGACCGCCAGGTTACAGCCTGGGTCTGTGTGGAGAGCTAGGAAGGCGAGTGTGGTCCGGGACCTGACAATTGGAGCTGGGTGTTTAGGACCAGCTGCAGGCAGAGGGAGTCGGGGACTCAGGGAGCCACCTTGTGTGGAGAGGTGCAAAGCGAAGTTGACAGAACAACACACAGGCCCCTTTCTGACTGTTCATACGGATCTGATCTAGGGGTGGAGGGGAGCACCGGCTCTGCTCCCTGCGGGGTCGGTGTGGTCCCTGGAACTGAAAACTAGCAACTGCAGTTCTCCACCTGGAGCCATATCAGGTGGCAGGACAGCAGGTGTGAACCCTAAGTGGAGATCCAGAGTGAGTGTGTTGTTGGTTAACTGCGTGGAGCTGAGCCCACGGCAATAGTCTTGCAGCCTTGGGGAGTCTGTGTAGTCCCTGGAGCTGACTGCGACAGCCCCCTGATTTTTCTGGCCACCAAGTCTGCCCAGGGTGACCTCAGGAGGTACTTAGACGTGTTGGC
Organism: Ochotona princeps; assembly: GCF_030435755.1. Lineage (NCBI taxonomy): Eukaryota > Metazoa > Chordata > Mammalia > Lagomorpha > Ochotonidae > Ochotona > Ochotona princeps. Next base: position 39,584,838 of record NC_080833.1, read on the forward strand.
TAGCAGGGGGCGACAAGCTCAGTGCTGCCTATAAAATCAGTGCCACGGACAAAGCAATTATTCAGGACAGCTGTGTTTCCTAAACTCAGGGTACTGATTGAACATTAAAGTCAATTTACACACCTGAGGTAACAGACCATAGAGATGTCATCAAACAGATTGGCAATTACAAAAGGTAAAATACAAGAAAAAAACACTATGAATGTTACTGAAGTCTCTCCAACAAAGGAGCAAAAGCTTCACCCATTCTCAGAGTTAACTGAGGAAGACATTGAGAAAATGGGGGACAAAGAACTCAGAAAACTCATTGCAAAGCTGCTGATCAACAATGAGAAGTACAAACAAGAGTTCAAAGAAGAAATAGCAGTAATACATCAAATTAAGGCTGATATATCAGAAATGAAGAACACAGTAGAGCAAATTAAAAATACAGTGGAGAGTCTCAAAAACAGAATGAATGAGGCAGAAGAAAGAATTTCAGAATTAGAAGATATTTCCTGCCACCACGAAGAAACAAACAAAAAGCTGGAAGCAGAGCTAGGTCAAGCTTAAAAAAGTATCCAAAATTTAAAAGATATGATTAAAAGGTCTAACATAAGAGTTATGGGTGTTCCAGAAGGTGCAGAAAGAGAAGCTGGGATTAGAGGTGTATTCAATGAAATAATACAGGAAAACTTCCCTAAGCTGAGCAAAGAATTAGAAAATAATATACAGGAGGGCTACTGAATTCCCAGCAGAGCTGACCAAAAATGAATTTCATCACGACACATGATAATCAAGCTCTCTTCAGTTGAACAAAAAGAAAAAATCCTTAAATGTGCATGAGAAAAAAATCAAGTGTCATATAGGGGAACCCCAATTAAACTCACAGCTGACTTTTCAGAGGAAACATTACAGGCCAGAAGAGACTGGAGTGACATATTCCAGATTCTAAAAGAGAAAAATTTTCAGCCCAGAATAATTTACCCTGCAAAGCTCTCCTTTGTCTTTGAAAATGAAATAAAATTCTTCCACAATAAAGAAAAACTTCAAGATTTTGTTTCATCTAAACCTGCCCTACAAATGATATTCAAGGTAGTTCCTATGAAAGAAAAAAGAAATAGCAACCATCAGAAACAAAGGCAAATGTGGAGAACATCCAACTAAAATGCTAACACAAGACCTAATTTAGAACAACACATCGCCAAAATGACAGGACCAAACTGTCCCTTATCTATAATAATGCGGAATGTAAATGGCTTAAACTCATCAATCAAATGCCATAAATTGGAGGATTGGATCAAAAAACAAAACCCAACTATCTGCTGCTTACAGGAGACGCATCATACCAAAAAAGATCAGAAAAAATTGAAAGTGAAAGGATGGAAAAAGATATTTCAAGCAAATGGTAAGGTAAGACAAGCAGGAGTAGCCATTCTTATATCAGATAACATAGACTTTGATGTGAAGAGCATCAAAAGAGATAAAGAAGGATACCACATAATGATCAAAGGATACCTCCAGCAAGAAGAGATCAGCATAATAAATGTTTATGCTCCAAATGCCAAAGCATCTAGCTACGTGAAACAAATATTAATGGGATTAAAGGGAGAAATAGACTCCAATACAATCATAGTGGGGGACCTTAATACCCCATTTACACAAATGGACAGATCAAAAAACCAGAAACTCAGCAAAGAAACAACAGAACTCATTCAAACCCATGAGGAAGATATTCTGACTTTGTAGATGAAACATGCTTATGCTTTATTGTACAAGAAGTCTTATGTTTTTAAAGCAAATAAAGGTTTTTATATAAAAAAAATGAAATAAAATGTTTGTCTCCTAGGACCTGGTTAGTGAAATGATCTGCTATATTACCTGCCCTGAAAGACTGAACGATAAACAAATAAATTAGAATTTCTGCCTTGTTTATGAGAGAAGGAAACACAAGTGTCACCTCTACTAAAACTCACCTGAAAAAGTAAGGAGAAGCTTGAGATGTTGTAGTTATAGAATTAATTGTGCAGTCTTTTAACTATGGTTTCAGACAATTCAGTTTCCAGTGCGGTTCAGTTTAGCAGCAGTGCTATTCAGATGATAAGGATTAATTTTCTATGACCTATTTTCTTTAACCTTTACATGACCTTAAAGCTCTTTTTGAGATAATGGAAGTGTCTCTTTTTCCCTTATTCTGACTGACTTCACCTTGCATAGGCATGGATAACTTCAAAGCAGTTCTCTGTCTGATTCTAGGTTTTATTGTGTGACTATTCATTCCACAATGTAAAATGCAATTTGCTTATCAACAGTCTCCCTCAAAATAGAGGCGGGAGTCATTAAAATTTTCCCAAATTGGGCCCGGCGGCATGGCCTAGCGGCTAAAGTCCTCGCCTTGAATGCCCTGGGATCCCATATGGGCGCCGGTTCTAATCCCGGCAGCTCCACTTCCCATCCAGCTCCCTGCTTGTGGCCTGGGAAAGCAGTTGAGGACGACCCAATGCTTTGGGACCCTGCACCCGTGTGGGAGACCCGGAAGAGGTTCCAGGTTCCCGGCATCGGATCGGCACGCATCAGCCCGTTGCGGCTCACTTGGGGAGTGAATCATCGGACGGAAGCTCTTCCTCTCTGTCTCTCCTCCTCTGTGTATATCTGGCTGTAATAAAATGAATAAATCTTTAAAAAAATTTTCCCATGTTTTCTTTATTAGGGAAATGATGGAAAGAGGAAAAATGCATTCTTTGCATGCAGTGGCATACTTTCTGTTGGCTATTTATAATTCACATTTCTCCCCATGCACTTGGGAGAAAAGTCACTTTTAAAAATAGAAGCTGTACCTTTTAAAACTAAACTTGATCATCAGAAATTTCTGCAAATAAATTAGGGCAAAAAAAAAAAAACAAACAAACAAAAACAAATTTCATGGGGTATTTTGGCTTATTGATCTCTAGTTTCACTCCGTTGTGGTCTGAGAAGATGCATGGTATGCTTTCAATTTTTTTTAATGAATTCAATAATACTTGTTTTGTGCCCTATCATTTGGCTGAACCTGGAGAGGGTGCCATGTACATCTGAAAAAAAGTGTATATTCTGTGTCTGTAGAATGGAAGGTTCTGTATTTATCTATTAAGTCCATTTGTTCCATTGTCTGTATTAGCCCTGTTGTTTCTTTGCTTGGTTTCTGTCTCGTTGATCTACCTTGTGGTGTTAATGAAAAACAACAGCAAAATAACCCCCCAAACAACAGAAAACAAGATATAATGAAAATAAGAGAAGAAATAAACCAAACAGAGATCAAAAGGAACAATGTACAAAATCAATGAGTCAAAAAGTTGGTTCTTTGAGAATAACACAAAATAGACACCCCACTGGCCCAACTGACACACACACACAAAAGTCAGACAAAACAAGAATTAACAGTATCAAAGATGAAAAATGGAGCAACAGACACCGCAGCCATACAGAGAATAATTAGAAATTACTACAAACAACTATATGCCAACAAATCAGAAGACCTCCCTGAAATAGATAGGTTCCTGGACTCCCACCATCTACCAAACATTAGTCGCAAAGCAACAGATGTCATATTTCCAGGTAAAGCTAAGTAGTGGGACTTGTGTTGTGGGATACTCAGTAAAACCACTGCTGGCCTCCCATGAGACATAAGTTTGGCTCCACGTCTCACTCAGATCTTTGCTGATAGCCTACAACAGCAGCAGAGAACCGATCAAGTGTTTGGGCCACTGAACCCACATAGTGGAACTGGAGGAAACTCCTGGCTCCTAGTTTTGGCCCAGCCAAATACAGGCTGTTGCAGTCATTTGCATAATGCATGAAAGTTCATTAATTCTCATTCTCTCTCTCTCTCTCTCTCTCTCTCTCTCTCTCTCTCTCTCTCTCTCCAGGCTCCCTCTCTCTCCTCACCCATATGTCTTTCTTTATCTCTCTCGCTTTCCATCTCTCATTTCTTCTCACTGCCTCCCTCTCCTTCTCTCCTCCCTTCTTCCTCCCTCCCTCCTCTACCTTCTCATTCTGCCTTGCTAAATAAATAAGTAAATAAAACCCTGCCATCACTATAGACCTGCAATCCTAACTACATGAGAATTCCACAGCACACATAGGCTTTAAAACTGACTGGGATTGGAATGATAACTTTGCTCCAAAAAATAAACCCACACTGTATCCCTCCAACCGGAAAACCATATACTGGACTAAATATATTTTGACTGCTGCTAAACTTCAGTCTGTCTTAGGAGATAGCAAAGAGCCCCATGGCTATCAGAGTTCCCAAAGATAGAGCTGCAGTGTTTTCCAGGGCACAAAGCAAGACCCCTTTGCTTCCTGCAGCTGAGATTTCAACTTAACAAGAATCCAAGTCAGGTTCACACACCCCACATGATCTAGGAAAATATTTGTATCTTAAGGGCTCGTGTTACCAGTAGCCAATACACAGTCCAAAGAATCAGATATGAGGGGGTCTCCTCCTGCATTTCCTAGCACACATTACTGAGTAGCCAGACCACACAAGTTCCAGTATTACTTTTGCCTGCATTACAAGCAGTCCCCACTTTTTCCTGCAGCTCTGGGACTATGGCTATTGCTGCTTCAATCTCGAGTAATTCAGTCACCTGATCAACCTTCAGAATGTGCTTAAAATTACCATCCATATCCTCTTATTCTGACTCTGGGATTGTTAGAACTATGATCCACAAAGTGACCTGAGTTCTCTCCCTAGAGAAGATTCTATCTGTATGCCATTACTCCAAAACTGTGCTTCCCAGTACATAATCCCAAAATAAACTAGTTAAAAATGTAAGAACTGGAGCTGGCATGATGGCTCAACTGGCTAATCCTCCTACTACAAGTGTCAGCATCCCATATGGACGCTGGTTTGTATCCAAGCTGTTCCACTTCCCATCTAACTCCATGATTATGGCCCAGAGAAGCAGCAGAGGATGGTCCAAGTGCTTGGGACCCAGCACCAGTGTGGGAGACACAGAAGAAGCTCTTGATTCCTGGCTTCAGATTGTCAGATGCAGCCATTGAAAGCATTTGAGGAGAGAACCAACGGATAGAAGATTTTTCTGTTTTGCTTGTTTCTGTATATCTTCTGTTCCAATAAAAATATATTTTTTAAAACAATATGAGACCTGAGTAAGATATCCATTTTATCCCATAGTTCCAGGACTATGATCATAGGCTGTGTAAGTCCTGGGAACATCTGTGCTTACCAGTGGGACCTGAAAAAAAATTCCCCTCCTTTCTCCCACTACAGGCCCACAATCTTTACCACAACCTATGATAATTCTCTCAGAGATACTCAAGGCTTGATTGCTGTTCTGTAGCTCTGAGGCTGAAAATCTCTCTACTGTATTGGAACCTCTGATAGAATCTATTTGTATTATTCTGATATAGGCACATATTTGCCAGTGCACAATCCCCAAAATAACTTGCATTGGCCCTTTACGATTGGGCAAGGTTTTGTTCAATTGTCTAGTACTACAACAAGGGATTCTGGTACTGTAAGCTGAAGCTTTATCCATGAATATGCAACAGGACTGAGAGAATATTCCATCCAATTTCTACAATAGTATGCTGGTGAACAAAACAGCAGGACTTTTTTGTATACCACAGCATGATCAATGTGGGTATAGTCATTACAAATCCCGATTGACATTCACTTTCGGCACACTGAAGATACATATCCCAGGAAGCTCCTATCCACGGAAAAACTCTAATTCTACAAAGTTGCTGTGAACTAAACAACTATGGCATGTACAAATACTACAGACATTTATTAAACCTAAAATAATCACTCAGAAGGGTTGGTAATGTAGCATAAACTGCATAATGTAGCATAACCCATATAGAGCCCAGTTCAAATCCCAGTTGCTCCATTTCTGATCTGATTCCCTGCTAACATGCCTGGAAAAAGCAGTGGAGGAAAAATCCAAGTCCTCAAGCCACTGTATCTCTGTGGAAGACCTGGAAGAAGCCTTGGCTCTTAGCTTCACATTCGCCCAGTTCCAAATGGAAGATATTTCTCTTTCTTTCTCTCTCTCTCTTTCTCTCTTTCTTTCTCTCTCTCTCTCTTTCTCTCTCTTTAACTCTGCCTTTCAAACAAATAAATGTTTTTAAACATCATCCACAGATTACACTTCTTGTCTTGGAACTAAACTAAAAGCAATTATTCAAAAGTACTTGCTTATTCTTCTTTAACAAACATGCTTTTTCCAAAGAAAGTTACTCCATAAAAGTGAAGACATTTTTATACCAAATATACAGAAGTCACTTTCCACATGGGTGCAGCAGCCCACTTCCATCTTCAACAGATTTCCAAGGCACATAACCAGGAAGTTTGATTGGAAGTGCAGCAGTTAGGTTTCAAAATAATGCCCATGTAGGATGCCAGTGTTGCAGGTACTGGCTTCACTCCCAGGCACATACGCTCGCAGGCACTGGGACTGCAGATTGCTCAGGGAAGGTGTTGGAAGGACTGCTGAGGGAGTATGTTGCAAATGAGGAATGACTTCTGAGGGACTTTCATTGACAAGGCCATTGTACTTGCAGATAAGCAAGAGGGCTAAAACTGAGCAGATTGGAGGCACAGGAAGCTGGAGGATCTTCTGGGTCAGACCAATGCACCCGCCCACGGGGGAGACCTGAGCTGGACTAATAAGCAAGGACCAATGTTGACTACCACCCACAATTGCACAACAAAGTTGCGGGGGGTGGGGGGCTACCTGGCAGGACTAGATTACAATTCCTGCTAGTGAGTGTCATAACAGGGGATGGGTAATGTTAGAATGGGCCATGATACTGACCAGCACACAAGAGAATCAGGTCCAAGGGCAGATACTATGGGGCATATTCGGGCTCACCCCTGTGGAACTACAATTTCCACTGGTTTGCTCAAGAGTTGGGGATAGTGATGGGCTAAGCTACACATGACCATGGAACTGTCCAACACTCATGGGTACTGGGTTTGGGAACAGGCCAGTCTCGTCCAGGTTGTAGCACCTGCAGGCAGACCCAAGAATAGGGTGTGGTGCAAGCTGAGCTGCAAGATCCACCAGCTCATTCATAGGCTAGGACAGAGAGGGCAGACTATGCCAGGTAAGGGCTGAGCCCACTGGCACATGTGAGATCTGGATCTGGGAGTAGACCTGGTGGGGGAACATGGGAAACTCCCCTGGTAAAACATAGCTCCCATTTTTGGGCTTGTGATTCAGACCTGGGTGTTGGTCAGTTCAGGCAGCTCTACCCAAGTGTGTAGGTTCGCTCATGGCAGAGGGGAGAGGGCAGACTAGGCATGACCGGGCCAAACTTATGCACACTGGCATGTGCAGGAGCCAGGCTGCAGAATAGGACATGCTGGGCCAGACTATCACACCTACTGGTTTGCATGAGCCAAGGATGAGAGCAGACTAGGCAGAGCTAGCTGCGCACCCAGCAGCAAGAGCTTGGACTGGGGGAGGGCCAGGACAGGTCAGCCTGCAGCATGTGACAGCAATTTATAAGTAATTTGCACATGCTGAATCACCCTTGCTTCCTTGAGATAAATCTTATGTGGTCCAGAAGAACAATCACTTCGATGTGCTGTCACATACTTGAAAAAATCTTTTCCCAGACTGCTTAGCAGACCCAGACACTGGCTGACATTTGATCTTCAAGTATTTTGTTTAGGATTTCTAAGTCTATGTTCTTCAGAGACATTGGTCTACAGTTTGTTGTTGTTATTGTCGTTTGCATATCTTTCTGGTTTTGGAATTAAGGTAATCCTGGCCTAATAAAAACAACTCAGGAGAATTCCCTTCTTTTCAATTGTTTTGATCAGTTTGAGAAAGCTTCAAATAGCTATTATTTAAAAGTTTGGCAGATTCAGAAATACAGCGAACCCGCCATGAGCTTTCTTTTTTGGAGGATCTTTGTTACTGACACAATCCCATCCATGGTCACTGGTCTACTCAAGTTTTTTATTTCTTTGTGCCTCAGTTTTGGTCAAATTGTACTTTTCCAGCAGTCTATCCTCTTCATCTAGATTTTCCAATTTGTTCACATGTGGCTGTTGGTTATGAGCCTTGACGGTTTTTATTCCCAAAGTTCACTTATATTATCTCCCTTTCATCTCTGACATTATGAATTCAGACAGTCTACCTTTTTGTAGCTATGGCTTATCAACTGGAGTTATTTCTCCAAAAACTCTGCTCTTCTTTTCACAGAACATTGTATACTTTTATGTTAATTTTGTTTATTTCCTCTCCAATTTTTATTTCTTTCCTCTGCTTACTTGGGTTTTGTTCATTTTTCTGGGTCATTGATTTGCCTTCTTAGACCATTTATTTCATACCTTTCCAAATCTTTCACATAGTCACAACATATTATATACTTTCCTCTTAACACTTCCTTAAGTATAACTTACAACTTTTGATACATTAGCTTTTCATTTTCACTTTTTTCAAGGATTTTTAAAACTTTTCCATATGATTTGTTCCATGTTCCACTGCTCATTTGGAGCATATTATTCATTCCTAGAATTTATGTTAATTTCTAGCTTCACTACAATGTGATCAAAAAAGATACATGGTACAATTTCATTTTTTTTTTTAATTTGTTGAAGCTTGTTCCTTGAGCTATCATATGGTCTATCCTAAAAAATCTGTCATGCATTAATGGATGTTTATTTTGCAGCTGTGTGTAAGATGAAATGTTTTGTAGGTATCAATTAGGTTCTTTCGGCTGATCCTGGAAATTAGCTATGTGTTTTTTTTTTCCAATTAGATCTCTCCAATGATACAAGTGGGATGGTAAGGTCTGCCATTATTATTCTATTGTAGACTAAGTTTCCCATTATATCTATTAACATTTATTTTTAAAAAGCTTGCTTGCTTAGCATTGTGTGAATATGCATTTGTTATAGTCACATCTTCCTGTTCAATCTATTTCTTACTCATTACACCCTTATTTGTCTATCAACAGCTTTTGTCTAAAAAGTCTATTTTGACTAATGTGAAAATACCTACTTCTGCTAATTTTTATTTCCATTTGAATGGAATATCTTTTTTCCATCCTTCACTTCCAATTTCTGTATTTTTATTGGTGAATTATATTTATTGTAAGCTGCATATAGATGGACTTTGCTTTTAATCCATTTAGTCTGTACTTTTTACTTGGGAAATTTAGTGCATGAGCAACCATATGAATGGTGAGTGGGTCCTGCAATTTTTTCATAAATATTCCTAATATATTTCTATGAATCAACTGTTCTTATATTAATAGGTTTTATGTTGTTGCATTCTTTTATCATGCTAATTATCTTTCTCTGTTTTTATGTGTGTGCACTTGGAATATCATTGAAAGGCTAAACTGGTGGTGACAAATCCTTTATATATTTTTTCTTATCTTGGACTTCATTTCACCTTCAGTTATGAAGGAAAGCTTCACTAAGTACTGCATTCTAGGCCGAGCATTTTGCTCTTCTAAGACATGGTCTATACATTTCCATTCTCTTCTGGCCAATAGGGCGTCTGCAGAGGAACCTTTTCAGTTTAAACGGAGATTTTCTAAAGCTAATCTTGTGTGCTTCTAGCAGATTTTAGCATATTCTTCATGTTTGACACTGGAAAGCATGATTGTGATGTGTTGAGGTGAATTTATATATGGGTCATGGTTAACTGTGGTTCTATGCACTTCTAACATCTGGATGTTGATATCTTTCTCCAATTTCAAAAAATATTCTTTGAGTATTCCATTGTTTTCTAAGTTTTCTAATCCATTATCTTTTTTCAAATCTTCAGGGATACCTAAGACACATGGTTTTTGGCTCTTTGATTGATGGCATTTCATAGATCCTTAACATTTATTTGGTTTTGCTTTTTTCTTCTTTATTGTCTGATCAGGATTTTTCAAAGTATTTGTCTTCTAATTTAGATAAGTCTTTCTCCTCTCTTACCTGATCTTTTGTAAAGGTTTCTCATAGTACCTTTTTATTTGACACTTTGAGTTACTCATTTCTAATATTTTATTTGATTTTATTTAATATTTAAATATCTCCTTGTAGAATTTTTCATCCCAGTCATATTTGTATATTATTATTTCATGTAGCTGTTTGAAGATTTAAGTAATCTTGCAATATTTCTTTTGTATTTTTCTAATATTTTATTTGATTTTAATATTTAAATATCTCCTTGTAGAATTTTTCATCCCAGTCATATTTGTATATTATTATTTCATGTAGCTGTTGAAGATTTAAGTAATCTTGCAATATTTCTTTTGTATTTTTCTTCAGGAATTTCACCAATTTCCCCATCTTCAAGCCAAACATAATGCAATATCATCTTACTTTGGGGAATCATATTATGCTTCCTTGTTCATGCTTTTGTATTTCTACAATGATTTCACTCAATATTATCCATTCTGAAGCCCTTATTCTTGGAAATGTGTTTTCCCAACTTTGAAGAATGTCCTTGGATTATACCAGAGGTTAGGAGGTATCTGCTGAGCAGGACCAGCTTGCTCTGGATCCTGCTTCTAGGTGTAAGGCAAAATAGAAAACTAATACATACATAATGAAAAGTATATAGACTGTATGTAAATATGTTTATCCCCAATCCAGCTCATTGCTAAAATTGCTACACTTAAAAACAGTGGTAAATGCATTTGCCAAAGTTCAATCATTTGAGCATAATATAGCTAACAAGGAAAGATGGTAGAGAGAAATATCCAACGTACCTCTCGAGTATGATACTCCAACATCTTTTCTCTTGAAGCTAAAACTGAGAACCACAAGCTGAATGTAGTTTTCACTTTGCTGATGACACTTTCAAATTCACCTACATGCATCAAAACATCGCTATCTCATTCCTGTGCATTCCTCTCACATAAAAAATGCTGACATGAAGCTTCATGAGTAGGAGATAACGATTTAAGTTCAATCATAGGTTTCTTCACACAAGCTTGGGACACTGATATTACAGACACTGGCCTCACTAGTCATTTTAGGAATTTCAACTGCTAGAGCCCAGCATATATTACACTAATATCCTGTTGTATAATTTACCCATAATCCTTCTCCAGAGTCCCCTAATTAATGTTGATTTTCTACAAAGGGAGTCAATTTACTACCATTCATTCTACAAACATTTACTCCAGAACTACTATATGTCAAATACCATATTAAATTACATATGCAAAGATAGTCCAGTAGTCAGCCTTGTCTTATAACAGCTCAAAACCAGGTGGAAGAAATTTACATGTAAATAAATCATTCAGAAGTGTTGCAAGGAGTAGGTCCTCATTATAAAAATCTCTCAGATTAAAGATATGGGAAAGAATCCAGAGCTGTGGTATTTATTTACAGGAGTAAAAAATACAGTGCTGACTAGAATAAATAACTGGAGAAGTGCCAGACTTGTAGGGAGAGACAGAGACTCACAGAATATCTGGATGTTCCAAGAAAAGTCCAATTAATTTCTATTTTTAAAAATCTGCTACTGGAATGATAATTCCTAAATATTGTGCTGGGTTCTGAGGATACATAACTAAACTACTACCCACCCACTTCAAGAAACCCATAATACATTTAAAAGCTCATTACTACACACTGCTAGACAGAGATTTTACAAAAAATATTTGAAGACATAGAAAAACATTTTAAATTTCATTCATGTAAAATGAAGCACCATTTGTGGGCCATTTAAAAGGAAAACTTGCTTAAGATGCATTCTCCGATGAACAACAAAACATCATATCATCAAATACATGTGGGAGTAACACAACAACAAAGGTTTTACCCCTAAATCCTTCCATTCTCAGCAGAAATCTCCTGATACGGCTATTTGTCCAAGAAAAAAAAAAAAAGAGGCATCTCTCCTTGGTGGTTCCATTGTAACCTTTAAGACTCCTTTCATGCATTCATCCATTTATTCATTTATTTAACCTGAGTATGAGAAGGTCTTCAAAAAATGCTTCAAAATGCATAAAATGAAAAAAAGTGTGGATTTTACATTTTGTATCAAAATTAACTTATTTTTCAATTCAATTTTCCTAAACTTTTAAAAATATTCTCATATTCTGAGCAATGGCTATGCATGAGACACTCTACTGAGTGCTACTGATACAAGGTACTAAAAAAAACACAGACATAATCTTGTTCTCACGTAGCTTATATTCTAGAAGAAGTGGATACATAGTAATAATTAAAATATATGTATAGCAACTTTGTTGATATTAAATGTGAAGAAAAAAGGTAAAGTGGGCTAAAAAGGGATAATGAGTTAGGAATAAATAATACTTTATTATTTGTAGAGCCAGCATATTCCTCTCTGAAGGCAGCTGAGTGTTGGGGGCACTGACAATGCCCTGCCCTAAGATGACACCTGGACCCTACTTCCTCTTGGAGCCTTGGAAATGCCCTGTGATTGGGCCTTTACCGCTTGCCTCGGGCGTGTAAGCTGATTGGATAGGATTGAGAGATAAGCCAGGGGCCTTGGGGGAGGGGGAAGGAGGTCCTCTGCGTAACGGAATTAACTGAATTAACTGAAGGCTCCTGGGTAACGGATTTAACGGATAGGATGGATATATAAGTCAGGGGCTTCTGCCCAAAAGGATTGAACTGAAGCTTGGAATAAAAGTGCCTCTGAAACGTCCTCCAGTGTCGGGTGATTTCTTCCGCGGGACAGAAGACCCAGATAGTTGAGCAGAGACCTTAATGCTATGATACGAATCATGCAAATATATTAGGGACTAATGATTAGAGAGGTACTAAGACTTTAAACGAATCATGCAAGTACATTAGGGACTAATGATTAAAGAGGTACTAAGACTCTAAACTAAGACTAGAAGACTTTGGTATAGAAAGGAAAATGTCAAGAAAGAATTTTGTTCTGCAGAAGACACCAACAAAATTAACACAGAACTATTATAACTTGCAAGCTGGTGGCTAGGCTTGGTCTCTGGCACACCATAAAACAAGGAAGTGAGACGCACCTCTTATACTGTTCAAAGGCATTCTCTGGTCAAGAAAGCTCAATGACGAAACAGATTGTAATGACATGTTCTAAATTCTAAAGGCCAAAAATAGGTGGCAATTGTCCCCACCAAAGTAGAGATTTGTCAAACTGAAATAACAATTGCAGACCTGCAAGCCCAGACACTATGTTAGAGATAATATTATTACCTCCCTACAATGACATCCTGTACTCAGAGAATTTGCCACACCCATATCATAGACAAGGCTCACCTAGGATCAGCAATTAGAAGAAAGATAAAATCTCCTTGGAGAGCCTGGCACAGTAGCCTAGCAGCTAAAGTCCTCACCTTGCACCTACCAGGATTTCATATGGGTGTCAGTTCTAATCCCGTCAGTCCTGCTTCCCTCCAGCTCCCTGCTTGTGGCCTGGGAAAGCATCGAGGATGGCCCAAAGCCTTGGGAACCTGTACCTGCATGGGAGACCCAGAAGAGGCTCCAGGATCCTGTCTTCAGATAAGCTTAGCTCCGGCTGTTGTGTCCACCTGGAGAGTGAATCATCAGACGGAAGATCTTCCTTTCTGTCTCTCCTCCTCTCTGCATATCTGACTTACCAATAAAAATAAAATAAATCTTAAAAACAACAACAACAAAAAACCTCCTTGGACACAGTTTAACCAAATCTAAACTTACCCAATTAAGCCTGCTTCTCACAATTAGGAACTGAAATTCAAAAATGAATTTGCTAGGTTATACTGAGCAGGCCAAAGTTAACCCTAAGGAAATGAATAAGCCAGCTTGCGACAAAAACTAAAATGACAAACAAAATCATCTGAAAGGCAATAAATGGGATATAATGTAATTAGAAAGAACTAACTCATGCAAGTTCAGACATATATAGAAGGAAAAGAGGCTGCCTGAAATGTCACTAATTTCCGATACATAAAGGAAAAAATATTGTTTGTTAGAACATTGAGTATAAAATATTGTTGAATAATTAGTGACTGACAATTCCTGGAAAAAAAATTTCCCTTGAAAAATGATCTCACTCCCCAGATTTTGGAAACTCTTTAATAAAATACAATTCTCATTTGCAATACTGTTATTTATAGTCCTGTGTTAAATATTCAGATCCCATTATAATTATTCTATTCCAAAATTATATTAAGCTCTGCTTTAAACATGATCCAATAGTCTTGAATCCACAAATCTCAAAAAGCACAAAACACACATATACCAAGTATATACCCTTCCTAAAATTGCTTCCCATATTTTACCCTGTTTAGATGTTTAAAGGTTAATATCTATTTCCATTTACAGTGCTGATCTAGCAAGAAAGAAATTAATTTGGCATTACAGTGGTAACATCAATTTCCCGTGTAACTAAAGTAATGCATTTCCTGGAAAGAGATTAATATCAATTCCATAAATCATTCACATGCTTTTTCCAGAGTTTGCAACATCTGAGTAATGTCATATATGTGAGCTGATAGCACTTTATGCATATTCCATTCATTAATCTATGCCTTAGAATGCAGATGAATTGTCAGGAAAGAATATAAAATTTGGAAAAGAATCCATCTTTCTATTTTCAATTTTTACAACTTGTTTGAGGTAAGGTAAAGGCAAATGTTGCAAGAAAGGCAATGACACTGATCCACAATAACAGCCAGTAATTCCACAAAAATTAAAGATTTGGTAAATTAGCTTCCTGGTTTTAACATCTACTTAACATCCATAAGATAAGACCATGTGTAAATGTCAATGTGAAGACACTATGAAGCCTCCTCAACTGAATGCTGAGTGAAAGAACTGAGTCTCCGGGCCTCTCCTATAATAGCAACTTATTCATTGTTCCTGCTGAATTTCATTATCACATAATCTCAGAGTGTGTGTACATACATTAACAGGAGTCAACTGAGAAAAGGAATCGATAGGGGGTAGGGTGTCTGTGTATGCCAAAAGGTTTATTATAAGGAATTGATTCATACTATTATAAAGGCTGACAAGTCTCAAGATTTACAATTGATAAGCAGAAGGCACAAGGAAGCCAGTGGTAAAATTCTAACCTAAATGCTAACAGGAAAAACTGGCGCTTCAGTTTGAGTAGTGAGGCAAGAACAACAACAAAAAAATAATAATAACTGTTGTAACTCGATGTAGTCAGGCACAAGGAAATGCTCCTTACAAGATACTTTTGTCCTGTTAAGGCCCTTGATATCTCCCAAGGGGTCAACTAGCTTTAAGGAGCGCAATATACATTACTCAGTCTACCAACTGAAGTAGTAATTTCATCTAGAAACATCCTCAAAGATGTTTTATCAACCAAGGCTTGGGAATCTCATGACCACACAACTTCTTTTCCTAAATGTAGAAATAAATGCAGCCTTAGTTGTTATCCAGGATTTATAAGAGATCTTAACAAACAAGAAAACTTTGTAAATCCTATAACTTTTGAGAGCTGTTCCAGTTTTTTATGGCTGTTCTTGCTATTGTTCTTTTCCACCATTCCCTAAGGTCTCACCCATGTAGCTAGTGACTTCCCCTTACAAACAAGCTGAATTCAAATACCCATGCACATTTCTAAGTATTCATTAAAAATGTGTCATTATCACCTCTCATTGTGACTCCTGCAAATTCCCCCTTTAAACTGAGTAGTGTGATATTTCAAACGACATTTAAAATGTGAAAATATTCTTCATCTGAGGTATTTACTTATTTCAAAATGTAGGATCAAATGGAATCAAGGATAAGAAAACACAAGGTCATTAATAAGGTGTTCTCAGGCACACCACAATGGCTCAGTGGCTAATCCTTGCCTTGCAAGTGCCACAATTCCATAAGGGTACCAATGTGGGACAACATATATAAGTTATCAGTTATAAAGTTGTTAGTGGGATTTAAATCATATTCATTTAAAAATAGTTTAATTTACTAATGAGAACATTATATGTAATATTTAATTTCCAAAAAAAGGAATTTGTTCCTTTTGTTAATGTTCTTCAGAACATAAAAATAGATAACATATTAAAACAAATTTTAAATTAACAATTGAGAATATGCTTCCATGTGGGTTAACAACTAAATATTAGATCATTTTATTTGTGACATCTGAATTGAACTCTCTAAACCCTTCAAAGCCCGTCCCTAGAAAATCTTTGTTTTCTTCACCCTTTATCTCTGCATAAATGTTGCATGCTTATTGTACACACTAATACCAAAGTATATATGTATATGTTAATCTTGCTTTTAAAGTTACTCTGGAATCATACAAATTCCAGGGACGGTGAATGGAAATGGTGTTGCAGTAATTGCTACTGTTTACCAAAATTCTGTGTTTTTGTTGTTGCTCTTGTTGTTGTTGCTCTTGTTGTTGTTCCTCGTGGAAATACACACTGCTCTCCATCTTTTCTGCCTTCACTTGTCTTCATTTGAGTAACAATAGATTATGAGTTGAAAGCATGTAAATATTTTCAGTTTAACACTTTGAAAAATCTAGAGAATCTCCAACTCAAATGATAAGGAAAAGAGTAGACTCACACAATGCAAACATCAAAACCCTGTATCACCATGTGAAGACAGACTCCAACTGCACATGAACACTTACATGCTTTGACCTGTTACATGAGCAAAAAGTAGCTTCTTCCTAAATTTTCAGCATTATATATTTTGGGATCTCTTTGTTTTAAATGTTAACGCTACATATACAAATGTAGAACTTGGTGTCTTAAACTTGAGTTTTCTCTTTTAAAGAAGCCCATAAATATGGCAAAAGCTAGACAATCAGGCAATATGAAAATGGATCTGGAAGGGTAACAAATAGTTACTCATGTTAAAATGATGAAATGTCGACTTTCAGAAATCGGAAGGAAGGGCATGGGTTTGATGGGTTTGTAACTCTTATAGCTGTATCTTAAAACATATGCAGTAATAGTCATATCAGCTGCTCCTTGCTGATACCGTAAGCAAAACATGAGATCAGGAAAGGACTTTGCAGATTTCAAGCAAAAAATTAAGGGAAACAGTAAAACCAAGAATCTGAGGCTCAGAAGGATTTAAAAAATCAGTTACATTCAGATCTCAAAAGTTTACAGACAAGAATGGCCACAAACTACAAAAAAAATCAAAAATGTTAATTGAGTAAAGATTATTGAAAACATAGGGACCCAAGAGAAAATGGATTGTACAAAAACACAATAAAATAGTCATTGGCTTTAGAAGGTGGGTGTTAGCTATCAAATTTTAAATTATATTCACTTTTCAATTTAAAAAAAATTGCTAATCTTTCCATCAAGGCATATATACACACATACACACAGGCATAAAAAAAGAAAGTTCAATTTCATTTCAAAGAAATAAGAAACATAGAAAACAAGAGACCTAAATAAAGGAAAAAATGGAGATCAAATGATAATTAGGGGCAGGCTGTATGGCCTATCAAGTTGAGCTACCAGATGCAGTGCCAACACACAATATGGATACTGATTCAAGCTCCAGCTGCTCCACTTTCAATCCAATCCGATTATCTGAAATGTGCCTGGGAAAGCAGTGGCAGACTATGAAAGAGTTTGGGCCCCTGAATCCACATACCCACATGGAAGATCTGGACGAAGTTCCTGGCTCCTGACTTCATTCTAGCCCAGCCTTGGTTATTATAGCAATTTAGTGAGTAAAACAGAACCTCTCTCTCTATCTTTCTTTTTCACTGTCTTTCAAACAAATCTTTTTATTTTAAAAAAGTGATCATTACACAGAAGCTCCAAGTTAAAGCATATATCAAAATAAGTGTGGCATATTATTCTTGAGCTGATATGTGGTTACACAAGCTACTCTGGTCCAAGAAAAAAAATGCCTGCAGTACAAGAGATACATGTTTACTGACAATGCTAAGTTCTGCACTTTATTCTCACAGATTTTTAAGTGAATGAGTTAAAACACTCACGTTTGAAAGGAATTATGACATATTAAGAAACAAGTGCCCGGCACTGTGGCCTAGTGGCTAAAGTCTTCACCTTGCATGCATCGGGATCCCATATGGATGCCAGTTCTAATCCTGGCGGCTCTGCTTCCCATCCAGCTCCCTGCTTGTGGCCTGGGAAAGAAATCAAGGATGGCCCAAAGCTTTGGGACCCTGCACCTGCATGGAGGACCTGCAGGAAGTTCCTGGCTTCTTCGGATCAATGCAGCACCAGCCGTTGCGGCTACTTCGGGAGTGAATCATCAAATGGAAGATCTTCCTCTCTGTCTCTCCTCCTCTTTGGATATCAGACTTTCCAAAAAAAATAAATAAATCTTTAAAACAAAAAAGAAATAAAAACATTATAACACAGAGATTAGAAGCTTATTGTTTATTATCTACCCCGGGAAACCAAGCTAGGATTTCAGAAAAGGCTCCATGCTTAGAGAACTTAACTATATTGAATCAAAAATGCAAATAAGCCAGGGAAAGATAGTGTTGGCATTTCAGAAAAGAAAATTAGAGAAAGCACAAAACTGTATCACACACGGTCTTAGAGAATTAAGATATAATAGTATAATTGAAAACTGAAGCAAAGCAGGCTAAAAAGAAGTCTGTGGAGGTTGGCAAGAGGTGAAGTCATAGAAAACATTAAAAACATTAGATCCTTAGTCCATATATAACAAGTAAGCATTAAAGATTCTGACCTGTTCTTTTGAACCTGAGATACACTTTTTTTGTTTACTTCTATTGATTTTTATTCCAAGGTACTCTACAGAATCTTTACTCAAATACGTCAATAAGCAATCATTCCAGTATGTCACCCAATCTCTTCCAAGCTTCCAAGTGAGACACAAACAGAATATAATGGGCAATCAATACATCATTCCCAAAGCATTGAATCAAGAAATGAATTATTACAAATAACTGTGTCTTCTTTCTTCATCATTTTCTTTTTTCAAATAATCAACAGCTTCCAATCTGATGTGTTCTATTAGAGTATACACAAATATTCTATCTACTTCATGTAGAATAAATATTCAGATTCATCATAAATATTTAGGGATCTTATTTTCATGAAAACAGAAAAGAGGAAGCATAGGGAAAAGGGAAGGATGAAAAGGAAATTAAAGAGGTCAAGGAAAGTTCATATTATTGACGCTTATAGAAAGTCTACATATTAGGCATCTGTCATATTAGCCTGTGGAATACTGACAACAATTCTACAAGACATTTTACTATACAACATATTCTAAAATGAGGAAACTGAAATCCTGAATGGCTAAATGTAAGGATAAATCATGTATCATCTTGATCAGGCCACAGCAATCAGCTATGCTGTCAAACATTACTCTAGATATCTTTCGTGGAGAAGTCTTGGATGGGACTAATATTTAAATTAAATTTTTGAATACAGCATACAGTTATTCATAACATGGGCAGAAGTCATCTAATTTCTTGAAGGCCTAAATAAAACAAAAGATTATCCTCCTTAAAGAAGAGAATTTTTGCCAGCAAATGTCCTTCAGGCTGAATCTGCAATATGGTTTCTTTCCCAACCCTTTCCCAAACCTGAAGATCGTTCCTTGGATCTCCAGTCTAGTGACCTATTCACAGGTCTTGCATTTGTGAGCCAATACCATTTAATATTATACATGTTTCATCCAGGAAAAAAAATAGATATTTATGTCAAGAAAATTCTTTCATTTAATCGGTTAAATTTCATCACAGAGACAAAAAAAAAGTAAAGGTAAAAGAAAAAATAAGACACATGTAAACCCAAGAAACCATCAAAGGAAGAAAGCAAAATGACAAAACATTAAGCCCTGAGGTATGTGAAGATTTCTACAGAAGTACAGATTATAGTTCTAGGGCTGATACCGGGACTTCAATTTCTAGAGAATGCTGAATATGTTCAGGAGCAGGTAATTCGAAGTAAGCTACACAGTAGATATTACACCAGGTTTGTCTCTCCAGGGCTAGGACTCTATTGGCTATACAACTTTTCATAAAATATATTTAATCACTGTTGCATTCAAAATTAAAAATTTATTTTACATAATATTTTACAACTACTTCACTATCACTGTTTAGAACTTGAGAAATAAAAACCCATTTTTTCCCCTATGTGTAGCACTCTTCTGGTATACTTTTAAAAACTAAACAAAGCAAAATACCCTTTGCAATTCAAGTTTAGTGAGCAGAAAAAATTTTTTTAATTTTTTGAAAACTCATAAAAATATATTGGGAAATAATAAACCAATGCATATATATATGAGCATTTACTTCTAAATTTGGCAATGAAATCTGCCCTACGAGACAATACTTCCAACATGCTTATTTTAAACTAGTATGTTCTTCCATATTTCAGCAGTATTTTAAACACAAATGCTTTATGATTGATACACAAATTATGAATAGAATAACAAATTAAAAACTACGATGAAATCAAAATATCAGATTAAAATACTCATCAGTATCACCTTACATACACTATAAGACTGAGTCTATCCTAATGGAATGAGTCATAGCAGCCTTCTATAACCTCTTCCAATAACTCTTTGCACAGATAAAGACAGAAAGAAGAGAAAACTAGAAAAATGTTTTACTCATCTTAAAAAAAAAAAAATGAAATGTCCAGGTGAGTAGAAAGTTTCAATTATTTTACTAGCGTCACACTGATTTTTAAACAATTGTCATGTACTACTCATTCATGAAAATCTGTAAGAAAACAAATCATAATTCCTGCTCTCAACAAGCTTATGCTTATAGACAACAGTAAAAAATTGTATTTCATAAAATTTTCAAAAAAGTCATAATTATAAATAGAAACAGGAAAGGCAACATACAGATTATGTTCACAAAGTAAAAACATATACAAAAAATTGTTTTTCATAAAATTTTCAAAAAAGTCATAATTATAAATAGAAACAGGAAAGGCAACATACAGATTATGTTCACAAAGTAAAAACTTCACAAAGAACACAAGTTTCAAAACAGGTATTAGGAAAAATCTGTCTCAACTAAAATATGAAAAAGAACATACCAACAAAAGATGAGGTCATGATTAAAGTTACAATAACAAGGATTCTATATTAGTTAACAGGATGAAAGTGAAAATCCATATATGAGAAGGCTCATAGAATACAGCAATCGTTACCAGAGGTCTTTTTCTGAGATAGAGGAAATTCAGATATTACAATGATTTGTAGCTCTCTAGAAGATCACAGAAAATAAACGCATAATAATGTATCAACATATACATTCTTTTGTGGTGAGATAATGGAAAAGGCTTGATATTACTAAGACAGAATAACAGATTTTATGAATGATTAAATATGGCATACAGTTGAGTCACTGATAATTCTACATGGGAGCCAGCACGTTGGCTCAACTAGATAATCCTCTACCTCCAAGCACAGAATCGCATATGGACATCGGTTTGTGCCCCAAGTGTTCCACTTCGTATCTAGATCACTGCTTATGTCCTGCACAGGGACAGTCCAAAGCCTTGGCACCCTGCACCTGCACGGGCGATCCAGAAGATCTTGGCTCCTGGACTCAGAGCAGAGCAGCTCTGATCATTGTGACCACTTAAGGAATGAACCAGCAAGTGGGAAATATTTCTCTTTATACCTATAAACCTGTCTTTACAATAAAAATAAATATATCTTTTTTTTACAAAAAGATAATTCTAAGAGACCAAAAGAACCAAAGATTTTTTAAATTAAAATAATTCACAATATATCAAAGGGATTTGTCGTGTTTCAAAGTCAGAACATGACACATTTGATTTGCTAAGCAGTTCACTTTAAAATATAAAAAGGCATACAGTCATAAACATAATAAAGTAGATGAAAACATGGGTTTATACCATAAAGAGAATTCAAAATTATTAATCCTTTTTAAATTTTTTTCTATTTGACACATTACACTGATATCTATGAGGTAGAGTAAGTGTTCTGATTCATGATTTACTGACTATTGATCAACTCCTGGTAATTAGTATATCTATTACCTTAAATTTTCACTTCTTTTACACAAGGATCTTCAAAATCCTCTCTTCTATTTTGAAGTGTCTTACAATTAGTCGCATTGACTGGACTTTCCTATACTACACTAGAACGTACTCCTCTTTTCTTCCCACAACACTATACCTGTTCACCAACCTATCCCCATGCTCTTTCCCAAAACACTTCCAGTCTCAGAAAATGACTATTCTATTCTCAATCTCCAATGGGATAAACTTTTGAGGTTCCATACATGACTGACATCATGTGGTATTTATCTTTCAGTTCTTGACTTACCTCACTTAATGTAAAACTACAATGCTATTGACAACAGCCAAGAAATCAATCTAGATGTACATTAGTTGATGAATGGGTAAAGAAATGCCATATATTTTATTGTGCAATTTTATATAATACTACTCAATCATTTTTTAAAACATATTTATTTTGATTTTATATTTTCAATTATTTTAGTTTTATAATGTACACTCAGTACATGCACAGTACTGTCAATAGCCCTTGCCTCCTTAAACAAAATGGCGCCCGATATTTCTCTATGGGGAAGACTGGGTTGTAAAATCCACCCTGTTTCCACACTGCCTGTCTGGGATCTGCCATTTTGTGTCTGCTCCTGGTCAAATAAACAGACCAGCAGGACGGGAAGTTCTTTTTCTCAGTTCACTTCCTGATCTCCCAGTGAAAGTCCATTCCCAACTGGTTGTTGGTGGAATTCCCGGGTGCTGGTGCAATTTGGATTGCCACTCACTGAATGCAGCTGGGATAGCGGTCACTGCAACACTACACCATTGTGTCTGCTTCTTTCTTGTGTCTATCAGTCTCTGGGTACCACTCTGCTGCTGTTCTGTCCTCTCCTATTTTCTGGAATGTGCCCTCTCTACTTCACACTGGCTAATATTTCTCCATCTGTTTAAACGTGTCCTTACCCTGTTCCACCATCTTGATTCTCCAAGATTTTTTTTTTATTGCGAAGTCAGATACATAGAGAGAGGAGTAGAGACAGAGATGAAGATCTTCCATCCGATGACTCAGTCCCCAAGTAGCTGCAATGGCTGTAGCTGAGTCAATCTGAAGCCAGGAGCCTGGAGCCTCTTCTGGATCTCCAACACAGGTGCAGGGTCCCAAGGTTTTGGGCCATCCTTGACTGCTTTCCCAGGCCACAAGCAGGGAGCTGGATGGGAAGCTGGGCTGGCGGGACTGGAACCAGTACCCACATGGGATCCCAGCACATTCAAATCGAGGACCTTAGCCTCTAGGCCACCACACTGGGCCTTTTTGTATTAGGTTTTACAAAGGCATACTCTCAACTAATTTCACAATCACAGGCATATTATTTCCTCAGGTAAAAAAATCAACAACAGCAAGTAGGAAAGTAAACAATTGTCCCTTAATAGTGTATACTAAATGCTGTAAAAATAATTAAATCTCAAGATGTCAGATTCACTGATACAGACTATATCATTTTGTTTTCTGTTAGTTGTTAGTTTATCACAGATCAAGGAAAATATATTTTGTCTTTTGGAGTCTGGCTTATTTTACTAACTGTAATTGTTTCCACTTGTATCTACTTTGTTGCAAAAGATATTTTTTAAAAAGCATAAAATCCTGTCATTTGCCAAAAAGATGAACCTCAAGGACATTATGATGATACCTTTTAAGGCAGTGTTAATTAAAATTTGGTCCATGGATTAGTCTGAAAATTGTTAATTCAGTTACTAAAGGATAAGTGCAGGATTTACATTTATAGCCATTTTCCATTCAAACTCATGATTGTTGTATTTATTTCACTGAACAGGACACAAATCAGCTTGATTATTGACAAAGTCAGATGGTAATCTCCATGCACATATGGCATGAGCTTCATATAAGTTATACACAATATAGCTCCACATAGTCATGATAGATTGTGAGAGGAAAAGAAACAAAAGCAAATGTTTTCCTTACAGAAGTGTTAACACACAGCATTAACACACGTAGGTGATAACTTAGCAAAGCTATATTCTGTAGTTTGTAGAAAGGAAGAGATACTCTGAAAGACTTGGGCGTAGCGAAAAACTACTTGGAATAGATCCCAGAAGCAGAAGCAATTAAAGCAAAAATAAACAATGGGATTAACTCAAGCTAAAAAACTACACTATCATGCTGGGCCCTCTTAAGTTCTTTTTGGAAAAAAAAAACTATAAACAAATTCAATTAACCATACATATAATACACCCTTCTTCTTGTGTGTATGTGTAGTTTTTTTTTACTACAAAAGCATAGGAGGCAGTTTATTGCATTGTAAGCCTATTACGATGATTTGAAAATATGCAGTTGGAAGAGGTAAATGTAAAAATGACTTTCTGGGCCTGGTGCAGTAGTCTAGTGGCTAAGGTCCTTGCCTTGCATGTGCTGGGAGCCCATATGGGTGCCAGTTCTAATCCTGTCAGCCCCGCTTCCCATCCAGCTCCCTGCTTGTGGCCTGGGAGAGCAGTTGAAGACAGTCCAAGGCCTTGGGACCCTGCACCCGTGTGGGGGTCCCAGAGGAGGTTCCAGGCTCCTGGTTTCAGCTTGGCTCAGCTCCAGCTGTTGCAGTCACTTGGGGAATGAATAATCAGACAGAGAATCTTCCTCTCTGTCTCTCTTCTCTGTATATCTGACTTTCCAATAAACACAAATAAATTTTTTTTAAAAAAATGACTTCCTTAAATATAGTAAACATAGTTCAAACCCCTTCAGTTGGTCATTACAAGACCTTTACATTCAGGACATATTTGAAGTAATGAAGGAACATAATTGGATGATTTGCATTTTTGCATAGGTGGCACTGTTAATAATATACCAGAGAGAGGCAGGGCTAAATCTGAGAAACTGTTCAGAAAGTTGCTATACAACTCCATTTTGATGACCTGGTCTAGGATGGAGTTACAGGACTAAAAAGGTTGTAAGCTATTATAATCAACAATTTAGTTACAAGCAGAGAGAAATTAGGATATATTGCATGATAATTCTTCCTACAACCCTGTGGGGGGAAAAAAATCCAGTAGGGACAACGTGCTAATCTCAGTAATCAGGATTAATACTTTGGATTAGCAAATCAACAAGGCAATACACATAAAGAAGGCAGGACCTTAGGAGTGCTGTGATACAGAACAGGGGTGCTAGGAAGAAGAAACCCACCAGGGGGAATCAAATTCAAACCAGGTTGAGAATGCAGCACAAGAGTGACAACAGGACAGTGCTCAAAGAAGGAAAAAGTAAAGTACACTTACTCCTTCAAAAAAGGAGATAGGGATGGGTGAAAACTATAATGTTTGAGCAAAAAAATCTGTCCAAAGTAGATACCAAAATAGACATGTTTGTTGTTTATACCTAATGCTGTCTTTCATGCATTTCCTTCCTCTTAAGATTTGAAGTTCTCAGCTAAACATAACTTTTTTCCCCAAGTGCCTACAGTAAATAAATTAAGATAACTTTAAACATGTATTTAGAACCATCAACAAAAAGAATCAAAGCTCAAATGCTGTAGTAAAAATGTAGTATATCCCACATCTCCAAAGATACAAATAAATGAAGAAAGTTGGAAGTGCTTAACCTCATTAAAGGAATGCATGAGGTATGACTGACTGCTAATGATTTCATGAGATTGTGAAGCTTAGCTTCATGGTCACACACACAAAATGAACCTTTTCATTTTGTTGCTCACAGCAGGGGTGTTATTCGTGATGTAGATAATGGATGTTGGATTCGTCCACATTAACTGATAATTTTATTGGAATTATATTTTAGCTGTCGCTTTTTCTGATGTCCTTGAAAAATTTATTATTGTAAAATATATTTGAATTTGTGAAATTTTTCAAAAGTCTTCCCTGAGATTATCAGATCATTTTTATTCTTAATGGTATCTAAAGTAAAATGAATAATATTCAAAATTGCTTTATTGGTTGAAAAAAAACAATTATTAAAAGTGCATTTTCAGCGAACAAAGTCACACTGAACTCTCCCTCTCAGGAAGAGTGTCCCTTTCTGAGAAGTAGCTGC
The DNA here is from genome assembly GCF_030435755.1 of Ochotona princeps. Classification (NCBI taxonomy): domain Eukaryota; kingdom Metazoa; phylum Chordata; class Mammalia; order Lagomorpha; family Ochotonidae; genus Ochotona; species Ochotona princeps. The sequence continues at coordinate 39,610,789 of NC_080833.1, forward strand.
AGTTTTCCTTTCCCTGAAAGTATGATTATGTTTCTAACATCCGTGTATCCTCCTGTATATCAGTGTTAAGAATCAACTGTGTGTTCCCATACTGCTTCACCTGGAAACTTCCTTCCAATCCTGCAACACTTCGATCAGGGAGCCTCCCTCTTCTAAGCACCATTCCCTACCAACTTGCAAAATGTCTTTTTTGCTGTCTTTCCTTAGCACCCTGCACTTGCCTGAATTAGAGCTAAAGGAGCTAAGCATTGTGCTTAGTTCCATTCAAACTCCAGGGTATGTTTGCTGCCCTACCATCCCTTCCAGGTTAGCATCTGTCCAGGCAGAAACAGTTGATTTAGATGTTCAATTACCTGGTCAACTTAATCATATCCTTTGTCAGTCTCTCCCACTAGCATCCTATAAGCCAAGAACTTACAATAGACAGAACGTATCTGCTAGTCAGTAAATTTTCAGAGATGAAAAAACTCATCTCACCTTTTAAAACAAACCATATTGATTCTGTCATAATTATACTAAGGCATACTGTAAAAACTTTTTCCCTAAAGAGAAGAGTCCATCTAAGATTTTTGAGTATAAAGAAAGGATAAATGTCAACAAAAAGCAGAGTTCAAGTTTGGTTTTTGTTCTTTCTTCAAAATGCTATAAACTTAGGAATCACTACAACTTACATATATTTTTAAATATCTGAAAACGTCTCTCAACAACATCAGGAATACAGTTCTGTGCAAAGGAACATTTCTTTCTTTAAAAGTTTATGCTCATAAGCTTTTGATTTTAGAGTGAACCGCAACAGTCTAGTATATTTTCTGCATCATCATTTTGTTCTGAAACTCAAGAAACTGAGCACTGTATTTTAAAAATTAACACAATCTTATGTTCTTTATAAAGACTTAAATATAGATTTTTTAATTATAAAATAATTACTATGCACCTGACACCAAGGTAACTGTTTTTGTTTTTGTTTTTGTTGTTATGAATCATAATGATACCTACTACAAAGGAGATAACAAATGGATGGTTTAACTCATCCAGTGGGGACATCAGTAAATGTCACATAATAAGACAAAGATGAAACTAACCATAGTGGTAGAGATATGGAAGCATGACAGGTGTACCACAGCTTAACTTCCTATCATTGAAGCTATTACTTCTATATTCAATGCTGCCTGTTCCTCTTTCTGAATGCATTTTTTTTCTTTTTTCTTTCTTTCTGTATTTTATTATTCCATGATACAGTTCCATAGCCTCTGGGATTTCCCCTTCTCTAAATCTCCTTCCCCCACTGATTTCCCCTATACTATTACAATAATAGTATAATAAATACTATAAGTAATAAATAGTCATAAGTCCATCATTCTGCTATTTAAACGTATTCTGACATTGTAAGCATGGACAATGTAAGAGAATCCAGCATTCTGTTATCAAGATACATTCAGCAGTTTCATTGGGAGTTCATCTTTGGTTTGGAAGTAGAGATGCACACTGCACTGTATGTCTATATGTCTCCACTATACAGTTACTACACATCCTCTTAAATGAAAATCCAGAAAACAAAATCAACAACAGAAAGAAAGTTAAACAAAGTAACAATGCCATGTAGTTAAATAATATGCTACTGAATAACCAATGTGACCAATGTTTTGGCTTTTCATCTTTTCCTAGCTAATTCCTGCTTCTCTCTCATTTATCTTTCCAGAGTTTCCTTATTGAAAATACAATATAAATGAAAGTCTTTATCTCAGGCAAAGAATATGGGAGGAATCTGATCTAAAGTTCCTATATTCTTAGAATGTTCTAACGATTGCTACTAACAACACAAATATACTCAAACATGTATCCAGTACATTTTTGTATATAAGGAATATACACAGAACCAGTATCTTGGATTAAATTTCAAGTATTCAGCTAAAATTATTTTGTACATTATCCCTAATTTTCTTGATTCTCTATTGTGGATCTTTTTCTATCTTTCCAAATGAGTATATTTGAATGACATCATTATTGTAACCTAAACAGAACTACCAAAGTTAACATCTCAATGCAGGTTGGTCAGATTCAAACCTGTGCTGTGGTATTATAGTATGCAGCTTCTCATTAAAAAAATAAATAAATATAGAATAAACCATTCAGATGAGGAGTTAAAGCAAATTCCTGATTTTAAAGTAATATTAATACTATGCCAGTTATGAAGATTATTTCTCAAAAGGAAATATGACACTAGTCTTCTGAGATTACACAAGTAAATATGACATTCCATATGTAAATAAACAGTAAATGTTCTAGTTAAATAATTTCACTTTTATTTCCATTGTTTGGAAAGGATATATTAAGTACTGAAAAACATTTGTCTTTCACTGACCCCTGTTCTCACCATAGCAAAGAAATACAAGGTACTAAATCTTTCAATGAATTAATGTATAAACTATATCTTTTTTCTAGTATTCAAGCCTGCTAATTATGAAATGATTCTCAAATTTACTATGCTGTTTAGCAAGATTGGTATTTAGTTACTTACGTGTATTTTTTTTTTAAATGGCTGATTTTTTTCAGCTTTCTTTATCAAAGAAACTTTTTCCTAACCATAGAAGGGCACATCAAAAGTTCACAGAAAATGATCATTATTAAAACAAAAAGGGGGGGTGTCTGGCAGAGTAGCCTAGGAGCTAAAATCTTTGCCTTGCAAGTGCTGGGATCCCATATGGGCATTGGTCTGTGTCCCAGCTGCTCCACTTCCCATCCAGCTCCCTGCTTGTTGTGGCCTGGGAAAGCAGTAGAGGATGGCCCAAAGTTTTGAGACCCTGCACTCACATGGGAAACCCAGAATCCTGGCTTCAGATTGGATCAGCTCAGCTCCGACCTTAGCACCACTTGGGAAGTGAATCAGCAGATGGAAGATATTTCTCTCTGCCTCTCCTTCTCTGTAGATTTGACTTTCTAATAAAAATAAATCTTAAATAAAAACCCACATAGATTCTGTTATATCAAAAATAAGTTCTCTTTTAATTACACGTTCTAGCTGACTACTGGAAGTATTCTTATTTTATCCCTTAGTGGGAAAATTTCAACAATACATCTATCATATATATATTATCATATATATAATACATATTTTATATATATGTGTATATATATATATAATAAACTGACGAGCAGTATACAAACCAGTGTCAAAACCAGCTTTACAACTTAAAGAACATACAATTTAGGACAAATTATTGTAACAGCTTGTACCTCAGTTTCCTTGAGTACCAAATTAGTATAGTAACTCAAAAAAGGCTTTTGTGAGTATGAAATAAAATCAAATGTGCAAACTATTTGTCACAGTGTCTTAAAAGCAGTAAGTAAATAAATTTTACTCATGTTCTTATTGTTATTGCTAAATTTTTATCTATATATAAAATATTAGTCTTAAAACCTCATTTATGATTATATTGTTGATCACTGCTGTTATCCCTCATTTATCCCCATATTCATTGAGAGGTTTTGATCTGATTGATACTATACAGGTGCCAGAAAACAAAAATTACTAAGAGACCTTTCTGTCTTCAAAGAGTTTGCACTAATAATAATAATTTTTAAAAAGCGAGGGGAGAAACAATTACAGGAACCCAGTGCAATAAGAGCTATCACAGAACTCCTAAGAGCATTTGTCCATAGAGACTAGAGACACCCAAACCTGCCTGACAAATACCACCACCTAGAGAAAGGAGTCCCAGGTACAAAGCAAACAGCATTTGCATGGAAATAAAGGTTTAATTAGATTTCATAGGTGGTGAATAACAAATATTTATGTTTATCAAAGCTATCTTGAAAAAAGTTGTTTTTCTTCATCTCTTTGTTGCTCATATTACTTCAACAAATAGAGAATCGATACAGAGCTTATTTTTGTAGACACTGCATGGTTCTGTGGGAGAACAGAGAGTTATCAGACTACGACTCTATCTTGAAACAGGTTATACTATGGCTAAGGAAACAACAAAGTACAAACAACATGAAATGTTAAAGCAGCTCCAGAGAGAGAAAATTAGGCCAGTGTAGCTACTTTCCTAAAGGAAATAATACCTGAGGACAGAAGGCTACAACATTAAAAAGATCAGACATTCATAACAGGGTTTTTAGTTGACCCACAGGCCTATTTCTTACAAGAAAAATTGAATAGTTATCTGTCAGCTAGGAGCCAAACAATGTGCTAAGCACATCACAAACTCTGGAACTTCAAAAGAAAAGAAAAAAAACTGCTTGTGAAGGCTTATCTAAAGGTAACACAGCTCACTCAACATGAAGCAATACTCCCAATCCCTTGAATGTATTAATTCACTCCATCTCAGTAAGCCTGCGTGCACCCTCAGAATCCTTAAAAACATACACAGGAATTGTCCACAGTTCGTACATCAGAGCTGAACAACTGAGAAAATCCCACTGACAACCTTTTTATAAATAATCTAAAATAAATCCTTGAATTAAATTAGATGAGATGAAACACACATTAATCTGTTTTAAGTAGTAAGTGAACTGATTTCACTAATATTGCTTTTCACCCTTGAGCATCATAACCCCCAGACCACACTGAAGCAGATAACAAGTTTTACTCCTATAAAATATATTGTAAATACCAAGGGATATTGTTGAGGATGCTGCTGATACTATTTCAGTGACCACTTTGTGAAACACAACAGAAAGAATTTTTATCACATTCTAGTACATGACATATTTTCTCTTAAGATATTATCTTTCAGAAAAATTCGCAAGTAATTTATTGTATATAACTTTCCAAGACAAAACATCATAAATTTTATGCATCCATGCAACTGCATTTTATTTGCTATTTCCCCTGTGGTGATTATTTTTAAGATACACGTATTTATTTGAAAGGTCGATCTACAGAGAGACAGGAAGACAAAGTGACAGAGACAGACAAAGGGATACTCTAACCACTGGTCCAGTCCTCAAATGACTGAAATGGTCCAGGCTGGACAAAGCTGAAACCAGAGGTCTAAAATTCCATCTAGATCTTTATCACGGATACACAGGGGCCTTGTGTCGTCTTCCACTGCTTTCCCAGGCACGTTAGCAGGCAGCAGGGTCAGAAGTGGAGCCAGTGGAATTCAAACCAGCACAGGATGCAGCCATCATGGTGGCAGCTTAACCTGAAGCACCGCAATGGCAGATCCTTTGTACTAAGTAGGTCAATCTGAAGGGGCTATGTGACATCCAGACGAAATATTTCTAAGTGTGTCTGTGACAATATTTCTTAATGAACAAGCATTTGAATCAGCGGACTTAGTCTAAAATAGATTGTCTTATCCAATACGGGGGGTGGGGGGGCATCAATCAGTCCACTGAAGCCTGAATACAGCAAACAAACAGAAGCAGGACAGTACCTCAATTTATTTCCTCCAACTATCAACTTGTGCTGAATATTTCAACTATCAACTTCTGTGCTTAAACATATATAAAAGATAAAAAGCCTGATGAAGCCTGGGACACAGATAGCCTAATTTCTGATAAGTCTTCTTTGCCCAAACTAACTTATCATCTTCCTTGGATTTCCTCATACCTATTTTTAGGAGAGATTTGCTTATTTGTTTTATTGGAAGAGCAGATTTACAGAGAAGAGACAGAGAAAGATTTATCTGTTGGTTCACTCCCCAGATGTCTGCCACAGCCAGAGCTGAGTCAATCCAAAGCCAGACACAGGAGTTCCTCCAGGTCTCCCACATGAGTACTGGATCCTAAGGCCATGGGCCATCCTCCAGTACTTTCCCGACCATTAGCGGAAAACTGAGTGGGAAGTAAAGCAACCAGTTGAACCATTGCTGGACCCACATTATCTATTTTTCAAATAAAATCTATTTTATTTTAGTAAAGTACCTTAACATTTTAAAGAAGCAAATATATGTTTTAATATTTATTATAGCTATATAACATTAATATCAACAAACATTTTTGCACACTGTGATTCTTTTCAAGCTGGGATGTGAACTATAGTCTGATTCCAACCACCACACTATATTGCAAGGTTCGTGTATGACCACAAAAAATAACTGACAGAACTGTTTTTATATTGCTAGCAAAGTACACACTATTCATTTCAGGATTATGATGTCAGACTGGGAAAATTTTTATACCGGACTTTTTTTGCAAGCAATGAAGATAGACTGAATTATTATTAGATAAAATATCTTCCAAAAAGGAACTCTGGATTAATCCATGCTATAGATAAATCCAGGCAACAAATGAGGACAATACATGCTTTCATAGAGTTTTTATTATTACTAAAGATCTTCTGGTCCTTACTAAAGTTTAAACAACTAAAGGTATTTCCTGGGAACAAAGTATATTAAAGACAAGGAACTAGCATAAAATTTAGTCCTAATTATGTGGACATTATTCAGATACAACAGAAACGACAACACTAATGTGGGTTAACTTGTGTCTCCTCAACTTTCATATATAGAAGTGTTAACCCCCAGCATCTCAGAATGTGAATTGACTTGAAGACTTCTATGCAAGTACTGAAGTTTAAAATGAGATTACTGGGGCCCTGCACAGTGGCCTAGCGACTAGAGTCCTTATCTTGCACACACTGGGATCCCATATGGGTGCTGGTTTTAATCCCACCAGCCCCTCTTCCCATCCAGCTCCCTGCCTGGGAAAGCAGTTTAGGATGGCCCAAAGCATTGGGGCCCTGCACCCATGTGGGAGACCCAGAAGAGGCTCTGGGCCCTTGGCTTTGAATCAGCACAGCTCCAGCCATTGTGGCCACTTGGGGAATGAATCAAAAGATGGAAAATCTTCCTCTCTGTCTCCACCTCTCTGTATATCCAACTTTCCAATAAAAAATAAATAAATCTTTTAAAAATGAGATTATTAGTGTGGGTCATACATCCCATATGACAGACTACATACAAGAGAAATCTGGAGATAGATATCACAGGGAGAATACCATGTATATAAAAGAAGTTAGAGATTAGGATGAAATTTCTTAAGACTATATCTTGCTAATAATTTCCATGACCCTGGAAAGAGGCCTGGACAGATCCCTTCCACCCCTAAAAAAACAGAAGAAACTATCCTACTAACAAGAAATTGATCTCCAACTCCATAACACAATAAATTTCTATTTTGAAAAGAACTCATTAAGTGGTGCTTTGCTACATCATTACTAGTAAACTAATACAATGTGGAAAAATCACAGAGCAAAGCCCCACATAAGCACATGTTCAGTTTTAAGGAATAAGCAATCTGTGTTCTTAGAACTCAAAACAACTGCCATATAACTGACATCATTATTTCCCATTAGCCAGACACAAGCTAATTCCTTCAAAACTGATTTTTCACTGACACTTATTCCATTACAATAAACTGTTTAATGGGTAGAATTACACTAATGGAATTTGATTAAAAAAAATAACCTCACCAAATAAACTCAAAGGCAAAAGAACATACTCACCGCTCTCAAAGCATGCATCAAAGATAAGATGTCCTTTCTTGGGCTGTCCACAGTACCCAACTGGAAGCACCGCATATTTGCTCACATTTCCTCCAATCGCTTCATCATTTCCCAAATCACTGCCTATAAAAGATGCACATTTAAACAGACACATAGTGCATTTAGCAATAAAGTCCAATTAAATTGTGGTTATTAATCTATTCCCTTTCCCAGTTATTGCATGGTTACTTGGGCAAAGAGAAAATAATTGAATGTTGTGATAAAATGGAAAGAGGATAAATTTCAAAATCAGAAACGTAAGTTCACATTTCACCTCCAATACATAGAAAATTCTAAAATGTTTTAAAGAAATAGACCTGAAATCTTTAAGCCTCATTTACTGTCATCCATAAAAAATGAATGGTAATTTTATCTTCAAAAGTATGCTATGGAAAAGTGATATAAAAATAACTAACATTATAAAAAATTATAAACATTAAATAAAGTAAATTGCATAAATTGTTAGCCAAATAAAATAGAAAGACATTATAGGACATCAAAAGAACAAAGAAAAAGTCAAATGCCCTTTTTGTAGTAAACATTATTTCACGCTCATGTTTACTGAATTTCAACATACAACAGCTATGACATCAAATCAACTCAGGTTTCCATCAACTGATGATTGGATAAAGAACATGTAAAGTATCTACACTGTAGAACACTATTCAGCCACAAAAAAAGAATAAAATTCTGACTTTTCCCACAAAATGGATGCAACTGGAAACCACCATGTCTAGTGAAATAGCCAGTATCAAAAAGACAAATGTGTCTTCTCTCATATGTGGCAGCTAATATAGAAAAATGTATTAGAAAGTAAATAGTCACTTTGGAATATGGTTGCTGGTCTTAGCACATGTTTATGCTTCAGTGAAAATATGGGTAATTAAGCCTGTGAATATAGAGTATGTTAAATTTAAATCTTTAGCAAAAACTGATGGATGGTTAACTGAGGGGAGCAAAGGAGTGAGAGAATTGTGATTGTCTTAACTGTAACATTGGATTACTTTATAAAATATCTTGTCAGCACATTAAGTTTTAAAAGAAAATTTCATATAGATAAATAGATATGCATATATATATAGATATATAGATATATACACACACACATACAGGAGAGCCTAAAGTTTCAGCAAAAATAAATAATTAAGAAATTAATTCAGAGGTGATGCATTGGTTCAACCATCTAATCCTCCACCTACAAGTGCTGGCATAACATACAGATGTTGGATAATGTCCCAGCTATTCCACTTCCCATACACCATGCTTATGCCCTGGGAAAGCAGTAGAGGAAGGCTCAAAATCTAGGGATCCTGCACCAGTGTGGGAACCCTGGAAGAAGCTCATGATTCGTGGCTTCAGATTGGCTCAGCTTGGGCTGTTACAGACATTAGGGAAGTGAACCAACAGATGGAAGATCTTCCTCTGTCTCTCTTCTCCATAAAATATGTATCTCCAATAAAAACAAATAAATCTTAAAAAAGAAATGAATTCAGTATGTTATAGGAAATGGAATTAACATATAAATTCACTAATGTTTAATACTGTAATAATGTAATCACTAAGAAATCAAGAAAGCAAATACATCCAAATAGCTACAAAACATTAAAATACATATGAATAATTTTAACCAATTAAATAAGTAATCTGTGCAATTAAAGTTACAAAAAAGTGATGACTGAAATTGAAGAGGACACCAAAGTTAGAAAGACATTTACTGTTTATGGAGTAGAATTAATATTTTTTAAAACCCATAGTACCCCAAGCAATCTATTGACTCAATGCAATTTATATATCAAACTACTGATGACTTTCTTTGTACAAATATAAAACTGCTCTTAAATCTGAAGTGAATCATGTAGTACCTCAAACTACCAAAAGAATCCCGGGATATGAGTGACAGTTGTAGGCATGACAATACACAACTTCAAAATACACAAAGTGTTTTTAAACATGGTATCACCTATAGGCACCAACTTAAGTCCAAGTCGGTTCACTTCTCAAGGAGGATCCCTGCTTGTGGCATTGGATAACGGTGGTGGATGTCTCAGGTTCTTGGACCACTGTACCCATGAAAGAGATCCAGAAGCTTCTAGCTCCTAGCTTCAAATCAGCTGTGGCAATCACAGCCATTTGGAGATTCAACGAGAGGACAGAAGATCTCTCTTCTCTGTTCCTCTTTCTCTGCAACTCTGACTTTAAGTTAAATAAATAAATCTTTTTAAAAAAAAAAAAAGAACAAAATTATTTTCTGACTAGTCAGTTATTGAAAGTGATAAAACTGAAAGCTGTCCATTCTTCAAGAAGTGACGTAAGCCCCACCATCTACAAGAGGTCATTTCAATGAATTCACTTCATCTTCTGTAACGGATAGATTGTTACTTAATTACTTTTTTTACATATATTAATAGAAGCTTTTTCAACTTTAAAATAAGCAGAACCACCAGGTCTTCAAAAATTGATAGAGAAAGAGAAACAGATAATGAGTAAACATGACAGCAAGCTCTCATCTTGTTGGATCACCTTCCAAATTCCCATAACAGCGGGTGCTAGCCAGAAGCTGGGAACTCTGTGTCTCTCATGTGAATGACCGATATCCAATCACTTGAGCCAACCCTGCCACCTCCTAGGGTACCCATCATCAGAAAGATAAAATTGGGAAAAGAGCTAGAACTCCTGGCACTCAAACCCTTGATCCTCTCCTAATTCTAGTTTTCTGATGATTTAGGTATCTTGACTGGTGTGCCCATGCCCATTCCCAAAATTACACCCTATATAATTTAGACTTTGTTTTTTAATATATTTTCAGCTGCCCATGTAATAGATGATTCGTAATTTCTTTAAATTAATGACTTTAAAGGATACAGAAAAGGCCATCTTGTTCTAAAATCCTATTCAAAAAAAATCACTTTATACAGATACAGAAAACCCAAGAAAGATTATCTAGCCTACACTGTAAATGCCTCCATGAAAAGGACAGCAGTTTTCTAAGGCAGCTTATCTCACTGTTTGATGATTTTTTTTAAGTTCATGTTTTATAATATATTGAGATGAAGTCTCCAATTGATAATTCTAGAATAAAATGTCTAAAAGAGTATGAATCTGATAGTACAGAAATCACAGTTGTTACAAATGTCTTAGATCAATAAAAATAAGTATATACACAAACATGGACAAAAGTGTAATATTTCAATACATTTATTAAATGAACTGAGGAAATCAGGGTAGCTCTCATTTCCCTTCTTGACACTATTTTATGTTATGACTAGAGCTTCCCTCTTCGATTTGCTCATAACAATTCCTAAGAGATGACCATAAACTCTAGTCATGCACTACACCATTAACAACTTAGGTCCTTAGCTATAACTCAGATTTGGTAACTGTTTTCAAAATACCCTCCATATCCCATTCCCTAACTTCTATCTCTCCCAGCCTTTATAAACCACTGTCTATATTCAGGTGTAATTTATTTTTTTTATTTTTTTTTTTCCTTTTTAAACTTCACAAATGAGACCATCATGTGGTATTTGTTTTTCTATATCTGGGCTATTCATTTAACACAATGTATTCCAATTCCATTCACTTCACTGCAAGTGACATAATATCATTCTTGTAATGGCTGAATCTTATTTGGTTGTATCTTTCTAATATATTAAATTTACCCATATGTGTGATACTACACACCTTTGTTGATTCCATACCTTGACTACTGTGAATGCCTCTGAAATAATACAGAGATGCTGTAAGAACTAGAAGTAAATCTGTTACGTGACACAGCAATTCCACTACTGCGTACATCCATAATAAAGACTGTGTGCAAAAGATAAGACATTGTTATATTAAAGATACACTTGTGCCACCATTTATTCCTTCAGTTCTCACATATTACTTAAACACTAGCAATAGCTACTATAAGAAAGAATTTGTTATTATCATTGAGTTTTTTAATTTCTCCTTATTGGATATGGATCTCAGATGATCTAATAAGATCATGGTTATTTTCTCTCATGTAAATACTCTGTTGTGGGCTAATTAGTATACAGTAAATGAAAACTGCTTAAAAGGATGCATTTATTTGAAAGTCAAAGCTACAAAGAAACATGGAGAGAGAGGGGAGCAAGAGCTAGAGGGAAAGGGGAAATAGAGAAGAGAAGGGGGAGAGAGAGAGAGAGAACCTTCCTCCTACTGGTTTACTCCGAATGGGCACACTGCCAGAGCTGAGCTGATTCGCAGCCAGGAGCTTCTTTCATATTTCCTACTTTGGTGGCAGAGGCAGAGACAGTCTGGCCATCCTCCACTCCTTTCTAGGTACATTATCAGGGAACTGGACCAAAAGTGGAGCTGCTAGAACACGATCTGATCACCCTTAGAGGACGTTGGCATCACACATGGCTCCTTACCAACTTCACAGTAAAGCGAGCTCCCAAAACTTATTTACACGATCAGGTTAATTTATTTCTAATAATGTCTTAAGTGGTGCTGCATTTTACATTAATTAGCAAATTCTGAAATTACTTTTTTTATCTTTCACATTTTTTTCCACTATTCTGGATAAGCATTTATGAAATTAATTTTTTGATCAAGTACTGGACTAGATGTTGATTTGGGCCTATTGTCATTGCTTATGAAGATTGAATCATGAATATGACATTCATGTTCATGGCTAGTATCCTATCCTTGAAACACCTGAAATAATTATTGAATTGGCATTTTGTTTCTCTTAAGTCTTACTGAACACGTTGAATCTGCATAACCAGTTATTACCAGCAAATATAAGAGTTCTACATTGCAATGTTTGTAGGTAGCTTTTGTAACCATCTTTTTTTTCACAATATGGTTTTTAAAGTATAGGGAGTCTCCCCTTTCCCGCCTTTTTTCCCTCACCCTTTTCACCTCTCCCCATCATTCTCCTCAATATCATTACTATAATATAGTGTTTCAACTGCAGGCACAACTCCAACATTCTGCTATTTAAGTGTATCACAACATTGTATGTATATACAATAGAAGAAAATCTAGTATCAAAGTTTCAAAGTGTACTCAACAGTTTTATTAGAACTCTTTATTTTATTGAGGAGTAGCAATGCTTAGTGCAACACTTCATTTCCTAATACTCTAGTCTCCATTATACAGTTTATTTATGGGATTATACGTATGCAAACTAAATTTACCTATATATCTATTTATTTTGTATTTTTGCATGAAGGTTACCTTATATCAAAGAGAACATATGATATTTGCCCTGGGATTGGTTGATTTCACTGAACAAAATGGTCTTAATTTGGGACCACTTTATTGCAAATGATAGAATTTCATTGTTTTTAATGGCTATATAGAGAGCAGATGTACCATGGCTTTCTTTATCCCTTCCTCTTTCTATTAGCTTCTGGCTTATTTCCATGTCTGTGATATTTGCATTGTGCTGATATAAATATAGGATGCAGGTGGTTTTCCTAGGGATATTTCACTTCATTTGAATATATTCCCAGGAATGGGATCACTGGTCATAGAGCAGATCAATATTCAGTTGTCTGAGCACTCTCCATACTGATTCCCATAGTGGCTGCAGAGTCATCAACACTGAAGTGGGGTACCTTTTTTTCCAATAAAAATGCTTTCATTTATTTATTGCACTTTTTCACCTCCTTCAAACACACAGCTTCTAACAGATACAGACTGAGGATTAGGGACCAGAAGCTACTGTTTTGTTCTATACACAACTTACTTATCTGTCTGTACCTGAAATCTGTACCTGAAATACACTACAGGCAACTCTGAGAGGCCTGTAGTTGAGGTCTTCACACTGATGGGAATGACTGGTTGTTTTCAGTGTTTAAGCCAAATACATGGGTATGTCTTTGGCCAGCTTACTGGTACATAGGAAGTATTTAAAGCCCACATCTCACTGCATAGTGGGTCTTTAACCTTATTATCACCACAAGTTCATATGGAAGTGATCATCTGGGAAACATGAGAACAACATGACCAGAATACAAGTCCACTGATATACTTTGTAAAACCAACCTGCAAGTTCTCGGTCTCTCTCTTGCCAGGACCAAAATCATGTGAAAGGAAACTACGAATATGTTGAGAAGCAGTCTCAGAAGATTTGAGGACTTTCATTCCTGAATTTCAGGTAATAGGGCTCATCCCCATGATCACTTGAGGTAACAAACACCCAGGGAAAGTCACCAGCAGGGAAAGTCCCCAACTCCTCTTCACCAGCAGTTGCTGATAGAAGATTTCTGACCAATCAAAGATTTAACTCCAATTTCACAGGCATTAAGTGGAACTACAAAGAGATTGTTACTTGTATTTCCCTAATAGCTAGGGAGCTTGAACATTTTTTCGTAAATCTATTAGCCATTAGAATGTGGTCTTTTGCACAGTCTCTGCTCACTTCCTTTGTCCATTTCTTTTTCATTTTATTTTTTATTTTTTTTAAAAAAGATTTATTCATTTTATTACAAAGTCAGATATACAGAGAGAACAGACAGAGGGGAAGATCTTCCGTCCATTGATTCACTCCCCGAGTGAGCGCAACTGCCGGTGCTACGCCGATCCGATGCTGGGAACCAGGAACCTCTTCTGGGTCTCCCACATGGGTGCAGGGTCCCAAAGCATTGGGCCATCCTCGACTGCTTTCCCAGGCCACAAGCAGGGAGCTGGATGGAAAGTGGAGCTGCCGGGACTAAAACCAGCGCCCATCTGGGATCCCGGCGCATTCAAGGCGAGGACTTTAGGTGCTAGGCCACACTGCCGGGCCCATGTCTATTTCTTAATAGGGTTGGTTGTAGCTACTGTTGAATTTTTTAAATTCTTTGTAAATCTGGATATTAGCCCCCTGTTTGTTGTAGAGTGTGTGATTTTCTCCCATTCCATCGGTTACATCTTTGTTTTGCTGATCATTTCCTTTGTTTGTTGTAGTTCCATTTATTTCTTTTGGATTTGATTGTCTGTCCTTTTGGTAACTTTTCTAAGAAGCAGAGTGCTTCCTATGTTTTCCTCTAATAGTTTGGTGGTTTCTTGATAAAGATGTAGGTCCCTGATTCACTTAGAGTTCATTTTTTATATAAAGTGAAAAGTGGAAGTATTTTTTCTTACTTTTTCCCTTACTTCCTTGCTTCTTTTTTCTTAATGCATGCCGATATTCAATTGTCCCAACAACGTTTATTGAAGTCACCAACCTTTCTCCCTTATTTTCTATCCACTACTAAAATCTGAAAGATTAGTAGGCTGTACATGAGAGGATTCACCTCTGGGGTTTCTGTTCTGTTCCACTGGTCATCTTTTTGGTTTCTGTACCAGCACCTGGCTGTTTTAATCTCGACTGTCCTCTTTCTTGAAGTCTGCAATTTTGATTCGTCCAGCTTTACATAGCTTTGGATAGCTGTAGTCTCCTGCATTTCCAGATGAACATTATATCATATTTTCTAGCTTGAGAAAAATGTTATGGGGATTTTTCAATTGGTTCCACAATGAATGTGTATTTTACTTTTGGTAATATGGGCACTTTGACGATGCTGATCTACCGACCCAGGAACATCGTAATTTTCTCCATCTTTTCATATCTCCCTCTATTTCTTTTTTTATTGTTTCGTTATTTTCCTCATCAAGGTCTTTTGCCTTCTCCATTATGGTTATTCTCAGGTGTTTGAGACTCTTCTCTGCTATTTAGAATGGGACTGTTGCAAGTTCTTTGACAGCCATAAATTTGTTTGTATATAGTAAGAGTATTGATGTATGTTCATTGATTTTGCACCCTGTTACCTTGCTAAATTCTCTTATGAATTCTAATCATCTCTTTATTGAGTTTTTAATTTTTGCTTTTGATAATATAGTTCTATAAGCTCAGGGATTTCCCCTTTCACCCTTCCCATCTTCTCTTCCCTCCCACTATCTTCCCACATATTCTTAAAATAGTACGACAGTCCTTCAGCAACAGTCACAAGTCATCATTCTGCTATTTAAGTGTATGCTGACAATTTAAGTATATGCTGACATTGTAGATATAGATAATGGTAAAAAGTTCAGCCTCCTATTGTCAAAATATATTTAACAGTCTCATTGGGAATTCCGATAGTCTCTGTTTTGACTCTTTCAGTTCTCCTATCCTTAGAATCATGTCATCTAAAAAAAAAAAAAAAAAAAAAAAAAACCCAAAACGGGATAATTTGACTTTCTCTTTTCCTATTTGAATTCCCTTAATTCATTCCTTCCTTCCTTCCTTCCTTCCTTTCTTTTTCTCTCTCTCTTTCTTGCTTGCCTAATAGCTCTAGCAAGTACCCTGTTGGATAGCAGCGGTGAAAGTGGACATGTTTGTCTACTTGTAGATCTTAGTGGGAAAGTTCCCAGTCTTTCCCCATTCAATATGATGCTGGTATTATTTGCAGTGAGAAAGAGAGAGGAAGAAAATAATAAAAGGAGATGGAAAAATTGGGAGAGTGGTATAAAGAAGACAAAGAGGGGGAAGGCGAGAGAGAGAGAAAGAAAGAGACAGGTCTTTAGAGCTTCACTAGGCTGAAGCCAGGAGCCAGAAGATCCTTCCCAGTCTCTCATGTGGGTGCAGGGACCCATGCACTTGGGCTGTCTTCTGCTGCTTTCCCAGGCACATTAGCAGGGAGCTGGTTCAACAGCGGAGCAACTGAGACCCAAATCAGCACCCATATGGGATGCCAGTGCTGCAGGTGAATGTTGTTCCTGCTATAACACAGTTCTGGGCCACTCATTTTTCTTCTATATCTATTTACCATTAATCAATTTAGAACAGAATGCACACCCAAAAATGAGATATAAGAATTGGGGAAATTACAGCATGTAATTAATCAGGAAGCATAGTGGAAGCTTCTCATTTGTGTCTCTATATTTCTGCTTCTACTGCTTTTTGTTTAGCTATTTCAGACCCTCATCATCTCTCATACAGACAATTGTTTCATCCTTGCAAGTATACTTTCTGTACAATATCACCCCTGCCTCATCCTCATTTTCTTGTACAAAGCAAACACAGTACTTTGCTAATTAAGATCGGCTGATTAATTTGAGTGCTTATGTTTAATGAATATGCTTCTTAAACTACATATAAGGTTCCCCAAAGTCTGAAATGTTCTGACTTTCTAGTATGTTCTCTTGAATCTCTGGCCCAATTAATTCATGGCAATTTATCTTTTCCAGATTCATAACTCTGCACCTTAATGCTTTACTGGCTTCTCAGACTCAACTCACATATTACATGCTACCTTTTCTCTAGAAAAGTCTTCTGGAATATTTTCTACTCTTCCACAAAATAGGGAATTATTCTTTATTTAGGTCACCATTCCACAACATGCATATATGTAATTAGAAATGGTGAAACACTTTACTTCACTTGTTTACCTACCCTATCTACACTGCTTAAAGGCTCTTCTAAATTTTATGCATCTTTAGATCTCCAGGGCTTATCACATGGACAGGTACAGAGCAGGTACAAAGCAAATGTTGAAGGAGTTAAGGACACCTACCAAAAACATTGGATAGGAAACAATTTCGAGAACACTGTGCTAGAACTCTGAATACTAAACCTGGAAGGAATAGATTGGGAGAACTAGCCAGATGTTGTTTTTAAGGGTTCTGTTTTTAGCATGCAAATTAAAATTTCATTTTGAAGTACAAGTCTAATTTGGGAACCAGAATGCAGTTGTAGAGTTTGACAAAATTATATATGTAAATCTCCAAAGGCTTATCTATCATCAAACCTTCTTGAAACAGTACATTTGTGCTTCAATATGAAATCCAAAAGAAAGTTTGAGAGGTAAGTAAAAGCTACCAGCATTGTAGCACAGGACATTAAGCTGTCACCTATAAAACCACCATTTTATGTGAGTACATCAAGTCAGAAATGCTCTACATCCTATCTACCTCCTTCCCTCCTTCACTAACTCTACCTTTCAAATACATAGAATAAATCTTTAAAAATAAACATCAAAAGTTAGTAAACATTATTTTGATAAGTAAAAGAAAGGGATCTAGTATGTTGGACTTGCAACAAAAAAAATCACAAAATAAAGAGGAGCTGATAATGCATACCCTCCTTCAACCAAGATACCCTCTAATCTAATTCTCATGTATTTTCAATTATAAAGGCTCTTCTACCATAGAGTTTAAGTCTGCCCTAAGAGCTACTTAATCTTTTCCAAGTCATGTCCTTTTTAACATTCTGAATAAGGTGGCTTCCCATCTTACACAAATCAACCAGCACATGCCTAAACAATCTCCTTTACTTAAATTCACTCAGAGTACCAACGAATAGTCTCTTCTCTACCCAGCAACATTAAGTACTTACATTTCAGTGTAGAAAAAACAGCCTAAAGCTCTTTTGCTCACATTACCAACTGACAGAATCACTGTCAATTTTCTATATATATCTTCTTAAAAATCCGTCCGGGACCAGCATTTTAGCCTCACTTGTGATCTCAGCACCCCATATAGGAATGCCAGTTTGAGTCCTTGCTGCTCCACTTTAATCCACTTCCTACTAAGTCCCTGAGCAAGTACCAGAGAATAGTTCAAGAACTTGAGCCCCTGCCATCCAGATGGAGTTCCTGGCTTCTAGCTTGAGTCTGCCCCAGGCCATAGCAACTGCTTAATATGCCATTCTCTGGCGCATTAAAGCAAAAGAAAGAAAGAAAGAAAGAAAGGAAGGAAGGAAGGAAGGAAGGAAGGAAGAAAGAAAGAAAGAAAGAAAGAAAGAAAGAAAGAAAGAAAGAAAGAAAGGAAGGATGGAAGGAAGGAAGGAAGGAAGGAAGAAAGGATGGAAGGAAGGAAGGAAGGAAGGAAGAAAGGAAGAAAGGATGGAAGGAAGGAAGGAAGGAAGAAAGAAAGAAAGAAAGAAAGCAAGAAAGCAAGCAAGAAAGCAAGCAAGAAAGCAAGAAAGAAAGGAAGGAAGGAAGGAAGGAAGGAAGGAAGGAAGAAAGAAAGAAAGAAAGAAAGCAAGCAAGCAAGAAAGCAAGAAAGAAAGGAAGGGAGGGAGGAAGGAAGGAAGGAAGAAAGAAAGATAATGACAAACAGGCTCTCAAAGGGCTAATCTGCACAAACTAACTTCTTAATTCCAATCATTCCCACTACGAACAGAAATTTCACAGTTTATTCTTGGAGTATTACAATATTTAAAGAGCAAGAAGATGAGAAAGATCCAAGTAAAAACAAATAAAAATAAATAACTAGTGAGTTAGAAAAAGAGCCAAGAGAAGGTGAAATCCCAGAAGGCAAGTCATATAATGGACATAATCAACTAAGTCCAATATTGACGAGGTCAAATAATACCAAGAGTTAGGAAAAAAACTAGTAGCTTAATTGGGTAATCCTCTGCCTTGCATAGTCGGCAACCCATATGGCCACCAGTCCATGTCCCAGATGTTCCACTTCCCATGCAGCTTCCTGGCTATGCCCCCAAAAAGCAGTGGAGTTAGGCCCAAAGTCTTGGGATCCTGTACCTGTGCGCATGACCCAGAGAGACTCCTGGCTCTTGACTTCCACCGGCTCGGGTCTGGCCATTGCAGCCATTTTGAGAGTGAACCAGTGGATGATCTTTCTCCCTGTCTCTATGTAAATCTGCCTTTGCAATAAAAATAAATAAGTATTTTTTTAAAAAGTAACAATGACTATTGTAGTGGGTGACCAGGGTATCAATGATGATCTTGAGACTACAGGAGAGGTGGAGTGAAAGCTGACCAAGGGCTTAAGAGAAAGTAAGAAGGCAATTAGGAATACTTGAAAAAAGATAATGCCTTTTGAGGCACTTTTGCATGAAGCAGAACAAACAAATGGAACAAAAGTTAAATAACACATAGGCCTTATAGATCATATAATACAATATCATAAGGTAAGCACTTACAGAGAATTTAGCATAATATTCAGTACGTGATAGTGAAATAGATCAAAGATGAAGAAAACATCAACTTTTTCAATATAAAGGTAATCTAAGTTTGTTATAAAAAAGTGATGGAAGAGAAGTTCAGAAATGAAATAGAGATCACAAATTTTATTAATGATGAATCATGAGTTGCAATGAGTGACACAATGGAAAAGTCTGGAGAAATTATCATCAAATGTCTCAGTGAAAATTATTCTGGATTTATATTTAACAAACCTGAATTGGAGTTCTGGTGTGGCCTTTTGATATTATATGACCTTGTACAGATACCATAATTTATACATAATGTTTTAATTTTGTAAAGAGAGAATAGTAATCTTTAACCTCCAAGTAATCCTATTGAAATGAATTAATGAGGTAAGTACATAATGAAGTGTTGAAAACTACAATGTGTAAGGTTTGGGGTACAAGATAAAAATATTTAACTAGAACTTAAAAGAGCAACATGGTGATAAAAAGTGGGAGTCGGGACACAGTCCTTCTTCAACAGATTCACAATAAAATGTTTAAAGCAAATAAGAAATTCTTGACGTTTTCAACTGTAATATATATCTTCTATTAAAACTTAATTACACAACTCTCTGAAAACAAATATTAATAACTAGGCTAACTGGATGGAGTCATATTTTAGCTCTTTTGGAAAGATATTATAGTGACAGAATAAAAATGGTCAGTGTCCACTAGGAGAAGAGTCCTTCTCCTAGAAACCAAAAATTTTTTTGCTCATACATTTCAACATGCAAATCCTACCCATTTAACTTAATGGCAGCAATTTGGTAACTTACTTTTTTTTTAAAGATTTATTCATTTTATTACAGCCAGATATACACAGAGAGGAGAGACAGAGGAAGATCCTCCGTCCGATGATTCACTCCCCAAGTGACTGCAACGGCCGGTGCACGCTGATCCAAACCCAAGAGCCTGGAACCTCCTCCGGGTCTCCCACGTGGGTGCAGTGTCCCAATGCATTGGGCCGTCCTCGACTGCTTTCCCAGGCCACAAGCAGAGAGCTGGATGGGAAGTGGAGCTGCCTGGACCAGAACCGGCGCCATATGGGATTCCGGGGCTTTCAAGGCAAGGACTTTAGCTGCTAGGCCACGCTGCCGGGCCCGGTAACTTACTTTTAATTCTAGCTCTCTGGCTAATTCCACCATATCTGCATTCAATTCACAAAGAATTGAATGACTCAAATGTATCCTTGAGAAGTGGGATCAACATCTTTCCACACTCTCCATGAGCACTCCTCTGTAACTAGATGTTTAGTCAATGAGCAATGATATTTTGAAAGGAAGGATTTTTTTTTCTTAACAGTCAGTCTCAACAGTGAGTTTGAAATATTCAGTAAACCAGACTATAAAACACCCTGTTGTTCCATTTATACAGCACAGGCAAGAGCAGATTTAGTATAATATTTAGGAATCTCAGGATCAGGGTCTGGTGCGATGGCCTAGCAGCTAAAGTCCACGCCTTGAACACACCAGGATCCCATATGGTCACCAGCTCTAATCCCGGCACTCCACTTCCCATCCAGCTCCCTGCTAGTGGCCTGGGAAAGCAGTTGAGGACGACCCAAAGCCTTGGGACCCTGCACCCATGTGGGAGACCTGGAGGAGGTTCCTTGCTCCTGGCTTTGGATTGGTACAGTACCGGCCGTTGCAGTCACTTGTGGAGTGAATCATCGGATGAAAGATCTTCCTTTCTGTCTCTCCTCATCTCTGTATATCTGTCTAATAAACATAAATAAATCTTTTTAAAAAACGTCTCAGGATTTTCAGAATGATAAATGACCATAGGCCTCAATTGAAAGTCATGTGCTGCATTAATCCCTTAAGAAGAGAACCAGCCTTTCCTTGAAATCTTTTAAGTCAGCTGTTGACTTTTCCTCTGTATCTACTGAAATCCTACATAGCAACTTCTCCCAGGATAAAGCTGTTTCAGCTACAATGAGAAACTCCTGTTCAGCGCAGCCAACTTCATCAACTTAGCTGTTGAGAGCGCCTAACGATCTATGGGGCTGTCTAGGACAGCACCGCAGACCAACGCCCTGACAAGGGCAGCGGTAAACAAGCACAGGAAGTGTCTTCCCCTTGGGGTGCGGCTGTGTGTCCTGCCTGCGGGAGTGACCCTTTAGCTGATTGGTCGCTTCCCACATGCAGGGGTGAACTGATTGGTCCCATGTGCAGCAGTGACCTTTTAGCTGATTGGTCGCTTCCCACGTGCAGGGGTGAACTTTTAGCTGATTGGCTAGGTGTTATATATAAGCAGGTTGGGTCCTGAAGAGGGAGGAGAAAGAGGGGAGAGAAAGAAGGAGCAGACGGCTTTCCTGTTTGCATGCTGCCTGGTGGAATAAAGAGTTCCTACGCATTCACTCAGCTTCGGGTTTTCTTCAGTGGGTTTGGAGATTCCCCGACATCTGGTGCCGTGACTTCAGCCGGTAAGCCGCAAAACACAGGACAAGGTAAGCATCTGAGCGCACAGCTCAGGAAGCCGCACACGTGGGGAAAAGGTAAGTAGCTGAGCATAGGCTCAGGAAGCTGCTTTTACAGGGACACGCACATCAGGATTGCAGGGCAGCAACGAGAGGTTCACAGGGTAGTGACGGGAGAGGTTCACGGGTTAGTGACGAGAGAGGTTCGCAAGTTAGCGACAAGAAAGGATCGTGGGTTAGCGACAAGACAGCCTTCGGTTAGGGAATAATACCGTTCAACACTATGGGGAATCTGTCTTCTAGTATGCGTATGCAGGAGCTGTTATGGAAACTGTTGAAAAAACATGGTACTCCCGTGAAGGCGAAGACGGTGCTTGCATTTTTGCAGACAGCGGTTAGGGTTTCCTCTTGGTTCTTAGATACAGGTCTTCTGACTTTGCCCCAATGGGAGCACCTCGGGAGAGACCTTCTGCGGGCGGAGTGGAAGAGTCCGTTACCGCCAGGAACCGTTGGTTTCTGGACCTTGGCTAAGTCATGTCTTACTGAACGGTCAGACAAGTTTAAGGAAATCTTGCAGGAAGGGGAAGAGCTGTTGTGAGAAATGCAAGAGGAAGCTTTTTCAAAAGGAGCAACTAGTGAGTCAGGAGGATCAGATTCAGAGGAGAAAGAGGAAGTCTCAGGGAGCGAATTGGATGAGCTCATGGAAAGACTAGAAACTGCATCTGTGAGTCATTCAAAGAAATCCTGGGTACCTAGACCTCCACCAGGAGACCCGACCTTGGCACCTATGGCTCATCCCTGGACTGGTGATTGGGATGCATTAGGGGTCCGGCCACACGACCTCAATGTGGAGGAGAGGCAAGGTTGGCGAGAATTGCGTGGCCCTGGGCAGGTCTTTCCCATACAGGAGGACTGAACCCCAAATCCCCGGTACGCTCCTGGGTCCTACTAGATTTCAAGCTAGTGTATGAGTTGAATTATATGCTTTCATTTACCATTTTGCTTACTAGGTTCCACAATGATTTAAATCATCACAACCCAATATACAGAAATCAAATATCTTTCTTTAAATTGACGAATGATTCATCCTTTTATAGAAAATGTCATTGACACTTAAAGTCATTTGATAAAAGCTAATGAATTCGGTTTTCGGGAAGATGACCAACCTGGGAGGACGGGCATAGAAAGGGAAGCGCTGAAGGAGAGACAGGGCACGGCTGGAGAGAGATCTGCGGACTAAAGAACCACAGGAAGGAGTGCCAGAAGCTCCCTGGACATCGAGCATCCAAGAAGAAACACATAATTCGGAAGAAATCCAGAGAAGGAAAGCAGGAAACACAAAGACCCGGTTAAAACGTGGTGAGTCAGCCCGGGAAGGGGGCGCATCAGCGGGAAGCCCAGAGGACCCAGGGCAGCTGGAGACAGCAGGACGGGCTGCCTTTTGTGAAGGCCCCCACCAGTAGCAGCGACCCCTCCCCTCCTGGCAGAACTTCCAGCAACCAAAGCTGTGAGACTGCTTGGCGCTCTGAGCAACACGGGCCCCTGGAGGCACCTAGCTTGGCGGCTTTGTGGCGCCGGGACGCACAGGAACCCAGAGAGGTGGAGTGCACCAGAGGTGAAAAAACCCCCGATTTTCGGGCTTTTCGCTCCCTGAGAGAACTATACTGAGACTGTCCCTGCTCAGTGCCATCGGTCCCCCAGAATTCTCCCAGTCTGAGGCTGTGCGAGAACTGAACGCTCCAACTTGTGTGGGAGCCAGGGCGGAGAGCTCCTACAGGTCCCCCAGTAGTAAGGTGCAGGAGACTTGCGCAGCTTAACTTTCTCTACTGGACATCGCTGGGCAGACCACATAGCACAACAACTTCTGGGGTGCCCCAGCACAGCATCTCACTGCTGAAAGCCCGAGGCCCCACATAGGCGGGCGCCAGCGGCGGGAGCCAGCGGCGAGCGCCTGTGGCGGGGAGTGCTGCTTCAGTTCCTCTGAGGGATCTGCCTCCGTAAAACCCCTCAGTGCAGCAACAACTTCTGGGGTGTGCGCCAGCTCAGCTTCTCACTGCTGAATGCCTGAGGCCCCACAGAGGTGGCCACCAGCAGTGCGCGCCTGCAGTGGGGAGTGCTGCTTCAGTTCCTCTGAGGGATCCCCCTAGGAAAACTACCCCAGCACAACAACAGCATCTGGGGTGCAAGCCAGCACAGCTTCTCACTGCTGAATGCCTGTGGCCCCACAGAGGCGGGCAACGGAGGCAGGAAGTGCAGCTTCATTTCCTCTGAGGAATCCCTCTGGGCAAACTCCTCAGCACACCAGCCTCTGAGTTTCACATCAGGCCAGGGTTGGACAGCTCCACAACTGCAGGCCCTGAAACAGTGGCTCAGATACACATAGCTAGAGCTCCCGACGGCCTGACACATACTCCCCCACAGGCCTGAGGGGCGCTAGGGGTCTTCGAAATCCACCCCAAAACTACAGACAAGGAGCCCTGAAGCTACAAAGTGCTGCTACTAAGCCCTACCCCTGAAGACGCACACAGGACGAAAGGTCTAACCAACAGACCTTAGAGAAACCAAGCTACAGAGGGTTATAGACATTCAGGGGCTGATATAGCTATCCCCCCCTCACCAAACATCTCCAATAGAACTCAAAGAAATTCTCCTTCAAAAGTAAACCTAAAGGAAGCAGCGAACTCACACCTACTCCAAACTACTGCACAAAGACCAGAAACTGTAGATAAACAAATCTGAGAATACATCCCTGAAATCAACAAGAAACAATAACGCAATGAGAAGAAACTTCAGAAAAGGCAATGATCCGGATGAGAGAGCCAGTACCCCACCAAAAAAAGACCAAAAGCCAATATTTATTTCGGAGATACAAGATGAAGACATGGAAGCTCTACCAGACAAGGAATTTAAAAAAATAATGTTAAAAGCTGCCAGAGACAATGAGAAGAACTGGGAAGACTTCAAGGAATTCAAGAACCACATAGTCACAGAAATACAGCAAGTCAAGAACAAAATCCTTGATTTAGAGCACAAAATTGAGAGCCTAACTAACAGAATAAATACAGCAGAAGAGAGGATCTCTGAAACCGAAGACACACAAAATGAACACACCCAGCTCATTAAACAGCTAGAAACAAACCTGAACAAAGCCAATAAGACCATACAGGAGATGAAAGACAACCTAAGAAAATCTAATATCAGAATTATGGGACTTGACGAAGGAGCAGAAAGAGAATCAGGAATGCAAACGGTGCTCAACGAAATTATACAGGAAAACTTCCAAAACACTTGGAACATGAATCCAGCCCAAATCCAGGATGGACAGAGAACTCCCAATAGATATGATCCAAAGAGATCCTCACCCAGACACATGGTGCTCAAGTTCCACTCCAATGAGGAAAAGGAAAGAGTCCTGAGACAAGTACAAAGCAGAGACAACATCACATATAGGGGAAAACCAATCAGAATCACTGCTGACTTCTCTGAAGAGACTCTACAAGCAAGGAGAGAATGGACAAAGATCTTCCAAATCCTGAAACAGAACAACTGTCAACCAAGATTAATGTACCCAGCAAAGATCTCATTTATATTCGAGAACGAAATCAGATACTTCCATAGCAAAGAGAAACTTGAAGAATATGCCAGCACAAAACCAACAGTTCAAAATCTCCTTAGAAACGTGCTAAATCCAGAAAAAACAGGGGCAAACCACAAGCAAAGATGGCAAACAGGAAGGTCTCCCCACTAAAGTCCACACAAGGAGGGGCAATTACACAGTTACCAACACCCACAAAGACACATATGTATGGCAGGGCAAAATCGGAGCATCTCAATATTGACTCTTGACACAAATGGTCTAAACTCACCAATCAAACGGCACAGATTAACGGAATGGATCATCAAACAAGATCCAACTATCTGTTGCCTACAAGAGACACATCTAACCAGAAAAGCCTCTAAGAAATTTAAAGTGAAGGGATGGAAACAGATATTTCATGCCAATGGACAAGAAAAAAGGCTGGGGTAGCTGTCCTAATTTCAGATGATATAGACTTCAAACTTACAGACATCAAAAAGGACAGAGAAGGACATTATATATTGGTGAAAGGATTGATCCATCAGGAAGCAATTACCATCGTGAACATATATGCACCAAATCAAAATGCGCCTAGCTACGTGAAGCAATTACTTACAGACTTAAGGGGAGCCATAATATATGCACACAATAGTAGTGGGTGATCTTAACACCCCACTAACAACAATAGACAGATCAACAAAACAAAAACTCAACAAAGAAACAACAGAGCTCATACAAACAATAGAACAACTGGACTTGGTTGACATTTATAGAATTTTTTACCCTAAGGCCACAGATTATACATTTTTTTCAGCAGTGCATGGCACCTTCTCCAGGATCGACCACATGATAGGACACAAAGCAAACCTAAATAACTTCAAAAAGATAGGAATCATACCATGTACCCTCTCAGACCACCACGGAATGAAACTGGAAATCAGCAATTCAAAATGCCCAAGGAAATACAGAAAATCTTGGCGGTTGAACAATATGCTATTGAACGAACAATGGGTCAGAGAAGAAATTAAAGATGAGATCAAAAAATTTATGGAAACCAATGAAAACTCTGACACAACATTCCAAAACTTATGGGACACAGCCAAAGCAGTGCTACGGGGTAAATTCATCGCAATTGGAGCTCATGTCAAGGCCCAGGCGAGGCGCCAAATACAGGAACTAAACACATACATCCAGGAATTGGAGAAGCAACAGCAGATGAGCCCCACACACAACAAGAAACAAGAAATCATCAAAACAAGGGAGGTAATCAACCATATAGAAATTAAAAAAACCATACACAAAATCAATGAATCAAAAAGCTGGTTTTTTGAGAAGATAAACAAAATAGACACCCCGCTGGCCCAACTGACAAAGAAAAAACAAGAGAAAGCAAGAATTAACAGCATCAAAGATGAAAAAGGCAACATAACAACAGACATTGCAACCATTAAGAACATAATTAGAAATTACTACAAAGCACTGTACTCCAACAAATCAGAAGACCACCAAGAAATGGAAAAGTTCTTAGATTTATACCACCTGCCAAAACTTAGCCCAGAGGCAACAAACGACCTTAACAAGCCCATAATTGAGCAGAGATTGAATCAGTGATTAAAGAACTCCCAACAAAGAAAAGCCCAGGTCCAGACGGCTTCACTACAGAATTCTACAAAACATTCCGAACAGAACTAAGCCCAATCCTCTACAAACTCTTCAATACAATAGAAAAGGAAGCAACTCTTCCAAACTCATTCTATGAAGCCAACATTACCCTAATCCCAAAACCAGACAGAGATCCAACAGAGAAAGAAAACTACAGACCTCTCTCTGATGAACATTGATGCTAAGATTCTCAACAAAATCCTAGCCAATAGAATTCAAAAAATCATCTGACAGATCATTCATCCGGATCAAGTAGGATTCATCCCTGGAATGCAGGGATGGTTCAACATAAGGAAATCCATAAATGTGATATACCACATCCAAAAACTGAAACACAAAAATCACATGATAGTATCAATAGATGCAGAAAAAGCTTTCGACAAAATCCAACACAACTTCCTGCTAAAAACCCTAACCAAAGTAGGCATAGATGGAAAAATCCACAACATAATCAAAACAACATATGAAAAACCCAACGCCAGCATCATACTGAATGGAGAAAAACTGGAAGCCGTCCCACTAAGATCTGGAACAAGACAGGGATGTCCACTTTCTCCACTGCTATTCAACATAGTCCTAGAGGTACTTGCTGAGGCCATAAGACAAGAAAAAGAAATCAAAGGAATCCAAATTGGAAATGAAGAAGCCAAGCTTTCACTATACGCAGATGACATGATTCTTTATATAGAAGAGCCAAGAGGCTCAACACAGAGACTCCTAGAACTTATACGAGAGTTCGGTAGTGTGGCAGGGTACAAAATTAATGAACAAAAATCAACAGCCATAGTGTATGCAAACAGCCCCAAGATGGAAAAAGATCTAACCAGCAAGATACGATTCAAAATAACAGAGAAAAGTATGAAGTATCTGGGAATTAACCTAACCAAAAATGTAGGAGACCTATTTGAGGAAAACTACAAACCACTTAAAAAAGAAATTGAACAAGACCTCAAAAGACGGAGTAACATCCCATGCTCCTGGATAGGTAAAATCAATATCATTAAAATGTCTATATTGCCAAAGGCGATATATACATTCAACGCAATTCCAAGCAAATTGCCCAAAACATTCTTCATGGAACTGGAAACAATGATCCAAAAGTTCATATGGAAGCACAAAAAACCACGAATAGCCAGAACCATCCTGAAGAACAGGAACTTAACAGGGGGAATCACAGTTCCAGACCTCTGGACATACTATAGGGCAGTGGTTATCAAAACAGCGTGGTACTGGCACAAAGATAGAGAGGAAGATCAATGGAGCAGAATAGAAACACCAGACAGGAATCCACACAGATACAGCCAATTAATCTTTGACAAAAAGACAGACAACAATCCAAGCAAATGGGAAGGTCTGTTCAATAAATGCTGTTGGGACAACTGGTTGATAGCCTGTAGAAACAAAAAGATAAACCCACATCTCTCACCATACACTAAGATCAAATCTAAATGGATAAAAGACCTAAACCTACATCCAGAAACCTTCAAACTTTTGGAAGAAAATGTTGGAAACACACTGCAACACTTAGGAGTAGGCCCTGACTTCCCAAAAAAGACTCCAAAAGCAGTAGAAATCGAGACCAAAATAAACAATTGGGACCTCATCAAACTAAGAAGCTTCTGTACAGCTAGAGAAACAATCAACAAAGTAAAAAAGCAACCCACAGAATGGGAGAAGATCTTTGCGCACGACTTAGGTGACAGAGGGCTAATTTCCAGAATATACAAAGAACTACAAAACAGCCAAAATGTCAAAACAAATAAGCCACTCAAGAAATGGGCACGGGAAATGAGCAGACATTTAACAAAAGAACAAACCCAAATGGCAAATAAACATATGAAAAAATGCTCAAGTTCCCTGGCAATGAGGGAAATCCAAATGAAGACAACCTTGAGGTACCACCTAACGCCAGTAAGGATGGCACACATACGTAAAACCACCAACACTTGTTGGCGAGGATGTGGGGAAAAGGGAACCCTTCTCCACTGCTGGTGGGACTGCAGACTGGTACAGCCCCTATGGGAATCCGTTTCGCGAATACTCAAACAACTGAAAATCAACATACCATATGATCCAGCAATAGCACTCCTAGGAATATATCCGTAACACCTGTTTCATGAGAAACCAACATGCACCCCTATGTTCATAGCAGCACAATCAGTAATTGCAAAAACATAGAAGCAGCCTAAATGCCCATCAATAGAAGACTGGATAAGAAAGCCATGGTTCATCTACTCCATGGAATACTACTCAGCTATTAAAAAAAATGAAATGCAGTTCTTTGTGGACAAATGGACCCGACTGGAATCCATCATGCTAAGAGAAATGAACCAATCCCAAAAGGTTAGATACCACATGTTTGCCTTAATTTGAGATGAAAAGATGACAACCTGAAAGATAGTACCTGTATATTGTAATATTATTGCAATCTCTAACAACCTGTATCCAATACAATAAGATAATGCGATATAATGTATAAACCAACAATTAATGTCAGAATACTCAAGATCTGCATCGAAAAACTGTAAAACATACTATACCCTCAATACGCTATGTTAATCCGCAATGGGTGGGGGAGTGCACGGAAGTCTTTCAGGACCATAAAAAGAGTGAGGAAAAAGTACAATATAGCCTATCAAGATCAAATCTGGTAATTCATAGACAACAGACTCAAAGCGGCAGTAAACAATAGTAAAACTACTATACCAGTGCATGTGGGGGGAATCGGGTGTGATCCTGACAACCTCTTAACAGGAGGTCATGTGCGTGGAGCAGGGGGGCACTCCAGGGTGGAGCAGGTGGCAAGGAGAAAGCCTGGATTCCAACCATGAAGACTCCCAGATCTTCACCACAAACTATTAATACAAGCAACAAGGACTATATCCCAACTGCCAAGGAGGCCACAGGGAATTGGATGCCCTCAGAGGCCGAGTACTCTGAGGTCACCCATCCCCAACCGGAGCTCCCGCTAGGGATGGAAGAAGTCTAAACACTACCGTGCAGAAACCAACGTCATCAGAAAGACAACCAGAAGCCCTGAGCGGTCCGCAGAAACAGAAGAACAATAAACGTCCTTCGGGACCAGGGAGGAGAGCTTTCTCTGGTCCAAGCCTGGCTCCACCTCTGGACCCCCACCCTCCCTTGCAATGACCATCAGGATCGCTCCAAAAACCCCTCATAGCAAACAAACAATCATACAAACTAAAAAAACCTAAAATAAATAGACAAACAACAAAAAGTAGAGCTTGGAATCTGACAGGAAAGAGCTGGCGTGGATTGGCTCATGCCTCGCTGGGTAGGACATGCAGATTAGTCACTCTTCACCGTGGTGTTGGGGACTTTCCTGCACATCTCCCCCCCCCCCAAAAAATGTTCTGCACCTTAATTGTCGACAAATGTCTTGTTAGAGTTACAAGCCAGTCTAGATTATCCTAAAATCTGCCAAGATCAGCAAAATTATACTTCAACACAACAAATGGCTAAATACTAAAATGAAATAGACACGAGACAGCTGAATGGTACCTTATAGCCATTTTAAGGTATATAGCAGCCGGTCCTGTGTACAAACTAAAATTGAAATGTCAATGAGCTAATCAGAGGTTGTGGTTAAGAACTTGCTTTTTTTTTTTTTTTAACATACTGGTTACGCAAAACCATGTCAATTCCATAATGTTACAAATTGCTGTTGATGTTATATTGGGACTCTTAATTGACTGGGATGATATTCTACCAGCTCTAACTTTGGACTAGAAATGGTCTCCCCAAGAAGCTGTTCAACCCATCTGGACAATAAGTAGCTGGACTCTATGCTTGGTATATGTTTGCAAGGAAAGAATCTTGATGGAATTTGAACTGTAATACTGCATCAAGGTGGAGGAATCCACCAGGGGGGAGGGGTGGGGGGATTCCCAGAGCCTATGAAACTGTCACATAATGCATAATAATTAATAAAAAAATGTAAAAAAAAAAAGCTAATGAATTCTTCAGCATTCCTTCAGAAAAGTAAAAAAAGAATTTGAATAGTATATTGGTAAATCTTGTAACATACAAACTTGAACAATGAGAAGAACTATTTGGGTCTAAGTTCATGTTTATAAGCAGAAAACAGATAAATTACTAGAAAAAATATTGACAACATGAGATCATAACACTTTGGAATAGATTTTAGTGACTTTTCTTTGCATGTGAACATGTGCTTGTCTTTCAGTTCTTGTTTACTCTTACAGTGGTATTTATTCATCTATACTTGAACCTCATGAGATAGTTCTTTTATTGTTCACATAATAACTGAACACGTAAGAGTTGTATAGACAAATGGGATGCAAAATTTACTGTAGTTTTTATATCTACCCATGTGTCTATATATGTATATATCTAGGAAGGCAAAGGGAAAACCTGAAGACGGTGAATAGAGTGTAACCTGAAGATAATTATAAAGGCCTTTTAAACCAGTTTAGATCATATCACAGGTGATACTATATAACCTCATGATATCAACCTAAAATTAAGAGGCTTCAAAATGTACTTGCAATGAATACATTCAAAGCAAATATTAAAGTCCTCTTACTGTGTAATTGGTATATGAACTTTATAGTACATTTGCTTTGGGATGTATTAGAGCATATGAAGTCTTCTGTTAAAAAAGAATCATTCTATTACTGCTGTAAATAAATTATGAGATGACTTCTTCAAAAGAAAGATTTATTTTTTTGTGGTTATGGTAAAAGTTGTTGTCACGAATGTTTCTTATTAGATATCATAATTAAAAGGATGGTGATTTATCAAATTAGCAAAAGAGGAAATTATTGTATAGCATGTTTTGTACTCCTAAACTAAAAAGTTAAGATGCTCTTAAAATTACATTGGGATATGCTAGATATCCAAGTATATAAATGTTCCTAATTTTCAGGAGTATAAATTTTCTTCTGAATTTGCTATCAAACATTCCACTACCATTCCATATAATCCCACATGTCAGGCTATAGTGGAGCGCGCTCATGCCATACTCAAGACTCTGTTAATTAAACAAAAAGGGGGAGTAGGAGCCTTCCTCTTCCCCAATAGGCCAAAACACCAATTAGCTCTTGTTACATATATTTTTAATTTTTTGATTTTGGATTTGCATGGCTGCTCTACTGCCCCTGTAAAGACCGGGTTATGTGGAAGGATGTCCTATCAAAAGCATGGCGAGGCCCGCATCCTGTCTTACGATGGACGCGAGGTGCAGTTTGTGTTTTTCTGCAGGATTCTGAAGGACCAGTGTGGATACCTGAATGTCTGACACGTGTGGTGAAGGAGCCTCCTCAAGATGAACCCCCCGATGTGGTGGATGCTAATGACTGCACTGACAACGAGCTTGGCAGCGAACAGGCATGACCAGGACCTTCACCTGTGGATGATAGTGAGGGCATGGCCGATGCCCCTGCCGGTGACCAATAACAGCCGTATATTTCCTACGTTCTTTACCAGCAATGAGAGCATCGGACTGCCCACTGTCCCTTGGGATAATAAATCGGTACCACAAGGAACATAAGTATCATCTTGCCTGGTACTGTGTGCTTCCAAGCCTGGGCCTATGCTATAAATGAGACTCGACCCTGCATCCTGATGGCGGATCGGAACATGCGGAGGTTTCAGGGTAACCGAACTGATGGAGTAGCTATGATCATGACTGCCACTGTTCCTCGACTCTGCCCGCAAGCTGAATGTGGCAATGCCTCTGTGATTGGAATACATCAGATACTGCCACGTTGTGCTGGTGTTTGGAGATAGCCCCCGGAATGGACAGGATGTCAAAGTACTGTGTCACCCAGAAGAGTGGCCCCAGGTTTTGCTGTGACAAATTTGTTTTCCATCTTTTCCAACTCAACCTTTTTTGGGTATAGTTATTCATATGGTGATCCTGCTCAGTGTTCGCTCAACCTTGGAATGCCTGAGTACTGTGTACCAGCAATGGTGGCCGCTCAGATATATCAGCATTCGCTTCGGCTTGTGGGACAGTGATACAGATCTGTGCCTATATCTATAGTAACTCATGCAGTTGGGAAGAAAATGTAAATGTGACCTGTAAGAGTCATGTCTCTATACCCCCTGCCTTTGTATGTGTTTCCCCACCATTTATATTTTTGGTTTCCCATTGGTTCAATGTTTCTTATTTGAATTGTAGTGAATTTGGGTTGGCTTGACCCAATGTTGGAATGGGTCAGGCACTGCTGTGCTGACAATGGCAGCTGGTCCTTGAGGTCCGATAATTTAACCAGAGGGCTCCGCACGCAAATTCTTTCCATCAATGCCACACGGGTAAGAGTAGCTTCAGTAGAGCAGTGGGCTGATTGGGTTTTGAGAGGCCTTTCATTTGCTCGCCAGTGGGCTGGTCTAACCAGCGTTGGTCTGCTCCTTGTCATTCATGTGCTCTGGGTTGGCTGCATCACCCTAATTCGGGTGTGGCGCCATTAAGCCCAACAGCAGGTGCTAGTGCAAGCGGTGCTTGTGCTCCATAGATGAGAGTACCCCAAAGTATGGCTGAACATGCTGGACCGGTAGTCAAAGACAGGTAAGTATCTGATATGGGTTCTACCAACCTAAGACAGGCGCCGTGTCCACGGCCACGCGGTCAGCCCATGACAGGTAAGGAGAGTGCTAACTTGGAACACCCAAGACAGGCACGGTCCCTTGTTAATTAAACAAAAAGGGGGAGCTGTTGAGAGCGCCTAACGATCTATGGGGCTGTCTAGGACAGCACCGCAGACCAACGCCCTGACAAGGGCAGTGGTAAACAAGTTCAGGAAGTGTCTCCCCTTTGGAGTGCGGCTGTGTGTCCTGCCTGCAGCAGTGACCTTTTACTGATTGGTCGCTTCCCACGTGCAGGGGTGAACTTTTAGCTGATTGGCTAGGTGTTATATATAAGCAGGTTGGGTCCTGAAGAGGGAGGAGAAAGAGGGGAGAGAAAGAAGGAGCAGACAGCTTTCCTGTTTGCATGCTGCCTGGTAGAATAAAGAGTTCCTACGCATTCACTCAGCATCGGGTTTTCTTCCGCGGGTTCGGAGATTCCCCGACACTTAGCTAGATTGGATACCAGTAGCTTCTGGATGAGCTCTTACAGCTTTACTTGTACTTTTTTGTTACGGATATGGCTTCTTTCCATAGATCTCATGAATCAATCTGTACTAACGTAAAGCTCATCTTCTACAGCTTCATCACTGCTCTCTGCCCTCACACAACTGAAGAGTGTTAGGACCTTGCTCCTGACCAGACTTGGGCTTAAGTGAAATTTGTGAAAGGTTTGACCTAACACCACCACTAAAACTTTCTCCATTTAAGACGCAGGCTATTTTCATTTCTTATCTTTTGCATGTTTGTTAGATTAGCACTTTTAATTTCCTTCAAGAACTTTTTCACTGAATTCACAACTTTTCTAACTGGCAAAGGAGATCTACTTTTCATCCTATTTTGACTATCAATATGCCTTCCTCCTTAAGCTTAGAAATTTCTAGCTTTTGACTCAAAGCAAGAGATGTGCAAACCTCCCTCTAACATAGAACACCTAAGGCAATCATAAGGTGAACAGTTGGCTTAATTTCTTGGCGTTGCACACACTGGGCTCCCATATGGGCACCAGTTCATGTTCCAACTGCTCTGTTTCCCATCCAGCTCCCTACTTGTGGCCTGGGAAAACAGTCAAGGATATTTTAAAGCCTTGAAACACTGCATCCATGTAGGAGACGTGGAAGGAGCTCCTGCCTCTGGCTCCTGCCTCCTGGCACAGCTCCAGCCTTTGCAGCCACTTAGGGAGTAAACCAGAAGACTGAAGATGTTTCTATCTCCTTCTCCCTGTAAATATGCTTTTCCAAACAAAATAAGTCATTTTTAATTTGCTTAATTTTAATATTTCTGCATCTCATGGAATAGGAATTCTAACAATAGGGTCAGAGACAAAGAAACAGTTAATCAGTAGAGCAATCAGAACAAACACAATACCTATCATTGAAGTTTGCTGTCCTCCCTGTCAGTTCCTAGTGCTCCAAAACAGTCATATACTAACATCGCAGACTCCTGAGAGGCACAGGCATGTGGCTTTTCAAATAACATGTTTATGCAGATGTCTATATTCCATATCAGAGTGTTGTGTTCAAGCCATGGCTCTGTTTCTGATTCTAGCTTCCTCCTAATGTGTAACCTGGGAAGCAGCAGATAATGGCCCTGTCATTAACAAGGAGACACACACTGAGTTCCCTACTCCTAGTTTCAGCTTAGCCTATCCCTGGTAATTGAATGTATTTGGAGACTTCACCAGTAGATGGGAGTGCCTCTATTTCTCTCTCTCCCACTCCATCATTCCTTCTCAAATAAGTAAATATTTCTTAAAAAACCCAATAAACAGGGTTGGCTTTGTGGCATCATGGGCAAAACTACTAACTGCAATATCATCAGCCCATATTGGTGCTGGTTTAAGACCCAAATGCTCCATTTCTGATCCAGTTCCCCGCTAATATGCCTGGGAAAGCAGTGCAAGATGGTCCAAGGCCTTGGGCCCTTGAACCTCCATGGGAAGCTGGGAACAAGCATGGGACTCCTGCTTCCTCCTGGCCCAACACCAGAGTCTGCAGGCATTTGGTGAGTGAACAAACAGATGGAAGATCTATCTATCTCTCCCTCTGTCTGTAATTCAGTCCTCTGATTAAAAAAAAAATTATTGGACCTGCACAGTAGCATAATGGCTACAATCCTCAACTTGCTCGTACGGGGATCCCAAATGGGTGACAGTTCATATTCTGGCTGCTCCATTTCCCATCCGACTCCCTGCTTGTGGCCTGGGAAAACAGTCGAGGACAGCCCAAAGCTTTGGGCCACTGCACCTGTGTGGGAAACCTGGAAGAAGCCCCTGGCTCCTGGCTTCGAATCAACTTAGCTCTGGCTGTTGCAGCCACATGGGGAGTGAACTAGTGAATGGAAGAGCTTTCTCTCTGTCTTACCTTTTCTCTGTAGATCTGACTTTCTCATAAAAATAAATGAATCTTTTGTAAAAAAAAAAAAAAATGATAAATAGGTCTGTCATTGTGGCTTAATAGCCTAATCCTCCACTTGCAAACGCTAGCATCCCATATGGGCACCAAGTCATGTCCCAGCTGCTCCACTTCCTATCCAGCTCCCTGCTTGTGGCCTGGAAGAGCAGCAGAGGATGGCCCAAGACCTTGGGACCCTGCAACCATGTGGGAAACACAGAGGGGGTTCCTGTCTCCTGGCTTTGGATCAGTTCTGCTATGGACATTGTGGCCACTTCATGAGTGAACCAGTGCGTGTAAAATCTTTCTCTCTGTCTCTCCTTCTCTGAAAATCTGTCTTTCCAATAAAAATAAGTAAGTCTTTTTTTAAAAAGGGAAAAAAGATCACTAATCACATTTCACCATAAGGGATGAAAACATTTCAAATAGCACAAGAATTACTAAAATGTCTCACAAAGACGCAAAATAAGCCTATGCTGTTAGAAACGTGGTACCACTAGAATTGCTCAAATCAAGGTGGCCAGAACTTTAATTTAAAAAAACATAGTTCTTGTGAAGCACATAAAAGCAAAACATAATTTTAAGAAAGGTATGCCTATATATATGAATAAAACATCCAAAACAAATACTAGGACAAATGAAAGAAAATAGCAATATAACAATAGTAAGACATTTCAATATGGTATTTTCAAGACTAGAAAGGCCACCCAGACAGAATCATTGAGACGGTAGATGTTGTAACTCAGTGAATGAAATCACTGCTTGGGACACTCACAGATCTTACAAGATAATTAGGGATGGAGGCCCACCTCCATTTCTAATTCAGCTTCTTGGTAATATAGCAAATAATGACTTGAATACTCAAAACCCTATATCACATGCAGAGGACTTGATGAAGTCCTTGGCCCATGGCTATAGACAGGCCCAGTCACAGCCATTATAGACATCTGGGGAGTAAACCAGTAGATAGAACATCTCTCCCCCCATTTTTCTCTCTAACTTTTAAATAACTGTAAAGTCCTACAAAAACAAAAAAGAAAGAAAGAAAAGAAAGTAAATGAAGAAAAAAAAGTGGACCAAATGGGCCATTTGGAATAGCTGAAAGATTATTACACTAAGATCAAAAATACTAAAATGATTCTCAATCTAATTTATTTTGAATGTAGTACTGGACATCTTAACCAGAGGAATTAAGCCAAAAAAGGAAATAAATAGAATCCAACCCATAAACCAAGAATCAAATATTTTGTTTTCAGACAACATAATTTAATGGAAAATCCTAAAGATTACAAAAAATAAAATGAGAACTAATAACTAATTTAGTAAAGTTATTTCATATAAAATCAACATACAAAATCATTAAGTAGCAATAAACTATCTACAAATAAATCAGCCTCATTTATAATAACATTTTAAAGAAAATTTAGACATAAATTTCTCTGAGTATGTAAGAGGTTTATGTAGTGAGTTTATAAAATGTTGATGAGTAAAATTGAAGATATAAAAATGAAATATTTTGTATTCACAGATTGAAAAGATATTGTCCAAGTATCCATAAAATACAAAATGATTTACAGACTGTAAACAACCCATCTCAAAATTCCATTGATATTTTCATAGAAACAGTAAAAATTAATTTAAAAGCTTTAAAATTATTTGGCACTATCAAAGAACTTAAAAAGACAAATAAACATTAAACCACTGAAAAAGAACAAACAAAAAAAGAGTTAGACACATCAGATTAAATGCTTTCAAAATGCACTGCAAGGATGTAGCAATCAAATAACATGGATCTGACACTGTAGCCTAGCGGCTAAAGTCCACACCTTGAATGCGCCCCGGGATCCCATATGGGCACCGGTTCTAATCCCAGCAGCTCCACTTCCCATCCAGCTCCCTGCTTGTGGCCTGGGAAAGCAGTCGAGGACAGCCCAAAGCCTTAGGACCCTGCAACCACGTGGGAGACCTAGAGCAGGTTCCTGGCTCCTGGCTTTGGATTGGCGCAGGACCAGCCGTTACGGTCAATTGTGGAGTGAATCATCGGATGAAAGATCTTCCTTTCTGTCTCTCCTCATCTCTGCATATCTGCCTTTCCAATAAAAAAAATAAATCTTTAAAAAAAAATAACATGGACCAGTATACAAGCAGACATACAGACAACAACCCAAAAATAACCTTTAACAACATTATCAAGAGCACACTATGGAGAAAAGTTAATCTTTTCAGTAAATGATGCTGGGAAAATTGGATCTGTATGTTTGAAAGGAGCCAGAATTACTGTAACATATAAGCCACAAAAAAAGCACCTTAAATTGGAGTGAAGACTTAAACGCGTGACCTAAAATTGTTAAACTCCAAGAGGAAAATACAGAAAAAATAATTTATACAGGACAAAGATTTATATATATATATATATATATATATATATATATATATATATATATATCTCAAAAAACACAGAAAACAAAGCAAAAAATAATATGGAATTATGTTATACTAAAAAACTTCTGCACAACACAGGAAATAATCAACATGATGAGGAGACAAACTATAAAATAGAAGAGAATATTTGTGAAATATTTATCTTACAAGAAGTTAGTAATCAAAATATATGTCTCCAAAGAAGGCATATAAATATATGAGGACCAACACTAAATCATGAAGAAAATGCAAATTAAATACTTAATGAACTATCACGTCATACCTGTTAGAATTTTTATTATCAAAAACACAAAAGACAACAGGTGTTGAAAGGATGTTAAGAAAAGGAAAACCTTCTACACTGTTTGTGGGAATGCAAATTAGGACGGTTGTGTTGAAAATAGTATGGGGTTTCTTTTTCAAATTATAAATAAAATTATGACATGATCCAATAATTTCATGTTTACACATATACACACAGAGGATAAAATCAGTATGTTGAAGAGATACCTATACTCCCAGCTCCTCTACAGATAACCAAATTATGGAATTGACCTAGGAGTTAATTCACGGATGAGTGAAGAAAATATGATATACGCATATAGTGAAATATTATTCATCCTTAAAAACACAAGGGAAACCCTGTCAGGTGCAACAAAAATCAATTTGGAGGACATTACACTATGTGAAATAATATAGGCACAGAAAGACAAACGTTGCATATTATTTTTTTACAATTTGTATACAACTTGGCACCTAAAATTTGTGAAACCATAGATGTGCAGAGTAAAATGATTGATGCCAGTAGTTCAGCATGGCAGAGTGGCAATGTTGGTGGTCAAGGGGCCTACAAAGATTCAGTTAGGATAATCAGTATCTACTTCTAATGTGCCATACACTTTCATATATATATCTTTTTTATTAATTATTTTGCATTATGTGACAGTTTCATAGGCTCTGGGAATCCCCCCACCCGTCCCCCTCCCCCGCCCCTCCCCCCTGGTGGATTCCTCCACCTTGATGCAGTATTACAGTTCAAATTCCATCAAGATTCTTTCCTTGCAAACGTATACCAAGCATAGAGTCCAGCTACTTATTGTCCAGATGGGTTGAACAGTTTTTTGGGAATACCATTTCTGGTCCGAAGTCAGAGCTGGTAGAATATCGTCCCAATCAATTAAGAGTCCCAATATAACATCAAAAGCAATTTGCAAGATTATGGACTTGACATGATTTTGAGTAACCAGTATATTAAAAAAAAAAAAAAAAAAGCAAGTTCTTAACCACAACCTCTGATTAGCTCATTGACATTTCAATTTTAGTTTATATAAAGGACCGGCTGCTATATACCTTAAAATGGCTATAAGGTACCATTCAGCTGTCTCGTGTCTATTTCATTTTAGTATTTAGCCATTTGTTGTGTTGAAGTATAATTTTGCTGATCTTGGCAGATTTTAGGATAATCTAGACTGGCTTGTAACTCTAACAAGACATTTGTCGACAATTAAGGTGCAGAACATTTTTTGGGGGGAGGGGGATGTGCAGAAAAATCCTCAACACCATAGTGAGGAGTGACTAATCTTTGTGTCCCAGCCAGCGAGGCATGAACCAATCCACGCCAGCTCTTTCCTGTCAGATTCCAAGCTCTACTTTTTGTTGTTTGTCTATTTATTTTAGGTTTTTTTAGTTTGTATGATTGTTTGTTTGCTATGAGGGGTTTTTGGAGCGATCCTGATGGTCATTGCAAGGGAGGGTGGGGGTCCAGAGGTGGAGCCAGGCTTGGACCAGAGAAAGCTCTCCTCCCTGGTCCTGAAGGACGTTTATTGTTCTTCTGTTTCTGCGGACCGCTCAGGGCTTCTGGTTGTCTTTCTGATGATGTTGGTTTCTGCATGGTAGTGTTTGGACTTCTTCCATCCCCAGCGGAAGCTCCGGTTGGGGGTGGGTGACCTCAGAGTACTCGGCCTCTGAGGGCATCCAATTCCCTGTGGCCTCCTTGGCAGTTGGGATATAGTCCTTGTTGCTCGTATTAATAGTTTGTGGTGAAGATCTGGGAGTCTTCATGGTTGGAATCCAGGCTTTCTCCTTGCCACCTGCTCCACCCTGGAGTGCCCCCCTGCTCCACGCACATGACCTCCTGTTAAGAGGTTGTCAGGATCACACCCGATTCCCCCCACATGCATTGGTATAATAGTTTTACTATTGTTTACTGCCGCTTTGAGTCTGTTGTCTATGAATTACCAGATTTGATCTTGATAGGCTATATTGTACTTTTCCTCACTCTTTTTATGGTCCTGAAAGACTTCCGTGCACTCCCTCCCCATTACCGGTTAACATAGCGTACAGAGGGTATAGTAGGTTTTACAGTTTTTCGATGTAGATCTTGAGTATTCTGACATTAATTGTTGGTTTATACATTATATCGCATTATCTTATTGTATTGGATACAGGTTGTTAGAGATTGCATTACTATTACAATATACAGGTACTATCTTCCAAGTTGTCATCTTTTCATCTCAGATTAAGGCAAACATGTGGTATTTAACCTTTTGGGATTGGTTCATTTCTCTTAGCATGATGGATTCCAGTCGGGCCCATTTGTCCACAAAGAACTGCATTTCATTTTTTTTAATAGCTGAGTAGTATTCCATGGAGTAGATGAACCATAGCTTTCTTATCCAGTCCTCTGCTGATGGGCATTTAGGTTGCTTCCATGTTTTTGCAATTACTGATTGTGCTGCTATGAACATAGGGGTGCATGTTGGTTTCTCATGAAACAGGTGTTACGGATATATTCCTAGGAGTGCTATTGCTGGATCATATGGTATGTTGATTTTCAGTTGTTTGAGTATTCGCCAAACTGATTCCCATAGAGGCTGTACAAGTCTGCAGTCCCACCAGCAGTGGAGAAGGGTTTCCTTTTCCCCACATCCTCGCCAGCAAGTGTTGGTGGTATTATGTATGTGTGCCATCCTTACTGGCGTTAGGTGGTACCTCATTGTTGTCTTCATTTGGTTTTCCCTTATTGCCAGGGAACTTGAGCATTTTTTCATATGTTTATTTGCCATTTGGGTTTGTTCTTTTGTGAAATGTCTGCCCATTTCCCGTGCTCATTTCTTGAGCAGTTTGTTTGTTCTGGTGTTTTGGCTGTTTTGTAGTTCTTTGTATATTCTGGAAATTAGCCCTCCATCTCCTATGTAGTGTGCAAAGATCTTCTCCCATTCTGTAGGTTGTTTTTTTACTTTATTGATTGTTTCTCTAGCTGTACACAAGTTTCTTACCTTGATGAGGTCCCAATTGTTTATTTTGGTCTCGATTTCTACTGCTTTTGGAGTCTTTTTTGGGAAGTCAGGGCCTACTCCTAAGTGTTGCAGTGTATTTCCAACATTTTCTTCCAGAAGTTTGAAGGTTTCTGGATGTAGGTTTAGGTCTTTTATCCATTTAGATTTGATCTTAGTGTATGGTGAGAGATGTGGGTCTATCTTTTTGTTTCTACAGGCTATCAACCAGTTGTCCCAACAGCATTTATTGAACAGACCTTCCCATTTGCTTGGATTGTTGTCTGTCTTTTTGTCAAAGATTAATTGGCTGTATCTGTGTGGATTTCCATCTGTTGTTTTTATTCTGTTCCACTGATCTTCCTCTCTATCTTTGTGCCAGTACCAGGCTGTTTTGATAACCACTGCCCTATAGTATGTCCAGAGGTCTGG
Organism: Ochotona princeps; assembly: GCF_030435755.1. Taxonomy (NCBI): domain Eukaryota; kingdom Metazoa; phylum Chordata; class Mammalia; order Lagomorpha; family Ochotonidae; genus Ochotona; species Ochotona princeps. The sequence goes on from NC_080833.1 coordinate 39,652,986, forward strand.
AACTGTGATTCCCCCTGTTAAGTTCCTGTTCTTCAGGATGGTTCTGGCTATTTGTGACTTTTTGTGTTTCCAGATGAATCTGTGTATCATTTTTTCCAGTTCAATGAAGAATGCTGTGGGTAATTTGCTTGGGATTGCATTGAATGTATATATTGCTTTTGGTAGTATGGACATTTTGATGATATTAATTTTGCCTATCCAGGAGCATGGGATGTTGTTCCATGTTTTGAGTTCTTGTTCTATTTGTTTTTTGAGTGTTTTATAATTTTCTTCATAAAGGTCTTCTACGCTTTTGGTTAAATTTATTCCCAGATATTTCATGCTTTTCTCTGTTATTTTGAATCGTAGCTTGCTGGTTAGATTTTCTTCCATCTTGGGGCCGTTTGCATACACTATGGCTGTTGATTTTTGTTCATTTATCTTGTATCCTGCCATTCTGCCAAATTCTCGTATGAGTTCTAGGAGTCTTTGTATTGAGTTTTTTGGTTCTTCTATGTAAAGAATCATGTCATCTGCGAATAGTGAAAGCTTGACTTCTTCATTTTCAATTTGGATTCCTTTGATTTCTTTGTCTTGTCTTATGGCTTCTGCAAGTACCTCTAGGACTATATTGAATAGCAGTGGTGATAGTGGGCAGCCTTGTCTTGTTCCAGATCTCAGTGGGAAGGGATCCAGTTTTTCTCCATTTAGTATGATGTTGGCATTGGGTTTTTCATATATTGCTTTGATTACATTGTGGATTGTTCCTTTTATCCCCACCCTGGTTAGGGTTTTTAACATGAAGTGGTGTTGAATTTTGTTGAAGGCTTTTTCTGCATCTATTGATACTATTATATGGTTTTTGTTTTTCAGTCTTTGTATGTGATATATCACATTTATGGATTTCCTTATGTTGAACCATCCCTGCATTCCCTGGATGAAACCTACTTGTCTGGATGGATGATCTGTCTGATGTCTTTTTGTATTCTATTGGCTAGGATTTTGTTGAGAATCTTAGCGTCAACATTCATCAGAGAGATAGGTCTGTAGTTTTCCTTCTCTGTTAATTCTCTATTCGGTTTGGGGATTAAGGTGATATTGGCTTCAGAGAATGAGTTTGGAAGAGTTGCTTCCTTTTCTATTGTTTTGAAGAGCTTGTAAACGATTGGGGTTAGCTCTGGTTGGAATGTTTTGTAGAATTCTGTGGTAAAACAATCTGGGCCTGGGCTTTTCTTTGTTGGGAGCTCTTTAATCACTGATTCTATCTCTGATTCGGTAATGGGTATATTCAGGTCTTCTGTTGCTTCTGGGGTGAGTTTTGGTAAATGGTGGGAGTCTAGGAATCTTTCCATTTCCAAGTGGTTATCGGATTTGTTGGCATATAGTTCTTTGTAATAATTTCTAATTATGTTGTTAATGGTATTAGTGTCTGTTGTTACGTTGCCTTTTTCATCTTTGATGCTGCAAATTCTTGCTTTGTCTTGTTTTTTCTTTGTCATTCGGGCCAGTGGGGTATCTATTTTTTTTATCCTCTCAAAGAACCAGCTTTTTGATTCACTTGTTTTCTGAATGGTTGTTTTAATTTCTTTCTGATTTAATTCTTGTCTTGTTTTGATAATTTCTTGTTTCCTCTTGTTTGTGGGGTCCTTCTGCTGTTGCTTTTCCAGTTCCTGGAGGTATGTGCTTAATTCCTGCATTTGTTGCCTTTCTTGGGCTTTGACATGTGCGCTAACCACATAACAACTGCTTTGGCAGTGTCCCATAAGTTTTGGACTTTTGTATCTGGGTTTTCGTTGGTTTCCATAAATTTTTTGATCTTGTCTTTAATTTCTTCTCTGACCCACTGTTCGTTTAATAGCATATTGTTCAGCCTCCAGGAGTTTACGTGTTTCCTGGGACATTTTGAGTTGTTGATTTCCAGTTTCACTCCGTGGTGGTCTGAGAAGGTACATGGTATGATTCTGATATTTTTGTAGTTAGTTAAACTTGCTTTGTGTCCTATTATGTGGTCTATCCTGGAGAAGGTGCCATGCACTGCTGAGAAGAAGATGTAGTCTGTGGCCTTAGAATGAAATATTCTATAGATGTCTACTAGGTCCAGTTGTTCTATTGTTTGTGTGAGTTCTGTGGCTTCTCTGTTGAGCTTTTGCTGCGTTGATCTGTCTATTGGTGTTAGTGGGGTGTTCAGATCTCCCAGAATTATCGTATGTTCATCTATGTCTCCCTTTAAGTCCAAAAGTAGTTGTTTCACATAGCTGGGTGCATCCGGGCTAGGAGCATATATGTTAAGAATTGCGATTGGTTCTTGTTGGATCCTCCCTTTCAAGAAAATGTACTGCCCTGCCCTGTCCTTTTTGACGTTCGTTACTTTGAAGTCCATATCATCTGAGAATAGGACTGCCACACCAGCCTTTTTTTCTCATCCATTGGCATGGAATATTTGTTTCCACCCTCTCACTTTTAGTTTCTTGGAGTTTCTTCTGGTTAGATGTGTTTCTTGCAAGCAGCATATAGTTGGGTCCTGATTTTTAACCCAGTCTGCTAATCAGTGCCTTTTGAGTGATGAATTTAAGCCATTTGTGTTGAGGGTTAATATTGAGAAATTATAATTTTGCCGTGCCATATGCCTGTGTTTTTGAGGTTGTTGGTAATTGATTGTCGTTTCTGTGGATGGACTTTATTGAGATCTCCCGGACTGCCATCCTTGCTTATGGCTTGCTTCCTTTTTCTCTGGGAGTAGCGCATTTCTAAGCAGATTTTGTAGAGTTGGTTTTGTGTTGGCATATTCTTCTAATTTCTCTTTGCTGTGGACGTATCTAGTTTCGTTCTCGTATACAAATGAAATCTTTGCTGGGTAGAGTATTCTTCATTGACAGCTGTTCTCTTTTAATACTTGAAAGATTTTGTTCCACTCCCTTCTTGCCTGGAGCATCTGTTCTGAGAAGTCGGCAGTGATTCTGATGGTCCTGCCCCTAAATGTAAGCTTATCTTTGGTTCGTGCTAACCTTAAGATTCTTTCTTTGTATTCATTGGAGGGTAACTTGATTACCACGTGTCTTGGAGAGGATCATTTTGGGTCAACTCTGTGGGGAGTCTCAGGCCTTCCTGAATTTGGATTGGGTTCATGTTCCAGGTATTTTGGAAGTTCTCCTGCATAATTTCCTCAAGTACTGGTTGTATGCCTGTCTCTCTTTCCACTCCTTCTGGGAGCCCCATGATTCTGATATTTGACTTCTTGATGTTGTCGTTCATCTCCTGGATCGTCTTGGTCGCCTTGTGTAGTTGTGACTCTAGTTGGTTAATAATCTGCCTGCTTTCATTCTGGGAATCTTCCAAGTAGGACATCCTGTCTTCTGCTGCTGTAATTCTGTTGGCTAAGCTCTCAACTTTGTTCTTCAAGTCTAGGATCTCGTTTTTGAGTAATTTTGTTTCTGTGATTATGTGGTTTTTGAAATCTTTGAGCTCGTCCCATCGTTTTTCACTGTCTCTGAAGAGTTTTATAATTATTTTTCTGAACTCCTTATCAGAGACGTCTTCAATTTCTTCATCTGTAATCTCTGCGATTGACCAGGCTTTATGGTGGCTTTTTGGGGTGGCGCTAGCTGTTTCTAACTCACTAATTCTCTTATTTTGTCCCAATACTTGTGGCCCAAGGTGTTGCTGGCTTCTCACTCTTGACCTCTGTTGCCATCTAGTGGGTGGCCTGAGGTCTTCCTGGCCTAGGTTTTTATTTTCCTTCTGGACAGGGAGTTTTTGTTTTTCTTGTTTCCCTTCTGGGTTTCAGGTTTCAGCACCTCAGGTTTCAGTGCCTAGGCACCCAGGTCTCATCTCTTGGTTTTTGTTTTTTTTTTTTTTTTTTTGCTTTGTTTTTTTGTCTGAGGCACGGTATCTGGAGGACTCCGCTCCACCGCCTCTTTCCCCCGGACTGGGTTGGCCCAGAATTTAGATTAGCTGTGATCCTGGGGATTTCACCCTCGCTGCCGCAGCTGCTGGCAACTGCACTTCAGGGTCCTAGTGCCCTCTCGGTACAGTGGCATTTCGTTATGGTGGAGTGTGTGTTAGGTAGCCGTCCCTGTCTTTGCGTGGGTCCCGCTAAGGTTATTAATATTGCCAACAGTGCTAGAGGTTTCAGCACTCCTGCAGTTTCTAGCCGCCACTGGAGGAGCTTTGTGCAACGATTTCCTAAAGTTGCCTGTATATCCTCTGGTTAAAATTCCCGCCGGCCTTTCCCCTGCTGGATGCTTAACTCACCCTTTTCGAGCCGACCAGCCACGCTGCTAAGCCAAGCCGCGGAGCACTGCCTTGTTTTTTTTGTTGTTGTTATTTTTTGGTTGATTCTCCAGATTGCGTGGATCTTGTTGATTCCGCAGTGTCCTGGGAGGTTCGCACACCTGCTTATACTATGTTTAACTATACTTGCTCCTTCTTCTGGCACTTTTTGGCCCTCTCTCTCTGCCTTCCCCCTTACATCAACCCTCCGTAGTCGGCCATTTTTCCCCTCCCGCCATATACTTTTAATTGCTAAGAGAATAGACCTTAACTGTTTTCCCTTCAAAAAAGTAGTAAGTGTGTACAGTGACAGATCTGTAAACTAGCTTTATTTTGTCATTTCATACTATATAACTATACCAAATGGATACACTGTACACTGTAAATACATACAATGAGTATTTGTCATTTGTAGCTTAATTAAGTTTGGGGCGGGAGAGAAGTGAATATGTAGCAGTTCATTTACTGTAATTCTTCTACCTCATGATTAAGTAGAACCTACATGAAAACATTTGTTCATTCAAATAAACACGAATTTCAGTTCTAGTAAGGAAGAGAAGGACAGAAGAATGGAGGGGAGGAAAGAAAAGCTGCTACTAGGAACTGAAAAAATAAATGGAGAATTACTGTTAAGTAGTTCAAAGTTTCTGTTTTATTAAACAGTATGATTAGAAGTTATGGAAATGGTTTCCAGTTTGGCCCATTTGGCCACAAAGAACTGCATTTTGTTTTTTTTTAATAGCTGAGTAGTATTCCATGGAGTAGATGAACCATAGCTTTCTCATCCAATCCTCTGCTATTGATGGGCATTTTGGTTGTTTCCATGGTTTGCAATTACTGATTGTGCTGCTATGAACATAGGAGTGCATGATGGTTTCTCATGAAACAGGTGTTACGGATATATTCCTAGGAGTGCTATTGCTGGGTCATATGGTATGTTGATTTTGAGTTGTTTGAAAATTCTCCATACTGATTTCCATAGAGGCTGTACCAATCTGCAGTCCCACCAGCAGTGGAGTAGGGTTCCCTTTTCCCCACAACCTCGCCAGCAAGTGTTGTTGGTGTTGTTCATGTGGGCCAGTCTTACTGGCGTTAGGTGGTATCTCATTGATGTTTTAATTTGGATTTCCCTTATTGCCAGGGAGCTTGAGCATTTGTTATGTTATGGATGTTATGTCATATGTCGTATATAAACTAAAATTGAACTGTGAATGGGGGGTCACAGAAAGTGGTTAAGAAATCGCATTTATTTTTAACATGCTGACTGCTCAATACCGTGTCAATTAATTCCATAACGATGTTAGTTATTGCAGATGGTATGTTAGAGCTTTTATTTGACCAGGATGACACTCTGCTGTCTCTGCCCTCAGACCAGAGAGGGTCTACCCAATAAGTAGTTGGACTTCACTGGACTATAAGATGTTGGACTCTATGCTTGGCATATACTTGCAAACAGGGAATTTCAACTGAACTTGAACTATGGTTATGCAACAAGGTGGAGGAACCCACCATGGGGGGATGGTGGAGGGAGAATCCCAGATTCTATGTAATTACAACACAATGTAATTAATGAATAAATTTAATTTTAAAAAGTTATGGAAATGGACTGCATTGATGGTCAGACAAAACTGTTAATGTATTTAATGCCACTTGATTGCATACTTAAGAGTAAGGTGCTTAAAATAGGGAAGTATATAACCCACTTAACATTTTATAAGGGCAGGAAGTGAATACCAGAGTTAACTCAGATGATTTTAATTCAGGAAGTCTCATCCAGGAACCATGCTCTTAAGCAATAACAATACTTCCTTCTACAATGCTATTTCTACAACCATGCCATGTAGTAGAGCATGATACAACACATAAACTATGTCGTAAGTTCAAAGAACGTGGTGAAGAAATTCAGAAGACTTAAGAGAAGTAAGTATGTCTGATAAATGCAGGGGAGGTGACTTTGCCTATATATACCATGTCATGATACATTTAAATGCCAGAAAGTGAGACATACAAAGGGACTTTGTGATAACGGGGGGACAAATGTGGAGAAGGTAAATTAGAAGGGAGGAAACAAGGGGAAAGGTGACGTTTCTATACCAACAGATCATATCAAGTAAAACAACAAAAATATACAAATTTGAAAAAATACAGGGGAGGTAACATCAAAATTTTTCTCTTCAGTCCAATTTCCTAAGACTTTGCTGTGAGTCATAAACGTGATTTTTTTTTGCTCATGGCATTTCTCATTTTCATATTTTCCCTTTGAAACAAAACTCACCCCCATTGAAAAATGAAGAAATCTCACAAAAGTTACAAGGATAGCCAACATCTAAATCCAGTTCTCTGGCTCAAAAGCACATGTAATTTTCAAGTCTACTCTCTGCCTCCTAAAATATAAATGAAACAGGATAAACAAGATCCAAAATTCTTTACATCAATCCTGAAAGATCTTCTGCAGAACGCAGTCCCAGTAAACATTCTAAATGATGGAACACATTTCTCCTGGTGGACAAAAGTTGCATACAGATTTTAAAATGAGAAAAATTAATAATAGAATATGCTAGTGAACAAAGAAAAGCTATAGCAACCAAAACAAAACCTAAAATTTTTCCTCCAGTGCTTTTACATTTCATTAATGACTAATAATCACCAATAAACAATGAAATGCACACATCAGGCCAGCATTGTGGTGCAGCTAGCTAAGCCTCCACCTAAAGTGTCAACACCCAATATGGTGCTGGTTCATGCTGCAGCTGCTCTACTTCTGATCAACATCCCTAATACCCTGGGAAAGCAGTGGAGGATGCCCCAAATCCTTAGGACCCTTCCCCCATGTGAGAGACCCAGAAGCTCCTAGCTCCTGACTTGGGATCTACTCATCTCCAGCCATTGCGGTCACCTGGGGAGTAAACCAGTGGATAGAACATCTTTTTCTGTGTCTCTCTTTTTCTCTAGAAATTTGCCTTTCTAATAAAATTAAATAAATATTTTTACCAGCTCTTAACACCAGCCTCCTGCTCATGCAGATTAGAGGAGGCAGCAACTAATAACTCAAGTAACGGGTCCCTGACACCCACAAAGAGTCCTGGACTGTGGTCCTGCACCTGGCTTCAGCCTGGCGCGGTGCTTGCGGGTTCTCTCTCTCTCTCCTCACTCTCCTTCAGCAACACCTCATACCCCATCTTATTGCCTCTCAGATTTAAAAAACAAATAAGACAAATATGGATACGTGGCGGCACAAACAATATTAGAAAAACTAAGATTATATTTAAACTTTATGTCAGTTATCATCCAGGCTTTACAGACCAACAAAACATCTTTAAATGAAATGAAATACACAAAATGCACATCACCATACATTAAACTTCAAAATCTGATTCTACCTCATTTACCTTTTTGTTGTCTAGCATTTTAATATTATGACACAAAATGGCAATTTATAAATTTATATAACTGCCTTTCTACTCTCTAATTCAATGAAACCTTTATTTCTTCATGAGTGAACTGATAACACACTTAATATATTTATATATTTGTTGTAAATTACAATTATCCCCTTAAATAATTTAGGCAGTAACTTTTTTAAAAAAGCAACAAAACAAAAGGAAATTTTATCATAGTTTTTAAAGTATATTTTGAAAGAGTTAGTAAGACAATAATAGAGAGAGAGAGAGAGATTCCATCTGCAGATTAACTCCTAGATGGCCATAATAGCCAGGACTCAAGCTAAAATCAAGCAACTTCATCTGAGCCTCCCAAAGTATTTAAACCATCTTCTACTGCTTTTCTCAGGCCAGTAGCAGCGAGTCCGACTGGGAATATAACAAATGGGATGCAAACAGGCACTCAAATGGGAGGCCACCAATACAAAAATAATTACCCACTATAACACAAACCAGCACCTATTATTATTATTTATTTTAGGGGCAGCTACCCAAATAATTGCCATCTGTTGGATTACTGACAAGTGCTCAGAATAGCCAGAGATGGCCAAGACCAGAGCCAGGACCAGAGAAAAAAGCCAGGTCTACAAAAGGCAAATTTTAAATGTCTAATTCCAGAGAGCAAAATCATTAAACTATCAGAGTACTAAAGTTGCTAACTACTTTCTCACCTTTATTTACTAACTTGAATGTGAATGATGATGTGCCTAGTTGGATTTTCTTTTTTCTTTCTAAATCTTCATCTCCCTGCTTGAGTAGCTCTATGACTTAGGTTGTTTTTATTTTAATGTATTCCCCAAATATATGTATTAGAAACATAAAAATCAATGGAATAGTATTAACAACTGGAACATTTAAGCGGTGATTAGGCCAAGAGTACAAGAAGGGTTTCCCAAGATGCTGACACATTTGACTCAGAACTTTTCAACCTAAAGAACAACGAGTCAATGGATTTCTGTCTATTATAAACGATGCAGTCTACAAATTCTGTTATAACTGCAGAAAAATGGACTAAGACACTTCTAGCAATATAAATTTTGGCCAGCCAGGCAAAAAAGTTAATGGAAAAATGGAACTAAAAGATGAGTTTATTTTGGTATTAACTTATTTGAGATACACATATAATTTTTATAATATACTTTTTTCATTAGTTTTTTTAGAGATTGCATTTTAGACTTCACAGAAGGCTCCTAAAGAAAGTTAATTTGGCCAGAAGATGTAATTCTATCCTCTTTCCCCTTTCTTTCTGTTTTCTTGAACATAATGGCTATAACTCTTGTCACCTATAACTATGAGGCATTTTATTCTAACAAAAAAATTAAAAGCATAGGTTATGAATGATAGCGAAGAAACACAGGAGTCCTGATATTCAATTACCATAAAGTTAATTCTAATATATATATTCACACACATACATACACATCTTCCATATGTGTAAATACAAGGGCCTAATAAGATAAAATGTCAGAGAGCTAATATCAACAGTTTTTCAATTATGTTATACCCTAGAATTTGAAATCTCTCGTGAGGGAATTTGGAGACAAAAATCTTTTTTGGGGGGCCCGGCGGCGTGGCCTAGCAGCTAAAGTCCTCGCCTTGAAAGCCCTGGGATCCCATATGGGCGCCGGTTCTAATCCCGGCAGCTCCACTTCCCATCCAGCTCCCTGCTTGTGGCCTGGGAAAGCAGTTGAGGACAGCCCAATGCATTGGGACACTGCACCCGCGTGGGAGACCCAGAAGAGGTTCCAGGTTCCTGGCATCAGATTGGTGCGCATCGACCGGTTGCGGCTCACTTGGGGAGTGGATCATCGGATGGAAGATCTTCCACTCTGTCTCTCCTCCTCTGTGTATATCTGGCTGTAATAAAATAAATAAATCTTTTAAAAAAATCTTTTCTTTTTAAAATTTCATTTCATTTTATGACACAGTTTCAAAGGCTCTAGGATTCCCCCAACCCTTCCCCATAACCTCGCCAAGGTGGATTCCTCTACCTTGTTGCAGTATTACAGTTCAAATCCAGTCATGATTCTTTCATTGCAAGCATGTAACATGCATAGAGTCCAGCATCTTATTGTCCAGGTAAGTTCAACAGTTTCTTGGGGAGACCATCTCTGGTCTGAAACCAGAGCTGGCAGAATATCATCCCCTCCAATAAGAGGCCACAACATAACATCAACAACAATTTACAATATTATGGAGTTAATTGACATGGTATTGAGTGACCAATATGCTTGAAAATGCAAGTTCTTAACCACATCCAATGACTACTTCATTAACATTTCAATTTTAGTTTATACACAACTGGCTGCTATACACCTTAAAATGGCTATAGGGTGCTATTCAGCTGCCTCATGTCTATTTTCATTATTATTTAGCAGTTTATGGTATTGAAACATAATTTTTACTGAACTTGATGAATTTTAGGATAGTCCAAACAGGCTTATACCTCTAACAAAGCATATGTCAACAGTTGAGGCGCAGAACAGTTTTAGGAGGGGTGTGCAGAGAACTCTTCAATACCTTAGTGAGGAATAACTAATCTTTGTCCTCTACCTAGTAAGGTATATGTGAGTCCAAGCTGACTGTTTCCTGTCTGGTTCTAATCTTTTCTTATTGGTCTCTGTTCATATAATCTAAATTTTTTTTTTGGTGGGGGGCCTCTGGAGCGATCCTGATGGTCATTGCAAGAGAGGGTGGGGATCCAAAGTTGGAACTAAGTAAGGACCAGAGAAAGCTTCCCTCCCGAATCCCAAAGGAAGTTTACTGTTCTTCTGTTTCTGAGGTCTGTACAGGGCTCCCAGCAATTGTTCCGATGACATTTGATCCTGTGAGGAAGGATTTGGACTTCCTCCATCCCATGCGGTGGATCCAAGCGGGAGTGGATGACCTCTGAGTTCTTGGCCTACAAGAGCAGTCCAATTCCCTGTGGTCTCCTTGGAAGTTGGAATATAGCCCTTGGTGACCATACTGATAGTCCTAGCTGAGGATCCAGGAGTCTTCAGGGTTGGGACACAAGCCTCCTCCTGTCCGCCTGCTCCACTCTGGGGTCCCCCCCTGTTCTGTGCATATGACCTCCTGTTAAGAGGTTATCAGGATCACTCTTGATTCCCCCTGTATGTCTATAGTTTTCCTAATGTCTAATGTTGATTTGAGTCTATTTTCTATAAGTAACCTGTTATATTCTTCATAGGTTGTACTTAATATCTTCCTCAAACATTCTAAGAAGGTGGAAGATTTCTCTGCTATCCCAACCCATCACGGAATAACATAGGGTATTAAAAGTGTTTTGTTTTATTTTGTTTTTTGGAGAATCAAGGTGGAAGAATAGGGTAAGGACACGTTCAAACAGACGGAGAAACATTTAATCAGGATTAAGCAGAGAGGACACATTCCAGGAAATAGGAGAGGACAGAACAACAGCAGAGGGGTACCTGGAAACTGACCGACACAGGAAAGCAGCAAAAACAAGGGTGTGGTGTTGCAGTGACTGATACTCCAGCAGCATTCAGCGAACAGCATCTGAACTCCACCAGCAGCCGGAACTCTACCAGCAACCAGGTGGGAAGGGACTTTCACTGGGAGCTTAGGAGGTGAACCCAGACAAAGAACTGTCCGCCCTGCTGGTCCGTTTGATTTGACTAGGAGCAGAGACAGAGCAGCAGATCACAGACGGGCAGTGCGAGAACAGGGTGGATTTCATTGCCCAGTCAGCCCCCTTGAGCTGAAATGGCCGCCATTTTGCCTAAGGTGGCAAAGGCAAGGGAAAGGACTGAGCATGCGCTGAGCTGGGAGTGAACTCATTTCTGACTCAGTGCTACAGTGAACTGCAGCAACGGGATATTCTATAGGTTCCACCCAAGACAGGTCTGGGTAGCCCTCAGACCTGGTGGCCAGCAGATCAAGAACTCTATTAAAGGCACGTCAAGTGCCATTTTACACACTATGGCAAAAGTTTAGGACTGAAGGGGACTACAGTGAACTGCGCATGTGCTGGGCTCATGAGAACTCACTGAGTTCAGCAAATTGCACTGGTCCCACAGAAAAATAATACCAACTGAGGCAACATATGGGTCAAAATAGGTCCGTGTGGCACCCAGACCTAACGTCCAACAGGTTCTGGCAAGATCAGCACCATCAACGATCTAACTATACAGGACACCTGGTGTCTCTCTAATCCTGGGCCTGCTCCAAACAGAAGTGGGAGAAAGGTTGCACAGACAACAGTGCAGCCTCAGCACAGTATCACAGGAGGTGGAGAGTGGTGAGACCATGGTGGAATTCTTTTTTTTTTTAAAGATTTATTTATTTTATTACAAAGTCAGATATACAGAGAGGAGAGACAGAGAGGAAGATCTTATGGTGGAATTCTTAACATAAGAACTCAGAACTGGAACTCGCAGGACGGAGTGGCACAATTGGTGCAAGTAAAGAGCTGTGTACCAAAATTGAACTGTAGACCTGTGGGTGACACAGCTTAGAAACCTGCACCAAGGGGAAGAATCAGATAAACAGAAGTACAATGACCAAGAGCAAAAGAAGAGACAAAGGCAAAATGAATATTACCGAAAACTCCCCCGCAAAGGAGCAAAACCCTATGCCAACCTCAGAGTTCACTGAGGAAGATATCGAGAAAATGGGGCACACAGAATTCAGAAAACTCATTTTAAAGCTTCTGAACAACAATGAAAAGCACATACAAGAGTTCAAAGGATTTAAGGAAGCAATAAAGCAAATCAAGGCTGATATATCAGAAATTAAGAACACAGTAGAGCAAATTAAGAGTACAGTGGAGAGTCTCCAAAATAAAATGAAGCAAGCAGAAGAAAGAATCTCAGAATTGGAAAATATTTCCTGTCACCCAGGGGAAAGCAAACAAAAAGCTGAGAGCAGAGCTGGATCAGGCCAAAAAAAGTATTCAAGAATTGAAAGACACTATCAAGAAACTAAATATAAAAGTTACGGTAGTTCCAGAAGGTGCAGAAAGAGAAACTACGTTTATAAAGGTATTTAATGAAATAATAAAAGAAAATTTCCCTAATCTAGAGAAAGAATTGAGAATCAACATCAGGAGGGGCACAAAATTCCCAACAGGCTTGACCAAAAACGATCTTCATCACGAAGACACATGATCATCAAGCTCTCTTCAATCGAACATAAGGAAAAAAATTCCTTAATGTGCACGTGAAAAAAATCAACTGATATATAAAGGAATGCCAATTAAACTCACAGGAGATCTCTCACAGGAAACTCTACAGGCAAGAATAGAATGGAGTGACATATTCCAGATTCTAAAAGCAAACAATTGTAGGCCTAGGATAACATATCCAGCAAAGCTTTCTTTCGTCTTTGAAAATGAAATCAAATTCTTCCACAGTAAAGAAAAGTTACAAGAATTTGCCTCTTCCAAACCTACCCTACAGATGAATGATACTTCAAGATGTTCTCTTGGCAGAGAAGAGGAATAGCACCCAATAAAACCAAAGGCAAATGGGAAGAACATCCAAGTAAAATGACAACAGAAGACTAAACCAATGCACAACCCATTCCTAAAATGACAGGGCCAAATTACCACCCATTCGTATTAACCCTGAAAGTAATTGGCTTAAGCTCAATCAAACATAGATTTTTAGACTGGATTAAAAAGCAAAACCCATCTATTTGTTGTCTAGAGGAGACACATTTCACCAAGAAAAATCAGCGGGAGCTATATCTCATGGATTTTTATGTTTTTGTTTTTGTTAGTTTCATCTCTTCAAAACAGTTTCTTCTGATTAAATTATTTGATGACTCATTGATCATACAGTAGCATCATTTTCTTCAACAATGTTCTTGATTGTCTTTTTCATTTCTTCAGCAACACATTAATTAGTAGTATGTTATTTAACTTCATGGTGGTGTTAATTTCTTTTGTTTTCCCGATGTTGATATTGTTTTGTGGCTTTTCATTTAAGGGGATGTATAATCGCTGTGTAATGGAGACTGTCATATCTAGTAACATGTTATTCAACTTCATGGCTGTGTAAATTTCTATTTTTCTTTCTATCATTGACTTTGTATTGTGACTTTTCATTTAAGGGGATGTACAGTAATTGTGAAATGGAGACTAACATCCAGATGTGAGGATGCAGTGCAGTATGCATTTCTGCTTCCAGATCAAAGATGGACTTAAAATGAAACTGTTTACTATATCTTGACAGTAGGATTCTGGACTCTCTGCCATTGTCCATGCCCGCAATGATGAACATATGACTTTGTATGAACTATACCTGAATAATGATATAGGGGAACTCGGCGGGGGTGGGGGGGAGAATTGGGGAGGGCATAAGGGAAATCCCAGGAGCCTATGGAACTGTATCATAAAATAATAATAATAATAAAAGAAATTTTAAAATAAAAACGTATATTAGGTTTTTATGGATTTTTCTACCGCCAGTCACTGGTACCAACATCACTATCTAATATTTTAATAAAGACATTTTAAAATCTTAGAAAATGTAACTTTCAGAGCCTGAATTATGGCACAGCAAGGTAAGCTTCTGCCTGCAGCTGCTATATGGATACTAGGTCAAGTCCCAGCTGCTCCACCTCTGATCCAGCTCTTTGTATGTGCCCACAAAAGTTGCAGAAAATTAATTAAAACCTACACATTCTCAAGAGCAGGAACAAAATATCCTAATTACAGATAAAAAGAAATCATCTAAACTCACAAAATAAAATTCATTCCAAAAATTAACTGAATTAATTATATGCAGTTTGTTTATAGTCCCGTCAGAATTGTAAAAAATCAACCCAATATGTGAAAGATATAGAAATAATCTTTGCTCAATATGTGCAGTTCTTTTGGACATAAAATACAATTGTATTTAGTGTAGAACAAGCTACAACAAAGAAGGCAAGACACTGCTTCATCAAGTGCAAAAAAGGAAGGGAAGAAATTTTAAAACACATTATATATCATAATAGTGTGAAACTTTACATAATACAGAGAATACTGGATTTTATCCTCCAGAAAAGGTCTCTTTTTTTTTTTTCTTTTAAAGATTTATTTATTTTATACAAAGTCAGATATACAGAGTGGAGGAGAGACAGACAGGAAGCTTCTCCATCCAATGAATCACTCCCCAAGTGAGCTGCAACAGTTGGTGCTGCACCGATCCAAAGCCGGGAACCAGGAACCTCTTCCGGATCTCCCACATGGGTGCAGGGTCCCAAAGCATTGGGCTGTCCTCAACTGCCTTCCCAGGCCTCAAGCAGGGAACTGGATGGGAAGTGGAGCTGCGGGGATTAGAACCGGCGCCCACATAGGATCCCAGTGCGTTCAAGGCGAGGACTTTAGCCACTAGGCCACGCTGCTGGGCCCAAGAAAAGGTCTCTTAAAAAGGAGTTAGCTGTGTAATATCAAATGCTGAATTCCATTATTATCAATATTTTTATTTAGTTGTCAGTGAGACATCATGCAAAGTTCAGAAGCTTCTACAAAGCAAATGAAACAATCAAGAGACCAAAACGACATCCAACAGAATGGGAGAAATTATTTGAAAAGTACTTATCCATAAAAAGGATTCATATCTAGAGTATATCGGAAATGGAAGAAAAGCTCAACAACAAAAACACAATTGAGTCTTATAAGGAAAATGTCAATGACTGAAATAGATAATTAGTAAGTTCAAATTGCTAAGAAATACATGAAAAATTATCAATGTTACTAGCTTTAAGGGTTTATACAAATCAAAACAATAGGGAAAGAAACCTACTCCTACAACGAAGCAAACTGCATTAATACTAAAATGGCTATTGCCAAAAAAATAAATAAATAAATAAAAACTAACAACTGCTAATGATTTCGATGTGCAGAAAGAACTCTGACACAATGTTAATGAGAATGCAAATTTGTATAGTCACTGTAGAAAATACCATGCAGATTTCTTTAAAAACACCCATTGCTGTTCACAACAGCCAAGATAAGGGGAATAAACCAAAGTGTATACCATCAGATGAATGCACAAAGAAAATACAGTATATATACACAATGAATACTACTCAGCCCAAAAATGGAACTCTGTCATTTGTAACAAAATGGATGAAATTGGATCATGTTAGATGTAGTAGTTCAAACACTGAAAGACACATGCTGCATGTTCTCCCTCAGATATCAGAACTAAAAAGATAAAAAGTTGACCACAGAATGCTCATTACTAAAAGCTGAGAAAGAAGTGGGGCATAAACAGAGTTTAGAATGAAAAACAGAGCAAACAGCATGATTCATTTTTAGTGACAAAAATATATTGATACAAAATTTTAATATCAACGAAAGATGGGCATCTTAGTAAATGTGATAAAAATTTCATAATAACGTAGTATAAGGGAACTCCTTGTACTACTTCACAATTTTTGTCTTTCAAATTTAAAGCAACTCTGAAATTAAAAAGATTGTTTTTCAAAAAGGACCAAAAATGCACTTTTCTGATTTACCAATTTCTACATTTTAAAAAATTAATTTTTACATTTCAAAACAAATTTAAAAAACAAATTCCTTGTGTATCATTATTCATTCAGAACATGATTTTGTCAAACTTTGCTTTATATCTTTGTCAAGCCAATGGCTAAGAATAATATGTAAATCTCCTAAAAACACATATTTTTAAAAATCCCATTACCTATTTTCTCCTGACTCGTTTGGAGTATGACAGTGATGGCCAGAGCTCCAGCAGCCATCTTGGGGGTTATGAAAGCCAACATAGCAGAGGCAGCAAAAGAGTACTTGAAAAATTGATGACTAACTGACATCGTCAAGTTGGCGTTCAGCTGCCTGAATCTATTCTTGTTTTACATGAAAAAGAAATAAACTCCGGTGATTTCAACTGCTGTTATTTTAAGGCTTTCTGCCATATTCAGTTAAAACATAACGAAAACTAATACATATAGGCCACAATATACTCATACTTGTTTTTGTGTAGCAGTATCAGTCTTTCAAGCAACAAATAAGTACTAAGAGGACTACATAGACTATTACAGAACATTAATTTAGGGGATGGAAGTATATTTCAAAGTCAATTAGAATGATACTGTGAAGCTTCCATGGGTAAGAAAGAAAAAAAAGTGCTTTTCTTTTCTTTTTCTTTTTCTTTTTCTTTATTTATTTATTATCTTTAATTCATTAATTACATTGTATTATATGACACAGTTTCATAGGTACTGGGATTCTACCAACTGCTCCCCAAACCCTCTGCCCGTGGTGGATTCCTCCACCTTGTTGCATAACCACAGTTCAAGTTCAGTTGAGATTCCCCCATTGCAAGCATATACCAAACATAGAGTCCAGCATCTTATTGTCCAGTCAAGTTCAACGGCTTCTTAGGTATACCCTCGCTGGTCTGAAGATAGAGCCAGCAGAGTATCATCTCGATCAATTAAAAGCTCCAACATACCATCAGCAAAAATTTACATCATTATGGAATTAATTGACATAGTGATGAGTAACCAATATGTTAAAAATAAATGCGAGTTCTTAACCACATTCTGTGACCACCTCATTGACATTTCAATTTTAGTTTATACACAACATATAACATACATAACATGTTATACATAACATCATATCATCTCAAATTAAGGCAAACATGTGGTATTTAACCTTTTGGGATTGGCTCATTTCCCTTAGCATTATGGTTTCCAGTTGGGCCCATTTGGCCACAAAGAACTGCATTTCGTTTTTTTTTAATAGCTGAGCAGTATTCCATGGAGTAGATGAACCATAGCTTTCTTATCCAGTCCTCTGCTGATGGGCATTTCGGTTGCTTCCATGTTTTTGCAATTACTGATTGTGCTGCTAGGAACATAGGAGTGCATGTTGGTTTCTCATAAAACAAGTGTTCTGGATATATTCCTAGGAGTGCTATTGCTGGATCATATGGTATGTTGATTTTGAGTTGTTTGAATGTTCTCCATACTGATTTCCATAGAGGCTGTACCAGCCTGCAGTCCCACCAGCAGTGGAGTAGGGTTCCCTTTTCCCCACAACCTCGCCAACAAGTGTTGTTGGTGTTTTTTTTCATGTGGGCCAGTCTTACTGGCGTTACTTGGTACCTCATTGTTGTCTTCATTTGGTTTTCCCTTATTGCCAGGGAACTTGAGCATTTTTTCATATGTTTATTTGCCATTTGGGTTTGTTCCTTTGTGAAGTGTCTGCCCAATTCCCATGCCCATTTCTTGAGCAGTTTATTTGTTCTGGTGTTTTGGCTGTTTTGTAGTTCTTTGTATATTCTGGAGATTAGCCCTCCATCTCCTATGTAGTGTGCAAAGATCTTCTCCCATTCTGTGGGTTGCTTTTTTACTTTATTGATTGTTTCCCTTGCTGTACAGAAGCTTCTTAGTTTGATGAGGTCCCATTTGTTTATTTTGGTCTCGATTTCTATTGCCTTTGGAGTCCTTTTTAGGAAGTCAGGACCTACCCCAAGATCTTGCAGAGTATTTCCAACATTTTCTTCCAAAAGTTTGAAGGTTTCTGGATGTAGGTTTAGATCTTTTATCCATTTAGATTTGATCTTGGTGTATGGTGAGAAATGTGGGTCTATCTTTTTGTTTCTACAGGCTATCAACCAGTTGTCCCAACAGCATTTATTGAACAGACCTTCGCATTTGCCAGGATTATCGTTTGTCCTTTTGTCAAAGATTATTTGGCTGTATCTGTGTGGGTTCCCATCTGGTGTTACTATTCTGCTCCATTGATCTTCCTCTCTATCTTTGTGCCAGTACCAGGCTGTAAAAATTGCTTTTCTTTCCACTTTATTAAGGTATCATTAAGGTAAAACGAACACAGTTTAGCAAGT
The DNA here is from genome assembly GCF_030435755.1 of Ochotona princeps. Taxonomy (NCBI): domain Eukaryota; kingdom Metazoa; phylum Chordata; class Mammalia; order Lagomorpha; family Ochotonidae; genus Ochotona; species Ochotona princeps. Next base: position 39,671,503 of record NC_080833.1, read on the forward strand.
TCATAATCAGTAGATATCATTTGCAACCATTATAACAACATTCCACAAATGCATCAGTTGCTTCCCAATTTCCTTTTGTACTTTTGTATGTGCATGTGTTTGTCTACATGCAAAACAGAAATACTTCAGAAGATATACTCAAATTTTAGAGTACACAATACAGTATTTTTAACTGAAGGCAGACTAGGACTTGGTCACCTTGCCTAACCTTGTTTTCTTTGATTAATGCCTAATTTTGCACTAATCCCCAAGTGCTGGCAATCATCAGCTACCCCCTGCTTCTAATTGTAGAGTCTAGATTCCTAAAACAAATTAAATACTATTAATTCCTCCATGTCTACCTTATTTCCCTGAATATACTTCCCTTAAAAGTTTATTAGTACTTTTGCAAATGGCAGATTTCCCTCTTTAGAGCACACAATATTTCTTCATTCATCATCAATATATGAATATATAACTCGTTTCCATATCTTCACTAATGTGAATATAGCTACAAATAGCATGGCATGCAATTGCCTCTTTGCTATGCTGACAGGAACTGTGCATGTGCAATTTTAAAAGGTTGCTAAAAATTTAATTGCAAAATAAGCTTATGTTGGTGCAAAACCATCTGAAGTTAATGAATATATTTAAAATGTTATTAATATAAAGAAAACTGATTACATATTTTTCCAGGAAACAATTATTTTTATTTATTTTCCAAAAATGCCTATTTATTTAACTGAAAGGCAGAGTTAGAGAGCAGAACAAAACAGAGAGTTTCCACAAAGAATCACGAAAACTAAACCTGGGATGATCCAAACGCAGTAACCAGGAGCTTCTTACAAGTCTTCCATGTGGGTATCCTAGGTCTTGGGCAATTCTCTGCTGCTTCACCAACACAGTAGCAGAGAGCAGGACTAGAAACAGGGCAGCTGGAGCCAAACTGGCACCCAAATGAGAAGCCAGCACTCAGTAAGTCACAGCTCTTGCCCCTGAAGGATACAGTTCTAATGAGACAACCATATCAGCCTCACTCTCTCCCTTTCTCCCTATCTCAACCCCAATAATTCCTTCCATTCTTTTCTTCATTAATTTTCAAAAACAGTTATTTTATGTTACATTATAATGACAGGCTTAATGCAACTTTAACAATAATATTCAGCAAGTGAAAAGGAGAAACACGACTACTTCCCTAACAGCAGTATAGACAAAGGTTAAAAACAATAGTCAATCTGATATATCTCATTTTCATAATTTTGTATTCTGTAATTAACTATCACCTATCAGAGAAAACATATATTTTTATTTTTCAGGATGGCTAACTTCATTAAGCATAATGGTTTCTAATTGCATCATTTTGTTGCACAACAAAGGATTTAATTGATTTATACGGCTGGGTAGTACTCCACAGCATACTTCCTATACCACCTTTCCTATTTTTAAGTCCCCATGACACAGCTCATTTTATTTATTTTGGGTTATTTTTAGTTTTCTAAGGATTTTTATTTATATAAGGTGAAAAAAATTAATGTATTTTAAAATACAGACATAGAATATATATACACAGCAATAACTCCCAATTTTTTCCCTCCTCCCTTATTTCTTTTTTTTTTCATTATTTTTGGAACGAATTATTTTCAGCTCACTTTCAAAGTCACTCCATTAGATAAAGACTTCAAAATTAAAAAAAAAACACTGCTCTTCAAGAGTATAGGCAAAAGCTATAAACAATAATCAAAACTCAATTTCACAGATAGATTATTAACACACTATATCATAGTTATGACTTATATTTGTCCTTTTGGGACAGGCTTATTTCACAAAGGATAATTGTTTCCAGTTGAAAACATTTTGTTGCAAAAGACAGAATTTCATTCATTTTTATGGGTAAGTAGTATTCCATAGTGTATGCATATCAAATTTTCTCTATTGCGTCATCCAAGAAACAGGTAAGATCTTGTTCCAGATTTCTCAGGAATCTTCATAACTAACTTCAAAAATAGCCGAACTGTTTAGATTCTCACCAGTATTGGATTAGGGTACCTATTGCCCCATATTTTGGCCAACACTTACTCTTTACTGATTTCTACATCAAGTGAAGGAGAATTTCATGGATTTTATTTGTATTTCCCTAATGAATAGTGATCCTGAGCAGTTTTCCATATATCTGATGGCCATTTGTACTTCATCCTTTGAAAATTCCCTGCTTATATCCTTTGTCTATTTCTTAACATAATAATTTACCTTACTGAGTTTATTGAGCTCTTTGTAAATTCTGATATCAATTATTTATCAGTTACATAATGCGCACATATGCTCTCTCCCATTCTGTTAGTTATCCTTCACTGTATTGAAAGCTTCCTTTGCAATGTATAAGCTTCTTAGCTTCAGGCAATTCCATTTGAATATTTTTGCTTTTATTGCCTTTCTTTCTACTCCAAGAAGTTTCTGCAAATATCCTTTACAGTTTCCCCAATGGATATTTCTCTATACTGATGTTATGGCATAAGGACTTAGACTCAGATTATTGAACTGTTTAGAGCTTATGTTTGTATAAGGTGCAAAGTATTGTTTCACACATCTGTATGTGGAGATCCAATTTTAGTAGCACAATTGTTGAACAGACCATCCTTTCTCCAGGCACTGACTTCAGTTCATTGGTCATTAGTTGGTTATGAATATAGGCACTGACTTCTGGTGTTTCCATTGTGCTCAATCAGTCTATGCGCCTATTTCTGTAACAGAACCAGGTTGCTGTAATTATTACTGCCCTATAGTGTGTCCTGAAATATGGTATTGTGAGACCTCCAGCTTTGCTTTGTGTTATAAGACCTATTGGGTCTCCTGTGTTTCCATATGAAATTTAGTATCATTTTTTTCTAAATTTGAGGTAATGCTGCTAGTATTTTCATTAGGATCACACTAAATTTGTAAACTGCTTTGTGTAGTATGGATATTATGATATTAACACTTCATGACAAGGGAAGTGGCAAATACTTCCATTTTGTGTCTTTATTTTTTGATAATTTTTATTGTACAGAACTCTCACGTGTATCATTAGAGTAATCCCAAGGTATTTACATTTTGTTGTAGCTATTGTGAATACTACTGATCTTACAAGACACTCACGATAGTATATATATATAAAGGCTATCGATTTGTATATCCAGCAACTGTACCAAACTTTTATAAGTTCCAGTACTCTTTTAGTGGAACTATTTGGTTCCCCAAAAGAGAGAGTTATGTCATCTACAAACAGATACTTAGATTTGCTCCTTTCTAATTTGTATTTTTTTTATTTTTCTTGTCTATTAATTCTGCTTTAACCTTCCAAGACTATATATAATTGAGCAGAAGTTGTAAGAGTGGGTATCCATGTCTGTTTTCAGATCTTAGTGGAAATGCTCCCCAAATTTCCCCATCCAATATAATGCTGGCTACGGGTTTTTCAAATATTTCTTTGATTGTGTTGAGGACTATTCCTTCCATACATAATTTGCTTAAGGCCTTTATCATGTAAAAATGTTATATTTACTAAATATATTCATTGCATCTATTAACACATCAACTTGGTTAATACTTTTCAGTTTGCTAATATGCTGGAGCACATCTATTAATTTGTATATGTTGAACCATTCCTGCATGCCAGTGACAAACCCCACTTGGTCTGATGGATACAATTAGCTAAGATTTTTTTAAAAGATTCCTACATGGGTGTTCCATTAGGAACACTGGTCTCTGATTCTCTTTCTTTGTTGCATTCTTTCCTGCTTTTGCAAACAACATGATGCCAGCCTTACGAGGAACTTGGGAGAATTATCTCCCTTTAATCTGTTAAAACAGATTCAAGATAATTGGAATTAGTTCTTTAAATGTTTGATAAAACTGGGGTGTGATATGGTAGCCTAGCAAAAAAGTCCTTGCCTTGCATTCACTGGGATGCAAGGACACCAGTTCTAATCCCAGCCATCCCCATTAATCTCCCTGCTTGTGGCCTGGGAAAGCAAATACTGCCCAAGGCCTTGGGATCCTGCATCCATGTGGGAGACCTAGAAGAAGCTCTGTGTTCCTAGTTTTGGATTGGCTCAGCTCTGGTCATTGCAGTCACTTGGGGAGTAAATCAGCGGATGAAAGATCTTCCTCCCTGTCTCTCCTCCTCTCCAAACTTTTTCCTTCCTCTACAAACCTTCCAGCAAAAAATATAAATCTTTAAAAAAAAAGTTTGTAAAACTGAGCAGTGAAGACATCCAGTCCTGATCTTTTCTTTGTTGGGAGAATCTTTATTAATGAATAAATAGCCATCTTGATTAATAGTCTATTTAGATTTTCTATATCATCATGACTCAATTTTGTTACACTGTATATGTCCAGAAATCTATTTGTTTCTTCTTGATTTTCCAATTTGTTGGCACAATTCTTTTTATTTCTGTGGTATCCATTGTAACATTTCCTTTCCATTTCTAATTTTATTGCTTTGGATATTTTATGTCTTTTTTGATTAGTTAGGTCAGTGGTATATCAATTTCATTTGCTCTTTTTTCAAAAACAGTTCTTAATTTTACCAAGTTTTGTATTTTTTTGGTCTCAATTTTATCTACTTCATCATAGTTAATTCTTTCCTCCTACAAATTTGTGGTTTGGATTAGATCATTAATTTCATGCTTTTCTGATTTTTTAAAGCAGGCACCATTGCTATAATATACCCTCTTTACACTGCCTTTATATTGTTGATACTTGCTGTATAACCTAGTATTTAGTCAATTCTAGGGAAAGTACCATGCACTGATGCAGAAAATGTGCACTCTTATGTTGTGGGAAGAAATGTCCTATAAATTATCAGTCAGGTCCTTCTGAACAAAGTATAAACCGGCTCTGTTGTTTTCTTTGTTGATATTTTGTGTAGCTGATCTTCAATTTAAAAACTGGAATGTTGGGGCCCAGCGCTATGCCCTAGCAGCTAAAGTCCTCACCTTGAACGCCCCAGGATCCCATATGGGAACCTGTTCTAATCCTGGCAGCTCCACTTCCCATCCAGCTCCCTGCTTGTGGCTTGGGAAAGCAGTCGAGGATGGCCCAATGCCTTGGGACCCTGCATCCACGTGGGAGACCTGGAAGAGATTCCTGGTTCCCGGCTTTGGATTGGCGCAGCACCGGCCAGTTGCGGCTCACTTGGGGAGTGAATCATCGGACGGAAGATCTTCCTCTCTGTCTCTCCTCCACTCTGTATATCTGACTTTGTAATAAAATAAAATAAAATAAAATAAAATAAAATAAAATAAAATAAAATAAACTGGAATGTTGAAGTCCCCCATTGTTATTGAATTGGAGTCTATGTTTCCCTTGTGGTCAATTAACCTTTGTTTTAAATAGCCAGGCACTCTGACATTGAATGTATACATAGTTACTATAGTCAAATGCTTCTTTTGAATTGATCCATAATTAATTCCATTCTTCAACTCTTTTGACATTTTATGTGTTACACTCTATTTTGTCTAATAGTAGGATAGCTAATCATGTCTTCTTTTGGTGTCTCAGCATGGACTCCCATCCTTTGACTTTCAGCCTGTGTGTGTCTTTGTTGGTGTGTTTCTTGCAAGCAGCAAGTAGTGTTGAGTCTCGTGTTTTCAATCCATTTTTCTACTCTGCATCTTTTAATTGTAGAAGTTAAACTATTTAAATTCAAGGTTATTACTGGTAAGAATGGACATATCCCTGCCACTTTTTCGTACATCAAACATTTGCTTTGGATTTCCTTTGTGCTTGTACTGGATTTACTGCTTTCACATTCTTTCATAATCATAATTGTTGTGCTGTGTTCCTGTGTCTAGAACAGCCTTAGGCATCATTTATAAGGGTGGATGAGTGATCACAAAATCTTTCAATTTCTGTTTCATAAAACTGTTATTTCAACTTCATTTATAAATGAGCGCTTTACAGGATACAGTATTCTGAGTTGATAGGGTGATCTTTTTTCTTTTCTTTTAGTATCTCAATTATATCTCTCCATACTCTCCTAGCAGGTAATATTTCTAACAGAAATTCAAGTGTCATTCTAATTAGAGATCCTGTGAAGATAATATATTGTTTCTCTCTTGTACATTTTAGAACTGTTTTCTGTTTTACAGTAAAGAGTCTGACGATAATGTGTCATGGTAAATATCTTTTCTGGTCATATCCTTTAAGAGTTCTACGTAATTTTTGTACTTGGATATCCCTGTCCTAAAATCAGACAGATCTTTCAGTTGTCTTTTCATTGAATGGGCCTTTTACTCACTCTCTCTTTACACACCTTCAGGAACTCCTACGTTACAAATGTTTCTCATTTTTGTTATTATCTTATAGAGCTATTTCCAAAGATTTTTCTTCTAGTTCACAGAGGCTTTTATCTGCCTCATCAAGTCTATTGTTAATATCATCTAGTGTACTTTAACTCAGCATATCGAATACTTCATTTTCAATATTACAGTTTGATTTTTTTCAGTATCTCAATCTCATGCAAAACTTTTTCATCCAAGTCAGTAATGGGTTTTCTTCCATTTTGAGTATTGTCATGATCTTTTTTTAATTCCCTTCACCAATCTCTTCATCTTCACATTTCTATATTGACATCTCTTTAAGTTATTTTTATGGAGTCAAACTCTTCCTTGTTCAAGTTTCCTGTGTTTTCCTGTTTATTTTTGGACATTTATGGAATCATTTGTTGGTTTTCCTCTCACGAATTTTACCATTGAAATATATATGTGTGGCTTAGTGGAGTGCTCCTTCCATGCATTTTCAGACGCATGTGCTACATTGGGTCATGGAGTTTTGTACAGTGTTCAGATATGGTTGTAACAGTTCAGCATAGCACCCACACTGGTTGTTTGTATCTGTCTTCTGTTGTAAGTGAGAGAGTACAATCCAATCCATTGGTGTGATCACTGCCTCACCTCCCCTCTGCAAAGGGGGCCAAAGATAAGGGAGAGCCCACAGCGGAAATATATTCCACACATACATTGTCAAGAACCATACCAAGGATCTGTGGAGCCATCTGTGTGAACACAAAAGCCTCTGCAATCACCCACCCCAGACATTCAGGAAGCTGTGCACCTCTGAACCCAGGCACACAGCAATTGCCAGGAGACCCAGCTATGCTCCACACCTTCTACTGCAGCCAGGGAGTCCCCACTGTCATAGCAACAGGGTTCCCACAATCAAAGGGATCGGGAGATCTACTCTTAGCGCCATAAGGCTGCCCCATCTGGAGAGAGACAGGCATTCCCAGATCTGTTTGCCTGTTGGTGTTCCACCTAAGCATTCTGAGTACCGGAGCCTGCAATATACATGGGAGAAAATCACCTCACGGACTTAAGTAGCATCCTAACCCCTTCCAACCCACCAGACTACTTTCCAAGTCAATGGGTACCACAGATTTACCCCTGAGACAAAATCCTCTCATCACTGTTCCAAGAGCTGTGGCAGCCAGTACATGTCTTTAGATGGCATTTCCTCTGTGTTACACACCTGGGACCCTTCTAGAGGGGATGAGAAAACAGCAATGTGGTTTAGGTTCACAGTTTTAGGCTGTTTCGTTTGTTATCCTGCTCCCAGCAAATAACTCTGGCCTAGGTGGGAATTAAAAGTCAAAGTGGTCCAAAGGTCCTCACTCAGGCAATATTACCAGTGACTGGGGATTCTGCAATCTCCTCCTGATGCTGATTCTGCTACTGACAACAGGAGCAGATCTCATGAGCACTGCTTGACTATCCACCACCAGTACAGCATTCTAACCACGACCAGTACAGCATTCTAACAGGAACATGAGATGGGAAAAATCAAGGCAGCTTGACTCATCCAAGCCTGACAGTTGCTCTGGCCCCAGTTTGCTCCCAGGCTAAAGTAAATGTCAGTGGGTGATTGTGGAATTAGCCCTTAGCAAGCTATTGCTGAGAGGCAGCACCGGGAGCTAATCCTCACTTACCATGGAATGATGGCGGTCGCAGTGGGGAGCCTGCAGCTGACATCAGGAGTTTCTGTCATTACTCATCTAGGCCCTTAGAACCTTCCCATGGAACAATTTAGAAAGCAACTGGAATTGTGTTCATCCTTTTTGGTCTTGGAAACATATGGTGAACTCTAGAATTATACCACTTTCCAGATTCCCTCCTGAAGGAAGGGAAATTGACAAAGCAGCAGCCATGGATGAATGAACTGGGGCACCACTCAAAGAAACAAAAAGTTGAATTTGGGGATGTCAGAAAACAAGACCCTGTATGGTGCTGCATTCTTGCCCAAGACATATTTTCTTTAGGCAATCATCAATGGTTGGACTTCTGGGTTGATTCCACATCTCACCAATTGTGAATACAGCTGCAATAAACATTAGGGTACAAATAAGCTTTTCATATGCTAATTTTACTTCCTTTGGGTAAAAAGTAAGGTGCTGAAATCTCCAATGAATATGGTAATGGAACATATGTCTCCCTTTAGACCCACTAACACTTGTTTTAAACAGCAGGGTGCTCTAGCATTGGGGACATAGACATGTATTACAGTCACATCTCCTTCTTTGTTTCTTTTAACAGTTTTTATTTTTAAGGCTTTATTGTTAGATTTTAAGATAGCCACTCCTGCTTGCCTTTTATTTCTATTTGCATGGAATATCTTTTTCCATCTTTTAACTTTTCGTATATGTTACTGGTAGTCTTTCTTGTAAGCAGCATTTAGATGGAGCTTGCTTTTTAATCCATGAAGCTAATTCATATCTTTTAATTGGATCTTTTTTTCCATTTACATTCAAGGTTATCACTTGAATGATCAGTGATGACTGGGTCTAGCCATTTTTTCATAACTATTCATATCAGGCTTTTTCTGTCACCCTTGTATTATTACTAGGTTTTTACCTTCACAACCTTTCATGATGTTAGTTATCTTTCTCTTTCTGTACATAGGATATCCTTAAGTGTCATTTGTAAGGATGGCTGAGAGGTAAAAATTTCTTGCAGTTTTTGTTTTGGAAAGTCCTTATTTCCTCTTCATCGATAAATGAGATCATCACGTGGTACAGCATTCTTAGTTGGCACCTTTTTTTTCTTTGAAGGTTTGAATTATTATCACTCCATCTGTGTTCTCTCCTGTAAGGTCCCTGATGAAAAAATCTTCTGTCAGTCCGATAAAGGATTCTTTAACCTGGCATTTTTCTCTTGTACAGTTTAGGGTCTTTATTTTGTGTTTTACTTCTGAAGGTGTGAATATAACGTGTTATGGTGAAGATCACCCCTGGTCTATTTGGGGTTTTATGTGCTTCCTGCACTTGGATTTCCATATCTGTCTCCAAGTTAGGGCTAGTCTGTTACTATTTCATTGAATAAGTTTTCTAAGTCATTCTCCTTTTCCACTCCTTCAGAAATACCTAAAATTTATTTATTTTTGTAATCTGATATTATCCCATAGATCCTGAACATTAGGTTTCTTTCTTTTTTATTTTTATTTTTTTGTCTAGATATTTTAAAAGCTTTTGTCTTCCAGGTTATATATTCTTTCTTCACCTCCATTCTATTTCTTATTTAACATATTTAATTTTTCATTTCTATGTTTTAATTTACTATTTCTTTTTTCTTTTTTTATTATCATGTTATGATACAGTTCCACAAGCCCTGATTTCCCCTACCCACTCCCCAAATTCCTTCCCCTACCCCACTGAGTTCTGCTATATTATTACTATAGTATAGTTCTTCATAAACAGTCATATGTTCATCATTGCAGGCATGGACAATGGCAAAGAGTCCAGCAACCTATTGTCATGACATAGTTAACAGTTTCTTTGGGAGTCCATCTTTGATCTGGAAGTAGAGATGCATACTGCATTGTACCCTCAAATCTGAGTATGATAGTCTCCATTACATAGTATAGATTCTGTGTATAGATCCCATAAATCCTGAACATAGTTTTCTTTCTTTTATTTTTTCTTAATTTTTTTGTCCAGATATTTCAAAAGCTTTTATCTTCCAGGTTATATATTCTTTTCTTCGCCTCTACTCTATTTTTTATTTGACATACTTAATTTTTTATTCTTATGTTTTAATTTACTGTTTCTTTTTCTTGGTAGAGATTCTCATCCTGCCATTCACAGATTTCTTTGATTCAAGTCATTTTACATTTCTGTTTTTGAATAATACATATTTTCAACTATTTTGTTTACACAAAGTGAGAAAATTTCACATATTTCATAACACAGGATTTAGGGCAGAGTTAGAATACCTATCCTTCCCTCTCTCCTGTCGACATTCTCTATTCACCTCCTCCCTTCCTTATTTTTTTAAATTTTTTTACAATTACAACTTACAATTTACACAATCATTCGTTGAACATTGCATTAGGTAAAGAACTAAACAATAGCAAATAGAAAAGCTGCTCCTCAAGAGTAAAGATAAAGGCAAGGAACAGTAATCAAATCCCAAATGTCAATGCTGTTCATACAAACAACATTGTTTGTACATTATTTAGTATACTGTGTATTAGTTACCACAGGTCAGAAAAACACAATATTTGCCTTTCTGGGACTTGATGATTTCACTGAACATAATGGTTTCTAGCTGCATATATTTTGTTTTAAAAGACAGGATTTTATAGTATGCAACTGATGAATAGTATTATAAAGTATATATATATATGTATATATATATATATACACTTTCCTTGCCCTGATATTCATAGATGAACATCTGCATTGGTTCCATATCTTAAAAACTGTGAATTGAGCTCAACAAAAAGGTATCCAAGTTACTCTATCATATTATGATTTCATTTCCTTTGAATACATTCCCATTAGTGTGACTGCTGGATTATATGGTAGACCTCTGAAGAATATCCACACTGTACTGTCTTATAATCAACCTTTTAAATTCCTTTTTGGTTATCTCTTGTGAAGTTTTTGTTCCTGGGATTGTGCCTCTGAGCACAATGTACCTTCAGAGAATATCCAAAGGTATATGCTAGGTGGAGACGGGGAGCACGGGCCAACATTTGTGGGTAGGGAAAAAGTCCAGAGAAATACCCAGAGTATGGTGCTAACAGTCCTCTGTAATCAGCAGGGAAAAAGAAATGATTCATGAGGTTTCCACTCTCCACTATGCCAAGGTGAATCTCCCTGTGACTGCACCGCCCACTCAATCAGACACAAGAATCACACAAAGAATCTATGTGTTCCATTGTGTGATCATGGAGTCCTCCCAGCCTACACCACAGTCTCAGGATTCCCAATCATAGGATGCATGGTTCCTACAGTCACGGGCAATAGAATAACTACTCTCCACTGCAACTCCAGCCAGATATCTGTACTCTGGCCCTCATCTAGTCATGCCAGTAGGAAAAAGAGAGGAAAGCAATGTGCCCCCAGTCTACAGAGTTAACTGGGCAACTTGCTGGCTCATCTCCCCAGACATACAGCCAGCAAGGAATGTGGATTTCTCCATCTGACAAAAATAAAACAGATGTGCACAGTCTACCACAACTTCTACTCACTGCATTCTCAAAAACAGTACTTCCTTCACTGAATGTTTAGAAGTCTAGAGAGGAGGAAAAGCAATAGGCTTATTGTTCACAAAATAAGTGGGCACTCTACCTCTAGCCAACAGATCCACCTAGAATCAAAGCCAGTGGGAACAAAATCCACCAGAGGAATGCAGGCCAGTGGCCTCTGCTTGCCTTATTCAAGGAAGATGGCACTTTGGCCACTGGATGCTGGTAATCCTGGTAGGGGAAGAAAGCAATGTACCCTATATTCAGGGTTAAAATGACACCCGATCCCTGCACCAACTCATCCAATTGTTATCAAAGTCAGTGAAAATCTTGAGCCTCTTCCCCAGACAAGATCACAAATGGAGTATGGCTTCTGCACGACCCTTTCATCTTGCTTTGGGAAAATGACCTCACAAACCACAGGCAAGAGGTGTTAACAGGTGGCACTCCTTAAGCTGCTGCATATCCATATCTTTCCTGTTCCAGAGTTTCTCTTTTCTTACTGTAGACGGTTCACAGGAAATTTCTCTCTAACCATTTCCCAGGACTACAGATTCTCCCATTTTTCTGATATTTTTCCATGATCAAAATCAGCATATAATTTCTCTAATGAACCATTTTTGAATCCTCTTTTTTCACCATACACATTTTGTAGAAATTGTTCAAAACGTTCGTGTTAGCTTTGATTCACTATGATGAAATAACTGACACAGGCATTAGTTAACAAATTTCAAATTGCACAACATAGGCTCTGCGATGAGGACTACTCCTTGATCATATCTAATTTTGGAACAGATGGCAAAGAGTAAAGCATGTTCAGGAGAAAGAACGTTTTTACATCTCAAACCAGGAATAACTAGGTTCCCAGGATCCTTTTTAAGGTCATGCACTCACTGTCCCTAATGCCACCCACCAGCCTCCACAATCTAAAAGTTAACATGCCTCCCAAAACCATCCAAGAACCAACTGCCCAAGACACAAGCATTTGGAGGTACAAAAACCAAAACCAAACCATGCTAATAATTAAAATAGATTGGCACTGTCATAAAAAACAAAGAACAGAACAGTCCAGAAATAAGCATATGCATCAATGAAATCCATCTTAAACAAAAAGAGGCCTGGTGTAATGGTTCCATTTCTAAATCCTCACCTTGCACATGTGTAGAAGGACATTGTGAATCTTCGCCATGCATAACCAGTGCTAGCTGCATTTTCTTCTGCCAGAAGGTGCCAGGAGCAGTTCATATGGAAATGAATGAACAGGAAACCTCCTGGTTCACAGGTTTAGGTATAAACAAGTTGTGTTTTGGGAATCCTCTCTTGCTGTTGAGATGTAAATGTCTTAAACCTCCCTTCCCTGGATGCCTAACTGACAACCTTCTTTTAAAAGCCTGATGCTGTTAATAAACTTTGGCTATCTCACCAAGAGAGTAGTCCACACGTGTCATTAATCAGGCTCCATGCACCAAGTCCATCACTGCAGGACAGCAAACACACATGAGAAAATCCCATATGGGCACAGATTAATGTCCCAGCTACTTCACTTCCTATCCAGGTCCCTGCTTGTGGCCAGGGAAAGCAATGGAAAAAAATAGCCCAATGTCTTGGGAACCTTCACCCACATAGAAGACCGTGAAGAAGCTCCTGGCTCTTGCCTTCAGATCACCACAGTTCTGGCCATTGAAGCCACTTGGGAACTGAATCAGTAGGTGGAAGATCTTTCTCTTTGTCTTTCCTTCTCTCTGTAAATCTGATCTGCCTTTCCAATAAAAATAAATAAATCTTAAAAAAACAAATACACAAAGAGGAAAGGAAGGCCTTTTCAATAACCAGAATTGAAAACAAACTAGATATTCGTAACAAAAAGAATAAAACTGAATCTTTATCCTACGGTTCACACACAGGCACACACAAATTACCTGAAAAATTAAAAATAGAACTACCATACAATCCAGTAATCCTATTTCTGGGTATATATTAAACACTATTTTCAAACGTGCTTTTATCAATAATAAAGACAATAATTAACACAAGAAAAGGTACTCACATGTTTTTTTAATTTATTTATTTACTTACTTTATGTCCATTTCATGTCATGGACTATGAGAGTAGAATTTAAGGAGTTTTGAGTACTCGATGAATAGTACATAAAAATGTAGAAATAAGACTAAATTGAGTAGAGTAACGTTTACATATTCATTTATTCAAAATAGACTATTCATAGAATATATAGTATGTACTTAGTATGTATAATGCTTCATTTAAAAGTAATGTGCTTCAGAAAAGGTAAGCGAATCTAGGTTAAGAGAGGCTTCCTATAATAGATGAGTGGTATACTATATGCTAAATGCAACCATGTTAAATATTGAAAGCAGAGCTGGGAGTTTGACATAGCTTTTAAGATAAAATCTGGGGGCTTAGCACCTTGGCACAGTAACTTAAGCTTCCACCTGCAGAGCCAACACCTCAACTGCTCTACTTCTGATCCAACTCCCCGCGTACGGTTTGAGAAAGCAATAGAGCATGGCTCAAGACCTTGGGTCCCACACAGGTGGGAGATTCAGAATTAGCTCTGCTCCAGCCACTGTAGCCATTTGGGGAGTGAGACAGTGGATGGAAGGAAGATTTCTCTCTTGCTGTTCCTCCTCTCTGTAACTCTGTCTTTCAAATAAAAATAAAATAAAATCTTTTTTTTTTAAATAGATACAGCATGGGACACTGACATCCCATACCAAACTGTTGGCTTCTATTCTCGGTTCTGACCTAATTCTAACTTTCTATCAATGCACACCTCAAGGGACAATAAGTGACAGCTTAACTAGCTGGGTCCTTGCTATCTGTTTGGATTGAGGATTCAGTTCCAGGGTTCCAGCTTCAGCCTCTCTGAGCCTTGGCTGGTGCAGGCATTGGAACAGTGAACTAGCAGATGGGGACCTGTCTATCTCTGTATCTCTCTGCCTTTCAAATAAGTTATGTAACCATTAAATAAATACTGATACCAGATATGAGTTTCTGCTATTCACAATTTTTTATGTATTCCAAACGTGATAATTTAATGATTCAGAAGTATTGTGCTGTACCTTAAAATACAGAATGGATATGCATCTATTGATGTTTTAATCTGTCATTTCTTGAGTACTATTATGTGACAGCAATCTATTAGGCAGTGGGAATATAAATACTTCAGTTTCTATCTTTAATGGAGGTTTTTCAACTTCATGGGAGAAATAAGAACAAATGGATAATTGCAGTAAAATTTAACAAGTATTGTGACAAAGATAAATGAGGAGCACTGAGAACACATGGAGATGAGGGTATAGGAGTATAGGGAAATGCAAAATAGAAGAAGCCATTCAAGGCAAACTGAAAGATTCTAAGGGCTCAAATTCCCTAGCAAAAGGAGCCACAGGTTCAAAAATTTAAAACTCTGAAACTGCATTGTAAACAAGATGATCAGTTTGCTGTGGCTGGAGTGCAAGGTGTACATTTCCTATAACAGTTGTATTCAAGATACAGGCAAAACGAACTATGTGATTACCATGACAAAAAGGACAGGAATAATAACAGAAAAACTTATCCCACCATTGTATCAATAGTTCTATATTATCAAAAACAGTAAAGTATCCGAGTACAAGAAGCTGTTACACTCCCTTACCTCACAATTTTAATTTATTTTCTTTAGAATTCAGAAATGCAGAAAAAAATGACTTAGGAAAATATATGTTTTTAAAAAAACATTCTGGACCCAGCGCTGTGGCCTAGCAGTTAAAATCCTCACCTGGAACACCCCGGGATCCCATATGGGCACCAGTTCTAATCCCACCAGCCCCACTTCCCATCCAGCTCCCTGCTTGTGGCCTGGGAAAGCAGCCGGACAGGACTGCCCAAAACTTTGGGACCCTGCATCCAAGTGGGAGACTCGGAAGAACTCCTGATTCCTGGCTTCTGATCGGCACAGCACCAGCCGTTGCACTCATTTGGGGAGTGAATCATCAGATGCAAGATATTTCTCTCTCTGTCTCATGGGGTAATGATTTTGACAAATAACAAGTAGGGAAACATGTTTTAAGGTCAGCTGAGTAGCCACAAGCAGGTTATCTCACTTCAGAACTTTATGTTTCTACATTTGTAAAATAATGTAATAACAGATAAGTTGAAAGACTGTCAGTTATGATTAAAATTTTAAGTTGCAGTCTCAGTACTGACTTTTTCATAAGTAGAAAACACTTCCTCCAAAAAGGTATGCAAATGCAGTACATGTTTGCTCTACATCAAGAAAATGCATAAATTTTGAATATCTTAAAGTTGGAGGGAAACAATACTGCAATTAATAGCTGTGAAAATCACTAACTGAACTTTCCCTCTCAGCCAGTTCCTAAGCTATAATGTGATAGGAGGCTTATTTTCAAAGCTATATAAATCCTTAAAATCAGTCATCTCCACTCAGATGTATGCTTCCTTTAGATAGCAACTGAGCCATTGCCTTTTATCATCCTTCTCATGTTACAGAGTAATCAAGGTTAATTACAGTAAAAATGCTATCAAAATGTAGTACCTAAAGGTACTATTTGTTTAACCATAATTAGTAACATCAGCGAGCATTTAATTCTCATAACTCTGTAAGTAACAGTGCCTCTAACTTACAGAGGAGAAAATCAAGGCTGGGAGTGACTACTATAGTCACAACTAATTGGCATGATTAAGATCTGAAGTGAAAAGCACTCTCTGGTGGTGGTGCCAAAAGCTGCCTCCAGCACTTTTGGTGGTTGCATGAGACAGAAGTGTACCATTTTGCATATACAGGATCACAGTTGTCAAGCCAAATATAGACAGAATCTTAGCTTCTACTCACTCTGTGCCCTCTAGCAAAGTAGACCACTTATCTGTAAATCATGGAAAGTAAAATACCCAAACAACCATAAACAGCTTCCCTGAAGTGATAGACCAACAAATGAACCAATGACAATCCATTCAATCATTTAGGGATGAAATGCCTAATACGATAAACATTATAAACATTACTCTCAGCTATTTTTAAATTCAGCTTCTCATTCACAATAATCACCCTTTAATTGCTCAATAACTAGCAGATACCACTATCAGACTAGGTAGGTAGGTAGGCAGGCAGGCAGGCAGGCAGGTAGATAGATAGATAGATAGATAGATAGATAGATAGATAGATAGATAGATAGATAGATAGAATTACATAGAAAAATGTTTCTATGTGTGGTAAAGTGTTTGGAATAGCACTGATTTACAGGATACAGAGAAAGCTACTTGAATGCTTTAAAATATCAGCCCTGATCATATATATAATCTCAACCATCTACAGCTACATCTTACATCCCTAAGGGCATCACAGAATACAGCTGCATAGAATAAGAACTTATTTATGACAGTTAAACATGACTTGGTTGAATTTTCAGTATATCATGGATCTAAATGTTCTGTGAAAATGGATATATAAAAACACATATAAAATCCACACATAGTAAGCTAACCCATCTCCTACAACAGCAGCATTCCTAGGGGCATCAGTTCATACCCCAGATGTTCCACTTCCATCCAGCTTCCAACTGATGTTTCAATTGTATGGGTTCCCGTCATTCATGTGAGACAACGAGAAGATCTCATCCCTGGCTTCAGCCTGGTCTATCGCTGGCCACCGCACTCATCTGGAGAGTAAACCAGCAGACAGAGGATCTCCCTCACTCTGTAACTCTTTCAAAATATAGGAAAGAAGAAAGAAGGCAAAGGAAGAAGAGGAAGAAAAGAACCAATAGTAGCACCACTGTAGGGCCCAGCGTGATAGCTCAATTGGTTAGTCCTCTCCTTGCAAGCACAAGGATCCTAAATGAACACCAGTTTATGTCCTGGCAACCCAACTTACCATCCAGCTCCCTGCCTGTGGCCTGTGAAAGCAACAAAGGACAGCCCAAAACCTTAGGACTCTGTACCCACATGGGAGATCCAGAAAAAGCTCCTGGTTCCTGGCTTCAGATTGGATGGGCTCAGCGCCAGCCATTGTGGCCACTTAGGCAGTGAACCAGCAGATGGAAGATTTTTCTCTGCCTCTTCTTCACTCTTAAATCTGTCTTTTCAATAAAAATAAGTCTTTAAAACAAAACAACATTGCTAATATTTCCCTGGTCTCTTAAAAAGAATATAAGACAAGAGAATGGCAAAGCCATTTCATTATGGGGCTAGTGCCATGGTTCAACAGGTTAATTCTCCACTGCAAGCACCAGCATCCCAAATGGCCACCAGTTCATGTCCCATATGCCTCACTTCCACTACTTCTCCCTATTAATAGCCTGGAAAAGCACCAGAGTATGTTCCAAGTCTTTGGGCCCCTGCACCCATGTGGGAGATCATGAAAGAAGTTCATGACCCCTGGCTTTGGATCAGCTCAGTTCCAGCCACTGTAGCCATTTGGGGAGTGAACCAGCAGATGAAAGATCTTTCTCTGTCACTCCTCCCTGTAAATGTGTCTTTTTTTTTTTTTTAAGGTTTATTTATTTTTAGTACAAAATCAGATATACAGAGAGGAGGAGAGACAGAGAGGAAGATCTTCCGTCCGCTGATTCACTCCCCAAGTGAGCGCAACAGCCGGTGCTGTGGTGCAGATCCAAGGCCGGGAACCAGGAACCTCTTCCGGGTCTCCCATGTGGGTGCAGGGTCCCAAATCCCCAGGCCGTCTTCAACTGCTTTCCCCAGGCCACAAGCAGGGAGCTGGATGGGAAGTGGAGCTGCCGGGATTAGAACTGGTGCCCATATGGGATCCCGGGGTGTTCAAGGTGAGAACTTTAGCCGCCAGGCCATGCTGCCAGGCCCCTGTAAATGTGTCTTTGAAATAAAAATAGCTGATTCTTCAAAAAATTTGTCATTGCTTCTAATTTTGTGTTCCATATTATCTGGAACATACAGATTAGAGGCAATTCAATGAATACAAACAGAATTGAGTGCAACAAAAAGATAATAATGTATGAAAAAAATACCATTTATAAAATATGCATAGAAAAACTAGTGCTTTATAATCAGCCATAACAACTAAATACAGATGAATGGAGAACATAAAATTTAAGGAAATGTTTATTAATGGTGTGAAGTGATAGCCCAGACAAATCCACGTATACAAATGAGGCCAAATCAAAGAGAACTTAAAGAAACAGAATTCAGAAAATATTTCCTCTCAAGGGTGTCATTTTTCAACTAGTAACTGGCAAAAGCAGTGTATATAAACTAGTGTGCCTTTTTTTTAAAGTCCAAGTATTACTAAAATCTTGTTAAAGAAATCTAATGTTGATGATCCAGCATTCTATTTTATTTCAACTTTGTTTCTAATGATGCTATGATATATAATCACCTATTTCTAGAAGTGTTTTTCATGACCCAAATAGGATATTTTCAAAGGGATAAACTAACAGGTTTTCTCTTACAAGGAAACAGAATGTGTGCTGATGGAGTTCATTCAGAAAAAAGTTCACACTTACTCCTACTATCCTTTCCAATATCCACCTCCTCATTGAATTCTTTTGACATTTTCTTTTTAAAGACATATGCTTTAAATTTTTAAAGGGGAAATACTGGAATAAAAATGACAAATTCACAAAAGCTGGAAAAAATAAATACATAAGAAACGTAAACACTTAAACCTGTACGGCATCTACACGATATGCTTTCCATATCTCAGAGCTCCAAAAGATTCCAAATTATGCTGTAGTTGCTATAGAAACTATTCTTTTTTAATGCAACAGATTAAATAAGTATATAAAACAAATTCAAATTTGAAATGCAATTACTGTTTGGAAGCATATTTACATATTTAATTTTATAATAGTTTAAAAATAAGATAAAATATTAACAATACCTTTTATGTGTGCAAAATCCGTGGCAGTAACAAACTTAACTTCAACTATGCCCTTAAATATAATAATAATCCGTATAATGAAATTGCTTTATAACAAAAACTCATACAAACTCTGTACTACTGAAAAAGCAGTAATTTATATGCAGTGAAAACATTTTTGCAAACTTATCATTTTTATAAATGGTATAAATTTGAGGTAACTGAAAAATATTCCAAAAAGGTTTGTCAAACATTCAGAAAATGCTCAGCAAGTAGCCAATGCAGTCTACTACAAGTGACTTGATCTAATGGGCAAGGAAGCTTTTGACTACCTAGAACTATAAAGCTTTCTTCTAACCCATAGAATGAAGGTCCAAACTCCTGAAAGACGCACACTCGTGTTTCTATACCACTTGACATATTGGAAATACAGTTATTAGACTCAAACATATCAAGGTTCACATCCTAACATCTATGACACATTCAGCATGATAATACCTCTAAAGCTATAAGTGTGAGGACTACCACTCTTTAATGTACAAGGCCCAGGCATCTTTTCTAAATGTTTGATGCTCACTGTCTGATAGCTTCCAATATTATTACTGTAGTACTAAGACCATTAGGGTTATTACTGCTGATGCTGCAAGTATTACAACAAAAACAAAACCATGTCAATTTTTTCTGACTTTATTTCTTCTGTTTCTTTTGGTTTTGTTTTTACAGGTCTATAGTTTTCCTAATTATAAAGAAATCAATAGCACTTAAAACAGAAAAACAGTTCACTCAAGACCATATGGTATGTTAGGACAACATCTTTTTTTTTTTTTTTTAAATCATCTAATGTCACAACTCATAAACGATTTGAAAGAGAATAATCTTTGTATCATGGTAAAATGTATTCATTTTTCATCCTCTTCCAACTTCTTTAAACACTACTAAATTTTACTTCACTTCATTTTTCAAAACTCTTTGTGCTGTGTTCTTTTCTAATGTATTTAAATACGTTTCCCACTTATTTTCTTATTGACAATAAACAGAGTACTTTTAGCCTAACCGTTCACTGCACATTCCTTCACAATCACACACATTTGTATGCATGGATAAAGGGTTAGAAGGATATAGAACTAGAGAAAATGCACTTTGAATGATCCCTTTCATTCAAAAATTTTTATATAGCTACATTTTTAACTCATGTGTAAGCCATTAAAACCAGAAAAATAAAATATGTTAGACATATTTTCCTTTATTTGGGGTAAAAAAAATGCATGTAATGTTATATCCCAACAATTTAAAAAATGTACCTATAGTTCAGTGGCAATAAGTATATCCACACTAATATAACATATTTCTAATTTTTTTTCCAGTTAGCAGAATTCAGATTGTTCCACTGCAGGCAAAGCCACTGTATGTAATGCGTAAATCCCATGTGGGAGCCAGTTCAAGTTCTGACAGCACCATTTCTGATGGCTAGAGGAAAGCAGTGGAAAATACCCAAAATGTTTGGGTCCCTGTCACCCAAAGATGCAGATAAAGATCCTGGCACCTGGTTTCAACCTGTCCTAGTGCTGATAGCTGCAGTCATATAAAGAATGAACCAATAGATTAACAGTATCTCTCTGTGTAACTCTTTCAAATAAATAAATCTTTTAAAAAGCACTCAGAAAAACTGAAATATTATACTCTTTGAACAAATCTCCCTTCCCCCGCATCCTAGGAAGTTTTGAATGTAACCACATTAGATAATTCATAGAAGTGGAATCATATCACATCATCTTATACTGACTGGGTTTATTTCATGTAGCATAATGTCATCAAGGTTCATTCATGCCATAGCATGTGGACATAGCTATTTCCTTTTTAAGACTGTACAATACCCATTATGTATATATACCATATATTTTGTTTATCCATTCATCTGCATTGGAACATTGCATTGCTTCCAACTCTTGGCTATTGTGAATAATGCTGTTAAGAACATGGATATGGGCACAGCACAGTGGTTCAATGGCTAAATCTTCACCTTGCATGCTCCAGGACCCCAAACGAACACCAGTTCATGCCCTGGCTACTCCACTTCCCATCCAGCTCCCTGCTTGTTGCCTGGGAAATCAGTAGAGAATAATCCCAGTCTTGGGACCCTGCACCCACATGGGAAACCCATAAGCCTCTGGTTCCTGGCTTTGGATTGGCTTAGCTCCAGCCACTGCAGCTACTTAGGGAGTGAATCAGCAGACGGAAGATCTTTCCCTCTGCCTCTCCTTTCTTTGTAAATCTGACTTTCCAATAAAAGCAAATAAATCTTTATTAAAAAAAGAATATGGGTGTGCAAATATTTTTTCAAGATGCTGCTTTCAGTTCTTTTAAATATAAACATAAGATCATAAAGTTATTTTTTAAAATACACTACAAAATCAACTGGTATTTTCCAGAACGTGTTGTGGTCTTAGGTAGCTGGTTTAGGGTCACAAATGGGCAAGTCATGCCTCCCCAACCTTTGTGGTCCCTTCTGCCCATCTGTGAGTCTGGTGAAGCTCACCTATTATTCACCTGGAACCTCAGAGGGGATGGTATTGCATTGTTGTATAACCACACTCCTCTCAAGCCCCCATAAAGGCCCATGATAGGGAGGAGCTCAATCTCTCGGTCTTGTGCTTCAGTAGCTCTAGCACTGGACTCGGCCTCCCTAGTATCTCCTTGCTCTCTGGCTCTCTGCAGATAGACTCCAGGGACAGGCAGCCCCTGCACATGGCCCCTGTATGCCTGTATTCCTCATCCTCTGATCAAGTCTTGCGGAAGTCAATGAAAATGCAAATACGAAGATGCTGTTTCAAATTTGTGTACTTTCTTTTTTTTAAAAAAAAAGATTTATTCATTTTATTACAGCCGGATATACAGAGAGGAGGAGAGACAGAGAGGAAGATCCTCCGTCCGATGATTCACTCCCCAAGTGAGCCGCAACAGGCCGATGCACACCGATCCGAAGCCAGGAACCTGGAACCTCCTCTGGGTCTCCCACGCGGGTGCAGTGTCCCAATGCATTGGGCCGTCCTCAACTGCCCTCCCAGGCCACAAGCAGGGAGCTGGATGGGAAGTGGAGCTGCCTGGACTAGAACCGGTGCCCATATGGGATCCCAGGGCTTTCAAGGCGAGGACTTTAGCCGCTAGGCCACGCCGCCGGGCCCCAAATTTGTGTACTTTCAAGAGTTCGAGGAAAGGTGAGGTCTAGCAGTAAAGGAATGTGGACAAAGAAGCCAGGACAAGGTGAATGTGTGAAGCTTTGTAATTGTGTCAAGGATGTTTGCTGCATGTCTCTTAGAATAATTTATATTGCTGGGAAAGCTGGGACATTGGTCTTCAGTTTAACAGACAGGTTTCACAGTAATGACCATTTCTCTCAGGATTTCGATTCATACTGGATTGTCACAGTGATTTCATTTGTTATTTTCTAGTGGGCACTGCCATCACCAAACTTGGTTAATAAAGACTCCTTAACACATCAGGCAACACTCTTCTGTTTTAACAATCTGAGTTCATGATACATTAGCTCCTCAAAGCAAACAGGCTGACCAGAGAGATTCAAACTGGCTGAATAGAGGGGCTCTGCATTGACCTCTGCCACAGAGCAGAAGGAGAACAAAGGAATTACTTCATTCTAAGGATATTGAATGAGGAAGAACTTGAATTAAAAAAAAGTGACCAGAGAGCCCAGCGTGGTACAGTAGTCTTGAATGATGAACTGTTGGTTCTGTAAGGACAGTTGTACCTACACCCAGTTAACCTGAGGAAGCTCATATCTACATTTCACTGCCTCAAGCCCATGGTTTCCAATGCACAATCCCTAACATAACCATATTCACCCCATTGGACATGAACAAAGTATCATCCCTGATCAACAGCTCTGGGACTAGGATTATTGATGTATAAATTCCTTACCTAAGACTCACCTGAGCTCTCTTGGATGGATGTGAGGTATGTTCTATCTGTATTCTATGGTTCTAGATTTGCACCTGCTAATCCATAATCCACTGTACAGCCTATGGGACCTGGGTAAAACCTCCACCTGGTAAAGCTACTGTAAATTAGTGACCATTAGTACATTTCCAAGAATCCCTTACACTCATTCCATTGGACCTGCGGGAGTACACAGCAGCATTTCACTACTTCAGGCTCATGCCTAACAGTGTGCAAGCTCTGATACAACCATTGCTCCTGTGGGGAGCCATGCAGTTGGGTCGGATGGCATGGGTTAGCAAGGCTGCGAGTAGTTTCTGGCTGCGAGGCAAGGCCCGGTTAGCAAGGCTGCGAGGAGTTTCTGGCTGCGAGGCAAGGCCCGGCAGAATGTCTCTGGTCACCTCATTGGTGCCTCACCCCATTGTATGGACACTCAATCACCTCTCTGATGTTTCATAGAATTCTCCTGAGGGTGTTGTTGTTGTTTTTCTGCTAATGTGAAGTGATTCCTATAACTGGTATGACACCTCAAATTGATCAATCAGGTTATGATAAAAACATCTTTAGCGACGTAAGGCTATGACACACAGCTAAAAGTATACAATAGTACAATTGAGCCTACAATGTCTCCAAACATCCTGTTATGTGCCCACTTTTGTCCTGAAGTTTGCCCTAATATAAGTAATGTTTTCCTTAAGAAATGGCTTGATAATATCTTGGAACAGATGGCAATCATGGAGGTACAAAGAGTTTGTTTACTATGTGTCTCAAACTGTTACAACACATGATATGATGCATTTTAGTTTCTCACCACAGAAAGCAAAAGTATATGGGGCATCTTCTAAAGGGAAACAAATGTGAACCCCCTCAAAATGGCTTAAAATCTCAATCTTATACTGGCACTTAAAACAGTTTATAAAAACTTCTATCTTATATTGGCACTTATATTTAGGGAAAGAAAACAGTTTATAAAGATAAACAGAAGTTTCTTGTAAAAGCCCTCTGTTTGTAGATTGGCTGAGCTGCCTTGATCCCTTTCACTGCCCTTTAACAGAAGAACAAAAAAACAATTGAATCAGCACTAGGTGAAGGTGACGGTAACTAATGCATGATTTTATGAAATGCTTTCATTTATGATCTTTTAATTCTGTATTCTTAATATTAAGCAATATTAGTTAGTTTGTGTTTAGTAAAAATTGATTTTGAGTATAAGTAAACTACATGTCACTATGTAACTGCATGTGCTGCCAACCGTGGAGTTCCTGGCTTCAGCCAGGTGACTGCAGGTTTCAATGAGTAATTGTTTCTTGAAAATGTTTTCTTGGAAGTAAAATAATATTTTTTAGGATTGTTTTTTTGTATGATGTAAAAATCAAACAACTGGATATTGTGCAAAACCTTGTGATGATTTGTATATAAACAAAGAAGGCAACTTTTTTGAGTTGTCCATTATGAGCATCAAGCCATAGTGGTCCAAGTCTTATCTCTTCTTCTTATTGTCTCACCGATCCACGCATCCTTTGCAAGCTCTCAGTCAGCCGGAGCGGGTCTCCAGCAGCTCCTGTAGGGGGACCTAGGAAAGATCTCTTCCACATTCCTGCAGCTGAGACGATGTTTGCTGGTGCTATAAGTTCTATTTTCACCCTTAACTCCACTGTAGCAACTAGGGAAATTCCAACCACATCTTACAGTTCTAGGGCCATGTCCCTGGTGTTAAAAGCACTGACATTACTCATATTGACAGCAAGGAAAAGCAATGGCCTCCCTTTTC
The DNA here is from genome assembly GCF_030435755.1 of Ochotona princeps. Lineage (NCBI taxonomy): Eukaryota > Metazoa > Chordata > Mammalia > Lagomorpha > Ochotonidae > Ochotona > Ochotona princeps. Next base: position 39,696,555 of record NC_080833.1, read on the forward strand.
TCAAAGTTCCAAGAATGTGGCTACTACCATCACAAATCCCAGGAAAACTGACATTCAACTCTGTGTGACATGAAAATAAGTGCCTTTAGAAACCTGTGTCTAATAAAAATTCATAGCAACTCCTCCATGAACTATTACACTAGAAAACTGCGTCACTCAGAAATACCGTTGACCTTGATTAAGCAAAAAAAAAAAAAAAAAAAAGGTTACAATTCTAGACTCACTTAGAACTGTCCAACTGATATCTCAGGAACTCTATGAGATGCAACAGAACACAGATAACTTAATAAGGAAAACCAACATGATATTATATTAAGGAGAAATTCAACAAAGAAACAGAAATCATTAAAAGCAACCAGAAATTTTAGAGCTGAAAACCTCAATCAATGATATTTAAAAACCGAATTGACATTTTCAATAACTGAACAAAGCAGAAGAACAAATTTCTGACATTCAGGGATAAACTAGTCTAATAAAAATAATGGAGAAATAATTAAAACAAAGAAAGCCTACAAGACATATGGGACAACATTAAGTGAAAAAAAAAAGTGATTCATTATGTAGACACTTGAAGGAAATAGAAAAAGGCATTGAGAACATAGTTAATGAACAAATATCTGAAAACTCTCTAAGTCTTGAAAAAAACATGTGCATACATACGTAAAAACAGAGGAGATCTCATTCAGACTGCACCAGAAAGGCCATAACAGAAACATATCAGTCAAAAATTGAAGACAAGGAGAAAATTTTAAAAGGCATCCAGGAAATGTAAATAAAACAAACTCCATCAGCCTAACAAGAGAATCACAACAGAAACTTTATACAAAAGAACAGGAAGAAACTCCAAAGTCCTGAAAGAAAAAATAAAGATCTACTATATACAGAAAATCTATCATTAAGAAGTCAATGACAGAGTCTTCCCTACATAAGCAAAAACTGAAGGTGTTCATTACAGTACAAAAGAAACTCTTAAAGGAATCCTACATTAGAAAAAAACAGAGCCTAATATTTCAAAAATACAGGAAACTACAAAGCTCACTAACTAAGCAGATTCACAAAAAAGAGTCAAATCTTATCATGATGTAAGAATTAATAAATCACAAAGAACTCTACTTTTGAAATATATGAAATCTGTTTAAAAAGATAATAAATCAGGAAGATACATGTATAAAAATATAAAGCAATAAGAAATTAATAAACTTTAAAAAGTACATGTTCTTTCTTACCTATCAATATTAGCCTTAAATATTAAATTCCTAAGCCAAAAAAAAAGATAGGTTGGTAAAAAAAAAAAAAAAAAAAAACCCTTTGTGCTGCCTATAACAAACTAGCACACCTAACAGATAAAATTGCACACATGGGCTGAAAGAGAAAAGTTGGAAAAATGTATTCCATTCCAATGGAAACCAAATGCTGTACTGAATAAAAAAAGACTTCAAATAAAAACAATATTAGAAAAGGGTTTTTTTTTAAATATTGATAAAAGGATCAACTCAACAAGAAGTTGTACCAATTGTAAATATATGTAAATACCTTACTAGACCACCAAAATATAAAAGCCAAAAGTTAGTAAATCTAAAGATGGTCTCCATCCCAATAACAGTCAGAGACTTGAACTACACACAACCATCAACAGACATATCCAAAAAGAAAATCAAATAGATCTGACAGATATGTAGAAAAGGGCATCCAGGCTGACACGGTGGCCTAGCAGCTAAAGTCCACGCCTTGAAGGTGCCAAGATCCCATATGGGCGCAGGTTCTAATGCCAGCGGCCCTGTTTCCCATCCAAATCCCTGCTTGTGGCCTGGGAAGGCAGTCAAGCATAGCCTTGAGACCCAGCACATACGTGGGAGACCTGGAGGAAGTTCCAGGCTCCTGGCTTCAGATCAGCTCAGCTCCAGACGTTGCGGTTGCTTAGGGAGTGAATCAACAGACAAACCTTACTGCCTCTCCTCCTCTCTGTATATCTAACTTGGCAATAAAAACAAACAAATCTTAAAAAAAAAAAAAAAAGAAAGAAAGAAAGAAAGAAAATGGAATCCAGCAGCTGCAGGAATACACTTCAGCAGCTGGAACATTTTACTGAATAGACTTTTTTTTTTAATTTATTCATTAATTACATTGTATTATGTGACACAGTTTCACAGGTACTGGGATTCTCCCCACTCCTCCCCAAACCCTCCCACCATGGTGGATTCCTCCACCTTGTTGCATAACCACAGTTCAAGTTCAGTTGAGATTCCCCCATTGCAAGCATATACCAAACATAGAGTCCAGCATCTTATTGTCCAGTCAAGTTCAACGGCTTCTTAGGTATACCCTCGCTGGTTTGAAGGCAGAGCCAGCAGAGTATCATCCCGATCAATTAAAAGCTCCAACACACCATCAGCAAAAATTTACATCATTATGGAATTAATTGACATAGTAATGAGTAACCAATGTTAAAAATAAATGCAAACTGTTAACCACATTCTGTGACCAACTCATTGACATTTCAATTTTAGTTTATACACAACATATAACATAACATACATAACATAACATGTTATACATAACATCATATCATCTTAAATTAAGGCAAACATGTGGTATTTAACCTTTTGGGATTGGCTCATTTCCCTTAGCATTATGGTTTCCAGTTGGGCCCATTTGGCCACAAAGAACTGCATTTCGTTTTTTTTTAATAGCTGAGCAGTATTCCATGGAGTAGATGAACCATAGCTTTCTCATCCAATCCTCTGCTGATGGGCATTTTCGGTTGCTTCCATGTTTTTGCAATTACTGATTGTGCTGCTAGGAACATAGGGGTGCATGTTGGTTTCTCATAAAACAAGTGTTCTGGATATATTCCTAGGAGTGTTATTGCTGGGTCATATGGTACGTTGATTTTGAGTTGTGTGAATGTTCTCCATACTGATTTCCATAGAGGCTGTACCAACCTGCAGCCCCACCAGCAGTGGAGTAGGGTTCCCTTTTCCCCACAACCTCGCCAACAAGTGTTGTTGGTGTTTTTTTTTTCATGTGGGCCAGTCTTAATGGCGTTACTTGGTACCTCATTGATGTTTTAATTTGGATTTCCCTTATTGCCAGGGAACTTGAGCATTTTTTCATATGTTTATTTGCCATTTGGGTTTGTTCCTTTGTGAAATGTCTGCCCATTTCCCGTGCCCATTTCTTGAGTGGCTTGTTTGTTTTGGCATTTTGGTTGTTTTGTAGCTCTTTGTATATTCTGGAGATCAGCCCTCTATCACCTATGTCGTGTGCGAAGATCTTCTCCCATTCTGTAAGTTGCTTTTTTACTTTGTTGATTATTTCCCTTGCTGTACAGAAGCTTCTTAGTTTGATGAGGTCCCATTTGTTTATTCTGGTCTTGAATGCTATTGCCTTTGGTGTCCTTTTTAGGAAGTCAGGACGTACCCCTAGATCTTGCAGAGTATTTCCAACATTTTCTTCCAAAAGTTTAAAGGTTTCTGGATGTAGGTTTAGATCTTTTATCCATTTAGATTTGATCTTGGTGTATGGTGAGAGATGTGGGTTTATCTTTTTGTTTCTACAGGCTATCAACCAGTTGTCCCAACAGCATTTATTGAACAGACCTTCTCATTTGCCTGGATTGTCATTTGTCTTTTTGTAAAGATTACTTGGCTGTATCTGTGTGGGTTCCCTTCTGGTGTTTCTATTCTGCTCCATTGATCTTCCTCTCTATCTTTGTGCCAGTACCACGCTGTTTTGATAACCACTGCCCTATAGTATGTCCAGAGGTCCGGAACTGTGATTCCCCCTGCTAACTTCCTGTTCTTCAGGATGGTTCTAGCTATCCGTGGTTTTTTGTGCTTCCAGATGAACCTTTGAATCATTGTTTCCAGTTCCATGAAGAATGTTTTGTGCAATTTGAGTGGGATTGCGTTGAATGTATATATTGCTTTTGGCAGTATAGACATTTCAATGATATTGATTTTATCTATCCAGGAGCATGGGATGTTACTCCATCTTTAGAGGTCTTGTTCAATTACTTTTTTAAGCAGTTTGTAGTTTTCTTGAAATAGGTCTCCTACATTTTTGGTTAGATTTATTCCCAGATACTTCATACTTTTCTGTTATTTTGAATGGTATCTTGCTGGTTAGATCTTTTTCCATCTTGGGGCTGTTTACATACACTATGACTGTTGATTTTTGTTCATTAATTTTGTACCCTGCCACTCTAGCAAACTATTGTATAAGTTCTAGCAGTCTCTGTGTTGAGTCTCTTGGCTCTTCTACATAAAGAATCATGTCATCTGCGTATAGTGAAAGCTTGGCTTCTTCATGTACATTTGGATTCCTCTGATTTCTTTTCCTTGTCTTATGGCCTCAGCGAGTACCTCTAGGACTATGTTGAATAGCAGTGCAGAAAGTGGACATCCTTGTCTTGTTCCAGATTTCAGTGGGAAAGGTTCCAGTTTTTCTCCATTCAGTATGATGCTGGCATTGGGTTTTCCATATATTGCTTTGATTATGTTGTGGATTTTTCCATCTATGCCTACCTTGGTTAGGGTTTTTAGCAGGAAATTGTGTTGGATTTTGTCGAAAGCTTTTTCTGCGTCTACTGATACTATCATGTGATTCTTGTTTTTCAGTTTTGGGATGTGGTATATCACATTTGTCGATTTCCAAATATTGAACCATCCCTGCATTCCAGGGATGAATCCTACTTGATCCAGATGAATGACCTGTCTGATGTATTTTTTTAATTCTATTGGCTAGGATTTTGTTGAGAATCTTAGCATCAATGTTCATCAGAGAGATAGGTCTGTAGTTTTCCTTCTCTGTTGGTTCTCTGTCCGGTTTGGGGATTAAGGTAATGTTGGCTTCATAGAATGAGTTTGGAAGAGTTGCTTCCTTTTCTATTATATTGAAGAGTTTGTAGAGGATTGGGCTTAGTTCTGTTCGGAATGTTTTGTAGAATTCTGTAGTGAAGCCGTCTGGGCCTGGGCTTTTCTTTATTGGGAGTTCTTTAATCACTGATTCAATCTCTGCTTCAGTTATCAGTTTGTTCAGGTCATTTGTTGCCTCTGGGCTAAGTTTTGGCAGGTGGTAGAAGTTTAAGAACTTTTCCATTTCTTGGTGGTCTTCTGATTTGTTGGAGTACAGTGCTTTGTAGTAATTTCTAATTATGTTCTTAATGGTTGCAATGTCTGTTGTTATGTTGCCTTTTTCATCTCTGATGCTGTTAATTCTTGCTTTCTCTTGTTTTTTCTTTGTCAGTTGGGCCAGTGGGGTGTCTATTTTGTTTATCTTCTCAAAAAACCAGCTTTTTGATTCATTGATTTTGTGTATAGTTTTTTTGATTTCCATCTGATTAATTTCCTCCCTTGTTTTGATGATTTCTTGTTTCCTATTGTGTGTGGGGCTCTTCTGCTGCTGTTTTTCCAATTCCTGGAGGTGTGTGTTTAGTTCCTGTATTTGGCGCCTCTCTTGGGCCTTGACATGAGCTCCAATTGCGATGAATTTACCCCATAGCACTGCTTTGGCAGTGTCCCACAAATTTTGGAATGTTGTGTCAGAGTTTTCATCGGTTTCCATAAATTTTTTGATCTCGTCTTTAATTTCTTCTCTGATCCATTGTTCGTTTAATAACAAATTTTTTAGCCTCCAAGAGTTTCTGTATTTCCTGGGGCATTTTGAATTGTTGATTTCCAGTTTCATTCCATGGTGGTCTGAGAGGGTACATGGTGTGATTCCTATCTTTTTGAAGTTATTTAGATTTGCTTTGTGTCCTACCATGTGGTCGATCCTGGAGAAGGTGCCATGCACTGCTGAAAAAAGTGTATAATCTGTGGCATTAGGATAAAAAGTTCTATAAGTGTCTACCAAGTCCAGTTGTTTTATTGTTTGTATGAGCTCTGTTGTTTCTTTGTTGAGTTTTTGTTTTGTTGATCTGTCTATTGGTGTTAGCAGGCTGTTAAGATCATCCACAATTATTGTGTGCATATCTATGTCTCCCCTTAAGTCTGTAAGTAATTGTTTCAGGTAGCTAGGCGCGTTTGAATTTGGTGCATAGATGCTTATGATGGTAATTACTTCCTGATGGATCAATCCCTTCACCAATGTATAATGTCCTTCCCTGTCCTTTTTGCTGTTTGTCACATTGAAGTCTATATCATCTGAAATTAGGACAGCTACTCCAGCCTTTTTTTCTTGTCCATTGGCGTGAAATATCTTTTTTCATCCCTTCACTTTCAGTTCCTTAGAGTCTTTTCTGGTTAGATGTGTCTCTTGTAGGCAACAGATAATTGGGTCCTGTTTGATGACCCATTCCGTTAATCTCTGTCTTTTGATTGGTAAGTTTAGACCATTTGTGTTAAGAGTTAATATTGAGAGGCTGCGATTTTGCCCTGCCATCGAGTGTGTTTTTGTGGGTGTTGGTATCTGTGTAAATGCCCCTCCTTGTGTGGACTTTAGTGGGGAGACCTTCCTGTTTGCCATCTTTGCTTATGGTTTGTCTCCTTTTTTTCTGGGTTTAGTGCATTTCTAAGGAGATTTTGTAGAGCTGGTTTTGTACTGGCATATTCTTCTAGTTTCTCTTTGCTATGGAAGTATCTGATTTCGTTCTCAAATACAAATGAGATCTTTGCTGGGTACATAATTCTTGGTTGACAGTTGTTCTGATTCAGGATTTGGAAGATCTTTGTCCATTCTCTTCTTGCTTGTAAGGTCTCTTCAGAGAAATCAACAGTGATTCTGACTGGTTTTCCCTTGTATGTGATCTTTTCTCTGCTTCGTACTTGTTTCAGGATTCTTTCTTTGTCTTCATTGGAGTGGAACTTGAGTACCATATGTCTGGGTGAAGATCTCTTTGGGTCGTATCTGCTGGGAGTCCTCTGACCGTCCTGGATTTGGGCTGGGTTCATGTTCCAAGAGTTTTGGAAGTTTTCCTGTATAATTTCATCGAGCACCATTTGCATTCCTGACTCTCTTTCCGCTCCTTCGGGAAGGCCAATAATCCTAATATTCGATTTTCTGAGGTTGTCTTTCATTTCTTGTATGGTCTTATTGGCTTTGTTCATACTTGTCTCCAGCTGTTTAATGAGCTGGGTATCTTCATTTTGCGTGTCTTCCGTTTCAGAGATCCTCTCTTCTGCTGTATTTATTCTGTTGGTTAGGCTCTCAATTTTGTGTTCTAAGTCAAGGATTTTACTTTTCATTTGTTGTAGTTCTGTGACTATGTGGTTCTTGAATTCCTTGAAGTCCTCCCAATTCTTCTTATTGTCTCTGACAGATTTTAACATTTTTTTTAATTCATTGTCTGGTAGAGCTTCCATATCTTTATCTTGCATCTCCGAAATACATATTGGCTTTTGGTCCTTTTTTGGTGGGGTGCTGGCTCTCTCATCTGGATCATTACTTTTTCTGGTATTTCTTCCCATTGTGTTAGTGTTTCTTTTTGAGAGATCCAGCCACCAGCGTGCTGATGGGTCTCCAAGCACTATCTAACAGAGATTGGATACTGCAGGCGTGAAGTAGCAGGGTGCGGGAGTTTTCAAGGCACTTTGGTGCATCTCCAGTGCACTGGACCTCAGCGCGCCACTTCCAAGCCCCAGCGGATTCAAGGCACACTCTCAGCTGGTCCCCTACACATACGCAATCACAGGGCATGGGGGAATGAAGGCGCTCTCTGGGTGCGCCCCCTGTGCACAGGTTCACAGGGCACGGAGGATTCTAGGTGCTTTCTCGGTGCGTCCCCAGTGCCAGGGACTGCAGGGCGTGGAGGTTCCAGGTGCTCTCTGGGAACGCCTCCTGCTCACAGATCCGCAGTGCCCTCCTGGTGTGTCTCCCACTCACGGGACTGTAGGGTGTGGAGTGTTCAGGTGCTCTCTGGAAATGCCTCCTGCGTGGGTCCGCCCACCCCAGCAGCACAGCTCCGCCCAGCCCAGTGCTTGCACAGGTCGGCCCAGTCCAGAGGCGCACAGGGTCCCGCACAGCCAAGAGGCACGTGCGGGTCACGCAGGCCAGTACAGCCCAGCTGTGTGCCCATCCGCACAGCACAGGGGAATATTCAGTGTGCTTTCTCTGTGTCTCCTCAGCGCACAGGACCACTGTGCATCACCACCAAGACACAGTTTCGGCAGTTTCAAGGCACCTGCCCTGTGTCCTCAGAGGCTGGAATCTCCGAGGGGAATGGGGGGGGAGATGAGCACCAAGGATGCTCGGGCTTTGTGCGTGCCCCTGCAGGGTGACCTCTGGGAGCTTCTGACCCACTGCTGTGCCTACCCAGCTTCCCCAAACCTCAGGCTCTTGCAGTCTGCCTCTGCCGCTGGTGAGAGGACCTTTGCCAATGATGATCCCTCCAACCTTCCTTATCGTCTGGCTGCGCCTCCTAGCGGCTGCACTTAAATGTGACTCAGCAGGTCTGGAGTAGGACACCGTCTTCCCTGCCTTTTATTTTGTTTTTTTTTTCCTGGTTGCTCTTCCGAGTTTTGTGGATTTTTTTGGCTCCACACTGTCCAGGGAACTTCACACTCCTCTCCCTGCAGCTCTATGCTGTTCCACTTACGCTTCTGTTGCGTTCTATCCCTCTCTCTCTCTCTGTTATCTCCCTCACATCCATCCTCCTATGTTGGCCATCTTGCGAGTCTCCCCTGAATAGACTTTTAATGCTACAAATCATGTCACAATAAATTTTAAAAATCAAAATCATGATCTTTATCTTCTGTGGCCACAGTGGTATAAAACTGGAAAATCAACATGCATAACAATGGAAAATCTACACATACATGGAAATTAAATGACATGCTACTGAATGACCTATGGGTCACTGAAGAAATTTTAAAAGAAATTTTTTAAAAATTATTAAACCAAATGAAAACACAACAAATCAAAATTGTGGGATATAGCAAAAGGCTTATTAAAAGGGAAATTTAGAGCAATGAGTGCATAAAATTAAACACAAAAGTACATAAAATAATCTAATACTGTCCCTTAAGGACTCAATAAAGCAAAAACAAACCAAATACAAATTTAGTGAGAGGCAAGATATAATAAGTGTCAGAACAAAAATACATAAAATTGAAGCCAAAAAAGTAAAAATACAAAAGATCAACAGAAAGAATATCTGGTTTGTTGAAGACAAAATAGACGTTTTTAACATTTTTGTTATAAACACAATAGCTATTGAGCCAGACTGAAAAGCAATAATTATTGGCAAGGATGGGAGGAAAAGGAGACTCTTTTACACTCTAAGCAGGGATAAAAATTAACATAGCTACTATGTAAAGCAGAATGGAGACACTTAAAAATTACAGGACTGGAATTACCGGTTATATGACCCAGAAATGCCACTACAGAGTATATACTCAAAAGATGTAAAATCATTATATCGAAGTAACACTTCCTCTACCATATATACTTCAATTATAATTCACAAAAGCTAAAATATGGGGATCAATCAATCTATCCATCAACAGATGAATGGGTAAAGAAGATGTGGTCTATATACAACGGAATATTATTCAGCCATAAAAAGAATTAAATCCTGTTGTTTTGCATCAAAACAAAGGAAGGACATAATATTAGGCAAAGTAAGCCAAACACAAGCAAATACAATGTGCTTTCTCTCAAAGTGTAGAAATTTTACAATCTGATTCTGAAAATACAATAGTAACTACTAGTGGCTCACTAAAGTACTGGGAAAATAAAGAGAGGTTAGATAATGAGTACCAAATAGGAGCTAGAAGGATTAAGTTCCAAGTGTTATACAGCCTGATGGGGTGACTACAATTCAAAACAACCTATTACATATTTTCTGAAAAAATAAGAGAGGAGCTCCAGGGCTCTAATCATAAGACAATAATGAGGAGGAAATGGTAATTTCCCCGATTTGCTAAATGCACAATAATGTATTAAAAACTCACATAGTGTTCAATGAATATGTATAATTATTATTAACCAAAAAAGGCTTAATGTTCTATAAAGCACACAACCTAAGAAAAATTAAAAATTTTGTTCTGAAATATGCCCTTTAACTTTGCTACAACCTATTCGGTCAAATGATTTCCTAAGAACTCAGTATCATCTGGCAGCAAGTCTATTTATGTCATTTGCCATGTTATTATAATTACTTTAATAAATATTACATAACCTGTTTTTTAAAAGCTAAAAGAATCCATTTTTCAGATAAGATCAGGAACACTCAGGGTGGTATAGCCACAGATTATGTCATTTGTAAGAAACATGGTTGCATGCTTTCGGAAATGTTAAGCAAGTGAAAACAAATGCTAAAATACTGCTATTGGATTAAGTACAGAAAAAGAAACTTTAAAATGTTTAAAAATCTTAACACTCTAGAAGGATTCAATATACACTTGCTTGACAAGTATCTTTAAATTCTTGTATAGAAACTACAAACAATGCAGAAAGTGTGTGATAGTTATATTCTATACCAAAGAGAAAATATGGATTTCTGATCATAACAATGACAAAAAGGAATTGTTTTACAATCAAAGACTGTAAATTAAATGTTCACATGTCTTAAAGAGTATCTGCAGCATTTTATGATTTACTGCTTTAACTGATTTTATAAAAATTACTGACAAGGCATCAACTCAGATTGTTCTAGATGAGAGGGATTTTATTGTATTTTCATTCTTAAGTATAGGTACTGACACAAATACAACATATGTGTGTATTAATGTGTAAATATATAAATATATTCACACACGTAAATATGTATACACACATGTGTATATGCTGACTGTTTGGCTTAAGATTCTGGCTCCATCAATGACTGGAAGATATTACTATAATTTAGCATTTCTGCACAGAGTGTTTATACAACTGTTCCACACAGATAGTAATTATTTGCTATTATAACTGCAGAAGCCTCTAGTCACGTCCTAATCTGGCCTATGAATAAGCTAATAACCAAAACTTTTTTTAAGTTCAGTAATTCTACCTGTTGCCCCTTTTACCAATTTTGTAATCTTTATACGGAAGACTTTCTTAGGTTTTTTTCTTAAACTGTCCTTCATAATTTAAATTCATTTGTTCAATTTTTTTTCACATGCAACTCACTGGGTTTTGACAAGGGCTCTAGATCCAGCTCTTGATACCAAAAGCACTAATCAAATGTTTAGTGAGTTTCATTACCAAAACTAAAGTATTACTTTATATCTGCTTTGGGTCTTAGTATGACAACTCCTAGGAAAACAGTTGAATAGTAACAATTATGATATGTTCAAGATTGAATGATATCCCAACAAAACTGAATCATGGAAAGCAATAATCTTTAAAAAATTTTTAAAAATAAAATAAACTTAGTAAAATTACAACTCAGATAAAGCAATATTTTAAATAATTTTGCTAATAATATATTTTCAAACTTATGATATTCATAGAAAGTCAAAGAGAAAACCTTTCACAATGCCATAGTATCTATACGTGGTTTTACAGCACATACTTTAACGTAACTCCCAGTCTTTGAATTAGAGCTATGCAGGGGTGTGAGGATCTTTTTTGCCAAATACATAATATTTGAATATTTATAGCATCATTCATACAATACAAAGTATCAACTTAAAACTTACTACAGATTTATTGACTTTTGAAGCCTGCCTGTGGTTACCTGAACACAGCCAGACTGAACAATTTAGCAGACCTCCCACGGGTCACCCACACACTACTGAACAGTAGATGACACAGTTTAAATAATCTTTTTTTTAAAAAAAGATTTATTTATTTTATTGCAAAGTCAGATATACAGAGAGGAGGAGAGACAGAGAGGAAGATCTTCCATCCGATGATCCACTCCCCAAGTGAGCCGCAACCGGCCGGTGCCGCGCCGATCCGGCGCCAGGAACCTGGAACCTCTTCCAGGTCTCCAACACGGGTGCAGGGTCCCAAGGCATATGGGCCATCCTCGACTGCTTTCCCAGGCCACAAGCAGGGAGCTGGATGGGAAGTGGAGCTGCCAGGATTAGAACCGGCGCCCATATGGGATCCCGGGGCGTTCAAGGCGAGGACTTTAGCCACTAGAGGCCACGCCGCCGGGCCCAAATAATCTTAACATCATAAACGCTGTACATCCTGAATATATCCCTTGGCAATGCTTTTACATTTAAATGTAAATGCAGCTTTAAATGCTGGATTTTCAATATTGTAACTCTCAGAAAATCATTTTCTTAAACTTGGTGAAAGTATACACATTTCGGCCTGGTGCAATGGCCTAGTAGCTAAAGTCCTGGCCTTGAAGGTGCTGGGATACCATATGGGCGCCAGTTCTAATACCGGCAGCTCCACTTCCCATCCAGCTCCCTGCTTGTGGCCTGGGAAAGCAGTCGAGGACAGCCCAAAGCCTTAGGACCCTGCAACCACGTGGGAGACCTAGAGCAGGTTCCTGGCTCCTGGCTTTGGATTGGCGCAGGACCAGCCGTTGCAGTCACTTGTGGAGTGAATCATCGGATGAAAGATCTTCCTTTCTGTCTCTCCTCATCTCTCTATATCTGACTTTGCAATAAAAATTTTAAAATATATATATATGTATATATATATATTTCATAGCAAAAGTAAATGCTACAAAAGTATCATTGAAGAGACTCTAATGTTATATTTACTGAAACTTGAAAGTCATACATAAATGTTAAAAAAAATGTGGAGGTGCCAGTGTGAAGGCTCAACTGGCTGGTTAATCTTCCACCTGTAAGTGCCAACATCCTAGATGGGTGCCAGTTTGTGTCCCAGCTGCTCCGCTTCCCATCCATGGCCTAGGAAGGCAGTGGAGGACAGCCTTGGGACCAGGACACATGTGGAGAAATATATTGGTTCCTGGCTTCAGATTGCCTCAGCTCTGTCCCTGCTGCCATTTGGGGAGTGAACCAATGGATGTAAGTTCTTTCTGTCTCTCCTCCTCTCGGTAATCTACCTTTCTAGTAAATATAAATAAGTCTTTTTAAAATGGAAGCAAATTACTAAATCTAATAATATAACATTAAGCATTGATTTTAAATTGCAAACAGAAATAAGAAGTAAATACTACTAAATAAATTAAATGTAATTATGTTTTGTATTTTCAAGGGATTTGTAATCTGACATAAATAACCCATGCATTTGTCAGTCATGAGGCAAACTTATTTGTTAACAATGCCTAAAACGTTCTGGATGCTCAAAATAGTAAATGATAGAAACTTGGTTATGCTCCATTAAAAATAAAAAGAACATGAAAAGTTTTAGAGTATTGTTGAAATAGCATATTAATCACTGATAAGGAGAAAATGATCATAGATATAAAAAATGACTAAGGATATATTATGCCTAACGTATTGAACAGTGGTGGTTACCACAGCTCCCTTCTGAAAATTGTCATTGAAATGATAAAAAATAATAAAACTTACATAAACACAAGGGTATAGGAGAAAAGGACATGGTAATAACAAAGTTTTATATACTGGAAAACGAATACAGCAACAGTAAAAAGAAATAAAAATAGGTGCTAAACCTACAATTGAATAGGAAGGATCCCAAAAAGTGGGCTGATATTGCAGAAACCTAGATGTCAGCTGGAAATAGAAGCGCAGGTTGACCTAAAAGTAGCTGGACTGTTTGAGATACTGTGTGAAATAAATTTAGACAGTTCAGATCATCTCCAGTACCCACACAAATAGGAAAATTGGCCTTCTCCAATCCTAACAAAAAGATCATAAATTTACTTTCTGGAAGTTTCAACAGTGTTAATACATTTTCCATGATACACTACACAGCTCTAAAACCTCAGCAGCTTGGCACAATAACAGTTAATTTCATATTCCACTGATTAGCTCCATAGGGCAGCTGTCCTAATGCTGGACAGGTTAGCTTGCACTTCACTTAATTATCACAGTAACTGTCACAGCAGGAGTAAATCTCACATGAGCAATTAAATGCTTCTACCCACAAGTGATTCATATCACTCTATTCACTTATCATTGGCCAAAGTGTACCACCCAGATGCATCTAATGTCAAAAGGACAAGAATTAGAAGTATTTGTTAGGAAGTAGTAATGCTTAGCAAATAGAACTGTGGATTTCAAAGACCAAGTAAAGAGCTAAAAGTCTCATAATCTTAGTAAATTTAGGAAAATGAAGAGAAAAATCTATCTACTAAATTGTAAGTTCCCTACCCTCTTCCTTCATTCAAAAACAAACACTCCTGCAGCCCCGTATTTTCAGAATACTGAAGGATTTTCTCTGGGAAAAATTTCTAGTCCATGAGTTTACAACATAAAAAATAATGGCTTCAGGTCACCAAGGCAATTGTCAGCCTGATCACCCCCTCTTTAGTAAATACTCCTTATGAACACAAAAATTCTTTTTTGTGTCCTACTGTAAGATTGGGAATACAGTCAAAGATCACCAGATATTTTTGAACAAAGTCATTAGCACAAAAACAAAAATAAACAAAAGGAGGCAAAAAGAACATGGAAAAAATAAGCACGAAACAACGAGTGGGAGAAACTGTCAAATATACATACAACAGTATCCATATAAAGTATATATGTATATATACATTCAGGTACATATATATAGATTAAATTTAATGCCATCAGAAATGTAAAATGCTACATAACTGAGGCAAAATCAGGAGATGATGAAAAGGGATCAAATAGCACAAAAAGATACTTAGGAATGTGTCCGGGAGAAGGCACTGTGGTTCAAGTGGGTTGAATAGTCACCTAAGGCACCTGCATCCCATATCTAATGGATGGCTGGTTCAACTTCCACCTACTCTCAAATCAGCTTCCTGATACTTCATTCTGGGAGGCATCAAATAACAGCAAATATTTGGTTCCCTGACACCACATGGGAAGCCCAGATGGAGATTTGGGCTCCTAACTTTTGCCTAGCCCAACCCTGTATGTTGTGGGCATTTAGTGAGTGAACGAAGAAGATGGAAGATACATTCGTTATATTTATTCATTCATTCATATGCATTCATTCTCTCTCTCTCCTCTCCCTTCCTCCCTCCCTGCCATATGTGCGTCTGTGTTTACATTTCAACCAGAAAAATAATTAACACACACAAGAAAATATGTCTAATATGCAAAAGAAAAGTCTGAGATGCAGCAACCTTTCCACAAACAGTAATAGGACCAAAACTATGTATTTGATAGGATTGCTCAAAAAGGAAATAGACTGAGAGAAGATAGTTAACAATAGAACTTTGGAAAAACTAGAATAGAGAAAAGGAAATCATGAGACAAACTGAGAACACAAATGCTACAGAACTGTGGATAAACTCACTTATTGTTTCAACCAGCACTTTTTGCCATCCATTGTACCATGTGCTTTGGAAAGATACAGAGGCCAAGGCAGAAGTGAATTGAAGACAAACTAAACATCACAAAAAAGAATTTTAAACATTTGAGGAGTTAGATGATTATACTGGTTGGACATTGCACACAGTATACACTAGAAACAGTACTTGATATCCGTAAGTATGCATAATATTGATGCATTGGTTAAAAGAAGAACAGTTGCTTAAATATGAAGAAAAAGAAAGGAGATAGCAACCTTTCAATACACTGGTTAACAACTCATGTGTTTGCCACTCAGCTTTTCACAAAACATTACATGTTTGAATAGAGTATTTTCACCTACAGATGTTCAGCTCTTTTGAGTGTACTGAACCCATGCTCTCTGATACTTCTTTGATTCACTTAATAAGAGTTGCAATCACACTACTTTATAATATGTTCACAAATCAACTATGCTGCTGATCCTCAGAATTTTGTCTATTACATTTGAGTATATGAGATTAAACATAGAGAAATAATTCGCCCCGAACTAGTAGTCGGCAAAGTTCTTGTGGAAAAAGAAGACATGGGGGGAAAAGCTCAATATCTTTGAATATCTTTTTACGTACATCCTAATATTCTTTAGTAAGGGCATTTTAGATACTATAAAAGTCAGTGATTTCTTGGTATAAATTAATTTTGAACTTTTTATCTAGAAATACATACAGAAAAAGTACACAAATTATAAATATGCATATCAATAAACTATCACAATGAACATACTTATAACACTCATATCAAGGAACAGAATATTTCTAGCACCACAAATTCCTCATTTCCCCAATTTCCAACAACTTATCATCTACATGTCCCCAAAGGTAAACTCTATTCTAACATCTAAACATCATTATGTTAATGAATTAAGTAATATAACTTAGTATTCATTTCTTTAACTTAACATTATGCTGTTGTATGGCTCACACATTCTTATACCTGCTACAATTTATCCACTTAGTCCAATGATACTAGTACTTTAGGTTGCCCCAATTTTCAGCTCTTATCACAGCTCATCAACATATTTGGGGGAAACATATTCACATAGCAGTATATGACTGGGTATGCATAAGGCCAACTTAAACAGTAACTCAAACTACTTTCCAAATGGTTGTACCAGTTCACAGTGATGATATCAGAAATCTTTATTCTTTTTTGAATCTGAAGATCCCAGAAGTATCTCACTAAACTGAAGCAGTTGACTTACTTATGAGATACTACAGCCCATAATAAACAACAAAATACTTGTATTCATCTACATGTTTCATATCCATTTTATACCACAACCTATCTGTTGCTCTGTATTACTATCTTTTTTTTTCTCTCCTTATATCTTTAAGGAAATGTTTTCACAATACCTGGAGTGACTATCTAACTATCATCTATCCCACAAACTACAAGATTTGATGAGTTAACCACTTCTTTCTCTAGGAAACCACTTCCCTGCTGCTAGAGGAAATGATCTATGTACAATATAACTGATCTAGAAAAAAAACTGACCTATAAAATACATTGGCTAGTATGACTACTATTAATGTTTTACAATGCTTTGTATTTTATGCCTAATCATTAGAGTAATACTTATTTTATCCACAAATGAAAAGAGAAAACTCACAACTGTAACATTTATGAAAATATTAATTCTACTTAAAAAAAATAAGCCTTTTAGCCAGAAGCTTCAGCATCCATTACTACTTTTGCATCCACACTATAAAAAGTAAACTATCAAAAAAAAAAGGGGGGAAGGAGTAAACTATCTAAAACAATTCTTCCTAAACAAAATCAATTCAATGTTTTTTAAAAGTTAAGATGAGATAGTATTTGGGAGATGAGAATCAGAGATCCTTTCATCACAACCAGAATGCGAATCAAATACATTTCAAAGTATCCAGATGATATGAGGAGAAGCAATGTAAAGAGGCAACATAAGAACAAACAAAATGATGATTTTTTTTGGAAAGGTGATATTAAGCTGATTTTTGCCAAGCACATACAAGAAAACTTCCAAAGTTTATGACAAATTAAAATTCTACAGGCAGATGTTGTGACACACCAGGCTAAGCCTCACAACCAAATCACATATTGGAGAGCTAGTTGAAGTGGTAACATCTCTCCTTCCGAGTAAGTGTCCTGCTAAAGTATCCTGGAAAAGGAGCAAATGATGATCCTAGGTGCACAATAGAAACTCAGATAAGTTCCTAGTTCCTGGCTTCAATGAGTACCAGAACTCGTTCCTGCAGGCATTCGGGGAGTGACCTAGGGGTTGGAAGATTGACATCACTCTCCCAACCTCCCTACCTTCCTATCTCTCTCCCTCACTCACCCTCCCCTCCTCCCTCTCTGCTTCCCCGCCTTCCTCTTCCTCTCCCTCTCTCACACTCACACACTGCTTTCAAATAAATTTTAAACAATATGTTTAGTTCAGTACAAAAAAATTTTGAAATTTATGCAGTTTATTCATGAAATGCATGTTTCAACTTTTTGTAGACAAAATTGCATGCACAGATTTCATAATGTTTTTCATTAAAGCAAATTTAGCTTTTAATTACATTTCCATGAAATTTTTGAAGTACTTTCTCATCACATTTAATGCAACCATCAATCCCAAAATAGTCCACTTACTTCATATTTTATTCAAATACTATATAGGAACTACAACTCTGAATGACATCCAATTTCTCACGATGTAATTTTTAAATGTATGTAACAAATACATACACATTTGATTCACTATGTGTTAAATGCTATATTAATATTTTCAAATATCAATTCAATTTTTTAACTATTTTTTATGATACAGTTTTTTTAAAAGATTTATTTATTTTTATTGGAAAGTCAGATATACAGAGAGGAGAGGTAGAGAGGAAGATCTTCCATCCAATGATTCACTCCCCAAGCGGCCGTAATGGCTGGAGCTGAGCCAATCCAAAGCCAGGAGCCTCTTCCAGGTCTCCCACAGTGGTGCAGGTTCCCAAAGCTTTGGGCCGTCCTCAACTGCTTTCCCAGGCCACAAGCAGGAAGCTGGATGGGAAGCGGGGCCACCGGGATTAGAACAGGCGCCCATATGGGATCCCAGCACGTTCAAGGCGAGGACCTTAACCACTACACTATCATGCTGGGCCCTATGATAAAGTTCTACAAGCTCAGGAATTTTCCTTCCCACCTCCCCATCTTCCTTCCTCCTACTGGTTTCTGCTATATTAAGACAATAATATACTCCTTCAAAACCAGTTACAAGTCCATCATTCTGCTCTGTAAATGTATCTTGACACTGTAAGTATAGACAATGGTAGCACATCCAGCATCCTATTGTCAAGATATATTTAACAGTTTCACTGGGAGTCCATCTTTTATTCAGAAATAGAGATGCATACTGCAACACATTTTTACTTCTCAGTATGACAGTTTCAATTATACAGTCCCCATAGATTATATGCAAATGCATGTTTACTTCTATGTCTATTGATCTTATATTTCTGCATGAAGGTTGCCTTTTATCAGACAGAACATATGATATTTGTCCTTCTTGGATTGACTTGTTTCTGAGCATAATGGTCTCTGGTTGAGACCATTTTGTTGCAAATGGTGGTATTTCATTCTTTTTGGTAGCTGAATAGCATTCCATTGAGTAGATGCACCTCAGTTACCCAGTCCTCTTTTGACAGGCATCTGGGTTGTTTCCATGTCTTTGCTATTGTAGACAGTGCTGTTATAAATACAGGGTTACAGATCCCTTTCTCATCTGCAGATTTCACTTTATTTGGATATATTCATAGAAGTGGAATAGCTGGGTCATGCAGCAGATCAATTTTAAGTGTTCATAACACTCTTGAAACTGATTTCTCCATAGTAGTTGTAGTAGCCGACACTCCCATCAACAGTAAAGGGAGATATCATTCTTGCCACATCCACACTAGTAGAGTTCTGAATGTAGGCAAATCTGACTGGAGTAATGTGGAACCTCTATGTGGTTTTTATTTGCATTTCCCTGATAGCTAGAGAGTCTGCGAATGTTATTATATGTCTATTAGACATTTGAATTTGTTCTTTTTTAAAAAAAAAATGTCTGTTTGTTTATATCACCCATTTTTCCACAGTTGTCATTGAGTTTTTGAAGCTCTTTGTAAATCCTGGATATTAGGCCCCACTCTGTTGAATAGTGTGCAAAGATTTTTCTCTCATTCTATTGGTTGCTTCTTCACTTTGTTGATTGCCTCCTTTGCTGTACGGAAGCTTCTTAGCTTGATGTAGTCCGATTTGTTTAATTTGTCGTTGAATGTCTGTGCTCTTGGTGACTTTTCTAAGAAGTCTTTGCCTAACTTAATCTTGTAGTGTGCATTTCTATATTTTTCTCTAGTAATCTGGTAGTTTTTGGTTGTAAATTTAGGTCCTTAATCATTTACAGTTTATTTTTTATATAAAGTGAAAAGTCTTGCTTTTCTGCAGGCTGCTACCCAATTCTTCACTAGCCCAGCTAATCAATCAAGCAAGCAAGCAGGAGAATATATGAATCAATAGAATCAGACACAAAAAAAGGAAATACAACAAGGACACATTGGACATACATAGAATTATTGGGGCCATATGCCAACAATTCATAAGACCTAGAGGAAATGAATAGATGTTTTTGGATACAATCTACCAAAATTGAATCATGAAGCAATTAATAACCTAAATAGGCCTATAACAAGGACTAAGATTAAATCAATAATTAAAACCCTCCCAACCAAGAGAAGCCCTGGACCAGAGGGCTTCACTGCAGAATCCTACCAAATGTTTCAGGAAGAATTTACCCAATGCTCCACAATCTATTCCAAATAATAGAAAGGGAGGAAGCCCTTTCAAACTCTATGGTGTTAATATGACCTTAATTCCAAAGACAGAGAGAGAAACAACAGAAAAAGAGAACTACAGACTGATATCCCTGATGAACAGAGATACAAAAATCTTCAAAAAAATACTAGCCAATAGGAGCCAACAGTATATCAGATCATTCACTCGAACCAGGAAAGATTTATCCTATTCATGCAGGGATGGGTTAACATACACAAATCAATAAACGTAATATGTCACATCAACAAATTGAAAACTAAAAACCATATGATCATCTCAATAGATGTAGAGAAGGCCTTTGATAAAATCCAAACACCACTTTATGCTTAAAAAAAAAACTAAGCAAGACAGACAGCGTAGAAGAATTATTCTACAACACAATCAAAGCAATTTAAGAAAAAGCCAGTGCTAGATTCATACTAAACAGGGAAAGACTGGGAATTTTTCTATTAACATCTAGAACTAGACAAGGATGTTCACTTTCTCTGCTACTATTCAACAGAGCTATTAGGCAAGAAAAAGAAATTATGGGAATTCAAATTGGAAATAAGGAATTAAAACTATTCCCTTTTTGCAAATGACATGGTTCTCTACCTAGAAGTTCTCTACCAAAAGACTCAATCAAGAGATATTGGAACTCAATTATTATTAAACAATTGTAGATCAATATCAAAGTAGAGTTTGAATCCACAATGTTTAACTTGAGCTCACGTTTTTAATGAATGCAGGTTCCCAAGGTTTGGGGCCATTCTCTACTGCTTTCCCAGACAACAAGTAGGAAATTGGATAGGAAATGGAGCAGCTAGGACCTGAATTGGCACCTATATGGGATCTTAGCACATGCAAGGCAAGTATTCAGTCACTAAGCTAAAACACTAAGCCCAAACCCTATTCTTTATTATAATAAATCTGAACTATTCCTAACCTATGGATCGCCCTGTTAATGTAATTAGAAGAAAAGTTAACATGAAAACTCTAAAGCAAGAAATATAGCTTTCTGAGATACCCTCTTATCCCAGTAAAATATCTACCATCCAAAAATTAAAAATAACAGATGCTGGCAAAGATGTGGAGACAAAAGGTAGTCTAATGCACTGGAAATGTGCCTAAAACAATCATCATGGAAAGCAGGAGGCAAATACCTTAGAAATCTGAAAATAGATCCAAATGAACCAGCTGTCTCATTCCTGGGAATTCATCAAAAGAAAATAAAGGGCATATGAATTATTTCTCTCCTTATGGTTATAGCAGCTCAATTCACAGCAGCAAAGATACAGAATCAATCCAGATGTCCAACAACTAATGAACAGATAATGAAAATATAGCATATAAAAACAATGAATACTACTCCATCTTAATAATGAAGTCATGTCTTTTGCAACAAAATGGATGCAACTGGAAGCCATTATACTTAATGAAATAAGCCAGTCCCCAAAAAACAAATATATGCTTTATCTCTGATATGTGGTAGTTAATACAGAATAGCAAAAAAATTGTATGAGGAGAATTGATATCTTGAAATTTGATTATTGCTCGAAGTGTCAATTATTTAAAATTTTTTTTTAAATTGAAAAGTCAAAAAAACACAGAGAGCAGGAGAGAC
This sequence comes from Ochotona princeps, assembly GCF_030435755.1. Taxonomy (NCBI): domain Eukaryota; kingdom Metazoa; phylum Chordata; class Mammalia; order Lagomorpha; family Ochotonidae; genus Ochotona; species Ochotona princeps. The sequence continues at coordinate 39,718,290 of NC_080833.1, forward strand.
AGAGAGGAATATCTTCCGTCCGATGATTCACTCCCAAGTGGCTGCAACAGCCAGAGCTGAGCCAATCCAAACCAGGAGCCAGGAGCTTCTTCTGGGTCTCCTATGTGGGTGCAGGTTGCCAAGGACTTGGGCCATCCTCGACTGCTTTCCCAGGCCACAAGCACAGAGCTGGATGGGAAGCAGGACGGCCGGGATTAGAACCAGTGCCCATATGGGATCCCAGTGCGTGCAAGGCGAGGACTTAAGCCGCTAGGCTACTGCTCCAGGCCCAAAGTGTCAATTATTGAACTGTCAAGTCTAGTTTTTTAAAAATAGGACAAAATGGTAAGTTTCTTTTCATGCTTGGGATATGGTTCTGTGCATAGTAGGTACTCAGCAAATGTTCCTAATGCATTGGTTCCTCAACCGTTAAATTACTGAGTACCTGCTCCAAGATAAACACTCCATCAGATCCTTTGGATGGAAAGGTAACTCGAAACATGTAAATGAATTACTGCAGTACTGTGAGATAAGTACAATTAAGAAGCTAGCTATAAAGTATAGCGGTAAATAGAGAAGAGATTATGTCTTGAAAAAAAGTTGGGAAGTCTTGTCTTCTAGAGATCATTTTTAAGCTGATTGTTGGGAGAATTAGGGATTTGCCAGATGGAAAAGTCCAGGCAGAATGTAACACAAAGTGAAAAGGCCAAAACCTAGGAATGACAGAGTGTGTTCCTAGTTTGTTTGTTTGATTTTACTGCCTTTGTTTCAGGAAGAATTTAAGGTAATTTATGTTCTAGTCTTTTCATACTGGAGTGGTTAGAGATGAGACTCAAAGATGGCAGGAAGTATATTATCAAGAGTTTTGTAATTGATGCTTGAATATGAATTTTATATAATGGAAAACGAACCCAAGAGGACTGATAATCAGATTTGTTGTGAATTTTCTGTATATTGAATGAATGAAGATAGAAATTGAAGATTAATATGTACATTTACATGATTTCATTTTTGTAAAAGGCAAAAGTGCATTTATGTGTGTTTATATATACTTGTATATACAAAGGAAAATGTTTCAAAGGATATACTTTAACTTGTTCACAGTGATAACCTCTGGGGAATGGGATTAGAGGGAAGGGGATTTATGTGGCTGTCTGTATACTGGGTGGGATATTGTGCTTTTATTTCTGTATTTGAATTTTTAATAAATATGTATTATTTATAATAAAAAAATTAAAATACAGAGAATAGTATTGATAAAATAATCAGTAACAGACTATATTTTGAAATGCATAATAGTACTTCTTTCCACAAGAAAGCATGTACCCAAAATTCCTAATACAGTAACTTTCTGAAATAACTATCCAGATGATAGCATAAAATATGCCCAAATAGTAACATTTTACTTATGTATGACATCAGAAATAAAGTAGCCTTAGAAATAAACATGTGTATATGCCATCTGTCCTAAGAGAAAGTTACCACAAATTCACAAAATCACACAATTTGATTTGAGGTATATTCAAATTTTCAATGAAGTCCAGTTGCCTAAGTTCCCAAGTAGTATCAATGAAAATACTGAATTATTTTCACAGTAAATAAGCATGCTCAAGAGCTTTAAGGGAAGAAAAAAACAGACATGTGCATTTGAAAAGCTGAGTTAGATTATTTTTTGTGCGTGTGATATCTGCAGCTTGATACCCTGCTCAGGAAGAAAAGGCTTCATAGGATATCACTGATGAAATTAGGTTGCTGTCATTCATGAACAATGAAGGCACAAGGCCACGGGAGTCACGTTACATAGACAAATATCTTTCACAACCTAACGTTGGCTTATGGTGGTAGCTGTGTCTTCAGTAGTACATACATAGGTAGTCAGCTATCGTGCATATTTCTTTTCTTTACACTAATCTTGCTCTTATAAAACCAAACTGACATAAAAGAAACATACGTGTATTTCTTACAGGACTATCAGAAATCCTCCTTTGTTTTAAATCAACTGATGCTGCTTGACTCAATATGTTTAAAAATGGACAACCTATACGTCTGAATCTTTACCCTTTAAAAAAAAGCCTGTAGAATCCCAACGGAACCTGAGCTGTGGTTATGCATCATGGTGAAGGAATTCACCATGGGGGAAGGGTTTGGGGTGAAGGGGGGAGAATCCCAGTACCTATGAAATTGTGTCATGTAATACAATATAATTAATGAATAAAAAAAATAAGCCTGTGGAGTGGACATTTAGCCTAAAGGCTGAGGCATTTGTAACCCATAATGAAACTGACTCCTGACTCCAGGCACTGCATACCCTGGGAAGCAGCAGTGATGGCTCAAGTAACTGGGTTCCTATTACCCATGTGGGAGACCTGAATTCTGTCCTTGGCTCCTGGTTGTGGCTTTGGCCCAGCTCTGGCCATTGTAAGCACGTGGAAAGTGGACCAGTAGACAGATTCTAGCTCACTCATTTGCTTGATCATTCTAATAAAAAATTATACATATCTATATAATATCTAAAAACATGTACACCTTAAAATATACTATACCAAACAGCTCTTTTATGCTAAAATGCCCCAGAATTTTAAAAAAATTCTGTATTTTCTTAGTATTATCTCCTTACAAATACAAAACAGATTTATAGTTAATGTAATGCAAAAATATAAGACAGTATCTGAGGGATTGAGCATATTTCCCACTGGGAATAATTTCAATTATATTACTTTGATTCCAAAAAGAAAATAAGTATGAATTACTTAGAGGGTTAGGGATAGAGGACAGTTAGAGATTACCTGCTGAATGACCTGACTCTAGTAAGTAACTGCATTTTAAAACCAATTTTGTAATGCAACCTGAACTCTTACCATATACTGGTGTCATTTCTGTAATAGTCTAAACACCAACATGAAATACAATACCAATATATAAAAATGACATTTCTACTGTCTCCTGTATATAATTTTTGTCAAGCCCTAAGCTATTAATACTATAACAGCTGACTTGAAGTCCTCTGCTATCTGTCGTTAATTAGCCGTGTAACCTTGACCATGCTATTTAGCTACATTAATAGCACATTCCTCATTGTAAAAAGGCACACATTGTGATAATAACTTCTTCCCAACAGGTTTGCATGAATTAAATAACTTCAGAATTGTGTAGCAGCAGAACATGCTAGCAATGTGAATTGTGTATGTTCTCAAGTATGAAAACAGCACTATTATCGCCACCCAACACATCACCCTAAAGATCGTACACATCACATTACTTTTTAAAAAGCTCAAACCTGATAGAATCATTTCAGAACAAAATGAAATAGCACATGGGGAAAATGTTTAATGCAAAGCAAGCTCTCTGGAAAGCTTTGCTTAAATATCTGCAAGTGAAACTTCCAGTGAAATTGAGAGCCCACCTGCTCTATTCAACTTTGATATGACTGCAATATTTACATATAATAAGCTTTATTTATACAACAGAATATGATATTGTATATTGGAAGCATCTATTATTAATGCTTAGAGACCAAATACCCTCATTTATTGTTACTGGGGCCAATATAACGTGAATTCCCTTTGTAGGACATTAGTTTTTATACATGTAACAAAATATATATGTATAATTATGTACACTTACAATATTGCTTTTCACACATGAATATAAATAAAATGTTCATTGTTTGCATACATGAAAAAATAGTTCTAAAAATAATTACAGTGCGATCTTTATAATGCCCAGATTTGGCCAAAAATTTACATACCACAATTTTTCAAAATCCTTAAATAAATGATACATTTTTATATTCCACTTGCTTCTTACACAAAATATACTTACATAGTCAACCACATAAACTTTCATCTATTTTATTTACTCTCCAGGCTTTCTTCCAGAATCAAGTCTTACATTTCTAAATACATCTCATTATACTCACTGGCTATCTCACTATTACTTGAATTCAAAGAGCTCAAAATAAACCCATAACAAAATCATTTTCCCCCTCTGATTCTTCAAGTTTTGCAAATGAACTCCAAGTTTAATAATACCAATGTCTTTCTTTTTTTTTTTAGATTTATTTTATTTTTATTACAAAGTCAGATATACTGAGAGGAGGAGAGACAGAGAGGAGGTGGAGCTGCCGGAATTAGAACCAGCAGCCATATGGGATCAAGGCGAGGACCTTAGCCACTAGGTCACGCTGCCGAGCCCCCCAGTGTCTTTCTTGATCTCTTGTCTCTTCTCTCTGGAAAGTTGATATACATAAGGAATAACAAGGGCTTCATCACCAACTGAATCTGGGTTAGTTCTGTTTCTGCTACCATCTGTCTAATTTTAAGTAATTATATCCTTTTGAACTTAAGCCCCTTGTCTAAAAAATAAAAAAGCATCACACTTACCTTGTAGAATTTTGTTTCTAAGGTTTGATTGTAAAGGTGTGAGGCAGGCATTTGATCTAGTGGTCATCACTTGGGATGCTTGCATCGCATATCAAGTGCTGGGTTCAGGCACCCTGCTTCTGATAAAGTATCCCACTAATGTGTATCCAAGAAGCACTAAACTACGGCTCACATGCTTGGGTCCCTGTCATCCAGATGGGAGATTCTGAGAGAGCTCTGGGCTACCAGGTTTACTCTGTCCCAATCCTGACTGCAGCAGGGATTTGGAGGTAAACCAGGGGACAGAATATACCTCTTGCTTTCTCACTCACCCTCATTCAAATAAAATGAAAATAATAAAAAATCTAAAGTACACAAGGTGCTTACAAAACAGTAAGCACTCAGAAATGCTGATAAAGTAACCTGTTTTCCTTCATCAAGAACTACAGATCCTTTTTTTGAAATGTCCCTACTGTCACTACCCTTGCAGAGACCTTGTCATTTACATCATCAGATATAAGACCTCAAATAATCCTCCATTCATCAAGGGTGATGGCCACCAGTCAACTGTCTAGAGGCCTTTATCTCTCTGGAATATTTGCTCCCAGAAATACAGAAACTGTGTTACATCATTTGGAATCTCTGACCATTCCATCTAACCTCCATCTCCCAACATCATGAAAACATAAAAATTGTCTGACATTACTATGAACAAGCATTTGTCCCCCAAAAAAGTGATAACCAAGAAGAAATAGACAACTTCCTGGAAACTCGCACCTTACCAAGATTGACTTGTGAATTAAAAGAATGCCTAGGGCCCGGCAGCGTGGCCTAGCGGCTAAAGTCCTCACCTTGAACACACCAGGATCCCATATGGGCGCCGGTTCTAATCCCGGCAGCTCCACTTCCCATCCAGCTCCCTGCTTGTGGCCTGGGAAAGCAGTCGAGGACGGCCCAAAGCATTAGGACCCTGCACCCGTGTGGGAGACCCGGAAGAGGTTCCTGGTTCCCGGCATCGGATCGGCGCACACTGACCCGTTGTGGCTCACTTGGGGAGTGAATCATCGGATGGAAGATCTTCCTCTCTGTCTCTCCTCCTCTCTGTATATCTGGCTTTGTAATAAAATAAATAAATTAAAAAAAAAAAAAAAAAAAAAGATTGCCTAAACAGATCGAGAGCAAGTAGCAAGATTGAAGTCATAATAAAAAAAAAAATCTTCCATCAAAGAAAAACTCAGACTACAGAACTCGCTGCTAAATTCAACCAAATATTCAAAGAAGAATTAATATGAATGCTTCTTAAATTATCTGAAAAAAATAGAGTAGTAGAAAATTCTTCCAAATTCATATTATGAATCCAATAGGACTTGCTGGGGAGGGAAAAGAAGTACAGAGGGGGAAATATTGATTAACAGGTTCTCAGTTTCAGTCACTTAGGGGTAAAAGTTCTGTTGCTGAATTGTACAGTAGGGTGACTATAGATAACAATGCACCAAATATGCTATCAACATAAAAACTAATGTGGGATTTTTAATGTTTTAACTATAAAGGAATGCTTTGAGGAGATAGACATTTACTCTGATTAGTCATTGCATAATGCATACATGTGTGCAAATACTACATGATAACATAACTATCATTATTAAATGTGTTAAAAATAACTTAAAAACTTGTAAGGTGAATCAGATAGTTTCAGAATTAAGAAAGGTGAACACTTCCCTGCGAGATTCAAGAACTGCTTTATGTTTCCTCAAAAGCAGTTTTCTTAGATTCAGAAAAGTGATAAGTATAGAAAGTAGACTTTAAGCTCTGATTTATTCTTTCAAAAATTGTGCAATAAGACAGACTTTATTTTTAGGAATCCCATTTACATAAATACTTTAAAATAATATTTCCTAGGCAGTTTCTTATCTTCAGCACTAAATATTCACAACACATAACAGTAGTTGGCAATGGGAAACAGCACAGCCATTTCAGCACTAAAACCCTAAGAACTAGAGACTTCTATTAGCCTTCCACCAGAGAGTTCATAGAAAAGAAAAAAAAAAAAACACTAAAGAACAAAAGGAAGAAAGGAACAAAAGATCTGGGGTTTACTCAATAAACCAGCCTCTTGCTTTATTGGAGAAAGACAAGATAAGTAAAGCCATAGGGAAGAAAATTTCAGCAAAGCTAGAGATAAAACTTGTAGAAACTTTCATGTTAGTTCAAGAGTTTTTCCTGCTTGCCTTATCCCTCAAAAAATAATTTTGGGGACTATTGGTTCACTAGTTACAACACTCATTATCTCGGGACACAGTCACATCACATTTCAATTGAAAATATATACAGAATGGCAATTGTGCATTGACTTAATAAAAGAAAATCAGTTAAAAACTACTCTGATTTGGTCACATTGAAAAATCTCCCAGTTACAGAGAAGATGTATGCAGTAAGAAGTAAAATTTATCCCAAACTGGCAAATGTGTATCCAAAAAGAAAATATCTCTTTCATAGGGGCTCACTGAATTAGGTTCTAGAAATTAATAAAAACAGCAAACTATATCATTAGTTCCCCTTCAGAAAATAGGAAAAGGTACTTTCATTCTAGACTATATGTAATTTATATTAAATTGAAATAAAAGAACTAGTTTCATCAAACAACAAGCCTCTATCAAATCATTAGATTCTGCATCCATTTCTATAGTATGTGTGATACTAAGATTCAAATCAAATCAGAATTGGTAAACCTAAGCCAAGATAAATTCTTTGTCATTTGCAGGAAAAGTCAAAATACTTACAACTTTTAATAAGCAGTAATATATTTATAAACATCAATCATAATCACTGCTAATCCTAGTGCAGATATGCTGGTAATAATAAAAAATATTGGAGTTTAGCATCACTTAGGGGTGTATTTCAGCTTAGGATCATATTTCAAGTATTGACTTAAATCATTCTAACTTCTTCCTAATATATTTATGACACTGGGAATAATTTCCCATCCAATTATTACATTTATAAAGCTTTTTTCCTGATGCATCTTAGGTAACTACATGACCAGAGAGGGTCTTTAAACACATCTTAAGCTGCATGCCTCACAGACTGGAAGCTATCAGTTAATCCAGTAAGTTTAAAAGAGCTTCCTGCCCACCCAGGCACAATCCAATCCAAATGAGGAAAGCATTAATGCCTTCATTCTAAAGATGCAAATTTAGAGAAGCACCACAGTACAGCAAGTGGTAAAGCTGGTATTTTAAAACTTAACCAGGTTGCCTACCAGATAGATAAAATTAAGTGAGGTTTTAAATAAGCATGTACTACTCCCAGTTCAACAAATTTGTTTTCATCACATTCATCAAAATACTTGCATACTGTCAAAAGTTACCCTATTTTTCCTTTAATTAATGTTAACATCTTCAGCTTCTAATAACCTGAGTTAAAATATGTAAACTCAAAATTTGTGGGTGAAAAAGTCAACATTCATTTGGTGCATATTTATTGGATGCCTACTAAATGGCAAGCATACATTAATTGCTGTTTTTGTCCCTACTCTCTAGAATTTACCAGATAAACACATCAAAAGCTTTGAGAAATCTCAGCAACCTCACAATTGTAATAATTCAAAACAAATATGTACTTGGTGTTTAATGTAGTTGAAAATAAATATATTTACTACTTCCTCCTTGAATGAATAAAATGTACATGATTCTCAGCCCCATTCATGTTATCCCCTTTTCTCAGTAATGAAATTTGGCTAACAGGAAATAAGGCAAGAGGAAAAGTGGTTTCAGTTCGGATTTAGAGCCAAATGGACTTTATAAAACTCTTTGGTTTTATAAATAGTTGCACAGCCCTTGAGACACCATTCAGTCTTTCTGAACCCTTTCCTCATCTATAAGAACACATCCCCAATGCAGGGATTTTGTGAGACTTTAACCAGGTATTTGTAAAGTCCCGACAGAAAAAAAGGTACTACTCTGCAAATTAAAAGAGGATGGCTTGGGGCTAGCATTATGGCATCGTAGAAAAAGCCTCTGTCTGCAACATCCACATCCCACACAGGCACCACCTCTTCCACTTAAGGAATTGTATTCATTTGGATGCAAATTACCAGTATGCTTGCTGCCTTACCTTGCCACAATTACAACAACAACAACAAAATGAATTCTGAAATATATTTGCAACTCAAGCTGCCAGATAAGGAGCAAAACTGTGTTCTTTTAAATGTGATTTTACCACTAATTCTTTATACATACTCTTATACATACCCACCTACCTGACCCAACCCTCCCCTCAACACACTTGCATATATCAATTAAGCTGTTATTTCTCTGGGGTGTAAAACACTGTGCACATTCCATATTTCATCTCTAATTCTCATCTGAAAGGTAGCTTTTACTACTCCAGTTGTGAAAGAAAGAGAACTAAAATCAAAAAGAAAAAAAAAAGAAAAAACCCAAAGTTTTGCCTATTATTAACACACCAAAACTACTCTCATCGATAAAGTCTTTCAAATGTCAACATTTATAGAATTACATGTTTTAAAAAAACTTTCATTTACAGGGCTAACATGGTGGCACAGCAAGCTAATCCTTCACCTGTGGCATCAGCATCCATGTGGGCACTGTTTCAAGTCCTTGATCTACTTCCATTCCAGCTCCATGCTTGGGCGCCTGAACCCATATGAGAGATCCAAAAGAAGTTCCTTGTTCTCAGCTTCAGACTGAGGAGTGAACTAGGGGATGGAAGTGCTCTCTCTCTCCCTGTCCCTTTCCCTCTCCTTCTCCCACGCTCTCTTCTTCTTCTCTCTGTAAATCTTTCAAAAAATAATTCAAAAAAATAAAAGCATTTATTTCACACAAAAAGTGAAGCAAATTTTTACATGCTCTTTATTTTAAAGACATAATTGCAGGGGCTGGCATGGTGGGGGGAGTGGGTAACCCTACCACCTGGGACACCAATATGCCATATGGGTGCTGGTTCAACACCCAGGTACTCCACTTGCGATCCAGCTCCCTGCTAATGTGCCTGGGAAAGCAGCAGACAATGGTCCACCTGCTCAGACTCCTGCACCCACAAGGGAGATCCAAAAGAAGCTTCAGGCTCCTGGCTTCAGCCTGGCTCAGTCCTGGCCATTGTAGCCATCTGGGGAGTGAATAGGATAGAACATCTCTCAATTCTCTCTCTCTCTGCCTCTCTCTGTCTCTCTATGTCTCTGTCTCAATGTAACTAATTATCAGTTACCACATTGCAAAAAGAAGGTTTCTTAACAAGTAATTCATACAAAACCTTACATTATACTTATTGGAAAGAAGGGAAAAGAAGCTGAAATAGTGGAGCAACTGTGCTCAAGTTTGAGGTAACATCGCTACATTTAGTTAACTACAATGCTTTCTTTTTCATTATTATTAACTAATATTTCCATGAGAGTAAATTCATATCCTGCATTCCACATTTTAAAACACAAGATCTAAAAGAGACAACTTCCTTTTGCAACTCTCCTTACAGATCTATATGCATCCTTGTTAAAAGTATATTAAAAATCCCTTTACTCCATGAAGAAATTTATTGGCATGTAGGTCACACAACAATAGGTCCCATGTCAGACAATTCAGATACTTCTACATTTGTTAAATGTTAGTGTCTGCCTTTCTGCTGGTACCAAAACAGTTATGGCAGTGGAAAAACAACACTTTACATCCATCATTTTGTGTTTAAATCTCATGTTTTCATGTAAAAGTATATAAAATACATTTGAAAATTTCATATTCAAGGTTCAACTGAACTAAGCAAATAAAGTTTATTGGGCACTTCGAGTATTTCATTTCTAACATTCACACTCACCCAATGATATGATCTGCATCTTACACATGAGGAAACTGAAGATCAGAAAAGTTGTGTGCAAAGTCTAATCTAATAAAGTCACAAAACAGGATTTATATCAGTTCGGAGCTCTAGTTTTTTTCCCCACATTATCTTACTAAAATATGCTTGGCTTAGAATAGAATCTGTAGGGCAAGAAGTTTCATCATGGCTATGATTTCTTCAGCATATGGTATGCTGCAATACAAACAGCCAAATCAAACAACCTGAAAGACTAAATTTTATATGAATTCTTTACAGATTTTGAGCAAGTTGTTCAACTTTTCTGTGACAAAAATTTCTCCACATATAAAATGTCAGAGTCATTATGAGGTTAAAGTGATTAAAACATATTAAGCACTTAGTATAATGCAAGTCACACACTCCATCACCGTATTAATACTGAGACGAGAAATCACCACACGGTCATGTATTGTATCAGGTTACTCCAGCCAGCATTAGCTGGATACTCAAATAAAAAGTCAATTCTAATGCTAGATTGTGATCCAGCAATCCAGTGATAAAAGATAAAGATTGTCAACAAAATTCTGCTTTTGGAAATCTGAATTAAGAAACAAAGATTGAGCTAGTTATCAGTGATTCAACAAATGACCTTTTTACCATCAACAACTTTCTTCCCTCAAGAGTGATATGACCTCCTTGTTCCTAAATCTAGTTTTCCATTCCGCATTCTGCATTAGCTGGCAACATTCAGCCTATCGCATATTCCATTTATTATTGGGTTAACTCTAATGCTCTGGTTGGATCTTTTCAGTCTGAGAAGGCACTGAAACATTGCCGCTACTCAATTCATCAACCTAGGCCTCTCCTACCTTTAGAGAGCATCACTGACCCCCATGTTTCAGTAATTTACTCTAAGTGAGTTGGAACACTGCTTATAAACATAAATACTTTCTCAGTCTCTCCGTGTATTTGGAGATTCAAAAGAGAATTCAGATTCTACTTATCCAAATCAAAACTCATGATCTTTCCTCTCAGTTCTAACACTTTGCATCTCAGCAATGGCATCAACTATTCTGATGTCCAAGTCAGAAAACGAGAAGTGGTCTTTGATATTTCCTTCTTCCTCATCCTCAAGGACCTATTACATTTATCTCCTGAGTATTTTTCAACTCTGATGGTTACCACGGTAAATGGAGGCAGGCGGCGTTTGCTTCCAACCAAACCCAGGACTGATAGGGGAATTCTGGCAGGCCCCTCAGGCTATGCAACCACCGTTTTATCAATGAGGGGCACAAACCCATATCCCCCCCACACCAAATATGGGCTGAGGCAACCCCCCTTTGGCTTCCGTGTCAAGGAGAGTTTAAAAAGCCCCTTCCCCGTCTCTTCCTCGCTCTTCTTCCTCTGCAGCTCACTCCTTCATGTCTGTCTTTCTGCTGCATGTGGAAGGGAAGCCCATGACCATGGTTCCTTGAAATAACAGCCATCTAAATTATTTTATATATTCGTCTGAGTTATTCTTTCCCTGGTGGTCAGCAAATCTAACAAAATCCTACCCTATCTCCATTGCCACCTTCTAACCAGTCTCTCTGGGTCTGCTCCTGTGACCTCCATGCTCTCTGCTTTAAAGCAGAATTATTATTTAAATGATTCTCATCATGTCAGATTCCCACTCAAGAGCCCTCAGACTTTCTACTATTCTTGGAATTTTTATCCAAATTCCTATTACAGCCTAGAGGGTCCTGTAAAATCTAGCTTCAGCTCACCTCCTCTCATAGCCCTGCGCGCTCCCATGTTTTTCTCACATCACTTTCTTAAACACAGAACACCATGTTTCTACCCACCTCAGGGTCTTTGCATATGCTTTTCCCTCTACCTATATTGCCCTTTGTCCTTCCTTTCATTTGTCCAATCTCCATCACAGCTCAGCTGAAATAGATCTTCCAGATAATATCAGGTCATTTCATTATTCACTTAATAAAGTTTTACAGAGACCACAGGATGGATTAGTTACAGTACTAGATAAATAAATAAAAAAAAAAAAAAGACTTTGTGAAACACATTCTAGTGGCAGGGAATGGACACTAACCAATACAATTAAATAGTTTGTTCCAAGGCTTTAAAAATGGGGTGGGGAGAAGGAAAAGGCCAAACAGAATTCTCAGGGTATAACTTGGTCCTGACATATAGTTAGCATTCAATAAATATTTCCTAAATGGAAAAATAGGCAAAGGTACAAACATATTTATGTCCTGAGGGAAATAAAACTATGAGTAAAGAAAGGAGCAACTTGGTAGAAGAACCGTAGATGCCACGCAAAAAAACAGAAGCCAACAAACTTTGAATCATTCCTGCTGGCTTCATAGAGAGTTTTCAGGCTTTTCAATCCAGGTACACACACACACACACTAAACAACACCATAAATATCTCAAAAGCCACCGATTTTCTGCAAACCCATGGATGCCATCCCTTGTACTGAAGCTCCAGTTCTTCAGTCTCTAGTGCCTATTAGGAAAAACTTTCTCCTCTATGCACAGGATTGTACAAACCCCTACCTTCTTCTAAGACCCTGCAAAACACTCTAAACCTAGCCATACTCACAAGGGAATAGGACCCTGGACCTTCTTTCCTGCTAGCCTCCTTAAACACCATCTTCCAGCCACAGTGACAGGAACAGGAACCCTTCGGGGATTTTGAATGACCTTCAAGATCATTGACCCCAAGTAATCTTTGACACTCAGGCCCTAGGCCTTCTTTGATACAGCATCTCAAGAACTGGGATTTACTGGGGGAGGAGCTCCCTCCTCTCAAGCCTCCTACATATTTTTTAGAATTCCTCCAAGAATTTGTAAACTTTCTCTGTGACAGAAAGTGACCCCAAAACACAAACACTCTGTGTAAAAGCCCTCTTTCGTTGCACTGAAATCAAAGGAACACACTTTGCCTCACACACCTGCCTGTCCAACAACCAAAGGCTCCTCTTTGTCCCTCCCCACCACAGCATGCCCCTTGAGGACTCCCCCCCAGGCAGACGCTCCATCACCCAGACGCTCCTTGGGATGAGCACCCACCCCAGGTACTCCTGACTGCTTTCCCTGGCCTCCCAGCCCCTTCCTGGTTCATGCTCACACTCCCCACACATCCCCCATACCAGGACTTCAGGCCCTGGACACTCACCTGGAGTGGTGCACACCTCCTTTGACCCCTAACCCCACCACTCACAGAGCCCTGCCACTCATAGAGAGGTGTTTCCTCAGGAATAGGGCCTTGCCCTCCAGTCACCTCAGGCCCAGGACAGGCCCGTTACCTCAGACTTCCCCCACGCGACCGCCCCCACAGACCTGTCTCAGGCGCCGTCTGGTTCCGCTCCGCCATTTCTGCTGTCCCTCAATCTCTGAGGACTCGCGAAAACCGCGGGTCCAGGCGGTGGAGCGGATGGTGGGATCAGCCGGCTGACAGGAGATCCCTCCGGAAGACGCGGCACGACGGTTGCCGGGGCAACGGCGGCTGCGCGCAGGCAGCCGGCGCGTGGCGCGCGGGCAGAGAGCGTGCGGCCGAGGCCCCTCCCCGCGGCGCGAACACCCCTCGGCGGCCGGGCGCCGGCGAGCTGCACCCAGCTGCGCTGCTCCTCCGCACCAAACCAGCGCGTCCCGGCAACTGAGCATGCTCAGCCGCTTTGGGGATGCCGGAGCCAGGTGTGTCAGATGGCACTTTCCTGCTGCACAAAGGGGAGAAGAAGTTCCTGTGCAGAACACAGACTGGCAGAGCTGTCGTTTCTGTGGTCGTTGCTCAACTCTGGAGACTTGAAACAAGTGTGTAGATTGCCCAGCCCGTCTCCCCCCCATCCACGGGCCCCCACGGCGTGTTTGGCCTGTGTGAAGGTGGTAGGTAGCTTATGAGTACAACTTAAATACGCTGAGAACCGGCTATGCGCCCACCAACCCAAAGGCGCAGACAGGACCTTAGGTTGTTCTCTTTTGCTAATGTAAGTGTTCCTCTGTGTATCTGGAATACGCTTTTCCACCTTTTTCTAGTGAAGCACAGGACTTCCTAAAGCTGAAGTATAATCCTACACTTCCCTGACCAGAGCTCTGCCTTCCCACAGTCCCTTGTGCCTGTGTTTCTCCCAGGAGTCAGTGCTCTGGGGCATTAATTCTTCTGTCGTCACCACTGGGGCACAAGCTCCCTGTCACCTGGCCAGGAGCCCTTCACTTTTGTCCACTGCAAAGTGCAGCGTGGTGCGTTGACACGTAGTAGGTGCCAGACAAAAAACTGATTTTTCTGAAAGTCATCCCCTGCGCATTCTTACCTCTTCTATTGAGCACTTCATGTTGGATTTTTGCTAGGGAGGACCCTTCTCTTGAAGAGGTTCGCTGAAAGAAGCCAAGAGGCAATAGCTTGGATAGAGGTTAACTGAAAGGCTCCCAGACACAGTGTTGGAAATCTAAATTGGTGGGGAGGAGGGGGGTTTAATCAGACTCCATAGACAGATGGACAGCCTAGCTGAGTCTTGAATAAATGAGTCAGCCAGGCAAAAGAAGGGAAGAATGTGCCTGGAGGTGAGGTACACAGCGTTGACGATCAGCAGGAAGCTGCTAGAAGTCAGCCAGAAAACAGACTGCACCAGCTCGCTAAGGGGGTTACTGTGTGATAGGTAGGGTCTTGTTTGGGTCCCCCGAAAACAGAGCCTGCGGCAAGCACTTGCGTGCTAATAGTCTGAGAGGAAACAGGGTGAGGTGGAGAGTGTAAGTGGGGGCCAGAGAAACAAACCAAGGAAAATATGCTGTTGAGCTGACTGCTTTAGTAAACAACTGTGCTTCATTTCACTGGAGACCTCTGAAGAACTGCATGGAGTGTAACTGGGCTACTGACCCACTGAGGGACTGGAAGGCTGGGACATTTACCTCCTAATTTCCATTTCATTGATCAAGGTTTACTATCCACCCCCTACCTGGAACTCTCATTTCCTGGGGATGACTGCTCAGGGCAAGGCAGACCTTTAAAGTTTTACAAAAGTTCTAGGGGCGGGCCCGGCGGCATGGCCTAGTGGCTAAAGTCCTCACCTTGAACGCCCCGGGATCCCCGGGATCCCATATGGGCGCCGGTTCTAATCCCGGCAGCTCCACTTCCCATCCAGCTCCCTGCTTGTGGCCTGGGAAAGCAGTCGAGGACGGCCCAAAGCATTGGGACACTGCACCCGTGTGGGAGACCCAGAAGAGGTTCCTGGTTCCCGGCATCGGATCGGCGCAGCACCGGCCAGTTGCGGCTCACTTGGGGAGTGAATCATCGGACGGAAGATCTTCCTCTCTGTCTCTCCTCCTCTCTGGATATCCGGCTTTCCAATAATAATAAAATCTTTAAAAAAAAAAAAAAAAAAAAAAAGTTCTAGGGGCAAAAAAAAAAAAAAAAAAAAAAAAAACCTAGGAAATCTTTGAGGTTAAGAGGCTGGCAGCACACATGGAACTGCTCTGTTCCCCCTGAACTGATACCAGAAATATGATGGGGGTACCATAAGAATATTAAACCACATGAAATCATTCTTCAAACATATTTCTCTTTTGAGCAGTTGAAGCCATGACCACAACAAGCATAAAGAAGAATATGAACATATTTTTCACAAGCCCACTAACTGCCAATTTCTGTGAAGGCTGTGGGAATTTCAATGTGGCGGGGGTGACGAAGGGCTAAGGAGGACAAAGGAACTTTGTTAGGTAAACGATAATAAAAGACAAAAGAAGGAAAAATCTAGGTTGCACTAATAACCTGACATTCTTCTGGCTTTAAAATCTTGAACAAGTCATTTAAATTTGTCAAACCTCACTTTCTTATTCCAACAAACTGAGAAAAAGGCCCTGTGTACCACAGAATTTTCTGTAAGTCACAAATGGAGTAATGGATGAAGTTTTACAAGAATAAATTAAATGAACAAACTTTGGAATAGTCACTTAAATATTTCCTAAAACTTTTTTTTTTCTGAGGCAAGCCTAAATGCTGAGGATAAAGAGGTGACAATAACACACTGCAGAATTCTGCTGTTCATTTTCAGTCTTATTTCAAATTGAAAACTCAGTAATTTATTTAAACTAGCCACACTTTAAGTGCTCAATAGTGTAGCAGCAACCACATTGAACAGCATATGTTTAGAGCATTTCCATCACTGTAGAAGTTCTGTTAGGCAGAGATATAGACAAATGCCAAAGAGACAAAGAAAATGGCATGCCTGGAAAATCAGCTCACTGGGGCTGGTACAGTGGCTCAACAAGCTAATCCTCCATTTACAAGTACCAGCATTCCAAGAGGGCACTAATTCATGTCCCTGCTGCTCCAGTTCCAATCCAGATCTCTGGTTTGTGGCTTGGGAAAGCAGCAGAGGATGGCCCAGGTCCTTGGGTCGCTGCACCCACATGGCAGACTCAGAGAAAGCTCCTGGCTTCTAACTCAGATCTTCCTAACTCCAGCCACTGCAGTCATTTGGAGAATGAAACACTGAATGGAAGCTCTATCTCTCCCCCTCTCTATATCTTTCTCTTTGTTTCTCCCCTTCTCTCTGAAAATGTGATTTCCAAATAAAAATTAAAAAAAATATAAAAGGTTACTTGAGTCATCACTGTAATTCCCAGAATCTGTATTAGCAGGAAGATGGAACCAGAGCCGTGAATTAAACCTAAGTACTCAAATCTGGGACCCAATGCACCTTAACCATAACCATTAGGACAAATACCTGCCCTTTAAGTTTAGTTTGTAAAGCAAAAAGCTCTCTGTTGAAGAGATGAACTTGGGAGAGTAAAGTTAACAAGTTTGTACCATACAGAGACAGCGACATGGGAGCAACGGCAAAAGACGTACAAACTTGTTTTTCATATGTAGTTACTGTGTTGCCCAAACAACATTCATTGAATAGACAACACATTTTCTTACCAAGATTTTCAGTATCACCTTTATAAATATAACTTATCTTGGTATTTGTTGCTGGTTTCTGGGATTTCCATTCCATTGCTATAATTCCATCTATAAATTCATACACTACTATCAACCTGTACTTGTTAAAGTATTATAACCCTTTATAATATCTAGTAGGACCAGTCCCACTTTGTATATATTTTTTTGTTTTGTTTTGTTTTCTGCGTTTTATTATAATACGACATCTTAGAAAGCTTAATTGTCTTAAACATTCCCTCTCAGGGTCAGCCAGTTCTTTATTTTTAATTTTTTGGAAAGGCAGATTTACAGAGAGAAGGAGAGAGACAGAAAGATCTTCCTTCTGCTGATCAGCCAAGTCTTATAGAAGGCAAAGAGTTCCACCACTGGGAATGAATCTTTCATATGCAAACTAGACAATCCTGAAGCTATAGGCCCTGCCACCTTATCCAGTTTTCACACACAAGCCAGCAAGTTATTTCCCATAGCTTGAATCACCTAAGGGTGAAGTACCAAGCAACCAGAGACCACGTCTGTAGCCAAAGCCTGCCAGAATTACTCAAGCTAATCATTTTGAACTATTTCCTCTGTTTTCCCCTACTATCCCACAAAAATCTCAGTAAAGTCCATGGCCTAGAATTCTTCTTCATTCTTGCCTTCCCCTGTTCTTGTTATCCCTCTCAAGCAAATTAAAGGTAAATAAATTTCATTCCAAGTCTCATTCTAATATTTTTCTATGGCCACACCTCCCTTAACACAACATATCCAACAATTTCATTATTTGGACACACTTACTATTATATCCTACAATAAACAATCTATTCTTATTTGCTCTTTCCCTAGATAAATTAAAATTAGCTTGCCTAGTTGCACAAAAAGAAGCAATAATCCTGCTCACATTTTTATCAGAATTATGGTAAATTTAGGGAGAAATCACATCTTTATGATAGTGAGCACTCATGCAAGGACATGATACATCTTACTATTTGTTCAATTCTTTTATGATGTTCTTCAGAAATATTTAATAAAAAATGATAGCAATATGACCATTGAAACTCAGTCAAATCAACAATTACAGTCAATACAAGTGATAATTATCAAAAACATAACGGCCTAAAATGCAAGCCAATACGTAAGTTTTAATTTTCTTTTTTAAGCTGCTTTTAAAAAATAAATTTCATTTCTGTGTATGTATATTTTCCTGATTTCATGTTGTACATCTAATATTACAAATAAACAAAATCTACTGGAACAAACATAAACCCACCATAAGAATTTATAGTCAATTACATCCATTCTTGCAATTCCTTAAAAAGACATTCATCACATTAGCATATGCATCAAATCCAAATAGCTTCCCATGGTGAATAGAGATTTAAAATACTTGGTAAGCTTTAATTTTCTAGTAACTGAATTTTAAAAATTAAAATGAAATAAGTAAGATTACTTTTAGCATATTGTATGGAACCCAATTTATCCAAAATACTACCAAGATATAAGTGTAAGAATATAATGAAGTATTTTATATTCTTTCACATACTTAGGCCTTGAATTTTTATATTCTATACTTCAGCACTTTTCCATCTGAACCAGCTGTAATTCGATTGGTCATTTGGTAAGGTAGTTAGTGGTTACCACACTGATATAAATACTCTGATTCAACAAGTGAGACCAACAGGACAATATCCAACTCTGTCCTACAGAAAGATACAAAACACATACCTAAAAGGAATATAAGTTAAAGGAAAAGAATGAAAAGACACACTAGTATGAACACTAATCCAAAGAAGACTGGATTGAGGTAAAACAGACTTCAAAACAAAAAAATACTGTTCAGCAAGGTTAAAGAGGACATACACATAATGACAGAGACCTTTTAATCAAGTAGACAAGTAAAATCATACATAAAAACTAAGGGGAAGACATTTGGCATAGTATTTAAGATGCTGCTTGCAACAGCTGTACCCCTTTTCAGAATGTCTCGGTTTAAATCCTGTCGCTGATCCTGATTTTGGCTTTTTTAACATGGGAGTTAGCACATGATGATTCAAGTGGTTGAGTCTCTCTCACCCACTGGGAGACCCAGGCTGAGTCCCCAGCTCTTGGCTGTGGCCATCTTTTAGTAATTGAATGAAAGATTGTTCTCTCTCTCTCTCTCATAAACTATATAAAATTTTGTAAATAATACATAATGGAATATTTATAGTGTAAGGCATATTAATCACATGCACTGGCTTCACAGCTACTAACAACCTGCCACAAGTTCCCCCTTCCTACTTTTCTGCACAAGGATAAGATCCTGTAGACAAAACTCTCTTCATCAAAAAGACCACTTTAGTTCCTTAATGCTCCAAAGTAATGGACTCCTTTCTCCACACAGAACTATTCAAATAAGCTGATTATATCTTTCCACAGGCCATCTCAAACCTCTTAGTACTACAAAGCCTGTGTCCAACAGTCCATGAACATTCACTCTGCTCCTAGGTGCAAACCCTGCATTGACCTGTGTGGTGTACCATGCTGTTCTCTCCAGGTCTATGAGATGACAGTGCTCTCGTGATGTAAGTGGATGTAGCTTTCCATCACGTCCGCAGTATTGTTCGATATCATATGTTCTGTGGGTCCCAACATCCTGGAGCAGGAGTTCCTCCATTACCAATGGGGTGAATAGGAGGCAGTTAAAACACTGTATTCCTCTGTAAATTAAGAAGAAGAAAGAAATGACCAATGTTATCATCTCTCTTTTGAATCAGAAATTCAGAATATGAAACGGGGCAAGTGTGGTTAGCTCAACAGGCTATTAGATGATATTTTTAATTTAAATTTTCAATTATTTTTACTGGCATACAAAAAATGTAATTATATAAATGGACCTTGAATCTTATAATCTTTTAAAACTCAGTTACTGCTTTGAGTAGCTCTATTTATTCCTTATAATTTTCTGTGTGTATAATTGTGTTTTCTGTAAATACAGACATTGTCATTTCTTCATTTTTGATCAAAATAGTCTATATTTTATATATTCTTACTAATTCCACTGTCTAGCATCTCCACTTCTTTCCAGCTCCCTACTTATGGACTGGGAAAGCAGTGAAGGATGGCTCAAGTCTTTGGGTCCTTGAACCCATGTGGGAAGACTTGGAAGAAGTTCCTGGCTCCTGGTTTCAGATTGATTCAGCTCCAGGCATAGCAGACATCTGTGCAGTGATACAGTGAATGGAAGGTCTCTCTCTGTGTATCTTTTATCTGTAAATCTGTATTTCAAACAAAATAAATAAATGATTGTGCAGGAGTGATAGCATAGCAGCTCAAGTCCTCACCTTGCACACACTGGGATCCCATATCGGCACCAGTTCTAATCCTGGCAGTCCCACTTGCCATCCAGCTCCCTGCCTGTGGCCTGGGAAAGCAGTCAAAGATGGCACAAAGCATTGGGACTCTGCACCTACATGGGACACCTGGAAGAAGCTCCTGGCTCCTGGCTTTGGATCAGCGCAGCTCCAGATGTTGCATCCACTTGGGAATTGAATCATCGGAAGGAAGATCTTCCTCTCTGTCTCTCCTCCTCTCTGTATATATGACTTTCCAATAAAAAAATAAAATAAATCTTTAAAAAATAAAATAAAATAAATTTTTAAAAAAGAATATGAAAAGTCTAGTGATAGAATGAGGTAAATATTTGTGTCGCACATCTACATATTTTTTGAAACTAAAATTTATAATATGCAAAGAACTCTGACAACTCAGTATTTGGAAGAAAAAATTCAATTACGTAACAATGAGTTTAATAAGAATACATGTAAATGAACAATAAACATATTAAAAATGCTCTGCATCATTACTCATCAGAGAAAAAAGTTAAAATCATTATAGCATCACCATTCGATAGAATGATTAAAATTAAAAAGACCAAAGAAGCCCAAAATATTAGTGAGGATGAAGAACAACTAGAACTCTCATTTTTTGCTAGTGAAATCACAGAATTGCAGCTCTTTTGGGGAAAAGGTTGGCAATTTATTATAAAGTTAAATATACTCCTGTCATGTGACCCAATAATTCTACTCTTAGTTGAGTGCCCGAAACACTAGAATCAAGTTGCCAACATAAAAGCAAGTTATATTAAAGTGGAAAACCTAGCTTCAAAGACAAATATAAGTGAAGTTGGTGGCCTAACAAGGTAAAGAAGAAATCTTGCAACAGCCGGATTAGAGGTCTTAGAAGAATGCTGAACTGTGAAGCAGTTCACTTTTCTCCAGACATAACTACTATCTGCAAGGGTATGCCATTAATATTTTAAAACATAGAAAACAGAAAAACCAGGGAATCAAGATGGCGAAATAGGGTAAGGACACGTTTAAACGGACAAAAAAACATTTAATCAGTATGAAGCAGAGAGGACATATTCCAGGAAATAGGAAAGGACAGAACAACAGCAGAGGGGTACCTGGAGACAGGAAAGCAGTGGGCACAGCAGTGTGGTGTTGCAGTGACTGCTACTCCAGCACGGCGATCTGACTCCACCAAAGCTGGAACTCTACCAGCAACCAGGTGGGAAGGGACTTTCACTGGGAGCTCGGGAGGTAAACCCAGACAAAGACCTGTCCATCCTGCTGGTCCGTTTGATTTGATCAGGAGCAGAGACAGAGCAGCAGATCCCAGACAGGCAGTGCAAGAACAGAGTGGATTTCATAGCCCAGTAAACCCCCTAGAGCTGAATTGGGCGCCATTTTGTGTAAGGGGGAAAGGGCAAGGGAAAGGACTGAGCATGCGCTGAGCTGGGAGTGAACTCATTTCTGACTTGGTGAACTGCATCAACATGGCATTCTATGGGTTACACCCGGAGAAGGTCTGGGTAGCCCTCGGATCTGACAGCCAGCAGATCAAGAATTGTAGTGGTACGTCAGGCACCATTTTGTACACTGTGGCAATAGCTTTGGGACTGCAGGGAACAACAGTGCACTGCGCATGTGCTTAGCTTGTGAGAACTCACTGAGTTCAGCAAATTGCACTGGTCCCGCAGGAAAATAATACCAACTGTGGCATCGTACGGGTGAAGATAGGTCCATGTGGCACCCGGACCTAACACCCAACAGGTTCCGACAAGATCAGCGCCACCAACAACCTAACTATATAGGACACCTAGTGTCTCTCTAATCCTGAGACCTGCTCCAAACAGAAGTGGGAGAAAGGTTGCAGTGACAACAGTGCAGCCTCAGCACAGTGGAGGTGGAGAGTGGTGAGCCAAGAGCTGGGGCTATGGAGACCATGGTGGAAATCTGACATAAGAACTCAGACCTGGAACTCGCTGGAGGTTGTGGCACAAGTGGCTGCAAGAACAAAGTTGTGTATCAACTGCAATAAGTTAAATCACATTGTACACCTGTGGGTAACATAGCTTAGAAACCTGCACCAAGGAGAAGACTCTGCTAACCAGAAGTACAATGACCAAGAGCAAAAGAAGAGACAAAGGCACAATGAATATTACCGAAAACTCCCCTGCAAAGGAGCAAAACCCTATGCCAACCTCAGAGTTCACTGAGGAAGACATCGAGAAAATGGGGGACACAGAATTCAGAAAACTCATTATAAAGATTCTTATCAAAAATAAGAAGCTCATGCAAGAGTTCAAAGAATTTAAGGAAGCAATAAAGCAAATCAAGGCTGGTATATCAGAAATTAAGAACACAGTAGAGCAAATTAAAAGTGCAGTGGAGAGTCTCCAAAATAGAATGAAGAAAGCAGAAGGAAGAATCTCAGAATTGGAAGATATTTCCTGTCACCAGGGGGAAGCAAACAAAAAGCTGAGAGCAGAGCTGGATCAGGCCAAAAAAAGTATTCAAGAATTGAAAGACATTATTAAGAGGCCAAATATAAGAGTCATGGGAGTCCCAGAAGGTGCAGAAAGGGAAGCTGAGTCTACAAATGTATTTAATGAAATAATAAGAGAAAATTTCCCTAATCTGGAGAAAGAATTGGAAATCAATATCCAGGAGGGGCACAGAACTTCCAACAGGCTTGATCAAAAGCAATCTTCACCACGACATATGATCATCAAGCTCTCTTTAATTGAACATAAGAAAAAGATCCTTAAATGTGCACGTGAAAAAAATCAATTGACATATAAAGGAATGCCAGTTAAACTCACAGGAGATCTCTCACAGGAAACTCTACAGGCAAGAATAGAATGGAGTGACATATTCCAGATTCTAAAAGAAAAAAATGGTCTGCCTAAGATAACATATCCAGCAAAGCTTTCTTTCGTCTTTGAAAATGAAATAAAATTCTTCCACAGTAAAGAAAAGCTAAAAGAATTTGCCTCTCTCAAACCTGCCCTACAAATGATACTTCAAGATGTTCTCTTGGCAGAGAAGAGGAATAGCACCCAACAAAACCAAAGGCAAATGGGAAGCACATCCCAGTAAAATGACAACAGAAGACCAAATCAATGAACAACCCATTCCTAAAATCAGAGGACCAAAGTAACACCCATGTAGATTATACTCTGAATGTAAATGGCTTAAGCTCAATCAACCAAATGTCATAGATTAGTAGACTGGATTAAAAAACAAACCCATCTGTTTATTGTCTGGAGGAGACACAGTTCAACAAAAATCAGTGGAAACTATATCTCATGGGTTTTGTTGTTTTCTGTTGGTTTCATCTCTTCAAAACACTTTCTTCAGATTAAATCATTCAATGACTCGTAAAAAAAAAAAAAAAGAAAGAAAATATTAAAACCTATTTTTCCTCAAAAACACATGTAGAAACCCTAGCCTCAAAATGAAGGCATTAGGAGGTGGAGCCTGTGGGAGATGGTAAAGTCGAGAGGGTGGAGTCCTTCAGAATGGGGGTGATGCTCTTCTAAAAAGAGGCCAGGGAGCTGACCAGTTCTCCTCCATGATGAGAAGACATTAGAACTCCAAAGCAGGCACACTGGAAAACCCTGTGCTGCCACCCACACAGTCATCTTTCAGATTTTTGAGACATTCATTTCTGTTGGGTGTAAGACATATTTTATGGTATTTATATTTGCTTATGACTGCCTGAGAAAACAAACTTTATATACAGATCTGGACAGCATGTACCAAATATTAAAACTAGGCAGCTTAAAAATGAACATGGGGGCCCGGTGTGGTAGCCTGGTAGCTGAAGCCCTCGCCTTGCATCTGCCAGGATCTCATGCGGGCATTGGTTTGTGTTCCAGTTGCTCCACTTTCCATCCAGCTCCCTGCTTGTGGCCTTGAAGGCAGTCCAGGGTGGCACAAAGTCTTAGGAGCCTGCATCTGCATGGGGGACATGAAGGAAATACTCAGCCCCTGGCTTTGGATTGGCTCAGCCCCAGCCATTGCTGACATGTGGGGAATGAGCCAGCAGAAGCAAGATCTTTTCTCTGTATCTCTTTCTCTATATATATCTGCCTTTCCAATAAAAATAAATATAAATAAATCTTTTTTTATATGAATATGGGGGAGACTAACACTGTGATATAGTAGATTAAGCCTTTGTCTGTAGTACCAGCATCCCATAAGGGACAGGTTCAAGTTCCAGGTGCTCCATTTCTGAACGAGCTTTCTGCTAAGGTACCTGGTAATGGAAGATACCCCAGGTCCTCAGGTCCCTAAGCCCACCGGGAAGATGTAGCAGAAGCTCCTGGATTCAAAGCAGCCCAGCTCCAGCTATTACTGTTGTCTGGGGAGCAGGGGTATCTCCGTGTGCGTGTGTGTGTGTGTGTGTGTGTGGTTCTCTCTTTGTAAATCTCTTAAAATGAAAATAAGTATTTTTTAAATAAAATAAAAAAAGAGCATGAGTAAATATGACTGATTAAGTTGATGAGGCTTCTCTCCTTTATAAGAATACAAAGGAAATGCTAAATTAAAACATTAAAATTGAACAAAGCTAAAACATTAAAAAATTTTAAAACATGACTGAACTTTAAAAAAGAGAAAATATTAAGATGTTAGAATATCATCACTGTTAAGAGTCAATGGCGAAGTCATCTGTCACTATAGTTTCCTCTCACATATTTGTCTGATATCTGAGATGCAGAATTGACTACATAATGGGAAAATACAAATTGAAAATGTGAAGCACCCCGTTAAGAAGTTAAAAAAATACCAGAAGAGCATTAAACTACCCTCGGGAACCCTGAGACTATATCTTGTGCTAGCTCAGTCTTCATCTCCCAGAAGCTGGCCTGGAACCAGGACTCTAAAATTTGGGCTCTTCTAAGGAGTGTGTTGTGCTGCAGTTTAAGCTCTCTCTCTCTCTTTTTTTTTTAAAGATTTATTTATTTTTATTACAAAGTCAGATATACAGAGAGGAGGAGAAACAGAGAGGAAGATCTTCCATCCGATGATTCACTCCCCAAGTGACTGCAACGGCTGGTGCTGTGCCGATCCAAAGCCAGGAGCCAGGAACTTCCTCCAGGTCTCCCACACCGGTGCAGGGTCCCAATGCATTGGGCCGTCCTCAAATGCTTTCCCAGGCCACAAGCAGGGAGCTGGATGGGAAGTGGAGCTGCCGGGATTAGAACCGGCACCCATATGGGATCCTGGGGCGTTCAAGGCGAGGACTTGAGCAACGCTAGGTCACACCACCGGGCCCTAAGCTCTCTCTTAAGTTGTTCTCATCCCATATGAGCACTGATTTTTGAAAAACAGATACTCTAGCTTCCTTCTAAAGTACCTGGAAAAGTAGCATATGATTTCCCAGGTACTTGAGTCCTTGACACCCATGTGAGAAATCTGGACGGCGTTCCTGGTTCCTGGCGTCAGCCTGGTGCAGTTCCAGCTGTTGCAGGCATTTGGGGAATGAACCAGTGGATGAAAATGGTCTATCTGTCTCTCCCTCTCTGTGTTACTGTTGCTTTCAAATAAAAAAAAATAATAAAATAAATATTTACTTTGAAAATTATTGGCCCTAGGGACATCCCTGGTGGTACAGCAGGTTAAGTTGCACATCTACAATGCCAGCTTCACATAGGATGCCAGGTTGAGTTTTATCTGCTCCATTCCTGATCCAGCTCCCCGTTGAAAAAGCTGAGAAAGCAGCAGACTGGTTTAAAAAGTTAGTTCCTTTCCACTCACATGGGAGACTGAATGGAATTTCAGGCCCTGGAACTCTACATGACCCAGCTCTGGCCATTGCAACTATTTGGAGAGTGAATTAACAGATAGGGTCTCTCTCTCTCTCTCTCTCTCTTTCAAATATATTTGACATCTGGGCTTGCTAATGAAAAAGCAGAGAATGAACATTGAGGAGTAATTGAAAGCCTATGCTTTTTTTTTTTTAATGATTTCTCCTTTTTCTTGATATTTCTTAAGAGTTTAAGACATTGCAATCATTTTTTTTGAAAAACACATTTTACATTTCCTTTCAGATATTTATGATATAGATATTGTTGACATCATTACTGTCATTTTGTGAAAAAGGAAATTAAACAATGTCAAACTTTTGAGTAACAAGGTCAAACTTTAGAGCTACTGATTGACAGAATATTGCTATGGCTGGAATATGATTTGGCTCCATTGCACCTAAAGGCTTTAAGCCCAAAAACTTGCAAGTTAAAAGGTTATAAGAAAGTGAAGGGCCATGGCTCAATAGATTAATCCTCCACCTTAAAGCACCATTTTGAACCTTGGATGCTCCACATCCCATCTTGCTCCCTGCTTTTCCCTGGGAAAGCAACAAAGAATGGTCCAAGTCCTTGGGACACTATTTGGGAAACCTAGAAGAAGCTCCTGGCTCCTGCCTTCAGATTGGTTCAGCTCTGGCTATTGGAATCATTTGGGGAGTGAACCAGCAGATGCAAGATCTCTCTCTCTGTATCTCCTTCTCTCTTAAATCTGACTTTCAAATAAAAACAAATCTTTAAAAAAACAAGAAGATGGAAACTTAATTCAACTAGGGTGTTTCGAAGTGAACCCTAGTTGTAAGTCCTTAGACCATTTGAAATATGTAGTCAGAAAGTAGTTTTTATGAAGGAGCTGCTATAAAAGACTGAGTCTAAGCCAACCTACCATCTCTACTTCCTGGTTCAGCACATGACTCTTCCTCAAGAAATCTTCTACTGAGGTAATTTGTAACCTTCTCCAGATGCCAAATGACAGTGCCTGAAACTGGACTTTAAGCTCTAAAATTGTGTCCCTGCCATCCACATGGGAGAACTGCACTGAATTTCCAGTGCCTGGCTTTAGCCTGCCTTCATCTCAGCTGTTGCATGTATCAAATGAATGACCCAGTGGGTGGAAGATCTTGATCTCTCTCTCTCTCTCTCTCTCTCTCTCTCTCTCTCTCTCTCTCTCTCTCTCTCATACACATACATAAATTTTTTAAATGGACAAAACTGTCTTTCCCATTTTACATGCCAGAAAATGGAGCTAGTATGGAAACAAAGGTTAAAATAAACTGCCTGATGTAATAAAGCTAGCAATGCTAGAGTTAAGAGTTGAAACCAGCCTTGATTCCAAAGAACATGCTCTTCACTAATGCATTCCATTACTTTTCTATCTCTCCCATATGGTGCTCTCCGGTTATGCTGATACTGAAAGAGCAGCCTAACTTGATGAGCAGAATGTTTTGTCAATGATGGTAAGATGCAATGGTATCTAAATGAGTCAGACTTGGCATTGGCTTGAAGGAACTCACAACTGTAAGAGACAGTGTAGCAATTTAAACTGAAAAACCTGTCCCCTTCCCAGCTCCTACCTCTCAATCATGGTAAGTCATGTCATCAAAGAGGATTTAATCTGCAGTGACACAGTCTCTGGGTGGCAAAGAGGGAGGGCCATTGACAGCTAGTTCAGCAGATTTGAAATACAAACCAGACTCGGGAGACTGCCATCATCAGCTTCTTAGCACAACCATGCCAGGAGTAACTTTCATGTACAGAGCAAAGATAAATGCATGCTCAAACAAGACGTTTGTCCTTGGCAAATGCTATCTCCAAGAACATAGTGCCCTCCCTTTCACCTACTCCATCTTCTCGGTGCAACATGATTACAACTCAGGTAAACTAATGAAAAATTTCAGTATCCCCTTCTCTTATAAGTGGGTAATGGATAAGATGAGTAGGAATCCAATCAGATTTATACAAAAGATCAGAGAGGCAGATTTCCCTCCTTCTAATATGAGGAGTGGGTTTCCTAATTAAAGAAAGGATGACATAGTTCTCCCCCACAACCTCGTATTTGAAAGGGGGTAGGTTTAAAGAGGAAAGATGTGGTGAATTGAAAAGGAATAAAGGTCTCAAGGATGGAAAGTTCCATAAAGGCCAACCTATTTCGAAGGCTCAATCTGAGAAGTCTCTTTCTTTCTTTCTCTGTCCATGGGACACTTCTGACTAAGATAAACACAAAGAATTTTTCAAAATATTCTGTTTCTTCCTTTGGGTATTATTGACAGCACAGGGCATGTCAGAAGTATTAGACTTCACTGACATGCTAGTCTCTAGGGAGTCCATTAAGATGAGAGGGAACATGGTGTTGTAGTCACATATTACACTTAAAATTGATTTCTTACACTATATACTGTTTATGCCCTAGCTTTCTTCCTCAATATTAACTTGTGAGAATTTTTGCATGTCTTCCTCTAAGAAGCATTATCCCTTTCACTGTAAAGCATCTGTCTGATAAGAGGTTCATCATAACTAATTAACTCATTCCTTTCTTGGTTATTTAGCATGGGCCTGTTTTCTTCTGTTATAAATACTATTGCAGTGAACATCCTTGTAGCTATATACCTTTTATCTTCCTTCTTGACCCCTTCCTGGGTCCAGAGGATGAAACTTTCAAAGCTCTTAAAATATACCAGTAAATCTTTCTCCCAAGTGACCTCTCCTTTATGTTCCCACCCAGCACAGTATGCAAGTACCTGTCACATGATACCTTTATAAACATTTTGACTACGATATTTACAGAGAAAAATGTCTTGCCCAATTAGCTGGTACATGTGAACTGTTATATGAGTTATAACCATCTGCCAAGAAGAAATTTGAGAACTTTGATTTAAACATGCAAAAGCTGTACTTGTTATAGATGGAGCACCTGCAGAAAAAAAGGAAAGTTGTTTTCAATACTCTATTTCCATCATGAGAGAGAGTGGTGCACGACATGCTTCATATTTTGTTCAGAGAGGATGTGGTATGAACCAGGTGTGCTTAGCTTCTGCAGTTTGATGAAGGTACAGACCAAGATCTCCAATTTCCTTTACATTCATTCATTTTATTAGTACTTAACTCATGGAACATCTTGAAGGATATAGAGTATGTAATTCTAGTCCATTTTATGACATCCTTGTTTTAATCATTTCAATTTATTAAAGAACTAAAAAAGAAGCTTGAGAAGTAAAGGATCATTTTGCTGTGGTCACCAGCAGACAAAAATATCTAAACACACTGAGCTTGAAGATGTAGCAAACAAAACAACTCTTGCAAATTTGTTCAAAGAAGTTAAGACATTCAGAGTGAGCAGAACTTCATTTTCCACTACTCAAAATAACAACAGATTTTTGAGTTTTAGAGCTACGTGGTGGATACAGCAAAACACTTTTAGAAGAAATTATTTATTATGAAACTCAAATTTTCAGAATTGCTGTTGGAGCGTAAATGTCAGCATATTTCTTAGCACAGATGTATCTCTTCTATTAGTTTTAAGGGGATGTGATTTATGTGCAAGTTGATTGTGTCCAGGAGAGTTGTGAAACCCCTGAAATTGTGCAGATAAATATACAAATATCAGAACTACCTGGAACCTGAAGGTTATGTAATGAAACACTACGCCACACTTTTTTTCATAGCATAGGCAAAAAGAAAGCTGATTATTGCCTGCAATCAGTAACATAAATCTGGAACTTAGATATTACGTAACTAAAGACACATAAAAGTTTCAAGAATAGTTCAGTTTGACAAAAACCTGCATCCTATGTCAGACACTGAGCACAGTGATTAAGATGCTGTGTGTAGTCCAAGTACTGGTTCCATGGGAGGCTGCATATGATGATTCAAGTGCTCAGGTCCATGCCAACCATGTGAAACCACATGCAGTTTCAGGCTCTCAGTTAATGTAGGCACTTGGGGAGAAAACCAACAGATGAAAGATTTTTGCTTACCCCTCTCTTTTTCTCTCTCCTTCTGCCTTTCAAATAAAAAATTTCACAAATTTTACCTGGCACTTTGATATGGATTATCTTGTTACAGCCCCATACCTGCCCCTCTTTTCTATCCTCTGGTTTGCTATATCACCAGCAGTTAGAACAACTATGACACAAGGTGGATACTTCATAGTTTTAAATGAATGACTGAATAAATGAGCCAAAAAATGCTATAACAGCTTTGGGTATAGATATTTGAGGATCAAAGCAGAATATCTAATCTAAACTTATACCTGAAATAGGATGTGAAATGTCATAGCTTAGTGGGTTTAGCCACTGCCTGCAGTAGTGGGCCAAATTTCCTAAAGGAAGGTAACCTATAAGCTAAGCTTTGCAGGACAAGTAGGATGAAGAGAAGGAACCTAGCTGAAGGAAAGAGTAAGAAATGTGAGGAGCTGAGGATATAAGAAAAAACACAGGCTTGAAAACTCAGAACTCAGGGGAGCACAGCTGACCTGGGATGACTCAGCAATGAGAGGAGCAGGAGAAAGCACTTCTGTATGGGTGAAGGAGTTGAGTGTGGATTTGGAAACCCTGTAAATAATTTTAGAGATGCTAAAAAAATCCTCTCTTGAATGTTCCTAAGGATGATTATAATCACCTGCACTTTTCTTCCAGTAGAGTTTCCAGCTTACAGAGGAAGTGAAAACCAACATGTATAGGGAGAGTTCTCGTCTTCACAATTCTCTGCATGTGTCCTGTCCACTTCTCTCCCATACCTACCCTTCAATGCAGATCTGGCAGAAACTTCAGCCATCTGTCCTTTACGAGATTCAGCAAGATCCACAATTATAAGCCAGCATCTATGATGGAATGAGAAACAGATTCTGCAGAGTTCATCTCATGGAAACTAATAATATCTAGTAACTGCTGCTGTTGCTTTGTGTGTCTTGGCAGGTATTTTAAGTGGTACTCCCCAACTTACCTGCCTTGCCCACAGTGAATTTTACTAAAAATATAATTTCCCTTGTGTATATTTTTAATTCTTCTATATTTGTCAATCAATAAGGCACATGTTCTCTGCATTTGGGTGGGGGGGGCAAACTTAAAGGTAGCTTTGCAGCTGATAAAACAGTTCAGACAAAAACCACATCCATACCCTAAGAAATCTCGGAATCCAAAGAAAGAAAGGGCATGATTCAGAACACAGCAGAACAATGCCCACACAGTCCAGGCAGATGGAGTGGCATATGGGCCACCACAGTGCTTCAGAAATCATCCCAAAACTTTTACCAATCTCTGAACACTTCTCCAGTTCACAGTAAGGAACACTATCTATTACAAGTCAACTATTAAAAGTCAAATGAGGTTTTTGCCACATCCTCCAAAAAAGGTCACATTCTTACAGTGTGCAGACCTAAAAGTAAAACTTTTTATGAGAAGTGAACCGATGCCATGCACATTATCATCTACTCCAAATGGTTAACATTCTTTAAATTTGCTGTCAGAAGTAAAGACAATTCATTGGCTTTTTTTCCCCTAAAGATGTATTTATTTGAAAGGAAGAATTATAGATTCATAGAGAGGGAGAAACAGCGAGAGATGTTCCATCTGCTGGTTCACTCTCCAAATAGCTGCAACAGCCAGGTCTGGTTCAGACGAAAGCTAAGGGCCCAGAATTCCATCCAGGTCCCACATGGACCACCTTCTGCTGCTTTTCCAGATGTATTAACAAAGAGTTGGATCAGGAATAGAGCAGTGGAAACTTTTACTGGAGCTTTTACGGGCTGCTGATGTCACAAAAGTTCCACTGAGCCATAGCACAGGCCATCACTAATTTTTATGTCTATAACCAAAGTGAAACTGAAGATCTTACAAAAATATTTTTAGAAGAAACACAGGAAAAGGCCTTAGGAATTATTCACTTGCACTATGTTTATCAAACTGATAATTTTTGCCCATTTTGTTGCTAAATGGTTGAGAACAGTGAAGACAGAGATAAACTGAATATGGTAGAAAAGTCATTGGCACTATATTCAGATTTTTTTTAAGTTAAGATATGTTCATTTATTGTAAAGTCAGAGTTAGAGAGAGAGAGAGAGATTTTCCATTTGCCAATCCAACCCCAAATGGCCACAACAACTGCCAGAGTTATGTCAAGCAGAAGTCAGGAACCAGTAACTTCTTTCAGTTTTTTCACCTGGGTAGCAATGGTCCACGCATTTGGACCATTCTCTGCTGCTTTCTCCAGGACATAGGCAGAGTACAGCAACCATGACTCAAACAAGCACCTATGTGGGATGCTGGTATCCCAGGAGGCAGCTTAACAGCTATGCCATGACATGCCCTTCCCCTCTAACATGAAGTTTAAATTCCCAGCAAGTCAATTATCTCTTCAAGCTCTACTTGACTATAAAATGCGAATAGCTAATTGTATCTATTTCACTATACTGTTTCAAAAATTAAATGTGATAGTATTACAGTTTTCCTAAGTCAGAAAGATTGTACACATTATTAGAGACATTACTTGGCAATATTCATTATTTCTACATTCTCCTGAACTGTTGTGGAAGCCCCTCAAATGATCCTATAGGTACTTTAAAGTGTTGGGTTATTCTTAATGTACCTTACTTTTTAGATTTAAGGAAAGGTTAAAAAGACAGTATTGAGTCCTTATATCACTTACATCCAGTTTCTTCTATTTATAAATACAAGTTTTTTTAATTTAATAGATGAAGGTACTTGAAAACACTCATGAGAAAATAGAATTTAAAAAGCTTATTGTGGTGCAAAAAATTAAAATTTATGGAGATTTTTTCTAATGCACATTTTCTGTGAATTTTGTTGTTGAAGACGCCCATATTTCTTACAAGTAATGAAATATTATTGACAATTGTGTTAATAGTTTATCCAGATTTCATTAGGATTATGTAGTGTGCACGTTCCTCTCCAAGATCCCACACTGTTTTCAGTTGATGTGTCTCCTTAGATGACTCTTGATCATATTTTCTGTTTTCTGGTTTTTGGTGACATTGACAAATTTGGAGAATATTTCTCAGGTATTTTTGTACAGTGCCCCTATAATGGACTTTGATGTTTTTCTCATGATGCACCTGGAGTTATGGGTTTTGGGGACGAGGATCACATAAGCAAAGTACCTTTTTCATCACCCAGTGTCAGGATACCTACTCTCGGTACGGTAGTTGCTGTCAGCCTTGATCACCCGGCTGAGGCAGTGCTTGGAATGTTTTTCTGCCATACACTTATTTTTCTCCCTTTCTGTGCTATATCCTTTGGGGGAAGTCATTATTTGCAGCTCACACATAAGGAGTGGAATCTGTACTCTTCTTTAATGTTGTTTTTGACTAAATAAAAAGCAGAATTTCCATGGGATAAAGCGATACGGAATATAGGAGTTAACACATATTTCCAAAGTGTGTAAATTCACTCCTTTTAAGAAGAAAAGGCAATAATAAAAGCAGTTTTCTATTCCTTAACTTGAAAATTAAAGTCAGCTCCAATCTTTTCCTTCAAGATAATTTTTACATTAAGGAAAAAATGTTTACTTTGCTAAGTTTGTCACTGAATGCTTGAGGGGGCTTGTTCTCAGTATATTTCTGTTTTTTCTTTCCTTATACTTTCTTATCAGTACCTTCTTTTAAAAAGAGAGCTCATATATTTATTTCTTCCTTTTAAAATTTTCCACCACCCTACTTCAGATATGGTGCTTGTATAATTTTCTCAAACAAAAAAAATTAGAATCCACAGCTTCTCTCTGTGGGAATATTACCTTTGAAGTTCAGGGAGGCATCAGAATCAAAGCAAAATCTACAGTTTATTTCCACAATAAAATTCTGGGAAGATAAAACTCACCACATACAGAAGGAAAAATCTGTTTTAAACTGATAATAAAGATGCTGTAACGAGTAAAAACAATCCTCATAAAGAAAAAGAAAACATGAGGAAGTTATGAAAAAAAATACTCCTTGGTTTACAGCAATTCCATGGCTGTTATCTCAGCAATATGAGGTAGCCAAATTGTCAAAATATTTGTTTCAGATTTCTGATTCTGTCTTTTCTAAGCAATATTTTCCATTCTCAGGCTGCTCTCTCAGAGGTAGAACAAGAAACATGATAGGCCTGCAAATATATACAGTGAAAATTGACATAAAGATTTTACATGATTCAGGAACATGGTTTTGCCCACAGCTGCCATCTTGGTGGGTGGAATCCAGGTAAGTCTGAGCAGCAGCATGGGTGTTTGGATCCCCCAGCCAAGTGGCTGTGGCTGAGAGAACCTGTGCTGGGCCAGGCTTCCTTCTGAGAATCATAGCTCCCCATCTACTGCTGCTAGGCACGTGGAGGATCCTGGCCTTGTGGGCAGCCATAGCACCAACCAGTGCTAGGTTTTGCCCACAAGCCACCTGGCAGTGGGCTCCAGGGTCCTGGGGGTATGAAATAACTTCCTAGGGACATCCATGGATAAAGCCATTGTACGTGTAGGTAAGGAATGAATCCTGAGGGACACTCAACAACAGGGCCACTGTACTTGCAGACAGGTGAGGGGATCAAGACCTGGTGGCTTGGAGGGGAAAAACCTGAAGATCTTTATGGGTCAAACCATGATGTACCAGACCACATGGTAGTCCTAGTTGGGCTTGTTAGCATGGAATATGGCTGACCACCACACACCTGCGCACACACAACCTATGACTCGGGGCCTGTCTGGCAGGGCTAGAACCCAGTACCTGACAGTGAGTGTTGGATCAGGGGATGGGTCACATTAGACAGGGCCATGAACCAACCAGCATGCAAGAAACTCAGGTCCAGGGGTGGAGTCTGTGGGGGATATGTGTACCCAACCCTATGCAGCTACATGTTTGGCTGATTAGCTTGCTAGCTGGGATAGTGATGGGCTGAGTTAGGTGTGACCTTGGAACTCATCAATGCTCACTGGTACTGGGGCTGGGAACAAGCAGGACAGGTCCAGGCTGCAGCACCCACATGAGCACCCTAAAACAGGGTGTAGGGCAAGCCAGGCCACACCAGCTCATACAAAGCCTGGGCCAGATGGGACAGATCATGTTAGGAAAAGGCAAACACCTATTGGCATATGTGAGATCTGGGTCTGGAAGTGGCCCAAGTGGGGGAACATGGGAAACTTCCCTAGTGGGTCATAGCTCCCTTAATGAGCACGTGGTCCAGGCCTGGGTGTTGGGCAGGCTAGGCAAGGTAGATCATCCGTCAGCAAGCGTGTGAGTTGGTTTTGGAAGGGGGTGGGCCAGGCAGAGCGAAGCAAACCGTAGCCCACTTACAAGTGCAGAAACTAGGATGGAGTGCAGGTCATGCCGGGCTAAGCTGCTACATCTACTGGTTTGTATGAGCCAGGGATGAAAGTAGACTAAGCAAGGCCAGGTTGCAGCACTCACCAGTGAGAGTTAAGACTGGGAGCTGACTGGACCAGGCCAGCCTGTAGCATGTGAAGGCAAAGGCAAGACAAGGGAGAAACTATGGCAAGCTAGGTCAGAGCAACCACTGGCACACAAGAGATCTGTGGTTAGGATCAGGCCTGGTTGGGGAGCTAAGTGGACACCCTGGCTGGTTGCAGGTTCTGCTGGTGAGTGTGGGGGCTGGAATGGGGGCTGTAGTCTGGTCTGGACATGGCTGCAGACTCCCTCAGCATGGATGTGGACTGGGTCTGGGGTGTGCCAAACTGGGCTAGACTCCAACACCCATTGGTGATTGTGAGAACCAGGGTAGGTGCAGGACAGGCTGGGAACATCCCAGAAAGGAGCAGCCCAGACCAGGTTAGGTTACAGTACCTGCAGGCTTACCGTTGGCTCAGGTCTGGGGCAAAACAGGCTGGGCCAGTTCATATCACCTGTTGGTGAAGCTGAGCACCAGAATGGAGTATGGTCAGGCCGGATAGGGCTGCAACACAAGCCAGTTCACATGAGGGCTAAAACCGGAGGTAGGGGGTGGCAGTTGGGCTGGGCTAGGCTGTAGTTCCTACCAGCATGAGCTGCAACTGAGGGTAGGCTGGGCCTGGCCAGGCTACAACATCCATTGCAAATGCCAAGGTGAGGTGGACCATGCCAGGCTGAACCACAGCCCCCAATCAGCACACGAGACCTGGGGAAGAGTGGGTAAATCAGGTAGGGGGCTGCAGGAAGCTCCCATACTAGGCCACTATTTCCACTGGTGAGCATGAGAGCTGGGATTGGGGCAGACCAGGCCGGGCAGGGATACAACACCTATTGGCCTACACGTAAGCTGGATCAGAGACAAGCCACATTTGGCAGACTGTGCCTACTGGTACATGCATAAGCCAGAGTGAGTGAGAGTTGGTTGGGCTTTGCCGAGGCATCAGCTAGCTGATGCTGGCACACGGGGGGAAACACTGTCAAGCTAAACTACAGAACCATCTGCAGAGTGCAAGATCCGGGAGTAGAAGTGAGCCCATTAGGGAGACAGTGGGCATTTTCCTCTTGGGTTGCCACTCTCAATGGTGAACATGAAAACCAGGACTGGGACAGGCATGGCTAGACAGAGAGTGGCACCTGCCTGCATATGTGTGGGCTGGATAGGGGGCCTGGTTGGGTTGAACTAGGCTTCAATGCACATTGACATGTATGAGAGCTGAATGGGAGGTGGGACAGACAGGATCAGTTTACTGTACCTACTGGCAAGCAGCGAAACCAGGGCAGGGGCAGGCCTGGTGGGGGCTATTGCAAGTTGCTCTGACTAGGCTGCAGCTCCCACTGGTTTGCATGAGAGCTGAGTGTGTGGTGGGCAGGATCAGGATGGACTGCAACACCCATTAATTTGAGTACAAGACAGGGCTAGAGACAACTGACCCAGCAATTGCAACTAACAGTGTGTGCATAGGCCAATTTGGGCGACGGACTGTGCTGGACCCTGTATTAGCATGCACACAGAAGAAATCAGGTCTGGGATCATCTCAGATGAATTTTCTTCGGGAATTCCCCAAACTGAACCGGTGGACTCAGAATTTCAACCACGGAGAAAATTGCAGGCTCTTTGGTCTGACTGTGGAATGTATATGTCAGAGCAGAGCGTCCTCAGTGGTTTAGATGGGGCAGTGGACAGCATATCCAGGTGCACATGGAGGATATGGCAGTACACTGGAGCCTTGGTACCATAACAGAGGATGGAGGGCAGAACAAATTGATCAATTACCCCAGCCAAGCATTGGCAGTGAATACCTGGGTAATCGTAGACTCTAAGGTGGACTATGTCAGTCAGTGGAGTCTGGAGAGATTTCATTGTGTTTGGAGTGGCAAGATTGGCAGCTATACAGAACTGCTGAACTATCAAACCCACTTGGGCAGGACCCTTGAAACATTCCCCACACTGGGGACTCTGGGATAGTTGGGAGGCTGAGTGTGGCTTCTCCCCTTATCTTTCCCTTTTCCCCAGATACAGGAAGGGAAAAAGAGAATGTGAAAACAATGGTCTCACCCACTTTCCTCTAGCCCTTGACCTTTTGCCCCTTAATGAAACACGTAAAAGTTATCAAAAATTAAATGTATACTTTTTAAAAATTATTTACATGATTAAGCTAAGTTATTTGTTGTAAGAGAAAGTTGTGTGGAGGCGAAAAGTTTTCCAAAGACAGCCATGTGGATACATAATTCTAGCCATTTCCTTCATCAAACTTATACATATACACAATGTAATATTTGACTAATAAACTATGACAATGCTTTTTAACAAAAAGTAACACAGACTAAACACTTCCCTAGTTATAGGAAATACAACACAAAAAATAAACTATTACTCCTAACCGTCTGAGTTTCAGTTTGATTGTAAAATAAACACACCAGTACATATGATAATTAGGGATAAGGTATATTCAATGCATAACCAAGACCCTAATTAATACATCACAGACAATGATTTAGAAAAGACAGAAAATACTATTCTTGTCTTCAAAGTTTAAAAAGTAATGGAGGAAACAGAAATTAATCAGGGAATATTCAAAACAAATATAACATACTCAGAATAGGGGCCATAGCTGTGGCAGAGTGAGTTAAGTCATGCCTGTGATGTCAGTGTCCTATATGGATGCCTCTTCAAGTCCTGGCTACTCCATTTCCCATCTAGCACCCTACTCACAGCCTGGGAAAGCAGCAAAAGATGGCCGAACATGGCCCCTGTCACCCAATCGGGAAACTGTGATGAGTCTCTTAGCTCTTGACTTCTACCGGTCCCCTACCTGGTTTCTACCTGCCCCATCCAGTCACAAGCCTTTGCAGTCATTTGAGAAGTGAATCAGCAGTTGGAAGATCTCTAGCTCTTGCTTTTGCTCTCTAATTCTGCTTTTCAAACAAAATCAACAATTCTAAATTTTAAAAATATGACAGTAATAATGAAGTAACTTAGAAAAGAGTAGTTTTCCACAAGACAATAATGATAAAGCTAGAAAAGAAAGGTACGCAATTGTAAAATAAACTTGAGGAAGCATATTTAAGGAAGAGAATTTGAAAAGTTCATATGGTGGGGGATACTAAGGTGCTTCGAAGAACTAAAAAGGTGTGCAGAGAAAGACAGTGAGAGTGGGAGTGGTGGCAGAAGTCAGGACATGCAGCGCCCTATAGGCCCTATTAAGGATTTTGGTCTGTAGCCTAAGAATAATGAAAAGCCATTGAAAAGTTTTGAATGGTGAAATCATCACATGTTTAAAAAGCCTTAGGCTGCTGTGAGAATAGACTATAGGGTAGGAAGAGGTACGGGCAGACCTGAAGAGGCCAAGACAGTAAAAGAAGGAGGGTAAGGGGGAAACATAACAAGAGTCAGTGTAGGCAAAGACAAATCAGTGATAGAGTCAAAACTGGCAGGTCCATCTTCTTTTCAAATTTTTAAAATTTTCTGACCCTCATCTGCTGTAATAAAACATTGAACATCTGCAATGAACACACAGAGAATTCAGGATGCTTCTGTTATGACCTGTACTTACACTTCAGTGTCCTAGCAGAAGGTCTATCCCCAGCAACACCATGACAAGGACAAGGTAGAGCACAAAGGACAGCAGCATTCCAAAGAAACTGTGAAAACAAATAAACAAAAGAGAGAAAAAGGCAGGGTAATGGAAAAGGCAATAGATACTCAAGTTTACTCTCATCTCTGCCACATACCTTTCCACAAGTCCCTTCCCCTCTTTGGATCACTACCATCTTTAAAATGACAAAGAGGAACTTGCTGAAATGTTCAAGTTAAACTTTTCTCTCTGTGTGGCAAAAACACAGGTGAACTATAATAGTAGTGTAGGATAGTAGTTTATATGGCAGATTTAAAAGTCATAATAAAAGAGCAAACATTAAGCAAATGCCTACCACTCACCATTCTAAATACTGTGTATAAGCTGCCTTAATATTCTCAAGAAATGATTGAGGTGATAATGTTTATCATTATCATAGTTTCTTTTTATAATTAAGATGACATAGATGGGGAGATGCTAACTCATTCAACATCCCACACTCATTAAGGGACACACAGAGCCTAGATTTGAATGTGGCAGGAAAGTTGTTATATACATGCTCGCCCAGGAGACCCGGGTTTGAATATCAGCTCTGCAATTTTTTCAATATTGTAAGCTTCAGTTTTCTCCTCTATAAAATGGTAATAGTAACATAGATATTACCCTGAAAGAAAGGTTTTGTGAGAACGGATTGAGGATAAATACATAAAGTAAGAGAATAGTATCTGAAAGTTAACAAATATTACAAAAATGCTAGGTGTTATCAGTCTCCCATCCAAGTACTAACCAGGCCTGACCCTGCTTAGCTTCCGAGATCAGACGAGATTGGGCGCATTCAGGGTGATATGGCCATAGACTAGGTGTTATCAGTATTTGGTGGCTCAGAAAAGAATTGGAACATAAATTTTGGAAGGCGCTTATTAGGAATAGTGACTCATTTATTGACCCCAAGTCTCTACGTTATTTCCAAGTCATAGAGGCAAACTTTAAATACCATGAGGCTCTACATTGGAAAGCTATTATTTACTCTGTGAAAATAATTTAGCATCTTTACTTGAAAATTACACCCTCATTTAACACTTGAAAAGGGAGAAAACTGATGAGGATACATAGAATAATCATATATATACAAAAACATTCCTAGACCTAATCCAATCAGGTTTGGAACTTCTTAGTTCTTTCATGAATAAACTTATTGGTCACAACCAACATTTAAAAAGATTAAATAATAGGATAGTCTGTATTTAACTGGAAAATATCAGCGTATACTGGAGACAAAGAAAATGTTGTTTCATGAAATTTTGTTTCAGTAAGAGAGACAGAAATGGAAACTATATTTTTCACTTTACCCCAGAACTTTAAAAGGTCTAAATACATAGAACTAGATTATTTATTAATTTAACAGATATTCACTATATATAATTCTACTAAGAGTTGGGTTCACAAGAAAGAGTCCCAGCTTCAAGAAGTTCAAAGTGAAATGGAGGAAATGGACACTAAGCAAACCCATACTGGAGCTTATGAAACCTAAGCCTCTTTTCCTGAGACAAAGAATGATATATAGGCAGGAAAACATGCTTTGGAATTACTGAATTATCAGAGGCTGGGGAAAGGAGTCCAGTTCATCATAGCCAATGGCAGTTGGTAATTTTTCTTTCTTTTTTTTTTGTTTTTTAGTTCTAGATTTGTGTTAAGAACTTAAAGTGTTTACTTAGGTAAATGAAGATAAATAACATTAACTGTGTGATGCAAATCATCGCTTCACTGGTGTGTTGTCTTTCTTTTTTGACAGTTTTTTTTCCTTAGGAGAACTGGGAAGGGATAAAAGATGGCAAGGGAGAACCACATACCATTCTACTCCTTCTTTTATACATCCTACCAGTATGGGTTAAAAACGAAGCTATTGACTTCTGGAACTAGATATGGTTAAACTCTCACCTTAATTAGTACAGAAACCCCACAGATTGTTAATGAGGCTGTCTGAATTGGCACCTGCTCCTGCCAGGATCGCTTGTGAGCCATCGACAGCCAGGTCCCTTGAGTCAGTGAGAAGGAAGTAGTAGAGGAGAGCAGGATATACAGGCTGCCTTGTAGGTGGTTTTGAAAATTCTTGAGTCGGTATTGTAGCTCCTTTGTTGTTGTTGTGCAGAAAAGAGGCACAGCCGTAGTTCACTGAGTACTTACACAGACGTTTTAGGCACAAATGTCCATCTATGAAGTATGAGCTCTGATCTGACCTATAAGCAGATCCTTTGCTTTTCAGCTTTATGTGATTTTGGGTTACTTAGCCTTTCAGAGCTTGGTGTCTTTTCTACAAAATCAGGAACATCGGATATTTATGAGACGTGAATAATGCCTGAGTGAACTAGGCAGCAGATTTCTGGGTAGATAGTGAGTGCTCAATAATTAATTTGGGTGTAAAATTAAAATGCCTGCAAAAGAAACAGTAATGAAGTGCTTTGGAGGTTGGAAGGAGGACAGTGTTATATCAGGAAAAATTTCTTCAAGGTGCTGAAAGGAAACTTACAAGATTTGTCTAATTTTAAAGGGAGGCAACATAGGGTGTGTGT
This sequence comes from Ochotona princeps, assembly GCF_030435755.1. Lineage (NCBI taxonomy): Eukaryota > Metazoa > Chordata > Mammalia > Lagomorpha > Ochotonidae > Ochotona > Ochotona princeps. The sequence continues at coordinate 39,760,017 of NC_080833.1, forward strand.
GTGTGTGTGTACACGTGTGTTCACACACAGCAGGGGGATTCCCAGGAAGGAATAGCAAAAGCAAATGTGTGCAGACATTAAAATTGGGACACTACAATTGGTAGATGTGCTCTTTGTTGGAAAATACAATTGCTCTTCAGTCTCAAACCTTATGGTCCATCAAGGAAACAAACTGAAATTGACAAATCAAAATGACATCAGTTGTGACAGAGAACTGCAAGCGGGCTATGGAAATCCAGAGGAGACCCATCATTGTCAAAAAAGGGGGTGTGGGAGAGAAATTGACAAGCTAAGTGTGAAAATGACCCAAAAAGGTGGGTGTATACGCTGGAAAGGAGGGTAATCAATGGTTTTGGTGCCAGCTATGTACTAATGATCATTTGCTTTATACCAAGCATTTTAGATTCATTATAGTACTTCTAAATGTGTTGGTTAATATATTGGTTTTGTTGCTGTGATAGAAGTTTATTCCTCTGACAGGTAAAAATTTGTCTACATAATCTGTGGCTGCTATGACAACACATGTAGTTATCAAGGCTGCAGGGACTGTTTTGTTGTCCTGCCAACTTTCATATCAGTTTCTATAATGACATCAGCATTCCTTCAGCTAGAAGAAAGGGACAATAGAGAATTAAGAGTGACCAAGGTTCAAGGCAAGGGGATTAAATTTTTCCTCTTGGTGAGCAAGTTGCAAGGTCACAGTCCTGAAGACCAGATAGGTAAGGAGATGTTCATTCTTTTGGCCCTATTTAGAAAACACCACCTGCCTGGGCAGATGTTATGGTCAAGCAGGTTAAGCTACTATTTGCAATTCCAGCATCCTAAAAGGGCACCAGTTAGACCTCTGGCTTGCTTTATTTCTGATCCAGCTCCCTGCTAATGTGCCTGGGAAAGCAGCAGAAGATGTATTAATGTGGCTCCTGGCTCCAACTTTGCCTAGCTCCAGTCATTGCAGCCATTTGGAAAGTGAAACAGTGCAATAAAGACTGATCTCTCTCTCTCTCACTCTCTAATACTGCTTTGCAAATTAAATAGGTTTCTAGAAAGAAACAAAAGCCATCTGCTAAACATGACAATAATTGGCCTGAGTAGAATGCTGCTCAATTTAGCAAATATAAATAATCTATAGATAAAATGACCATCAATAAAATAGATTTCATTTTCTGATTTCATTTAATCTACAAAACTTTTTAAAAGATAGATTTAATTCACACTCCCACGATGTCAACAAGAAACAGATAACTTCCTTAAGATAGTTGTAAAGCAGAGATTTTAGTCTATGCCCTATGTGACCCTCAAGTTGTCTTCTTTTTTTGACTGTAATTCACATAGCAAATATTTACTTTAAGATTTATTTTACTTTACTATTGCTAAGTCAGATATATAGAGAGAAGGAGAGACAGAGAGGAAGATCTTCCACCCGATGATTTACTCCCAAAGTGGCCACAACTGCTGGAGGTGCACCAATCCGAAGCCAGGAGCCCAGAGCCTCTTCTGGGTCTCCCACGTGGGTGCAGGGTCCCAAGGGTTTATGTTGTCCTTTACTGTTTTCCCAACCCACAATAGGGAGCTGGACAGGAAGTGGGGCAGCTGGGATTAGAACCAATGACCATATGGGATCTTGGCACATGCAAGGCTGGGATTTTAGCCACTAGGCTACTGCGCCGAGCCCAGCAAATATTTACTTTTATAAGCCATGTATTCAGATCAGCAGCAATTCAGAACTGTTGAATTATCAATACCACTTGAGCAAGACCCTTGGAGCATGCCCCACATCGGGGACCTGGAATGGATGGGATGCTGGGTGGGGTTTCTCCCTTTATCTCTCCCCTTACCCCAGATACAGAAAATAATAATAACAATAATAATAATAATAATGTAGAAACAATGGTCTTACCCACTTTCCTATAGCCCTTGACACTTTGTGCCAATAATCAACTATGTAAAGATTATCAAAATAAAATAATTACCAAAAAAAAGCATATGTATTCGTGGGGCTCTTGTGTGACACAGAGGATTAAACCACTGCTTACAACAGAAGCATCCTATGTCAGTTAGTTAAGAGTCCTGGTTGCTCTGCTCCTGACCCTGTGACCTGCTGATGCACCTGGGAGAGCAGCAGAAGATGGCCCAAGTGCTTTAGTTTCTGCCCACTCACCTGGGAGATTAGGGCAAAGATTCAGACTCCTTGCTTCAGCCTGCCCAGACCCAGTCATTATGTCCATTTACGGAGTTAGCCAGTGTATGAAGGTCTCCTCTCTCTCTCTCTCTCTCTCTCTCTCTCTCTCTCTCTCTCTCTCTCTCTCTTTCTTTCTTTCTCTCTCTCTCTGTATGTGTCTCTCTCCCCCTCACTCACTCCCTCTCCCCTTCTCCCTTTTCCCCTTTTGCTCAATTCTCTTTCCCTCCTCCCCACTCCCCCAGTCCCTCTCTCTGTCACTGTGCCTTTCAGATAAATACATCTTTAGAGGTATTTATTCCCTGCTCCATTCTAAAGAAATTTAAGGGATGAGCATGAAATTTGAAATGCCAGAAAAGAGAAAGAGCACTCACGTTTTGGTAATCATATCCACACAGAGGAAATGTCCAGCAAATGGCAGCCGTTGCCAGCTGGGTTCTGTTTCTTCATCTGTGCCACACGATTTAGAGACTTTTCTCGCCTGGAAGTGAGAATGATGCTATCAAGCCTCCATGGAACTTTCAGCACCAAAATTTACACAGAGACTGAGTAACTGTTTCTTACTGCCTACACATCATACTTGGCCCAGTTATGTTCTACTATTAAGCAATTAATTATATAATCTATTATGTGCAAACTGAAGTTATTAAGGAAAAACTAAGAATAGCTAAAACTGTTAAAGCAAAGACTCTAATAAAAATGCATTTGAAGATCTCATGGATTTACTTGAAAACAGCACTTACTACCCAGCGCCCACCCAACTTTACGTGTTAAAACATTAGAGTGTGCACAAATTCTGTTGTATTCAACAAAATTACCTTGTAGCCTCCCTCCGACAATGTAATACTGCACTTATGTCATAGATACACAGGGTAGATCAAACTTTGATATTCAGTTTTACTCTTTATTCTATAAAGCTCAATTCTGGAATCATTCCCCACCCCCTTAAGTGTCTCCCAGTACACCCTTCCTGCCCCACCCCCTTCATCCTTAAGCTGCATTGGTCAACCCTATTCTGGTTCTCTAGAAGTCCTCGTCCTTTTTATTTCAGTACTTTTCACTCAGTATTTTCACAATCTACTGCCTAGCTGACAGTCCCCTCAGTCTGTGATCTTCTACAGTAGAGAAGGCAAATCTACTGCCAGTAGTTAGCATGGGAGCTAGACGCTGTAAGTACTCAATAGACACTTCCTGAGTGAATGAGATTCCTTGGTTCCCTTTCAGAAGATGTTGACAATGAAAGCAACAGATGTATGGTCTCAAATCAAATTTCCCAAATCCCCTAAGCATTCATGGCTTGACACGTGCCACTTTGTCTATATATGCACAAGGCACAGCCTGTTTTGAATGCGCCCTTGTAGCGCAGAAACAAAAAGAAGCAACTCGTGGTTACCTAACATACTTTATATTATATTTATATTAACATAAAAATGATCAACTTCAAATGACTTATGATGTATACAGAAAATACAACTCAGAGAGATGAATTTGTGAAAGCTAATAGAGATGCTGAATGACAGAGTGGGATCATCCAACTGCATCTAACACCACATGACCTCCCCAGGGAGAAGCCAAGCAGGGCGGTGGGGGATAAGCTCATGCTCTGAAGCCCCTCCTACATTTTAAAATTGACATATCCTTTAACTTTATGCTTATTAACTCTGAATTTTAACCCATCACATGAAGATTCAGAAACAAATGTTCCCCTCCATAACTAACACCTTTATGCTCACCATTTATTATGTGAGCCCTAGAGGTTGTATGGATACTCTTGTTAAGTAGTTCTCATTAAGATAGAAATAGGGCGGGACAGGGGAGGAGTGTGACAAATCAAATCCTCAGGTTGGATCAATCAGATAAACAAAGAAACGGCAGGTGCCTTTATAATAACGAGCACAATGAGCTTGTACTGCCTTTGTGTGAAGACCTGGGACTTTTCCAGAAAAATAATATTTCCTTTACAAAAGTAAGTCTCTATGTTCTTATTACTTGTTTTGTTACATGAAGTTGACTATTCTAGAGTCATACTATGATTAGTGATGCTAAAAGTGTAAATTGTGACGCAACATGGATTCATTTTCCGGTTAGTATTAAAACATATAAATTCACATTACACTTTGGAGATTCAAAACAATTCTAAACCATTTATTTTAAGATAATAAATATGTGGATAAAATTAGCACTTCAATTATGTAAATATGTAAATTGTCACATATCACACATATGGTTTTATCTAAAAGATACTTCCAGTTAGTAAAAAGCATTTTTTCCATTTCACAGTTCTTAATACAATAGCAATTTTCTGCTTTTAATGAAATTTTTCATAAGTGTATTACCTTAATATGTTTGATTCCTAGCTGATTATTACTTCTAAAATACTAGAGGTATAGATGGAATAGCAAAATTGGAGATGTATTCTTTTATATTTCTGTGTGTGGGATTTTTCGGTTATTTTTGAAAGATCATATAAATAGAGATAGACTCAATTATAGAACATAATACTCAAAATGTATGACAAAGTCCTATATATGCCAGATTCTTCACTTTGAAGAATTCACAGCAGAACTGGTTTTGGAAACTGAACACTGAAATAATTAATGATCTTTAAATGCCTTGTGCCAGAATTAAACTGTGTTAGTAGTACATTATCTGGGTTTCTTTTTAATTCAGACCCTTCTCCATTCTAGGTTCTGACATGAACAGTGTTAGAGAAAAATATATTCATTTACCAATACAAGGTGTATGTACCAAAATCTCTAGAGTATGACAAAGAACTAAAACTTATACAACGTGATTTTTCTAAAAAATGAAAATACATCGAAACTTTCCTATTGCTTTCTGTGTAACTCAGTCTTCAGAATAATCCTTGTCCTCTCCCGTGAAGTCAGTTCTAACAGCACAGCTATTTTACTTATGAGAAAACTGACACACAAAGAGGTGACATACCGGACCTCAAATCATGCAGTCAGGATTCAAATGAGTTGTGGAGCTTTGAATACCAACTATTACCCAAAATAGCCAAACTAGAGTCCCTGGGGAGGTGATAGTTATAAAGAACAAAATTTACCACAAACATTGAATCTAAATAACTGAAAATAACAACTCAGTATCAGGTTCTTTATATATAATGAATCTGGCAGTGTGTTAGGTTTAGCTCTTTATCTTCCCTTTCTTATATTTAATCCTTAAAATCACACAATGATGTATTTTCTAGCTGCACAAACTTAAGCTATTTAACTTTGCAATTTAGGCTTTAGTTTTCTTATTAGCTCACATGGAGATGAGATTGTATAAAGTGCTTCTAAAAAATGCCTTGCATAAAGTAAACTTTCTTACAAGGTGTATCATTTGCTTATTTGGTCAAAAAATATAGCATAACACTAAGGTAGGCAGATACAAGTCTTCCACCTGCTGGTTCACCCACCAGGTGGCCCCAACAACTGGGGCTGGGCCAGACCACAGCTAGGAACCTGGATCCCTCTGTGTGTCTACAGGCTGGGCCATCCTCTGCTGCGTGCCCAGGACTGCTACCAAGGAGCTGGATTGGAATCAGACTACCAGGGACTTAAATAGGCACTCGGATGTAGGACGGAGGCATTTGAAGCAGCAGATTAACTTCACTGTGCCACAATGCAAGTGCCCAAAGGTTTCAGAATGATAAAGTGAACATAATTAGGTTAATACACATTTAAAAAATGTGGGTTTAAAACCTGCAATGACATGTTAAATACCTGAGTAGAGTAGTTGAAGCTGTGTTTCTTACTATGCTAAGCTGCATTGAATCTCTACCTGTTAACCTTTGTTAATGTTTTCCATTTTTGCTATTTTGATCATAGTCAGAGATAGTGAGATATTAAAACAATTCTGTTTTAATTCCAAAATCACCAACATTTACTACTGAAGTTCTAAAAATACAAGTAAGCAAAAGAGGGAGAAACAAAAATGACCCATAATTCTACCTTCCAGAATAACGTTGCCTTTTCAAAAAATCATTTCAGCATACAATTTTGTGACCTGCTTTATTCTCTTTGATAAACATTGTTAATATTTCTTTACGTTAGAAATATTCATTGACTGGAGCATGATGGTTTTAGAATATTCCACTGCATGATCATTCCTCTTCAAATAAGGCTTCAGCAACCAATCGCAAAACCAAATCTTTGAACATGCTATGGATAATTTCCTTGAGATAAATCTATAAAAGTAAACTCCTGGGAGAATTTCATGAACTCCTGCACTATGAATGAAAAGTTGGGATAGCCAGAGGGAAAAGCGTAGTGCTTGACACATAGTGTCAATAACAAACAGTTACTAGTGTAATGAAATCAACATCAAACTTGTTACATTTCCCCTCACAACTTTTTTGCGCCTATTTTTGTTTTTGTTTTGTTTTAATCACCAGGGCCTCCTGGTTTTTTGTTCGTTTGTTTTAATTTGGGTCTCCTTGTAGTTTGGAACCGTTTTCAAGCTTTAAAAACAGAGAAAACTTCAGAATGTTGAAAACTGTGAAAGGATTGGCTAGGAGTCAGAAACAATTACACTTTTTCCACCTGAATTCCCTGTGATCCAGGAAGGTTTTTTCTTGCCCTATAATGAGACATTGAACGGGATGATTTCCTCAGAATCTCCATTTTAGCACTTGATCCTAAGCTTACTTTCTCCTCATACCTTTATTTCCCCTAGTTTGAATCACGGTGATTTTCTTTAGGCAATAGTGGACATCCTTAGCAATCCAGTCCTGAGTTTCTTCGCCTGAGTTTCTTTCTTCGCAAGCACTGTAAGGGTCAGGGAAGACCAGAGTCTGTTTTCCTAAATTTAATGATCATTTCATCACCTAACACAGGACTAACATTGTACTGTTCAAATGTGCAGTGTAGCGCAGAAGACCACAGCAACTAAACGGCTCCTCCAAGTCACTGGAGCCAATAAACATTTTGACTAACAGCCACAGATACAGAAAGTCTTGGTCATTTTGTTCGAAGCGCACTGATTTCGGTCTTTGTCTTCATTTCTCAGTTGACATAGGATTTGCTTAAGGTGTCTACATTGCCCGTGGAAGGTCACCGCCTTAACGTTCTTCAAAACTAACACGTATTCTAAGGGCCTTCCCCAATAGATCCCGTTTATAACCCCCCAAGGCCTAGAACATTCGTTCGCCACTCACATTGTCCCAAATGGTGTCGGAGGACTTGTGAACAAACTACCCCACTTATAATGGAAGCAGAGCACAACCGGCAGGATCAAAGGAGAGAGAGAGACCAACTCATTCTACCTTTGGAGTGTCACTCTCCAAGCCCAGCCAGGTAGCCGGGCTGGAACCTGACTGGCATAGCTTTGTGCCTCCGCCTCCGCGCGCGGCGCCCCCTGGAGGCGGCGGGCCGGCGGTGCAGCGCGGGCGAGCGAGTGCCGTGCGACTCGCCCCACGTCCTCCCGCGCGCCGCTCCGCGCCTGGCCTCCGCCGCTTCAGGTCCGACCGCGCCGCCGGGAAGATGCGCCTCAAGAACCAGGTAGCTGCGCCTCGGCGCCCGCCGCACGCCCCCGACGCCCCGCCCACTCGCTGTCACGGGCGCCCGCAGCCGGTCGCGGGCAGCGGGCGGCCACGTGGCCGCGACTGGCCCTCTGTCAGCACGCAGCCTCGCCACCCCGACCGCTGGGGGAGCGCCGGGCCCCTGGAGGAGGGCGCAGCCGCCGCGCGTCCCCCGGCTGACCCCGGGACCGACCCCTGGCCGCCCCTTCCCGCCCGCGGCGCTGCCGCTCCGGCTTCTCTCGGCCACACCCCCGCCGGCCTCCCGAGATTTCCCGCGCCCCTAAGGAAGCAACTGAAACTTGGGGCGGCGCGTGTCCGCCTCCCCGCGGCAGACGCGGAGGCCCCCGCGCCACCCCCCACCCACCTCTGTGCCTTTCCCTGAGCGGTCTTCGGGGTGGCTTTGTCAAACCGACTGCTGGCGCCGAAAGGTCCGGGTGGCTTTGGGTGAAGAAAGGTCCCAGGGGACAGGGCCCTGGGGCGCGGATCCTTGAGGGGCCTCCTGTGTCTGTGGGACTCCTCGCTAATTGGCACTCCGGGAGGACAGCACCGTCTCTGCCCTTGTCCCCGTTACAGCCCGGCGTGGACTTGGGGTATTTCTGGATGAGATGAATAGGCGCTGACTATGCACTAAGCAGTGCTGTTGTGTGGCTAAGGGAAAAGGCGCAGGTGTGGGGTGTATCTGTGTGCTGTAATTGTCATCTCTCTCAACTGCAGGCTGACGTGGTAAACACGTCCTGTAATCTGGAGTCTACTAGAGACACAGTCGTTTTCTAAAGAGAACCTCCCCACCCCGACATATGCTAAGGGACCGCAGGGAAATGGAGGGGAGTTAACTTCCAGAAAACAACTCCAGGTTGGGGCGGGGGGAGGGGGCCAGGGCTTGGGGGGGGCCAGGGAGAGTCATGTTGATTCCCAAGCTGTTAGTGGATACCGCTCAAGGGTGATAATTCTCAATAAAATCTTCCCTCTGGGGCATTAAATACCTGCCTCACCAGCACAGTTGGTCCTGTGCCCTGGGGTTTCCTGAAAACCGATTCACATCCCGTGCCTAGGTGGGTTAGCAGAGACTGCTGCGTAGTACCCTCCTGCTGTTGTTCACCTAGTTTTTCATATTTTATAAGATTTGCAAATTGACACTGAACAGGCTTTCACCTCAGTCATTTCAGAGTAAGTTTGATGTTTTAAGTGAGATGTGAATGGAGCTCCATTCAAGAGAGAAGAGTCTGTGTGAAGTGTTTTGTAAATGTGAGTAGGTTGAACTTTAAACACTGAATAAAATTAATGTTCACAGGAATCAAAAGATTCCACCCAGATGTTTGCCTTTGTGCTTCTGTGATAAAGTGACAGTACCACGCTGCTTGGTGCCTCTCCTTGTGGGTCTTGGGTGGGATGGGCGGGGCACTGTGATTAATGGAGCAAGTGGATGATTACTTTGCTTTTTTTTTTTTTAAGTGTAAGAAAGGAGGAGTTATGACTTACTTATACAGAAGATTTACCCGCACTGCTAATTGCTCTAAAAGTGTGTGCAGGAGTTAGATGTGCATTTTCAGTTGGAGAAACTGTTAATGATCTTCTGTGGTTCTCATTGGTGTTAGACTCTGGAAGCTTGGCTTGCTTGTTGAGGTCAAGTACTGGGGTGTGGGTTGTAATGGCGGTAGGTTGTGAGTTAGAACTGGAGACCTCCCTAATTGCTCTACTTAGAAAACAGCATTGTGTAGAGACAGTGTGCTTTAGCATGAAAGATTGCAATTTAGTCTTGGTTCAAGTCTCCCCCAGCACTTGGTAGTTAAGTGCCTCTCTAGTTAACTTCTTGATCCACTCCCTGTTCTTTAGACCCAATAGAAAGATGGTTATAAAACCAAACTTGCATGGGAGTTATGGGAATTACATGGGAATTATGTGAAAAGCCGTGTATGTATAGTGAAAAAGGTGGGTGTGGGGGGGAAGCATGAGGGAACTCCTTGAGATAATTGGAATATGCCAAATCTTGATTGAGATGCTGAATGGTAGGGTGCATCCATGTTCCAGAACTTGCCAGACTGAAGCCTAAAGATCTGTGCATTAGATTTCAAGTGCATTAGCTCTCAATGAACTTAATTTCTAAAAATTAACCTCTCGATGTATTAAGTACATGACTTTGGGAGGTCTAACCTTGTGAGTCACCTCAGGGGTGCCCTCTGCATAAAGCTGTATCTTCTCCATAAATCCTGATAAGTCATCAGAAAGCTACAAAATAGTTTAAATTGTTTTCTTTAGGTTGATGTTAGGGCTAATAGTTCATAGAGAAGAATGAGTCTTTGACTTGTGGTAAGATTATGTTTAATTTGGAATTTGCATATGCAAATTAGTTTGCATATGCATATTAGTTCAAAAAATACATAAAACATTCTGTTTATCCCAGTAAAGCCATCCAGTAAGCACAACTCCTGAAAAGTAATAGTGGTTTTTGTATCACTTGCTTCCAGTAAATTATTTGCATCAGTATAGTTAGTGAGATATGTAAATTTTTCCCATAGAGCCAGACACACAGCAAATACTGATCTATGCTGTTTGTTATTTTTAATATTGATATAATCATATTTTCTGGAGGTCAGACATCAATACTATATGGACTTTAAATATCAATTCATCATAAAGAAGCGTAAATGTTTTTCAAGTAGAGGCAAGTCAGTAATTATTAATAAGATGTTTTAAAAATAAAATTTTGTTTATCTAGACATACTAGTCAAAAATATTTTAACCTTAGCTTTTGGGAATACACGTGAAGAATACGGTGGAAACCAAAACATTTTCAAAAAGCAAAAATATCCCCACAAAGATTGGGTTAGCTTGTTTTTGCACAGGCTAGCAAGCTTTTTGATTATGGAGACAGTTCTTACATGCTTAATTCCTTAGTTTCTCACCCACTGGAAGCAGATTAGAAGGCTTGTTAGATAGGTAACACATTTTAACTTTCATGAGTTGTTAACTGAAAATGAGGTGTGGGCAAATTACAAAGATAAGAGATATCAGTTTTAATCTTAAGTAAAAGCTATAAATGAATTAGAATAATAATTATTTCTGGTTTGTTGGAAATTTCAATTTTATTCCGTAAAAGGGTTAAATAATCTTTTAAAAATCTTTTTAAATTTTAAATAATCTTTTAAAAGAAGATTTGTTTATTTATATTTACTTCCTTACTTATTGGAAAGATTTACAGAAAGAATGAGAGCGTGAAAGATCTTGCATCTGCTGGATCACTCCCCAAGTGGCTGCAGCAGCAGCCAGTGTTGAGCAGATCTGAAGCCAGGAACCAGGAGCTGCCTCCAGGTTGATCCCAAGGCTTTGGGCCATTCTCCACTGCTGTCCCAGGCCACAAGCAGGAAGCGGGCTGAGAAATGGAGCACCCAGGACATAACCTTCACCCAAATGAGGTCCCAGCATGGGCAAGGCGAGAATTTAGCTACTGGGCCATCATGCAGGGCTCATGAAATACTCTTTTAAACTGAGAAAATAAATATATTTTAGAAAAAATGTCCATCTGATATGATTAGGACATTAACTTTGAATTTCTTTCTTTCTTTCTTTCTTTCTTTCTTTCTTTCTTTGAATTTCTTTCTTTCTTTCTTTCTTTCTTTCTTTCTTTCTTTCTTTCTTTCTTTCTTTCTTTCTTTCTTTAATAGTTTGAAAGGAAAAGTCATGGAGGGAGGGAGGGAGAAAGAGAGAGAGATGGATTTTCCATCTGATGATTTACTCCCCAAATATTTGCAGGACCAAAGCCAGGAACTTCATCTGGGTCTCCCACATGGGTTTTAGGGGCCCAAATGCTTGAGCTGTCCTCCAGTGCTTTCCAGGTACATTAGCCGGGAGATGGATCAGAAACAGAGCATCTGGGACACAAACCGGTTCTCATATGGGATGCCAGAGTTGCAGGAAGCGGCTTTCCGCTGCCCCACAGCATCAGCCCCTACACTTTGGTTTCTTAAAAGGCAAGCTTTAGTTAACTGGACATTTTACTTAACTAGAATGACTATACTGCAGCTGTTGAAATTGTTACTTGCAATGTATTATTGGGAACTGGATTTTTTTAAAAAAATCACATTTCTCTTTTGATGCAACCTCATGATGAGACGAATCATATTTAAATTATTAGTTTACTAAGGCCACCATAACAGAGACCACAGATTGGGTGGTTCAAACAACTGAAACATTCTTCCTTGGAGTTCTGAAGGCTAGCATTCCAAAATCAAAGTGTAGGTAGGTCTTCTCTGAGCTGTTTGTCATTGACTATTGTCTCACTTTGCCCTCATCTCTTCTTTAGAGATATCAATCATATTGGATTAAGACTCATTGTTATAAAATTATTTTACTGCTTTAAGGTCCTATCTCAAAATACCACATTCTGAGATACTGTAAATGAAACTTCAACATATAAATTTGGGGAGACGGTTTAGGCCAAAGCATATAATGTAGGTATTTAGTAGCTGATTGGTAATGCAAAGCTTGTATCATTGTGTAATAAATTGAACAGGTCAGAATTTAATTTTCTTGTTGTTTTGAAACAGTTCACTTTAGATTTAAATATTGTAGTTCACTGCTGCAGTGAGAAACTCAGAGGTTTTTATGTGAAGCTGATTACAAATGAGTTAGAGCCGTTGTCCAAAATGAATTTAACCTTTAACGGGGCTCACTAACAATTATTTCCTTCATCGAAGGACAAAGATGGTTGTGCTTCCTAATCTCTTACATTACAGTTCTCTGGATAATGGAGGTAGGAGAAGTAATTTTCTAAAAACAGTTACCCCTTTGATACTGTCATACTTAGTTGTTATTTGAGCTTTTTGACCTTTTAGATATCTCCATAATAACATAATTATACTAATGCCTTGATGCGTAGTTTCTGCATATTCAATCCATGAATCATAGACCCAGATTTGCTGCACAAGTGACCTTTGTGCTCACAAATCAGAGCCTGCTGATAGTTTCCTCAGAGGAACCTGATCTGCCTACTTTGAGGTTTATTCTCTGCCTGTTGGAAGTTCATTTCTGTAACACATGTTCTTATGTCAGAATATGATGCTTTGTCTAAAGAAAAGGAAACTAAGTTTTCCTTCCTCTCTCTTTCTTAAATAAAGATTTCTGAATTATTGCTAATTCTTCTGGAAAGAGGTGAAATTGGGGTTGGGAAAGGGAGAGAGCAGGAAACCAATGAAGCAGGTGCTGGTGTGTACAAGTGTTTGATCCTAGCTGTCTATCGTTGTATGTCCCTCTCTGGGTGACTTAATTTGTTCCTTAGTCCTGAACCATCTGATACTGAGTTATTTTCCATTTGATTTTTGTCCTCCTGATGAACTTGGAAAGAAAAATTTCAGTGTAGGGAATGCACTTGATTTGCAATTTGAGATGTTAGCCTTACGCTTTCATTACAGATTGGCATTATACTTTTTATATTTCTTATAGGATATACCTCATAATTATTATGTTCATCTATTTTATTCAGTTTTCAAAATATATTCTTATATTATCCTGTTTGAGTCCATTGCCCTGCAGATCTACTCTATCTTTTTTTCCAATCTTTTTTGTGACTTTTGTAGATTGCATCAATGAGTCCCCTTGCCCTCTTGTTTCTGGAAGGACCCAGCTAACTTGGATGGGGAACACTAGCAGGTATCTGAGACAGAAGGAAAAGGAGTGTAGGATATTTCTTTTCCCTACCAGTTAGCAGTGGCTGTTTGGTAGCCCCAGTCCTCCATGCCACAGCTGCAGCTGCCTCTGAGTCCTCTCAAAGAGCCCATATGGAATCTTGCCAGATCCAAGGTGGGGATTTAGTCTCTAGGCTATTGCGCCAGGCAATGGGTTCCTACTGTTTCTAGCCACAGGCTACTTCCTAGCCCTTGCTGATGTCCCTTCATTAGACTTTCCCTTTTCAGGATGCCTCCCTCTTTCCTGTTCAGACTCTATTGAGACACAGCTTCTTGGTAAAGAATAACCTACAGAAATTTAGTGATTTGCCCAGTATTAATCAGCTGATAAATGACAGAGTAGGAACTTGAATTCTGGTTTTGTGATTCAGAGGCAGTCCCAATTTTGAATATACTACAAAGGAATTTATCTCAAACTGGTTAATGCTGTCGAAGATTCTTCTTTACTCCATTAAACATAGGATATATAATATTGTTTATTAGTATCTCTTAAATGTGGAAGGCTTTTTGTAAAAAGCAGTATTATTTTAAAAAAGCCTGTTGCCGGGGGCCGTGTGATGGATGTAGGGAAACAGGAAGGTGTGAGAAACATTGCTTCCATTGCAGGCAAGGCCGCGAAGGAACTCCCCGTCGAGCAGGGCTCCGGCGGGACGTTGTTTTGATCACCTGAATGCAGCCCGCTTTCCATTGCCGGACTTCCCCACTGAGTTTTCAGTAATCTGCCTAGGCACTGTCTGCCCCTGCGGAGTTAACACTTGATGTATGGTATCTGTGCGAGCTTGGAAGTTGATGTTACTGATATTCATTCGCTTCTAGCATAAAGGTTTTTACCTACTGCTGCTACGGCTGCCACCATTGCTATGTTAATCAAAGGTGTTCTGTCCTCAGGTGGTGGGGACTTGTTTACAGCCTTTCCTCTCCCATTGACGATATGCTAATCAAGGGTGCTAACTTCCCAGGTATAGGGGAAACCCATTCTTTCTCTCTTTGATCTTTTGGGTCCTGCCTCCCGGACACATTCCTCCCTTAGCTGATTCAAGAGGTATGTGTTACTGGTTGAGCTTTCCTTAGGCGAGACAAACGGCAGAATTATCTTTAGCAACACCCATTTGATCATGACGTAAAAAGTCTGAGCCAGAGTTTGACTGACTGTATAAATAAAGCGGACGGCTTTATTGCATAGTCCACTATCTTCAAGGAATTCTGGTGGTCCGTCTCTTTCTTTCTGCGCCTCATCCACGCACCCTTCCCGAGTTCCGAAACCCAGGCTGGAGCTGGACTCCGGCAGCCTGTCACCTCAGACATGTCTTATCTTCACAAAAGAAGTATAGAGATAAAATCAGAAATCATTTACAGTGTCTGGATGAACAATTGGGGATAGTATGAGCAGTTAATTACCTTCCATGTCCCTCTTCTATTTCTCTGGTAATCTACTATTAAATTCTCTTAATTCTTTGACCTTCTGCTCTCTTCTCGTTCAGTTGGTCACCAATTCTAAAGATTGTCCCTAAAACATAGTCTGATCTTGTTTGTTCCGTTTCAATGGCAATTTAGATACTTATAGTGTCATTCATAGACCGTACAAAATTACCAGTAAAAGTTGATCTGCAGCAGATTTGTTGATTTTTGAGGCCCTCAGCTACCTGGACAGGACCAGATTAAATGATTCCTTGGGCCTTATATGGCTGGTGGGTCAGGCATTCCTCATCTCTGGGAGACAAGACTGGGGAGAAGGTGCTTCACGAATAAAGGGGTCTCTCCTGGAGTAATGGAAATAATTTGAAACTAAGTAAAGATGGCCTTGCAGCCCTCAAGTACTATTTACACTCCTCATTCAAGATCATTTTTCTTCTGTTTCTGTTATTGGAGAGAGACAAAGAAAGTATTTAATATTCTGCATAGAGTATCTCTATGCATTAAAAAATAAAACTTCAGGCCTGGCGCAATAGCCTAGAGACTAAATCCCCACCTTGGATCTGGCAAGATTCCATATGGGCACCAATTCATATGCTGGCTACTCTACTTCCCATCCAACTTCTTGCCTGTTGCCTGGGAAAGCAGTCAAGGATGGCCCAAAGCCTTGGAACCCTGCACCCACGTGGGAGACATGGAAGACGCTCCTGGCTTCAGCTGGCTCAGCTCTGGCCATTGTAGCTACTTGGGGAGTAAACCAGTGGGTGGAAGATCTTTCTGTCTGTATGTCCCTCTCTCTTTTTATCTGCTTTTCCAATTAAAAAAAATAAATCTTTAAAAGAAATAAAAATAAAAACTTTGAATAAGCAAATGCAGAAGAGACCCTGATATTTCTTCATGTCTATTGAGATTGTAATATCAATCCTAAAGTTCAAAAGACCTGCTTATTTAATATGGAATATATATATGGAAATATATATAATAAATATACATATTATATTTATCTCTATATAGACATATATATGTGTATATACATATATATATAAAGAGAGTCGTTGATCTGCTCTGCCAAGTTGTCAGTTAGTAAAAGTTATAGAGAAAATATTTGCATATTAACTTATATTTATTCATAAAATTATATACACATTTAATGATCAAGTTCTGAATTTTAGCCAGATATGTATAGCTGCCATTTTCATTGGGATTGTCTTTAACCTGAGTATTTTTAGCCAGAACAGGCTCCAAAGGCCATGGGACAAGAATTCTGTAAGAATTCATCACCACTGCTTCCAAGGCTCTGGCTTAGTGGGAAGCCAGAGTCAGGAGCTAGCACCAGGAATTGAACCCAGGCACTCTGATATGGAACATAGGCATCCCAATGGTACCTTAACCGTTAGACCAAATGTCCTCCTGCTACTTATTGCTATAAAGATGCCTGTAGCCTTCCGCTGTGCTGCTGTCACATTTGGAAACACCCACATGATGTAGCCTGGTGGTTTACTGGCTTCCTCCATGACCACTGTTTCCAGACTTACTAATCACCCTTTTTCTCCCAATAGCTATTGAATTCTATGCTTTTTCAACTTCCCGGCTCTTGGAGATGGTTGCCAGTTTTTCTCTTCACAAATTTTAGGTTCTGCCCTCCTCCTACTCATTAGTGTAGCATTTTCTTCTTTTTTTTTTAAATGCTTATTCTTTATTTTATGACACAATTTAATTGGCATTGGGATTTGCCCTCACCCCCCTCCATTGTTCTCCCCTCCAGTCTTTCAGTAGGTGTCTTTCGTGTACCCTCAGAAGCCCATCACACTGACATTGAGGTGTCTCCCACCAATGTAGGAAATTATCTGTCATTTCGCTGTGAGTACATCCTTGTACTGCATGCACAGGGACATACTTCTCTCTTTCTACGTATGAAAATATTTATTTCCATTATGTTTCCATTATACATCCCCTTAGGTACAGTCCTGCATGGGTTGAGAAGAAAAACAAAACAGAATAGCATAGCATAGCATAGAATAGAATAGAAATAAAAAATAGAATCTTCATCTCCATGATATTGTCAAACTTGTAACAAAGATATCAATGTGATGCTAAGGTGGTACAAAACAGTGTCCTAACATCTTCCTGCAGAAATAAATACTAGCATGTGATCCATGTGGTTCAAATCGGAGTACAACAAGGACTAGGTAGATCATCATTACCCATGGGTAGTAGTAATAACAGTGATAAGAGGGATATTAACAATCTCAGGTGATCACAAGCAATTGGTCTTTAATGAATTATTGATTAATAGGTTACATCACAAGATCTGAATATGTGTGGTACAAACAGCTGGGAAGTGCAGTAAGATAAAACTCTCAGTTATAATTTTTAGATTTGGCATCGCATTATCTTATATTAAGGCAAACATATGATATCTGACCTTTTGGGATTGGCTCATTTCCCTTAGCATTGTGGTTTCCAATTGTTCCCATTTTGTCACAAAGGAATGTATTTCATTTTTTAATAGCTGAGTAGTATCCCATAGAACCATAGTTTCCTTATCCAGTCTTCTGTTGATGGACATTTCTGTTATCTACATGTTTTTGTGATTATAGATTGTGCTGCTTTGAACATAGGGGTGCAGGTTGCTTGCTCATGTAACAGGTCTTTAGGATATATTCCTAGAAGTGGTATTGTTGGGTCATATGGTAGGTGGGTTTTCAGTTGCTTGATTTCCGTAGTAGTTGCACCAGCCTGCAATCCCACCAGCAGTCGAGTAGGGTTCTTTTTTCCCCACATCCTCTCCATTGGTGCTGCTGGTGGTTTTCTGTATGTAGACCATTCTTACTGGAGCTAAGTGGTATCTCATTGATGTTTTTATTTGAATTTCCCTTATTGCTAGGGAGCTTGAGCATTTTTTATATACTTGTTAGCAATTTGGATTTGTTCCTTTGTGAAGTTTCTGTCCATTTCCCTTGCCCATTTCTTGACTGATTTGTTTATTTTGTTGTTATGGTTGTTCTGGAGTTCTTTATATATTTTGGAGATTAGTCCTTTATCTCCTGTGTAGTGTGCAAAGATTTTCTCACATTCTGTTGCTTGCTTTTTACTTTGTCGATTGTTTCCTTTGCTGTGCAGAAGCTTGTTAGTTTGATGTAGTTCTATTTGTTTATTTTGGTCTTTGCTTCTTTTGCTTCTGATGATTTTTCTAGGAAGTCAGTGCCTACACCTTTATCTTACAGAGTGTTTCCAACTTTTTTTTTCCAAAAAGTTTTTTTTTTTTCAAAATCATTTTCTTGTTAATCTTCCTTCCTTAGTAGAGATCCCATAGCATTTTCTTGGGGTCTTAGTTACAAAATTTACTGTTTGCTTGCTTACTTGTTTTTTGTTTACTTTTTGCCATCCAAACTCCTTTATCTCTGCTGTTAATTATGCCTTGAGCTGACCTGGAATCCCATCTAACCTTTGGCCACTGTCCCAACCTCTTTCCTTGTTTTTTTTTTTTTTTTCTGCTTCCTTCCTACCCTCAAGCATTTCTGTTTTCTCTTTTTGAAATAAGCATTACATTTAAGCTGACAAATGAAGGGAAACCAGAAGTGTGAGGAGAGGCAGAATTGGTAGGGTGTATAAAGTAGATAAGAGATTCAGTAACAGATAGCCCTGGAAAGTCCTAGAGGCAGCAAGTAGCATGAGAGTGTGGTAGAGGAAGGTGTACTGAGACCCTGGAGGCATTGCCATGTGGCTGCTGCATGGCAGACAGCAAGGGCTAAAGTGGCAAGGGTACCTCCAGGAACTAGGCTGTTAGATCCTTGCTGTGTACTGAAAAAGAAGATAATCTGGGAATGAAACTAGCTAAATCTGCAGCAGTGTGGGTATTTTTGAATAACATGCTGTATTTTTGCATGCATTATGCATAGCTTGCATTTCTTGTCCTGTTCTCCATGGTTTTATTATTATTATTATTACTATTATTATTACTAATTTTCTGGATATACTGACTAAAGTGACCTGGTGGTTGCTTCAAGTTTCCAGGATCCAACTATCAGTCTTTTCAACTTCTGGATGTGTTGGACTCTTTGAAGAATCCTTTTTGTTTGTATACAAGGCAATTAGCCCCATTCAAACCCCAGATTTAAATAGCCCCCTCACGGTGTCTTGAAGACTTAATTACCATGACAACCATACAACAAGAAGCATACACTTAAGGCAACAGAAGACTGCTCCTACAAGGAGTCTCTCCTTCTTTGTGTCCTTCATGATCCCTTATATGCCAGACTGATCCAGCCCAGGTTTCTCTCATTCTCTTTGAACTCTGGAATCTGTTTCTTCAGTTCATTCGGCAGGTGGTATTCTCTCTTACATTTCATTTTTTACTGTATTGTTTAGTTCTGTGTATTCCTGCTTTGCATCCCTATCTCATGTAAGTTTCTTGCATACAGGATTTAACTGCGTCAAAAGCTCCCCAAGGGCCAGTCCTGTGCTGAGAAACACAATGAGTGTTTGATACACGTTTGCTAACTGAAATAGCTGATTAGTAATTAAGTTTCAGGAAATTATGGAGAACCTGGTGGTGGCTCAGAAGAGCGTCTAGGTGGCATGAGTGTAGACTCTGGAGTTACACCCAAGTGAGGCTGCTGACAGGATGTACGAGTCAAGGAAGTGGCTTAGTGTCCTTGAACCTCTCCACTGCAACACCAAAGTGATAGTGAAAACCCTACAGGCTGTCTTAAGGATCAAATGAGATTCTTTGTTACTATGTACAGAAATGGTCCTTTGCATTGAAATAATCAGATGTGCCAGGAAAGAATGGAGCAAATTATTTGTCCTAGGGAAGACTGGGCAAAGTTCCTTATTTGTTAGATTAAGCAACATTAAGTGCTACTGATTTGAATTTTGATGCCTTTGTTAGCTAGTTTGCACTGAATTGTCATGTTATCATTTGCTAGCTATGCAACATTGGGGCAAGTTAACTTAGCCTCTGTGCGATATGGTTTATCTATTGCTCATCTGCCACAACCTGTGCAGTCTGAATGGGTTGAAGAGGGAGAGTGGTGTGCAATGAGAAGAAAGAGACAGAGATCCAAAATAAAATAAAGTATTGGGGGAGGCAGAGGAAAGCCTTTTCCTAACACTAGAAAGGAAGAATCTTGCAAATTCTCTATATTCACTTTTTTATTGTACTGCTTAGGGAGCCAAGTTGCAAGAATTGACATGGCACAAGCATTAATAGCCATGCCCAGTTTTCATGTTAACTAGCTAATACTTGATCAGGATATCTCTAAGGCACATCATCTGTGGTCTTGAACCATTGCCCAACTGTGGACCATTGCCTGCAGCCCTCAGTCTTGGTCCCAGGCCATTGCCCAATTGTGGACCATTGTTTGCATAACCTTACTCTCTGGTGACAACAGTCTGTGGTCTGTTTTAGGACTTCACCCAGCCCTGGTTGTCCTGAGTAAGAGAGAATACAGGGAAAGCAGCCCAGTGTAGATATCTAGTCACTACCATCCTAGGATAGCTTATAGGTCACGTAGACTAACCCACCCAAGTTCCTTCTAGAATAATAGAAACAAATATTTGTAACATGGTTTACAGATTACAGAAATCTTTTGTGCACGTATTTTTGAGCCTTTGCAATGTGCTGGATACTATCTCAGATACCTATTTCTTTTGAAACTTTTTCTTACCCTTTCAGCATGAACCAATTGCCAATATTTGAGTACTAAGTCTTCCTGCTAAGCCTATTGTTTGCCCAGTTCAAGGGTCATGTTATTTATTTTCTTGATTTCATGTTCTGCGTATGTGCAGGAACATTGGTATTGCAGTATAAACCTCCCAGAGCTTTGTTCTTCTGTGTCTGACTGCTTCTTGGCCAGCTCCTCATCATTATCACATGGCAAACTCAGCATGCCCAGATGTATAACCAGATGTGTTATTATTTTAAAATAAAATTAGGCTAAGAACTTGCAGAGTTAACATGCTATGAAAATACAAAATATGTGAAATCATTGCTTCACTCTTCCGTGATCTTTATGTATGACCTCTAATCTCTTCAGGTTTGGAGACACTAAAATGGCTTTCTGTAATTAAAATTCTTGGAAAAAGTGCTCTCTGGACAAAGGCATTAGCCTAACCTTAAGTCTGTAAATAGTGCCCTGAATAGATTATATAGACAAGGAACTGGGGAAATTTCAGTTTTTATTTAGGGTCTTAGTGATGCTACTAAATATAGCCTGTCCCATTTTTCCTTTTCCTTCAAACTGTCTCATTGATGTAACATGAAACCAAATAGAACAGTGCCGAACAGCTTGAAAGAGTGAATATCATGTGTTGAAAAGGAATATCACAGTATCACCTGATAAAAATAGCTTGTACCCACAGCAAGCAGAGATTGGTGTGCTCTGAAAGAGCGCATGTTTTTTAAAGGTGTTATTCATTGCTCCATAAGAAACTGATTGGTGTTTGCAAAAAGCCCTTCTAAACAAGAGATTGAGGAATGGGGGAAAGGAATCATTAAGCTTGGTGATCAGGTCATTAGTTTAAAAAAAATAAGCAAGGGAAATGAGATTAAAATCCCCGATTACTTTTCTGTGTTCAAATACATTCTTATTCTTGAGGGATAAAAGTCAAAACTTAAAAGACTTAATTAGGGAAAAGTAAGGAACCATGTCATTTATTTACTCCATAGGCTTTAGAATGAACAACATATGTTCATTCAATAGACACTAAGTAGAAAATGTTCTACTATAAATATCCAAAGGATACAAAGATGAAATTGAGAAGTTCCTAATGGTGTAAGGAAGCCAAATTAAGTATATAAATATACATATTAATATTATTATATTGAAAGGGACAGATGTATTCAGAAAAATATAGATGAGGTAGGCATGGAATTTGAATATTCTGTCATTTACTCACAAAATTGACAGTAGCTGTTGCAAACAGACACTGTAATAGTTGCTGAGGATACAGCTTATCCTTTAGCAGTACATATAAATAACAAGCCAATAAGCCATTAAATAAAATAATGCAGCATCAGGGTATTTATTAAGTACTATAAAAATTAAATAGGTTCAAGGGGATAGACTAAGAATTAGTTGTTTTAGGTGGATTTCAGGGATGCAGGAAGGTGCAGGAATGAAGGTCCTCCTACAAGAAAAAAGCCATATATAAATAGATATAAAAGAACAAGAAGGTGTTGGGTAAAGAGAAGTCTGCTTTGACTGGTTTAAGGGTAGATAAAGAAATATCACTGGAGAGTTGGGAAACTTTCCGTCTATTATTTTTAAAGTTACTCAAAAGACAGGGCTAGTGGCTGGAGGTTTCAGAGGTGATTGTTAAAGTGTCTGGCATTGTATTAAAAAAACAAGACGTGTTTAACTGCTTGCAAACTCTGTAGGAGCACAGGAGTGATGTTTCTGTCATATCTGTCTCTGTTACATGTCACACTGTCTAGAACATAACGGATAGTAAGATTAGTCCACTTAAAGTTACTTCAAAGTTAACTAGGATAAACTAGCATTAACAAAAAGATTTATTTCAGCTTACAGTTGTGGAGGTTCGTGGTACAAAATTAAGTGGCTCCATTAGTCTTGGCATGTATGACAGAGATTATGGATAGTGGGGTGCTTGTGGAACCCAGAACAGATAGTGAGCCAGGAAGCATAAAGAGAAAGAGAGAGGAAAGAGCAGCTAGGTTAAACTCAGTTTTTAGGACCAACACTTAAGGGACAGCCACCGTTTGAGTGTGCATCTTAATGACCTAAAATCTTACAGTGTCCACCTCCTAGATGTCATAGCTTGATCAGGTCTCCACCCTTAATCCATTAATCCATGAACCAGTGACGTAAGAGATTGGGGACCAAACTCCTGTTGCATGTATCTTTGGTGAGTATACAAACTGTTATTCAAACCATTAAAGATAACCAAGAGATGTGAAACTAGAATGCAGTGTACAAATCAAGGATGGAATCCCAATGACACTGCTGAATGTATCTTGATAATAGGATGCTGGACTCTGTGGGGAGCTGTGTGCCGGAGCCGACCCCACGCATAGGATAGGCCATCGCAAGATGGCAGCTGGTTGAGGGCCAGGAGGCGGGGTTGGTCCCACCAGTAGGCAAACAGGAAGCCACAGGGATTGGCTGATGCCCTCACTGCAATTATGTCATTGCTACTGGCCTATCAGGTGGCACCCAGTGGACCCATGGGGAGAAGTGATTGGTGGAGAGCTGTATATAAGCAGCTGGCTTTTGGCAATAGAGGGTCGGGTCGTTTGTGTTCCAGTTGCGGGGCGGTTCCTGTTTTTCCAGACCCTCGATAGTGTGCCTTGTTATTTAGTGTTGCTGCTAGTGTGCGACAGCTGGTGGCCCGGGGAACTTTCAGGCCTAAGACAAGCAAGAGGGAGTGCGGCAGGACTCTCTGCCATCGTCCATGCCTACAATGTCAGGATACACTTAAATAGTAGAATTACGGGCTTAGGACAGATTGTGAAGGCCTATACTATTATACTGATATGGGGGAAATCAGTGGCAGGGATAGGGATTTGAGCAGGAGGGAAATTCAATACATACACAGTAAAAAAAAATGGAGTTCATTTTTAAGTCGTATGTCTTGATATCAAGTCTGGTATGAAATTTCTATCATCTTACATGTATTTAACTGAGAAAGTTACAGATTTAAGTTATGGCCCACAGATAACTTCCCCCAAATAATGACCTGTTCTGTTTTGCCATCCTAGATGAAATGGGTTAATAATAAACTTACTTTCATTTCATAGACTATTTTCTTATACCGGGATAGAGAATGTTTTTGTTTGACCATAAAACGAAACCTGATTTAAACAGGATGTGCTAATTTGATTTGTTTGTCCTACTTATCCATAAACATTTATTTTAGAGAAACTAAGTAATCTGCCTGATATTTCACAGATAGTAATCGCTGAAGTGTTAGGTTGCGAGTCCATGCTTTTTCTGCTGTATCTTGCTGTCTTGATGAGCATTGCAGTTTATGCAAGCTCTGTTTTTGTTTCTCTGTGTCATATTTAAATTTCTCCAACAGCAGCATTATTTTACCAAGTGATAGAACTTACCGTTCTGGAGATTTGGCCACTGTGATGATGAAAGCACCTTGCTAATCTTCTGGTTCACGAAGCCCTTCTGGACCTCTCAGGCCCCCATTGTGTCTCCAGTATTAGGTTAGCTGTGACATCTACACAGCGCCCCACACCTTCTGACTTTTAGCTTATTTTTTGGTTGGTTTGTTTTTGGTTGAGTTTTGTCTTTCCAGTTGTATGTTCTTCTAACCAGAAGCTCCATTCATATTTTGTCTAACATTAGGTTGCCTGTTAGCTATGTGTTTGGTTCAGAGCCACTCATGGCTTAAAGAAAAATTATGGAAGGCCACAGAGCAGCGATTAAACTCTACCTATACTTTTTCACCAGTGCGTGGGGCATGTAGTGGCTTCATAAGAATTTTTTAAATACATAGTCTTGGTTCCATATGCACCGTGTAATTAGTTCTTGGCATTTCTGTTTATCAGTGTTCCTCTTAATTAGTGATGTTGTTTATCTTACCACACTTGAGACAGTGTCCAGGGTTTATCCATATAATAATGGTGATAATACTAACAGTTTCGGGAATTTTTTAGAGCTATTGCTATGTATAGGGTATTATATGAAATACTTTTTGTTCATTCTCCTATTAAACCCTTATAATCATCCTCTGAAAATAGGCAACCTAATCCACTTACACTCTTTATCATTGTAGCATGTCGTTGTAGTACAGCCCATTCTCAGAGGGCCTCCTCTGACCCCTGGTCCAGAAGAGCTCTCCTCTCTCTTGTTCTGTCTCCCCTCCCTTTCCTGCTTTATTTTCCTTGTGTTACTTACTACGAAAACCATTTCAATGCCTAATATTTGTGTCTTGCTCACTTGAATGTAAGCTTCCAGAATGCTGGTACTTTGTCTAGTTTTATTGCATCCCAAGTTTTTGCAGTGGTGCTTGGCAGAGAGTAAGTACTCAAATTGCAGTTCCCACCAAGGATGGCAATGTGCTCATCACTATCCACTGCATAAAAAGAGATGCACTTCTTCATCTCATATATATATAACTATTTTTTACAAATTTAGCTAATAAAAGTCTATTAAAATCTAATTACAGAGACTGAAGAGTATAATTGGGATTCACCAAGAATACAGTTTCCTACTGGACTAGATACCTGCCTTTTGTTTAGGAATGGTTATAACAGACTTAAGTGGCAGGTGATTTGAGAGAAGTAGCTATGCTAGGATGGAAAGAATTGAATTTGATAAGATCAAAAGAACGTCCAAAATCTTGAGCTGAACATGATGGAGTCTATAGCTGAACTAGAAAGAAAACAGTGGGCATTGTACTTACTGAGAGTCCAGATCAAGTCCTTTTACCTTATTCACACTTTCACATTCATTCTCTGCAATTTTCTTGCTTGCAAATCAGACCCATAAATACAGAGGGAAAGTGGGGAGGGGCTACCTATCTCATAGGACTAATGTAAAAGTCTCCAGAGAATAACAATATTTATAGTGGAATTCATGTAAAACAATAAAAGTGCATATACAGTGATTGATACTCAGTAAGTAGTCAAAATTTGGTACTTGTTATTTGTATTAATATTAGAAACTCAGTAAGTTTGGGATATGTTTCTAGTGTTGATGATTAGTTTCTTGAATTTAAACGAATGTTTGGATTGTATCTTGCTCCATGTTTGTGCTTAAAACCATGGGAGTTGAGTGTAGTAATTAAGAATCTAGACTTGGGCCTGGCGTGGTAGCCTTGGGGCTAAAGTCCTTGCCTTGCACACACCAGAATCCCATATAGGTTCTAATCCTGGTAGCCCCACTTCCTATCCAGCTCCCTGCTTGTGGTCTGGGAAGGCAGTTGAGGACAGCCCAAAGTCTCGGGACTCTGCATCCACATGGGAGACGCAAAAGAGGCTCCAGGCTGCTGGTTTAAGATTGACTCAACTCCAGCCGCTGCAGCCACTTGGGAATGAACCAGCAGATGGAAGATCCTCTCTGTGTATCTGACTTTCTAATAGAAATAAAAATAAATCTTAAAAAAAGCATCTAGACTCTGAAGTCAGAAATATTCCAATCCTAATGTGAATGAATGAGTAAAATATATGAACAAAGGCCCAAGCCTAAACTTAACCCATGCAAGTTTCAGTCTCCTTTTGCTATTGACCTTTTGCTCATCATGTGATGGAGACACTGTGGTCAAAATTCCAGAGCAAAAAGCATAATCTGTGGCATGGGTAATTCTTAGATTCCCTTTTTACCTCTGTCTGAATGTGGCCCCCCACTGCTGTTTCTTTCCCAGCAGAGGCACAGACATGTTTGGCCCATGCACCTCTATTGGCCCTGTCATTGTTTTATGAGACAGATACTTCACTGCCACCATCCCTGAAGGGTGACAAGAAGCCTATAACGAAGAGGGCTGTGAACAGAGCGCACTCTCCTGCTAGCTTGTCAAGCGGCAAGACAGATCCTGTTTATCTCAGCAGGTAGATCATAATGTATTTTGAAGGTCCCACACACCTGTGGTCTTTACAATTGCTGGTAGTCATGTAAATAATACTTCTAATGCAAAGATTGAGTGCTAACTGCTACACATTGTACTCAGTTCTTTAGGATTTATTCAAAAGGCAGAGTGACAGGGAGATGGGGAGAGAAGGATGGAGAAAGACCTTTCACTCAGTGGGTCACTCTCCAAACAGCCACAAGAGCCAGGTCTGGGACATGCTGAAGTCAGGAACCAGAAATCCAGTCTGCATCTCTCAGTTGGGAGGCAGAGGCCCAAGTACCTGGGCCATTATCCATTGCCTTTTCAGAGGCATTAACAGGAAGCTGGATCAGAAACAGAGAAAACTGGACTTGAATCAATATTGTTTTATGGGATGCTGGTGTCAAAAGTGGCAGCTTAGAGAGTGTACTATGGTATCTATTTAATGATGAGGAAACTGACAAAGTAACAGGACCAAGGTAGAGAATGAAGGAATTGGAATGTCAACCAAAGTCATCTAATTTCAGAGCCTGTGCTACATTGTTATTCTGGAAGGTTGTCTGTTTCCTGCTGGATTGGGAATTCTCTAGGAGAGAAACACCCATGTTTATGATCGATGCATTACCAGTGTCAGCTCAGTCAGTGGTTGTTAAGGTTAAAATTCTTTTTTTTTATTATTATTATTATTGGAAAGCCAGATATACAGAGAGGAGGAGAGACAGAGAGGAAGATCTTCCATCTGATGTTTCACTCCCCAAGTGAGCTGCAACGGGTCGGTGCACGCCGATCCGATGCCAGGAGCCAGGAACCTCCTCCGGGTCTCCCACGCGGGTGCAGGGTCCCAAAGCTTTGGGCCATCCTCGACTGCTTTCCAGGCCACAAGCAGGGAGCTGGATGGAAGTGGAGCTGCCGGGATAAGAACCGGCATCCATATGGGATCCCGGGGCATTCAAGGTGAGGACTTTAGCCGCTAGGCCACGCCGCTGGGCCCCAAGTTTAAAATACTTTATATATATATATATATATATATATATATATATATATATATATATATATATATTTTTATTCATTGATTACATTGTATTATGTGATACAGTTTCGTTGGAACCGGGAATCACCCCACCCCTCCCCCCGCCCTCCACCCATGTGGAATATTCCACCTTGTTGCATATCCACTGATCAAGTCAAGTTTAAAATTTTTAAAGCCTGTCTGTGGATGATGCCCTCATCACAAGCGTCAAGGCAAAAGGTAACTTCACGTGTGCATTCCATTCAGTCCTTTGCTAAGACACACAGACTTCTTTGAACCTCACTGCACCTAGGTGGGGTTAGTATTCCCAGTCTTTACAGCAGCAAACTATTCTGCTATTCTGCTACATCGTAGTAGTAGACTTGGTATATAAACTTAGAATTTTGTTTGTTTGTTTGTTTACTTTTTTTTCTTTCTTTTTTTTTAATTATTTATTATTTAACTTCAGTAATTACATTGTATTATGTGACACAGTTACATAGATACTTGGGTGTTTGTTTACTTTTACTTGGACATTTCCCTCCTCTTTGTTTTTAAACTTCTAAGTAATTAGGAAATTTGGTAGATGGAGGAAAACACATTTGAAAAATTCTCTGTTGCTGTTATTTTTCTTTAAAGTTCACCTGACTTGTGAGAAAGAAGCTATTTTAATCACTAATTCAGACACAAATGCTCTATGGATTTTTTTTTAAAGCAAAGTAACAAAAACCAATGTCCCTCCTTTTTTGTTTAAAGCATTGTTACTAGGTGTTGTGGTCAGCAAGATGCTAAATAAAGATGAGAGCTAAAATGCTTTTCAAAACAGTTTCAAAGCAAAATCAATAATAGACACAACATTTATGAAAAATGAATTAAGGACAAAATTTTATTCCTTCTAATGAATGCATACATGCTTGTGCTCACACAGCATACACTCACACACAAACACAGGAAACATTAACATGAAATGTTAACTCTTGGCCATCTGTTGGAATTTGAAATGTAGTGGCTTTGTGAAGAAGAAAACACCAGGGACCTTCTTTGAGTAAAATGGCGTTACGCCCCTAAACTTGGCAGACAAGGAGTATCAAAAATTCTAAGTGCTTAGGTAAGTAGAGGTCTAACCTTCCAAGTGAGACCCCACTGCCTCCTGTTGCCTTCTGGATCTCTTCAGTGGACCGAGGGAATGACTATGAGCTGATGCATGGCAGGCATTATTGTTTCACCAACATGAAAGACAGGGAGAAGTAAATGAATTTGGTTGACAGCAGTCTAGATAACATACACTGAGAGATTCTACTGATATATCTCAAGCTGCACCTGAAGCCGTGGCTGAATGGGTTCAAGCTTCATCGTGGCCAAAACCCAACCAGTGTTTTAGAGCATGTAGGACTTTGAATGACTACTTATATTCTTGTCTCACTGTGAATTCCTTGAAGAGCCAGTTTCTGACTAGTTCGTTATTTAATTGTCCTTATTATGCACACTCAAAAATAGGCATGCTAGAAATATCTGTTGAGTGAATTAAAGGGTGATTAAAAATTTTTCACAGGGAAATTATGTACAAGAATACTATTGGCAGTATCGTTCATACTGCAACAGTGAGAATAACTGCTGCCATTCACTCAGCATCTTCTATATGCCAGTTGGGTTTTTCACATTCTGATTCTGGCCTTCTGGGTCAGCAGCCTTTTAGCAAAGGTTTGCTGGATTGGTTGTGTATCAGGTCTTATGCTGGCTCAGGAATTCTCAGAGATGAAAGGAATCTAGTTCATTACCTTGGTCAGCTCACAGAAAAGAGAAAGAACAGTTAGTTAATATATGGTGAGCTCAGTGCAGGAAGAGCTGCGAGTGTTCATGCAGAGTGACCTACTAATCTTGGAGAAAGAGAGGCATGATGAATGAACAGGAATTTTCCAGATAAAGACACTGAAGACAAGGAGGAAGGTGCCAATCAACTAGGTGGAAGAGGTGGTAAAAGCAGGTGACACTATGGCAGTAAAAGTAGGATAACATTCTCTATGTGACACATTCATGGAGTATTAACTGATCAAATGTATAGAGCACCTGCTACATGCAAGGCACTAGCGATGCACCTGTGCAATTGTATTTTGTAATTCATGCAAAACCACATGAAGCTTACAACCTAACACACAGGACAGCATGAATAACAGTAAAAAAATTTAAAAAGCATTTTATCTATGAATTATTTTGTTATGAAGCAAAAGAATAAAGTAGTAAAAAGCAGAATGTAATTTGGATTTGGCTTTTATTAGAAAGATATTCTTAAGCAAAAACCTAACAATAGCCAGGAGAAAAATAGGATAAAGTGTGTTCCCCGGTGGGGAATGTTACCTGAGTATAAAGTCCCTGGGACAGGGGGAGCTTAGTGCGTTTAAGGGGTTGAAAGGCTACCATGGAGACAGATGGAAACAGACCACATAAGTCCTTGTTGCTTACACTTTAGGAAATTCACATTTTATTCTAGTTGGAAGGAAAGTGACTAAAACATTTTAAGCATGGATGACATAATTTTCCTTCATTTTTAATGAAAAATTTGAGGCATGCAATAAAGTTAAAGGAATTCATTTTTGTTGTTGTTGTTAATTGGAGAAGTAGGAAAGGGCAGGCAGAGGGAACGAGAGCTCCCATCTGTTTGTTCACTCTCCAAATTCTTACACTTCTGGGGCTGGAGCCAGGAGCTGGGAAATCAATCCAGGTTTCCCATGTGGGTGGAAAGAATCTAGGTACTTGATCCATCACCTGCTACCTCCCGGGGTCTGCATCAGTGAAAAGCCTGAAACAGAAGCCAGAGCCAAGAATTGAACTGAGGTACTCTGATGTGGGACACAGGCATGCTAACTGACACCTTAACTAATATGTCGAACTCTTGCCCCTTAAGGGCATTTTAAAATGAGTTCTGTGTATCCATCACTTAATACGATTTTTAGTTTATTGAATACAAAGATTTAATTAATTTTTAAGTAATCTAACCTTTATTTTGAAAACAATGGATAGGAAAAAGAGCAAAGATGGGCACTGTAACACTAGTCCCAATCATTTAGTGCTATTGTAGATAAAAAGAGGCTTAGAGGCCTGGGAGGTTGTCTGGGTGTGGCAGGGGCCAGGTCACAGTGGGTTTTGTGATCACACCAGGGTATATATAGCCTGTGGGGAGGTGTGAAGGGTTTCACTCGAGATTAATGTGATCGCATTTGCATACTCCAAGGGAATTGGGAGCACTAGTGTGTGTCAGAAAAGCCTGATATAGGATAGAGCAGGGACTTGGAGGTTATTTGAGAGCTTTTATCTTCCAGAGGAGAAAGGGAAAATATGCAGTGTTAGTCTGGGAGAATGGAAATAGAGAGGCAGAGGAAGGGTTTCAAAATTACTTAGGAATATAATGCCTGCACCATAATGATTGCTTGATTGCTTTTTATTGAATAAATAAAAGTACAACCAGCAAAAAGTAGAGAGTACTTGTAATGAACAACGATGAAATGAGGTATAACCTGTGTATGTTGTTTTCCAGACTTCTGTTCTTCAGTTCTGAGGTTATGTGTCAATCAAGCTTTTCCAGGAAAACAGTCTATAAGGCATATCTATGGCAGGAATGTAATGATTAATTGGCTCACATGAGTATAGGTTGACAAATTCTAAAACCAACTATCAGTAAGATGGAAGAGCTGATGGTTTAGCTGTAGTGCATGTATTAGCAGGCTTGATGCTCAGAAAGATTCACTATTTTGGCTCAGTTTTGAAGGCAGGAAACAACTGGTGTCCCAGGTTATGTCAGTCAGGCAAGAGGAGTTCCCTCTTTTGCAGGCAGATTGGCCTTTTTCTACTAATTCAGCCTTCAGTTGATTGGATGAGGTCCATTCAAGTCAGGCCAGACAGTCTGCTTTACTAGCCATTCATTTACTATTCCTTTACTTCCCATTCAAAAATTATTCTCATTTGGAACACCTGCCCAGACACACCAAGAATAATGTCTAACCAAATGTCTGGGCACTGTGTTCCTGGTCAAGTTGACATTTAAGGTAGCCTTCTATCTCTTTGCTGCTTGCTGTGGAAGTGCTTTGAGTCACAAAAATACTATACAAGTAAGAGGGAGTTTCCCTTTGAAAGGAGATTCAAAGTGAAAAGGTTATTCTTTAATGATTGCAGCTTACTTTATCCAATGTTTACCATATGCCAATTACTGTTCTGTTTCACTTACTGTATCTCATTTAATTCTCACAATCACCTCATCCTTCCTTTTATCCCATGAAGGGCCCATGTCTATAATTGTTTCTGTGTGTAATGGTGTTGACTGCTTTGAATTCTAGTTCTTTCACTTAGCTGTATGATCTTAAGAGCAAATTACTAAGTTGTCTCTGCCACAGTTTACACTTGTGTAAAATGTGGTTCTAACAGTAGCACAGTATTTAGAGCAGAGCTTGACATGTAGTAAATGAATATATACTGAATGTTTGCTTGTTACTCTATGTTACCGTGGTGGTGGTGATAGTGACCACAGGACAGCAAACTCACCTGATAGCAGACACTAGTAAGGTGACATCAGTGTATGAAGCCATCAAGAGCAGATGCTGAAAGACTTGGAGTGAGGGAGAGCTCAGTAGAGAACCAGGGAATATCCTCTTAATGAATACTATTTAGGTCACATAAAACCTCTCATTTTTAACCCCTGGCCTGTCATAATGCCAAGCTGTACAATGAGTTGTGTACATGTAATTCTCTTAAAATTAGGCCAGCAAGGTGGTCCGTTTTACAGATGTCAGCATTGAAGCTCACTTACCAGGTTACTTAACGGAGGCCTGCTCCATGAGCCAGTAGTGCTCTTTTGACCATACCGTACCACTCCATATTCCTTGAGAGAATGCAACTGGGTAGTTAGTCCACTGGGCAGTCCATCAACACTCACCCCTTGTGGATTTGATTACTCACTGATCTGTGGTACATATAGAGCAAGTGAAAGAAAAGGGTACCTACCTTGGTGGTGCTATCCAGTGCAAATCCAACATCTTGTCTGAGTCACTCTTCATTCTTATCCCTGTCACGTGTGCTTCTGTTGGTGGCCATGTTGGTTATGGCTTTTTGTGTTGCTTCCTCCATTGTGCACTCATGGCAGGTAGGGTCTTCTTCATTCATCTATCACCTGCTACCCTAGCACTCTGGCATGCACTGAGTAATGCCTGCTGGGGCTGAGTTCTACTCATTGACTGTCTCTTACTGGGTGATGAACTCTTGAGAAAACAGTTTGCCATCTAAGATGTTTGGTATCTCCATCATTGAAACTGGTGTAATCATAGTTGCAGGTTAGATTACTCAGGAAGCAGATTCTTGGATACAGGCTAGCGTGCAGGAGGATTATTAGGAATGTTCTTGGGATCGTTCTTGGGATCGTGAGAAAGAGAAGAGGAAAGAAGAGGGAAGGCAGAGGAGAGGATTAAGTACAATGCAGTCTAAGTGAAGGCTTCAGGGCACCTCAAAAGGCAGTCTGAAGCTGATATAGGTTTATAGAATAGTCCTGGTTAAAGTGACAGTACCAGGTCTGTATATCCTTTGTCATTGGATGTGAGCACCTCGCAACATGGCACGGTCCTGGGAGAAACAACTCTCTCAGTCCAGGTGAGTCCAGAGAGGGCTGATAACTGAGGGCCATCTGAAGAATGAGGTCCTTCCAGCCTGAAGGAGGAGCTGGAGACCCAGCACACAGACCTTCAGCTTGTAGGAAAGCTGATGCATGAACACATACTGTACATTGCTAAACAAATGTCAGATTGTCACTGTTATTGCCAACAGTAATATTGAGACTCAGTACTTCTTCAACTGTGTTGATTTCTCTTTTTTTAGAGCAGTTTCTCAAGAAGAACCATGAAGTTGGCCAAACCCCTGTTTTTATTCCTCTTGCTTTGACAAAGACACTCTTTTCCCCTCTCTCCTTTGTTATTAATCTCATCTTAAAAGTGCTTATGCCATCCTATTTTAAAACCGCTAGGGTTGGTTTGATTTGATTTCCTTTCCGCTAAAATGACTATTCTGAACTCTGACCTTAATCTGGATGGTTAGAGTAGCTGAAAGCTGTTTCTTGACTGTGTGTTTCCACATTTTATATTCCATATAAGCTCAGAAAAAAACTTAAGTCTACTGGCAGTTTTTTAAAATATTGCTAACATTAACAGTTCTCAACAGTGAGGTTAATTAAGCATAAATGAACATTAACCCTAGCATTCCCAACTTTGCACTGACCCTGAGTCAGTCCTTTCAGGGCTCAGACATCAGAATATCTTGGCAAAAGCCATCAATAATAAAGGTGAAAGTTTCAGAGATCGAGTGTTGAGCAAGTCTAAAACAGCTCCAGGGAACAACTTCTCATAGAAAAGGAACCGCATGTGGGAGTTCAAGGTGAAATATATTTTTGATTTCAAACAAACACATACACACACGCACACACAAAGTGAGAGCGAGAGAATGAGAGCACTAGAAAGAGGAGGGGCTAACTTTGTTCGTACATTGGTGCAGTCAGCCTGATAATCTGTGAATTCCATCATCATATGGTTTCTATCAAAGATGTATGTATGTGTTCGTATTTCTTATTCACAAATCTTGTTATATTGCTTCCCTGCTGAAATTTCTTCTATAACATCCTAATTTTGCCATATAAATCTAAAATCTTAGCAAAGCTCTCTTAGTTTCCTGTGTATGTGGGGTGTTTTAGGCTGCTGTGTCCTTGTGCCATTTCTTTTCCCCACAAGGCCTTCTCATTTGCTTGTGCATTCCTCAGGTTTCAGTTCAAATGTCATATCCACTGGGTCGTCTTCCCTGGCTTTTCCCGATAGTAATACTTGCTGCTTCGTAATGCCTTTCCTCTCAGACAGTGAGCCATAGATTGTCAGTAACTGAGTGTATGAACCTGTTGGAGGGATGAGTCAGAGCAGAGAGTGAAAGAAGTTAGATGCAAAACCTTTGCACTTAATGTTGGCATCCTACAGAGTCAACTCTCAGTGATACATGTCTCTAAATGCATGCTTTAATGTATTGGTATTTGGTTTGTTCTTGGTTTTAAGAGCTGAGAATGTCCTTTGACCCAGGATTAGAAGGGTTTCTTAGGGTAGCCTTTCTAACAGAGGTAAAACTTTCCCCTGACTGCCCTCTTGTGGAAGTGCTAAAAGAGCTCAAAGAAGACAAACACATCTTAAATGCTGTTCTCCATATGGAGAAACCAGTTCTGGATTGGCTACTGTCCTAGTCAGTCTATCTGCCATGTGCAGATAAATACAATTTTTTTTTAAGAATTTCAGTGTGGCAAACATAATCCAAGCTGAATTTAGTTTGTCTCTGGTAAATCAAAGAGTGCTTAAATAGCATAGAAAATCCAGAAGGAAGATTATGAATAACACATAGAGAAGGCCACATGTGATTAACAGAAGTCTCTGATGGATGAAGGGCTAGATGTGTACCAACTTCCACTAGCGGTCTTCACCATCCAAAGAAAGCACACTAAAAGCAAAGCACTTTAGTTCTGTTTACCATAGTTCACTGACTGTTGCTGTGTCCAAGAATGGCTGAGCTGTATTAAAATGCTGATTTCTGAGTCCCTCATCCAAATTCTGATTCAGTGGACCAAAGCTAGATCCCCGGAATCTGCACTCCGTTTGCTAGGACAGCACTAATGGATATGGCCATCAGTAATCTTGTGATGAAGTTTAGCTTATAAAGTCATCGGTATAATTTTTCATAATTAGATTAACTTTCTAGAAAAGTCATGATTTCATATATTCTAGCCCTCTGTCCCAATTAAAGCATTCTTTGTGGACATTAGGCCCACTTTTTTTGACTTGAAAACATCCTATACTTGGAATTGCTACTTAGAATTAGACTTTTGCGGGCCTAGTGACTAAAGTCCTTTTCTTGCATGCACCGGAATCCCATATGGACGCCAGTTCGTATCCCGACTACTCCACTTCCCTTCCAGCTCCCTGCTTGTGGCCTGGGGAAGCAGTCGAGGACGGCCCAAAGCCTTGGGACTCTGCACCTGTGTGGGAGACCCAGAAGAAGTTCCTGGCTCCTGGCTTTGAATTGGCTCAGCTCTGGCTTTTGTGGCCACTTGAGGAGTAAACAAGCAGATGGAAGATCTTTGTCTCTCCTTCTCTCTGTAAATCTGACTTTCCAAGAAAAATAAATAAATCTTGTAAGAAAAGAATTGGACATTTGAATGCAGTTATGGAAAAGCCGTTCCTTTCTCCCTCCCTTCTTCTCTTGGTACCTGCCTACCTGTTTGTTTACCCACATGCGCAAATCAGTCTTTGTGCTTTGTCTTACACACAGTGAGCCATCATGAACCACTGGAAGAGTCAGCCATTTTGTAATAGGGATTGTGGCTTTTTTGGTGGGGAAAGACTTAAATTTGCCAGAAATTAACCTCTCTGAGCATCTAGCAGATGCCAGTACTCTGTAAGATTTTCTGGGAAATTATTAGTAATCCAGCAAGATACTCCACAGGTGAGGAAATCAGAAGTTTCAAGAGATTACATACCGCTTAAGTCATCCAGGTTGTACTGTAACTTGAATCCACGTGAGTCTGGTCCTGATGCTCCCTGTTCAGTTTCAATGGATGAATATACCTCTAACTCCTGCATATAGGTAGGCACTTGCACTCATCAGCCTTCTGGTCATTAAACAAAAATTTTATAGGAAAAAAACTCCACATTTAAGACACTAGCCAATCAAGAATTTCTCCAGGGCACTGCTAAAACCTGAAAATCAGTCATATTGAAGTGGAAAAAAGCGCTTTCTGTGATTTTTTAGAGGCTTCTGAAGGTTGTTTTAGGATCAAACTGGGTAGCCATCTATCTTAATTTTGTATTTTTATGGAATACCTGTGGCTTTATTGACACTCGTAAAAGGTCAATAACACCTTGTTTGATATTTCAAGTTAATTGTGAGTCTCTGCATGTTTGCATAGCGAAACCTTTATTGTTAAAGGTCCCTTATAAATGTTGCATTGCCCTGAATGATGCCTTGAATGCCTTCTGTGCCAATGGAAATGCATTTGTTGCAGTAGAAAGGCATTTGGTTTAGCACAGTGTAGTTAATTTCTCTTTAGTTATCAGAACATTTTAAGCAATAAATTTTGTGGGTTTTTGATTGTAAAGGAAACACATGTTAAATATTAAAAATTAGGAAAATATATAGCTCTGATGTTTGGCATAGACATTAAGACATTGCTTGAGAGTGTGCCTGTATCCTATATCAGGATACTGGGGTTCAAGGCCTCCCTTTACTCCCATTTCCAGTTCCCTGCTAATGTGCAACCTGGAGTGCATGGCTTATATGGTTGGGCCTCACAGGAGACCTGAATGAAATCCCTGCTGTAGATTTGAGGAGTGAATCAGTGGGTAATGGCTGTCTATCTGAAGTCAATCTCTTTGTCTCTCTCTGTCTGTCTCAAACTCTCTGTCTCTCTCCATCCTGTAAAAAAGTAAACATTTTAGGGGGTGGTGGGAGGGAAGAAAGTAAGAAACAGTATAAAAAATATTTTTCTTATATAAGGGTAATGGTTGCAATAATACAGTTTACTATTTGAGTAACGTGTGCTCTAACATGTGTCAGCCGCTGTTGTAAGGTAGCTGTCATAATCCTAATTTTAGTGATTTGATAACTAATGTTTTGAAAGGTTAAATGGTGATCCCACCAAGTGGTAAATATTGAAGCCTGGCTGCAGCATTCTGTTTTTTTCTAGTTTCAAGGCCTTCTCCTCTTACATAACCTTTGTTAACGTTTCAGTATATTTCTTCCAAGTCTTTTTTAGTGCGTAGTTTTTCATGGTGAAGATTGTACTGTGATCAAAATTTTCATCCCTTTCATTTTCACTTAACAAATTACACAAGCATTTTGCTTATGTGATCTGTTTCTGCTTCCTTCTCTGCCTTCATCTCATACCTCCTTCTACTTTGTATATCACATTCTAGTCACATTGACCTGCTATCTCTTCTTGGAAAAAGCCAAGCATGTTTCTGCCTGAGGACCTTTGCACTGGCTATTTCTTCTTTAACCACTGTTGTCTTAGTCCTCAAAATTGTTAGTTTTTTCTTATTCTTTAGATCATAACTTAAAAGTACAGGCTTCCCCTAACTGTCTTATCTCAAAATAGAGCCCAATTTCTTACCCACTTGTAAGCTTCCTTCATAGCACTTGTTACAGTAGTTTATTCTAGTTGCCTTTTTTTATTGTGTCCTGTGTAACCTTCATCTTTATAGGTCTAGGCCTAGCATGGGCCAATACTGGTGCTGCACTGAATATTTTATATATAAAACACTCTCCTGTCATGATCATTTCATAAATGTTTGAACTGGGACAAAGTGCAGGACCATTTTTTAAACTCTTGATTCATATTACTATAAAAATTCCACCCCAGCATCCTAAAATATGCACAATTGTAAGCACTATGTAAGGGTGCCAGACTCCCTGCACCCTTGCCAGAATGATTAGTGTTTTAAGTATTAGTTAGCTGCTTTGATAGGTGACATAAACAATACCTGCATATTGTAGGCACTTATTACATTTGATCTGCTTAAGGAATGATATATACTTGGCCAGAGTTTAGGAACACCCAAATCCTTTTCTAGACAGTTTTTCCCATGAGGCCATCCAGAGAATTCAAGGACAGAAAGCATTGGCAAGCAGAAATATATAAATTTGCTTCATCTTCTGCCCTCATAATCTGGGATTGACTTATAAAGAATTCCTTTTTCTGGGCCTAGAAGGGGCCAGAGCCTTAAAGTACAATTATGCCTTGCTCTGTTTTTCCCACTTCTTTGTTTAGATATGAGAATCTATTCAAGGCAAAAGTAGAGTACTTACCTTGTCATTGCTGGTATAGACCTGTTTAAAGGACATTTCAGTATCATCTCCTGTTTGTGCTGTGTCTGGTTGTATACATATTGATATCTCTCATAATACATTTATGTGAATGCATTAAATAGTAAAAACAGTCATCGATTTTTACATCTGGGTGAATATTTTTACAACACTATTCTGTATCATTCTTGTTGTTTTAGACTTATTAAGTCTTGAATTTTTATGTAGCCAATTCTGTCAAGATGTTTTCTTATTTATTGTTTTAAAAATTAGAAAAATCCAAAGTTGGATGAATTATTGCTTATATGTCTTCGTAGTTATTTTATGGTTTGATAAATATGTCCTGTTTAGAAGTTGCTTTCTTACTGTTTGAGTTGTAAATACCTGTTTTTGTAGCATCTTCTCTAAAATTGGTGTGGATTTTTTTTCCAATTTGACTTTGAAAAAAATAGATTTCAAAATAAGTTTTAAGTGGATTAGCTTTAAAGGTATGTCTTCGTTCCTTGGAATCATTCAGCTTTTTTGTTGTTGTTTAATTTTTCTTGCTCTCTCCTGGAATAGTACGCAGAGGAACCCTTTAGCATACTAATATAATAAGGATGCTTTTTATGGCTTAAGAGATCTTGGGAATCCTTGGAAAATTGTTCGGTGACTCTCTGCAAAGGAATTAATATTTTTTTAAACCACAAGCATGCACCTATATGAGATACATTTTCGGAGCTCTACTAGCTATCAGCTCTCCAACCCCTGCCTCCTGCCGCCCTGGGAGTGGTACACTCCCCAGATAATTGGATTGTAGCCAGTGTTCCTTTGTTGTTTGCTTTTCCAGGGGTGGGGGTTGTGTATTATGTTATGGAAGGGAAGAGGGCTTCTGTAGTGTGAGTGTATTGTCTCGAAGACTATGCAGATCCAAGGCCAGGCCCTCATTCTGGGCTCTTAAAAATCATTATTCTACTTTTGCTGTTTTGTAGTTAAAGAGAGAGATTCCTGTTATTCCCATCTAGTTTTGTCAAATGAAAAATGCTAGTACGAAGTAAGAGAATGGGCTTAGAGGATCAATCAGTTATCTTCATTATTATTTTCCTTATGAAATCTCCTTTGAAAGGGGCAGGAGTTTCCCCCAGTGAATTTGTTGATTTGGATCCCTAAAGCTACCAAGCAGAAATGGAATTCTGAAATATGATTTATTTTAAATAAATGCTTTTTCTGATTTTAACCAAATTGGGATAAGGAGACAGGCACAGAGGGAGAATAAGCTAAGGACTTAAGTAAGATAACACAATTAGTTAGTGACAGGGGTTGTTCAGGCCTTCCAGTTGAGGACTTTCCACTCTTTTCTCTCACAACCTCCAGAGAAGTGTATTTCAGCTCTCAGCAACAGAATATATTTCTTAGACTTTATGTTTTTAAATGTTTATTTATTTATTTTTTTTTAATCTTCCTGGAAGGCAAGTGACAGAAACAGAGAAAAAGAGAGAGGTAGGGAAGAAGAGACACTCATCAAATGCCACAACAACCAGGGCTGGACCAAACATCAGCTGGATCTCTCACATGTATGGTAGAGGTTCAAATACTAGAGCCATCATCTTCAGCTTCCCAGAATACATTGGCAGGAAACTGGATCAGAAGCCCAGTTGCTAGGTCTTCAATCTGCATTTCCATATAAGTTGCAGGTGTCCTGAGCAGTGCTTTAACCCACTGCTCCACAACACTCCTTGCTAGATGGTAGCATTTTTTAAAATATTGGATATAATAACCCACTAAAGATCAATATAATTTGATTTCTGTTCATTTCACCTTAGTGATGTGACTTTAGACACCTGAAGTAGACAATTAGTTTCTACATAACGATTGCTGTGGACTGAATGATGCCCTCAAAATTCATTTTAAAGCTCTAACTTTAGGGGCCAGTGCAATGACTCAATGGTTAAATGCTCACCTTGGAAGCATCAGGATGCCGTATGAGTGTGGTTGGTGTCCTGGCTGCTCCACTTCCCACTCAGCTCCCTGCTTATGGCCTGGGAAGCAGCAGAGAATGGTCCAAGTCTTGGGACTGTGCACCCATGTGGGAGACCCAGAAGAAGCTCCTGGCTCCTGGCTTCAGATCAGCTCAGCTCCTGCCTCTATGGCCATTTGGGAAATGAACCAACAGATGGAAGATCTTTCTCTCTGTATCTCCTTCTCTCCATAAATCTGATCTGCCTTTCCAATAAAAATGAAATCTTTTTTTTAAAGGTCTAACTCTACACGTGTCTATGTTTGAAAATAGGACTATTAGAAAGTACTTAAAGTTAAAAAAGGTTATTGAGATGGGATTTTAATCTGGTAAGATTGGTGAATTCATAAAGTGATGAAGAGAGGATACCAACATCATGATGCTGCAGGTTGAGCTGCCACCTGCAATGCTAATGTCCCATATTGTCACTAGTTCATGTCTTAGCTGCTGTATTTCTGATCTCTTCTTAGGCCTCACTAATGGCCCAAGAAGGTAGTTGAAGAAGGATCTAGTATTTGGGCCCCTATCACCCATATTTGAGACCCAGATCAAACTCCCAGGTTTGTGGTGGCTCAGACTTGGCTATTGTGGTCCTGTGGGGGAGTGAACTAGCAAATGAAAAATCTTTCTCTCTTTGTCTGTCTCTCTTTATAAATGACTGATTTTTGAGTAAATAAATATAAGCAACAAAAAAAGGAGAGATCTTTTTCTCTATCATTTTAGGACACAGTGATAAGGCAGCCATCTACAAGGCAGCAGGAGAACCCCACCTGAACCCAAGCATGCTGACACCCAGACTTCAGACTTCTACTGTCCAAAACTATGAGAAAAAAATTTCTGTTGTTGAGCTACCCCTTCTGTGGTATTTTGTTGTCACAGCTCGGTTGACTAATATGTTTTATTGTCTTAACTAAATTCTGAATCCTTGCTGCAGTAGATATGTAAATTATCAGATCATTGAAGATGATCTGTATTTTAGATAAATTGTTCTGATGGTTCCTTTGATGCTCTTGTATACCTTTTGTGCATTTCAAGACTTATTTATTTATTTATTTAAAAGAGGTAGAGAGACGTAGATAAAGATATCTTCTATCCTCCGAGTCATCCGCCAGATGGCCACAGTGGCCATGGCTGGGATAGGCCAAAGCCAGAGCCAGGAGCTTCATCCAGGTCTCCCAAGTGGGTGGCAGGGGTCCAAAAACTTATGCTATCTTCTACTGCTTTTAGAAGGGAGCTTAATCAGAAGCAGCTGGTACATGAACCAGTAAGAAATAGATTACTGTTTATCAGAAACATGGAGGATGGCTTGTACTCTACAAAACTGGAAATGAAAGTTGTACTTAGCATTGAGATGTCACTGTGGCCAGAGATTCTTGGTTGGGCTGAGAGATGACTTCTGTATTCCTAAAACCATTTAATTACAGACAAATTACATACTTCATAAACTGTATCACTGCACGGATTTTTGTCTTCCCTGCCATGCTAAGTTATTCATGAACATTTTTCTAGCGTATCTGAATCATAGAAACCTTTTAGGAGGTCTTCCTACTCATGCCTTTTATCCCATAGAGCATCACTTTCCCAGCTCTGACCTGCTCATTTTCCCTACCACACCACCACAGAGCTAGTGCCCTTGCAGTAATAGATTCAGCTTATGTCAAAATTAGAAAGAAACAGTGTAACCTTGAGCAAAGTGAAAGATCTAAAAATGTACAGCTTCAAGCCTTATAAAGTTCTTGGAATTAACAACAAAAAAAGGCCAGATATTGGCCTGAAATGGAGTAGTAGTGCTACCTCTGTATTATTAATTACAAAATACTGTCCATTCCTCAAATACAGACAGGCTCCTTTGATCATTTACAGCACCAGAAACCAAGAAAAAAAGAAAGGACACCTGTCTGTGTAGCAGGCCAGCACCTCCCACATCCTCCCAAAGACCCTGTTCTCCAAATGCTATGAGACAGAGTAATCCAGTAGACCATGGTGATTGGCAGTAGTTCTTCAGATCCATTCAAATGACTGTATTTGGTTCTATTCAAGATTGGCAGCTATTCTGTGAAGCAAGCTGGATGCAGCTGTGGCCCTATTTTACAGCTGGTTATACTTGCCCTGACCCAAAGCAAGGTTGTAGGTCTGCACAGAAAAGATATGAAACAGTGCTGTGATTACAGTCCACAGTGAAAATGAGCAAGCTCCTCAAATATCATCTATCACACTTCTGGGTGTGAGGATTAAGAGAACTAAAATGTTGTCCCTGACCTCATGGAATTCTCAGTGTAGCAGAAAAAGAAGGCTCACAACCCAATAACTTACTGTGTGAAGATTTTTAGCATGGTGGAAAGGAAGTGAAGTAGAGTATGGGAGCACAGAGATGGACACCTAATGTAGATTGTTAAAGATTGGCAAAATTACATCAAAGAGATAGGCATTAACTTGGAAGGTTTCTTTTTAGATTGTGTGGCTTCTCATGTGATTTTTTTAAACCCAAAAATACGATTTTTTTTAAACATCTGCTTAATTTCAGCATTCTCTCAAGTGTTAGCTTTTTAAAAACATCTTTCTTAGACTCTTCAAAAAAACTTGTGGTTAGAATAGCTTGAAGGGGTGTATTTTCTCAGTGGATGCCACTAGAAGTGGGGAGACTAGGCCAACAAACAGAAAATGTAGTTAGATGCTTAAAACACCTACAGAAGTACAGGCAGATGGAGGAATTTCAGTGTCCAAAGGATTCAGGTGTTTCTATTAAGAGTCATGACAAAGCCTAATATTTGGGATCCCAATATGCAAAACACAGGATTTTCAGGTTGGTGTTTAATTAGAAAGACAAATAGAAACTGTGACTAGGTTTGTCTGTAAGGAGCAGTTGGAAGTTTATGGTTCTGAGATCAGTAAGAAATGTCAGAGGATAAACAAGCTCAGAGATTATATACATCAACCTAAATCCAGCTTCCTCCTTTCTAATAATGGTGATGTTTTCTTCCTCTTAGGGTTGTCATAAAGGAAAGATGAAACATGTAGATAGAGATTGTCCTTGTGACCTTCTTTCCTCTTTTGCCACAATCCTTGGCCTGGCTTCCCACACCACTTATTGCTTTGCCCTTATCCGGAGCCAGTAGCACACAGGAAGAGCTACCCAGAATGTTTTGTACATATGTATGCTACCTTGGGTTTCCAGAGGAGATGGTAACACAATAAATTTCAAGATACTTCAGTATTTCTACTTGAAGAAACATCAAACAATTAGTATTAGGATAAGAAAATTACTATAACACACAACTCTCACAATTCTCAATATCCTAACAATATTAACTTTCACTCACTTCACAGTTCAGTATGACTCTACAGGAGTCTGTATGCCACACAGTCATTCAGAGGTGCTTGATATACTCTTATTTAAGTACTAAGATTTCTGCCTTCTTCCATCTCCATTTAGTCAGTAGACCAAGAAAAGGGGGAAAAATGAGCACCATACCGAAGTTGTTTAGGGAAAAGAGTTAGAAGTATTATGGAGATATAAATTAGTACAACTATTATGGCGAACAATATAGAGGTGTCTTTAAAAAATAAATCTACCATGTGATCCAGCTTTCCTACTTAGTATGCATGTCCTAAGGAAACTAAATCAGTCCATGGAAGAGATACATGTGCTCCCGTGTTCTTCGCAGCCCTATATAAAACAGTTTAGATATTGGATCAATCTGGTGTCCATCAATGAATGAATGAATTCTTCAAAGGTAGTGATATACACAATAGAATATTATTCATCCTTTTAAAAAGAATGTATTTTTGGCACTCATCACAAAATAGATGAAACTGGAGATAATTATGTTAAGTGAAATAACCCAGACAAAAGAAGACAAATATTACATGTTCTCTCTCAGGAGTGGAAGTTTTG
This sequence comes from Ochotona princeps, assembly GCF_030435755.1. Classification (NCBI taxonomy): domain Eukaryota; kingdom Metazoa; phylum Chordata; class Mammalia; order Lagomorpha; family Ochotonidae; genus Ochotona; species Ochotona princeps. Next base: position 39,804,103 of record NC_080833.1, read on the forward strand.
AAAAGCTGATCTCAGAATAATGGTTAGTAGAGCCTCAGTAAGATGAGGAGAGGCGGGTAGAAGGAATATGCATGAGAGATACAAGGTTCTAGGGTTTCGTTCTACAGTTGGACACCTACAGTTTACAATGCATATACTATGTAAAGAGCCATAAGTCAGGAGCTGATAGGGTCTAACTATAAAGAAAACATTAGGAAATAGAAGCCGTCATTGCCTGATTTGTTCATTTTGTACTACATATATGTGTTGATGTGTGGCACCGAATTCTATAAAAATTTACAGATATTACATGTTAGTCAAAAATTTAAAAATTAAGGAAGTAATGTACATTACTTCCACTTACATTTCCAAACAACTCAATCATTCAGCCCTAGTGTGATGTAGCTAGGTGGCCAGGCAAGAAAACGAAACAGTATATGGTGGACATGAGCAGTTCCTGTCCCATAGTCAAAGCCATGCCCAGATTGATTAAAATATTTGGAAAAGTAAAGAACAACTCCCTCCCACTGAAGGTGGATAAGCAAAGTCCAATGACCCATTGTTTGAAAATGCTTTTGGGGAAGGGTTGGGGGCAGTTAAGTTTGAAGAGTGCAGAGGACTTGTATCTCTGAGATTCTCTGATTCAGTAAAACAGCAACGAAACGGAGCCAAATTACCCAGCCGAATTTCCAGCACCTTAAACTGAGTTCTTGGAGTAGAAATAGAATTTTGAATTTCATTTCATAAATTGTTCTTCCAGCTTGATGTATTGGAGATTTTTAGCACACACACTCACACCTGGCTGTCCTCCACCTTCTGCCATTGCAGATATGCTTACAGGAAATCGTAAGTGGATCTGCTTTTGATGTTGGCAGTATCTTGCTAAAGTGCTTTTGCTGGCATCATGGAACAGGAGCAGAATTCAGTGGGGAACAATAATGAAGCTATTTAGAAAGTTCTTTCCTCAACCCCCTGACAAGGCAGATGTAGTAGGGATTTTTCCATTCCCATTCTGTCGATGGTGGCCGAAATTAGTTCAAAACCATCAAAAAATGTTTACATCTCAAGTTGAAAACCCAGATGCATAAAGAGAACTAATCCTCATCCTTGCTTCTAGAAAGAAAAGAAACAAATGCATATCAGACTCCCAACACAGAAGTCTGTCACTAGCTGTTCAGTAGAGCATCTAGAAGGGACACAGTTATGTATAAGTTTGAAAGGAAAAATAAGCATTGGCTTCCATTAAAAATATTTCCAAGATTTACTATAGTAGCTGATGCCTTTTTCCTCCCTGAAATCATGTTATATTGAGCAAGCATTTTCTTGTAAGTACTTCCACTTTTATCTTCACATTTAAAAATTCCTAACCATTCTTGTGTGGGATAGGGATTTTATGCTCTATCCCTATTTAATAGTTAAGACTGCTAAAGGAAGGCCAGAGAAAGTAAGTACTTCGCTTAAAGTATGTCAGACGTTCTACTACTCAATCCTCTATAATTCCAAACTCTTTCACTCAGTCACACAAGTTATGTCAGCTGATGCTTGTGGCCCCTCCAACTCACTGTAAGTGACACAGTCCGTCTGTTAATACATTCTTCCATCTGCCCAATCCACACTCTCTGAACCAGCCATTGTGCTTCTGATGCAAAGACAGATCAGAGTCTTTACCTTTACAGATTCATATTCTTACATGGAAGGTGGATAAAAGCAATAAATAAATGATACGTGCAATTAGCTATGTAGGCAGGCTACTCTGTGAAGTGTATGTGTAAGGGGCACAATTGGACACATGTTGGTAGCATAGTCAGTTCTTCCTTAGGAAGTCAAGAGGTGATATTTGAGCTAAATTTTATAAAAATGTAACTGTCATATATGTGAAGAGTAAAGGGGTTCCCTGAGCAAGACACATGCTTGTGCAGTCTTGAAATATTGAGAAAAATGTGGCCTATGAAGGCTTATCCTGACATATATGAACCCCAGGGCGAACCCTGGCACTGTTACCAAGTGATAGGAGAAGGACGGCATTCTATAGCACTTGAAGACCATTGTTCCTGGGGCTATAACAATATCTCAGTTCTCAAAACTTTAGGAGTCATCTGGGTTTGACTCACACAGATTTTAGTTTTAGTTTTCTTGTTTTAGTTCAATCTTTGTTCCCATAATTAGTCCTGAACTATGCCACACCCTTGTTGCACCCCACAACCCCAGGCTAAAAATAGGACAGGTGCCAAAGTACTGCTTGGTAATTTGAAAGTAGTCAGAGATCAGCATGTTAGCAGGATCTGTCATCATGAGATGAGAAGGGTATGAACTTCAGTTTAATGAAATAAACCAGCCCCATACCCAGCATGTAGGACACAGGTGTTTTACCTACTAAGACCTTACAGTGTTAAGTAGAAGGTCAGTTGGGAAGATAGCAATTGAAGTTTTATGAGGATTGTAGTAATCTGAGGAACAAATTCTAAGAGCAATCGAGAAAGAAATCACTAATTCTATGCGACAAAACTTAGCAAGTTTATTTTCTCTTCCCTCTCCCATATCACTGCCCAAGGAACATGATCTTGTGTAATTTGTTTATTGTTGATTTCTTGTCTGGGATATGTGTATATATACCTGCGTATGTGTTTATTCACTGAATTAACTTCATGGAATTAATACATGAAATTAGTTTTGAAGGATGAATAGGTGACTACAAAACAGAAGTGGAATTATTATGTACCCAGAAGAAAGAAAAACTTGCGCAAAAGACACACACTTAGATATATGCTTTTATTTGCCAAAATCTTGTTTCCCTTAGTGTGATAGCAGAGGGTGTTCTTGTAAAATGTGAACATCAGTGTGGAATTTCTGGGCCTTTCTTTTTTAGCTTTTAACTAAATTCTTCACATACACTTCCATACTAAGTTTCTTGGCAAGGTTAACCATACCAGCACATTTTAACCATGGGCTATGTCTACTGATGTCTTTTGAAGTAGCTGCACTAGAGTGGACATTGTTGTGTATCCACATTCTGCCTTCATCTCGCTGTTGAAACCCATCAGTGGATATCAAGTGAAATTGATATGGTCATGTGACCTTGTTTGTTTTGAATAGTTCTGAGTTATATTTGTTATGTCCTTATAATTAACTTTTTAAAAGATTTATTTTTTGTTATTTGAGAGGCAGATTTATAGAGAAGGAGGTACAGAGAGAGAGAGAGAGAGAGAAAGAGATTTTCCATCTGCTAATTCATTCCTAGGTGACCAGAATGACCAAAGCTGGGCAATTCTGAAGCCAGGAACCAGGAGCTTCTCTTGTGGGTCTCCAATGGGGAAAAGGGGTCAAGTACTTGGACCGTCTTCGACTGCTTTCCCAGGAACATCAGCAGGGAGCTGGATGGGAAGTGGAGCCATGGGGACTCGAACATTATCCCTTTTGAGATACCAGCACTGTAGGTGGAAGCTTCTCCTATTATGACACAATGTTGGCCCCTGTGTCTGTAATTATTAATAAGTACCTTAATACTCTGAGAATTGCCCGAGGGATAGACAATGTGGCACAGCAAGGTAAGCTCCCTATTGTAATACCTGTGTTCTATCAGAGTGGCTGATTCAAGACCTGGATATTCCACTACCAGTCCAATTTTCTGATTCACTTGGGATGCAGCAGGTGATCACTTAAGTACTTGGACCCTTACTTCAAAGTGATGACTATACAGATCCTGTCTCTCACAGTTGGTTGTGAGAATAACACAGAAGTACCCTGTAAATATTTGTTTACTGATTTAATGAGTCATATAATGTATATTCCCTACGTTCTATGCCTTGATAATCATAAAAATACTGTTCTTGGAGGATTATTGTCATTGTAACAGAGTTAGTATATATAAAGAGCCAAAGAGTAGAACATGGCACAGTAAATCTCAATACACAGTTGTGTTATGTGAAATTACTTTGCAGGTGAGACAGAGCTATCTATAGTCATCAGCAGCTTAAAATTGAGAAAAGCAGCTGTAGGCCCAGCACGATGACATAGTAGTTAAAGTCCTCTCCTTGCACGTGCCAGGATCCCATATGGGCGCTGGTTCTAATCCCAGAAACCCTGCTTCCCATCCAGCTCCTTGCTTGTGGCCTGTGAAAGCAGTCCAGGACGGCCCTAGGCTCTGGGACCCTACACCCACATGGAAACCCGGAAGAGCTCCTGGCTCCTGGCTTCAGATTGGCTCAGCTCCAGCCATTGCAGCCGCTTGGGGAGTGAACCATCAGATGGATGATCTTCCTCTCTGTCTCTCCTCTCTGTATATCTGCCTTTCCAATAAAAATAAATAAATCTTAAAAAAAAAGATAAGTAGCTGTTTATAAACTTCGTCTTGAGGAGGTCTCGTTTATTAATTTATTCATCCATTGCTTCTCACTAATTACATTTGAACCCGACCCTCATGAAGCTGAAGTTCAAACATAGGAGAAATGAAACAAACTATGGACTTCCAAAATGTATGCCATTAAACAATGTCCTATTAATTTGTGGAGCATGGTCGAGATATCCCAGGCACCCATTCACAGATCACTCATTAAAAATGTAATCAGAAGGAGGTGGATAATGCTTGATGTTAATCAAGGAAATTATATGGTCAAATGGAATTTTAGAAGGAGCAGTGAAAATGGAGGTAGATGTATTTTGATAGTATTCATCATACAAGACTAAAATTCTGGGTTTATTTTCCAGCCTCTCTTTCTAAACCTGTTATCAACTTTCAGTGTCTCTATTGTTAATTATTGTACTCCATATTTTAGTAAAGAGTGACTGGGAGACAAATTAGCTTAAGAGCTGGAAGGTAGCTGAAAAATGTGGCAGGAGTTAAATGCTGACATCCTGTAGCTTGAGAGGCCTCAGCAACTAAGACATTCCATTTAGTTTTCTGGTACGTTGCTGTTGTTTTCTTTATGTTTCCTTTTTTTAAAGACTTTATTAACACATTGCATTCTTAGGGTTGCATAAAAGCATAATAATTATGACAACACGGTTATCATGTATTCTTATGTTAATGTGAAATTAATACAAAGGAAACTGATTCAATATACGTTCATAGATTCATTTTTAAAATATAGTTATGCTGCTGTTTGGATCTTGGACAGTGTTACCAAACACTTTGAATTAGGTAAAATGAATATTACTGAAGACTCCCCTGCAAAGGAGCAAAACCCTATGCCAACCTCAGAGTTAACTGAGGAAGACATCGAGAAAATGGGGGACACAGAATTCAGAAAACTCATTTTAAAGCTTCTGATTAACAATGAGAAGCACATACAAGAGTTCAAAGAATTTAAGGAATATGTTACACAGGAAATAGCAGCAATAAAACAAATCAAGGCTGATATATCAGAAATTAAGAACACAGTAGAGCAAATTAAAAGTACAATGGAGAGTCTCCAAAATAGAATGAAGCAAGCAGAAGGAAGAATCTCAGAATTGGAAGATGTTTCCTGTCACCAGGGGGAAGCAAACAAAAAGCTGAAAGCAGAGCTGGATCAGGACAAAAAAAGTATTCAAGAATTGAAAGACACCATTAAGAGGCGAAATATAAGAGTTATGGGAGTCCCAGAAGGTGCAGAAAGAGAAACTGGGTTTGCAGGTATATTTAATGAAATAATAAGGGAAAATTTCCCTAATCTAGATAAAGAATTGGGAAACAAGATCCAGGAGGGGCACGGAACACCCAACAGGTTTGATCAAAAGCGATCTTCACCAAGACACATGATCATCAAGTTCTCTTCAATCGAACATAGATCCTTAAATGTGCATGTGAAAAAAATCAGCTGACATATAAAGGAATGCCAATTACTCACAGGATACCTCTCACAGGAAACTCTACAGGCAAGAACAGAATGGAGTGACATATTCCAGATTCTAAAAGCAAAAACAACTGTCAGCCTAGGATAACATATCCAGCAAAGCTCTCTTTTGTCTTTGAAAATGAAATAAAATTCTTCCACAGTAAAGAAAAAAGAATTTGCCTCTTCCAAACCCGCCCTACAAATGATACTTAAAGATGTGCTCTTGACAGAGAAGAAGGATAGCACCCAACAAAACCAAAGGCAAATGGGAAGAACATCCCAGTAAAGTGACAACAGAAAACTAAATCAATGAACAATCCATTCCTAAAATGACAGGACCAAAGTACCACCCATACGTATTAACCCTGAAAGTAATTGGCTTAAGCTCAATCAAACATCATCGATTTTTAGACTGGATTAAAAAACAAAACACATCTATTTGTTGTCTAGAAGAGACACGTTTCACCAAGAAAAATCAGCAGAAGCTATATCTCATGGATTTTTATGTTTTTGTTAGTTTCATCTCTTCAAAACAGTTTCTTCTGATCAAATTATTCAAATGAGTCAGATCATACAGTAGCATCCTTTTCTTCTAGGACGTGCTTGATTTTCTTTTTCATTTCTTCAGTGACACATTAATCATTCAGTAGCACGTTTAACTTCATGGTGTTGTTAATTTTTTCTTCCTGTTGTTATTGTTTTGTGGCTTTTCATTTAAGGGGATGTATACTAGGTGTATAATGGAGACTGTAATATCTAGTCATGTTATTCAACTTCATGGCATTATAAATTTCTATTTTTCTTCCTAACATTGGCTTTGTATTGTGACTTTTCATTTAAGAGGATATACAGTAACTGTGAAATGGAGACTAACATATCCAGATGTGAGGATACAATGTAATATGTATCTCTACTTCCAGACAAAGATGAACTTACAATGAAACTGTTTACTATATCTTGACAGCAGGATGCTGGACTCTCTGCCATTGTCCATGCCCACAGTGATGAACATAAGACTATGTATGAAGAACTATACTTGAGTAATGGTATAGAGGAACTAGGTGTGGGGGGGAATTGGGGGAGGGGATAAAGGAAATCCCAGGAGCCTATGAAATTGTATCATAAAATGAAATAATAATAATTTTTAAAAAGAAAATTAAAAATAAGTAAATAAATCCTTGAAAATTTAAAAAAAAAAGCAAAGGAAGCTTTGTTCCAACGGTGATGCTCAAGTGCCTGTGGAGGATCATACGGGAAATGAGTGATAGTATTAGCACAAGAATCCATGTCTTTTGACCTGCAATTCAATGTTTTCACATTGTGCTTATTGTTTAGACTAGAGTGGATTGGTTTTCTCACCAGTTGATGAGTTTCTCAAAGTCTACCAGTGATGGTGTGAATGTGGGATAGACATTTAATGGGATCTGTTCTTCCTCCGATCATGATTCTCTTTGTTTATATACTGAAAGTTTTCAGAATATTTTAGCATATATAGAAAAAAACCCACCGTGCTGAATGAAAAGATGTTTCAGAAAAAAAAAACTCCTAGAGTTTGAAATTGGCTTCCCTGTAGTAGTAAATTGCTTGTAGTGATGAAGAACTATGTATTCTACTTTTCATCAAAAGTTGCATACTAATAAATGATTGTCACAGGCAAAATACATATGAACTAATGTTACTGCTTCTGAAGTGATATTTAGAATGCACTTTTTCTTAAATACTTGTACTTCCAAGTTTTCCCAGAATCCTGGTTGGGTTTCTGTAGCACAAAAATGTGGATAATGAATTCATACTCCAACCTATAAAGTCTATAGTACTTTCCTCTTTCCCATTCCTTCCACTCATTCAGGTCCATTGGACTTCTTTGTGATGAAAGACCTCTTCAGCCATGGAAAGACAAATTCAGTGCGCAAACCCTGCCATGGTGTTCATCAAGTATGCTTGCAGGCAGAGCAGTACCATCCCTGTCAATAAAACATGGTCTTTGTTTAACGTTCATGACTTGAGCTTAGTGGATTTACCTTGAAGAACAATGTCTACTTTAGAATTTCTGGTTTTAGTCACTTGAATATTTCTGAAGGGAAAAAGACCTTCCTTTAACATAATTTTCTCACATCATAAAAATCATGTTTGTGGAATGGTAGATTACCAGCGTCATTTTTTTAAGTCATTCTTGGAATTCATCTATTTTTCAAGTATTTTTTAAGACTATACCTCAGACTGTCATGTGAATATATTCAGTTTACTTTAGTAGATATTTACTAGCATCCACTTTAAACACTGTGCTCAACTGGAAAGAAACAAAGACAAATAAGTAGAGTTCTTGCCCTCAAGTACCTTGAAAACAGGTGAGGAAGACATTTCTGTAAACGTCTGTGGTAATACTCTGGCCTGGATTTTGCGGCAGAAAGAGTGAACTTCTATGAGAGCTCAGATAAAGAAGAAGCAAGCTAGTTTTGCTTAGTTTTTTTTCCTGTTGAAGTCTTGAAGGATGAGTATAAATTTCCAGAAAGAAGATATTCTTGGTGAAACAAACTGTGAAACCAAAGATATCAGGTAGAAGGGCCAAGTGTTAATTGAGGAATGTGCCAGCATTTCTAGAGCTCTGTATCTGGAAGGAGATGTTCTAGAGGAGTTAAGAACCTTAAATGAGGAAATATTGTAAAGAGCCTTGACAGTCTGACTGAATAAGAATATGGTACATGATAACTGAAGGTGAAGATCATAGGAACATTTTAGACAGAATATACAGCATAGGTTGATACATACAAAATTGACAATATTAGAATGCTGTTGACTGACATAAACAAATTCATGTGGTTCAACCCAATATAAACAACAGTTGACTTATTTGAGAACTTAATGGCGTATCATACCCTGTAATAGATGCCTTAATATGTATTATCTCTAAAGTTTAGTATTTTTAGATTTGATGAAGGTGATTGTCCCTGAATTAAAACCATCTTTTAAAATTTATTCATTTGAGAAACAGAGAATATGACAGAGATAGATTTTTATTTTCATCTTGTATGGAAAATGAAAGGAGAACAAGATTGGAGAGAGAGAAGAAAGAGAAGAAACAGTTAGAGAACACAGGGAGAGAAGAACAGAAAAATCTCTTCCATCTGTTCACTTCCTAAATGCTATAATAGGCAAGGCTGGACTGTGGGAAAGTCATGAGCCTGGAACCCAAGCAAGGTATGCTATTTGGGGAAAGAGACCCAAGTAGTTGAGCCATGATTTATTGCCTCCCATGATGTACATTATCATGAGTGCTCGAATTAAGAGCTGGGCCCAAGCCTAAGCACTCCAACCTGGAACATTAGTATCTAACCAGCAGCTTAATCCCTAGGTTAAATACCCACCCCATCCCTGACTTTTCAAGCATGTATTTTAATTTTTAATAACTTTAACCAACTTTTTCCAATTTTGGATTTTATTAAAAATAACTGTGATAATCCAAATGGATATTGCAGGAACATGATACCAACTTGCCTCTGCAAGTTGAGGCTAATTTTTAAATCTTGAGGCTAGTGTTGTGGCATAGCTGGTGAAGTTACCACCTGTGATGCTATTCCATGAGAGTGGTGGTTCGAGTACTGGCAGCTCTACTTCCTATCCAGCTCCCACTAGTGGCCTAGGAAGAGCATTAGAGCATGGCCCAAACATTTGGGCTCCGAAAAATATGGGAGGATGAAACTTCTGGCTCCTGGCTTCAGCCTTGCCTAGCCCTGGTTGTTGTCGCCATCTGGGGAGTGAATCAGTAAATGGAGGATCTCTTTCTGTGTCTCTTTTTTGCCTGTAACTCTTTCAGATAAATAAACAAGTGTTTAAACTGTGTGTGTGCATATATACATATATGTATATACTTATATATTTACATACACACATATTTTAAAGAAGGTTTGTTCCCTTTAACCAGTATTCCTACTCTATAAAGTTAGTCAAATGTCTGAGTTAACCTTACTGAAAATTTTGTTTGCTAATTAAAAACTATTTATTTGGAGGTTCCAAAATATTGAAGTTGGCAGAGATTTCAGGAATCGTCCACATTGGAGAACTGTTTGGTCCACTGACAAGTGATTTACCTAAGGTCATAGAATTTTTAATGGCAGGGACAAAGCTAACCTTCCTGACTCCTTGTTGTATTTGCGCTGGCAGATTAAAAGTGAATCTCACTTTCATTAACATGTACCAAGTGCTTACTGTGTACAGATTGCATTTTGCTAGGCATTTTCTTCAGTTCTCTTGGACATAGAAATGTGTAAAAATCCATGTTAAACATAAGGCTCAATTTTGCTGTCTGCTGATACCATGTCAATGATATCAGATGTAGGGGGAGATGAATCTGTTAACTATCTGTATCTTGGAATTGACAACATAAGTTGTGTGGTTTGTTTGATAATGAATGTTTAGTAGCAAAAGCATCCATTGAGATTACTGTTCTAAGCCTTTGTGAGTTTTATTTCCTTGTGCCTCAGGGTCCCCATGGGCTCACTGACAATAAAGAGGCAGTTTCAAGTAGGAGTTTGTGTATTATTGGAATGGGGAAACCTTAAAGGTTATATAAGGATTTTCAAAAATTTTAACAAGGTGGAGGTTTAAATGACAGGTATAATATCTAAGCTATGTCTCTATCTACACTCATCTTTTGAAAGATAGGAAACCTCTTTTATGACCAGCATTTTCACTTCACTGATAGTATTGAAACAATCACATGTGTTGATTGTTTATCCCATGATTCATTTTGTATATAGTGAGCTAGTGAAAATAGATATCAAATGATAAAATAAGTAAGTGCCAGTTTGAAATAGTTAGAATTCTGTGTGTGCATGAGTGTATACATGTATAATTATTCATTTATCTATTTATATGTACATATACACATATATTTTTGAGCTACCCAAGAAACTTTGAGTATCATGCAACATTGTAAAAATACTGATTGATATAGGCTTGTAAAATTTTGATGTTAGTGTTTTACTCTTCTCAATAAGGAAAGAATAGAAAATAGTTGGATTGTATAGTGAGGTCAATTCAATGACCCTTTTAAAAGAAGTTAAGTGTAATTTCCGTAATAATCTAGAATTAATGGTGACTTGATAAATGCAATGTTATGTGTTTGTGAATAATTTCAAAGTAGAACTAGGACTCTTTTCCAGAATCTGAAATTTTGTGGAAATCTAGCTAGGAAGGTTAACATGAAAAAATTATTTGCAACAAACAAGGCCTTGGGAGTTGTTATTAAACTTCTGTTCAAAACCTTACATTAGAGAAAAAAACCTTGATCTTCATTAAAGATGTGATCCTTTTCAAGGAGGTATTTTGAACTTGAAACTGTTGTTGCTAAGGCGTTGCTAAGGCAAATGAACCACTCAGCACTAATATGTAACTTTATTCTTCTGCATAAAAGTAGTTAAATCATTTCCCTCGTTTTAGAGACAGAGAAGGGGAAAAACCAAAAAGGGTCAAGTGGAGATTTGCATCTTCTGTCAGTTATATAGCATGCCTCTCTTGTTTTTAAATTTTTTTCTACATCTCTCATAGAAAAAGAAAATTATCTTTCTGGGTGTAAGAAGGTTGGAAAAGTAAACTAAGCTAGTGCACTGGTGGGAAAGGACATAATATGATTGTGGAGTGTCCCTGGTTATAACACAGGAAAATACCTAATTACTGAGAGAAAAACGTCTTGGGATTGCTGATCTAACATTTCTCCTGATGAGAGTTTTGTTTGTTTGCTTTTTATAATAACCTAGCATGAAGTGTGACTCAGATAAGTCAGAATTAGTGAATAAAAGTTCCAAATATTTATGCCCTAAGCATTTGTCTTTAAAGTTTTCCTGAGATATTTTAAATCAATAGTGTCTGTATCAACTCTGTATTCTAGGTACTGATATTCTGCGTGCTGAGGTTAAAAGGCAAAATGCAGTTTCTTCCATCTAAGTTCACAGTACTACAAGTGTAAAAGAGTTGTAATTAACTGAATATAATCTATAATAGAATTGCTTGAAAATCATTAGACTGTAGACTTATGCTGGCAGTTGACTTTTTGATAAGCAAAATTTATAAAATGTTTAGAGAGACTACATGTATTATTTAGGAAATAATTCTTTCCAAAAATCAGGCAAAGGTAGGAACAGACCAAAGCCAATAGCCAAGAACTCCTGGATCTCCTCCATGTGTGACAGGGCTCAAGTACTTGGGCCATAATCTGTTGCTTTCCTCAGATGCATCAGCAGAGAGCTGAATTGGAAGCTGAGTAGCTGAAACTGGACCCGTAACTCCAATATGGGACACCAGTGTTCCAAGCAGCAGCTTGACAGGCTATGCCACAACAGCAGCTCCGATTTTTATCATTCTTGAAAGCCTAACCTCTATTGCAACTTCTTACTGATGAAGCCTTCCTTCATCATTCTGGATGGCATTCTCATTGTGCACTACACCACTTAGTTTTGATTATGCTTTCTTTTTTTCTATTCTTTTACTTTCTTCTTTAACAATAGGAAATGGAAAGCTCCTAAGTATCCAGGCTTTAAGCCCCTTGAAAGTCGGCAAGGATGATTTATATTTCTTTTTATTCTTCACATCAAGATTTTAGCACTGAATTTTGTCCATGAGATTGGGTGTTTTTATTTATTTATTTACATGAACAGCAGGGTTACAAAGTAAGAAGGAGAGAGAGGTCTTCAATCAGCTGATTCCTCCCCTGATGGCTGCAATGGCTGCAGCTTGACCAGAGCGAAGCCAGGAACTGGAAGCTACATCTGTGTCACCCATGTAGGCTACAGGAGCCCAATAGTTGCACCGTCCTCTGTTGCTCTTCCCAGGCACGCTGTCAAGGAGCTGGATCAAAAGTGGAGCAACCAATACTCAAAAACCAGCACTTACATGTAACCTACTATGCCACAGTGCTAGCCCCGTGTAGTAGGGATTTTTTTTATTGGAACTGAAACAGACATTTTAACCTTTTATTGCTATTATTACTATTATTATTGTTTTGTTATTTTGTGTCTTGACACTGCATTACATAGTTCTCAGTATGACTGAATTATCTTGAAGCTATATGTATTGATTTATGCATTTCATCTCCTAACCTCTATTTTAATAATAATATTTGCCATGTAAAGTGTTGTATACACCAAGCTGTGTTTTAATCCTAGCAACAGACCTTAAGGGAAGTGTCATTTGTCCATTCTATTGATGATGGAAATGGACTTACAGAACCCCAATGTGCTATCTTCTAAGGAGATGTTCAGTGGTGCCCTAATTAAACCAAATAAATTATGCCTTAGTGTAATATTTGAGTGAAGATTGGTGGAGCTGTTGATCTTCATTCATTCCCCATAACTGGATGTTGCCTGGAGTTGAGGACATGGATGTTAATCCAACCAGTACTTATTGGGCAGCTACACTTTGTAAGGAGTTTTGCCAGGTTTGAAGAGGAAAAAGGAATAAGGTTAGGGACTCAATCCCGTACTCATCCTTCTTTCGAAGATTTTCTGCTTTCCAGCTTTAATCCTTTGAATCTTTCCTGTTCTGAATTTACAGCCTTATTATAATGATAGATTAAATTAGACATCTTGAGTACATACCTAGCCAAAAGCACATCATGAAAAAAAAACTCTTGATCTCTTTTTAGCTGGGAAAAAAACTGAACATGCCTTCCACCCTCCCTTTCCTTTCCTTTCAGTAGGCACCCATCTTTCTCATTTACTAAATGTATTATTCTGTGACATGATGAAGAAAAGATTTTACTTTTAGGTAGGGAAAATATCTTTCTAGAAACATGCTTAGAAGTATCAGCTGTACCTATTGTGGTGTTGACTGTGCTTGTCAAGTGTTTAATGCAATGTCTGGTATACAATAGACTCCTGGTAGAATTTTTCTTTTTATTTTTAATCACTCCTGCTCATTTCCTCTTCTGCCCCTCTCCTGCATTCTCTTTTACTTTTTCTTTTCCTCCTCACCTCCCCCCTCCTATTCTTCCTTTTTCTTCTTTTAAAGATTTATTTTTACTTTAAAATCAAAGTTAGAAGAGGAGAAACCCCAACTCTAAATTCATTCTCTAAATGGTCCCAGTGTCAGAGCTGAGCCAGTCTGAAGCTGGGAACCAGGAGCATCTTCTGGGAAATGGCCATAAATGCAGAGGCCCAACACCTTGGGCCATCCTCTACTGCTTTCCCAAGCAGTTAGCAGGGAGCTGGATTGGAAATGGAGCAGCTGGAACTTGAAACAGCACACATGGAGGATGCCAATGTTACAGGGGGAGGATTTGATTGCTGTGCTACCATGCTGCCCCCCGCCTATTTCTAGAAGAGTACATCTCATGGAAAAATGGACTTACAAGATCCATTTATTTTGTTGCAAAAATTTTTCAAACATATGCTTAGTTTTTTTCATATTATGCATTTCCATGAATGTTTTGAAGACCCTTCCCATATATGTGCTTTTCTTGCCCTTTATGATACATCTGTTCCTTAATTGATAGTTACATGATTATAAATGAGTTGAGAATTTTTTAAACCTCATATTATTTTCAAAGCTGTATTAAACTGGTTAAACACTAAAATCTTTAGGGGTATAAATAGCCACACTATTCTTCATCTGCTTAGCATACTAGAATTGTAAGACTTTCTATTACAAAGATTTTGTTTCCTTTCTGTTTTATTTCCAGAAAAGCTCATCTAGTCTAGTATGGAAAACCCCTAATCCACGGATCTGTAGGAATCCCTGTCTGTTTTCACACTAACCCTAAAGAGTTGTCTTTTGATGAAAAATATATCAGTGAAAAGGCCAGTTACTCCACTTAAATTAGATTGCTTGAATGAGTATATACTTGTCTTTTTCAGAATTTTGTAAGAAAGACCATTTTCCTTTCCTTTAGATTTTCTTTCCCAAAAAGATATCCTAATGCTAGAAGACTGAAAGTTACATTTGAAAAAATAAACATACATTGATTCTGGAAAGACCCTTTTCTTTTCTCTAGTGTTGTAGAGCAAGACCTAAGAGTATGGAAAGAAAACAGAAAGATCAAGTGTGAATCTATTCTTTGGTCAATTTACCTGTACAGGTGAACTTTAGATGATTTGAACTGACCAGACATCCATCTGTCACATTTCCAAACACAGTAGCATTCTCTAGATTTTTTTTCCCAGCATCCATAGTAAACAAAACTAAGGAAAGAGGAAAGCATCACACAGGTCATCTGTCTCTAAGAGAACATTCGACATTGAATTCCTGATGTTTTTGCTGGATTCTTGCAATAACAGTCTGGTACATCTGTCTTGCTTCTGTGGTATGTTTGCATTTTTTCTGTAAAATTGATTTAATATTTCTGCAAAATAAGACAAAAATCACCTGCATTATTCAACAAAGGAAAAGCTTTAAATTTTATCAAAAACCTTTCAGTCTGGTCTACTCTTAGGCAGATTGCATTTCCCCTAAAGAAAGAAATACTACCAGTGTAGATTTATTTTTTTAAGAGATGAAGGAAGGATGAAAGGATAAAAAGAAATTCAACCATAGGAAAATGTCAGGTCATAGTCACTGATGACACTATTTAAATGATGTGCTGTAATCATATTAAGGCCAAGCACATGGAATTCCCGGTTTCTTCATGACAGTGAAAAAGGACCAGCAATTATCTGTGTGTGCGTGTGTGTGCATGTGCGTGTATCTGTTCACTCTACCTTCCCATCCCATTTTGCTAATTCAGTTGAAGGGTAGGAAGAGGTAATCCAGAAGCCGGAACAGGAGAAAAAAGTCTGCAGCTGTGTTCAGAGGGACTGGCTCTGTCTGACTTGGAGTTTTGTGCTGTTGCACGTGAATGCTCTGGAACTGCCATAATCGACTGAAAATGAGCCGGCTACAGTCATATGGAACAGGTCTGTTTAGCCACATCGCTGGGTAGCATGGCAGATGGTAGACCGTCAATGGGTGGTATTGATTGGCTGGATTTGCCTTAGGGTAACAAGACTATGGGTCCTTAAAATCCCGCTTCATCTTATTTTCCTTTGTGCTGCTACGTACAGTAGTGGTTTTCTCTTTTTACTTCCTATAGTCTCCAATATCTCCTTTCCCTTTTTAAATCAAAAGTCTTCCTTGGGAATCAAGATAGAGAGTTACCTTGAGATAAACACTCTTTAAATTGCCACCAGTGCAAGAAAACGCGAGAATATTTTATTTACTAGGCTGATTACATTTTAATGTTTGAAGAAAGTGACATTTTTTAATTAGTGTTTAAGACATATGGTGAGTGTACAAATTAGCTTATTTCTTACAACCAGAATTTGATGAGATCTACTCCTCCTTCTCACTCCCCAGTTAAAAAATGTCACTTGAAATGTAATATATGCAAGCAGGTTAAATGGTATTAAGTGATGCAGACTTGGCTTAAAGATGAAGGAGACAGTCATTGTTATGTGTGGCTAAATGTTGCCTAAATGGGCTGGAAAAATACTATCGACATCTGTATTTGCAAGAGGATGTGGAAGTTCCAGAGCTTTAATTTTATCCAGCTAAGAAAACAAAATCCCAGGTATCTGTATGTGTTTCTTTCTATTTTAGACACATGTGAACATAGAATGGTGTGTGCATGTATTGTAAGCCAAAAGATACCCCCTTAAAATCAGGCCTTATAACAGTGTGAGTAATGTAATTTATTTTTGATTCAGATGACTCTATGTCTTTTTAATATCCTTATTGTATGGCTTGGAACTCTGGACATAGGATATTTTCTTTATTTCTGGCTGAGAAGCCAGTTAATTGAAATGAAGTGGTACAAAGAGCAGCCAAGTTATCTGTACCTCCAAAATAGTGTATTACAGAAATGGTCCGCTTGAAGGCAGATCTCAAGGAAAATGAACAGCACTGTGTAGGGTTATGTGATCGGTTTGTTCTTGTGCTTACTTGTAACTGTTCACATACTCATGATTTTAAGAGATGTGTAAGATTTTTCCCTAGTGTCTTTACATTTAGGCTTCTGTTATTTCCTATAAAGAAAAAGAACACATCAAAAAAGCCTAATAT
The DNA here is from genome assembly GCF_030435755.1 of Ochotona princeps. Lineage (NCBI taxonomy): Eukaryota > Metazoa > Chordata > Mammalia > Lagomorpha > Ochotonidae > Ochotona > Ochotona princeps. The sequence continues at coordinate 39,820,923 of NC_080833.1, forward strand.
TTTGCTCAGAAGAAAAGTTGTTCCCTTGAACTCTTGCCTCCATCTTGTGTGTGCATCGTCCATATGCATTCTTTTGAATTGAATTTCTATCACAGAGTCAATGTAACTTCTCATTTTGCTTAAGGAAAATATTTCCATGGGGTTTTTAGTTTTTCCCCTCGTCGTAATTGTATTTTCCTTGTTCATCTTTTGCTGAATGAAATAAAGCTTTTTTGTGTGTGTTTCATTCTTCACAGTTGTTATTAGAATTGGTGGTGGTGGTGTTTTGTTTTTGTTTTGCTTCCTTGCTTTAAGTCAGGAGAAGGAATTTTATTTATTTATTTTGACAAGATACAGTGAGAAACAATCTTGCCTGTTAGGATGCTGGCATGTCTCATCCTGTACTCAAAAGCTTTTCCAGAGGAAGGAAAAAAAAAAAGAAGTCTTTTTAGATGGTTCATTTGAATCTGTGCACTCTACCCACCTGGTGGTTATATAGTGAACTGTTACTTTAAAGAGTAGTTTAAGCACCAGCCATGTTTGGGGCAGGCTGCTCTTGCAAAGAGAGCAGTACATATAACAGGAGTCTACTGTGTGTAAGATAAGGGGAAAATTCAGCTCACTGACTAGAGGTTTTAATGTGCGAACTCTAGGGAAATAATATATTGACTGTTCCGTTGCACGCAAGAAAATTGAAGAACCCTTTGCAGACGGAGTGCTTTGCAAAGGATTCTATCTGTTTCTTTTAAAACAAAATCTGTGGCAAGATGTTTGAAATCAGCAGGACGCTTAATGCTGCTTTGTTAAAAAATGAGGTAATATTTTGTCACTTTTTTCTGGGCAGCATCTGTATTTTTGTTGTTCCCCCCTCTTTTTTTTCCCCTATGTATATGAGAGATTCTTCTTTTTTTCTTCTTCTTCTTCATGGAAGTCAAGGAAATACAATTCACACTTCCATTTCTGTTCCTTTCTTTCGGTGCTTTTGGAGAATTTGGTTGTCTTTTTTTTTTTTTTTTTTTTTAATTTGCAGTTTCAGCCGGCTGCTGTTTCCTAGACCATTGTGCCACGTAAGGTTTATCCAGTGCGCGGAGTAGGTAGTTATTAACGCTGAATTGGCTTCTGGTACAGTCCATCTGGACTCTGTATGGGAAAGCTGGCTGCCGGCGACTGATGCTGAGATATCTGCAACCTTTGGGATGTGTGCATGGTGGCGAGGGGCTGACTGATATGAGATTACTTCTTTTAAGGGAAATTGTTATTAATGAGTCAAGAAACTGCTCATTTATGGTAAGAGGAATACAGCAGCACTGGCAGCCCCACAGCTCCGGGAAAGCATTTTTAGGTTGTCTTAGCTGCTTGAGTGATACAAGTTTCTTTCTGTGGTGGTGGAGGATTCTGGCGGAAAAAAAAAATCGTGCATGACTGGGAGACTCGCCTGCCTGAATCTTGAAATAATATATTGAGAATCTGTTGCTTTACAAATGTCACACCACTGATGTAGCGGTCAGCCCCTCACTCTGAAAGATGAATGGTACTATTGGAAATGCGATAATAAGGTTGACTTTTCCCAACAATAGGATTCTGCCTTTGTCTTTAGAGAAAAGGCCTCTGAGGACATTTATGCATTTGTTTGAGGATTCCATTCAAAGACTTAAGAGTGGAGATTTTGGGGAGAAGTGATCAATATACAGAGTGCATAGATTTTTTTTTCAGCCTCGCAAAACCAGCTAAATATTTATACCATAACGTTCAGTTAACTGTTTCAGGGAAAAAAATTGATCCGGATGTCTGATATATCCAATATTGATTTACAGAGTGCTTAGGTTGTTCTGGATGGAAGAAGAAGGTTTTTAACAATTCCTTTATAACCTTTGGAGAAATACTAAGTAAATATTTTGTTTCAAGCAAACTGTTTTTAATTTGCGCGTTTGTCAGCATTGTGTTAATGTTTACTTTCCATAGCACTATGATATTAGTGAGATCACACTTAGAGTTTCTGTTGTTGATTTGGGGCACATGGACCTACACTATGTCCATACGTTGAATCATTTCAAACATTTAACCCATGAATGCATCCTTAATGCGCAGTTTAGCAGCACAGTATTGTCCTGACTTGTGGGACTCTATATCTTTGCTAAACGGATTATTTTAAAGTTCACTTAATTAAGTTTTGTTCCATTCAAAGATATTATAGCTTTTACATTTTAATTTTTATATTTTATGTTTTTCATTTCTAATAGCTAAATATTTTTGTGTCTAATAGTTCATGTAGTGTACCTCAGACATTGTTTTATGGAATGTCTGTATTGCTTTAAATATGTGTGTATATGCATATATTTGTGTATATTGATTTAAATGTGTTGATGAAACAAAGGCTTGGAGAGATTAATTTCAGACTAAAAAATGTAAAGGTTGTTTTCTGATAATTTTTCACAAACTCCTCTAAGACTTCAAAGCTCAGAAGGTTAACATATTTTACAGCCTCTATTTATACTTCTTCTAATCGTCTGTTGATTTCAGGTCCAGTCAAAAAGATTAAAGTTTATGTTGCTTTAAATATTGAAAATGTTTGTTACCTTTGTGTACTAATTGAGAAACAAATTGATTAAATTACATGTTAAATAGTGGTAGCTTTTACATAAGTGTTAAGCATAAGCTTATCAAATAAGCTACTTTAAAAACACAAATCAGAAAAAAAAATACATACTACTGAAAGCTTAATAGTATAGAAATTATTAAATGTGTAGCATAAGCAGACAAATTATATACATCACCCCAACTTGTTAAGTGTCTCTGCACATCTTTTAAAAGGCCAAAGATAAAAAGACATCCTTTGAAGGAGAGGTGCCAGATCAGTTGCTCAGCTAAACAAGATGAGCACTCTGCACAGGTTATAAAATGAGGTTGTTGTCAGAAGCATGTTTTACCTGTCTACAGCAGCAGGGAAACCAAGGGCATAATGTGTTCCACTGGAGTTTTAAAAATTCAGATCATGCCCCTATCCAAGTTGAGAAATAAATTCATTTAAATAAATCATTCATCATTCTGTGTTTTGAAAAGCTCAGACAGAAGCCAGGAAGGTAGAGGCTGACAGCTGCCCTCCTCCTCCTTGATTTTTCCTTGTATTGTTTATTAAGAAGTAGTTTTCTGAGGCAACTTGTATGACCCTAGTTTACTGAGCAAGCTGAATCCCAAACTTGCTTGCTTTTGAAATGCTGGACATTGTAGCAGCAGTAGGAACATTGCTTTCTAAAAATCAGCAATATTGGCAAATAATAAAGTTAAAATGTAGATGTATTAGCACATTAAAGTGCTTTTGTTGCATCTTTAAGCCTAGAGGCAGGATCATTAAATATGCATTTCGCTAGAAAGCAACTGTCGAGAAAGATAAGATGGTTGAAAATATTCTACACTGAAAAGGCTCTCCATCTGAGGGGTGGGTTGATACAGCCCTCAGGACAGGCAAAAGGGAGGACACTCCTACTGTTAGGGTTTGCAAGCTTCCAGTGACCTGCGGTTGCTACAGTACTTTTGAACTGGGAGGAGGGGGAAGGTAAAAATACAAGTATGGCTGTTGTTGCTTCAGCCGGGCCTTAATTACCAGACACAAGAAGCAGTTCAGAAATCTGGTCTCTGTTGTTGTAGAGGTCACCAAATCATTAACATCGTCAATCTGGCAGTAGCTAATTTAAATAGCACCTGATGTTGCAACGCCTCCCTTCGTTTCTCCAGCCAATCAGATCCTGGCTTTGGCTGACAGATGGTCCCATAAATGGATGTAAAAAGGGGAAGCTTCGAGCCAATTTCAGCAAGGCTCTGTTCAGTTGTTCTTATCTACATCCTAGAATCGGGGATTTCAGCTCACTGCTCCTTTTCTTTCTTTTTCTTTTCTTTTCTTTTTCTCCTACCCCACCCCCCCCCCAATAGCTGATTTAGTTTACGATCATCCACACTGTGTTTTGTGGATCTTTAAACATATATATATATATATGTGTGTGTGTATATATATATATATACATATATATATTTATAACAATAGTTATTTTTAAAATATATTCTGAAGTCTTTGCAAATTTTAAGAGAAGAGTCGAAGCTCTGCAAGACCCAATATTTGCCAATAAGAATGGTTATGGTAGGTATGACTAGATTTATAATGTGTGTTTTGTGTTGCTGGAGGGAAGAAAAGCATATACACCTTGACCAGTCTTATGCTTGCACAAGAGTTTAGTTCTCTGCTGCTCTCTGGTTCCAACATTTACTATCTTTTGTGTAGAGACAAAGTGCGGGTAGGTCCTTTTATTGAAAAGCAGTGGGGAGATAGATTGTCATTTTTTAACAGGTCGTTTGTCAGTTTTCCCTTCAACATAAAGGCGTGGGGGTGGGGGTGAGCTGAAATAATTGCTGGTTTGTTTAAAGAGCTTGCATTACTTGAGACCATGATCGCAAAAGAAGGGTTTTCTTTTTGTAAGGGAGAGAGGATTTGTCTACGTTGCCCGGATTTTGTGGTGCCGGGGGTGGATGCAGCAGGGTTAGGAAGCTCTCCATTTCCGTGCTGGAGATCTAAACCTCGAGAGACAGCTCCTGGATACTGAACATTAAGATGGGCAGTTGTGTTTCGGGGGACTGCGCAGTCAAAACAGCAAGGAGAGTGATTTATTTGGGCTTCAGTAAATGCTGCATCTTGTATTTCAAAGAGTTTCCTGTCATGACCTCATAAAAAAGAGGAGGCGGCTTGTATGTGTAGCGGTGCCTGGCGTGTGGAGTTGTTGCTTCTTTCTCTGGGCAGCAGCTCTGTAAGAAGGAATGTCAGCTTTTACATAACGTTCCTTTCCGCTTTTGACACACTGTGTGAGGGTCCATCTTCTTCTGATCACAGATGGAGTGGAATGGCTTGAAGATGGTAAGTGAAAAGAAGGAAGGCAGCTTGAGGATCCAGCCGTGTGTGTGTGTGTGTGTGTGTGTGTGTGTGTGTGTGTGTGTGTGTGTGTGAGAGAGAGAGAGAGAGAGAGAGAGAGAGAGGAGAGAGAGCGAGCATGGTGGACTGAGCATTGTAAATCACTGTGCTGATCATTTGTGTGTGTTTTTTAGTATTTCTCTTTTCTGAAAAGCCAGAATTCACCTTCAGTGTAATGGCACTGCATGCACATTAGGCACACACACTACCTTTTCCATCGAACACACATTTTAGCCAAGCCAGACTGGTGTCTTTTTTGACAATCACAATGTCACCATCACTGTTGGCTGGCGTGTCCACCACCACTGTGAGCTTTCAATAGAATTACATGAGTATTAAAGTTAAAGGCACATATCTTTTCAGTCTTGTGGTAGGAGTGATGGGGAAGGCTGGGGATGAGGGGTGGAGGGGGTAGGATACAGCACCAGCAAATGCAATTGTGAAACAGGACTTTGAGGTGTGGAATGGGAAGTGGAAAACCTTTCTGCCAAAGTAGTAAATCTATTTTTAGTATCTTTTTCTGAAAGAAGAAGCAAGCAAACTCCTTGAGTACTGCTCCTGTTGCCTAATTTTGACCCTGTGAAGATATGGCACAAAATGGCATGATCGGATGCCACGAGTGCCCACTTTGACTTTGAATTTTCACCAGCAATAGGGTTCTTGGGGCTTCGGAGATGGGTTTGGGGGAGGCTGTAAATTCATATCCATCTCAATTATTTTTCGTTAGAAAAGCCTGGGGAGGACTTTTTGCTCTGCATAGATGTTGTAACAAAGCTAGGGTCTTTTTCCCATTCTTAGAGGATTGCCTTTGTCTGGCTGCTTGTTTTGATGGGTGTAAAACAAATAAGATTAGACCGAGCAGTCCAACTGAAAGCGATAGCTGGGAGGAAAACCCAATGAAAGGTTGCCGGGGAAACGAACAGAGGAGAAGCCGAGTAGGGAGCAGGTGGCTATCATGAGAACACACTGCAAACAGTGTAAAAAAAGGGGGGTGGGGGGACAGGACCTCGATTATCTTTGCTGTTCTTTGTGGCTGGCCCAACTTTAATTATTCTTTATAAATAGGTGTTAATTACATTTCTAACTCTGGTTTACAGTGATTTTTAGAAATCTATTTTTAAGCATCTGTTCTGTCTCCACTGGTTTTTTGTTTTGTTTTGTTTTGTTTTGTTTTGTTGTTTTGTTTAAAAAAACAGAGAAGGAAAGGGGGAAGGGAGGTAAGGAATCTTGCTTTTTCCCCCTACTCTTTTCTCCTTTTCCCTGCTGTGAAACTGTACGTGCAAAAAATTGCAAGGAATCCTGTGAGGCCATCTGAAAAAATTGTAAATTATATTGAATGAAGTTGATGGAAGCATAATAGTGAACTCCCACAGTCGATAGGTTCTGCAATTATTTCTTATAAATTTCCAGCAAATATTTATAGGAAAAATATTGATAGAATAGATTTATCCCAAGCAATGATTTTTGTGCTAGGTGATATTGCTGTCTTCACTAAATCATATGTTAAGACTGTAGTTCTGGGAGTTTATCGTATTTCTCATTTTACATCCCAAGTAAAAATTAAAATTAAAAAAAAAAAGAAGACAGTTGACTGAAGAGCAATATCCCAGCCTTTGGCTTGCCTTACCTCCCCAAATCTCCAGCCATAGAATGCATGCACCCCACATTTGGTATTTGGTCCTGGTTCTGGTCTTGAATTTAACTGAATGAAAGGGTTGATTTTTTTTTTTTCAGTGTCTGTGAACATGTGGGACCCATGCCTTTCCTGGGTGACAGGCATCTCTGGCTTTTCTGAGTGTGCTTTACTAGTAGTCTGATGGTGAGTTCCAGGACTGAAAGATACAGCACTTGGGCAAATAGGAGGTAGTGTAAAAACAGCTGAAACAGTGATCTAGGTGTTTTTGTTTTTTCTTTGTTTCGCTTTTTTGTTTGTTTGTTTGATGAGGCACAGAAAGATATATTCTCTAACAACTAATTGTAAATTCTAAAAAAAGAGAGACTAAAAATGTTGAAACACATTGTTACGTTGGGAAATATAATTGGATTTATTGAAAATACTCTTAAATTTTATACTCACCATTGAAAACCTTCACACACCTACACACACACCCACACACACCATTCTTTTTCTTTTAGATGATGCTTTGTGTTTTATCTATTTATTAGGATATTAAAATTGTTTGTTTTTATTTATGAGATAAAAATATACATGTTTTGATCGTACACTTGAACTTTGTCATCAGATTTTGAATGCAGAAACAAAGGTTGCCGCTAAGAATTGGATTTTTTCGTTATCGCCATCATATGTTCTTCTTCTATTTTCTAATAATATTTTGGCAATTTTTAGTTAGGAGAAAGTAATTTCCATACTGTCATCTTACCTCTGTTATACAAAAGATACATGGTTATATGCTGACCTTTCTAGCTTCTTTGTCTTAAAACTATGAATGCCTACTACCTGCATGTGGAGGTGTGCCTTTATAGAAGCACGGGCTTGAGTGCACTTTAGTGAAAACCTGGCTGGAAGTATCTGTGCAACAAACATCTGACTACATTGCAGCTTTTAATGAACAGAATGTCTGTATATCTCAGTAACATAATGGCTAAATCACCAAATTTTTTTTTTAAAAGAATAAGACAAACATAGGTGGGAAGTGGCTAAAGAAATACTTAAATACTTTTGGGATTCATTTATATACAAGCTGATTTTAAGATTTCTTTTTTCAAATATCTAACAAGCAGCTTAAGCATTCATTTGTAATCCCAGTCCCATTCATTTTAAACTGCCATTCATTCAAGTCCTATTCCTGGCCCCATAGAAATGAACTTGCTCCTGTTGATGTTTTGCCCCAAGCCTTAAAACTTTTTTCTCTGTTGTAGCCCTTCTTTGGTCATCGGAATATTAGGGGTTTGTTATAAGAGCATGATTAGACTATCCTGAGATATTAACAACATGGCTTTTTTTAAAGAAACCCCCCTAAAAAAAGCTATACATTTGCATGTCAGTTACAAACTCAGTCTTGAAATAGAATTTGAGGTATGTCAAACTATATTATTTTAAAGATGGAATATGTATTGGAAATAGTATTTCTGAAATTTCAAATCTAGACATCATTGTGTGAGAGGTGCTTTGTGTGTGTGTGTGTGTGTGTGTGTGCGCGCGCCAAGTATCTTCAAAACGATTTGTGAGTGAATTGAGAGGTGTTTTCCTTAAGTTAGTGTTACTATACAAAATGAAAGAATTTTCTCAAGGCAAGACTTTGTCTTTGTTTTTTTCCCTCTTTATTATGGATGTATTTTCAAGTGTAGCCCAAATACTGTCTTGCTTATGAAGAAATGTGCTGCTTCATTTAGCACTTGGCATTTTAACGCCTTATTCTAATTTTTAAAAAGTGATGCAAATTATTTTTATACTACAAGAAGGAATGGAAATCTTGATAGAGGTCATTGTACATGAACTGAAGTGCACTGGCCATTTCCAATGATCTGTGGCCACCATATACATGATTTCTGTGCTAGGATGTTTAAGATGTACATTTGCTGATGAGCTGGCCAGTGGATGCTGGAGACTTGAGTACATGGTGGCAAATGCTGCAATGCAGTATTTTTTCCCAATGTCCTTGGGAGTCGATTTTTTTGGGTGGGGGTGTAAGTTAGGATATGATCATTCTTAAGTTTTTATCTTATTGTTTTATACTTGGCAGGTCATGCTGTACAGAATTGGTAAGTTCTTCTTTTGGAAGTGAAGCCAACCTTTTATTGCTCGCTGTCCATTCCTCCATGTATTTGACGGATGTGTGGAAAGCAATTGCATAAAGAAATAGAGTATCATTGAACTATTAGACCTGTCTGAGGTTTTCCTAATTATTTGGTGTCACCAAATGTGCATACACACTTAGTCTTAAGTGCATTTATAAATGGAAAGAAAATCAAACACAAGTTCTTCCTATTAGTGTTTTCTTCTGTTTATGAATTCCCAAGAATTTTCCTGTATTAATCGAAGATATATCCAAGTACTACAGACTTCCATGAGTAGTAACCAAGCACCTTTCATCAAGTGCCACTTGAGAACCTATGAATATACAAACCCATGGCAATATTTTTGAGCTAAAGGCTGCCCTCTCAGTCAAAGGGTTTGGTTCGAATTAAAATATCTGTCTGTGTATATATGGGATAAGGCAGGATTGCTTTTCCTTGAAGGCATTTGAATCTAGTCTTACCCTTGATAAAAATAAGAAGGAGAAAAGACATCTGTGTTAGGATCCCATGCTTTGTTTTTTACTTTGGTGTGTGCACACATGTATGTTATAGGAAGATTCTTGGATATTTGAAATTTCAGCATGTTATAAGAATGGAGGGCTTTTATAGGTCAGTGACTTTCTAAGGGTGAAAAATAAAAAAGATGATCTGCAGGTGGGTGGAAGTTATCACAAACAATAACTGTCTTCAATTACCTATATAGCAGTGAAAAATGAAGGATAAATAAAGGCTGGAGGATCAGAAAAGACAGGAGATAAGTGATACATTTGAACTGGTACAGTGCTGAATGCCTGATAATTTCTCAGAGCCTTGACTTTGCAGACAAAGTTTCCTTGCTTGCTTGTTCACACCTTTAATTATATCCAGTTTGGGATGCTGGCTGGATGCAGGAAAGATGAGCCATTTTGTTAGTTGTTTACTTAATTAAGTATTCAGGCAGTGTGTTTGCTATAGCTTTGGATCATCAGTGTTAGAAATCAAGCACTTTTGAAAAGAAATTGTTATAAACGAACAATACATAAGAAAACAGCCAGCTAGCTTGCTTCAAATGTTTACATCCATTCTGCAAATCATAATATTTATGTTACTTGTTGTATGTTCATTAACAAGTATCTTATGTGGTATCAGTGCTCCTAATAGGCTCATAATTTTGTCTGTCTGTCTCTGTCTTTTTCTGATCATGCTACTCTTGAGGTTCTGCCTTTGCCTATATCATTTCTTTTTTTTTTTTTTTTTTAAGATTTTATTGTTATTGGAAAGCCGGATATACAGAGAGGAGGAGAGACAGAGAGGAAGATCTTCTGTCCGATGATTCACTCCCCAAGTGAGCTGCAACGGGCCGGTGCGCGCCGATCCGATGCCGGGACCAGGAACCTCTTCCAGGTCTCCCACGCGGGTGCAGGGTCCCAAAGCTTTGGGCCGTCCTCTCCTGCTTTCCCAGGCCACAAGCAGGGAGCTGGATGGGAAGTGGAGCTGCCGGGATTAGAACCGGAGCCCGTATGGGATCTCGGGGCTTTCAAGGCGAGGACTTTTAGCCGCTAGGCCACGCCGCCGGGCCCTGCCTATATCATTTCAAGAGTGACCATACTGACTTTTGAATGGCATGTTATTCAGATTCCCCACCCTCAAAGCATACCCCTCTGTAAGGATCAAAAAATGCTGAGAGCCATAAAGAAATACTGAAATAAATTTTGAAAGAGAAAGCAGTAAAATTTTTTAAATTAAAGAAATAAGGTCATTGTAATTGTTGTGCTTGCATTTTTGTATTTTGTTTCTGGAAAACTTTATTTTTAACCATGAAAGTAAAATGCAATGCTAGCATATGTGATTTTTTTAATGGAAGAAAACTATGTGCCATAGGCCTTATCTGAAAATATGTTGTACTTCTGGTTGGAAAAAATAACATTTAAAGGCAATCTTAATTTGTAAATTTTTCCTTGCAAGCTACAAAAATATAATTCATAAATAATTTTAAGGAATCTGGTTCTTTTTTCAGGATATGGGAAACAGAGAAACATTTCTAGCCAAGACAGTGAATTCTAGGAAAAAAAAAACCCTAATCACAACATGAAGGTTTCCTCTGTATTTCATGACATTGAATCCTCTTCTCTATGAATCAGTTATCCTTCATTGCTGCCTTCTGCCTTGTAGCAACTAGCCCTTGAAATTGTCTTGTTGCAACATTTGCAAATTGTAGACCTGAAAGTGTCTGTCATTTGTAGTTGGATGAAGATGTATTTTTGGAGGACTTACCATGTTTATTTCTGTGGAACATGGACTTCAAGGTCACTAATTTTTTACTCTTTTGGCATTGATTAAACAACATCATTAGAAGATAAGTCCCTGTGACTTGGAATAGTTAAGGTGAGGCGATTTAAGGTTGCACATTTCACAGTGAGGTTTGCATTGAATTATGATCTTTCATGATATTCGAGTAGGCACATAGATGTTTCTCCATCTCCGTTTGTATGAGTCTAAGCGTGTTTTGAAAGCAGGGTTTTTATTTTTTGAAGCTCAGTGTGTCCAGATCTATCTGTATGTTCAATCTGAGGAAGAAGTAAAGTCGGGGAGTTGGAAGAAACTTGTCTTTCAGTCAGCTGAACAGGGAGCTTGGCTAGACCTGTTAATTTTACAGAAATAGGACCACTTCACTTGTAACTGAAAAATGACTCCTTGATTCCCTTTCCTCTGTTCTCCAGGAACACCTGGGCAAATGTTGACCTTCTTGGCATGACCATGTGCAAATTGAAAGTTTGATAGTGGAGCAGGAACTGATGTTTCTTGTCATGCATATATAGCTACCCTGTACTAGGAGGAGAGTGGAGTACAGATTGGCAGCTGTGACCACTAGTGTGTCATGGGATGTGCCAGTATTGGCTTCTCAAGAAATGTTTTTTTCCTGAGGTGCCAGCCTAAACCCTTTAAAGTTTTGCTTTCCAATTAAAAATAATGACCTTAGTTGAACATGTTTTTAGTGCCCCCTTTCAGGATGCAGAAGTAGTAAACACAGCTCTAACAATAAACTTTAGCTCTGAGTGCTGTTTAAAAGTCTCTAGTGGAAAGACTCAGAGTTTGAAGTTTTTACTAATCAACCTTTCGTTAGGAGTGTGCCCACTTAAAATGGAGTAAACCACTAAGTCCTCACAATTCGCGATTTTTACCAGATTTGACTCATCCTTTCTGCTGTTACTTTTTGAAATGCAGTCAACCACACATCTAGAATTCTGGATATTGTACATGTCTTCAACGTTAATTATCTCTGTTGATGTACTAGGTACAGACAGTACAAGTCCCACAAGTTCAGATTCTTACTGTAACACCAAACAGACGTGATATTTATGAATAATATTGGGAAAGTTTTCCTCATAGTAGCCATTCCCCAAAGGAAGTTTTACATAAATGTGCATTTATTATTCAAGATATTAAAAGGAAATCCTTAGCTTTTACTTTTTAATTTGGGCTAAAATATGTAAATTGGTTTTATTTGGAGTTGCTCTGTTTTAGGTGGCTTTGGGGGAGAATAATGTTCTAGCTTGATTGTATTCTAGTCGCCTCTGTAACTACGAGGAAAAAGTTCCAATCCTAAAGTCAACCAGGTTATTGTGATTAGGGCCCAGAGAGCCAGAGTACAAATGGAACTAAAAGCATATTAAATTGATTTGTACACACATAGGGAAAATGTATTTGTTTCTACTGGATACCACTCTTCCTGTGTCTTTGTTGGTGAGGTCAGTTCAGGGACTTCAGAATCACAAATCTACCTCTGGCCCAAGAGGACCCTCACGGTGTGCCTAGAGCTTCTGAAAAGAATTACTTAGTTTAACAGACCTACAAATGCAATGCACCTCAGAGTCAGGTGGACCTGAGCTAAAATGCTGACTTCTCCCTTTTTTCAGATGAGTGTTTTTGGATGAGGAGCTTCAGCTTTCTGAGCCTCCATTTCCTGTTCTTGAAGATGGGGTTCTGATGAGAAACAATATTGGAAGTCATCAGTCATAGATGAGTACTGAAAATTGAAGGGGCTTCAAGGATGCTAGGTTCCTTTCAGTCAGCTAGTTTTTCTGTCCCTTGGCGAAGGCCCTTGTCTAGGAAGAGGCCAGTCTGCCAACTCTGGACATCCTGGGAAGTGAACCTCACAGCCTGCATCCTCTTGCCAGTGCGCTGGGGGTGGGCGATGGTGGAAGATAGCAGCTTTCCCACACAGACAAGAACTCACCATTTCCCTTCAGTTGTGTAGGTTTTATTTTATATATATGGATATTTAAATGTGTATATTTTATGTATATAATATATGTGTTGGTTTTATTTTATATGTGTGTATATTTAAATGTGTTTTGTGTATATATTTTGTGCTTATTTTATATATAATACATATATATATCTGTAACATTTCTCAAGATATATTTCCTTTGCAATTAGAATTGACAGGATTTTCTATGTCAAAAGGGAAAAAGATTAATATAAAAATAATTTTAACAAGTGTTGTTTTTTTAAAATTATGAAACAGTGTGGTGGGCAATTTAAAAGTCAGTCAGAAAGAAAATAAGAAGGACTCTGCTTGATTGATTTAGTGTACCTTTCCTGCCTAAAATAGATATTATAACTGGTTAGGTATTTGACTTTTTCCCAGAAACCAACATACTACTTTACCAGCTTCACCTCGCCAGCTTTTTTTTTCTCTATCCCCCTTGTTTTCACAGTAGGCTGAAATTTCAAGTTCTGTTTCTCAAGGAGTGATTTACCTTCCTTTGCTTGGTGAGGCAGGGTGATGGGATGACGTAGGCAGTGCTAACAGCTTTAGATTGACTGAGGAGGTGTGCAAGATGTGAGCAGGATGCTGGCCCTCGGTTTTTTACCCTTCTGTATAGAGAAGGGGGAAAAGGAGAAAAACCACTGCAAAGGCCTTGACAAAGTTGTTGTTTACATACATTTGAAACAGGGTGACAGGACAAACTTTTTTTTTTTTTTTTAGCTTTTTACCTTTTTCCAAAACTCTCAAAGGAAAGCACATTAAATAAGACTTAAACTGAAAGCACAGTCTGAGAACATTGTTACAGATTTTGAATTTCTCCAGAAGTATGTGAAGGAGACTCCCTTTTTTTTTTTTTTTCTCTCTCTTCAATTTAATCCTTAGGACTAGAGGAAGTAGTGTTTAGTCCAGCAGTTAAGACACCTGAATACTGCATTGGTGTGCCTGGGCTCCTCTCCTGGCTCTTGCTCCTGACTCCAGCTTTCCACCACTACAGAATGGATGGAGTAGTGCCATCCACATGGGATATGTGAATTGCATTCCCTGCTTTTACCCCAGCCCAGTATGAGCAGCAAACTAATGGAAGGAAGTGCTCTCTCTCTCACTCCCTGTCTCTCCTTCTCCCTCTTTCCCTCTCTCTGTGTGTCTCTGGCCAAAGGTTCTAAGTTGATCTGTTTCCCTCAATTGCTATTTTCCAGGACCGATAGTTTTTATTCTTAAAAAATATATGCTAAAAAGAGACTTTTATTATGAAACACACAACAAGACTTTCCTCTTTCCACATGAATTTACATGTTTCAAAGCTTCAAGAAAAAAATCTTGCAAGGTGTTTGAGGTTTGTGTGTATTTTGTGTGCGATGTACAAGCTGTTTAAAAGAATATAATTATTTTTAAACTGTGTTTATATGAGAAGATACATATTTATTAAATGGGGGAATGCTTAATTTTGTAGGAAAAAAAAAACAGTATAAGAGGCATACCTCCATATTTTACACTACAAAAATCTCACCTCTATTCAGGAAGGACCAAAAGGAAGTGACTGAGTGAGTGACTTGAGCAGGCAGATGGACAGGGTAAGAGGTAGATATATTTTCTTAGGACTTTGTTGCTAGGTAGATGTTTATAGTATTTAAAATTTTTGAAAATTCATCTATTTTTCACAAAACACTTGAATCTTTCTTAATTCCTTTTTTTTTTTTTTTTTTTTTTTTTTTGCATTTCTGGCTTAAGGTTTTTCACAAGAAGAGAAAACTTCAAGTTTTAGAAGAGCTTTACTAAGAACTCTTAAACAGATCTCCAGTTAGTGACTTTTGGAGACGTCAGTTGGTATAATCTTGATGGCGCACTTCTTGAAGTGTACTTCTAGTTGTGTCAGTTTTCTAAGAACTGAGGAACAGTTTGCATTCTAGAACTTTGATTGTTCTAACAGAATTGTGTCCATAGAGATCATTTCTCATACTCATGTAGCCTTGTATAATTTTTGCTCTATATTGTCAGTTTGATCTCTTTAATGTAACAAAGACAGTTTCTGATAGCCGCTTCTTTAAAAAAATATATAAAGCTAAATTGCTTGCCTCAGGCTCAATGCATAGCAATATGAAAAGTTCTCGCTCTAGAGTATCTGGAAATTTGTCCAGGTTGGCCAGAGTTCGCTTGTCTTGGGTGAAGGAAAATAAGGTAATTTCTAGATCAGAATTTTCCACATAGAAACAGTAATTGTATATTGTATATTTGTTGTATGAAGGCCATATTCTTCTTATCTTCTAGAATGTCAGCACCGTTAATAGATATTATTTTTAGAATATGAGAATGGGTAAGGATAATGACAGATCAAATGTGGCCAGCATTTTGGCTGAGGAGATACCTTGTGCAGAAGAGGGAGACATTTGTTCTTATTGGTGGAGCGTAACAAGGCTTCAAGGCAGGAAATACCTTTTGAGTTGAGCCAGGAAGCAGGATGACCAGAAAAATTATAAACAAGGTAGAATCAACAAGGAAGGAAAAGGATAGTAAGAATGAAAGCATAGAGATGGAAACTTGGAAGGCTTGCTTAAGAAATCATAAATAGTATGGTATGATTACAGTATAGAATATATAAAGATAAACCTAGACATACAGGTAAAAGTTATGTTTTAGGAAGGTTCAAGTATTTTCATTTGGTTTCTACTTTGAACTAGTAGATATGGGATGCTTTAAATCAGAAGATTATTGTTTCTTGATTGTTTTCCAATATCTATACCTGTCTTCATTAAGTGATGGTATACCAAAAGTAAAGTCATCCTAAAGATTCTTCTAAATCAAATATTAGTTATTTAGAAAGAAATTATATTAGAGCACTCTTCTGAAAATAATGTGATGTTAATGATGATGGCATTCATTCGTGAAGTCACATGGAGGACTGCAAGAAAGCAGTAAGATGAAAAATACTAAAAAAAAAAAAAGGTCTGTATTTCATATGGTAAAGAAATGTACCCCTGCAGGACTATACTGTGTGCCCTAATAAACAAGGTACCGGTGGTCATTCTGCAGAATAATTGGTGGTGAAACAGAAGGTGGTAATAAATGGGGGTATTAATTTATTTCCTCCAATATAAAAAAATACCAACTTTAGACTTCCAAGTACATGTACCATGTCACCTAAGTTTTCTGATTTGGGTTTTGTTTTAATTATTTACTTCTTTTTATTTAAAAGGCAAATAGCTTCTGTCTACTGATTCACTGCCCAAATGCAGCACCACAGCTGGGCCAGGCCAAAGCTAGGTGCCAACAACTGCACCCTGGTCTCCCATGTGGAGAGCAGGAGACCAAGCACAATATGACCTTTCCCACCATCTTCCTAGGCATTTTAACAGGAAGATCAGTCAGAAGTGGAGCAGCTAGGACTTGAACTAGTACTTTAATATGAGATACAGGCATCCCAAGCAGTGACTTAGCCACAGTAATCCAACAACTGAGTTAGGTAAGGTGTTGTCTGGTCTTCAGTTAACTATGGAGGGCAGAGATCATGTCAGATGGCTTCTTATTTCAATGTCTGATACATCATGGGTACTCAGTATATGTATTTTTGAGTTTATTTATCTTGATATCATAATGTGGTTTTTCTGGGCTGAGGGTTGTTATTTTCTAAAGAGCCTAAACTACAGAGTTAGAAAACTGTGACTCAGATCTTCCACCAACTTTCGAGAGTCTGTTTAGCCCAAGTCACCTAGAGTTTTTAAATTCAGTTTCTTAATATATAAAATAGAATTGCTACAACTTCATAGCTTAATGGGAGGATCAGTTGAACTATTTCCTGAACACATACTAATGAACAGAATAACAATAGTGGCAATAAAGTAGCATATTACTAGGCCCCGATTTTTCTTATAATTATTTTATTGGGTTTGCAACAGTGTTTTTAAAAATGTAGTAACAAATGGCATAAAGTAGCAAAGAAAATATCATTGAATAATACTAGAGGTAAGTATTCTTACTTCATGAATCTTGTTTCAGTTACCTTTTGCTCTAAGTTGTGATTTGAAACCACTGTGTTCAAAATATATCTTTTTCCCCCATTTGGGGGGAGTCGTGACCAGAACAGTTTGAGAAATGCTATTCTGATGATGAACTCTACATCAGTCAGAAGAAAAATAATGGTCAGCCTTTTTAAGAATTATCCAATGTAAGGTCTCTGTTATTTTCTGAAGCATTAAGGAAAGAATAATGAATTTTGATTGTTTTAGATTTGCTATGAAGTATTGTAGCCTACATTTTGGAAACTGAAGATGTCTACATGTTTTATTTTAGGACTATGAACCAAAATATTTATTAACTATCAAATTTCATTCATTAACTATGTTACCTAGCTGAACCTGGAAATAGTAACAGTGGTTAATGAGGTGACCTAATGTTTTTGTAATGTTTTTGTACTCTTACTATGAATCAGGCACCGTACCTTACAAACTTTCTTTTTAATCTTTACAATACCCTTAGAAGTTAAATGTTAATTTCCTATTTTACAGATAATTTAACATTTTTTGAGAGACATATTAAGCTCTAAAAACAGTAATTAGCTGGTCTAGATTTTTATTTGGACTAGTATCTAATTCCAGAGCAAGATTTGAAAGATTTGTTTCATTCCATAAAATGTATTAAAATACTGACCATGTCTAGCACTGTGCTCCTTTACAAAGATAAGTGGCTCAGTCAGTTCTCTGCCATTGAGGATTTACTCACTGCTCTTGGAGGGGGAGAGAGGTCTTAGTAGGCCAACAGGTTGATACTGACTTGAATTAATCACAACATTATATACAACATGTGCAGATAACTTTGGACTATCTATCTTACTTTGGAAGTACTGAGAAAAGTGTTTAGTACACAGTAGGCATTCAATAGAAATTTATTAAGTTGAAGTTTAATTCTCACTTGAGTGTTGGGGAGAAAATGGGAAGAATGTTGAAGAACCTTTGTCCTGAAGAATCACATGCAGGTTTAACTATGCCTAGTCACACAGATGGCCTGCCTTGTGGGCAGATTCATCTATTCTGAAGCCATTCTGTTTCTTTTGGAGCTTTTAAAACTGGTAACACAGAAAAGTCAGCATGAGTTCGAGACTATAAACTTTAAGGTTTTTTTTTTTTTCAACCAAAGAGAACATTTTTTAATGTGAAAGAGAATCCCATGGCAGAGACATTCTGAGAATGCTAAATGGAGGGTATGCTTCCTTAGTATCTAAAATAATCATGATGGTTATTGTTATTATTTTTGCTGTTTCACATTTTAGTCTTATAACCTCAAGCAAGTCACTTTACTGTTCTTAGCCTCAACTTCAACATTTGTAAAAACAAACATTTCTTATGAAGATTAAATAAGTCAAAATTTGATGAATATGTTTGAAGACCTACCATTTGGTGGTCTCTGACTATTTAATAGTAAAATAGACAAAGCCATGCTGCTGTCAACGAGATAAGGGTCTGGTGAAAGTGCTATGAGGAAAGGAGTCAGACTTTTAACATCTGCAAAGGCAACTGCAGGGAAAAAAACAGCACGCTCTAGTCCCTTTTGGGGTATGTATGTTTTTGTCATGTATGTACCTCATTTGCATTATCAGAATTTCCAGTTCATGACGGCAACAACGCTGTGATAATAACAGTTTTGTCTCCACCTATCCCTGGGTTCCAGCCTTACCTGTTGGCACAATTTCACCATTTACCATAGTTGTTCAATGAATCCAAAACCTAGTTCCACAAATGATTATCAAGTTGTTCAGAGCACCAAGCTGAAGAAGAGTGACATTTGCTGAACAGAGCTGAATTGCATTAAGTGGTGATATATCACACAAATGTTCAAAATGACCATGGACTATTCAGAAAGAAAATTCAGCAGCAAGCCTACAAATATTATGCATTCTTTCTCTTTCTCACTGCAGTTTTGTGTGTATTTCATGGGGAAACAGTGTATTTGCTACAGGCAAAGATCTCAGACACAACTACTTAATTGATTTATTTCAGCACCTTCTCTAGGTCCTGGGCACCCTCTCTGCCTGAGCTCTCCCCCTTGCCTGCCTCCCTTCCTGCAGCTTCAGTTCATGCTCCACTATGAGCTCTGCCACCTAGGGCCACCCATGCTCAGACAAATGGCTCAGGCTCCAGCCACTTCTGCTTTTCTTCACCTGGCCTCATGAGACAAGTGGAAAGGCAGTTTCAACCAGAAAGGCCTCTGTAATTCTCTGGATAAAAGCCACCTCTGTTAGCACTGCTATCCTGCAGTCATTGGTGCTCCGTGCTGCATAATCAGTTGTTGATGACTCTGCTTCCCCACTGTCTCAGCAATCGGGATTGGCTTTATCTGTGTCCCTGACAACTAATAGGTGCTCAGAGATTGTTAATACTATAATTGAATGTAAGTTAGACTGTTCATAATGTGTTCCCAGTAGGTGCCCTCTGGCTCATAAGAAGAGTATTGGGCTCAAAACTCTGTTGACGTGAAGATTAGTTTTTATAGTGAATATTTCTTAGCAACCGTGATTCTTTGATCTGTAGATCTTGAATGTGGCTATTTATATGAAACTTATCCTGATCACCATGAATCATCTATAATTCCTCAGTAATTCTTCTTTCTCCTAGATTCCTTTATGTTACTTGCTGTCTGTATCATACATGCCTACATCCCAATTATAGTGATGCTTTAATAGTGTGTATTTCAAGCTTTGCAAAAATACCTTTACTTATGTCATTGAACCTCACATGAGCACAAGGTAGCTTAACTAATTTCTGTAAAGTCACATGGCTACAAATAAACTTGTGTTCTACTTTCCATTTTGTAATACCTCTTAAAGGATACACACTGGAGAGAGACATTGCTATAGTGGCTATTAATGGGACCTTTTAAACAATATTGCCTGGGTTCAAATTCTGGCTTACTTGCTGTGGCCTTAGGCAAATGACTTTCATTCCCTAGTCTTTAAATCTGTTCATCTGCAAAGTAGAGTTGTTAGGATTTGGTGTACCAGTGCATAAGGGTACTTCAAAATATTCATGGAAATGTAATTAAAATAATTTTTTAAAGCTTCTGATGATTTTCTTTTTTTTTTTAGTTATTTTTGTTATTTTCCATGACAGTTTTGCTAGGGATTCCTCCTTTTCCCTCCTACCTCCCCGTTTCCTGCCCGCACTGTTCCATCCACATATTATTACAGCATTTTAATCAAACAGCAACAGTTTAACATTCTGCTGTCCATATGCACCATGGCATTGTAGGTATAGACAAAGGCAGAAAATTTACATCAAATTACTGATGTTTGTTTAACTCTTTCACTTGGATTCCTCGTTCCATTTGACTCTGTGAAGAAAAGCTCAATTGTTCTAGTAATAAGATTTAGCATTCACTTACAAACTTAAGGGAGGAGGAAAGGTGAGTTTGTCCTTTTTCAGAACCAAAAAATATTCAAGGAAGGGCCCTAAATTCAATTGGAATTTGTGAATAAATCTACTTAATGCCCCCTGAAAAGCAGTAGTTCTAAAAGAGTATTGAAAAACCTGATGGATGTATTTTAATCTCCTGTTTTCATTGTATATAATATTCAGTAAAATTAAAATTTAAACACTATATAGAGCAAGAGAGCATAAGAGAAAAGGAAACAGTTGCTTCTCAAGCTAGATCTCTTTTGTTTCCAGTAGCAGTGCATATAATTAAAATTACTTCAAAAAAAGCAAAATTCTTCATCAAACACATTTAAGAATGGAAGAATAATTTTTCAAGTATTTAGCAGTATATTTTTATGCAGAGCATGAATGCAGCCACAGATACTTTTCTCCTCTTGTGGTTAATATTGTGATTCTTCTAGAATTTATTTGACCCCCTTGGCCAGTAGTTCTCGTTTGTTTTGATCTTGATGTGTAAACTCATGTATAATAAATATAACAGGAAGAGTAAAGAAAGGGGTTAAGAAAAGGATTTTACTATGTATAACTACATATTCCTCTAACATACAGCCTCAGATCCTTTGAAGGGCTTTTTCAACAGACCAAGGAATCTGCTTGGTTGGGAAAAAGGAAGTTGCCACCTATGTCCCCGTGTTCTCTCTGTGTCAACTCTGAGTGCCCTAGACCTGCCTCCAAACACTGATCCATCCAGCAGGCTGGTTAACTTAGCTTTGTGTACTACATGCTTGGAACAAAAGTCAACTACGATCCAGATCCTGCTCTTAAGGAGCTCCCAAGGTGACACAGTGTAGAATGTTGTGAACCAGGACAGAGAAGGGGGTGCCTACAGCCACGAGGATCAGAGAAGAGGGCTCCAGGAAGTTTTAGTTAAATGTGAATGGAAGAAGCATGTTACTGAAGGAAGATCCAGTAGAAGATATTCAATTTTGGGACCTGCCTTGCTGTATTTTGGAACTTTATCTATTTACAATCAGTTCACCCACCTCCCAAGACTAAATTCCTAGATAGCAAGGATAAAGTGCCACAAAACTCAGAATAACAATACATGTAGTCTTTGCCACATTCATATGAACCCTCTTAACATAACCATCAATATTCACCATTTTACACCTAAGAAAACAGTTATAGAATACTTCAGTCACTTGTTCAAGGTCATACAGCTAAATAGGAATTTGAACCGGGGCAATTGGACTCCAGTGCCTGTGTGTCTTAACTGTTGTTCTTTGTGGTAGGTATTTAATAAATGTTGGACTTGACTTTTATTGAATGTTTGTGGAATAACTACATATTCATTTGGAAGAAATAGGGGCAGGCTTTTGGCATAGTGATTCAGATGCCACTGGGCATGCCCACATTCCTTATCAGCACACCTGGGTTCTAGTCCAGCTCTGCTTCAGATTCAGGCCTCCTGCTAATGTGCTACCTGGGAAGCAACAAATGATGACTTAAGTAATTGGGTTCCTGATATCCATATGGAACTATATGGAAGACCCAAACCAAGTTCCCAGCTCCTGGCTTTGACCTGACCCTTCTGTAGCTGTAGCTGGCATCTGGAGACTTAATCTGCATGTAGGTACTTGCTGTGTGAGTGTAGATGTGTGTGGATATGTATGTGTGTTGCTCATGTTTGATCATTGTCACAGTAAATGTGAATAGTTTTCACTAGCTTGTGCTTTGGCTTGTGTGACTCCAGTAACTGATAGGTAGAGATTTTCTGAGGATCTCTTAACCTCAGGATATTATTGTAGACTTCAGCCATATTCAGACTCAAAGAGAAAAGTAAAAGTGAATTCAGGCCTGAAAAAGAAGAGCTGAAAGGAATGTAGATTTAAAGAACAGTGGCCTTCCTAGAAAATGGAAGATTGCTGGCTTTAAAAATTCTGTCTTTGGGGACATTTTGAAAGATGTTGAAAGAGCAATGAGAGCTATATGGATTTGCACAATGAAAGTGTTTCTATTTTTAAATTGATTCGAAAATGAAATATAAGAGGTTAATGATGAGAGCTAAGTGGTGGGGAACAGGGTAAGGAAAGCATATTTGGCCGTACAAGGCAAACAAGGATGTAGAGTTACTTGTTGATTCATTTGTTCTATCAACAAAATCTGAAATTCTGTACAAATGATTCAAACACACCTCTTGTCTTCAAGCTCACAGTTTACTAAGAGGACAGGAATCTGGGGACCTTAGATGCTGGATGATAAATGTCTAAAATGGAATTGTGTACAGAGATTGGGAGGTGGGAGCCTTAAGGGTATGTTTGGCATGGTAAGCCTGATGGTGGAGAGAGAATTTTCCAGGTCAAGGGCAGTGCTTCTGTATGGGTGAGAACATAGGGAATTCTGGTTTGTCATTTATGGCAGCAAAAGGCTGCAGCAGGATGTGGCCTGGAATGTGCTGGTCAGGGCTTACAGAGCCTGTAGTGGTTGAAGGAGGAAGATGGGTATTGGTGACCTGAAGACATCAGTTCACATGTGACTCTATACTGCATGAATATTTCTGTTTGCTCCTTAATCTTCCATTTACTTACTTGTAAAATGCCAGATGATATTAAGGGAGGACACCATCCAGCTCTGAGCTTTCATGAAGATTAAATGGGATTATGAGTATGACCACTTAAAAAAATCCCCAGGCTAGCATGTGATTTAGTGAATTCTTGGTTTGTACACAAGGGCTTTGTAAAGTAGTCTCACATCCTCAGATGGAATATGACTTGCTGTGTTATCTCTGTACTTCCTGCCATGCCTTTCTGACAGTGCCCTGAAAATCGTCCTGATATACATTCTGTCAGTTTAGGTTTAGCTTAGAGCAGTCCAAATGGAGATTAGATGAGGAACAACCTTCTTTTCTACCATGTTATGGAAAGCCAGAAATGCCATCTGCTATCAGTATCCAAAGAACTATAGAACTTTCTGGAATTTCTCAGGAAAACAGGAAGCTTTTTGTTGTAGAAAATCACAAATCCTAGTGATTGTCCTTATTTATGTCCAAAGTATCTAATTGAACCATCATACTGGAGAGTTTTTTGAAAGGGTAAAAGATACCAGAAATTTTGTTTGTAAGTATCAAAAATGGTACTTGCATTATTCATTTTTTAGAGTTCACTTACCCCTCCTCCTTGGAATGTATTTTCCTGTGTGTTATTGTGCGAACTTATTGGTGAATGTATGTGAAGCATTGTAAAGATGAGGGAAACAGCTATTTCCAAAGATGATGTGTTCTTTGCTATTTTAGAAATTAAGCTCCAAGAATAAATTATCAACACCTAGATTAGTCACTTTGCCATGAGCAGCACATTGTAATGGGCATATCATTTTCAGAGTGTCACATTGTGGTCGAAGATGGAGAGGATGAACATGTATTGAGTGCTTAGTATGTTCCAAGCTCTGGACCAGATGCCTTAAGTTTGTTACTTTTAATCCTCACAGCTCCTCTGTAAGAAGATAGATTTGCTTGCATTTTTCAGATGAGTAAATTTAAATTACACTTTAGTCTTAAGTGATTAAATCAATGTCAAATCTGCAGTTGAAGAAGTCGGGTTATTTCAATTCCAAACCAGCTCTTTCCATTGCACCTTGATTGAGTTTTGGAATAAAAATCTTTCACTTTATTTGGCTGAATTTTCCTGCTAATGGCATATACCCAGGCTGGATGGTTTTAATCATTATTTATTAAATAACATTATTTAGTTCCTCTAAGATTATCAAGTTGCATTTTATGGCGATAGAAACTTTCCTCAGCCTCAGAGGTTTAGGAAATGACGCAGATTTTGGTTTCAGACTTGAGTTCAAACCACGCTCATTGCTGAGTGTCAGTGCTCATTACCTGAAGCCTCGATTCTCCACACTGTTACACCGGTAAATGGGAGAAATGACAATACCCACTTTGCAATAGTATGTGATGCTTACATAAAATAATGTATGTAAAGAATACCTATCATTATTTGTTATGTGTTTAACTATTGGTACTAGAAGAAAGCGTTACTGGTAATTACTTGCCTAAAACATTTTTTAATCAGGATTATATCAGAATTTCCACTGATGAAGCTTTTGACATGTGCCAGATAGGGAGTTTGCTAGGCACTCTGCAAATACTTCTCCATTACTGCATTTATGGTATTATGTAGTAATTACTCATTTACTTATTTACTTCCTTGAAGACGAGAGCCTCCTTTTCATTTTTAAAGATTTATTTTTATTGCAAAGTCAGATATGCAAAGAGGAGGAGAGACAGAGAGGAAGATTTCTGTCCATTGATTCACTCCCCTAGTGGCCGCAACAGCTGGAATTGCACTGGTCCAAAGCCAAGCACCTGGAAATTCATCCTGTTCTCCCACATGGATACAGGGTCCCAAGGCTTTGGGCCGTCCTTGACTGCTTTCCCAGGCCACAAGGAGAGAGCTGGTATGGAAAGCAGGGAGGCCAGGATTAGAATCGGCGCCCATATGGGATCCTGGTGCATGCAAGGCGAGGACTTTTGGCTATTGCACTGGGCCTAGAGCCTCCTTTTTTACTCCTTAGTATTTCAGACATTAAACATAATAATTTCTGGCTCATGGAAGAAACACATTTATGTTTTTTTTTAAGATTTATTCATTTTATTACAAAGTCAGATATTCAGGGAGGAGAGACAAAGAGGAAGATCTTCCGTCCAATGATTCACTCCCCAAGTGAGCACAATGGCCAGTGGTGCGCCGATCCGGAGCCAGGAGCCAGGAACTTCTTCCAGGTCTCCCACACAGGTGCAGAATCCCAAGGTTTTGGGCCGTCCTCGACTGCTTTCCCAGGCCACAAGCAGGGAGCTGAATGGGAAGTAGAGCTGCTGGGATTAGAACCGGCGCCCATATGGGGTCCTGGGGCATTCAAGGCGAGGACTTTAGCCGCTAGGCCATGCCGCCGGGCCCGAAACACATTTATGTTGCAAAATTTAGCTTGTCTTTTGTTGCGTTGTGTTACTTTAATTCTTTTAAGAGCTATATTTCAGGAGTGGGGATGGATTATTCAAATGAAGTACCATATTAATATCCTGAAATTGTGGCTAATAACTTGCTTTAAACATTTGCCTATAACAAAGAAACTCAAGATTGTTGTAGTTTGATATAAAATCACTCTGAGTTCTCTAAAATGTGAATTTCAGGACTAAAAGAACTGTATCAAGAGTTGGAAGAGTTTATTAAGCTTATTTTGTGAATTCAAGCAAGGTACTGCACTCAAAGAAGGAAGCTTTTCTCCATATTCTATATGCACTGATTAATGACAAAATATATACTAAAAAAAATTCTTATGCAGTTTCATTGTGCAAATATCACAGAGTGTATTTTCACAATCTTACATAGTATTTAATAGTCACTTGATGTGACCTCTTGTTGTAATCAAGAAACAATAAAGGCCTCTGCTCGCATAACACAGCATATTGTTTAACATTAAAGTTTTATAAGATTAAGGAATACATTCTAAAATTGTGATTCAAAGGCACATATAAATATATAAACCCACAATACCCATTTATTGTAACTTTTAAATATCATGTACTACATATAATTGTATTGCCACGACTGGCAGTTCAGTAGGTATGTTCAAATCAGCTTCATTAAAAATGTGTGAGTAATATGTTGGCTATGACATTGTTTTGACTAATGTTCCTACACTGTCATATGAGGTCCACTGTTGACCAAAATGTCCCTATGTGGCACATGACTTCACATATATCATATCTATTTTTCCATATAAATTATACAAACTACATATCATTTCCAAATTATTTGTAGGAACCTAGTACATTAGTACTAAAATACTCTTTTCTATAAAATGTATCTGACACTGCTTAAAATGCAAAGTTATATTTTAGAAATTTTATCATGTATTTTTAAGAGTCTTACTATTTCTGAATTTTAAATGTGCCAATCTGCCTTTTCCCTGTTAGTGAGGTTTTAACAGCAAATTCTGAGAAGGGCAAAAGATTATACAGATAGAAATGTTAATTCATTTAGTCTTGATTGTAGTCTAAAATTCTGTTGTTGCGAAGCAAATAAAACAAATATAGTAAGAAATTTAAAAATATATGAGAAAATCAAGTGAAGAAAATTATAAGTTTTTTTAAGAAAAAATTCATAGGGAAGTGTCATGTTTTCCAAAAAAATTAACTGTGAGGTTGCATGGTCTTTACGCAGAGAGAATTACTAGTATTAAAAAGAAGGAATCCAGTGAATTACCAGATTTAGTGTCCACCAAACCAAAGCAACAGCAAACACTTTATACAGAGGATAGAGAATATTAGTGGTTCATTATCATAATAAAGTATTTGCCTCAGAGCACTCAGAAATATTCTAATATTTGTAAGGGTTCTTGTTTCTTTTTTCTTTTGCCTCTGCTGCTTGTTGGTGGGACTTTTAATAAATATGTGTTAGAAAAATCTCTGTGTTCAGGGGAGAGAGAAAGAGAAAAGCTTAAAAAGCAGGATGTGGAGTGCTTCTTGACAGCATCGTGCATTCACAAGATGTCCTTGAAGATGCAGCACAAAACAGAGATCAGGGAAATTTTGGCAGCTGCAGTTGGGAAAATAAATGGCTGTTGTGTGATTGGGCAGATCCTGAAAGTAGGCTCCTGCTCAAACCATGTAATTAAGAAAAGTGGGAGCTTTTGTCCAAGTGCAGAATGGCCGTAATATCAGAGTTTGTAAGCAGGAGCCCCTAGAACCAATCCATACTTTTCTCTCTCTGCTCCAGGGAAGAGTTTTCTTATAAATCATCTTCTCTTCTTGCTGTCCCTGTGAAGGTTGCTGCCAGGTGATAAGGCAGACTTAAGATTGCAACCTTGCTAATTCACAATGATTTAGGTGAAGGGGAGATTGAATCAGACACTCTTTCAAGAAATGTGATTTTTATTCATTTAGGCTCCTGTGTATCCTCTAATATTGGAACAAACGGAGTGAGGCCAAGGAGAGATCTGGTGACATGGCTCTGATAGAATCATTTTTACTACTGTGGTTCCAAACAGTTTGAAGGACTTGACATTTTCTTTAAAAAAATACATATAATAATATCCTCTCAGTTAAGAAAGTGGTGTACTCAAAAGTTAAAAACAAAGGGTTAGAAAATAAAAACAGCTTCAAGTATGACAATCACCCATAATCCTGCCATTTATGGTGAATATTTTTATGTTTCCCTCCTACTCTGTACATGCTTTTGTAATTCAAATAATCTTTTATTTCATTTATTTCACTCCCTTTTCTACATTGATTATACAGATTTGTTGCCTGTTAAAAGCCATGATAGATGTAGTTCAACAGCTGCAGAATATTTTATTACAAGCCTATGCAAGAAATTATTTAACCATTTCCTTTTTCAGGTCATTAAGTCATTTCTGACTTTTTCACTCTTCTGATATACTTAATTGTGTGTACTTCTGGTTTGAGTCCAGTTTTACTACTTCCAGTGCTGACAGGAAGGATGCAACAGTTTAAGGAACAATATTCATCTATCAAGTCATGGGATCTTTTTTTTCTAATGTTTCCTTCTCTTAAAAAATGTTTGTTGTATTTGAAAGACAGAGTTACAAAGAGAAACAGGGAGAGACAGAGATCTTTGATCTGCTGGTGCACTCCACAAACGTTCACTACAGCTAGAGCTGGGCCAGACCAAAACCAGGAACCAGGGGCTTCTTCAGGATCTCCCAGTTACATGCAGGAGCCCAAGAACTTGTGCAATCTTCCACTGCTTTCCTGGGCACATTAGCAGAGTGTTGGAAGGCAAATGGATTAACCAGCACTCATACCAGTACACATATGGAACGCCAACGCTGCAGGTGGTGGCTTAACACATTGTACCACAGGGCTGGCCCCATGTTTCTCTCTTGTATTGAAAATGAAGAGATAAAGAGATGCCATTATTGATTTTATATTGTGACTTTTCATTTAAGGGGATGTACAGTAACTGTGTAATGGAGACAGTCATATCCGGATGTGAGAATACAATGCATCCCTACTTCCAGATCAAAAATGGACTCCCAATGAAACTGTTAACTATCTTGACAATAGGATGCTGGACTCTCTGCCATTGTCCATGCCTGCAATGACAGACATATGACTGTGTGAAGAACTATACTATAGTAATAATACAGGGAAACTTAGTGGGGTGCGGGGGAAGGGACTTGAGAAGAGAGTAAAAGAAATCCCAGGGCCTATGGAACTGTATCATAAAATGATAATAATAATAATAAATAAATAAGAAAGAAAGAAAGAAATGCAGCCAACCCAGAGTAGTAGCCTAGCAGCTAAAGTCTTCACCTTGCATGCACCAGGATCCCATATGGGTGCCGGTTCTAACTCCAGCAGCCCCAGTTCCCATCCAGCTCCCTGCCTGTGGCCTGGGAAAACAGTCAAGGATGGCCCAAAGTCTTGGGACCCTGCATCTATGTGGGAGACCTGGAGGAGGCTCTTCGCTCCTGGCTTTGGGTTGACTTAGCTCTGGTCGTTGCAGCCACTTGGGGAGTCAGTCAATGGACAGAAGATTTTATTTTCTGTCTCTCCTCATCTCTGTATATCTGACTTTGCAATAAAAATAAATCTTTTTTTTTTAAAGGAAAGAAATGAAGCCAAGGGTTGTAGGACCATGCTATTGTAAAATACAGAGGAAAATGGGGAGGGAGGAAAAAGGGAGTTGGAATATAGGGAGATATGGGGAAGCCCTATGCCTATACCTACAAAGCAATATAATGGAAAACAAAACAAAAAATGCAGTGAAGGGAAAAATTGATAATAAAATTTCAGTTGTGCCAAAGTAATTTTTTAAGTTCAAAACTAACCTATAAGAATGTCTCCCAATGTGAAGCTGCGTGAATTGTGTAATTTACCATGACTACTTTAAATATGAGTGCAATTCTGAACGTGTCTGGAAAAATAAAATTAAACTTATTTGTTGCAAAAAAAAGTTTTGAGATGCATGCATCCAGTTTGTTAATCCATATTTTCACTATTTTTTGAAGTACCTCCACACATTGTCATTCTGAGAACCATTTTATTTTACTCAGTGTCTTTAGCTTCCAAAAACCTAAATAATCTCTATCTTTTGAATTCTACAATTGAAGAACGTTGGCAATATGTAATTCCTCTGTAAAAAGAGGTTACTCTATAGATTTTTCCAGATGCCAACTCTTTCTACTCCTCTTCACTCTTCTTTATCCTCACCCTTGCTAGGGGAAGAACATTTTTCAAAATAAATTGTATTTCATCTTACTTCCAAATCAAAGATGGACTTCCAATAAAACTGTTAAATATTTCTTGACAGTAGGATGCTGGACTCTGCCATTGTCGATACCTACAATGTCAAGATGCACTTAAATAGCAGAATGACAGACCAAGAACTGTTTGTGAAGGACTATGTTACTGTAATGATATGGGGAAAGTCGTTGGGGGGCGAGAAGATTTGAGGAGAGGGGAAGGGAAATCCCAGAGCCTATGAAACTGTAACATAATAAGATTAAATTTTTTTAAATGTGTTTCTATGGAAATCTCTGAAAGGTTTACGTAAATGTATATAAAACAGGTTCAAAAATGTAAACTTAATGCTTTAGATCATGATATAAGAAGATACTTCAAAAAGTTTATGGTAAACAGAATTAAATGACAAGCTCATTTTAGTGCCAAAGATTTTTGAAACCCATGCATTCATTTTGTTTTCATAATATGTATTTTCCATTAGCTTTTTGAAGAATCATCTTACTTACATATTCAGAATAATTTATTTCTTTTACAGATAACTCTTGATAAGTTTACTCACACTCTGGGCCACTAGCCAGGCATTTCATATATATATATATATATATATATATATAGACACACACAGTATTGCACAATATACTATCATTTATGCATATAATTAGAAGGTAAATCCTACTTAACCAGTCTGTAGGCAGTTTTTCCAAAGATTCATTAAATAGTCTGTATAGAAGATAAAGATGACATATTTACAATCAGAACTGATTCCTATCCCAACAATTACACATAGTTTATCATTAGTTGTCTTGGTTATTTTGTCCATATAAAACATTCTGAATTCAGAGGGGCTTCAGGAGGAGGGTGGGAATGAACTATTTTCCCATGAAATTTTTTATTAGAACTAATATTTTTTTGTCGGAAGCCTAAGCTTGCCCACAAAATTGTGTTTATATTAAAATGAAAACATTTGTCTTTTTCAAATACTGCTTTAATAAATGAAACATATTTTAAGTTTGAATTTTATTTACTTATTAACCTTTGTACAAAAAAAAGAACTGTGGGGGATGAAAGAAAGGTTCTACCATGTTTGTAAATGAACCTAATGATCAGACTGTCCCTCCGTTCTGGAGAGTTTGCTGTAAAAGTCTGTTCAAATCAAATCACCAGGAGTTTTACCACAATTGCGTCAGGATGGACACACCAGGAAAATCATCTTAGAGCCTGACTGAAGCTCAGAGAAACACAGTAAGACATCAAGGAGGCCAGTATCTTATTTAAGTGAAGAAATGTGTGTGATGTGTCTGGGGAACATTAAGAAGCTGAGTCTCTGTGAATTTGAGAATAATGTCTAAGAGAAATTAAATTTTGATTCTGCTTTTCACATCCATTCAGGCCCTTCTATTTTAAGTATTAATACCTCCGGTTCTCTCCAGCGGCTGTTGATTCTTTTTTTTTTTTTTTTCTTTTAAATCCTGAATACCTCTGCTGAGAATACTGTGGGCAGGCCTCGTGTTCCTCGGCAGTGGAGAAGATACTGTTTCAAAGGAGGGATGCCTTGAACTTACCTCACTGTTACAAGTGGCCGTTTGTTTAGGACATGGACATTTAGACCAAGAACAGCACTGCCAGTTCAGTATTGGAACTGCACAGGATTGCTCTGAGTGTATTCAGTGTACGTGCTTTTAGTGAAGAGGGGAAGTCATTAGGGAATCTCAGGAGGGAAGTTGCTTAGAGAAGAGGGTGTATGCCATTGATTTCAATTTTTTCTTTAGCTGCCATGTTCTGCCGCCCTCTCAGTTTGAACCTTGTATAGCAGAAACCAAATTATTTTGTTTCCCCAATTCCTAGAACAATGCCTAGGCCTATAATAGCACTCAATAAACCTCTGTTAAATTGAATGTACTTATTTTAAGGATGTGCTAAGAATGTATTACGACAGTTTCTTAGAGTAAATAGGTCTTCCAGGTTATTTGTGTCTGGCCAAAGGTGTTGTCAGTATGTTTTCCCCAGTTGGAATTAAATATTTTTTCTTTAGTTTTCTAGTTACCTTCCCATTGACTCTACAAACACTTGGTACAAATAGTTAGATGTCATGAGTGCAGTATTCAGCCAGAATTCCCTGGTCTAGGTATCTTTGTGAATCATCACCTGCTAACTAGATGGAAAGGAGATACCCCAGCTTCTCTTGTCCCAGAGTAAAGAGACGGTCAGTCCCAGCTGTGCCTCCTGGGCCCCATTAGTAGTAACACTTGTCTCCATTGCAACTGAAACAGAAACAAGAAAGTATTGCTTCTAGAAAAAATACTATATATTAACTTTATAATATATACACATATATTAGCTTGAAGTGTCTGAAGCAAATTAAAGCCTCTTGAAAACAGAGGAAGTATGGGTTTTATAAACTGGTGACAGAAATTTTAAAGAAATATGAAATTGGGGGATTGCAAGGAAACTTTATTATCTTTCCAGGAGTGAAAAACACATAATGCAGTGAATAATTATTTCTAAAAATAATGTCTGTCTTCAGGAATACTGAGCCTGCTGTGTAATTTTCTAACTTAGGGATTTGTTTTTCAGGTTTTTGGATAGCGAGTGAGATGGAGTAGTCTAGGCCACTTCACCAGACTCCAACACACTGCGTGTCAGAATTTTATAAGGGTTAAGTGGGAAATGCTTACAAAGAGAATTAGGACTTTTATTTTTGTTCTCATGAATAATTTAAATCTATTTCTTTAATGGTTCAATTCAGTGACTGCCCTTGGTAAACATTATTCTTCAAGCTCCTCGGAGTGCTTGTTCTATTACGTAAGGGTTAGCCTTTATACATAAATTTTCAAAAGTCCTTCCAATGCAGTCAAAGGGAACACCTTTAAATGAGTGTTAAGATACTTAATAAAATGCATATGTGGATCTCAGATGTTCACACCTGAGACATATTTGTCATTGGTACATTCCTTTTAACATCTTTCTGGTTGCTGGGAGTACCATCCTATAGAGAGAGCTCAAAATAGAAGGGGGATAAAAGAAAAATGTTCTTGTGACCTTTTTTAGTTCTTTCCTCATGATGCTGTTGCATGTATTGAGCTGTGAGGTCACTCTTCCATGGTGTAGAAGGGCCCTGAACCAGGGGTGGTGTGACACAATAGGTTAAGGCACTGCTTACGACACTACATCCCATATCAGAGTGCTGGTGTGAGTCCTGAGAACTCTGCTTCTGATTTAGCTTCCCGCTAAAGTGTCTGGAAGGCAACAGAAGATGGCTGAAGTACTTGGGTCCCTGCCACACATGTGGAAACCCAGGTAGAGCTCTGGGCTCCTGGGCTTTGTCCTGGGTCAGTCCTGGCTGTTGCAACCATTTGGGAAAGGAACCAGTATTCATTCTCTCTCTCTCTCTCTCTCTCTCTCTCTCTCTCTCTCTCTGCGTGTGTGTGTGTCTCTGTCTCTAAAATAAATACTTTTCAAATAATTTGATTAATGAATTCTGAAAGCAGAGAAATATGTGTTGTGGTTTGTGAAGGATGGAAAGATATTTCTTTTGATTATATTGTGTCTCTTTAGCTTTTCTAACTTCAAAACTAGATTCTTAGGTGTTGGTTTTTATTGTTCTCCCTCTTCTCCATTAATATTAACCATAGTATTCAATAATGTCTGTGTAGGGCTTCGCATGGCAGGAATAGAGCTGAGAGTCTCATAAATGATCTCATTTACATTTCCTGGCAGTTTTGTGTGGGCAGGTACCTCTGTTATTCCCTTCTTAAACCAAGAAAGGCAAAGGCTTTCCTGAGCTGCCAGATTCTGCTCTCCCTCTCTCCTAATGACTCCTTAAATGGGGCCGAAATGAGTGTGCAGAAGGCCCATGCCAGTGATAGGCAATGTATGTTGCCAACTCGCTTCACTAATAGTTCTCACCCACCTTGGTATGGAATTGAGTGCAGACCAAATCAGTGGAGGAGAGTGTTGAGGCAGAATTCTAAAATTTGCTGTCAATAAAAACAAATGTCATTCTAGCCCAGGGATTGAGAACCTTTTTTCTGCTCAGCACTGTGTCAATATTGACAACATAATTCAGAGGCCATACAAAATCAGATCTAAAAATTAGCCTGCCATAGATTTATGAGGAAGAAAGGGCCAAGGCTTTCAGTAGATTTTCTGAGTTCATGCCAGCCAAAGGCTCAGCCTGCCTTCTTAAATGAATTTGACACAGTGACAGAAAGCAGAATGGTGACTACAATGACTGGGTGAAGTAGAGGATAGAAATTTGTTGCTTCCTGGGTACACAGTTGCAGATTTCCAAGATGAAAAGAATTCTGGAAATGGATGATAATGACAGTTGCACAACGTTACAGATGAATGTAATACTACCGGATTGTACATTTAGAGATGGTTAAGACAGTAAATCTTGTATACATCTTGCCATAATAAAAAAAGATCCAAAAACAAAACTGCCCTTGAAATAATATTTAAATTCATGCCTGGCATATAGTAGGTGCTCAGTAATTGGTTGTTACCTCTTGTTCTATGTAAAATGAGGATAATGTTAGTCCTTTATTGGTGTGTACTTCACAAGGTCATTTGAGGGGCCCAGGGAGCTAGAGACCTGTGAGTGCTTTCATTCATTCCACAGTCCTTTATGCAGAACATACGTTATTGTCAAGCCTTGTTCTTCATGCAGGAGATAAAGAAATAACCAAAATAGATACAGTTTCTGTGATAAATTCATGAACCTCAGATTTCAGTTTCCTGTTTTTGGTTTTGTGTGTGTGTGTGTGAGAGAGAGAGAGAGAGAGAGAGAGAGCTCTAAAATGCAGTATTCAGCAAGATATAGAAGTGAATGTGTTTTGTTTTTATTATATAGCCACCTTCACCCCACATGCCAAAGAACTAAATCATTATCCAAATGGTCATGCCTGTATTTTCTTTCCTTTAAAGATTTTGCTTATTTCAATAGCAGAGGAAAGAAAGATCTTTCATCCACTGGCTCCCTCTTGATGAAATGCTTTCAACAGCTGGAGCTAGGCCAGGGTGGAGCAGTACTCCATGCAGGTTTCCAATGTTGATTATATGGACCCAAATACTTGAACCATCATCTGCTACTTCCCAAGTGCACTAACACAGAGATGGATTGGAAGCAGACTCAAACCAGAACTTCAAAATGAGATTCAGACATTCCAAACAGAACTTTAATCTTCAGTTAACACCAGAACACCCTTCATTGCATTGTCTTCAGAATATGTAAGTGGTGGCCTGCTGTTGTGTTGTAGCAACGGCTCAAACTATTGCCTATGACATAGTCATCCCATATCAGAGCACTGGTTTGAGTCCCAGCTCCTCTGTTTCTGATCCCGATCCCTGCAGATGCACCTGGGAAAGCGGCAGATGATGACCAAGTACTTGAACCCCTGCCACTCAAGGAGTACAGACGTAAGGTGGTCTGTAGACTTGAGCTTCAGTCTGTTCTCTACCTCTAACAAGCTATGTAATCTTGGGCAAGTCATTTCCCCTTTCTAGTCATCAGCTTCCTTGTCAGTAAAATTATGGATTTGGACCCTGTGGTCCCTAATGTTCTCTGATATTTGTTATGCATCCCTACTATGATTCAGTAAGGGTTTACTATTAGTTCTTACGTATCCAGGGCCTAATCTAACTCCTGACACTTTGGCTGGGGCTCCATTTCTGTTCATTCAACATACCCAGATCTGGCCATCAGTAAGATAATCCCCTTTTAAAATGTGTTGATAACCTGGTAAACCAAGGAAGTAGAACTACAAGTGCTTTGAGGGGCTGTAAGGGCTCTGGACTGCCATGAAAGAGAAGATTGGCTTTTTGTGTTTCAGAACTACAGTGAGGAAGAGGCTGGCCTAGTCTTCTCTCTTTACCTCCTCTCTGTAAAGATAAAAGATTCTGGTGACGATCTGGCAGCTGCACATCAGAGGCTTTTCCTTTGCTTTTGTTGGATATTTTTGCAGAAAAGGAGTGATGGGAGGGGTGAGGTTAATGCATTGAGTGTGAGTAATTAGTCATTCAAACCATTGACATTCACAATGACAGGATTTGAGTGTCTCTGTTATTGTGCACTGCTCTGATAGTTTATCCCTGGAATTTTTGCCTGTATAATGTTTCTTAAAATATATCACAGAGCATAAAAGATTTAATGTAGTGCTTTGTACAGCCATTAGAGTTTGAAGTCAACTGAACCTCCTCAATGTTCCATCCTGGCTGCTGACTGTAATTCTGTTTTTAATTGCCTTTCAGAAGAGTAAAGGAGGGCAAGTCAGGGGTTTGGAACCTGGTCACCTGCAAAGCTGGCTGGGAGACCCACACAGAATGTTTGATTGAAGTACATATGCACACTTGAGTAACTTATGTATTTATTTGCAATGAAAATTGTACTGTTAGAATATCAAAGGCATTAGCCTGGGGAAGAACTGTTCAGATTTTCCCAAGCCAGTTCTGTGCTTCTTGGAGGATGTACTTCCTACCAACACACACATTCTCTGCCTCTGTTCTGTTTCCCACCTAGAGAGCACAGGTGTCCTCTCTTTAAAATCTATTGCATAGCCTTAAAATGCTATGTGCTATGGTACATATTCATGTATTCAACACCTTTTCATCTTAGAAACTTCTCTTATTTTCTAGGTGGTAATTCAAAATCCTCTTGGTTTGTTCATATGTCAGGTTTGTTTCTGACATTTTGCATTTCTTACTGCTTTTTATAGCTTGTGTTGCATCCTGGAAGTATATTATTAAGACCAGTGGGGGTTCTTATTATGTGATAGATATTAATACATATTCACAAATGTTTCTCAGCTTTCAGACTGTACATTTTTATTTAGAAAATTCGGTGTGTGCATACATGTACATTTTCATCAGTTCTTTCTGGATACACAAAAAGGATAGCTGCATAGTGGTTGTGCAGAGCAAACTGAGATCTGTATTAGTAGAACATAATATTTGGCATGATGTACAGGCAGTGGTCAGCAGAGGTGTCTCCTCAGTCGAAAGCATGGCATCTCATGACTCCTTTTTAAAAATTTGGGCCCAGTTAAAGTTATCTGACTGACTGGGCTCAACTCCAGGATTCAGTATGAACTAGGAAATTCATGCAAGAGATAAGCAGCCAGAAATCTGATTGGTGTAACTGAAATTGCTTTGCTATAGCCTTAATATTTTCTGGACCTTTCAGAAACAGGTGGATCTATGAGATAGTCATGTGGATAAGTTCTGGCTTTTACTATATGTCTGTAAGGCGAAGATCCAGTGGCAGAGGCGTGGGGGTACAGTGGGGAGGAACCTGACTAAACCGTTTTGATTCCACAGAATTGCTGCATGCTTAAATGTGACTTACATACTTCTGCTTACCCTGTCAATAATACCAAAAATAATCTGTGTTGATGCAAGATAATTTCTGAGTATGGGGGAGCGGGTACTAAGAAGGATCACCTGAGAAATGGGAAGCTGAGAAGGGGTTCTATAGATTGTGGGATTGTTCTTAAGTCATGTAAACCAATAAGTCAAAATGTAATAGTCGGGTAACTCTGGGGTTTTGCAAGTCAGGTCTCCTGAAATGGCTTAATTTTGATTTTTAAATTACTTATGAGTTGTGCTTGTTGCCTAGATCCATGATTTAGTGAGTTTAGGAGAGAACATAGAAGAGGGAGGCATGCACAGATCCAGAAGACCTGACAGCATGGCAGAGCAGAGAGCTGCCTGCTGGCCAGGCATTATGCTATTATGCTGATGCCCTGTAGTATCAGTTCCATCAGCTGACCCCTCCCCTAAGTCTCCTTCTTTCTGATTCTTTTCCTGGACCTTTGCCTTAAGGGCAGAGCAGTGGAATAGGCTTTGCTAAGTAGTTCCTTTCTGTCTGAGGAGAACATTATCTTGGATTCTTCTCAGAAACATTTTTGTATACATACACACACACAGAGCCTCACAACCAGCCCCAGTCCTCTAGAATTCTTCATCTGACCTGAAGCCAAGAATAAAGTTCTGGGAATATAACAATTGAAACCACTTAAAACAATTACATGATGAATACACATCTTTGAGTTCCCCAACTTTATCAATCTGCTTTATAGTTCCTTTGGCTCCTTTTGAGACTTAATGTTAAATGGAGTTAATTTCCATTTGTGTCCATCACAAGAGGAAATTAGAGTAAAATTCATCTATGTGGGGCATTGTGGGGCCTAGCATGATGTTTCGTAATATATATGATCTCTCATTCTGGAGATAATCCTTCATTGCAGGCTTTATTCTAGTCTTATAGAAATGAAAACTAAAATTTAGACTGTTAAAATAACTTGTTGAAGTCACACATCTAATAAATGATAAAACTAGAATTCTGATCAACTATGTCTTTAAAAGAAAAATGATTTATTTATTTGAAAAACAGAGAGAGCAAGAGAGCAAGAGTTGAGTGAGAGAAAGATATCTTCCATCTGCTAATTCACTGCCCAGATGACTGCAGTGGTCAAGACTGAGGCCAATGCCAGGATCTTGGACCATTATGCCGGTTTCCACATGATGGCAGGAAGGGATCCAGACACTCACACCATTTTCCACTGCTTTCCAAGGCATGTTAGCAGATAACTGGATCAAAAAAGGAACAGTCAGGACTTGAACTGTACACATGCGGGATACTAGCGTTGCAGGAAGTAGCTTATAATTCACTGTGCCACAATGTCAGCCCCTGTTAACTGTGTCTAGTTAAGTATGTCTTGACTCAGAAATTTATTTCTCTTTTACTACAACTACCTGCTTAAGAGAGAAGAATGCGAAATCGAATCAGCCTCTGGATATTAATGAGAATGTAGAGCATCTGGAACTTTCATATTCTACTGATAGGAATGTAAATTGATACAACCACTTTGTAAAACTCCTGTCAATACAGTTATTACTTGCTATCCACAAAGTGTGGTTTCAGAGTCACCCCATTTGCAAACACCAACAACAGGAGATGGGCAAGTCCATTCTACAGAATGGAAGAGTATCTGCATATAATGTGTGCACCTCCTCCTCTATACTTTAACTCCTTTCTAGGCTATTTATAATGCCTAATACAATGCAAATGCTATATAAATACTTACTACAATAAAATACCTGTGTTTAGTAGAGATGCAGATTTTTCTTGAATATTTTTAATCCATGGGCAATTGACTTCACAGAAACAGAACCCATGGGTATGGAGGTATGGCTGTCTCTACTAAGACTGAGCATATGTATAGTGTGTGACTCCATAAAAGCAAAATCTTAGGAATATTCTCAACAGAAATGTGTGCACATATGCACCAAAAGACATGTATGTAGTGCACATAGAAACATTATCCATACCAGTTCAAAACTAGAAACAGTTCAAATGTTCATCAGCAGTTAAGAAGACATGCCATTTGTATACAGCTATTTCTCTATGGCTCTGGAAGACGACTACTGCTACAGGTAACAACACAGATGCCCCAGACATGAATGAAAAGTCACAAAAGAATCTGTTATAGAATTACATGCATATAAAGCTCAAAAGCAGATTAAACATAAATCTATAAATTAGAAGTCAAAATGGGGTTGCCTTGGTGGGGGGTGATGCAAAAATGACAGACTTTGGGATGGAAGCAAGGCTTCTGTGGTGCTAGTCGCATCCTGTATCATGATCTGCAAGGCATTTTCCCAGGTGTGGATTGTGTTTATTTTGTAAACATTCTTTGGAATGTCCCATTGAGATTTACATACCTTATTACATGTATGGTGTAGTCAGTAAAAATGCTCACCAAAAATTATTCAAGCAATCAAATGGTAACAGTGATCGAAACTATCAGTTATAGTATGTCTTCTAGGCCTATTACGAAATACAGAGATTATTGGAATGTACCATCTTGTGAGGAGTCAGTAGAAGAAATCACCTCAGGTGGTGGATGATATTAGAAACTCTCAGTGAGGAGGGCAATTTTTCTACCACTGTTGTAGTGTTTGCATGCACTGTGCCACTGCTTCTTACTGCTTTGCAGAAAAAAAGTGTCATTACCCATTTTCCAGTTGAAGAAAACTTAGGCTCCGTTTCTGTGAAGGTCACAAAGTAGTGGCAGATCATGATTTCATTCCCAACAAACTTCTAATCATTTCAGAGGAAACAGAAGTTGCATTATGATGGCTAAGTAAGAGATAATAATTCAATAGAATGGAAAGTCAAAACTAAAAGGCTATATTTGGGCCCAGGAAGTCTGAGTATGGACCTAGAATCTGCCCCATTTTCTTGGGATGACAAAGTCAACACTGGGCATCTCTGAACTGCATCCCAAACAGGAGAGTGTTGAGCTAGATTTGATTCTCCCTTGTGCCTTCTGGCTCTGCACTTTTGTGTTGCTGTGCTTGTCATCCCATACAGGGTGTCATCATGACCTGAGTCTACAAGATTATACCTATTTTTTTCCATCTAAAATCTTATTCTAGAATCATCTTCTGAGTATTTCCCCCTGAATCCCTCTATCCTATAAGCAGAAGCAATTGCTTCTCTCCTGCATCCCCACTCAGGAAAAGTTTACCTGTGTCTTCTAGAGACTCTATGTCCCCTAAGGATAGGCACTCTTACTCATTTCTTGATTCCCGTAGATGCCAGCTGGAACAATTCACACATCTGAGGAAATATGTTTAATTAAATATTTAAACCAGCAAGAATCCTTTGTGAGTAATGTATAAGAGGACAGCCCTTGGACTGGGCTGGACCTAACAAGCAGATCCAGAGGAAACTTGCTTCAGATTTCTTATTTTATTAGAAGTCTGGGAGAAACAGTGAGAGTGGCTGGATGAAAGAATCATTACATGACTTTGCAGCTCCTCTAGCATGTACTTATGAAATCTGAAGTTTGATCCGTGTTAAAACATCAGTGAAATCTAAGCCCTTCCCACATGGACAGATCCACATAATTTAATGTCATTTTGCTTTATGAGATAGTTAATAAACAGGTACTGTGTTTGATCTTGTGAATGTAACCCTCTATATTTAGCTTTTTCAGCTTTAATGGAACTATAATTTTAATCATGATTATTACTTTACATTTTAATTATAATTTGGTGTGGCTTAAGTATACATTTCTGAGAGTGATTGTGTAATGAAAACAGGAATTAGCTTTTCATTAACAAAATAATGGGAGAGTTCCTACTGCATTCTAATCTGTTCAAAATCTATGGGTTGGTCTAAAAATAGCAAGGGGAGTTTAACATTTTGGTTAAAAACATGCTTCTAAATTGGCTGTATTCACAACCCAGTCTCTTTTGTTCCATCTTGCTTTTTCTTGTTCTCTTTCTTTTCTG
Organism: Ochotona princeps; assembly: GCF_030435755.1. NCBI lineage: Eukaryota > Metazoa > Chordata > Mammalia > Lagomorpha > Ochotonidae > Ochotona > Ochotona princeps. Next base: position 39,861,800 of record NC_080833.1, read on the forward strand.
GAAATAAAATGAAAATTTTAAAGAGATTTTAACTTTTTGAGATTTCAGAAAGCTTTACACTGTTTTTTTTTTCTTTAGATAATTAGCACCATGGAGCCTCAGGTGTCAAATGGCCCAACATCCAATACAAGCAATGGACCCTCCAGCAACAACAGAAACTGTCCTTCTCCCATGCAAACCGGGGCAGCCACAGATGACAGCAAAACTAATCTTATTGTCAACTATTTGCCCCAGAACATGACCCAAGAGGAATTCAGAAGTCTTTTTGGGAGCATTGGAGAAATAGAATCCTGCAAGCTTGTGAGAGACAAAATAACAGGTATGCTCTTATTCAGAATTCTAGTCCTGAGATTTGCAGCTCAATTGGTCCTGAGTTGCAGAGACCTTAGCAGAAACTCATGTGCATCTGAGTTTCTGTGTCATGTTTCCTGCATGCAAGGGTAATGTGAAAGTACAGTCATAAATTCACACTACACACACCATCTGTAGATCATACAAAGCAATACTGTGATTGGAGGGAGAGGGAACCAGATGAAAATTCTGGAATCTCTTAAACTTAAAATGGTATGACTTCAATTTCATCCTTTTGTTCTTTAATTCTGGATTCTGTCTCCTGCCCTCCCTATTTACCACACTAGATTTTATTCATTTATTCATCTGCTCTCAAGCACTTCGTTCCTGTGTATCCAATGCCTTTTGTGTTTCTGGGACAGTTGTATTAAAGGGGACCAAGGTGAACAAGTGGAAGGGTGACACAATTGGCCATTGCTCCTGTGGAGAGATATGACCTGAAGATAGCAGGAGATTCTGAAATGAGCTATCCTGCAGTAATAGGGAAATACTCAGTCAATATCTGCATTTGAGGTATTTGATTTATTTAACTCCTTGTTTTGGAGATTTTTTTCTTTCTTTTCCTTTTTTTTTTTTTTAGAAATTCAAAGACAGTTTAACTGAAAGTAAAACACTGCCCTATGTAACTTAAATACTTGAGAGTTTTGGATTATACATAGTTTTTTGTAATTTAGAATTGCTGACTGGGGACCTAATGTTTGCCAGATGCCAGTGTGATAACTCTTGAAAGGTTTTCATGTAATCGTACTGAGTTGAGAATAGTTATTTTTTTTAATATATTTATTTTTATTTTAATTAAAGGCAGAAAAATTAAGAATGGGACAAAGATAGAGAAAGATAGAGGGAAGCTTCCATCCACTGGTTTACTCTCTAAACGGCCAGAATAGTCAGGGATGGGCCAGGTGGAAACCAGGAATCCAGAACTCAATCTGAGTCTCTATCCAGGTCGTAGGGCATTTGCTCCCTGAGCATGCTCATTAGTAGGAAGGTGGCTCAGAAACGGAGTAGCCAGAACTCAAACAAGTATTCCAATTTGAAGTGCAGGTTTCCCAAATGATGACTTAGGCTGCACCACCAAATGTCCACCTCAAAAATATTTTCTTTGGGAAAAAAAGAGGCCATCACCTGCAGTAAATCCCCAGCCTGCAATATCTGCATCTTGTGTGGGTGCTGGTTCAAGTCCCAGCTGTTCAGTTTTTGATCCATTTCCCTGCTAAAGCAGCAAAAGATGGCCTAATTGCTTCATCCCCAGTCACACAGGTGGGAGATCTGGATGAGGCTCCTGGTTCCTGGTTTCTGACTTTGGCCTGGTCCAATCCTGCATGTTGTGGCCATTTGAGAAGTGACCTAGTAGACGGGCAATGTCTCCTCCTTGACTCTTCTTATCTCTCTGCAATAATTTAATAAAAATTATCAAATTATTTCATTTATTTGGAAAGCAGAGTTACAGACTGAGGGAGAGACTTGAGAGGTCTACTGATGGCTAGGGCTGAGTCAGACTGAAGTCAGGAGCTAGGAACTTCAGTTAGAACTCCCACATGATGCAGGGGTCCAAGCACTTGGGCTCTCTTCCCTTGCTCTCCCAAGCACACTAACAGGGAGCTAGATCTGAAGTGGAGCAGCTGGGACTTGAACAAGTGACCATGTGAATGCTGGCAGTGTAGGTGTAGCCCAACTCACTATGCTGTAATGCTGACCCTTGAGTAAATTTTTTTCAAAAAAAAAGAAAAAAGCATACTGGCTTACATAATGATGTCAGTGAGACTGCTACTGTCTGATACTCCGCATCTGCAATCTTCATGTTCAACTTTGAGTACTTTAGTTTTGAAGATTGATTTATTCAAAGAGCAGTCTCTCTCTCTCTCTCTCTCTCTCTCTCACACACACACACACACACATACATACACATCAATCTTTCTTCTGCTAGTTCACTCCCAAATGGCCAGAATGACCAGGTTGAAGCCAGGGTCCCTGAACTCTTTGAGTCTTGCTCCTGGATGGCTGGGCCCCAGGCACATCAGCAGTCTTGCACTGCCTTCCCAGGTACATCAGTAAGTAGGAAACTGGATGGAAAACAGAGCAGGTGGGACTCAGAGCAGCACTCCAGTATGGGATGCTGGAATCACAAGGGCATAATCACAGTGGCATAACAGCAGCCCCATATGTGACAGTTTTAGGTGCTGATTTGTGTTTTCTTTTCTCTGGGAAGTTTAATTGGTGGACAATTGGTCTTAATTTACATATGTATTTTTATTTATTTATGTTGTATTTGTACATGCTTATATATATAAAAAGGAAATTCTGTGCTTAAAATAAGGAGATGCATAATCTTAACTTTTAAAATAAAGAATACAGTGTACATGTGCATATTTAAATATATATATTCTCCTAGTCCCATAACTTAAATGCAAATTTTCCCTTATAAATTACTTTACAGAATCATAAATGTAAAATGACAGTGCTACTTTCCAAAACATAAGTCACATAACCCTCCAAACCTAATTTGTTTATCTATAAAATTGGAGCTTAATACTTAAATGTCAAAGATCTTATGTAGACTAAATGAGAAACAAGACATGTAGTGCCTAGCACAATGCTTAGCATATAGTGGTTTCTCAGTAAATGGAAGACATTACTATTATAGATACAGCCAGTATGCATGAAGGAGAATGTCCAGAACTCAAAAAGATTGTATCAAGGTCTCCCAATGCTAGCTGACTTTATTGATCTTGTCCTAGAGCACTGGATCATCTATGAATTGCCTTACTTCCAGAAAGCTGGCATTTAGACTCCTGAATAATCTTTACATAATAGGATGATAATTCAAACCAAATTAAAAACAGTTAACCATATGATTTTTTTCCTCCCACTCATGTATAGGAAAGCATATTTTTGGCATAGCCTTACCTAAATAGGGACTCTACCAACTATATTCATGAGTGTTATTAATCACCTTTTCAGAAGAGATCCCCTAGAATTTTAGTGAGACTTTTGAGAAGTTCTGATTCATGGTGTTGTTCCTTGTTTTCTAAAGACACATGTTTAAACAAGCAGATTCCTTTACTGAAAGAATGCTAATTTGGTAGTTCACCGAGTAGATTTGAATAGGAGTGACAGCTTCGAAGACAGCCTTTAATTTGGTATACAAAACCAAAATTGTCAACTTTGGTTTGTTTAGCACCCTCTCCAGCACAAGCAGAGACATACATTAGCATCTGAGCTTAAAGAAAAAGCTTATGAATTGAAAGTAGAAACATAATTCAGGGATAAATTTATAATTCTACGGTCTTTTTTTTTTTTTTAATTCGGGCCTCCAGAAAAGACAGTTGTAAAGGACTTATGTGAATGAGGCAGGGAAATATAGAGAGACCAGGGATATTTGCCCTCATTTGGTAGCAGTGTTTAATAAAAGTAGAACTTATGGTTGTAAAGAGTGCTTATTAAATTCTTCATTTACACTACCTAATTAATTCTAGCATTTTAAATTAACAGTGAAACTGGTCCCTGCTGTACCATTCCATAGAAGCAGCATATTTCCTCCATCCACCAGTTGTTCAGGTTTAATTGGGTATGCTAAAAGTCAGAGAAGGAGGGAGCTAGGGCTTCAGGAAGAGAGAGAAAGAGCGAGGCTTATTCTTGAGGGAGACCCTCTGAGGCCCATGTTTGGGATTAAATCATAACACAGGCTGGGAGAGGTGAGATTTCACACCACGCAAGTTGAAAGGCTACAGCTGGTGGTACAGAAGTCAGGGTAAATTACATCATAGGTATTTTTGCTGCCCTGATTTTTAACATCTCAGTCCCCCCTTTTCCTCCAACACCTCCTACAGATCTCAATGCATCCCGATCCTGTGAAGTTTACAAGGAGTTCTAAATATCCAGTGGGAGGATTGGGGGTGGTAGGTGACAAGAGATAAGAATTCAAGATTAAGATTTTCTAGCCCTGAACCACTCCCTGGTGTATGTAACAGATTCCCTTAGATGGTTCTTGCTTCTGTAAAGATACCTAAGAGGAAGTAATTCTGTTGACTGTGTTACAGGCACACTGCACTCATCCCAGAATGTGGGTTATCAATAAATTTTCCACCACCTGGGAGCACATAGAACAAAGTTGATCTTCCTATGTGTTATGATACAAGAGGAGATAATTACCACCACTTGTCAAGTACTTACTCTGTGCTGGGTGTTTACTAAGCATTGGACAAATGTTACTTCATTCAACATGAAGAACAGCCTGTTTTTTTTAGATCAGGAAACAAACTTAGTGAGGTTAAGTAGTTCCCCCAGAGAGCATAGCTACTAATAGAGCTGAGATCTAACCCTAAGTTTCCAAAAGCATGATTTTATCTTTATTTTATTTTATTGTTTATAAGGTGAATGTCATTGCTTAATCCCTACCCTGTAACCAATGCACTGCATGTTCCTCTACATGGAGGCTGTTGGCTATTCCCTGAAAAACCTACTTAATACATCATGACTTTAAGTGAAACTCGTGTTTATAAAGGGAGACAAAGATAACAATATTTATCATCCTTTGGAGAAATAGCTTATTCTGTGTCTTTCTTCAGAGGAGATCCAAATTTAAGTCTTCCTTTCAATGCTTTTGGACATCTCTCTTACTTATGTTGTCAGGGATATTAGATTTCCTTTTTCCAATTGGGAGACAATAATCTAGGTGCCATGAGGAGAATATAATGTATCCTGTATTGCATTTGTGTGCAACTGTGGGTACACAGTGGCATTGGATCCCACATTCCTTGCTTTTCTCCTTCACCCACATGCAGCCTCTGCTACTGCAGAGAAAAAGAGAGATCATGTAACTAGCATTCATGCAACCTGAAAATTGAGGTAAATATACTTAAGCTCTGGTAGAAATTACAATACTACCATAAACGACAGAGAACTGATTTAGCTTTTTGGATGTTTTTATTTGTTTTATGGACTTTTCATTCTGTTTCATCTGCATCATGATAACTTTATGGAATCCAAGCTCCTCTATAATCAGTACTTTAGGGCAGGAAATGTATGAATTAGCCTCAATAGGGTTGGTGGCTCAGGGTATGTTTTGAATCCAGCAGTGCTGGGATGCTGAATTACATTTTTGTAAGTTTCTTTTACCATCCTACCACCCCAAATGAAACAAAGGTGAGGATGGGAGATAATAGAACAAAGAAAAATCTCCAGAAATAAAGAAATCAGTGTAAGACAACAATCTTGAGCTGTCTATCCACGTTGCATGATTATTCACATCACAATGATAGAATTACATTTTTGCTTGATGCTACTATTGCATAAAATTGTATTTTTACTCTGAGTATTTTTGTGTTAATGCCGTGTAGTTTTTAGAGTAGTATTGTATCCATTTTAGATGGCAGAGAGCTATAAGGGGGAATTTTGTAACATTTTCAGTTACAAAAGACCAGTGTATGGAACAGACTATATGTGCCAAGAGTGATTGAGAAAGGTGAGTTATGTGTTAGCTTCAGATATTGGCCGGGGTTTGAAAGAAAATGTGGTTAGGATTTAGCTAGAGGGAAAAACAAGACAAAGCAGGAAAGTTGAAATTCCCATAAAAGAACAACAGCATTTTTAATTCCTCGGTGCCATGGAAAACAGAGGCAGATATGGAAGATGTTTTTTTGGAAGCAGTAGTCTAATATGAAACTGCATTGTCAAACTAGGTTAAGCATGCCCAAAAAAGTCAATGAGAGTTATTACACACCATGAACCAAAAATGTCTTACACACCACCTCTGATTCCCCGTGAATTTTTTCTTCCAATACAACATGTGTCTCACTGAATAATATTAATAATGAAGGTGCAGACTCAGTGAAAAAGCCAGAACAAAGTAGAAACAAAAAATTAGCCATTCATATGGACTTCAGGTAACTACTTTTCCTTGGCCTTTGTGTCTGGATTTGTGTCTGTAAATAAAGGAACTAACTCAGTATTGATGCTGTGACATCAGGAAACTTCTGCCTCAGATTTGTGAAAGTGTTTATATCCTTGTGTGTCTGTCTTGGCAGGGGAGATGTAGGACATGGACCACAGCAGGGGGGAGAGAATCTAATAGGGCACCCAGACCAGCAGGCAGGACATGGAGTTCATTCTGTTGGCTGAACAAGGACAAGAGGGTTGTGATTGTTTTGTGTTTCTTCATATGCCTTAAAGAAACTGCACTTACAGAAAGACTTTTCAAACCCTGTATGAGGTTCACTTCTGAGATATCCATTAAAAGCAATGGAACACTCTGAAAAATCCTACAATGAGAAAATACTGTAGATTCACTCCTAAAGTGTGAAGTCAACCCCAAAATTGATTTTATTGGCATAGTTTCTTATAATATCCATCAAAATCCTATAAAAATAATGTCAAAATTTGTTTTTCCTGTGTTCTTTAATGTGTGTTCTGAGTATCTTATGTATAGCAGCTCATTAAAATAGTAAGTTGGGATCTCATGGAGAAACAAAGTACTAACGAATGTTTATTGAGCATTTACTATATGCTAAACAGTTTACAGAAATCAGTAGATGGAATCTTAGATAAACCTTAGGACTGCCATTTTACAGATGAAACTTGAACTTAAAAGCAACTAACTTCCCAGTCTACAAGTAGGAGACTGAAACTTGAACCCAGAAATTATCTAATAATGAATGTTCTAATTCATACCTTAATTCTGATAGCTTCGTCCAGAATATTAAACTGACTCTTCTTCTTTGCAAACTAAGCACTTTGAATAAAAACTTCTGGTACAGAGAAAGAGAGCTCAGAATCTTTCATTTTGAAAAAATAGCATACGGTTGACTAGCAAAAAAGTATATGTTTTATTGAATTGTTCACTGCTTCTCTAAACAAAGAAGATGTGAAATGGAGTAACTTTCAGCTTATTTTCTTCTTCCACGAAATTACCATCCTCTCTATGTTCACCTTTTTTTTTTTTTGCAGTAATGTATTAAAATGGATGCTTCCTTAAACTTAAGCATAGTTAAAACCCAACCTCAATTGGGCAGAGCCAAGAAAATCCCCAAGATATTGATTAGCTAAATGAACTTTTCTAGATGCACATCAGAGCAATATCTATTAGTGATAGAAAGAACAGAGAAAATAGCATTTATAAGCATGTTTTACTGCTGATATAGAAAATATGTTTGCTAGAGTATGGCATATCTCCTGAACTCAGAGGAAAATCAGGTATATTTGCATTTGTCATTTTATTTATCACCTCCCTGCAATCATCTTATAAATATTCCATGAAGAAAAATTAAAGGGTTGATCTGTTGACTTGGGGAGGAGGGTTGAATACTGTTGGAAGTAAATTGAAAATTTTGAGGTATGGAGAAGATTTGGCACACCAAGGGAGTTACAAAATAGAGGAATAAGAAGTTTTGTTTATTAAGGGCGACTTGAAGACAATCAAAATATTAAGTTCAGACAGTAAACCATGTAATCATTGTGACTCTTATCCATCCTCCGAAAGTGATTGAAGAGGTCCCATCCTTTCTTTCTTCTTTTTTTTTTTTTTAAAGATTTATTTATTTCCATTACAAAGTCGGATATACAAAGAGAAGGAGAGACAGAGAGGAAAATCTTCCGTCCGATGATTCACTCCCCAAGTGAGTCGCAATGGCCGGTGCTGTGCCGATCTGAAGCCAGGAACCAGGAACCTCTTCCAGATCTCCCACGTGGGTGCAGGGTCCCAAAGCATTGGGCTGTCCTCAACTGCTTTCCCAGGCCACAAGCAGGGAGCTGGATGGGAAGTGGAGCTGCCGGGATTAGAACCAGCGCCCATGTGGGATCCCGGGGCATTCAAGGCGAGGACTTTAGCCGCTAGGCCACGCCGCCGGGCCCAGGTCCCATCCTTTCTAATGATCATAGATTGCTGGTTGAGTTGAGCTGAAGATTTAGAGTTCACATAGGTGCATTGTAAATCTTTCAATATAGTTTTTTTCCCCCAGGATGGCAGTAGTTAGGACTGTCAGCTATGTATGGTTTCCTTTTGCCTCTTGGCTATCTTTCTGTTCATATTCCCTTCCAAATCAAACAACTCTGCCCTGCTTACCCTGCGTCCAAACTCAGATAACCATAGGAAACTATTCATATCCCAAGAGAGATGCCTCAAAGGATTTTTACCTAGGATGTGAATCAGGCCTGGGTATTTTGAGGATTTTCTATTCCTGTGCTTTAACTGACTATTTGGTTCTTAAGAACAATTCCCTGTTCACCCAGCCTCCTCTCCTTCCCCCAGCACACACACAACCACTCACTCACTCACACTCCCCTTCTCCACCCCTCCTACCTTCTTTGTAGAATGAACTGGCTGATTGAAACTAGGAACTAAGCAAGAAGGTAATGTCAAACTGAAATTTGCACACATTATCTAAAAATGTAACTCATCAGCGATGGGGTAGGAGTAAAGTGCTTTCTGAAATGTGTTAATAGGAAATTCATTTTTTTTTCTTGACTTCTGTGAGGTATGGTAGTAGCAATTTCTTTTTTTCACTCTGCCCTCACCCCCATTCCATACTCTTACTGCTCTTGAATGCTGTGTCTGTCTTTATTCCTCATAAAAATTAAAGAAAAAAGTCTTTAAGTTAGTTGTCTTTTACTTTTTTCCTTGCAGTCCCTAAATTGAGTTTTGATAGGAAAAGATATTTCCAGTTCAGAAAGAAGATTGAGACCATATTTTTGTATAAAACTTTCACATTTGTGAAACATCTCCAATAAGCCAACCATATTTATTGAGTATCTACTCTCCCAAACCAAGCAAATGTTATTCCTTCTATTTCTGAAATTTTTTCTCTTTTCTTAAATTCCATATCAGGGTCAGTGAGGGAGCCAAAAATAATAATATATATTCATATGTGGCTGAAAGGCCATTGAGTAAAGGAAGTCAGGATTAATTACAGAACCCTCTCTTCCTCAAAGGGACTGGAGACCGCTCAGATGCATACTACAGCACATCCACATCTTCCCTGAACCCATTTTGGATTGATGGACTGACTTTGCGTGGTCAGGGCAGGCAGTAACGCAGAACTCCTGCCTGAAAGGAATACTGTTTCCACTCACAAAGGCCCTATAAGGTGTAAACCAGTGTACTCAAGGAGGTGCCGCAAAGCAGGCCTTACCCGCTGCCCCCAAGTGAGATATTATTGGCTTTTGACTCTCTTAAGTCTTCCTATCCCTTCTGGGACTGAGGTTAGGCTACAGGAACTTCTTTCACTTCTCTTACTTTTTTCTTTATTTAGTTCTTATTTGCACAGCAGAGATATCTTTCCTCCATCCACAGGTTTTCTTCTTAGATGCTTTCAGGAGGCAGAGCTGGGCCAGGTTAAGCAAAAAGACCAGAACTCAACAGGACTCTTTCATGTGGGTGGCAGGGATGTGAGTACTTGAGCTGTCATCTGCTGTCTCTCAGGGTACCCATTAGCAGGAAACTGAATCAGAGGCACAGGAGCCAAAAATATAGTCAGGCCCGTATGGGAGGTGAGCTTCCCGATTGGTGACTGAACAACTGTTCCAAATACTCCCACACCTTCCATATTTTGGATGAGGGGTCTTGCAGTAAGTTTTGGTTAGTTTTGCATGGTCCAGACAGAGGACTCTAAGGTGGATAACAAATGGAAAAGTTGAATGTCACTCTTGCCTCCCCCATGCTTTTCCCAGTACTGCTTACCAGTCAGCAGAACCTTTCCGGTCAAATAACTGCGAATTACAGAAGAGAGAGAAAGTGTTACCCGAACTCTACACTCACCAAAACAGACACACACATATACTCCTAAACACTTACTTATCAGAAATACCAAACAGTGCAATAAACTAACCACAAGTAAAATTGGCTTCAGTGAAAGACCAACCCCCAACTCCGCTAACACACTTGATGGAGACTTCTGTAGCCTTGCATAAAGCATGTGTTCCCCTTAGGCCTCCATTTCTTCAATGTATATGCGCATAAATATATAAAGATAATGCTTAACCCTGCTTTAAAATTCCTTAACTGAAGGAGCCAAGCAAAGAGACAGAAAGCTATCCCATCTGTTGGTCTACTCTCCAAAAGGCAGAGACGCTATGGTGGTAAGCCAGGGGGAAGCCAGAAACCAGGAACCCAATCCAAGTCTCCCATATGGGTGGTGAGTCCCAATCATTTGGACCATCACCTGCTGCCTTGCTGGATGTGTATAAGCAAGAAACTGGAATTGAGAGCAGAGTTGGGATTCAAATCCAGGCACTGCAACATGGCAGGTGGGTGTCCCAACCAAAATGCCCACTTCAACACCTCCTTCTTTGGGTAGTGCTTGTGAGTTCAAATGAAGTGACACATGTTAAAGCCCTTAGGGTAGTAATAAATACCAGTTTGGGCTATATTAGCAGATGATAAATGTAAACATTGAATTAATATTTTAAAATGTTAGAAGATATCCTATTCTGAGGTGTTTTAAAAATTAGGCCACTTTCAGGGCCAGCACTGTAGTGTACCAGATTAAGTTACTACCCTCTGTGGCAGTATCCCACATGGGCACCCATTTGAGTGTCAGCTGCCCCACTTCCAGTCCAGCTCGCTGCTAACGTGGCTGGAGAAGCAACATAAGAGATCCCAAGTAGTTGAGTCGTTGTACAGATGGGAAACCTGGAATAAGCTCCTGGATCCTGTTTTTAGACTAGCTCACCATTGGCCATTGTGGCCTTTTGGGGAATGAACCAGCAGATGAAAGATCTTTCTGTCGCTCTCTCCCCAGTTTCTCTTAACTCTGCCTTTCAAATAAGCAAATAAATCTTTAAAATAACACATCACGGGCCCGGTGGCGTGGGCTAGCAGCTAAACTCCTCTCCTTGCCTTGAACGCCCCGGGATCCCATATGGGCGCCGGTTCTAATCCCAGCAGCTCCACTTCCCATCCAGCTCCCTGCTTGTGGCCTGGGAAAGCAGTCGAGGGTGGCCCAATGCATTGGGACCCTGCACCCATGTGGGAGACCTGAAAGAGGTTCCTGGTTCCCGGCTTCGGATTGGCGCAGCACCGGCCGTTGCGGCTCACTTGAGGAGTGAATCATCGGACGAAAGATCTTCCTCTCTCTCTCCTCTCTGTATATCCGACTTTGTAATAAAATAAATAAATTTTTAAAAAAATAACACATCATTTTTATAAGTGGAAATGTAGCAAAATGGAAGAAACTATCAAATTCTTATCTTGATTTGAGTTTGGAGGACTTTTGGTGAATCAAGTCATTCTGTGTCTGATTATTATGCATGAAGTGGAGATGGTGATAATGACTGCTATTGGATGCGATGATCTGCTAATGTAGAATGAGATGAGCTGCTAATATAGCCAATCCTTAAAGTGATATCACTATCCATGATATTACTGTAGTCACCTAAAACACAGGACATTGTAAAGAGATTTGTAAGGGTAAAGCAAATACTAAACCCCTTATGATAAGCTCACTTTGCTTTCTCATCTGCTTTCCAGATGTTTTGTTCAGTTATCTGCATACATCTCAACAAAGCTGATTAACTCAGACATCAGTGTCTAACTGTTATAAATGCTTGGTCTGATCAAATTACAATGCCACAGATCCTACTTGTGCTGTAATATTAGATTTTGGATTCCGGTATATTGAATGATTTTTCCTCCATCCATTGGAAAAATTGGTTAGCAGAGTTCCTAAGAAAGTTTAATTAGCAGGCTGTTTGTGAAAATAGCGGTTATGAGTCATTGTTCAGAATGAACTAACATTTCTCAGGATTAAATTTGTTCCTGTGTTCCTTGAGGAACCATATAGGATCCTTGTGCTTAGGAAGCCAGGGTCCACATGCTACAAGTTGAACTGCAGTGTTAACAAACAAATAACAAAAACAACAGATATTAAAAACCAGGGAGGAAAAGGAGATGGAGGATGTTTATATGTATACTTCTATCTACTAGGGAAGATTGTGGACCTACTTTAATCCAGCACAATGCAAGGTGGGTTGATGATCTACTGATTAAAGGGTAGAAGGATGGTCAGTAATTTGGAATAGCAGTTGAGTCACTGATTCGCACACCCACATCCCATATTGCAGGGCCTTGCTTTAAATTCAGTTTATCTTTGAGTCCTGTTTAACATTTTTTAAATATTTATTTTGTTTTTATTGGAAATTCAGATTTACAGAGAGAAAGAGAGACAGGAAGAAAGATCTTTCCACTCCCCAAAATGGCTCCAACAACCAGAGCTGAGCCAATCTGAAACCAGGAACCGGGATCAATTTCCAAGTCTCCCATGTGGATGCAAGATCCCAAGGCTTTGGGCTATCTTGCACTACTTTCCCAGGCCATAAACAGGGAACTGGATTGGAAGTGGAACAGCCCAGACATGAACCAACACCCAAATGAAATGCTCGCACCGACAGGCAGAGGATTAGTCAGTTGAGTTGTTGTACCAGCCCAAGTCCCACTCAGCTCTAAAGCCCTAAGTTCTGCTTCTGATTGCAGTTTCCTGCTCTTGCACATTCTGAAAGACATCAGATGATAGCCAAAGTAGCTGGGTGAGATCTGGAATGAGTGTCCTGGGTCCTGGCTTTGACCTGGCTCACCCCAGCTCTTGTGGGAATTTTAGGGAGTAAAACATCACGTGGATGATCATGTGTATGCATGCACGTGTGTGTGCACCTTTCATATATTTTTTAAGTATTTTATTGGCTGGTGCTGTGGCAAAGTGGGTAAAGCTGCCAGTTGCAGCACTGGCAAACCCGTACAGTCATCAGTTTGAGTCTCAGCTGTTTCACATCCAATCCAGCTCCCTGCTAATACTCCTGGTAAAAATAGTGGGTGCTCACCTCTACGCCCACATGGGAAACCTGGAAAAAGCTCCTGGCTCTTGGCTTTGGCTTAGTCCAGCCCTGGCCATTATGCCATTTGGAAGAGAATGAGCCAGCAAATAGAAGACCTTTCTCTCTCTCTCTCAATCTTTACCTCTGCCTTTTAAATAAACAAAATTAATCTTTTTTTAAAAAAGGTGTTTTTAAAAAGGTCAATCTCTTTTTAAAAGAAAAAGATTGTTTGCCATTGCACCCCAGTTTTACACTTCATTAACTGTGTAACAAACTCTTGCCCTCTCTGTGCTTTGGTTTTCTCATTTAAAAAAATGCATTTCTGCCCTGTACCTAAATTAACCCAGAAGCATAACTGTGGGCTGCCTTCTGAGAATAGAATTATAGAGTGTCCTAGTGAAAAGAGACCATACAAGTATTGTCTGGTTTAGTTTCCTTGTTGTGTAGGGGTCTCTCTGTTATCTCAGGAACTGGAACAGTACACCAGGGACCAGTTCCCCTCAATAGGGCACTTCCATCCTGAGACATGTCAGCCCTGCTTCAAAGGGTAATGTACCTTTGGGAACCCCATTTAAAACCTTTTCTAAAGGCGTTTAACCTGTAATATGTTTTTAAAGAGGATTCTGTGACAAAATAAGTTTGGGAAACTGAAGTGAACCAAGTGTAAAGGAGCTTGTTCTTGTCACTACTTCTCTGAGTCAGTGCAAATATATACCATGAAACTTGAAGGGAATGCTATGTAGAATATACTATTACCCATGAGCCTTTCTTGCTCTGACATTGTACTATACCTTTCAAATCAGAAGAGGAAAATGGAGCTTCATGAAGGAAAGCTTTGGGGTGTGGGAGAGAGAGCCAGCTGGGGCCAGTTCTTACCTAATAACCTCATTTCTTATATTAAGAAAGAGAGAGGATGTTCTATGACTCATGATGAGCAGGTTGAGACTTTGGTGTCCTGGGAAAGCCTCACTCTCAGCACCAGCGCAGTACCTTCACCCAGTAGGCATTTTCTTTTGTATTATTGAACACTAAGTATGTTCTGGCCAAAACTCAAACCGTGGATTCATTTGTTGACCTGAATATTGGGGTGATGTTTCATTTCCCATTGCCTGGAAGAGCCAAGCCTTTAGGAAGTATTAACATTTTTTGCAAACTTAAATTTTGAGGAAACCTCAAAAAAGTTCATGGAAAATGGAGTTGAAAGATTAAATAATTTTGATTCCAATTTTTTCTGCAATCCATACAGAAGAGAAGCCTTCCAACAGTTCATGCAAAATGTATATTATGAAAAGATTATGTGTGAATTTGAAAAAACTTTGTATCAAAAAAGGCTTATCTTTTCATTCCATTTTTTACATAAGCTTTTTGGAGTACCCTGTATTCTGTGGTACTCATTAATTTATGTGTCTGGAGTGTTTGGATCAGTATAATGGCCCTGGTAATACTGGCTTAGCTTAGCTATAGCCTAAGAATTTCTTTACTTTTAAAAATATATATTTTTATGTATTTTATGTATTTGAAATATATGAAAAAGGGAGAACTTCTAGCCACTGATTTACTTCCCAGATGCCCACAAAAGCTGTGCTAGACCAGACCAGAGTCAGGAGCCTCAGTCTGGGTCTGCTACAGGGGTAGCAGAGACTCAAGCTCTTTGCCATGACCTGCTGCCTCCCTAGGAACTCATTTACTGGAAGCTATATCAGAAACAATGCTAGAACTACTTGGGCACTCTGATCTGGGATGTACATGTCCCAAATGGTGAATTAGCTGCTGCACAAAATACCTGGCCCTCCCTTAGCTTTATAGGAAACCAAAGAAGAGATGGGCATTGTGGCTTAGTGGGATAAACAACTAACTGAGATACCCAAATCCTGCATCAGAAAGCCTGGTTCATGTCTAGGCTACTGCACTTCAGATTTGGCTTCCTGCCAATGCATCCTGGGAGACAACAAATGATGGCCCAACACTTGGACCAATGTCACCCACTTGGGAAACCCTAGTGGAGCTCCACACTCTTGATTTTGGCCTGGCCCAGCCCTGGTTGTTGTAGATATTTTAGAAATAAAAATTTCTGTGTCTCTCTCTTCCTCTTCCTTACAAGTAGATAAAAATAAATAAATGGATAAATAAATAGCTATTTTAAAAATTAAAGATGTCATTCCACCTCAATTGCTACCCTATGGATGTATTTCTGCCTTATTTCCTACCTGCAAACTAAATCATGACAAAAATGCAAAATATACTTTGATTTGATTACTTTGATTTATACTTTGATTAATTCATAGACCTGGATGGCTTCTTTTTCTTAAAGCACTTATTAGGATCAGGCTAGCCTGTTAGAGCACAGTGGTGAACTTCAAACCTGGAACATTGTTGTTAGTAAACTGCTTGATGCACAGGACAGCTGTATATGGCCATGAGTAATAGGTCCAAGGCCAGAGAACCCTAAACTGTCATTTCAAGATAGAACAGTCTAGCAGAGATTTCAGTCAGTCTTCATCTCACTGGTGTCTGATATCCTAACTTCGGTCTGCATAAGTTATTCACATCATCTCGTTCTGCAGAACTCTGAATTTGCTTTTCCTTTGAATAAAGGCAGTTTCAATAAATTTATGTTCAGTTAATATTTCTGAAGAATTGCTTTGTGCTGAGCTCTGTCACATAACTCACCTCATTTAATCTAAATCCCAATATGTTATCGAGAGCCTCAACATTTGCTTTGAACGACTGTTGTCTGGCAGGAGTTTTGTAAGTCATTGTCTTAGTGTTAAATACAACAAGTCCTTCAACCACACACATTTCACCCACGGAAAGTATAGTGTCTGTAATTAGTATTAACCCAATCATCTTTTTCTATTTCTTCCTTTATTGCCAAACCCTCTGTCTTTAATACTGACTGCATTTCTTGAATTACCTGTTGGTTTGTATATACTCTATGTGAGAAGTCTTCCCTTTGTGACATGTGCACTTTTATTTCTTGGGAAAGTAAGTTAGGCAGCCAAGAATTAAAAATTCTGATTTTTTTTTTTATTTCTGGAGTTTACCAAAATCCTTCTTTTTTGTTTCAACCTTTTTAAAAAGTACTTGTAAATTTGTGATTCTTCTTTCCTGCCTTGTAAGAATCCTCTGAATGTAACTTAACATTGTTTTTAAAAATCCTTTTTGTTGCAGGGTCATCAGTATGACCATTTCTTCTTTTTGTGTGATAAATGCTGAAGGTGAGAGCTGTCACAGGAATCTATGATCCATAGGAGCTAGGGTGTTTTTTATTTTGTCCTTTTTAACTGATTATGTGATAGTACTATTTTATCCTAAGAAATTTCCTTTCTTTCCTGAGCAAACTGAAGAAAAGTAGAATCAGATTAGCTTCATCTTTTAGTTAGTGAGGTTTATTATTTCAATGTTTACTTAAAGACCTGTCAATTGGTGCAGTTTATTTTATAGGAGAAACCAAAGAAGAAATAATAATAATAAACCAAAAACTTCTTTGAGAATTTATTCACTTTTCTTATAAAATATTGTAGCTTTGTAACTGTCCTTTCTGCTTTGGGAACTAGTAGAGATGAGTACATAGACCTAAGTTTCAGCGGCTTTTACTATTGTAGCGTGGCATTGTTTTACATCTGTGTGAACAGTTTGGTTGATACTCTCTGTGAAATCCAGAAACTCTATTAAAAGCTCATGTGAACTGTGGAGCTAAATCAGTTCGTGTCTTGGAAACTGAATACTTTTGGCATCAGTCTCCTTTGATTTTAAATACTTTGTAGGATTTTTAAAAATATTTATTTACTTTTATTGGAAAATCAGAGTTACAGAGAGAAGGAGAGATAGAAAGATCTTCCATCCTCTGGTCACTCCCCAGGTGGCTGTTTTGCAATGGCTAAAGCTGAGACGATCTGAAACCAGAAGCCAGGAGCCTCTTTCAGGTCTCCCACACAGGTGCAGGGTCCCAAGACTTTGGGCCGTCCTCTACTGCCTTCCCAGGCCACAATCAGGGAGCTGGATGGGAAGTGGAGCAGCTGTGACATGAACCATTTCCCACTTTGGATCCTGGTGCTAGCAAAGCAAGGATGTTAACCACTAGGCTATCATGCTAGGCCCATTTTGTAGGATGTTTTTATAATGGAGGTGAAGTGATAGAATTAAAATACTTAGTACAGTAGCTGGCACCAAAAATAACTATTTTGGTTATTGTCCATTCACTCACCTGTTCAACTCATCCATCCATCCATCCATTCATCCATTCAGCATAGACTTATGGAAAGACTGTTGTGTGCCTGAGTTTGGTCACACCAGGACTAAAGACCCATGTGTCTACCCTTCAGAAACTTAAGACCTATTAGGAAATAACATTAAGTCCAGCAGATTTATATTGAATAGCTGCTACAGGTCAGGCACTACATTTGTTGTATCTTCATATCACATGATGAATGAGAATGATATTTACTTTATGATTCAGAATGTGACCTTTAGAAATAACCAAATACTGAATACTGAGTTAAAGTAGCTTTAAATGCTTTGGGTATTCAAAATAAGGAAAGCTAATTTTAGTGTGTATATGTGTGTGTGTGTGTGTGTGTGTGTATTTTAATATATTACTACCAAACAACCTCAAAATTTCAGGGGCCCTAAATGATTCCTGAATTTCTGCTATAGGTGTATGTGTGTATACACACATACACACACACACACACACACACACACACGCATAGATATAGGGAGATCTTATATACTCATTTTAGAATAGATTCAAATTAGAAATGACATAGGCATTACCACTGATTGGTCTTGAAAAAGGTAATCTTGTAGAAGTTATGACTAAAAGCTTATACAGGCAGTCTTCTCTCCAAAGAACACATTCTATCTTCTTCTGAAATGTACTTCTTCTGTTTCCCTCTTTTATCTTGTGCCTGGATATATCAGTGTTATTATATTGATCCTAATCTCAACTCAGAAATTAACATTCTACAGAAAGCACTTCCACTCTCTCACTAGCACACCTAATTCATAGTTCTGACTTTCCTGCTGAACCACCAACCCCTTGCTGCTTCAGTGATCTGAGTTTCTGCATCTGTAGACAGGGATTTGAAGATGACTGATACTAATATATTTTCCAAGACTATTGTTCAGTGATGCACTAGGTCCAGTTTGCCAGACATGACTAAGCTGGGATAGTTTAGAATTAAATGAGGAGGACAAGAAACTGGAGAGGATACAAAACAAAACAAAACTCAAGCTCTCTCAAAGTCTCAAGCAATACCGTATTTTGTTAGGGCAGGGATTTGGCATACAAATGAGCATGTATTCAAGAATACTGGTTTGGAAGTCAGATGGGCCTGGCTGCACTTTAGCCACAAAACCTCAGATTGTTTACTTCTCCCGCTGAGCCCTAGTGTCCATTTCTGCAAAGTAGGGATAGAAATGCCTGCTTGAGAGAGCTGTGAAAACTTATGTAATGATCTAAGTAAAGTATTTGACCGCATTCTATACCATATTTCTGAGATAGCTGCAAGTATTTGGAGTAAAACCTCAGATGGAAACTTTTGGCTCTCCAAGTGTCTATGTATTTCTGGATCAGAGATAAAATAATAAAATTGTTTTCTTTAAAAAAAAAGTATTTGCACAGTACTCAATAAATACTTCGTATTATTTTGTTTTCTCAGTGAGAATCATGATAAACTGAAACCAGCTGTGATCATTGAGTCTAAATATAACTTGGGACCTTTGAATCTGAGTATTAAAAGGAATCTTATGGGTTGTTATTGGTGACTGCTGTGGCTTCTGCAACAGAACACAGTCTTGGCTTCAGTTTGCATTCTTCTAGTTACCATGTCATAAGACAGTCTCTTGCCATACAACATCATTATTACCAAGTTCTTCTCTTTATCAAAATCCCCTTAGTTTCTTGATCTTATTTCTGTCATTTGGGACCCAACATAGTAAGTCTGCCACTTTCTTCCAATGACAGCCTTTCAAATATTAGAAAGGAAATTGAGTACCTCTGGAGCCTTCTCTCCTTCAGACCAGAGGCCCAGTTTGACTTTCAGATGTGTCTTCCAGGATCTAGTTCCATGCCTGCTACAAGCTTCCTCTGGATATGAGGCTCTGGTTAAAAAAGATTTTATTGCCTTTCTAGTCACTTTCTGTTTGGTAATTGAAAAGTGGTTAAGAGGGTGTAAATACTCATGTGAATAGATTCATTAATTCACTCAGAAAATATTTACTGGGCATCCAATGATGTTTTGTATCCGTTGGTAGGTCCTGGAGATACATAGAACATCATTTGGTCTGGGGTTGCTGTAAATCTGGTGGTGGAAGAGAGATGCATTAAATTATGGTTTGGAAATTGTATCAGTGAGAGAATTCACACTACTGACTGGTAAGACCAAGAGGAGAAGGCCAGAATGGTTTTCATGTATATCTCATTCAGAAGCACTTTACAATCAACTTGAAGAAACCGAGGATGCCACTTTGCTCTTGTTAGTCATTGAACAAGTGTGATATTGGATTGCTCTGAATGTTGATGTATGTCATTGCTCTTGCACACCTAGTATTCCCTTGCCTCAGGTCCTTTGCACATAAGATTCCCACAAGAAGTGGTGGTTAGTTCCCTCCTTTCCTGCAGGTTCTGTTTTCATATTCTTGTAGCCATGAGGCTTATTTGACCACCTTATTAAAAAATTGCAACCCTACCCCCTTTTTCCTTACTCTGCTTCATTTTCTCTCTGGACTATACTCTCATCTGACAGGCTTATTGTTTTATTTGTCTTTCTTCTCTGTCTCTCTCACTCCTAATCAGAATAGAACTTCAATGATAGCAGGAATGAAGCATGCTTTGTTCTCTCTGTCCTCAGTGGTACTATGTCTGGCACAGAATAGATGCTCAGTAACTATGGGAAAAATTTAGTTTTTGTATTTAGCCCTCAAGTTGGAATGCCATCACTTTGGTAGAGAAGCCTTTTCAGAACTCTGTTCTTTCAAACCAGGTAAAATAATGCAACCTCCTCCCCCCAACAACAACAACAACAACAGACACACACACTCACACACACACACGCTTTTCCTGCCTGTTCAGTCAAAATCATTCTCTACCCATGTGTTTTGAAATATGACTTTGAAGACAAATCTCTGCCTCATTTGTTATTTTGCTAGGCTATAATTTTTCTTACACATGTCTTTGCTTTTGTCTGACACCCTGAGAATAGCAGCAATTCCTTGGTCATTTTGTGGCCTAGTCAGAGTATCTGACACTTATAGGTGCCAGTATATATGGGATTTGTGTGCCAGTTACATAGCATGTGCTCCAGTGTAGAAGACAGTCAGCCTGGACAATAAGATGCTGGACTCTATGTTTGGTATACGCTTGCAATGGGGGAATCTCAACTGAACTTGAGCTGTGGTTATGCAACAAGGTGGAGGAATCCACCATGGTGGGAGGGTTTGGGGGGGGGTGGGGAGAACCCAAGTATCTATGTAATTGTGTCACATAATACAATGTAATTACTGAAGTTAAATAATAAATATATAAAAAAAAAAAAAAAAAAAAAAAAAAAAAAAAAAGAAGACAGTCAGCCTTCAAGACATTTCCTGCCTTCAAGGAGGTTGAGTCCTCACTGAAGAAATAACATCCACACAGACAACAATGTAAAGTGTGTTGCAGTGGGGAATGAGAGGGGGGAAAAAGGAGACAATGTCTATTACACATCTGTTGTGTCAGATTCTTTTTAAAATTGATTGAGTGAGTGATGATTGTGATGGGGAGAGCTTTTATCTACTACTGATTCCCCCCCCCCCACCATGCCCAAAATAGCCAGGTAACTGGATACAGGAACCAAGAAATCGATCAGTGTCTCCCACATGGGTGGCAGGATCCTAGCCCCCTGAGCCATCATCATGAATTCCCAGGATCCACATTAGCAGGAAACTCTAATTAGGAGCCAGAGCTGAGACTTGAACCCAGGTACAACAATATGGGACACAGACATCCTAACACTAGCAGATTAACAACTAACCAAACTCCTGGCTACATTATCCTTTTTTTTAATTTTCTAAATAAATTCTGACAAAAAATAGTATTAACTCCATGTTTTAGATGAGGATATTGAAGTATAAAGAGACAAAGTTAGAATATAAAATTTAAGGATGAAAAAATAGCCTGTATTCAGAAATTCTGAAAGCTTTCCTATCAGAGCTTGCCTTCCGTGTTACTGTGGGTATATACTTTTCCAGAAATCAAGGAACAGGTTAGTTTAGCCAGGGCCGGATAGTAATAAACCAAATAACTGAGATTCGTTCCAAGTCCCTTTCTTTACATTGTTTCTTATCGTACATTAATCCAGTGCTTCTATCCTTTTCATGGGATTTGAATCACTCTAGAATTTGTTGAACTGCAGATTCTGATTCCCTAGCTCTGAGATGAGACCCATGAATTGGCATTTTTTTGTCACAATCCTCCAGGAAATACCAGTGGAGCTGGTATAGGACCACACTTTGAGGAGCAAGGTGTAATTTAAACTACACTTAGTTCAAGACAGTCATGTGAAATGCCAACAGAAAGTAAATCCTCTAAGTAGTTGACTGTGGTATCACTAGCCAACACTGACCAACTGAATTGAAGTCCTGCAGAGGTGAGAGGAGAGGGAGAAAGCCCCAGAACCTGGAGAACAGTGTTACGGAGGAGAGATCCCAGTGTCATCTGAGTCCTTGCCTGATGCCAGACATTGAGTGTTTGTACACCAATTCTAGCCCTGGAGAGGAAGCCTGAGCTGGGATGTCTGCATAGCTTGACTCATTCCAATCTTAGCCCTGAAACCTACATGTCAGTTGACTTTGGGTAGGTTAATGCATTTCTTACATTTTATTTTTCTTATCTGCATAATGGACCTGATAATACTCATTTTACACAGGATAAAGTGAGGCAATATTTGTAAGCCACTTAGCACAGTGTCTGGCACAACACAGTCGCAGTGTAAATTGTAGCTGCTATTATCCCTTGTGCTAAAATAATCCTATCGGCGATACTTAGAGTGTGAGTATGAAGGAATCATCTCTGTTTTTCCAGAGAAGGGAATAGCCTGATGAAAATTAAATGACTTAGTCAAGATCATACAGTATGGTTTTTGTTTTGAACCACACATCTATTTGTATTTGCAGTAATAACCACAGATTCTGGGCCTCTTTGGGTTATGTGTACAAGGGGATTTAAAGGAGCTGAGCAGGGAAAAGTATCTCAGAATAGCATCCTGGGATTTGGCATTACCTGTGGTGAACCCAACATGTGAATTATCATCATACAAGTGATCTTGAGGTGACGGATTTATCATATGCTTGGAGAACAGAATTTCAGCCTGAGCTAGGGGTTCTAACATCTACAGAATTCCTTACTCAGAAGTTTTCATCAACAACAACTACCCATCTGGCCACTCCCTCAGGGGTTTTGCTAGTGAGGGGAATAACTGTTAGATTTCTAGAGAATAATGATTTTTTAATGAGAGAAAGAGCAAGGTGTGCAGGTTGGTGATGCAGAAATGCTGAGGTTCCTTCCAGCCCCTTCTCTGTGGCTGTGATCAGCCCTAAGGGTGTCAACGACAAAATAATCCCCATGACGCTAAAGTGAAGGAAGTGCCACTTCTATCTAGAATCCTGTGGAGAAAAGAGGATTAAAATTAGCTAACATCAGGGCACTTTCTAGAGGTTGATTACAATAAACATGCTTAATGCAAAGTACTTAAGATAATTTAATTTTACTTTGATGATTAAAGACATCTTAGGTATTTCAAGGCCTCAAAATAGTTAATAGCACTTTGGGTTCAAATGGGCTTACTGTGGTTACAGTAAAAGATATGGGATGTATAGCCGAAAGATCTAGACTAAGGGATCCACAAACCAAATTGGGTTCATAAGTGCTGCTTTTTCCAATTATTATTAAACATAGTCACATTTATTTGTTTATCTATTGTTCTTAGCTGTTGCACGATGGAAGTTATGACAGAGAACAATGAGACTTATTACTCAACTGTTTACTGTCTTTCCTAAGACAATAAAAAAAAATTGTTAGCATTCCCTGATTGAGACTAAGATCCAGCTCTGTGACCATGAACAAATCACAAATCACCATTTTCTGTGAGCTTCAATGTCCACATCTGTTGTGAGAAGTCAAATGCAATAGAGTATATGCACAGGCACTTTGGAAACGCAAGAGACAAAAGTCATTTGTATTTTTACTCAATTTATACTGGAGGAGAGCTCATTGTTTTTTTATTGTTGCTGTTTTCCATTTCTGGGATCGATTTGTTGTGTTCTCTGTTTCTCACAAGTGGGAAATGAATTCGCCAGGTACCCTCTCCCTGCCTTTTTTTTTTAATCCCTCTGATATACAGCACATTGTGGTCATTCCCTTCCAGAAATGAAGGATTAACACAAACTGTTTATGTCCATTCTGTCAGAAAGTATTTGTTGAGTGTCTACAGTGAGCAAGAATTCAAACTTCCACAGATCGATTCTTGTGAGAAGAAGGGATCAGTTCCTAAGGGGAGTGGTTAGATATAAAGATTATTATAGCAAAATAAAGATGTACCCGTGACATTCTACGAGAACCAATGTGTGGTTTTATGTGTGTGCATGTGCCTGTGCTTCATAAAAATAGAAATAGGTTCAGATTTCAGGAACTTGTTTAAATAGACTGGTTTACTCCAAAATGCACTGAAGTGCTTTAAAGTGTAAGTGTAGCCGTTATGTTTAACAATTTTCTCTTGGAAACTATATTCTGAATTATACGTTTCTGTCCTAAACTGCCAAGAACACATTTCCTGCTCTTGAGTGAAAACAGGGTCCCCTCACCCATGCCTGTGCTAGAGACCTATCAGAGACCTGTCAAATGTGAGCGCTATAGGTCCTGGGCACCAAGGAGCTAGAGATTCACTGTAGTTTCTACATTTTGGAGACAGTATTCTCTTCATAATATCATGTTTTTCAATGAAAATAATTCAACAAACATGTATGCAGTGATTCAATTCTTATTCAACATGCCATCAAAACAGAATAAATTAGGACCAAACCTTAAGCATAATTTTTTTAAGATTTCCTGTATTTATTTGAAAGGCAGAGTAGGAGAGAGGGTAAAAGAAGGAGAAATGTTCCATTTGCAGGTTCACTCCGCAGATGACCCCAAAACACTATGGCAGGGCCGGACCCAGGCCAGGAGCCAGGAGCCTCTTCTGAGCCTTCCATGTGGGTGGCAGGAGCCCAAGCACTTGGTACATACTCTGTTCTCTCTAGGTCATTAGGGAGCTGGATCAGCAAGTGCAGCAGGCAGCATTCAGACCAGAGCCCATATGGGGATACTGTCATCCCAGGCGGTAGCTTTATCTGCTGTGCTGTAATACCATAATACCAGCCCCAAATTAAGTGTGTTTTAATTTTCTGTTCTGAAAACACTGAAACAGTGCTGAAATTTATGCTGAATGTTTATGCTGAAATGTTGCTGCTAATGATTAAGAAAGATATCGTTATTTGAAAAATAATAATAATAAATTTTTATTTTTAGAATGCAGATATATACAGATTTAGCTGCAGGCACCAAACTCGGCCCTTGGGGCCCTCCCAGCATGGTAACTGTCTTGGTCCCCATGGAAAAAGTGTTGATATTCTTTGCTGAATGCATTCCATCTATATTTTTCTAAGTATGCTTAAATACAGGAGCTTAAATACAGAACTGCAAATTCACAGCCCATCACTAATACATGGCTGCGAAAATTAACACATAAAATTCTTCCTTGCCTTACTCACCTTTCCCCCTACTAACAGTTTCTGAAAAAAAAAAAAAATGTGATTTAGAGCCAGCATGGTGGTGCAATGCCAGAATCCCATATAAACACTGCTCAAGTCCTTGCTGATCCACTTCCTATCCAGCTCCTTGCTAATGGCCTGGGAAAGATGCTGAAAATTATACAAGTTTTTAGGTGCTTGCCACCCACATGGAAGTAGTTCCACCGGAAAAAAGTTCCCACCGATGCAGCCATTTAGGGAGTGAACCAGCAGATGGACAATATCTCTCTCCCTCTCTGTGTAACTCTGCTTTTCAAATAGTAAATCTTAAAGAAAAAAAGCTTGCATTTTTATAATTTCTACGTAACGAGTTAATCCTCTCTAGAACATTTTGAAAGAGAATGCTTAGATTCATAGAGTATTTTTATTAGACGTAGCTGGGCTTCTCGTATGATGGTGAGAACCATGTGAAAAAAGCCCATTCATGAACTAGGCTAGCAGTAGTTTCATTGTGCTTCCAGTTGATCTCATACTTTTTAGTTCACAAACAAGATTTTCTGCTTCTGTCATCTACTTGTTCAATGCAGTGTCCTGTTACTGAGTCTGCAATTCATTATTTTATGTCAAGAAGAATTTTTATTTTCCCCCTTTTTTTCTGAAAGGATGTTGTTCTGATTTTTGTTTTTCTCAAAAGCACTTTCATTCTTGATACTTAGTATGATCAACATGAATGAGGAACCTTTTCTCTCCAAAGAGTCATTTGGATATTTACAGCATTTCACAGATCACACAATTTTTTAAAGAAGTATTTATTTTTATTGGAAAGGCAGATATACAGAGAGGAGGAGAGACGGAGAGGAAGATCTTCCATCCAGTAAGATGATTCACTCCCCAAGCAGCCACAACGGCTGGAGCTGAGCCAATCTGAAGCCAGGAGCCTCTTCTGGGTGCAGGGTTCCAAGGCTTTGGGCCGTCCTCGACTGCTGCCCCAGGCCACAAGCAGGGAGGTAGATGGGAAGCAGGGCCACCTGAACTAGAACCGGCACCCACATGGGATCCCAGCACTTTCAAGATGAGGACTTTAGCCATTGCACTACCACGCCGGGCCCCACAGGTCACAATTTTATCTACTTAAAAATTGGCCTGC
The DNA here is from genome assembly GCF_030435755.1 of Ochotona princeps. Classification (NCBI taxonomy): domain Eukaryota; kingdom Metazoa; phylum Chordata; class Mammalia; order Lagomorpha; family Ochotonidae; genus Ochotona; species Ochotona princeps. Next base: position 39,887,865 of record NC_080833.1, read on the forward strand.
TGTAGATTTAGTGAATTTCAGGTTCTAACTGTGGTTCTTTGGCAGGGCCAAGCCAACTGATTTCATGGACCTTGTGTGGTTGGCAGGACAAACCATCCCTACCTTTGCACCTAGAGCAGTTGATGATAACACAGTGACAGCTGATACACTCAGGAACTAAGGAGATGGTAGATTTGGGGCTGGTACAAGCAAGTGTGGTGCTTCACCTACCTGTATCTGTGCCACTTTCTCCAAAAGCAAATATCAATGACAAAGCCAAAATTTACAATATAATAAGTGCAATCACCATATGTGTTTTAGATTTCCATCAAACTGAATATTTTTAGAAAACAAATACCAGAAAGACACAATGCCAGTAAGCATGATAAATTCCTCTGCATATAATGACATAGGAACTATCTTAGTGTGAGTTAAGTCAAATTTTTGCAGCTAGAGTGGTGCTTTACTTACTTTTTCATGTTTCACTTTAATTTCACCCAAATTAAATTTGGCTGGATTAATTGAACCCCTGACCAGCTTCCTAAAGCGCCTCTGTAAGGTTTGTCGTTGACATAATTGCTTTTAAAAATGCCCTTTTAAAAGCAGCTTTACTTGGTGCATGACTGTTTTTAAAAGTGATTGTAGGGATGTCTTAGTAGAACATTTTTAAGGCTTCTCATATATGCAAGGTAAATATGACTGAGAGATTTGCATGATGAAAATGGATTTAATTAGGCAAATGTAGTTAGACTTGATGAAGTGGAGCCAAATTTAGGACAAATGATATTTTTAAGTCAACGATACTAGTTCCTTGTATTTTCATATTCGCAAAATGAAGTTTCTCAGAACATGTGACAGGTTCTCATAATTTCTCTCTCTCCCTGCCCCGCCTCTCTCTTTCTGTCTCTCCATCCTCTCTCTCGCATGCACACATGCACACACATGCATTATGCAGTGAAATGAAAAGAATCCCAGCAGGTGGAATGTACTCGACATTCTTTTTTGCCTCCTCATTTTGGTTACTAATGCTGACTGGTAAGGGCATATCTGTCAGAGTTTGTCCCTGTCTTTCTTATTCTAATCCTGTTTTACCAAAACACAAAGGAATATCCTGATGAAAGGTGTTGAGGGTTTTCCATTTAGATGAAAAATGTCATTGAATTTCCTCATGATTCTCTTTGTTTCCTATAAAGGATAGGAAATTCACCCATTTTCTGATCCAGAACCCAACTTGTTTTCCCAGGTTCCCTCCTACAACCAACACAAACACAGACATTTACCAGCAAAACAGAAGCTGTTGGAAAGATTTTTTTGGCTGCTGAAATGGGCTCCTGTCACCAGGACATGGCAGGCTTTTTTCTGTATTGTCTCCCAGCCCTGGTCCCAGTACTCCAAAGAGAGTTTTATGTAATCAGTCTTTCCTGACATGTGATGTCCTATCATTTTCTTCCCCTTTGGCTCTGCTGCCACCCACAAATCAATACTGTTCCCTGGGTTGTTCAAGCTGGTTTTGCAGACACCCCAAGCTCTGCATTTCTTAAAGAGTGTGTCATAAAATGTAAAGTTTCCTAATGATATTTCTGGCTGATGACACATGGCAGAGCTGATGGACTATTTATAATCAGTGACACAGTTGCAAGCACATTATTTTTACTTCACTTAGGGGGGAGCCCTGTCACTTGCTACCTCTGTTCAGACAAGTTAATGCTATTTCCACCTAAAGTAGATAAATCCACTTAGCAGAATGTGTTTGCTCTTCCCTTCGTGTTGGGAGCTCCCTAGTTTTTATGCAGCAGAAACCCTTTCCTTTTGCCCTTTTCCTTGTCTGGGGTGGGTAGGGAGGAGGGGGAGGGTGAAGACTGATCTGTAGCAACTGCTTTACATTCTGGCCATGTCGTCACTATAAACATTTTGCTGCTCAGTTCCTGTGACATCGCTTTTAGTGTGGGTGTGACTGGCAGGACTGAGGCAATAGACACAACTACTTTGTCCAGTGTTTGCTCCAATTTTACAAGAGTGAGCGGAACAGAGCTATCTTGGGTTGAACATCTACTATGTTGTAAGCAATGTGCCTCATAGACATATATAGTATCTTACTAATTCTCCCAAGCAGTTCTGAGGTAGGTGCTGCTGTGTAATGCAGAGAAGAGATACGGGGCTAGGGGTTATGGGTGGTTTGGGAAGGGGAGATTAAATGACTCCTCTCCAAGTTACAAAGCAGATTGGGAGCTCCAGAACTCCAGTTCAGGTCTCTTCTAACAAGCTACACCTGGTGTCCTTTTACTGCCCTGTCCTGCTGTTTTGGATGCCGTGGACACTTATGCCCATGTCTGGTGTGGAGGAGCAGGAGCATTTACATGTTCTTATCTTGGGCAGCTCTTGTCAGCTTAAAAGTCAACCAAAGTGAGACAAGAGGGATTGGAAGCCTCTCAGTCTGGGAGTAAAGCTTAGTGTGTAAAAGTTACCATGTACTGGAGGAGAGTTTTTGACTCACTGCAATGGGAGGTGTTGCCTCTATGAAAATACTGAGTGCTCTCTTCCTCTGTCTCTCTCTTCCTCTCTTTTTAATGTTTCCACAGGACAGAGTTTAGGGTATGGATTTGTAAACTATATTGATCCAAAGGATGCAGAGAAAGCCATCAACACTTTAAATGGACTCAGACTCCAGACCAAAACTATAAAGGTAAGAGGTGCCCCTCCTGATTAAGGAGGAACTGGTTAATTTTTATTCTGTTGATCTAATAAATTCAGGCTCTGTAGGAGCTGGAAGTAATGTCCTTCGTTTATTCAAAGAACATTTACTGCCTGCTTTACAAAGTGGGTGACACAGGCCATTATAGAAGAGTAAGTTGAGGGAAGCTACCACCCAGTGTACCTTCCAGTTCAAAAGACAGATAGGGAATTAGAGTCTCAGCCCCACTGGGATAGCCTGAGCCTAAGTCTGCAGAGATGACCAGAAAGCCAAGGCAGGGATGCTGTTTCAGGTGGAGGAAAAAGCACATGCCAAGCAGTGAAAATGCAAGACATTGTGAGTGAAGACCAGCAGATGAATAATGTTGCTTGCACTTAGTACTGGAAAGGTGAGGGTGGAAGGTGAGCAAGCCAATGCAGTGATGCCTTGTATGCCAGGCTGAGCAGCTTGTTTTAATCTAAGGGTTAATAACCAACAGTGACAAAAAGAAAAATCAACTGTAAATAAGCACACTAATATATAGGGACAGGCATTATAAAATTGATAAGAACATAGTAAAAGAAAAACAGAAAAAAGTGCCATTCTAGCAATCTGAAAATAATCAGAAAGGCAGATAATAGAAATTGTCTTAAGTGTTTAAAAAAGCATTAACTGAGAGCCTTCAGAATAAGTTCAGGCTCCTGTGGATGAATGCTCATGCTCTCAGCTCACACTTCACCTTTAGGGGTGATTCAAGAGGTGGTGGTGTCTGCTTTGGGCTCTTCTTCAATAGCTAGGTGTGGTCTCCTGGAAGGCCTCTCTTCCTCTTCTGCCCCCAACCCTAGGCAACATTCTGTTTATGGGCAGCTGCCAACCCATTAACGAGTCCCATCCTTCATAGCCTATTAAACTGCAGGGAAGTGTCTCCTGGGTGCTCTTATCCTCACGACAGCGGGTCTGACGCAAAGAAGGACAAAAGAGAAATCTTTCCCAGAATGGAAATCTATAGATGGCACCAGCTCTCAGAGTCTGAAAACACAAAACCAGAACTTTTTGGTCTAATAAAGCTACTTTTCTAGCATCCAGACTGACAGAGGAAACAACTGATAGAAGATAATCTTAGCTGGGAGGTAAACAAAACAAAACCTTTCTCTTTTTAGAATATGTGATATGATTATCAGTCTTTCCTTCAAAAAAAAAAAAAAACAGCTTTACTTTTGCAACTGAATTTAGCTTATTTCTAAAGATGATTGCTTTTCCTGATCTCATACAGTCTGTGATACACAGAGACCCCCCAAGGGGGCTGATTCAGGTTGCCTCCATCTAGGCTTACAATCAATTCCTATGGTATCTGTAAGAGGGGAATAATCAAGAGTTGTTTAATCATGGGTTAGTCCTCCGAGGAACAGTAGGGTTAATTTCTCTCAAAGGTAGAACATACCAATTTCCATGCTTTAAACAGAGAAGTGCTCATGTCACCCGACTCTGTTGAGGCCACATCAGTTTGAGAGCTGTATTTGTGGGTTTGATTGATTTTCTGTGTTACCCAGTTAGCATTAGAATGTCAGGCGTTTGTTCCTTCCTGAAGGACAACCTGACCTTGAGATGAGAAAACAACTTATCAGCCTTTTTTTTTTTCAAGTGTTCCATAAGGCTGTTGTAGTTCCCCAAAGACTGAGGCGATCTGGCCTTTCTGGTCTCAAAATGCATCCCCTGGCCCATTGTGCCTGCAAATGGATCTTAGAGACAAGAAACATCAATTATTGTATTTCGGTGAAGGACCAGACAGTCTCCTTGCTTCATCTATAGCTCTTTCTGTGACTCACCCTGTATCAAAAAACACTGCCAACATATTTGCACCTAGCAGTAATGTGGGTTTCTGAGGCACTGGAGGATTCAGAAGTGCATGATGCCACAACTGAATCAATAATTTCCATTCTTTACTATAAATGAAAATTTAATGTGTAAACCTGGGGATTTCAGCCCTTTCATTAGATCAGTTTATTTGCCATACTAAAAATTAAGTTTGAGTGATAGGTTCCCTTATTAATTTTTCTCCTCTTTCCTAAAGGGACATAGTATTTAAAGTAAAAAATCATATTAAAGGAAAGAAAAAGACAAACCTTTTTTGTGTGCCATTAATAGTCTCATCATTTATTAATTTTTTAAAAATTGCTTCTTGCCTCAATTTGTTTTGATAAGTGACATGAGATTTGTCATTTTTCTGTGACTCCCATGCAGAAGTAGATAACTTGCTAATATGGAAAAAATACAAATGCCTTCCTCAAAACCATCTAGTACATGTTTATGAATGTCAGTTGATTTTAACCCTCCTCACACTGAAGGAGCATTTCAGGAGTGCTTCATGCAAAACATGCTACTTTAAATGTGGTGCACAAAATAGGTGCAGGCAAACCAAAAATTAATTCCTAAGCTGTGCAGATTAATGATTAATATCAAATTTCAAGGATGATTCCGGAAAACCCCAAGGGAATTGCTGGACACTGCAAATGAATGTGTGAAGAGGGTACTCTGCTATTGCTGCTGGTGATGATAGAAGGGTTTTGTTTGTTTGTTTTTGTTTTTTTTAGATCTGCTTTTTTATTTGCAAGGCAGATTTACATGGAGCAAGATCTTCCATCTACTAGTTCACTCCCAAAATTGTCACAGTGTCCAGAGCTGAACTGGTCTGAAGCCAGGAGACTGGAGCTTCTTCCAGGTCTCCCATGTGGGTACTAGAGCCCAAGGATTTAGGGCCACTTTTCACTGCTTTCCCAGAAAATTTGGCAGAGAGTTTGATCAGAAGTAGAATAACCAGAACTCACACCAGCACCCACGTGGTATGTCAGCTCTGCAGGCAGAGATTTAACCTACTGTCATGGTGCCAGCCCTAATAATGGTGGTTTAAACTCAGATTGTTATCAAATCTCCCAATTGTTCAATCAGAATTAACATCAAATTTTTTAAATGCCAAATCTTCCAATTCTTAAAGGACAGAAAGTAACTATATATATATATACACGCACACACGCACACACACACACACATACACACAAATAATAGTATTATGAAGTGAACCAAACAGAATTTAACAGTTAACTTTTGGACAGGCAGCTTGCAATCACTGAACTCAAATTTAAATATGCACACACTGTTTTGCCAGTTAACAGTAAATGACTCATTGCAGGGCTACTAGAAAGAGATGCCCACAAAGGCTATCTCCCTGTCAACAAAAATCCATTTTCCCTGTGTTAAGAGATATGTGATGTGACTATGTGGTGAATATGGAGGGCATGTGGAGGTTAACACCAGACCTCTGGCCACAGGGAACAGAGAAGCAAGGCATTGACTCAGCACCAAAGCAAAGATAGCTTAGTTCATGACTATGCCTCCAGTGAGTAATGTGGATGATGACTTCAAAAGAATTGTTCTTTGGATTATGACCTCTTTAGCGAGAGAAGGTTCCCACCCCTTGTCCACAGCATCAGGCTCACAGGGATGAAGTGACTTATTCAAAGCCATACACCGAGCCTGCATTTGGACTGGAGTTGACATCTGGAAAACATGCTAAAAATTCCGCCGAAGTAAGAGCTGTGCTTAATTTGTGAGCCTGAGCTTAATAGGAAGTAGCAATAATAACAACAGTAATGCTACCATTTATTGAATATGTATTCTCTGTCTAATACTGCTGTAATCCTATTTCTACACATTTGTTATCAGTTAATCTTGGAAGTTTGCCTGGGGCCAGGTGCTTTGTTTTGTACCAGTCAACTCTATTTCTTAAAATACGGTCCTGTAAGGAAGTGCTATTTTCTTCAGTATATAACTGAGGAAACTGAGGCCCGAAGAGGTTAAGAGACAGCCCCTCCCCCAGGCACCACACAGTTGCTAAGAGATTTTTGGAATAAGAACAACTAGTTATAAAAAATACCTCTCTGGCAGTTGGTCGTAAGTACTGAAATGTCACACTGCCTGTTTGCTCAGCAGCACGTGCATTCTGTGAGGATGTGTGGGGGTGTGTTTAGCTCTCTACAGACATGGGTTATACTCCGTGGCAGGGAAGGAGATATAAAAAGCAAACAAATGAGCTGTGTGGCTCCTTCAGGTTCTTTAGTAAACAGACTCATGGCTCAGGGTTTCTGCCATCAATGTGGGCGCAGGCCTGACTTCAAATCTTTCACTGCTGGGTTCCTGCTTTTCAGGCATGATAGTGGGTCCTGGAATGTGGATGAGACAGACACAGCAGGGTCCTGAGGATCGCCCCATCCATATGTGTCAGGGAGGGTAGGATATGGAGCATGGACTTAACATTCTGTAGCCTGTCAGAACAGGCCAGAGAAACTGGGAAACTGGGTCATTTGGTTCAACCCTGACCTCAGTGGATTGCCCCATCAAGAGCTTTAGGAGCTCTGGTTGTCTAGCTATTCTTTCTTTTTTCCAGTTGCCTCAAAAAAAAAAAAAAAAAAAAAAAAAAAAAAGCTTACTTTAACCTCCAGGAATTGTTGGATGAAATGGCTGTAGTTTCTAGAGAATGATTCCCTGTGCTCCCACTCCATACCTCACATCAGTCCCCAACCTGGTTCTCATCTGAACTCTAAAAACGTGACTTCTAAATTTATGCCGTAATTTCAACCTCTTAGTTACACACCTTCAATTGAATCCAGTTATATTTGGTTTGGCTCTTTTTCACATTATTTAGGAAAAAAGAAAATTAGGTGGTTCTGTAATACATTCAAAAGAGAAATGCATTTATTGTAGATTTGGATAGATAATCAAGTTATGCTAAGAACCTTTGATATAAGGTGACCTTAATGGAATTTGAGGGTTTGATACCACTCCTGAAGCTTTCAGTGTGACGGGACAGCTGTTTGAATTTTAACCTAAATGTGACAAAGCAGAAACTCCCTTTGGAAACATCTATTTCATGGGAGACACAGATATGCAAGAGTCACCTCTAATCAGAGGCATGGGGCTGCAGAAGTTGCAATTTTATATTGTACAGAAGATGGAGAGCTGTGCCAGATTTGAGTAGAAAGAGGTAAGGTCAAAGTAAAGTCCTAGGAAGGTTGATTCGTTTGTGGGCTGCTGCCTGGAGTGTTGGACAAATGAAACCTGCACCTTGCAGGTTGTTGAAGTAGGTTTTTGTCAGCCTTTGTTTTCACCAGCTCTATCAGGAGCTTTTTCACTCATTTTAAGAGCAAGACATGTTTATCCTTAATTAATCAGAGATAAACAATCATATCAAAACGGCATTATCTACTGTCTCAAACCCAACAGTGTTAGCATTTTTGTATTGATTACCCAACTGATAAAAAAATGATCTTAAATAAAAACATTTCCAGAGTACAGCTCTTGTGCAGACTGGAGGTACGAGCAATTTTAGGATGAGATTTGGAGTAAAAGGGTAAAAGGGATACCTCTGTCATCCTGAGCAAACCCATCAGAGTTTGCACTCCCTCAGGCTGGCTGTGGAGAACATGTGAAAGAAGCTGCATCACAAGGCAGCAGCCCAGTTCTGAGGGCAGCAGAAGCTACAAGAGGAAGGTGCCGGAGAGAAGGCTCGTTAGAAGAAGCCTTGTTCTTCAGGACTCTGTGTTGCGATGCTGCTTAACCATTGCTTAACCATTTCTCCATATTCATTTTATTCTTCTAATAGTACTAATGATGCATCTGAAGAATCTTTCCACACCAGAGCTTTACAGATTTCAGTTTCCTCCTCTTGCCTTTTCTCTTGCCAAGGGTCATCTAGCGCCTCACTTCCCCCTTCCTTCTGTCTCTCCCTCCTTCTCCATCTACCTCCTTTGCTAAAGGCCTCTGTTCCGCTGAGGCATCTTTTCTCTGCACTCAGCATAAGCAATTATTTCCCCTATCACTACTCATAATGCTTTAGCAGATCATTTTTTTTTTGCTGACAGATATCACCCTACCTAGAAATGATGCACTGCTTCCTCAGTCTTGTTAATAAAAAAATTTTTTCTCTCTTCTACTGCTATGGCTGTAGTAAACGCCATAATGGACTACCTCCCTGCCAAGGTCAGCAGGGGAAGTTGCATCACTAAAAATGAAAGGACCAAAGAAAAGGATGTCGGGCAACACCAGCAGTAACTGGGCAATTGCTCCAGCTACCCTTTTTCTTATGGGAGACTGTATGTTAACTTCTTTTGAATCAATATTCATTCAGGGAAAAGGATTGCACAAATGAACATGCAGTTCCCCTGTTTTCTATGCAAAATGAAACTGATGTCATCACAGTATCTTTTTAAAGATTTATTACAGATTTATTATTTTTTTTTTGGAAAGTCAGATTTACGGAGAGACATGGAGAAAGATCTTCCGTCTACTGGTTCACTCCCCAAGTAGCCACAACGGCCAGAGCTGAGCTGATCTGAAGCCAGGAGCCAGGAGCTTCTTCCAGGTCTCCCACATGGGTGCAGGGTCCCAAGGCTTTGTGCTGTCTTCGACTGCTTCCCCAAGCCACAAGCAGGGAGCAAGAAGGGAAATGTAACAGCCGGGATGTGAACCGGCGCACATATGGTATCCCGGGCATGCAAGACAAGGACTTTAGCCACTGGGCTACCTCACCTGGCCTTTGATCGCATTATCTTCAAGTTCTTTCACAGCGTCCTCTGAATTACAAAAGAAAATTGGACAGGTACAGGTTAAGAGGACACAGATTGTCTGGAATGTAAGGAATGGATCTGGAGGTCTTAACTGTCCACAAGTGTAAATGAAGCTAACAGCATGGTGTGAGATGCTTTTAAAAAAATTAGCATACCTTTGATTTTGTTAGGAAAATGATACAGTCTAGATCACAAGAAGCAGTGATCCTCTCATCTATTGTGGTCAGCCCACCCTTGGTGTCTTCTGTTCCAACCTGAGCTACACATTTTAAGAATATCAGATGCTAACAAAGAGGGCTTTGTATCCCACATTGACCCCACAATGGATACTTTTCCATTCTCTAGGAAATAAAATTCTGCAGTAGCCCTAAGGCATTAATCTCATCCCACATTTGAAGAACCTAAGAAGAAAACCTATGAGTAGAATATTTGCCTAGTGTGGTAGTAATTCCTGATAATCAAGGGCATTCAACAGAGTCATTGGGATTCCTGTCCCAGAGTCAAGTCTGACTAGATAATCCCAAAGGTCTCTTTGAGCTCTGAGATGCTGTAACTGGTATTGTTTCTAAACCTAGGGCTACTCTGTTCAGTGGCCACCTATGACTTCTTACATTTGAATTTAAACAAAATTATTCCGTGTCTTAACACTAGGCATGTTTGAAGTGTTCAATAGCCACATGAAGCTAATGGCTGCCATATTGCATGGCACAGCTAGAGAACATTTTCCTAATCCCAAAAAGTTTGATAAAGAATCACTTCTCAGGCACAGTGTCATGGCATAGCAGGCCAATCCTCTACCTGTGGGGCCAGCATCCCATATAGGCACCAGTTCAAGTCCCGGCAGGTACACTTCTGATCCAACTTCTTGCTGATGACCTTGAAAGACAATGGAGGATGACCCAAGACTTTGTGGCCCTGCACTCATGTAGGAGACCAGAAAGAAACTCCTGCTTCTTGGCTTCAGCTGTTGCAGACATTTGGGAAGTGAACGAGCAGATGAATCATTCTCTTTCTGTCTTTCTCTCTCTCTCTTCCCCACCCCCTTCCCTCTCTGTAATCTTTGAAATCAATCTTTATTAAAAAAAAAAAGTCACTTTCCCATGGTGATCATGCAGCCTCAGAGCAGCACAGCTGTTCCACTAAAGATCACAGAGCCCCACCTCTGCCCTCCCTCTTTGGTGTGCATTCGAAAGAGCTCTAAGATGGAGAGCCAAGACCCACCTATGTCAAAAACTAGGATTGACTTTGGGCCACTGACTTTACTTTTCTGTACTTATTTCCTCTGCAGAATCATTCCTTCCAGTTCCTAACAGTATACCTAATAAATAATGTGATGTTTCCATCATGGTGAATTTCCAGGGAAAATACCAGTTTGTGCCAAAATCACAGCTTTTATTTCAGTGTCCAAGTTGGCATGGCATAGTGGAAAGATCCCAGAACTTGGAGTCACATTCAAGTTTGTCCATTAGTTCAGCTGTGTGACCTTGGGCAAGTACTTGATCTCACCGAGCTGAAGGTTGTCGTCTATGAAATCTCACTTCTTACAGAGAGTCATAGTTGACAGTGCACAAGAACTGCTCCCCAGCAGGAAAATGATGGTGAATAGGGTGATCCATTAGGGCAGAAATTGCATGAGAAAAGATGAGGACTTTTTTCCCAATCTACGTGTTTTCAAAGATACCTGACAGAGAGTAAACAATGAATCAGCCTTGCCAAGACAGGGGCAACAATTGTAAAACACTTTGTGTAGCAGAGATAGGAAATGTTCAACTCTTGGACCATGTAAGACCTGCAAAATCATTTGATCTGGCCCTAGCAACCTAATCTTTAATTGGACAATTTTGTGTGGCCTGCAAGTAATGTGAGTATCCAAATGGCTCTTGATAGAAAATATTCTTGGATTTGATTTGACTCCACGTTTCCTTCAGGCTCCTTCTTGCATCAGAGTCAGCTTGGGAAAGAAACTAAAATCCATGGCATAAAGTGCTTTTGCATTTCAATTCAGAGAACCCTTTTTTGAGCTCCTGACCTAGTAAGGCTTTGTCACTAGATGTCACAAGGCAGTCTGCAGAGGTCACCAGAATGCTCAGACTAACAGGGCAGGTGAGGTGTTAGCACAGATGGCTCTGAGAAGAGGCAGAGTGTGATCGCTGATGTCATGGAAACATGCATCTTCTGTAGAGGCCAATCAGGGAGCAGTCATGTGTGCCTGGTGACATTCAGGCCAGGCCTAGCGATGGGAGTTCATTTTGCCAAAAGGATGAACAAACAACAAGAACAAAGACATGTAAATAGGAAATTTTCAGCACATATTCAGAAAACTGTGACCATGTTATTACTTGAAGTACAGGAGCGTAAAAGGGTTAACAGTAGATGAGAGTTTGAGTCAAGGGCTTTGAGTGCCGAGGTAATGGTGTTAAAGAATCATTGAAGATATTTAATCAGGAAGTGTGGCACAATATGAATTCATTGGAAATGTTACCATCAGGTTTTACCCTGATTAAAAAAAAATTAACATATATCAGGTGGAAGTTGGGGGAAGTATGAAGAAAGGTACTACACAAGCAGACAGCTGTACTGCCTATGGGCAGGACTGCAGCCACAAGCGCACAGGTCAAGGATCCTTACAATCAAAGTCATTGTTTCCAGCAGCCAGCTGGCTTCTTTCTTCCCTTCTGCTCCTGAGGGTGAGATTGGAGGTTTCTGGGAAAATTTGCTCCTACAGGGCCCTAGCATAGAGAAAGTCTGTTCTGTGTTGCCACTCTCCTGGTCTCTTTGCAACAAATGTTCCCCAAGGACCTGACTGCTCTTGGGAGTTTGTATTCACTCAGAGACTAGAGTGTTAGAACAGATTGGGGAAAATCTGCAGCCGGATCTTAGGAAACGAAAGGTTCTTGTGTGCGCCTTCTCTGCTAGACTAATTGTCCTACATGTAAGGAGCTGTTGTATTTCGCTCTGCACCCCTGGTGTCTAGCATAAGGCCTGATTACACAGCAGTTGTATCAAAGCTGCTGTTTACTGAGCACTATTTGTCGATGATTGTGCCTGAGAATCCTAACATGTATGTTCAACCCTCCAACAGCTCTATTGGAGAGCTTCTAGACTATGTTATTTAAGCAATAAAGCTCAGCAACCTAAGTAACTTACCCCCAGGTCACATAGCAAGGCAGGGGTAAAGATTCAACGCTGCTTCCAGCCAAGAGCAGCTGTTTGTTTCAGCTAACATTAACGTATAGAGCATTCTTTGAAGTGACTTGTCTGAAAATCCAGTTAAATTATACTATAACTAGTTCCTGTCAGTGAGACCCACAAGATAGAGGGTGATAAGGAAGTTCCTTGGGATATGGAACTAGAATGGAAATAGGTGGAGGATGGAAGCTACAGAGGAACCTAGTTGTGAACTTATTTGAAAAAAGAACCTTCCAACTATCAATGATAGCAAATGATAATGTAGGATGCCTCAGCAGGTAGTAGTGAGCTTTCTGTTACTTGGCAACGTGTAAAGTCATTGTCCAGCTGTCATGGGTCCTTTCCTAAATTTTTGAGGCCACTTTCAGCACCGTGTTTCTGGGATAGTCCTTTCTCCTGGGATCACCAGTGTCACTCTCTATCACCTTTACCTCTTTCCCATGAAGCATGGTTGTAAAGATTAGCAGTTTTGTGAATAGAATGCCTAGCTCATGAATGCGTAAAGATAAAGGTCAGGTCATTGTAGTCTACGGAGTCCAACAAAGAACATCACCATTTCCACAGTAAAGAAATCGAGAGTTATCAAAATAAAATTACTTACCCAAGCCCATGCAGGTAATGAGTACTAGAGCCCACCCAAAGTCAGTGCTCATAGGCTTACAAACTTACGTTACAATATCATTTTTTTAAAAAACCAGTTTTTTTTTTTAATTTGAAAGGCAGAGTTTTACAGAGAGAGGTGTTCCTTCCACTGACTCACCCACCAAATGACCGCAATGGCCAGAGACAAGCTGATCCAAAGCTGGGAGCCAGGAACTTCTTCCAAGCCTCCCATGTGGATGCAGGGGACTAAGACCTCAGACCATCTTTCTCTTCTTTCCCGGGCCATAAGCAGAAAGTTGAATTGGAGTAGAACAGCAGGGACGTGGACTGAACTGATGCCCATATTGGATGCCAGCTCTTGCAGGCCATGCATTAGCCTACTGTAACACCATGTCAGCTTCACAATGTCATTATTATTAAGGGGTTAGGGAAAGGGGAGACACGGTAAGCCATGAAGATTGGGGAGCGTGGAGGAACAATATATCCTCTGTTATAATCATTTGTAAAGTCAGATGCCATCCAGAGATGGAAGTGGCCTCTTTACTCCCAGCTCTAGCAGTACTCCAGAACAAGAACAGTACTGACCTGGAAATGCCAGGCTTCTCTTTAGAGGTTCTGGTGGATGAAGTGTGAAGGATCGTGATGGTATGAAGCAAGGGAGATTTTCCAGGGGACGAGCGTCAGTGTCAGCAGTCCGAGTTCTAGACCACTGGCTCAGAAAGAGATAGGAATTAAACATACAGATAGTACCTGACCCTTCCCAGGAGCTGAAGATTAGCAGCTTTGGGGGAAAAAAGACTATTTTTTAAAGATTTATTTTTTTATTGGAAAGTCAGATACACAGAGAGGAGGAGAGACAGAGAAGACCTTCCATTCACTGATTCACTCCCCAAGTGACCACAACAGCCAGAGCTGCTCCAATACAAAGCCCAGAGCTCGGAACCTCTTCCGGGTCTCACACGTGAGTGCATGCATGGTCTCAAGGCTTGGGGCTGTCCTTGATTGCCTTCCCAGACCACAAGCAAGGAGCTGAATGGAAATCGGGGCCACCAGGATTAGAACCAGCACCCATATGGGATCCCAGCACGTGCAAGGCAGCCCTTTAGCCTCTAAGCTACTGTGCTGGGCCCAAAAAGGCTATTTATTTGAAAAGCCAGAATTACAAAAAGGGAAAGACAGAGCAAAATCTTCCCTTTGCTACTTCACTCCATAAATGGCCACAAATGATAAGACATGAACAGACCAAAGCCAAGAGCCAGTTTTTTTTTTCTAAGTCACTCATGTGGATAGAGGGGCCAAGGCACTTGGACCATCTTCTGTTGCTTTCTCAGATGCACTGGCAGGAAGGACGATTGGAAAAGAAGGAACTGGAACTCAAACTGGCACTTATCTGAAAGTTTATCTGACATGTTTGTCTGACTGTTCAATCCTTTGTGCCATAGTGCCAGCACCAAAAACAGTTTCATAGAAATACTTGAGCCTCACATCTGTATTAATTCTGTGATAACTGAATAACTATAAGCAGATACTTGAACATTTTGGATACTGGAATATTGAAAATGGGAAGATCTTTCTCTGTCAATTTTGCCCATGCCATACCCTGTGGTTTTCCCAGAAAGAGGACTGTAAGAGCAGTGACTTAAGATTCCAAATGGAAGAGAGAATCTAAGCAGAGATTATGGTTAGCCGAGAATAAGTTAAGACGCTGCTCACTTTTGAGCTTTGCACTCACCTTCAGCTGGGGTGTGTCTCTGAGAATCTGCTACAGTGATTATTTTTTCTGAAGATTTCTCTATGTATTTGAAAGTCAGAGTTACAGAGTGAGAGGCAGAGAAAGAAAGGAGGGCAGGAAAGAGAGAGAGAGCTCCCGCCTACTGATTCGCTCTCCAAATGGCTGAAATGGACAAGAGCAGACCAGGCTGAAGCCAGGAACTTAGGACTGCATCTGGATTTCCCACATGGATAGCTGGGGACCAAGCATTCAGGCCCTCTTCCACTGCTTTCCCAGGTGCTTTAGCAAGGAGCTGAACCAGATATGGAGCATCCCAGGCTCGGCTCAAATTGGTACTGCTGCGAGGTGCTAGCATGACAGGCAGCAGCTTAACCCCCCATGCCAGCCCCTGTTGCTGTGATTCTTGCCATCTGCAATTCTGCCTCTGTCAGAATGGTCTTTGGAGGATTGGTTTTTATTGTACCCTTGACTTTCCAATGTGAGTTCCTTTACCCTACTAGGGTCTGACCTTAGCCTACTCCCTTCTGTATCCGAACCCTGATTTTTCAGAATTAATAATAATCAAGGTCATTGCTGTCTGCTGTGCATTTATTGTTAGTGCCAGGCATTACACACAGTCCTTGACTGTCAACACATTATTTGTCCTCTCTAGTAGAGGGCTATTATCAGTCTACCATTCCTGAACTCCATCACCCTTGTCTTAGTACTAGCCTCACTTTAGCTCCGTGTCTTTTTTGACCCTTTTAACCCTTAGTTTGTGTCTCCCTCCATTATAATCCAGTCACTCCCACCCATGACCCTGGTGCATTTGCAGGGTGCTAGATCAGAAGCAGAGCAGCCAGTGCTAACACTCATATATATGTGATGCCATTGTTGCAAAGCAGCAGCCTTACTTGCTATGCCACAACACTAATCCCAAGCCTTTTCTTGGCTCACCAAGGATGGCCCTGTAGAGACCCAGGAAACATTTTGTGAGAGAAGGGTTCTATGTCTAGTCTAAAAGCAGTCATTCATTCCTTTCAGCCCCTGTCTTTGGAGAATAAGAACCCTTTCCCTTTTAACTTAATGGGAAAACAAAGCTGTGATTCTAGGTGCTTGATTGTTAGCAGTCCACCTTAGTGGAGGAAATTATAGTTACCCTCAAAACGCCATTGATACCTGCATCCTTTATCATGAGCTGTGAGTTCTTTTTTTGGTTGTCTTTTTTTTTCCACTAGATATTGAACACCCAGCAGGTGTCAGGCTCTGTGCCTTGAGCTAGAGCCACAGAGCAACACACACAACATAACTTCAAGATCATCAGATACACTGGAGAAGGGTGAATTAAGGACAAAGCAGGTTAAGTACCATGGTACATTAAGAGCCATGCTAGGGAGACTGCTGCAAGGTGATGGGGTCAGAGAAGGCTATCTGGATAATACAGCATTGAACTGACTCCTTAACAAAAGTAAGATTTGGATCTGAAAAGGAAAATGGAAAAAGCTTTCCCTATAGACAAAAAATGAGGTGATATTGTGTTTTGAGGGAGCATAAATGTCATTCAGATGATTAATCTGTCAGTAATTGGTAGGAGTGAGGTAAGGATGACCCTAGTTACCATGCACATACCATTGTGTTGGTTTCATTTCCTTCTCCTATCATTCCTTCCTTCATCATGAAGCCACTCTGCTGGCTTATAACCTGAAAGATTTTTGTCCCAGAAAGCACAGAGGTAGAAGAAATTTTGAGGGTGTGAAGCTTAAGTCCAGAAAGTCACATGGAACTCTTGGCACTTCAGCCGTCATGTGTCAACCACACAAGCAGGGATCTTCCTTTTAAAGCCTCCTCTGTTTCTCAAACGTATGTTACAGAGGCATCCCAGGCTACCCATGGGTTTCTAGAAGATGTGGACCCTATAAGTGGTTGCCTTGCTGCATCAGGAGAAGGAGGCAAGCTGGGGCAGGCATGGTGGCTCAACAGGCTAATCTTCCACCTGCAAGTACCAGAATCCCATATGATGCTTTTCATGTCCAGGCTGCTGCTGATTTTGTAGCCTGGGAAAGCAGTGAAGAATGGGCCAACTCTTTGGGAACCCTGTGCCCACATGGGAGACCCAGAAGAGGCTTCTGGCTTCTGGCTTCTGGCTCCTGGCTTCAGGTTAGCTCAACTCTGGCCCTTGCAGCCATTTGGGGAGTGAACCAGCAGATGAAAGATTTTTCTTTCTTTCTCTTCCTCTCTCTGTAAATCCACCTTTCAAATAAAAATAAATAAATATTTTTTAAAATAAGGAAACCAACAAGGCAGATTGATCACGTCATTTTATCTGTTGAGTCAACACCTGTTATTAGTTGTAGAACCCATAAAGGGGGACCTGGCATCTCTGTCATACAAAGGGAGTGAGTGCCATAGTAACCAACCTGCTCATCCTTTATCTTCTTTCTGCATCCACTTTCTCCCTTGAAGGTCTTACAAGCAAAGTGTGCTTTGCTGATGGAGGTTTAGTTTTCAATGTTTAAATTCTGTATGTGGTGTTGGTGTGGGTGTGGACACACTCACCCCTATGGTCTTGGCAGGTGCTGTGTGTCAGTTATATAGATTAAATTAAACCTCGAGCTGAAATATGCTCAGGCGTATGCAGTCCCTCCCTGTGCAACAATGTCAGGTGTATTCTGAAACGACTGTTTTCATCTATTCTGGGCCATAACCACCCTGAAATAGCTGTAGCAGCAAAGTGCTTTTGTTAGACTAGCTGTAAATTATATTTCAAATGTCTGATGTTGTTTTCTGTAAAAAAATAAATAAATAAGTAAATGAAAGTCTAAAATTAATGTCTGCTGGGGTTTGCTTTGCTTATGTGTACTGCTACAGATTTGGCTTCTTGCAGATGGAATTTCAGATCTGTTTACACTTCTGTGTTAGCTTTTTTGGGGGGGAAAAAAAGCAGTTGAGAGATCTGGGAGGACAAATTTACAAAGGCAAACTTATTATAACCACCGCTGAGGCGCTCTTCTCTCCCCTACTGCCCTTCCCCTCCCTCCTGTCTGCCCTGCCCCCATTTTGTTTGTTGTGGTTTTATCTGCCCTTCATCAACGTTAGAAGCAACTGGTCCTTGCAGATGTGACCACAAGGTCACATATCCAGTTTTGCAAGCAGATGTTCATTCAGTCCAATTTCACTAGCACTTTGTCATTCAGCGAGAGCAGACCTTGCGAGAACAGATTGTAGCAACACAAAGAACAGGACATAAAAAATCTTGCAGGGAACCTGATAGCTTTTATGTGTTGCAGAAAAAGACAAGAGTAGGAAAGGTAGCCAGGAAAGAAATGTACGGAGCAGAATTTCTCTCTTTTTTTCTGGTTTATTCAAAGATGATTATGTGTTGGATACAGTAAATCATCTATACACCCACATCCAGGAGGCAAAGCTTCAGCGCTGCGTGGGTAGTTCTGCATTTAACAGCTGCCATGCAGTAGCCGTTTTGTTCTGCACTTAGAGACCCTTGTCTGTGCATTTGTTTGAAGTTATCGTCAACTCCCCTTTTGTTCCTCTCTTGCTGTTCTCCTGATTTTCATTACTATTACAAGAGTAGCTAAACTCTAAACTACTGAGTGATTTCAGCTGACACTGAATTGTAATGATAGATGAGGGGCTGTCATCTCAGATGTTGACTCAGTCTCTACTCTAAAGGTGATTGCCTGCAATGAATTTAGCTCCTCTTGCCTTTCCCTAGGTCTCATATGCCCGCCCAAGCTCTGCCTCAATCAGGGATGCTAACCTGTATGTTAGCGGCCTTCCCAAAACCATGACCCAGAAGGAACTGGAGCAGCTTTTCTCACAATATGGCCGCATCATCACCTCACGAATCCTGGTTGATCAAGTCACAGGTTAAGTGTTTTCTTTGTAATCTCTTTTCTTGTGTTTCAGTGTCATTAGCCAGTGCCCTGTTGCCCTATTTCTCATAAGAGCTGACTAGTAGGGGATTAAGGTAGAGAAGGTGGGTCATGACTAGGCAATTCTCTGACATGGGAGAACCTCTTTTTTATCAGTTAAAATGGGCCATCTTGGAAGGTAGAGGTTCCCCATCTTGAGAATTGTTCCAGCAACAGCTACCCCACCTGGCAGGGTTGTCAAGAGGATCCAGGCATCCAGCTAACAGTGGAACTGTGGCAGCTTCTGCATCCCTTTAGGGCTCTCAACCAGAAACATAACTGCTGCATGTGAAAAGATTCTGTATATCAAGCCAGTTCATCCCTTCTAGAATTAGAGAACACAGATCTGAAGAGGGGATTTCAGACTTCCTACCATGTAGAGCTAGTAGCAGCAGTACAGGAGTATGAAACCAAGATCTCCGGTCTAAGTCTTGATTTCATACTGCAGTTCTTTGTTCATAATAAAGAGCAACAACCATTACCTGTCAACAAAAATGGAAAGGTCCTCTGAGGTTACGTTTTAAGTAACAAACTGTTTTGCCTTTGAACCCACTACCTCAGAATTATTATCACGTGTTCGACATTTGATTCCTGCAACAAACCCTCACTGAAATTGGCTGTGCACCAGACAATATACCAAGGGGCAATGGTGACCAAGATGGAAGAGGCATAATCCGTGCCCTTACAGGACAGTGACTGGTACCTGCCTGGGACTGTGTAGTGCGCTAGGAGAGCTCAGGAGAAGACATACTCTGCCTAGTAGAAATTGTTTGGAAGGCTCCTTTGAGGAGGCAGTGTTTGAAGAGGTTTGGAGGGTTGGCCAGAAATTATCAGGAAAAACTCTAGGTGGAAGGACAGCATATCTGAGGCATGGAACCAAGGGGATGTCAGGCGATTTAAGGTGAGGCCCAGTAAGGGATTAGTATAAGACTTAGCAAGGAATTTGGAGCCAGAGATCCAGGGATATTGAATGTTGTGTCAAGAAAACTGAACTTCATCGTTAGACAAAATGGGACCATGAAAGGGTGTTTGTTTTGTGGCCATTACTTGTTTTTTGCTCTGTTTGGAATGGAAGGTGGGGGTAGGCAGTGAAGAACAGCTGTAGTGCACAAAATATAAAGTTCAAAAAGTATTAAAGTGATCAAGATTATGTTTTTAAATGGTGTTTTATGGTTAGAGTTTGCTTTACAAGTAGATACCCTAGATGCTAGGAGTGGAGAGCATGTTGAAGGACTAGTGGAAGAGCTGGAAGATGGACTGAAAACTGGACCATGGAAATCCCAGGAGATAAAAAATAAGCTAGGCCAATGTTAAGGGACCAGGGAGTATTGGGTGGAAGGGGAGCACAAGGAAACCTTAGATTCTGAAGATGCATGCATCTATCCAGGGCCATGATGGAAGAAATGCATGGAGATCCATTTTGATGGGTGAGAGAAATTAAGGCTGAGTCCAACTCCATACTAAATGTCTATGGGACCTAGGCATTCTGTTTGCAAAAATGGCTATCAGTTTTGTTTGTCTACTCTAGACAAAAAGTCTTTCTGCTTCTTCAGGAGTGTCTAGAGGAGTGGGATTCATTCGCTTTGATAAGAGGATTGAGGCAGAAGAAGCCATCAAAGGGCTAAATGGCCAGAAGCCCAGCGGTGCTACGGAACCGATTACTGTGAAGTTTGCTAACAACCCCAGCCAGAAGTCCAGCCAGGCCCTGCTGTCCCAGCTGTACCAGTCTCCCAACCGACGCTACCCAGGCCCACTTCACCATCAGGCCCAAAGGTTCAGGTAAGTATGCCCACAGAGAAAAAAGCCCTGTTACAAGGTACAGAACTGAATAATGGCCGGGGAAGCCGATGGCCCTGAAGGATGGGACAAGGCAAGGGCCTCTGCCTCCAAAAATCACTGTACAAAACTCCTCCCCAAACCTTGATTTCTATTCCTATAAAATGAGATGCTTGGACCCAATGTTTTTCCCAACCCCTTCCAGCTTAACAAGCATTACTACATGGTTTAACTTCAGGTTCTGCCTTTAACCAAACAAGGATCAGCTTCCATCAGTCATTCACAGATTAGTGACCCCCTCCCCATTCACCAGCTCAAACTAGCTGGACAGTAACTTTTAATAAAGTTCAAGAATGAACGAGGAGGCAGATCTTTGCCAGAGGGAGTGGTTGTTCTGTCTTCTTTTCCCTAGGCAGAGAACTATTGAGTTTAAGAACTCTTTTTTGCTGTTAACTTTACTTTAAGACTATGACTGTGGGAAGCCAGGGAGGAAGACGCTACACTAGCCTTCTGAGTCTTTTCCTTTGTTACCTGATCCCCAGAAGCTCCTGGTGCAGTGGAGCATTTTCTGTGTCCTGCAAGCTTCTCTCAGCAAAGGCAGGACGACCTGGAACCAGCCTCTGTTGTGCAATATCTCTAGCCTACTCCTAAGAAATTCTATGGAATTATTTTTATTCCACCCACATACCAACTTCTCTTGAGCTAAGAGATTTTCTCCATTTACACTTCACACAGGAGAGGAATGGGTCCGTGTATCTAGGATAGTACCGTCCATTGGCCTCAGGAGAAAATGCAGCCCCCTGAGTATCCTCCCGTGTCCCAGGAACTTGAAATGGTTAATGATTTTGTGAAGAGTTCAAGGCATCTAATTTTTATTTTGTGTGAGAGCACATGCAGTGTTTGTGTAAAAAGCCTCTCTAGCAGCCTTCTAATAGTGGAAACTATGGTTACTACTGTCCCATGCTGTGAATAGCCTGTTCCCAAGTAAGGTACTTAATGTGAGGAAGATTATAACATAATGGCAGTTTGCTGGGAGGTGCTTTTTGTCTGTAAATAAGAAGCTAATTAAAAAAAATCTTTGCCCCCAAAATTCTCTTTGCCCTCAAAATGTGTGTATGGCAGGAAGGTCTAGTTGACATAGTCAGGCTTACTGAAGAGATCTGTTCTGATGTGTATTGTTTGGCCATGTGTTGTTAATATGGACAGCAACCTTTATTCACAAGTCTAATTATAGCACAAGGTGAACAATTTGAGAAGCCCCTGCCCCGCTTAACAGTTCCACACACGGTATAAAATCAAATTCACACAAATGTTCTGAGAGGTGGGGGGAATGGGATTAAATCAGACCTTGAAAGAAAGGGAGATTTATTAGACACTTACTTTAAATTCTAGCATTGACCTGAAACATGAATTACTTGCAGTTAAAAGCAGGAAAGGGGAAAACTCTCAGTGGTTAGACTCCTAAGCACTGGAGAAAGTTGTTGAGCTTTTCTTCTTTGAAAATGGAGCATTCTTATTAATAGTTCCATTGAGCGATCTTGCCATCTGTGAGGCATTAACCCAGAGACCCTCCTTCTCTTTGCAGGCTGGACAATTTGCTTAATATGGCCTATGGCGTAAAGAGGTAATTAAAACTCCACAGATTGCCAGATGTCCGTGTTGGCACAGACTGGGGCTAGAATTTTTTTTTTAATTCACTAACTTTACTTTTTTTGAAAAATTCTTCCTTTTTCTTCCACCAGCATGTCAAATTCTTAATTTTAATTTCAGACCTCATTTGGTTTTGTTTCTTTTAGGGCACACAAAATGTATTTGTGTGTTTCACTTTTTCTTTTATTTGCAGGTGGGCTTCTCCTATGGTTCAGGTGCCACAGCTACTAAGCCTTTGATAATCTGGTCCTCTCAGTAGCTCCCCAAAGGGAGAAGACTCCAGTTCTTTGCTGGCTAATTTTGCAAAGTTACAGAGCAACTACTTTTGGTTTGTAATGCCAAGATTCAGTTAAGAGGGCAGATTCTAGCAAATCAAAATCAGAACATTTTGCTAATCATGTTTGACAACTTTATGATTTTCCATAGAAGAATTAGATTTTGGAGTACCATTCCTAGCCAAGCCATGAGAAACATGTGAATAACTTTCTGACTCTAGCCCCCACTTTAGTGTATCTGTGTGCACCTCAACCTGGGGTTTCTTTTGGTACAGGTTTTTAACAGTTATTATAAATCCTCTCTTGATTTTGTATGTATGTGTGTTTTAAACTTGCTGTTTCTTGTATTTAAAGCTTTTGTGGGGTTGGGAGCTCAGACAGGATAAAGGTTTGGGGGGACTGCTGAATGCAGTTGAAGAGTATTCGAGATCCAAAGTGAAATCTAAATCTCAGAAAGTTGAGTGTGTTATGTCACTGTGACCATAAGATTCCTATGTGCTTTTGATAAGCTCCATTGCACTGCTAGGGACCTAGCGTCTTCATTATCTTGCTTGGTAGAGCTGCACCCTTTAACTCCCTTTCCTACAGTCAAGGGAACAAGATGTGGTCTTTAATATCCTGCATTATACTCTCTATACTAAGCAGGTTTTTTTTCACCACTTGACTGTGTATGGTAAGTACCCAGAATGGAAACTGGTGCATCATGGAGGGAGTAACTGAACTGCAGACTTCATTACCAGAGTGCCAGCCTGTCCAGTTTTAAGGAGAGGGCAACTGTGAATTATCTGCATGTGTCTAACACACAGCTTGCCTGTTCCCAGGCATTGTATTTCTTTGCTAGCTCATCCCATCTCTTCACTCTTTTATGACGTTAGTGAAGTAGGAAACTGTTGATGTGTATAACACAAATGAGACTAAGAAAGACACAGTTGCAGTATGCCTGCTGTCCTCTCCTCCATGGCCCACCCAGAGTAGATATCACTAGTTGAGAACAGCATTCCCTTTTTCTTGAAACCAGACCTGGATCTAGAATCTTTTCCTACCAAAGTGTCCCTGATAGTCATCTTCTTGAAACCAGCCCTGGCTTTGGCCTTATAACAAATCCTCAGTAAATCTCTGTGTATAAACTGAAAGGTGTTAACTCATCCATTTGGAAGAGAGATGATGGAGAAGATAGTCTTTAGAAATACCAGTTAAATGCGGATTTGTGCTTCTAAGAGTCTGCACTGTGATTTGGATTGTCTTATATGTTTCTAAGCAAAAAAAGAAAGACTGACTTAATGGATAATAATAAAAACAATGTCGAGTTGTTATATTTAGAACATCTTCAGCATCCATTTTACTGTCCAAATTCTACTTAGATGTAGACCTTTCTTTAATAGGACTTTTAAATCTTCAGGAATATTTGCTTATTTCCGAAAAGCTGATACTTTATTTCCATTCCTTCCCTTAGCTTTTGTCTCCTCTGCTTCTTCCACCCCCATCTCCCAAAAAAACCAAACAAATGGAAAGCAAGCAAGTGATAGTCAGTGTATTAGGCTGAAATATCTATATGGTGTGAAACAAATTCTAATAGCATTTTTGCTATAAGGCTCTGATAATTTGTTTCATCTAATGCTTTTATCACAAATCACATGTGGATTTATTTTTATCAGACACTGAGTAGAATCAGAGTTTTTTTTTTTTTCAAAATTACACACAAATTGAAAAGATTTCTAAGCCTAAAACAAAAGCAGTTATCTCAGGGCAAATAATTATTTTATGCCTTTTCTAATGTATGGTGACTCAAGATAACTTGGTTTTTCTTCAGTGAATTTTTACCAATGAATTTCAGATAATACCACACCATGGAATAATATATATTTGTAATTATTGTTCAAGTATATTGGGAGAACGCTTTTGAAAGTAAATGTTAAGTGAAACATGAGCCACTCACTCAATTACTAACAGACTTAGCTGTTCATTCTCACATATTACCTTCCTCAGTAATAACAAAAGAGTTTTGATAAGCATAAATCAAGAGACTGTAAAGACAGTGGACCTGAGCACATGGAAGGCCATCTCTAATCTACCTTAAAAAAAAAATAGAACAAAGTTTTCAAAGCACTGGCACCAACCATTCACTTACTTACTCAATAAATATCCGTGTGGTGTTTTCTATGTGTGTTGTCTATGAGACTCCCATTTATGCTCCATTAAATAAGTAAATAGAACAACAAAATGAATGAAATAGAACCCTTTCCCCCTCAGAGTTTGCTGTCTATTGTTAGTGGACACAGGTTGGAATCCCCTAGGAGCATATATTATTAGAAAAATATGATAGAGTTTTATTCTGGGAGCCTTAGGAATCCCTGATAGTTTTCAGTTTGCTTTTGGGATGCCTCTACCTCTGCTATCTAGCCATCGCCATCAGAAGCAATGCCACAAGCATTAGTTTTTGAATTTTGATTTTTAAGCCCTGAAGACTCTCCTACACTCACTCACCCAGCCCTTTGCCCCGTGTCTGTGTCTGTGCACCTTTGTGTTCTCCATGGTCAGACTGATGTCTGGACCAGTCCCCCCTTCTGCTTGTGCCCCCAGGTTCTCCCCGATCACCATTGATGGGATGACAAGCCTTGTGGGAATGAACATCCCTGGGCACACAGGAACAGGCTGGTGCATCTTTGTCTACAACCTGTCCCCTGATTCTGACGAGAGTGTCCTCTGGCAGCTCTTCGGCCCCTTCGGAGCCGTGAACAACGTCAAGGTCATCCGTGACTTCAACACCAACAAGTGCAAGGGATTTGGCTTTGTTACCATGACCAACTACGACGAAGCAGCCATGGCCATCGCCAGCCTGAACGGGTATCGCCTGGGAGACAGAGTGTTGCAAGTTTCCTTTAAAACCAACAAAGCTCACAAGTCCTGAATTCCCCATCCTTACTTATTAACACATATATAGAGAAATATATACGAACAAAACATGTGCGCGCACACACACACATACACAAAAGAGAGAGAAACAAACTTTTCAAGGCTTATATTCAACCATGGACTTTATAAGCCAGTGTTGCCTAAGTATTAAAACATTGGATTATCCTGAGATGTACCAGGAAAGGATTTTATAATGCTTAGAAAAAAAAAGAAAAAATACAAAAAAATACCTTTGATGCATTGAATGTTCTTTCATAGCTGTCGTTGTTGAATATAATATACATAGATAGCGATGTGCAGGGATTTTTACCCAGCCAGCTAACTTTACTACCTTCCTTGAAGGTGGGTCTTTTTAAGATGACCATTCGCTCATTTGAAGAAGAAAAACAAAAAACAAAAAAAAAGAATAGAAAATAAAACAATTTTTACAAAGCAATGGGATTCAAAGAAAGAAAAAAATGATTTTTCTTTATTGTCAAAATGTCAATCCAATCAGATTGGTTAAAAAAAACCCACACAAATTAAAGAGGAATAATAAAAATTGCAAAAAAGAAAAAAATTTTTGCAAATTTTTTTATTTTTCTTTTTTTTTTTTTTATATCATGTGAACTAAAACAACAGTCTTCTGTTAGGGGATGGGGGCCGGGGGATACCTGATGACATTAACAATTTAATAACATTAACATTGTTGCCAAAGAGGTGGTCTCTTTGCTGAAAATGGGTTTCAAGAAAAATCTATTTTTATAAAATATAAAGAATTTTTACAAGAGAATCTGGATTTGAGAAAAAAATATTTTGACTGGCTAATTTAGGGGAAATTGACAACTTTGTCGCGTTCATACTGCACTGGTAACTTTTTAGAGATCAAGATGTGTGTTTTAAACTGGATTCGTAGACTGTTTTTTGAAGGATGGGCTATAAACAGATGATCTTCATATCTTTTCATAGCATGTAATAATAATTAAAAACCGATTATTAATTACTAGGGGAAAGGAGTGTTCGTTCTACCCAGGGTACCACAGTTCCCCACAGTCAAAACCCAAAAGCAAGGAGATGAGTTGAAAGACAGTTTTTCTTTAAGTCATCAGTATGGGATGTCAGCAGAACAAAAATTAAAAAGATTAATTTTCTTTTTGATCTAAAACTTCCTTAGTTTAAGCAGTAGGTGCTACAAAATTATTTACATATCTTAGTATCATAGTTAAATGTAATGTGTTTAGGAGAGGAAAACAAAAGATACATTTGCTTTAAATTCATTAAGGAATTTTTAAATTCACTTTGTAGCCCATGCTGATAGAATTGGGCTGTGTTGGTACATTTGAAACACTGTTTATGTTGCTTGAAACACTTATTTATTTAATCGCCGATGTGATGATGCCTATGGCCAAGATCAAATATAGCTAGATTGGCTAGACTACGTATTTGTTTACTTAAACTATGGGAAGAAGCATATTATTGTGTCATTCTGTTGTGTGTGTATGTGTATATATAATATAAATATATATATATAAAGTTATTTTTTCTTTGGGTTAATTTATTATAAGTTGTAACACTTGGCTAGTTTTGTTTGTATATGTCTTAAAATGTTTTTCTTATGCTATTTAAGTGACAGTTTAAGAGGTATCAAGGTAACTTGTGTAGAACTATTGTTTGATATATTGTCATGTTTGTTGTGAATATTTTTTCTTACTGCACAGTAGAAAAATAAAAACAACTGGGTCTTTATTTTAATGTAATTCAGATTGGGGAAAACAAAACAGAGCTAAGGGAACAAAATGACTGAGGGAGCACTCTCCCCCGTCCAGTGCACTGGCCATTTTAGTAAGTTTGTGCTTCGTATGGTTATATATTTAAGACAAAAACAAAAAAAATACAAGAGTTCATGCTCTTCCCTGGGTAATAGAAACAGTTACTCGCTATGCATAATCTAGTTGATAGTTAAATTTGCTATTGCTTTTCTTGTCTTGTTATATAAAATCTTTTCAATACAAGTTTAGTCTTAATGGTAATAAAACGTTCTGGTTATTTATAACTTGTGCTGATTTGGTGCGTTTTTTCCCATGCTGAGCCCACTAAGTGCATGTAGACAGGACTGTTCTCACACTGAATAGACAACCTTTGTAGTCGTCGTCGTCGTCGTGGTAGACAGATAATGAAAACCAAGGCTGCATCATAGACTCCTCCTTTAAATTATGTTTCCTATTTTTTCCTCTTTGGTTTCAGAAAAAAAGGCAAAACAAAACAAAACACCAGATTTCAGTTAAGAGAACACTCGTTCAACATTCAGGGAGACCTTTTACATCAACTGCTATGAACGAACGCAGTTTGCTGGCAAAGTTTTGATGCATTTGCTAAGCATTAGTGGAAAAGGCATGCCAAAATCTCTTCTCTATAATGTGTTCACTTTGGGGGGGGAAATCTTAGGACCAGGCAGTTGTATACTTTAAGTTATAATGAATGACTTCGTGTTAATCTTGCTAGTTTAGATGATTTCTGAGGGAAAATATTGTAAATGGGTTTTTTTTCATAACCTTGCTGTGTTTGAATTATTTGTACTTTATCTGTCCAGACAATAAATGAAAGTGTGTAGAATGAATTTGAGCTTTCCAAATTTTTAAATGTGTTTATTCGGTTTTGCTTTCTGTAGCAGTTTCAGATTTTCCCTATGTCTTTATCTTTAGCCCCCCAAAAAGCAAAGGTATAGGAAAATTCTGTTTCACAAATTAGCCCCATCTCTCAAAGTGAACTCAGTTTTCAGAAACCATTGCCCCAGTTCCATTCTACTAAAAGTCTGATCTCCAGCCAGTAGTATCAGCGTCATCAAGGAGCTTGATAGAAATGTAGAACCTTGGGCTGCACGCAAATCTATATTTAGCCAGATAGTCTGGTGAAGGAGCACTGTCCTGGTCGATAAGCCAGAACATTGTGCATTGCGTTTGATAGGATGACACGTTATGTCCGTTATTGAGGGGTGGAGCCCAGCCAGTGCTTATTCTGGGGACAGGCATTCACTATTTGCAGAGTATGTTGTTAGCATCCGGCAGGCTGTGCAGAGCCCTCTTCATTCTCTTCCTCAATCCTCTCAGCAATCTAAGAGAAAAGAATAGAACGTTATCCTCATTTCACAGATGACAAGACTGTGGCTCCGTGAGATTAAGTCACTTGAAACAGCAGCTTTCTACATGGGTTTTCTGCATCTGTGTCTGATTGTATTGCCCAGCACCACAGAATTAAGATTGGCAGAACTTGGGCAATATTAAGGATGCGAATCATTTGTATTGAAAGTGACTGCAGCACTCATCCGTGTGCAGATGTTCACTTTCCCAGCTTTGAGCAAAAACACCCTAACCAGGGACTTGTTCATACATTATATTGGAAAACATTAAACTCAACCTACATTATCAAGATATCATGTTAAAATATGTCCCTGAACTTTACAGATGAGCTTTCTGGTGATGTCCTGATACAACCATTCACTGATGACCTACTGCCTATCTTTCATTTTCTCAATAATTGAGAAGGCATAGGTACCCTATAAAACATTTCTATCCATGAACTGACCCTTAGAGGAGAAATACCCTCACTGAACCAGATGAGCAAATGGCCTGATTCTTTTCCATTTCTCATTAAACCCCTTTTTATTATTATACTAAATCATCACATTTGTTAAGATAATTAAATTTGGAGCAAAGTATGAGATTCAATTAACCACATTAAATATTAAATGTTTAAGCCTGATTTTCACATAGTTGAACTTATGGGATCTTATTTTAAAGGAAAACCCCCCACATTTTATTTCTGAAAAAAAAAATGGGTAATCAAATGGTTACTCTCAGGAATAATACAGCTTCACACACATAAAGGTCTAAAAATGTTGCTGTCAAGTCTATGATAGTTACCAGTCATCACCTCTACTCCTTAAAGGTATCATTTTAGAGTATGATAAGGAGATGGATGCATTATTTGGAAAATTAGAAGTGGTTGGCATTTTGCCAGGTCATATTTTCACTCTTGAGTCTTCAACAGATTGATCTTGAAGCTTTCATGAATAGATGTACATCTGTAAACTGATCTCAAAATATCCATAGAATGACATTCTACATACACATTCTCTTGACAACACCTCCCAGCATTGGCACAGTGTCCTTTAAAGATCTAATAAAAAAATCATTTTGTTGGGAAAAATAAACCAGTTACCTTAAATCTCCAGACAAACAGGAGTAGTTTCTATAGGTGTTTGTGGGAGAGGTCTAACAAATCACAAGACTGTGGCGATTTATTTCTTTCAGGTCCTACATTGCATTTTGCTTAGATGAAGAATTACTTGTTGTAGGAGACTGATGGCATTTACTTAGTGTTATTTCTGTTAAAGTGATAAGAAGGGAAGAATAGCCCCCAAAAAGTGCTTTTGTCCACAATCATCCCACATCAGCACCACCATCACCAAGACCTTACTTCTATTAGTGAAAGTTAAACACATTAAATAATGATAGAAACAGAAATTCTAATTAACTTGAGTTGCTCAGATTTCTTTCATCAGGGTCAATCATCTTTTGTTCATTTGTAAGTGAAGCGTGTATCACCTCACACTAAATCAGAGGAACACTTAAAAGTGTATTTGAAACTCATAAAAATCCTATGGAACCCATAAACACTAAGTAATTGGGTGAATAGCATAACCCTGTCAAAATTCAGCAGACACATTCGCCTTTTGCCATGGAGAATTTAGCACACCCCTAGTCCTTGGAGCTGTTTAGCCCTAACCCTGTAAGGCATTGTTCATTTGGTCCTGAGAGGACAGCAACATGCAAGCACACAGAGCAAGTTTTTATACAAAAACCTAGGAAGGGTTTTTGTTTGTTTTTAACTTTCACCTGTGTGAACACAAACATCAGGTTGGTTGAGACAGAATTAACATCAAGAATGTGCTTTCTCATTGGAAGAATAATTAAAATCTTAGTTGAAGGCCATTCTGCCTAGATTCCTTCAGCAGCCTTCACTAGAGTTCATGGAACACAGTGTATAATACTCGTACATGCTACCCTGCCTTTGTTCTTTCTAAAGAAGAGAATAATAAAAGGAAATTATATTATTTCCGTGAGCTAAAATCAAGTTTTAATATTGTCCAAAAATGGCTCGTACTGTTCCTTTATCTTACTAGCTTTTTGGCATATTAGGTAATAAGATAATTTCTCATGGTACAGTATTTGTAAGAATCATATTTCTCTTTGCAGATCACTTACAGAAGTGTCTGTTAACAGGGGAGAATGATGCATAATCAGCACTTAAGATTAAAATAGGCCTGAGAACATAAAAGTGTTCCTTCAATTAAAGGAATAGCATTTCTCCAGTCACATCTTTTTTTCGTTCTGCAGCAGAATGAAATGCTTAAACTCACTCAATCCCATGTTAATTGCCAGAAGGCTGTTTCCAAGGCAAGTTCAGCATAATATATTAGTGGTTCAGTTGCAGAGTGGACTAACAGGCCACTCCAGTGTATCATGTCATCATTTCAAACAGTTGCTGGAAAAGTTCTTTAATTTTAAGGAGTTATTTTTAGAGGGAAAAAACAGAATGCTGTATCAAGTCTTTCCTGTGCCAACCACTACATATTTATATGATCCTAGTGAGTGCTATCATCCTCCTCTTGGAGTGCGTAATAGGAGATGCAGACAATACGAGTTTTGCACAAGTGAGTGAGAAGGTAAGCCAGGATTCAAATCCAGATTTTCTGGCCCCTGAAGGCTTTCAGGTACACCACTCTGGCTCTGAACAAATTCTGTCATGTTTATTTCAATTGAAGGCAAAGACAAATCCAAGGAAAATTACATTGACACAATGTCACTGTGTCTAACCCTCTCCTCAATAGAAAACAAACTAAATAACATTGTTTTGGAAGCAAATTGACAAAAACTAAAGGTTATTGCTTTCAACAACTGCTACTCTACAGTGTTTAAAAATGAAATTAGTGAGTCTGGCATTATGCCATATCAGGTGAAGCCACCATATCCAACACTGGCATCCCATAAGTGCACCAATCGGGTAGTGGCTGTTCCACTTCCTACCCAGCACCCACAAATGCATCTGGGAAAGCAGCAGAAGATGGCCTAAGTGCTTGGGCCCCTGCACCCACATGGGAGGTCCAAATGAAACTCCTATCCACTGGCTTTGACCTGGCTCAGTCCTAGCTGCTACATGCTGCAGCCATCTGGGAAGTGACCAGCAAATGGAAGAGATTTCTCTCTCTCTCTCTCACTCACTTTAAGCAAAATTTTTCAATGACATTACTTTGCTGGCAAGTCTGTATTAACCACCAAAAGTCATTGAGATACAAAAGATTTGAGGATAGGACAAGAAGGTAAAAACGTTAAGGCAATTAACTTAAGGCATTGGGCTGTGCCATGGATCTTCAATAGATAAAGGAACTGTGTGAAACAGCACTCTAAAGATCCTGCTGTCCCTATTTGAACCTTGAAAACAATCCTAACAGTCATTTAGCTTAATCCGCATTTTAAACCTAACAAAAACAAATTCAGAGAAGTTACTTTGTTCAAAGTTGTACAGCATGTAATAGAATTTAATACATTAATGTCATCTGATTGCAAGCCAAAGTCTTTCCACTCTCAATGGCTCTCAATGTGACACAGCTAGGTCTGAGATGCAGCAAAATGGGGGGTTTTGGGAACCAACGTAAGCCTTGTCTACTCTAGAATCCTTAATTTGAACACCTGCTGTATGCCAATGAGCCCAACTCAGGCCTCCCATATGGGTCCTCTGGTTTTCCTCCTCCGAACCATCAGGTCTCATCCCCTTTGTTTACCTGCAAGTTTAGTAGCCTACTTGGTAGAAGTTCCCCAGAAGTCAGTCCTCACCTGTGTCATTCTTCAGCAGTCTTCTCTCTCACACATCTTCATACCTGCTTCCCTTAGCAATGCACAACCCCCATGCCCACTTGCAGATTCCCAGTCGCAGTCCTCCGGTAGTGTGCTGTGCTAACCTGGGGCCCTGACTGCCTACCAAGGGCCCACGCACATGGGTCCCCAGCCCCTGCCACCCACAGTTCATTAAAAAAAATGTTTTTAAAAACTAGGTAACTATGCTGGCACACTGGTACAGTCAACACAAATTTGGTCTTAACCAGACCAAGGATCCCTGTCAGCTATTAACTGCTTTTCTCCCAGCAGAGTAACACTTGCCTAGGTACAATGCAACCAAGGCAGTTGCCTACACCTTTGGAATAAGACTTCTTTATTCACAAACACATGGCAAAGATTGATATTCTTCTTTTGGCTGTAGGCGCAAGAAAGAGTCAATGGGAAATGGCTCCAATTAGACCATTTGTAAAGGGCAGCTCATCCTCTCCTGCTTGTCTTGGCATTATCTGCTTCATTAGCAAAAAAAAAAAAACAAAAAAAAAACCCTTGGAAGTCAGCTCTGCCTCCTCATTTGAATCCTTGGGAGAAAAAGGTCATTGGGTTTCCCAACATCTGCCCTATGCCAAGTGATAAATTATCATCCCACAAACATTAGGGCTCCTCTCCTTAAAATGCCCTCCCTCCACTCTCCACTCCCATTTCACTCAAAACACACACACACACACACACACACCTGTGGAATCCACCTGGCTAACCCTGCTTGCTCAGTTCAAGAGCCACTGGAGAAGCTTCCCTGACCCACAAGCTAGGTTAGGGATTCCTGGTCAATCCCACATCGCTTTACTTCTCCGCATTACAGCGCACTTCACATGCTGTATTTGTACTGCTGTGCACACACCTCCCTAGGGACAGAGGAATGAAACATAGTGCCTGTCTTGGAAGAGCTCAAGAGTAAGCAGAGCATAAAAGGGCAAGAACAAGCCTTCAAGGTGTTTAGGGAACACAGAGAAAAGAGCATTTGATTCGAACTTCAGCAGGGTGGGTTGAGGTTGAAGTGTGAAAAGAAAGGGCACCATAGAGATGTTTAAGAATTAGCTGTATCTTGACAGATGAGCCATATTTGAATAGGTGGGCATTGGAGTGACATAAAGAACATTGGATTGGGAGTGGAGGAAGGGACCCAAGGACCAGGAGTCAGATGCCTTGGTTCTGCCCCAACTCACTGTGTAACAAGCACAGCATTGCCCTTCCTTGGACTTCAATTGCCTACAAGTTAAAGGAAGGTATTGAGCTAGATGGTCTCTGATGGTCTTCTTTCTGCTTATTTCCAGATGTTTATCTTCCCCCTGTATATTTCATGGTGTCACAAATATTTATTAATCACCTATATGTGGCACCAAGAATACAATAAGAGGGCAAAAGAGATAATTAATTAATGCTGAGATGGACACTAGCCAGTCAGGTGCAAGCTGCTATGACAGTAACAATGAAGCTTGCCTGGTGGAAGATGAAGAACTCATTTGAACTCATCTCTGAAGGACAAGGGCACTGTGTCCCATCCTGGACAGAGTGAAACACATGTTCATATGGCCAGAGCAGAGGGTAGTGAGGCTGAGTCAAGAGGCTGAAAAGAGCCTAGTAACAAGACAGCACAGGTAGAATTGGGACTGGGGTAAAAACAGAACAAGGATCAGATCCTGAAGGGTCATTGAAACCACAGGAAGGACTTTGATCTTCACTATGGAAGATGGCACAATACCTTGGGACCCTGCACCTGTGTGGGAGATACGAAAGACGTTATTGGCTCCTGGCTTCAGATCAGCTCAGCTCCAGCCGTTGTAACCTCTTCGGAGTGAACCAGCAGGTGAAAGATGTTTCTGTCTTTGCAATGGCACTATAAGCTAATCCTCCACTCTGTAGTGCTAACATTCCATATGGGTGCCATTTCATGCCCCAACTTCTCTACCTCCAATCCAGTGCTCTGTTTATGTCTTGGGAATGCAGTAGAGGACCAACACCATGGCATACTGGGCTCAAGCTTCTTCCTGTGATTCCAGCATCACATATAGATGCTGATTCATGTCACAGTTTCTGAATCATCTGTCTGCTAATGACCTGGTAAAGCAACAGAAGATAGCCCAAAGTCTTGGGACTCTGCATCTGCATGGGAGACCCAAAAGAAGCTCCTGTCTCCTGACTTCAGATCAGCTCAGCTCCAGCTATTGCAGCCACTTGTGGAATGAACCAGCAGATGGAAGATCTTTCTCTGTGTGTATCTTTTTGTAAATCTGTGTTTCCAATAAAAATAAATTTTTAAAAAGACAATAGCAAAGACATGGAAACAACCCAGATGCCTGTCAAAAGAAGAAGGGATAAAGAAACTGTGGTACATCTACTCCATGGAATATTACTCAGCCATTAAAAATAATGAGATTCTACCATTTGCAACAAAATGACTCCAACTACAGACCACCAGTAAAATAAGCCATTTTATTTTTTTTAAAGATTTATTTTATTTTTATTACAAAATCAGATATACTGAGAGGAGGAGAGATAGAGAGGAAGTGGAGCTGCCGGGATTAGAACCAGCAACCACATGGGATCAAGGCGAGGACCTTAGCCACTAGGCCACGCTGCTGAGCCCAAAATAAGCCATTTTAAAAGGACAAATATATGTTCTATCTGATATAAGGCAATCTCCATTCAAGACACAACATCAATAGATATATAGGTAAACATGCATGTACATAATCATGTAGAGGAATTATATAATAGAGACTATCATACCAAAATGTGAAGACACATTGCTGTATGCATCTCTACTTCCAAATCGAAGATGTACTCCCAATGAAACCGTTAAATATATCTTGATAATAATATGTTGGACTCTGTTATTATCTCACTTTAATGCAGAAAATTGCCATCACAGCGTTGCTTGGGTCCCCAAATACTGAGTGAAATTGTTTTTTGAAGTCACCAGCAAGTTCAGAATAGGCTGACAACCAACCACATGAGGCCTACTATAAGTGTCCTTTAATGTTGAACCTATTTTCTTTTCTGGTCTTCAGGGTCTAACACCCTCCTAACTCTCAGTCATGTTGTTCTCACAAGAGCCTCATTGTCAATCTTGTAATTTCTCTTCCAGTGTCTCCTATTCCCATGTCCTCTGTGCCCACCACATATACTTATCTCTGTCTGATCCTCCAAGACAGGCACAATCCAACCCAGGAATTAGATTTATCTATTTGTGCCAACCAAGCAGGCAGCTAGACACCAGAAGGCATGGGATAGACACAGAATCCTGAGCTTCCTTCTGCAGAATGAAATATTAAAATCTGTAGGTCTCAGTTTCCTCATCTGTAAATGAAAGAGCATGACTACCTGATCTTTCTTCATTGATCTGACACCTGAAGGAAATTAGGAGTTTATCAAAACCAGTAAAAAGGCCAAGGGAGGGGAAAATTGAGGCAGAAAAGAAATTTTCAGCCAGGTACTTTCACTGCCAAAAACTTTCCCACAAACAGCCCAGCAAAGGAATCTTCAGACAGCAGGCATAAGTCAGAAAGGAAGGCATGCATGGGGATTCATGAATTTGGTTGCTGAGGGATCACAGCATATATACTCTGACCACCCATTTCTTTGCCATCTGCCACTGATGATGGTGAGGAAAAGATACGTGGTGTTGGTGGGAGCCCACACAGAATGCAAAAGGGCCTCTTCAAGAAGAGGAACCTACCTATTCCCTTAAGACCAGGTTTATGCCCCATCTGTGTCTTCCAGTCTTAGCTCCACATCCACTTCCAACACTAAACACTGCTTGAGAAGCAAAAAATTTAAAAAGCCAGAATCATAAATGAATACAGATGAGGAAAAGAACAAAGTGCATTGAGAACTTACTGTGGGTCAGACACAAGCTGTCTCCTATAAATGCTCCAAGTACACTAAGATTCTGTCCAAAACTTCACCTAGATAGTTTCATCATACACATAGATGGTTCTCCAAACACCCTGGTTCCTCAGCCTTCTGCCTCCTTCGTCCTTTAATATCACTTTGGCCTTAATACCTCAGTTTCAATTTGAAGAATCCCTTTGTCAATGCGTATCTTCCCATCTCACTTTCTTGAACATCCTGATTCAAAATAACCTTTCAACACTCCCTGGGACCTTCAACCTACTTTTTGTCTTTTCTTCCCTTCTTACCCAATTAAATTCCACATAAGATAAGCAATCCTTTCTTTGCACACATTTTCATCTTCTTTACCCCTTTCTCATTGCACTCTTGGGCCTCAACCAAAACTCACCATCCTCTCTGAGCCTGCACCATAATCACTGAACATGCTCAAGAAAAGACTGCCTTTAGTGAGCCCCAGCATCAATGGGCCCTAGAATTTCCTAATGCTCACATTGTATCTCTCTAGTTCATTCATTGTCACTCTGCTGGATGATGTTTTCCTAGTTTTGCCTGATTCTTCAAACCTGCTACATCTCATCTATATTCTTAACTGAAGATTCAGATTCCTGTTTGAGACATTTGAAGCAATCAAAATAAAATTTCTACTTTATGGATATATTTTCCATTGCTAGTTTTTCCACCTGTGTATGGGAACCCAGTCTTCTTACCTATTCAAAAAACATTGACTCAGTCTTCTCACCTGTTCAAAAAACTTCTCTTGTCCTGCATCATCAGGTTTTCTCTCTCTACTGGGTCATTCCCATAATGATACACAGGCACTGTTACTTCTCCCACCCTGAAAAAGTATCCCATGGGGGGGCAGACACTGTGGTACAGCTGGTTACACAAGTGCTTGGGACCCCGATATCCTATGTGGGCATAACTATTCAAGGCCTAGTGACTTCAAGCAGTAGATGATGGCTCAAGCACTTGAGTCTTTATCTCTCATGTGGGAAATCCTCATCAATTTTTTTTAATCCCGCTCATTACCCTAGTTCCTATTACTATTCCATTTCTTTGGTAATCAAACTTTGATGTAGAATTCATCAGGGTCTAGGATCTCTTCTTTTTTCAATTATTTTTGTTATTTTCCATGACACACTTTTGTAGGTTTAGGAATTACCCCCTTTCCCTCTTTCTCCCTCCTCATTTTCTCCCTCCACCTTCCATTTCCTCCATATTATCACAGTAGTGTAGTCTTTTAGTTAAATATTATAAGATGAACATTCTGCTATTTAAGTGCATCATGGCATTGTAGGTATAGACAAAGGTAGAAGATTTAGTATCATATTGACAAGGTATATTCAACTGCTTCACTGAGAGTTCTCCTTTTATGTAGGAGTAGAGATGCCTATTGCATCTTCACTTCCCAGGATACTATTCTACATACACAGTTCATCTATGAGAATAGATGTATATATTTGTTCACCTATGTATCTATTTGTTTTGTGTTTCGCATGAAAGTTGCCTTATATCAGAGAAAAATATGTTATTTGTCCTTTTAGGATTCGTTTATTTCACTGAGCATAACAGTCTGTAGCTGTGACCATTTTTTAAAGATTTATTTATTTTTATTACAAAGTCAGATATGCAGAGAGGAGGAGAGACAGAGAGGAAGATCTTTGTCCACTGATTCACTCCCCAAGTGGCCGCAACAGCTGGAATTGCACTGATCCAAAGCTAGGCGCCTGGAAATTCATCTGGGTCTCCCACATGGATGCAGGTCCCAAAGCTTTTGGCCATCCTTGAATGCTTTCCCAGGCCACAAGGAGGGAGTTGGTATGGGAAGCAGGGCTTCCAGGATTAGAACCAGTGCCTACATGGGATCCCAGCATGTGCAACAAGAAACCTTTAGCCACTAAACTACAGCGCTGGTCCCACTGTGACCATTTTTGTTGCAGATAGTAGAACTTCATTCTTCTTAATGGTTGTGTAGATAGAGTAAATATACCACAGTTTCTTTATCCATTCCTCTTTCAATGAACATTTGGTTCTTTCCATGTCTTCACTATTGTGGATTGAGTTGCTATAAATATAAGGCTACATGTCACTTTCTCATATGCAGTTTCACTTTATTGGGTATATTCTCAGGAGTAGGATAACTATGTCATACAGTGGATCAATTTTTGTTGTAGTATCTGTCCTTGATCTTGAAGTTCCTCTGTTTTACTGTGGTGTTGTACAAGTCAACTTCTTTCCATTTCTCCAAATATTGGAGGCTGAATCACTGGGCCTCCTATCTAGTTTCATTCACTCCTCAGGTTCACTCAACAATAGTGTTAGGGAAGAGCTCCAGAACAAAGAGGATACAGGATGCAAACTCACAGCCAGCAAGAATTTATTAAGAAGAGAAAACAAATTTTACAGATGGCACTAACACATTGTAAAAGCCTGGTCCTTCAACAGGGTCTGAAATAGCTTAAGGGACTTGGAGGTTTTGGAGATGTGGGAGGAGTAGGTGGAGCTAGTTGGTCATGGTCTGTTCAAACTCAGTGGACAAAGAACGCAGAGACTGAGGTAGAAAACAATACAGGGTACTCTGACAAGATTTGATGAGTTCGCTCTTCAATTTAGTATGGAAATAAAGAGCCAGGAATGGGATACAGTCAGAAGAGAAGTTTTATTCAAAAAGTGAAATTGAAAGAGGAAATCAAAGTAAAAACCACCTCCTAAAGGAAGCCATGAGATGTGATGCCTATTTAGAGAGGCATTGGATTTCAGGAAATGTGTTGCGCTTTTCAGAGTTCCCTGACCCCTCATTGTGTCACTCAACTGGGCAAAGGTTCTTCTGTTGGATGTTCACCTGAGAGAAAAGCTACAAAGACCTTCCCCTTTCCTTGTCTCTAATCAATTAGGAGATGGTTGAGCAATTCCTGTGCTGCACACTCGAAAGTGTTATATTTTTATTCTTATTTTCCATTGCATAGTTCTGTAGGTATAGGACTTCCCCACTTTCCCTCTCTTTTTGTCTTCTTTCTCCCCTTCGCATTGTCTCCTGTATTTTACAATAATATAGTTCTTCAGCTGTAGTCTCGACTCCAGCTTCCTGCTCTTTATATGTGTCATGACAGTGCCGGTATAAGCGATGGTAAAGAGTCTAGTGTCTTGTTGTCAAGGTATACTTAACAGTTTTATTGGGGGCCTTCTCTACTGCTGGTGGGATTGTAGGCTAGTGCAGCCACTATAGAATTCAGTATAGAGAGGGCTAAGACAACTGAAAACTCATCTACTGTATGACCCAGCAATACCAATCCTGGAAAAATATCCAAAAGAAGCGACGCCTACATAAGAGAAAATAACCTGCTTCCCTAAGTTCATAGTAGCAAAATCCACAATAGCGAAGACATGG
Source organism: Ochotona princeps (assembly GCF_030435755.1). NCBI lineage: Eukaryota > Metazoa > Chordata > Mammalia > Lagomorpha > Ochotonidae > Ochotona > Ochotona princeps. Next base: position 39,927,356 of record NC_080833.1, read on the forward strand.
AAACAACCTAGACGCCCACTGAAAGAGGACTGGGTAAAGAACTCTGAAAAGCGCAACACATTTCCTGGACAGTTTGCCTTTTGTGAATATCCCCACCAGCAGCAGCGACTGTCTGCAGGGGGGACAGAGGCTCCAGTGGAGGGTGAACTAGGGGCTCGCTTCCTGAAAGTGCCACATGGAGCCTGATCCCGCTCGTGTCCCTCCTCCCAGCGGAATTTCCAGCAACCAGATCTGGTGAGAGTTCCTGAGGCGCCAGGCAGTGCAAGCCTCGGGCAGGACCAGGCTTGGAATCACCTTTGCATTAGCGCTGGTGACTGGGAGACGCCCAGGGTCCCAGCGAGGCAGAGGCGGCTAGGGTAAAGGGCCCCCGCAGACCTCACTTCCTGAGAGAACCTCTCGCTTCCTGATCCCGCTCAGGCCCCTCCCCCCCCCCCCCCCCCCCCCCGCGGAATTTCCAGCATCGGGAGTAGAGAGAGTGTCTGAGGCGCCAGGCGCCAGGCGCAAGCCTCGGGCAGGACCAGGCTTGGAAGCGCCTTTGCACTAGTACTGGTGACTCGGAGGTGCAGAGGGTATCAGCGAGGCAGGGGCAGATATAGTAAAGGGCCCTGCAGATCTCGCTTCCTGAGAGCCCGATCCTACTCGGTGTTCTTACTCGGTGATCCTACTCCCTGCCAAGTGGAATTCTCCGAAAGGGAACCTGTGTGAGAACCTGACACTCCAATTAGCATAGGGGTGGGGCAGAACCCACCTACAGGTCCCCCAGCAGTGTGGCGCCCGGGGCTGGGCTTGGCTCAGGCTCTCTGCAGGATAGTACTTCGAAGCCCCTTAGCACCCCAACACCTGGGTTTTGCATTAGGTCAGGGCAGCACTGCTCCGAACCAGTGGGATCCGAGGCGGCACGGGCCAGTGGAGCGTGATAGCAGGATCGTTCTTGGAGGCTCCTCAGTGACTGGCGCCTGGATTTTTGTGTCAGGGCAGGGCAGTGCGGAACCGCACCTGAAAGCTCCTAAGTAGTACCAGCACCTGAAGTCCCCATTAGCATAGGGGACAAGCAGATCATGCCAGGAAACCCCTTGGAGGCACCAGCGTGCACAACAGGTAGGCACCCAGGGCGCAGGCAATCACAGGGGCTGAGCGAAGCGTCTTGAAATTGCAGCTGTGCTAGCATCAGCAACATGCGGTGGCCCAGGGCCCCAGCGAGCATAGAGGCCGGGCGGAGTATGCCTTAATCTATCACGACAGCGGGGGCACCAGGGAAAAGAATCCCCAGCAGAGGCTGTAGAGAAAAACAGTAGTAGCGGGGTCGGAGGCCTTAATGGGCCATGGTCCCAACACCTATAGACAGAGATCCTGGCGGCCTGACGCATACTGCCCCCACAGGCCTGAGGGACACTGGGGGTCTCCCAGATCTGCCCAGACCAGAGACACGGAGTCTTGAAGCTACAAAGTGCTGCTGCAACAACCTACCCCTGAAGACGAACAGGGGACAGCACCATAGCCAACAGGCTTTAGAGAAACCCAGCTACAGAGGGTTCCATACATCCAGGGGTTAACGAAGCTACCCTACCCCCACCCTCACCAAACGCCCCCAGGAGTACTCAGGGAAATTCTCTTCCATATGCAAACCAAATAGCAGTAGCAGATTCACACCTACTCCAGACTACTGCATTGAGACCAGAAACTGAGGATAAACAAATCCGAGAATAAATCCCCAAAATCACCAGGAAACAATACCACAATGGGAAGAGGTATCACAAAAAGTAATGATCCAGACAAGAGAGCAAGCACCCCACCAAAAAAAGGACCAAAAGCCAAGATCTATTTCGGAGATGCAAGATGAAGACATGAAAGTTCTACCAGACAAGGAATTTAAAAAAATAATCATAAAATTTGTCAGAGACAATGAGAACTGGGAAGACTTCAAGGAATTCAAGAACCACATAGTCACAGAAATACAACAAGTCAAAAGCAAAATCCTTGGCTTAGAGCACAAAGTTGAGAGTCTAACCAACAGAATAAATACAGCAGAAGAGAGGATCTTTAAAACTGAAGACATGCATAATGAAGGTACCCAGCTCATTAAACAGCTGGAGACAAGTCTGAACAAAGCCAACAAGACCATATAGGAATTAAAAGACAACCTCAGAAAATTGAATATCAGGATTCTAGGCCTTCATGAAGGAGCAGAATGAGAGTCAGGAATGCAAATGGTGCTTGACGAAATTATACAGAAAAACTTCCAAAACACTTGGAACATGAGCCCAGCCCAAATCCAGGACAGACACAGAACTCCCAACAGACACAATCCAAAGAGATACTCACCCAGACACATGTTGCTCAAGTTCCACTCCAACAAAGACAAAGAAAGAATCCTGAGGCAAGTACGAAGCAGAGAAAAGATCACATAGGGGAAAACCAATCAGAATCACTGCTGACTTCTCTGAAGAGACGCTATAAGCAAGGAGAGATTGGACAAAGATCTTCCAAATCCTGAAACAGAACAACTGTCAACCAAGAATTATGTACCCAGCAAAGATCTCATTTGTACTTGAGAACGAAATCAGATACTTCCATAACAAAGAGAAACTAGAAGAATATGCCAGCACAAAACCAGCTCTACAAAATCTCCTTAGAAATGCGCTAAATTCAGAAAAAAAGGAGACAAACCATAAGCAAAGATGGCAAACAGGAAAGTCTCCCAAACAAGGAGGGGCATTTACACAGATACCAACACCCACAAAAACACACTCGCGTGGCAGGGCAAAATCGCAACCTCTCAATATTAACTCTTAACACAAATGCCCTAAACTCACCAATCAAAAGATATAGATTAACGAAATGGATCATCAAATAGGACCCAATTATCTTTTGCCTACAAGAGACACATCTAACCAGAAAAGATGCTAAGAAACTGAAAGTGAAGGGATGAAAAAAGATATTTCATGCCAATGGACAAAAAAAAAAAGGCTGGAGTAGCTGTCCTAATTTCAGACTATATAGACTTCAATGTGACAAACATCAAAAGGGGATAGGGAAGGACATTTTATATTGGTGAAAGGAATGATCCATCAGGAAGTAATTACCATCATAAACTATGCACCAAATTCAAACATGCCTAGCTACCTGAAGCAATTACTTACAGACTTAAGGGGAGACATAGATACACATACAATAATTGTGGATGACCTCAACACCCCATTAACACCAATAAACAGATCAACAAAACAAAAACTCAACAAAGAAACAACAGAGCTCACACAAAGAATAGAACAACTGGACTTGGTGGACATTTATAGAACTTTTTATCCTAAGGCCACTAGATTACACATTTTTTTTCAGCAGTGCATGGCACCTTCTCCAGGATCAACTACATGATAGGACACAAAGCAAATCTAAACAACTTCAAAAAGATTGGAATCATCCCATGTACCCTCTCAGACCACCATGGAATGAAACTGGAAATCAACAATTCAAAATGCCCCAGGAAATATAGACACTCTTGGAGGTTGAACAATATGCTATTAAACGAACAATGGGTCAGAGAAGAAATTAAAGATGAGATCAAAAAATTTATGGAAACCAATGAAAACTCTGATACAACATTCCAAAACTTGTGGGCCTCCACCAAAGCAGTGCTATGGGGTAAGCTCAATGAATTGGAGCTCATGTCAAGGCCCAAGAATGGCACCAAATACAGGAATTAAGCACACACCTCCAGGAATTGGAAAAGCAGCAGCAGAAGGACCCCACACACAATAGGAGACAAGAAATCATCAAAATAAGGGTGGAGATAACCCAAATAGAAGTAAAAGAACTATACACAAAATCAACAAATCAAAAAGCTAGTTTTTTGAGAAGATAAACAAAATAGACACCCCACTGGCCCGTTTGACAAAGAAAACACAAGAGAAAGCGAGAATTAACAGCATCAAAGATGAAAAGGGCAACATAACAATAGACACTGCAACCATTAAGAAAATAATTAGAAATTACTACAAAGCACTGTACTCCAACAAATCAGAAGACCACCAAGAAATGGAAAAGTTCTTAGACTCCCACCACCTACAAGTATATACTTGTAATTGCATAAACAAATGATGTAATGGAAAGTGTTCTTTTCCCAGCCACCTGGTGAAGGACAAGGGGTGACTTTCCTGACAACCTGTAAAGCTGGTGAGGAACAAATGATGGATTAACCAACAAATGTTGAGTTTCCCTTCTCACTTAGATGTCTGATTTCTAGGGATTTAAACAATACCCTCTTTGTCAATACTTGCAGTACCATCCAACATGGGACAGTGAAATGCTAGCCCAAGGAAAATGGCCACACAAGACTTGCCTCTGCACCTAACACAAATTTTTACTGGGCTTGGATGGTCTCAGGCAGAGATTATTAGACTGTTATTTTGGAATCTAGTGGTAAGAGTCTCTGGGGATTACTGAGTCTGCTTACAGCCTGGAAACTATCAAGGTTGAGGAACTAAAATAGCTGAGGCTTGTGTCCTTGCTCCATCAAATGCCATGGTTTTTAACACAATTCATTCCAACACAGACCATTCTCCTGAATTCTGGAAACATATACATTACATATATTCTATTATCTGGCTCACATCATCACCTGGTTGTCTCAAGAGCATCTACAGCTTAACACACCACAAACAAATTTTTCTTTGCTTCTCATTCATCCAACCTGCTCTTCCTCCAGCTTAACAAATGCACCATTCTGGACCCAGCACGAGAATCTGTGGATAAATCCTTGTCTTGCATGCACCAGGATCCCATTTGAGTGCCAGTTCATATCCAAGCTGTTCCACTTCCCATTCAGTTCCCTGCTCCTGGAAGAAAATCCTGGCTGCTGGCTGCTGGCTTCTGGCTGCTGGCTTCGAATCAGCTTAGCAGCCACTTTGAATTAGCTTAGCAGCCACTTGGGGAGTGAACCAGCAGACAGAGTTCTTTCTCTCTGTCACTCCTTCTCTCTGTATGTATGTCTTTCCAATAAAGTAAATCTGTTTTTAAAAATGGCACCTTTCTTCCATTTTGGTTCCATCTCAATTTCTTCTTCTGTCTCATAACATTTCTCCATTGTACAGGGATTTGTATCTGTTTCTCTCAATATTACAACCTCAGCTCCTAAAGGGGTACTAGTCCTTGGTAGATGCTCAATAAATATTCACTAAATAAATTAGCTGAATGACTTGTGTACCACCAAGTTCCTCATCATCTATTGATTTAGTAAATAAGCTAATTATAGATTGCAATAAGCATAAGCACTATTGATTGAAGGAGCTATGCTAGAAAATAATAGAGGATTCTACTTGGGGTAGAGGTCTTATCACAGACAAAATAACTTTAAAGGTAAGACTCTAAGAGAAACATTATGGAAAGAACCAGGAAAACAACTTTGACACAAAGGCCCCAGGAGCCACTAAGCGATTAATGGCTCTAGGAAACAACAGATGGCCTGAGAGCAACAGAATAGGGAGAGGAAAGGGAGAGAGGTAGTAGTAACAGGCATGGGAAGCGAGGCAGGATCACACCACACAGACTTTTGCAGTTCCTTGTAAGGAGTGTAGGGTTTGTTGTCAGGTCATGGACTATACTTGTCAACTTTCTAAATAAAGAACATGAAAAATCAAAACTTGATAATTTGATCCCCATTCTGCAAGGCTTACGCTATACAACTTTTGACAAGTTATCACCCTTTCTTTATCTATAATTAAAGAAAATGTCTATATTTACAGGATATTTGTTACTTTCTTACCAGGTATAATTGTCTTGAGGGTCAAGTGAGGTTATCTAGGGATTCTCAGAGGTGTCATTGCCACAGCTAGAAGGTCACTTTAACCAGATTATTAAAAATGAAGGCCAGGGCCCGGTGGCATGGCCTAGCGGCTAAAGTCCTCACCTTGAACGCCCCAGGATCCTATATGGGTGTCGGTTCTAATCCCGGCAGCTCCACTTCCCATCCAGCTCCCTGCTTGTGGCCTGGGAAAGCAGTCGAGGATGGCCCAAGGCTTTGGGACCCTGCACCGCGTGGGAGACCTGGAAGAGGTTCCTGGTTCCTGGCTTCGGATTGGCACGCACCGGCCCGTTGCGGCTCACTTGGGGAGTGAAACATCGGATGGAAGATCTTCCTCTCTGTCTCTCCTCCTCTCTGTATATCCGGCTTTCCAATAATAATAAAATCTTAAAAAAAAAATGAAGGCCAAACCAAAGCAAAAGCCAGAAATGGTTTGTATACAAAGAAGTTAAAGTGCTTAAAACAATCAAGGGCTGATTTGCTGTGATGCAAGGTAAAATGCTTCCTAAGATGCCCAAAGATTTCCAACTAAGTTCCTGGCATTGGAAAGGCCAGGGGAGAAGTGACTGCCAATAGGAAAATACTTGGAGCTTGGGGTTCTATCCTGAGTTCTTTGCCTACTTTGCCTTTGCTGTGGGCATTAATATTCCAGTTCTTCTCCCTCCACAAAGACTCTGGGTCTCATCTCTGTGTTCATGGAGAGTTAAACATAAACTTTCTTAAGTCTGTAAACACCAATGCCAGAGGTCATGGCACTGCCAAGAAGGGTTGAAAGAGTAAGACATCTGAATCAACCTAGCTATCCATGCATCTTGGTAACCTGGCAGAGCTGGCTGGAGTTCTAAGTCAGCACCTGCTATGCAGGGTGGCAGGGACAGGTAGCCACAATTGTTCTTCTATCTCCCAATGGTTGCTAAGGCTGCTAATGAGATGTTTTGACAGCTAGGGTAAAAGGAACCACCTTTCCCATTCTAACATGGCCAGGCCTTGCCCAGGGACACAGCCTAGGATTCAGCAAATATTGTAATGACTGCCTTAGTATGAAGATTCCTCAGAGATCTGAAAATAGACCTACCATATGATCCAGCCATCCTACTCCTTGAAATTTACTCAGACATATTGAAATCAGCACACAAAAGAGTTATTTATATACTCTTGTTTGTTTTAGTTCAATTCACAGTAACTTGGATATGCAATCAACTCAAACGTCCATCAATGGATAAAGAAAATGTGGCTTATAAATGTGGAAAAAGACTCAACCATAAAAAAAGGAAGAAAAGAAAACATATCTTTTCGCAACAAAATAGATGCAACTGGAAATCAAGCTTAACAAAATAAGCCAGTCTCCAAAGACAAGTATCATATGTTTTCTCTGATATGTGGTAGTTAATGTAGAACACTCAAAAAAGTGCAGGAATGGAACGGTTTCTTTGGGATTGGATTGTCATTGTTAGCCTGTGTTTTATTCCAGTACAAAGTAGTCGTGTGGTCCTCTTACTTTTTACTTGTTGAATATTATTAATGGCAATATATACTTGTGGCCACCCAGTGAGGATATTTCAGAGTGTTCATGGGAAAACAGAATCAATAAATAAGATTATTTGAACAGAAAAGAATTTTTAAATTTGTTAATTCTTCTTTAACATTTTCATGATAGACATTTTTTACAAATTTTTGAAGACCCTTCAAACTTGGCTGCATGTCAAATAATGTGACTATTCAATGAGTGCTCATCTCTCCACTAGCCATAGCCCCAGGCAATCTAGGTTCTATGTCAAGCCTCAGCAAGACTTACCACTGCCAAATAAATGCCCATAAGAAGGCATTTAAAACCCATCCCTCTCCCACTGCAAGCCCTGCAATGTGAACACTTGGCAAGCTCCATTCCTACACTCTGACTTTAGGACAGAGACCAGAGTCTAGGAGGGGTCATTCAGGAGCTCAGAAATATCTGGTCACTTAAGTAAGAGAGTCTGATAGTTTTCATTCATTTGAATACTTGGCTACCCACCAAACTCTCCTCAATACTGAGTTATTCCTTTGTTTTATTTGCCTTTCTGCTTGTGCCATGCTCAATTCTTTCATCTTTTTTTTAAGATTTAATTTTTATTGGAAAGTCAGCTGTACAGAGAGAAGGAGATACAGAGAGAAAGATCTTCCATCTGCTGGTTCACTCCTCAAGTGAATGCAATGACTGGAGCTGAGCTGATGTGAAGCCAGGAGCCAAGATCTTCTTCCAGGTCTCCCACACAGGTGCAGGATTTCAAGGCTTTGGGCATCCTCGACTGCTTTCCCAGGTCACAAACTGGGAGCTGGATGGCAAGTAGAGTGGCCAGGACAGGAACCAGTACCCATATAGGATCCTGGTGCATGCAAGGCAAGGATTTAGCCAATAGGCAATCACGCTGGGCCTAATCTATCTTTAAAAAAAAAAATGAAAGATTCTTTCTCTGGGTTTTCCATTCTCTTCTTCCTCCATACTTCTCTTAGAACTCCTCCCTTTCGAGTTCTTTTGCAGACAATTTCTGTTTGTTTGTTTGTTTGTTTGTTTGAAGATTTATTGCTTTTATTGGAAAGCCAGATGAGATTTACTGAGAGGCGAGACAGAGGGAAAGATCTTCCATCTGCTGGTCACTCCACAAATGGCTACAACAGCCAGAGTTGAGTCAATCCAAAGTCAGGATCTTCTGTTAGGTCTCCCACATAGATGCAGGATCCCAAGGACTAGGACCATCCTCTGCAGTTTTTCTAGGCCATAAGCAGGGAGCTGGATGGGAAGAGAAGAAGCCAGGACATCAATTGGCACCCCATGGGATCCTAGCACTTGCAAGGTGAGGATTTATCAGTTGAGCCATTGTGCCGGGCCCAACAATTCTTGATTATCTACACTGGGAGATTACTTTTCCCCACTTTTAGATCATTTCTTGACTGTCGGGAGAATTTTTCCCACTCCCATGACTTTAAACCTGTATCTCCAGCCTAGTGCTTTGATATACATATCTGGATATGCTCAACTGGATGCCAGCAGATGACTTTCAAAATAAACATCTCCAAAATAGCTCAGATCTGCTCCCCAGAAACCCTTCATTCCCTCTGGTGCTCCCATACCAGAGTTGGCACTTTCAGTCATCGCCATTTACTTGTGTGTCACTCGACTTCCCATTCTTCCTCACTACACATACTCAATTAAGCAGTGAGAATCTCTAGATTCTAAATAGAATGACTTGAATGTAAGTTCCTCCTACTTCTTCCTGTAGGGGACATTATCAAGGATCCCTGAACTCTGGGAAGGATACAAAAAAAAGTCACTCAAGTTCCCAGGAGCTTGAGAAGCAGCAAGGTCCACTGTCCCACTGCTGAGAGCCTCCTCAGAAATTCCGGAACAGTAGCTCATGGTGGCACCTTACTGTCTATCTCCACCCCAGCCTGTGTGAGCTCTGGTCAGAAACCCATCTTGAATGATATCTAGAAAACAGTGGGAGAGAGAGCACAAATGCTTGAGAGAAGACACAAACCTCCTAGAACCCAGAACACCAAAGAAAGCAGAGAGAAAAGTGCCATGAATGCAGATACAGTCCAAACATGCAGGTACCGAGGTGGCAGGCCCCTGAACACCTCCTGGCAGAGGCTGCACATCCTGTAGATGCTTTAGAGTCAGACTATAGAGTGGGCAAGTGGCTTCAGAGTGAATGTGAAGTGGTGGTACCTCTTTGCTTTCTTTTATTCCTCATATCAAGTCCAAATTATCCTCCAAAGGAATCCTAAATCTGACCAGCCTGTCACTCCCTCTCTTGTGACTAGCATTGTCATTTGTGTGTATGCATGTAAGGTAGAGGCATTATCTTCTACGCTAGAAAGTAAGCTACAGTGTAGTAGCGCTTTGCTCTTGCTCGATGTCTTATTCCCACCAACCAGGAAAAAAAATGTCGCATATATAGTTGTGAAGTTTAATAAATCTTACTAAGTAAATGAATGGATATACACAGGGATGGATAAATGAATAAATGAGAGACTATGATGTAAGAGTGAGTTTTTCTGTAACTAGAAATTACATGGGGTACGCTGCACTAGCACACAATGCCAGATTCTTGGAGTCTTAAAACAACAAAGGATTAGTTCTCACCAGATATCCATTGTGAAGCACCCGGGCGGTCTTGCTCATTGCAGTCGCTCAGGGACCCAGCATTGCAGGGATTCAGTGTTGACGCTGGCTTTCACCACAGCAGGGGATGAGTCTGATGGATCATATGCCAGCAGTAAAGCTTCCTTTTGTGTGTGTTTCTTCCACCCATGTAACTAACCAAAGTCAGTCAGATAGCCATGCCTTAGCATCAGGGAATAGGAAAGTGCCCACAAGGAGGTGATAAGTGTAATCTCTTGGAGCAGTCTCAGGATCACCAACTTGAATGATTACACCGTAGAGAGAGCAGTGTGTGAAATGCAACTACATCACAGCAGAAAAGTGAATCTGCATTTAACTCGAGTAAATCTTGAAGCATTTACAGAGGTATAACGTTTTGTTGTTTGGATCCTCACCTCCCTGAGACTTGACCCTTGCCTGAGATCTGATCTAGTACACCAGGCCTTTCTCTAGGTCCATATCATTTCTGTAGTACTCCTTCTACATGGGCGAGACAGACTCAGGCTCCACCTCAAAACCAAGTCTGCCTCTCTTGACAGGACTTTCTAGCCTTGCTTTCTTTAAAGTAAAGGACTTCAGGGGCCAGTGCTGAGCCTCAGGGCTGACATCATATATGGTTCCCTGCTAATGGCCGGAGAAAGCAGCAGAAGATGGTTCAAGTGCTTGTGTCCCTGTGGGAGACTCAAAAACACTTCTAGCTCCTGGTCTCAGTGATTGTGACCATTTAGGAAGTGAACCAGGGAATAAAAGATCTCTCTCTCTCTTTCTCTCTCCCCTGTCCTCTTTCTCCTCCTCCTCCTTTCTTTCTGTAACTCTGCCATTCAAATAAAAGCTTTCAACATTGGTATCTTGACGATCTTTCCCACCTCCATGGCAGACTAGCATTTGTATCCCTCTCAGTTTTCCCATCCTTCATCTTGCCAGGTTCCACTTCCCATTCCTAAGAACTCCTGATAGCTGTGTGGCTGCCCTTCTTCTGGCTTTACCCCAGAGATGTGCACTGACTTTTCTGTCAGATTATACCCAAAAGCACTATGCTAAGAGCGTGGTTTTAGAGTGAGACTTTTAAGCCCAGGTCCTGACTTTGCCACTTACCACCTACTGTTGATTTCTTTGTCTGGAAAAAATGATGATAAAAATCATCAACCTCAGTGGATTTATGGAAGAGATTTGAGAAAATGTGTGTAACTCTTTGTAATAATAAAGATAACTGTCTTAGCTATGGTGAACTCTTGATCATATATCAAATCTTCCCTACTAGATGAAAAATCCTTGTTGGCAAGGGTCTGAATTATTGGGCACACTGACTCCCAATAATCCCAGCATCTAAAACAGTGTCCAGAACCTATTAAGGAGCTGCTTAATAAATATTTATCAATGAATATAAGGTAGTTTATATGTGTATATACATACACACACATATATAAGACCTATGTGTATATATAGGCACATTCATATATATGCATATGTGTGTACACATATACATATGCATGTGTATATAGACATGTTATACATACACATGTGTACATGTTATAAATATAGGACCCTGATTCAGGCAGATAGAGCACATATCAAACAAAAGCGAGACCCTCCTCTTTCTTTTTTTTTTAAGATTTATTCATTTTATTACAAAGTCAGATATATCCAGGAGGAGAGAGGAGGAGAGGAAGATTTTCCGTCCGCTGATTCACTCCCCAAGTGAGCCGCAACGGTCAGTGCTGTGCTGATCCGAAGCCAGGAACCAGGAACCTCCTCCAGGTCTCCCACACGGGTGCAGGGTCCCAATGCATTGGGCCATCCTCGACTGCTTTCCCAGGCCACAAGCAGGGAGCTGGATAGGAAGTGGAGCTGCTCGGATTAGAACCGGCGCCCATATGGGATCCCGGGGCGTTCAAGGCGAGGACTTTAGCCACTAGGCCACGCCACCGGGCCCCAACCCTCCTCTTTCAAGCTGGCATACAGTTGTTACTATCTTTAAACATATCGGGGACTGAGCATGTTATTAAAGTTTCTCACCCAAAGTAACTTCCCTCCTAGCTGGCCTTCAGGCTGCGATGAGATGACAAAGATCTGACATCTTCATTCCAGAATTATTAAAACATCCTTCCAGAGTTGTCATTTTCAAATATTTTCCTAACTTAGCTGGACTTTGGGTTTAATTACAGGGGGAAAAAAAGCAGGGTTTAAGTTAGGTTGAGTTGAATTTGGGGAAACAAAGAGCAGATAAGCGGGTCCCTTTCAAGTGCTGAAAGACTTGCTGACTGGAGAACTCCCAAGAAGACTGGGCTTGTCAAATAAAGCAAGACACAAAAAGCCTTGGCAATCTCTTTGGAGGCAAACAGAACGTCATGGAACAGAAACACAAGCACACCTCATTCCAGCTTAAAATGCTTCAGGTTCTCTTCAGGGCTTCAGGACCCAGCACTTCAGTGAGTGGCCTGCCCTTCTCACCTCCCAGGATGTGGCCACCCTTCCAATCTCTGCAGCTTATGCCTCCTTTTCCCAATTGGCAGCTTCACTACTGAGCCCAGGGACTTCAGGACACTCCCAGATTCTGTCATAATTGGCCCCTTCTGTGTAATGGCCTGCACTGGACTAAGGTAGTCTGTCAGTTAACCAAGACTCACTGGGCAATGTAGCCACCATATTTCTAGATGCTGAGGAGAAAGCAGTTAACAAAACAAGATGAAATTTCCTGGCATCAAGGAGGAAACGCAATAAAAATAAACCACATGGATAAACTATGAACTCTCTGAGATGGTGATAATTGCATTCTGTGTTAGTTCCGCTTCCTTTTTTTTTTCTCTAAACTGGTAAGTAAAAGCAGCAAAACAAAACGTGTGCTTGATTGAATGTGTAGGGTTTTTTTAAATATCTTTCTTAGATCGTGTAAAGATTCAGGCAAATACCCTGTACCATTCTCTAACATGAGACTCATTAACTGATAACTACAGCATAGTACATATGCATACTATGTTATATACTCCAGACAAGGAGCTCTTTGGGGCACTGGAGACTCTGCACAATAGAGGTCTACTGGGAATAAAATCACTGTGAGCTGAGACCCCTGACCACATTATAGCACGCTGGAGAGAAGCATGCAACCCAGCCCCACGAACATAATTATTGCAGAAGTCTTCATCTGGCAAGCCTCTTCTGCAGCCACACAGCATGCCAGGCCCATGAAATAAAACAGCTTTATAGTCAGTAAAAAGTTCTCTTTGATAATCCTCCCAGCACCAATAACTGTGAGAAGTACATGGAAATTACTAGCTGCTATCAATATCACTGTTTCTAAAACTACCGTTTTCCCCTGCATTAGAACAATCTGAACATTGTTAGGCAAAGACATCTAAGCAATTTTAAAATTATTTGAGCTATGACAGAGAGACTCACAACTGAAATATTTACCTTTCAATTTCAGGTGAGGACGTTCCCGGAGATGGAAGCTGTGACAAGTTTTCACATCGCATGAGCTTCACAGAAAAGTTCCCCTGACAAGCCACGTGCAGAGAAGGGAACTGCTGATTAAGGGGAGGATTAATTTTACCTGCCAGGCAAATAGTCATAGATTTATAGCATGATGGGCTAGGAAGATCCTCTGAGATCCTCAGCCCCTTTGCCTCACAGATGGAAAATGGAGGCCCAGAGATGAGAGGGGTGCCCTCATTGTTCACTCTTTACACTCCCCATTCTAAACCATATCCTACACTAGAGTTTGTTGAATGAACAAATGAATGAAAGCAAAGGCACTTCGCAGTCCGAGTTCATCCATCCACTTATTAAACAAAGATTTACTGAGTATCTACTATTTGCCAGACACCATTATAATTGCTGCACATAAGCAATAAGCCAAGCAGACAAAAATCTGCCCTCCACTTGCCCTCCCCAGAGGGAGGAAATAGGTTGTGAAGGCTGTCACATGTTGTTCGAGTTCCAACTATTCCACTGACATTCCAACTTACTGGAAAGAGAGCATTGGAAACTAGTAAATTCCCAGACCCTGATGGAGTTCCAGGGCCTGGCCCAGCCCTGGTTGTTATAGGAGTGAGTCAGCAAATGGAAGATAGATCTCTTTCTCTCTCTCTCTCTCCCTCCCCCCCAAAAAACACAAAATATTCAATGAATAAGTTAATATATGCTAGGGAGAAGAATAAAGTAGAAAGAAGGACCAATAGAATTTCCAGAGAAGCCTGTTACAGAAAGTGATAGAAACAGACAGGGAGCCCTGTGACTATCTGGTAGACAAAATACACGCGGCAAATTGCACAAAGTTCTTGCACATCAATTGATTTCTTCTCCTTTTCACCTGCCTCTTATTGTACTACTCTCTTGGCCTCTGGTTTCTGGGGAGGTTTGGCCAATGGATACTCTTTCAAGAGATTCTGGAGAGCTGAAGAAAAGAAAAACTGGATGTATCCTCTGTCCTCTGTTTCAAGGGGTGTCTCTGGTGAGTTACAGTTCTTCACAGCTCCAACTCCCACAATCCCTAGAAGAAGAAATGCCTCCTGTATTTGCTAATTTAGGGGGTGCCTCACCTTCCATTAGTAGTTCTTTGGATTCTTCCAATATATTTATAGCTAATTCTTCATATTAAATGATGTGTACTATATTACCTGGTGTATATTGTGTTTCCACTCTGACGGGTGAAGGCCTTTTAGGCCCCCTGTAGCACTTGGTCTTTTACTGTAAGTAAAAAAGAAAAAAAAAAAAAACGGGTGGAGGAGCCATTGGTGAGCAGAAATCCATTAACAGCCTTGAGAGCCAGGAAAAATGACTTTATTGCCTTCTGAATTAATGGAAATATGGACCTTAGAAATCTAGAAGACAGGGATATGTGTTTATAGGTTCTTGAGCAGTTTTGCGCAGGACTCCAAGAAGCCAGAGAGGAACCTTCTCAATGACAGGCCTAGCTGTCAGAACTTCACCAGTAAGGTAAAGAATGAATTTCTGTTTGATTTACTGGAATGTTGTCAGTGTCAGCAGAAAAAGTAGGAAAAACAAGCCCTTGGGGAATCCTCTGCAGTATCCTAGGCACCCTGCCAGGGAATGGAATGGCTCACCTACTCCTACAAGGACACTGCATATCACTGCCTATATTTTGAAACGAGACTCTGAGTTTTAGAGAGGTCAGCCAGTTTAAGGTCACGCATCTTACTTCTTCCAAATGTGAATCAAGCATTTGTCCAATCCTCCAAGGTGGCTTTTTGTTTTAAGATTTATTTATTTTTTATTACAAAGTCAGATATATCCAGGAGGAGGAGAGACAGAGAGGAAGATCTTCCGTCCGCTGATTCACTCCCCAAGTGAGTGCAATGGCCAGTGCTGTGCCAATCCGAAGCTAGGAACCTGGAACCTCCTCCAGGTCTCCCACACGGGTGCAGGGTCCCAATGCATTGGGCCGTCCTCGACTGCTTTCCCAGGCCACAAGCAGGGAGCTGGATGGGAAGTGGAGCTGCTGGGATTAGAACCGGCGCCCATATGGGATCCCGGTGCGTTGAAGGCGAGGACTTTAGCCACTAGGCCACGCCGCCGGGCCCCAAGGTAGCTTTCAAGAGAGTAGAATAGTGGAGTTTTTGGGAAAGCCTTTGATAAGAAGTCAGACTGATGAACTAAAAACCATTTTGCCTGAGTTTCAGTGTCCTGAAATGACATCAATGATATCTGCTTCGGGAACAGTTAGAACTATTGTAAATTCTGAAACTCCATTATGAGGTATCTTAATCGGAGGTCCATGCCCAAACTTTGAGATCCATGAATCCCTTGATTTCATGCCAAATCCTCTAAGCGCAGGCACACAGCAGGTGCTCCCTCAGCAACCTGAGTTTCCTCTGGCCTCTTCTAGCTAAGCTTCTTGCTGTGCTGAACGGTATTCTGTTATTTGAAGAAAGGCTTTTTAATACCACTTGGCTCCCGAATGTAAACCAAACCATGTACTCTGGACTTTTAGGGGAAATGGAAATGCAAGGGATCTTAAAGGGCAATCTGAGTATACACTCATTCTCCTCACAGGCCATCTTAAGACCTGACCTCTGCCTGATATGTGATTCCTCTGCTTGTGTATTTGCGGCAAGGGAGTTCATGACTCCCAGAAGCACATTTTCAAAGATGAAAGTGATTCAAAGTGAGTTTGGGAACAACATTTTAGAAAATATTTCCACTAGTATATTTTAATGATGAATATGCTATGATGAATACAGTTAATTATTCATTTAGTGAGTTCCTACAACGGTAGGCATATTTCAAGAGAGAATGAGCGACATATCACCAGAGGGTTTCTACCATTGTAGGGACAGCAAACCATATCTATTTGGCAGGTTTCTTGGAGTAAATAGAAAACAAGCCAGATCCTGAAAAACAGACCCTCTCTGGGATTGGCCTGTTGGCCAGGAGGGATGCAGATCCTACTTAGGGAATGATGTGATCAAGAGATTGTGGGAGACAGAAAAAGGGCTAAGCTTCAGTGTCAGCCAATGTGCTCTCTATCCCAAATTCCACAATTCCTTCTAACCCTTTCTCTCCCCAAGTACCCATTCCAGGCCTTAGGATTACCAGGATGTTCTATTTTGAGGGAGGAAGACCTTTAACCTAGATAAAAGCAAGATAGATTTTATACTCTGTCTACTGGCCAGCAGCGTGGCCTTGGGCAAAACCCTTCCCCTCTCTAAATCACAGTCTGTTCATATATCAAGTGGGATAGTCACACTCTCCCAGGAATATACAACAAGGTGTTTGGCACATACTGGGAGATCGTCTTGTGCTGAACTGCCTTCTTATAAGGAACCTGAGGGGCAGCAAAGGGGATGGTGGATGGTCCAGGGGTTGGGAGGAAGGACATGGACAGTACCAAATCCTGTGTTGTTGTGGTCCCTGACCCTGAGCAGCTCTCATGTTCCAGGAGGCAGCAGATGGTGAGCCCTCTCCTATCACATAGGCTCCTTCTGCAGCAAAGGAGACAGGGGGAGAGTTATCAACTGTACAGGCTGAGGTCAGACATTGGAAATCTCCCAATGCATACTAATGCTATCGACCCTTGCTGAAATGTACTGGGCTTTCAAACAGATCCTTTGATACCAATTCACCTCTGGAAAAAAGAAAGTTTACATTACTGATATGAAGAAATACTAAAGGGGGAAAAAAATGCCTGAACAGCAACTTCCAGGCCTCACCCTTCTCAACTTCTGTCTAAGTATAGATGATGCATCCTTCTTAGATCAGCATGCTCTGATTCATTCTTTTGGTTATCTACCAAATGCTCATTGTCTAAGTAGATCCTATGCTGGCCTGGGAGCACCAAAAAAGCACGGAGTGGACCCTGTGCTAATGCTCAGTCTGGGGCACAGACACAGTCCCAAAGAGTATGGGGAAGCCCAGGATGCTGTGGGAGACAGGGAAAAGACCACACCCTAGTCTAAGGTAGGAAAATCCATACAGATTTGGAAGATTTTAGGTCCTCAGTAGGTTGCACCCACTCACAGCTCCAGGGCCCCCTTTAGTAGCACTTGCTCACACCCTCTGCCCCGGCCACACCAGTGACTTGCAGGCTTCTATCTGCACCATGCTAATTCATGCACTCACATGCATGAGTGGACAAAAAAAAAAAAAAACAAGTTTGGGAACCAGTGAATAAAGGCCCTTTTAAAGGATGGTTCAAACAGCATCTCATGGGGAGATGGTTAAGCTGGATCTTGAAATAAGTAGGAGCTCACCAAAAAAAGGAGTCAAGCAATGTTACATAGAATTTTTCTAAAAGAGAAAGCATCTTTAGGGAATAGAAGGAAGATGAATGCATGGGACTTGGTGCATTGGCTCAACTGGTTAATCCTCTACCTCAAAGCACTGGCATCCTGTATGGCTGCTGGTTTGTGTCCCAGCTGGTTTATGTCCACTTCCCATCCAGATCTTTGCTTAAGGCATGGGAAAGTTGTGGAGGATGGCCCAAAACCTTGGGATTTCCTGCACCCACATGGAAGACTCAGAAGAAGCTTCTGGCTTCAGATTGGCTCAACTCCAGCTGTGATGGCCATTTGGGGAGTGAACCAGTGGATGGAAGGTCTTTTTCTTTGTCTCTCTCTCTCTCTCTCTCTCTCTCTCTCTCTCTGTGTGTGTGTGTGTGTGTGTGTGTGTAAATCTGTCTTTCAAATAAAAATAAACAAATCTTTTTTTTAAAGGGAGAGAGGGAGACATTTTGTAGCTGAATCCTATAGGAAGGGTGGGAGAAATGTCAGAACTGAGTCTAAAAATGAGGGATAAGGTCCCCAAAACCTTGATGCCAGGTTAAGGAGCTAGGAACTCATGCAACAGATGATGGGGAGTCCTTCAGCGGTTTGGGTTTTATCTGTTGTTTGCTTTGGAGAGGCAGAGACAGAGCAAGCTCCCATCTATTATTTCAGTCCCTAAATACCCAAGACAGCTAGGGTTGGGCTAGGCTGAATCTGGGAATCAGAAACTCAGAGTCTCCCACATGGGTGGCAGATACCAAGCCACCTGAGCTATCACCATTGCTTCCTAGGATCTGCATTAGCCAGAAGCCAGAGTCTGAAGTCAGAGACAGAATTTGTAACAGGTACTTTGATATGGGATTGTGTCTTAGCAGGTGGTTTTACTGCTAGGCTCAACACCTATCCTCCAGAATTTTTTTTTTTTTACTTTTTAGTTATTAACCCTCATGAAAAATTCACACATGCACTTTAGATAAAGTCACTTGACTCTTGGCTTTTGACCAGTGCCTGCGTTGGCCTAGGCAGTCTCCCTGACCTTCATTCTGTTCTCTCATTCTCTTTCATGTTTTCTTAAGGTCTTCTTCTCATGCAGGACATGTCTAGCAAATGTCTGGGCTCAGAGTAACCCCTACATAGTCCGGGAGGCAAAGAGCTCCCTGTCTTCAAGCAAGATAGTGACTGGGTCAACCCCAGTGACTGATGCCCTTCACAGGACTCAAAAGAGGAGAGACTGCTATAAACTAGTGGTAGAGGGCATGGGGAAGAGATGAGGGACAAGGGGCATGGCAAAAGCTTTTAAAATTTGGCCCAAAGTTAAGAAAAGTGCATTGGAGTCTCCAACAGAGTGTCAGGCCATGATCAGTGCCCCCCATCCTCTTCCTGCTAGCCCAAAGGGGACCGAAGCTGCCCAAGTTCATTATTTCCCAATGGCCTGTAACATCAACCATTTCTGCCCTACTCAATGCCTTTCACATTGCCTTTCAGCAGTCTCTGTACCAAGGACAGATTTGATGGTGAGAAAATGGCCCACTGGAGAAATAAAAGGTTTGTGTTTTGTTAGCAAGGAAAGCTGTTGGGTTTGTCGTTATTGTTATTATTATTATCACTACTATTATTTTTCTCTGAACCAAACAAGTGACAGGACATAATAATATCATTTATTCTAACTTGCTCTTGCAAATCAAAACTTTTTAATATTTTTCCTTTTAAATGAAAACCCCATTTATCATTATCAAATGAAGTGCTAATGAAAACAACATGTAGAAGAAATGCATTCACACAGCAGAGCATGATGGAGCACCCTGTCAGTGCGCCATCGTCTTGCCGTTAATTTGATTTCTGCCAAAAATCACTTAAGTGAGACTGGGACATTTTCTCCTCAGTGCTCGAGGCCCTTCTAGTGAGACCTGTTTATTCCCTTCTTCTGAGAAAGCCCTGAAATCCCAAACCAGTTTGAACCTGACTTTTAATGGAATTCCCATTGCTTGCATAAAAGACTTGAGCATGTCAGAAAGTGTGAGGGGCTATGCTCACCTGGCTGTGTGTTATCACTCATTTCTTTCACCCACCACATGTTTAGCTGGTGCTCCTTTGCTGTGTCCTTGTTCAGGGTGTGTGTGTGTGTGTGTGTGTGTGTGTTTCAATCTGTAGGTAAATACGTGTTTGTGACCACAACCGCAAGTATAGGAGCCTATATGGAGGCCTAGCATTTTGACCTACCAACTGACACATAACATGCTGTCAATAAACATTTATCAAATGAATAAGTGAGCATGTCCACCAATTTTCATCATGTGTGAACTTTTGTCTTGATGTGTTCAGAAATGTAGGTTTCTACTCCCAAGTGAGAGCTTTGCAGCAGGCACTAGCCCTGAATCACTAGTGTTGGTAGAAAGTCAGCAGGAACCTGGTAAGTCTTGTTTTTATAAAGGATTTATTTGTTTGCTGGTGTTCTTGTTTGAAAGGCAGAGCAATGAAGAAGGGAGAGAGATGGAGAGAGATAGAATCTTCCATCTGCTACTTCATTTTCCCCAAATGGTCCCAACAGCCAGGACTGGAACTCCATCCTGGTCTCCCATGTGGGTGGCAGGGATCCAAGCACTTGATCCATCATCTGCTGCCTCTCCCAGGTGCATTAGCAGGGGGCTGATTGGCAATGGAGCAACTGGGACTCCAATACGGGAATCTGGCACCAGAAGAATCAGTTTAACCCATTTGCCGTAACACTGACTCCTTATATCTGTTGTCTACAGAGGTTTCCATATTTTTATTATAATAAAACATATGCAACATAAAATTAACAATTTCAAATGCACAATTTGTGAACCTGAACCAGGGTTCTCCAGAGCTGAGCCTTGTCAAGGCTTCCACAGCATGCCAAGAAAGGTAAGGACAAAAGAGTTAGCCAAGAAAGATGGCCATCAGCTGTAAAGGAGTCCAGCCAAGCCTCTATCTCCATCTTCTTCCAGCTTTGCTCTTGCCATGCTTAGAGGCTCAGGCATGTGCTTTTGTAGAAACTGGGAGTCAGCTTGGCTTATTTCCTGTCCTCTTTCACTTGCTGAATCCACGTCCATGGATTCTGACCTCAAAGCAGTGCAGTGTACCCCAGAGAACGCAGACTCTGCAGCTGAGCCTCCTGAGTTTGAGCACTGACTCCACCACTTACTAGCTATATAACCTTGACTAAGTTTCTCCACCCACTGAGCCTATTTTTTGGGCTGTTGTGAGAACAAAATGAGTTCTATGTTAAGCATTTGGCATATGGCAAGAGTTCCATGTGTTACCCATTCTGAATACAGTTCCTGCATTGGGTGTTTATACTTTCTAAGTATCTAGTAGATGAACCTGGCTATTTCCGCATTCCTTGTACCACTGTTCCAGTTCAGGCCACCAAGATTTCTAGCCAGACCCAGCAAAAGCCTCCTCCTCACTGGCCTATTACATCTTCTTTCACTCTGTCTACAGAATGCTCCTTTTGAATCTTGAATCTGTTACATCTCCCTGTTCCAGATTCGTCAGTTGGGTTCATCATGCCCATTGTCCCTAAGTTAAAGTCCAAGCTCACAGGCATAATTTACAAGGTCCTAAATGATTCACCTTTTCCCTACCCTTCAGAACCGGAGTATTGGCCACAGTTGCCTTTGTTGTCCCCACGATAACCACATGAGCCTTGTTAAGTCTCTTAAATGGCTTTTGAATATTCTGATTCATCTGCTTGGGTCACCATCCCAGCTTGTTCATCAAACCAGAGCCTCTGCTGCCTTCAAGTCTTAACTCAGTAGCTGTTTTCCTTCAAGACATCTTTCCTCACCCTCCAGGCAAAATTAGGACGCACTTTTCTGTGTTCTTTTAACTCCTGCACCTCCTTGACACCACACTAAGCCACAGTGTTGTCTCTGCTTTTACAGTTCTGCCTCTCCAGTGTGTGAATTCTTCCAGGGAAGACCCTCTGCCTGACCCATCTATGTGAAGACTATGAAATGGGGTTGAACTGGAGCCATGCCAACACTGCATTTCAAGAGCCAGAAAGCAGACTTAAGTGGCTGGATCCAACTTCTCCAGGAGCGGTTCATGCGTGGGCAAGGGGAACATGAGATGTTCTTTTCTCACACCATCCTCTTCCTGCTGCCAACCCCCTCCTTACTGCGTGAGTCTTGTGCATCAACTCCAGACTGGATGGGCTTGGCAGTGACTGCCTGGATGTGTGCCTACCACCCGTGGGTGCCCAGGAAACATGCTGAAAGGAGCTTAGAGCACCACCCAAGCAGTCCTGCCCTCCAACTCCTACTCTGGAGTGTTGGAGATAGAAGGGGTGGAGAGTAGAAGCTGGGGCTCCCTGCACCAACACTATCTCCAGGCCTCAGGCTTCCCTTCTGCTGAATGGACTCAATACTCCCCTCCATAACATTAGCACATAGTTGGCACATTCTGCATCTGTTCAAAGCATGTTAGATCTTGAAATCACCAGGGCAACTGAAGCAAAGAGAGTCAGGAGAAGCACAATTTGGGTGAATCCCACTTTGGGCCAGCAGTGGTGAGAGGCTTTCTACAAATGTAGGACAACTACAGTTTGGGGCCATTTGTTAAAACTCCCACAGGTGGTAAGTCTGGGCATGCATTTCTTACAGTTAGGAATCAAAGAGAAGCAGTCCAAGAAACAAAGGTTTGTTTCTGCATTGGAAATGCAAGGGAGAGGACTGAAGCTCAGCAGACTGTGGGAAATCGGTTGTTTACCCTGGGGACCTTTGGCTGGGTGGGGGCTGTGGCTCACTGCCACTGCCAGAGTCTTATGCTGCATTTTGCTGGCACAGAGAATTTCAAAATTCAAAATCAGAAGTAAGGTTTCTAGTGCAGGTGCATGACTTCCACTACTTTGCAAAGCCAAACCTAAGTTAAAATTGTGTACTACTGGCAGCAATAGCTAATATTTATAGAGAGGACTTATTATGAATAGAATAGAAATAGCATGAAGGACTTTGTATTATTATCACAAACCACCCAACAACCTATGAGGAGGTATTATTGCTTTTGCTACCATTTGTGGATAAGAAAATTAAGTCAGAAAGAGCCAAGTCATTTGCCTGAAGAACCCTTTAACAACCAATATTTGCACCCAAAGCCTGTATTCTGTTTCTACCCTGTCCTCGATGGAGTCCATGGCTCTTCTGTGTGCCAACAGGACTGTAAACCTGATACGTATAATTCTTGGGTGCTCATGCCACTTGGGTTCAAGTCTGGTTCTGCAGCTGGAGAACACACGTAGGCCATGAGAAGGTAGGATGAAAGCCAGAGGGGAGTTCAATCTTGGGGCTTGGGTGGTGGGAGCTTCCAGCAGTGTAGCAACTGCTGGCAGTACCTGAGCAGAGATTCCAGCAGCATGACGGCTGCTGGGAGATACCTGAGCCAGGTTGGACTCAATGCTTGGGGCCCTAGCCATAGCTACCACTGCCACATGGTGAACAAGTTCCAGGCTTGCCTGGGCCCGAAAGGCTTCTCCCTTCATGGTAAGTTCTCTGTGAAGGGATTTCTTGGGAGATAAAATCAGTCCCTGGCTCTGCCTGCCACCACCATCTTGCTGTGGGAGGGGCCTAGGGGAGTTTGACCTCAGTGCTTGGTGGTGGGAGCTTCTAGCAGTACAGTGGCTGCTGAAGGTACCTGAGCTGCTGGGGATATAGATGCTTGGGGCCCTAGCCACAGCCACTGCTGCCACGTGGTGATTGAGTTCCAAGCTTTTGGGCAGCCAGTGTGCCCACTGGTGCTGGGCTCCATCAGCTGCTTGCCTGGCAGCAAAATCTGGGGTCGTAGGGGTATGAAATTACTGTGTAGGGACATCCATGGAAAAGGACACTGTGCATGTAAGTGAGGAATGCATCTTGAAGGACTCCCAACGACAGGGTCATTGTACTTGCAGGTAAATAAAGGGATTGAGACCTGGTGGTTTGGAGGAAGAGACCAGATAATCTATATGGGTCAGACCAATGCACCAGCCCACAAGGCAGTCCTGAGTACGGCTTGTTATCATGGAACATTGTTAACCACTACACGCCAGTCCATGTGAAAGCTAAGGCTAGGGACCTGTTTAGCAGGCTATATCCCAGTACCTGACTGAATGTTGAAACAGGGGATGACGAATCACATTAGGCTAGACCATGACACTAACCAGCATGCTAGAAAATCAGGTTTGGGGGGAGATTCTTTGGGGGATATGTGGACTCAGCCCTGTGGAAATACAAGTCTCACTGATTAGCTCAAGTGCTGGGGTGGTAATGAGCTGAGCTATGTATGACCATGGAACCTGCCATCAGTCATGGGTACAGGGACCAAGAACAGACTGGGCAGATTCAGGCTGCAACACCCGCATGTCCATCTTAAACAGGGTGTGGGGCGAGCCAGGCCACAACATTCACCAGTTCATACAAGGTCAAGATGGAGGGGCAGGCTATGCCGGGCAAGGGCCTAATGCCCACAAACATGCATGAGATCTGGGTCTGGGAGTGGGCCAAATGGGGGAATGGGGAAACTTCCGTAATGGGTCATAGCTCCCGCTGGTAAGTACGTGGCCCAGAACTCGGAGTTGAGCAAGCTGGACAAGTTAGCTCTAACTGTTGGTGAATGTGTGGGCTGGTTTTGGAGGGGGGCAGACCAGGCAACAGCAAACCTTAGCTTATGGCAACAGCAGAAACCAGGCTGGAGCATAGGACATGTCAGGCTAGGCTGTCACACCTACCAGTTTGCATGAATCAGGGATAGGAGCAGACTGAGCAAGGTCAGGTTCCAGCCTGTGAGAGTCCAGGACTGGGGCAGGCCAGATCAGGCCAGGCTACAGCATCCAAAAGCAAAGGTCATGACAGATGAGGAACTATGCCAAGCTAGGTCAGAGCAATCACTGGCATGCATGAGATCTGTGGCTGGGAACAGGCCTGGTTGAGGAACTAAGGGGACGCCCTCGCTGGGTTGTGGTTCCCACTGGTGAATGCAAGGGCAGGAGTGCAAGCTGCATTCTGGATATGGTTGCAGTGTCCCTCGACACAAGTGTGAACAGGGTCTGGAGTGCGCCAGACTGAGCTAGACTCCAGCACCCACTAGAGCTCATGAAAACCAGAGTAGGTATAGGATAGGCTAGGCTAGGTTTTTACCCCCATTGAGCTGTGTTTGCACCTGGATCAGGCTAGGCTGAGCACTAACACACAACAATAAAAACCAGAATTGGATGGGTCATTCAGGAACGGCTGCTGTTCCTGCTAGGACAGGAGGTAGACTAAGTAGGACTGGCCCATGGACCCACCGGTGTGCACAAGATCTGGTATTGGGAGAGATTCTGATGGAGGTGCTAGGGAAACTCCTCTATCAGGACACAGTCCCTGTGTGTGAGCACAAGGACCATGATTGGGAGAACTTGGCGCAGGTCAGGGGCGAACCAGGCAAGGCCAGTCCACATCACCTGCTGGTGAATCCAAGCACCAGAATGGAGTGTAGGTTGGGCCAGGTTCGGTCACAACACATGCCAGTACACATGAACACTGGGAATGGGGGCTGGCTGGGCTGGGCAAGGCTGTAGCCCCAACCAGCATGAGCTGGAATTAGGGGTGGGCCAGGTCAGGCCAGGCTACAGCACCCACTGGCAAATGCCAAGGTGATGCGGGCCATGCCAGACCTGACAGCAGTACTCAACCAGCACACATGAGACCCAGGTGTGGTGGGGAGCAGGTGAACCCAACAGTGGGGCTGCTTGGGTCTCCCCTGCTGGACCACCACTCCCACTGGAAATCGTGAGTTGGGATGGGAGCAAACCAGGACAGTCCAGGCAGGGCTACAACGCCTGTGGACCTCATGGATCAGGGGAAAGCCAGGCTGGGTTGATTGCTCCTACTGGTGCAAGCAGTTGGGTTGGTTGGGCTTTGCCACAGCATCAGCTGGCAGATGCTGGCATGGGGGGGGGGCAAATTATGTCAAGTTAAACTGCAGAACCACCTGGAGTGCGCAAGATTGGCAATGGGTGTGAGCTCAGTAGGGAAAGAATGGGCAGCTCCCACTTGGGTTGCCACTCCCCCTGGTGAGCATGAGAATCAGGACTGGGGCAGGCTTGGCTAGAGAGAGAGTGACATCCACCAGCACATGTGTGGGCTGGATAGTGGGATTGGTTGAGTTGAACTAGGCTTCATGCCCATTGACGTGTATGAGAGCTGAATGGGATGTGGGACAGGCTGGACCAGTCTGTTGCCCATACTGGCAAGTACGGGAACCAGGCAGGGGGCAGGCCTGGTGGGGGTTATTGCAGGTTGCTCTGACTAGGCTGCAACTCCCACGAGTGCACATGAAGGGCCAAGTGTGTGGTGGGCAGGATCGGGCTGGACTGCAACACCTATTGGTTTGTGTACAAGATGGAGCTGAGGCAGAAGTGACTCAATAATTGCAACCACCAGCATATGCATAGGTTGACTGGGGCAACAGTCTGTGCCAGACCCTGCACTGTCAAGCACACAAAAGAATCAGGTCTGGGATCACCTCAGATGAAGTTTCTTTGGGGATACCCCCAATCGAACTGCTAGACTCAGAACTCCAACCAGGAAGAGAATTGCAGGTTCCATGGTCTGACTGTGGAGTGCATGTGTCAAAGCTGAGACTTCTCAGTGGCTCAGATGGAGCAGTGGACAGCATATCCAGGTGCACATGGAGGTGCACATATCCTGGAGCCTGCAGAGGATACTTGGTAACATGACAGAGGACAGAACAAATTAATCAACTACCCCAGCCAAGTGTTAGCAGTGAAAATCTGGGCAAGCGGAGCCTCTAAGGTGGACTCTGTCAGCCAGTGGATTCTGGAGAGATTTCATTGCGCTTGGAGTGGCAAGATTGGCAGTAATTCAAAACCGTTGAACAATCAAAATCTCTTGGGCAGGACCCTCGGAGCATGCACCATATCAGGGACTCTGGGATGATTGGAAGGCAGGGTGTAGCTTCCCCCCTTTGTCTTCCCAACTTCCCCAAATATAGGAAGGAAAAAAGAATGTGGAAACCACAGTCTTACCCACTTTCCCTTATCCCTTGACCCTTTGTATCCTAATCAACTATGTAAAGATCATCAAAATAAAATAATAACAACAAAAAGAATCTGCATGACTTTTGCCTTTTGAATTTTTCCAAATAATTCTAGCAACGGAGTCATTCTTGGAATGTGGGATATCAAGGTAAATGATATTTTGAAAAAACTCTAAATGATGGAGAAACTTGTCCAGAAACTAAAAAATGTCTACAAGAAACTTAACAAAGGCTATCTCACCTTCTAATCCTAAGTGACATTTGTCATGGTTTTCAGGAAATAGGAAATTTTGTGTTACCTGGGTTCCCAAATAAATCTAAGCTTAACCAGAAAAAGAAAAGAAGATAGAAGCCATTTTTGGCTTGTCACCTAGGAGAGTCTGGACGCTTTGATTCCAGTAGCTGCACTGACATCCATTGCAAGAACACATCTGAAGGGGAGGAGGTGTAGCCTGCCACGGCACTCCCCCTTCTATTCCTCCAGTCCCAGGAGCAGGAACAGCCTCTTCGCAGGCACTACTCTCTGGTGAACAAGTCCTTCTTTGCTTGCCCTACAGCCATCTGATAGGAAATACCCAAGAAGATTTTCTTCATGATTAGCACACTATTGTCCTTTCTACTCCTTCAATCTAAAACACCCAGTTTTAGAATCAAGGTGTCAGCCAAGCAGGATGAGAACAATGCTAATGCCTCTATAAGACACTAAGGATCCACAGCGGAACTAGAAAGAAAGGTGGTGGTCAGAGGGTTCCCATCAGCCACCAAAAATGCTAAGCTTAGGCTGTGAGCCTAATTCCAGAACCCATCCATTTTTATAACTGAGTTGGAAATGCTTCCAGCCAATTTCATGGTGGCCTGAAGCATGCAAGACTGCGTTGGAGCCAGCAACTGAGCAGGCTGGATGATGTGACCAGCAGAGTATCTTCTGCCTGACTCTACCACCGCTGGGAAGCAATACACTGTGGGTTGACTATTCTCATTTAAGAAGCTGATGGAGAGCAGTTTTGAGGGATGGGTTCACATTCCTTACAAGATGGTTATTGTTAGTCATCTGATTCCTCCCAACCCAAGCCTCAGTGTCCTTATTTATAAAATGGGGGCTGTCAGGTCCCCCTGCACCAGCATGGTCACTGAATGAGGTCAGGTAGGTAAAGAATCTCACACAAATTCTGGTCCACTGTGCATGCATGATAATTGAGTGTCTCTCCTTGCCTGAATCAAATCCCTTTTCCTTTATTCTTTACATCCTGTATGTGTGCCTCTCAAGAACTGTTACTAAGGTCTGAGAAACTAAAGACCTCTTTGTAGCTTCTTTGTCCTGCTCCGAAGGCTTAGTTCATTCAAGAATAAGAATAGATTTTTAATAATAAATAAGCCTTGACATTCATAAAGAATAAAGAGAAAAAGATGAGAAGAGAAGCTTCTCCATTCTCTTGAATATGTTGCATGGAGAAAGACTGCACTTCAGGATCTGGTCAATTTTTATGCAATTCAGTCTTTTCTGTCCATCCCCATCCTTCCCTCCTTTGCTTTCTCTCATACACATCTGCCTTCCGAGCCTGGAAACACAAAGAAATAAGGTCAAGTGCTTATTCTGAGGAGCCTAGCTTCTAACAGAGGAGACATTGTGTGAGCAGGTGACAATGGTGCATCTACGGAGCGTTAACAGACATGCCCCATAGCCCAGAAGGATGCCATGACAGAAAGAAGCACCGTAGTGTGAGGGTAGGAGAAAACCTGGGGAGCCAAGGCTGGTTTCCTGGGAGAAATCCCTCAAGGACTGGGTCAGGACTGAAGAGTAGAAAGAAGTGATATGAAAGGCCCAGAGCAGGAAGACACAGGCAGAGGAAGCCAGGACACCAGTGCCCGGTAAAACACAGCTCAGAGCCCACCTCCGGAAAGTGGGGAAATAACGCTGGCTAAATGAGATATCATGGGTTGACGACAGCACAGAGCGGGTGTCAATGAGTGTCAGATTCTTCCTCACACCATGGCAGCAAAGCCTTCCATGGACCTAACAGCCCAAAGTTAGAGGGATGTGGGGTTAGTTAACCTACTTCTGCTTTAGTTTCTTATTTAAAACAAAAATAGTGGAAGCCATGGGGTTTCCACATAGTCGCTCCAACCCTCACCCTTAGTTGCCCCAATTATTAATGCCTTACATTAGTGTGGTACCTTTGCTATTATGTAAAACACCCCTGGAAGATGATTTGCTCTGTTTGGCATGAAGGACATTCCCTCACCTTCCCCACCAGACCTCCTTTATAAGCAGGCTTGCTACTGATTACAAACTGGAATCACCGTGAAAATGGGTGACAGTCATGATGCAGCAGACTCAACCAAATCAGAGTGCTGATTCAGGTTCCAGATCCTCTGCTTCTGATCCAGTTTCCTGCTGATGCATCCTGGGAGGTAACAGATGATGACTCGTGCTTGGGCCCTGCCATGCAGGTGAGAGAACCGGAAGCTCTATGCTCCTGCCTTTGCCCTGGCCTGTTCTTAGCTGTTGTAGGGATTTGGAGGGTCAACCAATGGAAGATTGATATAGCTTCTCTCTCATTCTGCCTTATGAAAATGAAAAAAATTTTTGAAAAGCATGAATAATGAAGACTCCAATCTCATGCCCACACCCGCAACCCACACGCCCCTGAAGATAGAAGGACCCAGAACACAAGCAGGCCAAGAGACTCCTCTGCTCTTGGGAGCCCCTCTAATCAGCTCCCAACTACTCTGATCTTTAGATTTAGAACACTGCACCACACAGAGAAACCTTCCCCCACTTTCTTTTTTCCCTTTTGAAACAGAGCAAGTTCCTGAACTTGTCAAACATAAATGCAAAATTATGAAAAACAATCATAAGTGAAAACTTGTTATTAAAATGTATGGGGATTAATTATTGATCTGATGATATGCTGAATAAAAAGAAAGAGACACGCTTGGATAAATGGAAATCTTTTAAAGTCATTAATATACATGTGTTGATTCTCCCTCGTCGACTGAGAGCTGCAGCAGCGATGCATTGTGTAACCAATTAGAGGGAGTGACAACGTGATGGTAAGCCTGATGTGTGTGATGGCTCTCCAATCAAACATACTTGTTTCGGCCAAAGTAAAATGGAGGTGCCCTCCCCACTGTTGGCCATGGCAATGCGTAACTCAAGTACACCACACAGCAGTCTGAAGCTGTTTCAGAACACACAGAAAACTGCAGCAATTTGCTACTCCTTCAACCAAGCACTGCCCAAAGTGGGGCTCTTCCAGAAGTATTAGCATTTTGGTTCATTCTCATGGGGATCCTCCTCTTGTGTCGTTCCCGAATTTTCCAGAGCCAGTCCCCAAATCCTAAAACCAAGGCTCATAAATCCATTTCAAAATGATCTCACCTCTCACAGCCTTGATTTTCCCATCTGCAAGCTGGTTATCTTATGCCAGGGTCCAGTTGTCATGGTAAAGACTGACAGTGTGGAGTCAGGCAGGTGTGTCTACGTGGTCCTGAAGTGAGTGAGCTTCCCATGACTATTTCATCAGCAAAATGGGAAAACACGGACTGGCATTCTGGCATAGTGGGTTAAGCCATGGCCTGCTAAGCTAGCATCCACCACCAGAACACCTTTTCAAGTCTTGGCCTCTCTGTTTCTCATCCAGCTCCCATGTAATGTGCCTGACATCGCATGGGAGACCCTGATGGATTTCAGAACTCTTGGCTTTGGCTTGGCCCAGCCCTGGCCACTGTGGCTATTTGGGGAGTGAACCAGTGTGTGAAATACTTCCATCTCTCTCTGACTCTCCCTCCCTTTCTCTGACTTTCAAACAAATAAATGTATCTCTCTCTCTCTTTTTAAAAAATTTTTTTATTGGAAAGGCAGATATACAGAGAGGAGGAGAGATGGAGAGGAAGATCTTCTGTCCGATGGTTCACTCCCCAAGCGGCAGCAACAGCTGGAGCTGAGCCAATTTGAAGCTAGGAGCCAGGAGCTTCTTCCAAGTCTCCAATGTGAGTGCAGGGTCCCAAGGCTTTGGGCCGTCCTCAACTGCTTTCCCAGGCCAGAAGCAGGGAGCTGAATGGGAAGCAGGGCCACTGGGATTAGAACTGGTGCCCATATGGGATCCCGGCACGTACACTGCGAGGACTTCAACCACTATACTATTGCGCCAGGCCCAAATGTATCTCTCTTTCATGGGAAAGCAACAGTCACATAAACTTCTTGAATTATTTAAGGATAAAATGTGATAATACATGAAAAGCACCTAAAGATTGGCACAGGGTATATCTGTCATAATTATCAGCTATTGCTATCGTTGTCTTTCTCACAGTTAAGGCAAATTATATAAAGTATATGAAAACAATAAACATTTTCTCAAAACAGTCTCTCAAAATAGACACACGCACACACACACACACACACACACACACACACACACAACTAGTTTTAAAGTCATTTCTTCCAAGATCTCATAGCACATTATCAAGGCTAGTTGACGTCTGACTATGTACACATTAGATCTCTGAAAACAACTTGTCTTGGGACCTTGGCAGAAAAATGTATTCGGAACAGGTTAAGCACCTCTGCTCAGGTGCAGTTCTTCTCTTGTCATGCCACATGGCCATTCCTATGTGTCTGGGAGATCTCTTACAGGAAGGCTTCATGGGGTGCTCCCTGTCCTGCCTTTACCTTTGAGAGCTTGAGTTCTTCCTTCAGCTGTCCACCTCTCCCACTTGCAGATGAGCACCTGGAAGGTGGGGCCAGGGCATGATGTAGCTCTGCACCCAAAGGCTGAGCCAAAGGGCAGCCAAGGAAAAGGAACAGAGTGGTTAGAATGTATGAGGCATTTACTCTGGGTCAGGCCCCAGGCTAACCAATTCACAGGCACAGTCTCACTGAACTTCAGAGAATTTCCTGTGATGAGAAGAAGCAGAGCAGGGAGTGCAGGCTAAGAGAAGCAGGGCCTTGGCCAGTGCCGCACGGCTAGTGAGCAGTGGATCCTGCCAAGACTAAACATCCGTCTTCCCTGGAATTTTGGCCACCCCAGACTCTCAACCAGAACCACTGCTACTTGGAGAAATTGCCTCACTTTTTCTTCTCAGTGTTCCACTGGGGCAGGGATATTCATGGGGAAGCTATTCCTGGCACCCAAGGGAAGGTGACAATGGCCTCTCCAGGGCAGGACAAAAAGGTAGAGCAAAAAAGTCCAGGAAGGAGTGAATGCTAAGGGAGATGATGAACAGATGGGGGGACAGAGGTGCTGCTGATAGAAATGCAGGCTTTGAAATACCACCTTCATCATTATCATCATCAAGGATTTAGAGAACTGATTTCACACAAACCACTGTCCTGAGTACTATACCTATAGAAACCCTTATCAGGCGTCATGGTACCCTGTGGGCAGTTACTGTTGTCCTGACTTCACAAACAAGAAAATGAGGACTTCCAAACAGCACCCAGTTGGTGACGGTCCACACTGAAAATTATTTAGACCTTATGCCTATGAATACCAAACTTTAAAATAAGTATTTTTATTGTGAATTATGATCTCTGACTTCCTTGACATAGGAAGGTTGGGTAGCCCATATCATCCTGTTTTTCCCCAGGTAAGTTTGGGATCAGTGAGGCGTGTGTCCAGGAGTTCTTCCAGGGACAGGCAGAGCAGCATCCCTGTCGCAGTGCACTCTGCTTTCCAGTGTACATCTGAGGCCACGTTCCGCTGCTCCTGAAATCCCCCAATCTGCTAGTACACACCCTGGCAGCGCTGGCATCAGGGTCAGAACCCCTTGGAACCCCACCCCACAGAGCAATTAGACATGGATAAATGCAGCTGTTCTGTGAAGGAGTGAGTTGAGGGCACTTAGTGAATCAACTTCCTAATGAATCTTTTCAGGTCTGGAGGGGAGCTGCTCCATTACTATGGAACTTGGCTTGATTTGAAAATTAATGTGGTAATTTACAGCCACTCTGCCATGCAAGAAGATTACAAGATGGGGAGACAGTGTGAGGGGAGAGATCTACTCCATGACAGAGCCTCAGGAGGCACCAGTCCAGGGTATGTCTAGTGAGGTGCCATGCTGCACCCATATAGAATACAAACAAGGAGGGACACTCCACAGTGATCCAAAAATCAACACCCCAGACCCTGCTAGGGGATCTTCTATTGAGAAGTTATACACACACACACACACACACACACACACACACTCCTATCCCCTAACTCCCAAGATGCTTGTCCTGGTCTCAGTATTTTTACCATGTCTGTAAGTCCCCCATACCATCACTTAGGCTGTATTTTTCTTTAAATATACTAGTTTTGTACTTTAAATGAATTTTATACATAGCATCCTAAACAGAAAATCAATGTTGCAAACCAGAGAGTGAAGATAAATGTAAAATTAAGTACACAGAAACAAAACAAAATCACTAAATTCTTCTTTTTTTAAAGATTTATTAATTTTATGGGAAAGACAGATATACAGACAGAGAGAGATACAAAGAACAACATCTATCTCCTGGTTCACTTCCCAAGTGGCCACAACAGCTGGAGCTAAACCGATACAAAGCCAGGATCCAGGAGCTTCTTCTGGGTCTTCCATGCCAGCTCAGGGTCCCAAGGCTTCGGACCATCCTCTACTACTTTCTCAGGTCACAGCAGGGAGCTAGAAGGGAATTGGAGCAGCCAGGACATGAACTAGCACCCATATGGGATCCTGGTGCCTACAAGGTTAACAACTTAAGCTACTAGACCACTGTGCCGAGCGCAAAATCACTAAAGCCTAAAGCAAACCTTTCCCACTGAAGGCTCTGAGTTTAACACCTGCCGCTCCCGGGATAGACGTGAGTGTTTAGGGGTACCTAAGGTGCCCCAGTACAAAACCGTAGCGTGCTGGGCCCAGCGGCGTGGCCTAGTGGTTGAAGTCCTCACCTTGAACGCACCGGGATCCCATATGGGCACCTGTTCTAATCCCGGCAGCTCCACTTCCCTACCAGCTCCCTGCTTGTGGCCTGGGAAAGCAGTCAAGGACGACCCAAAGCCTTGGGACCTTGTACCCGTGTGGGAGACCTGGAGGAAGTTCCTGACTCCTGGCTCCTGGCTCCGGATCAGCACAGCACCGGCCCTTGTGCTCACTTGGGGAGTGAATCATCGGACGGAAGATCTTCCTCTCTATTTCTCCTCCTCTCTGTATATCTGACTTTGTAATAAAAATAAAATAAATCTTAAAAAAAAACTGTAGCATGCGCACCTCTGGGCATAATCAGACAGATGGGAAGAATAAAATGGAAACCACTTTCTCACTCTGAGTCAGTGTTGTTTAATGCTATGACCTTTGCATTTTATTTATTTAACCAACATTTACATAGCACATGTGATATGTCAGAGGCTGTTCTGAACACTTTTTTAATATATTTTATTTTGAATTTTGAATTGTGTGGTACAATTTTGTATAGGCTGGGATTCCCCCCGAAACTACCAACCCCCCCGTCAGATTTTTCCCATTTTGTTACAATAGTGTAGTCCTTCATAAGGAATCACAATTCTATCAGTCTCTTATTTAAGTGTACCCCGACATGGTTGGTACAATGTCAGACAGTCCAGCATCCCATTGTCTACACATGTCCAACAGTTTCATTGGGAATCCATCTTTCGTCTGAATGCAGGGATGCATGTTCTGAACACTTTTTAAAATTAACTCTCTTGATTCCTTTAACTGCCATACTAACCTGATGTGGTCTAGCATTGTGCTTATTTTCGAGATGGGGAACTGAGGCCCAGGGCTCATCTAGCCCCTGTGTAGCCAGGGGAGCTCTGGGTGGCTGCAGGCCGATTTTGCGGAGCCCAGGCCCAGTCAGAGCTGGCATCCAGCCGCTCCTCCAGGATCCTCAGGTGCCCTCCCTCAGACGGAAAGTCTGGTTTCAACAACGGTGCCTGAGACAGTTCCAGAAAAACATCTCCCAAGAGAAGGAAATCGCTTCTGAGAGTTTTGCTTTAAAAAGAGAAAGGGAAAAAAAAGATTTGTTTATTTAAAAAGGCAGAGTTAGAGAAAGAGAGGGGGGAAAGAGAAGTGAGATAGTCCATCTGCTGGTTCCCTTGCGTCAGCCAAGGCCTTGCCCTGGGGCTGTCCGTAGGGAAGAAACGGCTGTAATTGTCACCATCCAGCTGCTGACAGGTGCCAGAGCACACAGAAAGATGCTGAGGCTCCGCCCTGGGTCCCGGGAAACTGAGGCTGTGTCTGCCTCTTCCTCAAGCCTCAGGAAGATCAGCATGTGCTACCACACTCATTCCAGCTCACCAAGCTCCCTCACCAGGCCAGAACTTGGCATGTTTGCTCAGCAGATCTGTGAATGCCATGGCTGCAGGAAGCTCAAAGACCCAGTCCCACCAGCCCACTTGACAGCCACTGCTTTCTGCTCCCCACCAAATCATATCAAAGGCACAGCAGGAACCAGCTTCTCCTTGGGATGTTGGAGAAGCCCCTGCTCCTCTGACCATGTTTTCCTGCCTATGCTCTCCTGACACAGGCCACTCCGAGAAGCCGTGGAGCCATGCATGAGGTCTGGAGAGCCGTCCTCTCCCCTCAGGCCTTACACCCGGCTTGCTGCACAATCTTCTGCAGAGAGCATTTCCCCCGTGCATCTCAGTTACCTCCCCTGCTAATGGAAAGGGTGGAAGCTCTAGGATGGAGCACCTGCTGGTAACCTTGTCTGGAACACTGTGTTCCGTGTCTTGATCTGGCTAACACCTGCATCTGCCTAGATTCAACCCACGTGATCAAATCACCTGGAAGGGCTTCCCCACCTTCCATTTTCCAACTCCACTCCCCACCTGAGTGACATCCTCATATCTACTCCAAGGACAATCACAGGGTTTATGACACAACATCGCATCTTGATGAAGTACTCACCACAGAGCAGGCATGGTTCTCAGACTTCATATACAGTAATTTATTTAATTCTCACAATAACTGTAAGGTGAGTTCTGTTGGTCTTTGTTAAATAGAAAGACACAAGAAAGAGAGACACAATGGAGTGTTCAAGGTTATCCCACTCAATAGTCAGCAGAACTGGGATTTTAACCCTTGCAAATGTCTCCAGAAAGATGGGAGAAAAAAATATGATGATCTAAAGTAAGATCCTGCCTGGAAGAGAATTAATTTTGTTATATGATTCTATTCAGGGAGGTCCAAGCTAACTTTTTGTTTGAATGACATCTTTTTGCTAGACTCCTTTGTAGCTCATTGATGGCTCCAAGTCCAGCTTTCTGGGATGAACTGCAAATGTCAATAATTTTGTCTAGTATCAATGCCACAGTTACCCTCAATACATTCCAGAACAAAAAAAAATCTAGGTGCAAAAGCACAAGTGCAAGGCAGAACAGACTAGAAAAAATATGCAAGCAATAGAATAGCATTCAGCCACCAAAAAGAATGCCATGCTAACACTGCAGCGGAATGGGTGGAACCTGAGATGGTTAAGTAAGCCACACATGGAAAGATAAATACATTCCTCTCTGGCATGTGAAAGTTTAAGGGAAAAAAGTTGATCCAAACTCAGAATAGTGATTACTGGAAGCTGGAATGGGTTTGGTGAAGGGATTAGGGAGAATGTGGATCCCAGACACTGAGATGGTGGGGACAGGATACAGCTATAAGGTTGCACAGCACAGTGGGCCAACTACTGACCACAATCACAGATCCCAGGCTGTAGAAATATCCAAAGGTAGGGGCTGGTGGGCCCTGATCATGGAGGAAGGATCTGGGAGATAGCAACTGCTGGATTTGAGCGTTTTGTGCTGTGATGTGTTAAAATGTTGTACCAAAAAGATATGCAAATATTACATGTTAATGCAAAACTTCAAAGGAACAAATTTTTTCAAGTTAAGAAGAAAACTATTTGAGACCTGATGCTGAGTATGATTTTGGTCAAATCCCTGGTCCACTCCAAGCTGTTTCCTCATCTGAAAAGTGGAGAGACAAGAAGTTTTGCCAGGATCAAATCCAACAGTGGGTGCCAAAGCTCTGAGCGAGTGAGAAGTTGTTCATTCAATGGTCACTCAACAAGGACCTGTCTGTGCCAGGCACACTGCTAGCAAGTGGGGGTGGGGCAGAATCGCACCTGCCCCCAGCGGAGTTCACAGTTGCTGGTGATATTTGCACTGGAGTTCATTCCCCTGAGCAAGTCTTGGCATGGGAGCTGTCTGCACTGGGAAAGCCACTGTGCTCCTTAACATGGTAGACCTCAGAGGGCTCAGTGTCAAGCAGCCCTCCACCTTGCCCACTGCTGTGTCCCTCTTCTTGCTCCATCCCCACCCATGTTCATTGGAACCTTCTTCCAGGCCCTCCTCTTCCCTGGATCTACTTCCTCCTCTATTTGGGTCAGGTAGGTTTTCAAACCCTTCCAGATGGTCATCAATGGGTGTATGGCTTGTTACCCCTTCCCACCTTTGGATGATGAGGGCAGAAAAAAAGAAGACACACATCCTTGAGGAGCTCTAGCAATTACCAAGCAAGTCCTAAAGGAGAGGAAGGCACAATTTCAGTCTTTGGCCCCATGAAACACCTGTAAGTTTCCCTCACCTGTTGTTGAGAACATATACATGCTTTCACCCCTGTGCCTTTGCCTGTGCTGCACCCTAAGCCTGAGGCCCACCCTTCCTCTGCTTGCATTCCTGCCCAGTCCACATAGTTTTATTTTTTTATGGTTTCCTCATTACTGTATAGTTTATTTCCATTGGACTATGATGATACAGACGAGACTGAGGCAGTGGCCACCCCACCCCGTGGTGGAGTATAGATGCAGAATAGCTGATGGAGTCCTGGCCTCGTGCTGCAGGCACAGGTCAAGGGAGCTGCACAGACACGAAGAACTAAGACACGAGATACTTCACAGTTTGCTGCCTTGTGGTTTCATCTTAAACATATGTATGTTACAACTTTACACTTTGACTACTCCACACACTTTTTGACAATATCAAGGATGCAATGGTCCCACCCCCTTGACATAAGCAGACCTTGCTCGGTCCTGCAGAACATCTCAGTGGGATGCTAAATAAATCCTTGACACATATAACATACATAAAAGTCTTTAAAAACCAGATTAACACAACATTATTCATGTTATAAGAGGAGGAAGAGGGCAGAGGGGAGACAGGACGTCAGGGTGCCTGGAAGTGGACAGGAGCACCCAGAGCCTTACAGAGTGTCATTCCTTCCTCCAAGGGAAAAAGAATCTTCTCAACTAATGGAAAAAAGAAAACAACATCTGAACGCCCTTCCAGGAGGAGGAACACGATGCTGACAGTACTCGGACATATCCGTGTAATAAATACAGTAGGTAGCAGAGCGAATGTCACAAGTACTGCCTTGGGTTTTTTTATTTTGTTTTGTTTTTCTATGTTTATAAAATAAAAAAAATAGTAAGCTTCTTTGTGTGGCCCGTTTGGGCGTGAGCCCGAGGGAGTTGGTCTTCACTGTGTACCCCAGTGGCTGTTCCCGTCCCAGACCAGCTGCTGGCTGTCTGCACGCTGTTCCTCAGGTAGGAGTTCCTGTGTCGGTTCATGTGACTGCAGTCGGGCTCTAGGCTCAGTTACAAGCTCATGTGCTCCAGGAGGACATAGGAGAGGTCATCCCAGGGATGATGATACAGCCCCTGTTTCAGCCGTTTCTGGTCAAGGTAATGCCCAATGAAGCCCATGCTCCTGCCCAGCACGAAGATGCCATTGAGGGCCCCGATGTTGATGTACTCGTCAGCCTCCTCCCGAGTAAAGGATCCACTGTTCCCAAGAATGTCTACAAAAGCAACTCCAATGAGACCATCAACATTCAGGATAAGATTGGGTTTCTTTGATGTGGTGATCTTATCCACTTCCAGGGCGTAATCTAGCAGAGGGGTAGCAGGGAAGTGCTGCTTGATGTAGTCCTTGAGGATCTGCACGCACATGTCCAGGTTGTTTATAGATTTCACTCAGTGCCCAGTGCCCATGATCAGCTTCCCCTCCTTCTTCATCTTGTTCACAAACTCCATGGGGATGATGTTAGATGCAGAGCAGTCCCGAGGTGAGGCTGGAGACAAGGTCCTTCCCGGCCCAGGCATAGATGATGGTGCTGTGAGCCCCCGAGGCGGCTGGCCCATGGTCAGTGGTCACTATCAGGCACATCTCAATGAACTGGCAACAGTATTTGGGCAACCTTCTCTGGAACCAGAGGAGGCCGAGGACCCCGCTGATGCCCATCTCCTCCTTGAAGACCTCAGTGATGAGTTCCTGGCCCCGCTCATTGCAGATGCTGGTCATGAACGAGGTCAGACCCAGTTCCCTGGCCCAGAAGTAGTCCATGGGCACCGTTAGGGGCGGCACTTCCTGTGCAGGTACAATGACCCCTTTGCCACAAGATCTTCGTATACAGATTGGATGATTTCACCAAGCTCATTGAAGCTCCAGGGCACAAACACCCCTGCCTCCTTCAAGGCTTGATTTTTGCCCACTGCAGTTTCAGAAGCCTGGTTGGCACAGGCACCAGCATGGCCGAACTGAACCTCGGAGGAGAACATGGAGGCACAGGTCCCAATGCACCAGCAGACCGCAGGCTTGGTGATATGGCCCTCCTTGATGCCCCAGCAGGTCTTATACTCCTCGGTGCCCCCATCTCTCCAAACGCCACAATCATCTTAACTTCTGGTGTGTCCTGGTAACATAGCACATGATCCATGAAGGTTGAGCCAGAGTACCTGTCACCGCCGTGGCCACACCCTCATAAACGCCGTGCAGAGGGTGATGTTGTTCAGCTCGTTGGACATGCCTCCAAACCACGACATGTAGGCCACACTGCAGGGTGGTAGAGCTTGGAGGCCAGGATGTTGTCCAGCATCCCACCTGTGTTCCCAATCTTGAAGCACCTGGGCTTGATGTCTCCAACAGTGGCAGGTCCGATTATGGTCACTCCCTTCTGGTTCACCCTCTTGATCAGCTTCTTGGTGAGGGCTTCAGGGATGCCTTCGGCTATGATGGCAATGGTGCGGGTGAGCGTAGTTCATGGTCTCCACGGTGCTGTCACAGGCGGAACGGAGCGAGGCAAAATTGATCAGCATGTCTACTTCTGGGTGCTTCTTCATGACATCAGCCATGTTCTTGAACACTGGGATCAGAATCTCTTTGTGTCCCCAGTAAAACTTCTGCTTGTAGTCACCCGTGAAAGGATAGACCATGGCGGCCACCGACGGCTCGTCTGGGGAACAGACGTAGTCAAAGTCCAGCATGCCTTGCACAGCCCAGATCTGCATGCCCCACATGACGGCTTTGGTGTGGTGACTGAAGAGGGTGGTGCTCTTCCCTTGCAGGGGTCTTGGACTTGGGACTGAATTTTGTGGCATGGGCTTGGCTTTCTTGGCAGGTGCTACATCATCAACCCTGGATTCAGAAAAGGACGCAGTCCTGCTGGGGGCTGGAGTAGATGTGCTCCCACTAGCATTAAGCAAAAACTTTGCAGTGTGGGCTGCGGTGGGTGGCTGGTTGGGGATGGGCCGGCGGCCCAGTGCCATGCCCATGATGGCCGTCATGTGGGTCTTCGTGCCAAACACGTGAATGGGGATGCCGATGGTCTTCCCCACTTCTCCCATCACCTGCAGGCCCTCCCCTTAGTTAGGGCTGCCTGCTTGGACAAAAATCGTGACGTCATACTCCTTCAGGGGGCCCTGGTAATCTTGGATGGCTCTTTTTTTTTTTTTAATTATTTATTATTTAACTTCATTAATTACATTGTATTATGTGACACAGTTACATAGATACTTGGGTTCTCCCACTCGGATGGCTCTTATGATGCCCTTGAACGTGGCAGCCACATTGGTGAAGTTTGCAATGCTGCCCCCAATGATGAGGATCTTGCCATCGGGGTGCTTCTTGTGGGTCATGAGGAAAAGGATGGTCTTAGCATAGTCGTAGGTCTGCTG
The DNA here is from genome assembly GCF_030435755.1 of Ochotona princeps. Taxonomy (NCBI): domain Eukaryota; kingdom Metazoa; phylum Chordata; class Mammalia; order Lagomorpha; family Ochotonidae; genus Ochotona; species Ochotona princeps. Next base: position 39,967,984 of record NC_080833.1, read on the forward strand.
CTTCCTGGGTGAACCTGAGTACTCCCCGTAGCTGGCCAGCTCATTTACGCCACCAAGGTCGCAGATAGTGTCACTTTACACGACTGAGGCACCACCCCCAGCTACCATGGTCCAGATCATGCCCTTGAGGTTCAGCAAGGTGAGTTTCAGGCTGGCTCCACTTTTGACATCCAAGTCTGCAATGTAGGCTTCCTCTGGTTAGGCCTCCCGCCCAAAGGGGGGTGGGAACTCTATGTTACCCCACTTCGCTTTGCAGATGTAATCAGCAGTGGCGTCCACCTTGGCTGCCAAGTCAAGGACATAGATGCCAGCTTTGATCACGACAAGGGGATTGATCTCGAGGTAGGTGAAGTACAGGTCCTCATAGAAATTGAAGAGGCCAGAGATAAAACTGGCGAGAATTTCTTTCTTGTCTTCAGGACCATGCACCAAGTGATGTCTCTGGATGTCTTCTGTATTCAGCTTCTTGTCCACACCCACCAGCAGCTTCCGGCCTTTGCATCCATGTCACCCACGTCCATCCCGCCCTCATGGTGGAATAGCACATAGTCCCCTTCGCGGGTCGCACAGACGCACACGTAGAATTCCTCTGCCTGACTGTGGGGAACAAAGAGCTGGATCAGGAAGTTCTTCAGGAAGCCTGTGGCCTTGACCACCTTGGCCTCCTGGCCTAGCCTTGGCTTCAGCCAGGACTTAACCCCATCCAGAGTGAGGTTAACCACAACCATATAGTTTTAAAACTCCCAGTGGAGGGCCCAGTGTCGTGGTCTAGCGGCTAAAGTCCTCGCCTTGAACGCCCCGGGATCCCATATGGGCGCCGGTTCTTATCCCGGGAGCTCCACTTCCCATCCAGCTCCCTGCTTGTGGCCTGCGAAAGCAGTTGAGGACGGCCCAATGCTTTGGGACCCTGCACCCTCGTGGGAGACCTGGAAGAGGTTCCTGGTTCCCGGCATCGGATCGGCGCAGCACCGGCCCATTGCACTCACTTGGGGAGTGAAACATCGGATGGAAGATCTTCCTCTCTGTCTCTCCTCCTCTCTGTATATCCGGCTTTCCAATAATAATAAATCTTTAAAAAAAAAAACTCCCAGTTGAAATTGCATCCTCTTAGTTCACTTGTTTTAGCAATCCATCCATCAGAGCATAATATTATTATCGAAACATCTCCTACTATTGTAAGGGTTATTCAAAGGCAAGGACTATATTTTCCAATGCTGTGTCCCCAGTGCTTAGGTCAGTGCCTTACTCATATCAGATGCTCAGTTAGTATTGGATAAAACCAAGACATTTCCCATATCAGGAAATAGCAGATGGAGAGTTTGAACCCAGGCTTGGGGATCAAGTTCAGCACATTTCATCTCCACGCAGTTACAGTGGCACAGAGAGAACTGGCAAAAGGGGGTCGTTCACACCAACTGCTTCACCAGCCTCCCTCAGGGGTGGAGAAACCCATGGGAGGCCAGGCCATGGGAGAAGGGCACTAGGGGTGCCAGGAAGCCCTCTGTGCTGTGAGAATATGCAGGTACTGTTTTCCCCCAGCCCACCTCCTGGTTTGTTGGAAGCTTATGCCACACACACACACACACACACACACATCTCTTGCTCTTTCCCCAGACCTCTGTCAGTACAGTGGGAATCTGGCTTTCTGAATGAAATGGGAGGAGACAGGGAGAGCCATCCACCCCCACGCCTGCCGAGTGCCCAGTTCATATTCCTGCTGTGACTGTATCTAAATTTGCAAATCGTCACCCGGAGCCCCACCATCATGTGTCATCTTTTATGCATGGCCACCTCTGCTGCGCTGCTAGGTCAGTTGCTATGCAACCGACGACCGCACTGCGGGGGCCTGACATTAGTGAAAGCAAATTGACCAGAGGAGCCCTCATCCTGCATGCAAAGCAGCCAAGGCCAGGGTCTTCAGAGAGGCTGCCCAAGCAGCAGCCGGCCTCCCCTCTTTCTATCAGGTCCACAGCCAGGGACCACAGCCTCCCCCAGTATCAGCAGCAGACCAGAGAAGCCCGGACCTCTTAGCCCAGGAAATGCTGAAATCTGATAGGTGATGGAGGAAGACAAGGGAAGGTGTCTTCAGGCTCTAAAATTCTCACCTTCCGGGGTGAAGGACACTAGCTCTGAAGCAAGAGAGCTACCATTCAGTGAGCACTTACTATGTGCTAGGCATGGTGTCAGGCATGGGAAATGCTCAATGCAAAAAACTCCTCCTTCCTGGATTGAAGCGCAGCGCCCCATTATTCAGTTGTGTGCTTTGCATGCAAATCACTTGTCAAGATAGACCAGCCAGTGAAGGCAGTTGTCCTTAGATGTCTGCTGCTGATAAAAGGCAGGATAATGGACTGGAGGGCAAGGGAGGTGGGAGAGCAGCAGGAGGGAGAAGATGAGAGAAAGCCAGCAAAGGGAGCAGAGCCTCGCCTAACTCCTGCTGGGGAGGAGGAAACATGGAGGACATCCGGAGCTGACAGTCCTGGTCTCCCCTCTGCTTAACCATCGCCAAGAACTTGACCTCACTGTTGCCCACTTGAGCATATAGTGTTTCACTATAGGAGACAGCAGGAAGCTGTGCTGCCAAGAGTCAGGGCTCTGGAATTGTTTAGAACTGGCCTCAGATTTGGGCTCTCGCCCTTCCTAGCTGTGCCACCATAGCAAATTCCTTGGGACTGTTTTAAATTTCAAAATTTGAATTTACATTCTGTAAAATGGGCGTGAAGGTAGACACCCCTACCTACAGAGTTAACAGACAGATAAATGTGAAGTGCCAAACAAAATCAGTAGATGTCACTCCCAGCCCCCAACCCCAGAAAATCTTCAAGGGTCCCCACTTGTCAGACACACAGGTGTGGTAGTGTGGTGGCAGGTTAAACAACCACTTGGGACACTTACATTTCCTGTTGGAATGCTGGAATATTTCCAATCCACCTGGGAAGCAGCAAGTAATGGCACAAACATTTAGGTTCGTACTACTCCTGTGGGAGACCTGGTAGGAGTTCCTATCACATACAATAAGTAATACTTTAGAATCAATCAGAACAGGTCAGCTTCTCTAGGCCCACAGGACTCCCCCTCCCCAGGTTCCCCACCTCTCCTCCTCCAATCCTCCATGCCTGTTGGAGTCACTGCTTCTCCCTAGAAGTCCCGCCATTAGCTTTTTTGTCTTCTGACATCTGCCCTACCCCCTTGACTTGAAAAAACATTACAGTGTGGCTTCCAGAGCAAGCCTGGCCTAGCAGGCCATCCTTTCCAAGAAACAGCAGGGACAAGTTTAAGAAGGGTTCCCAAACTCCATGACACAATCTGTCAAAGCCCAGCTGCCTATGCAGAGTTTTGTTCCATGGCTCCTACAACCTCGGGGTACATCTTCCCCAAAGGCAGGCACAAGGCACCCTCAGACATATTACCCGGGCACTTACTGGACACCAGCGTGGTTCTAGGTTCTCACCTTGGCTCTTTCCAATAATTAATTCACAACCACTTGTTATGAACCAACAACGTCATCCATTTCAATGCAATCAGTGAAGTAGATATTACCCCCAATTGCTGAGGAGGAAACTGAGGCTCAAATGGGAAAAGTGACACATGTGATTCACACAATGGCTTGGTGGGAGATAGGACGGTATATGTAAAAAGGAGCTTTGAGATTGCAACATGTGGACATTTTTTACATCACAATCATCATTTACACAACATGAATCTGCAAAGGGCTAGTGCTGTGACACAGTGGGCTAAGTGACCAACTATGACACCCAGCTACTCTACTTCCGGTCCCGCTCCCTGCTAATGTGCCTGGGAAGATCAACCAAGTACTTGGCCCCCTCACCCACGTAGGAGACCAGTATGGAATTCTTGGCATCTAGCTTTAGCCTGACAGCCCTGGTTGTTGCAGCCATTTGGGAAATGAATAACCAAAAAAAAAAAAAAAAAAAAAACCACTCTTTCTTTGTCTCTACCTCCCTCCCTCTCCCACTCCCTCTTGTACAACAGCCTTTCAAATAAATCAGTCTATCTTTGGGAGGAAAAAAAAAGTGTAAGTTGCCAAGCAAACTTTATTCTTTGTAAGGGTGGAGCCTTCATCAGACCTAGAGAGGCAGCAGAGCAGATGCAGAGAGTGGCAACTGAGCTCTGTGCCTCAGGGCAAGTGTGTGCATCCAGAGAATGGCTTTCCTCCGTTGTAAGTTACCCACCTGACTTCCAGGCCTGGCTTGAAGGGCAAAACTGGTGCAAATACCATAATGCCAAAGTATGTTGTCTCGTTAGTTATTAATACACCCTTAAAAGTGGCATTACCCCCGAGCCAGAACTTCACAACCTGTTCTTAATGAATGCATTTCTTCAATTACTCAATGTTGAGAACTGTGTTGTTGTTTTAAAAGATACCAATTGTGATGCCTTTGTGTTGTATGGAAAAGCACTTCTTCATTATTTGGACTAATTTCCAAGCAAATTAAAAACTGTTGTACAGTCAAGCTCTGGTTGCTCCATCTATTAGGTTTAGAAGATGGCACACTCCTTGAAACATAGATATAAACAATTCTGGTTACACAATCTGATTTTATAATTAATTTTCTGCCTGAGAAGGCAAAAGTGCACTTTCTCTTTGCCTTTGAGTTCCTGACTGCCCTCCTTCTTCTGACAGACTTTGGGTTCAGGAAGAAGAGATCATACCACCTGGAATTCTGCTGGAGGGAAAGACAACACTTTTCTCCGATGTCCTTTGATCACAGAAACAGCCAGGTAGAGGAAGTCAAAGCCTTCATCGATGAAATCAATGCTGTGGCACAGCAAGTTAAGTCACCACTTGCAACCTGGCATACCATATGTGCCAGCCACTCTACCTCCAATCCAGTTCTCTGATAATGCACCTGGCAAAGCAGTGGAAGATGGCGCTGTCGCCCATGTGGAAGACCTGAACGGAGTTTGAGGCTGCTGACTTCAGCCTGGGCCAGCCCTGGCCATTGCTTCCTTTTGTGGAGTGAACTAGCAGACAGAAGATTTCTGTCTCTTCCTCTTTCTTCTAATCATTCTGCCCTTCAAGTAAATAAATTAAGTAATTGAAAAAGCTAAAAAGAGGTTCATCTATGACTAGGCAGGCCTTATTGGCTCCTGCTCTTTTTCCAATGCAGGCAAAGTGAACCCAGGCTCAACAGCACATGGTCTTTCAGCCAAACAGCCTCTGTCAGCAAACTGGAGAGGCTATGTACTAGGCCAGCCTGTGTGGCTGACAGCCAGGAACGTTCACAGAACGCTAGAGGTATGAGGCAGAACCAGGAAAAACAAAGAAAGGAAAACCTGTACGTGGGATTGTTTGAATTCCAAAGAGGGTTGGCCAGACTGAGCCCTATGAGGTAATTAGGAGCACCCAGCACCCACGTATGACCAAGTTCAAGACTCAGTCTGAGCCCAGGTTGATGATCCATCTCTGGATAGGATTAGACCTCAGCCCAGCCTGGGACCAAGGTCAGAGCTCAGGCTGTGATCAAAATCAGCCTGTAAGACTCAGCCTATGTGGGGGCCTGGCCAGGCTTGGTTGTGATAAAAACAGTACAAAACACCAAATGCCAAGGTGAAATGGCCTGTGCCGATAGGGAATGCAGCACCCAACCAGCACACCTCCCACTGGTTTAGGTGAGGGACGAGTGTGTGATGGGCAGAGCCGGGAAGAGCTGCAATATTCATCGGTTCCAATGGAGATCAGGGCTCAGAATAGAACCAACCCAGGGATTACAACCACCAGCTGATCAGAGTGATGGACTATGGCGGGCACTGTGCTTACTAGTAGTACATATAGGAGCCTGGACTGGGAACACCTCAGAGTTTCTTTGGGGATTCCCCTGAACAAAATGGAGGAATCATAACATTAACCAAGAAAAGATAGAAGATGGAGTAGATCAATCAACCACCTCAGCTATATGTTTGCAGCGAAAAACTGGACAAGGGGAAACTCTAAGATGGACTATGTCAATCAGTGGCCTCTGCACCAGTCTCATCGTACCTGGATTGTTGCTGATGATATGTTGGAGCTTCTAATTGATCGAGGTGATGCTCTGCTGGCTCTGCCCTCAAACCTGAGAGGGCCACCCTAAGAGGCTGTTGAACTTGGCTGGACAAGTGGGATGCTGGACTCTGTATGGTGTGAGCTTTTAATTAGGGAATCTCAACGGAGCTTGAGCTGTGGTTATGCATCAAGGTGAAGGAACTCACCATGGGGGAGCGGTTTGGGGTGAAGGGGGGAGAATCCCAGTACCTATGAAATTGTGTCATGTAATATAATGTAATTAATGAATAAATGAATAGAAGAAAAAAAAAAGACTCAGCCTATGACCACAATCGGAGACCACGCTGAGGCAGGATCACTCAACCTATGTCCAACGCTAGGAGTCAGTTGACATCTTCAGTCTCAGGACTAGTTTCCAGCCAGGGCCAGACTAAACCAAGGTGAGAACATGGCTTAGTTTGTGATTGCGGCTGTGGGATACATGAAGGACTTCAACCCAGCCTGCACCCAAGGATTCCATAGTCTAAGCAAGGATTCCTCTACCAATTACTGGAATTGTGACAGAGGAAAACAGGAAATAGGAAAATGTGGTAGACTGCCACATGGTCCTGTCGGGATGACAGAAACTTCCTTCTAGAAATGGTGGTGTTGGAAACTATTTTCAGAAAGACATTTGTAGCTTCATCTCAACGTCCTTTGTTTTGAGCATGTGACCTCATTCTTTCTGTGGCTCTCCAATTGCCCCAAAAAATGCTCTGTGCTGGGTCCAATGTTTGTTTTGGCAAGCATTTTTGCTCTTCCTGTGGCAACAAGGTTGTAGAGAACACATTATTTCCACCATTCAGACATTCTGTCTGGCCCTGACTATGACTTGCAAACATCTTTGCCTCCCAAGTTGCAAGGATCCATTTATCCCTGGTATGTTTCATCTTTGTCTTGCAGACGCAGGAGCCTTTCCCTCAGGGTTAGACCCAGTAACCCATGGAAGAGCAGTGAAGTCAAGGAAATCAGAGGAGATGTGGAGCTTCAGGCAAGTCATCAGCCACTAGAGCTTCATTCCCTCATCTATTAAGTGAGCTGAGATCCACCCTGACTACATTCTGGAATGTTTCATAGACCTAATGACAGACCTGATGTAACAAGCTCTGGAGATGGGAAAGATGACAGTAAATCTTGGCTGAGGGCAGAGAAAGTTCAGCTTGGTCTCCCCTGATTGGCCATCCCTCCCTGAGGTCCTAGGAGGTGGGATCCCTGGCCCCCTGGATCTGTTCACAACCCACGAATGTGAAGAAGAGAGGAAGTGTTTCTTAGCTATTACTCTGTGGCATTATGCACAGTTTGTGTCGTTTGTTCATGTACTCACATATGTGTCTACAACTGGCTTCCTTAGGGTAGGTTCAGCAATGGAGGAAGCAGCAAGTCTGTTGACCCAGACTTAGAACTTACCCCAATGTCACTTTTTTATAGTCCAAAGCAAGTTACCAAGTCAGCCTGAAATGCATGCCACATCTTGGTGGGAGAACTTATTAAATCTTGTGGCCATTTTTGCCATTTGCTCCAAAGTACATGAGCTTTTTCTGATTAAGCTTGGCATATGCAAGAAAGAAGCAATAGAGAACACTGCAGAAAAAGAGTTTTGTTTTTACTATTAATTAAATCATTGTTTCTACTCATAAGAAATACTGATAACAGTGAACTTCATGCTGCTTATTAATATATATTATTGTTTATTGATGTAAATAATTTGTCAGAGATCAGCCAAATAACTGTAGAGAATGAACATGCAGCATTTATACATGTGGAGCTTACAGTGTGACATAGAAAACACCAGTGTATTTCAGTGATTTGGTAAGCACTGTATCTGAAAGTTTTATAGCTCCACTAATCTTTTCCTTTATGATTTTCTCATTTGAGTGCTTGTGAAGGTTTCTCTAGACCCAAGATTACACATATATTAATTTATCTGAAAGATTTTTGAAAGGAAGAAGTTACACCCATGGCTGGAGGCTCTTTTGAGATTCCCCCATGAACACATGAAAGTCAAATGAGAAGGTCAAGTTGAAAAGAAGAAAAATAGTTTCATCTCCAAACCTTCACTGCTCCTGGAAAGGACCGGTGCTATGAAATCTCTGCATTGTGTCATCTTCACAGGTGTACACCATTCTAGAGAGTCTAGAGGCTCTACTCCATTAACCCAGGTTTGATATTAACAACCCAACTCCAAGGACTTTTATGGCCCACTTCTCCTATTTCATCCCCCCCATGTTCTGGTACACACCATGGTGAATTTCATTCTAGTGGATGGATGGATGGGTGGATGGATAGATGGATGGATGGATGGATAAATGGATGGATGGATACACACATACAAACAATTAGATTTGTCTTCTTTCCATTGATATTGTATTAGGAACAATGTCCTTTTAAATAAATCTGCCTGAATGGCCATAAAATGAGTTAATCAATATTAATGTATCCCCAAACAGAAACCATTTGTTCAGCTACTTCTCCTTGGAAAGTCTCCATTGCAATTGGACCAGCTCAGCATTGGGCATGGCTACAAAAATTCTTTTACTTTCTGGGAATTCATCTAGCATTTTTTTAATCATAGAGCAAAATATGAGACCTGGATTTGAATATCAGTGACCTGTTATGGTCAGGAAATGCACCCTTAATGAACACCAGAAAACAAAATATATACCAGCTCAACTCCTTGGTGTGCCTGGGTTCTAGGTTAACTCAGTTCCGAGAGTCAGAATGTGATGACTCAGGTGGATGGGCCCCTGCTACTCATATGGGGGATCTGGATGGAATTTCAGCCTCCTGCCTTCAGCCAGACCCAGCTTCAGCCATTGGGAGCATTTTGGCAATGAACTAGCAGAGTAGTTTCTTTCTCTCTCTGAAAGATTTTTTAAAAATATCAAAACCAACCTATGTGGGGAGAAAGGGGGAAGGAGAGCCTTTGCCATGATAGTATATTCCTGATCTTGGGTCTCTCCATCATAGCCTCAGCCCATAGTAAGCTGATCTTACCTATACGGATAGCACCCAACATGGGATGTTGGAAGAAGAAAGTCAACTTCACCCATATATTTGTTTAAACACACACACACACACACACACACAAACACTCCTTCGTGCAGTGCTCTTCTAGATGCTGGGGTTGAGACAATGACCAAAACAGCTATGCTCTTGGTGACTTCATGGTCTGGTTAAAAAGAAGGAAAATAGTGGAGGAGATGGGTAATGTCTTGAAAACTAGTTTACGTGGGGTAGCCAAAGGAGTTCCCATGGAGAAAGTGAATTTGAGCAGACATTTGGAGGAAGTAAAGAACATTAGAGTCCTGGGGGACAGCACAAAAATGCAAAGCGGAAACGTGGAAGGAGGAACATCACTGTACTCGCCTACAAGAGTCCAGAGAACACCGAAGCCTGCTAGAGGAGGCCAGGAAGATGATTGGGGAACTGAGAGCTGAGAGGGCACGTTAGGGAGAAGCAGGAGTTCAGCCAACAGGCTCGGGCAGAGGGAAATTCCAGCAGAGACTTTTTTTTAAAAGTGTATACAAAGATCTCACAGAGTCGAAAACATGGCATGGTGTGAACCACAAAACCCACAGGGGCTCAGTGCCTCACTCAAGAACACTTAGCAGAAATAAAGCAAATCAGTGGTGAGTGTGGGGAGGAAGATGTTTAGCCTAACAGTTAAGATGCTCATATCATACATTGGAGTACCTGAACCCTATACCAACTACTGCTTTTAACTTGCTGCTAATGCAGACCTTGGAAAGCAATGGCAAAGTGTCAAAAAGTTGGGTACTTGCCCCCCATCTCCCCCCCACACACACAACCTGGATTAAGTTCCTGGTTCCTGGCTTCATCCCACCCCAGACCCAGCTGTTGCACGAGTTTGGAGAATAACAAACAGCTGGGAGATCTCTCTGTACATCTCTCTGTTTCCCAAATAAAGGAGAATTTTTAAAAAAATAAACGAGAGTGGAGGTTGTAGTTCAGGGGATTAAGCTGATGCTTGGAATACGTGCATCCCATATTCTCAGTGCCTGAGTTCAAGTCCCGCCTCTACTTCCTATTGAGCTTTCTGCTAATGTGAACTCTGGAAGGTAGCAGGTGATGGCTCCAATACTTGGATTTCTGCCACTCACATGGGCTATCTGAGTGGAGTTCCTGGTTCCTGGCTTTGTCCTGGCCCAGTTCTGGTTGTTATGGACCTTTATGGAGGTCCATAAATGAAACTAACAATGAAAGATCAGTCTCTCTCTCTCTTTCTCTCTCTCTCTCTCTCTCCTCATATTACTCTCCCTCACTCCCTCCCTCTTATTTTCCTCCCTGCCTCCTTCCCAATCTCTCTCTCATCTCTCTTTCTGTCTATGCCTTTCAAATAAACAAACATTTAAAATAAATAAGAGTGATGAGTACATTCAACCCTTAGTGAGCCCTTACTTTAATGCTCACATCAACCCTCCCTGCACCATTTCTCACCTCCTTTCTTAGAGTGGCTCAGAACTCACCCAAAATGGCACATCTTTGTAAGCGTTATAATCAAGCCTTGGCACCAGGTGGCTAGAGCCACACATTCTGCCTCTGAGACGGGACTCTTCTCCACTCGGCTGCCTCATTGCCTTCTGCCTTGCATGTGCCCCTGCCTCCAGGCTCTGACCATCCTGAGTTGATAAACTAGGCCCTCCAAATTCACACAGGTAAAGGCGAGATCATTTCTGTGTGCCAGGGTCTGATGCCAAGGGGTCCCATCACTGTAGGCCGTCTTCTCGTTACAGGAAAAGCATCTGCAGTTTATTCATTCTGGTGTCTCTCAATGTCTTTGTCATTATTGCCAACCTAGTCAAAAGTTGATTTTTGTTTGTTTGAAAGGAAGAAGGGGTGGGGGGAGAGATCTTGCAACCATGGTTCTTTCTCCAAATGCCCACAACATCCAGAGCTGCACCAAACCAAAGCCAGGAGCCTATGTGGGTGGCAAGGACCCAAATCAGCTGCTTCCAGGGTGTACACTAACAGACGTTGGATTGGAAGCAGAGATGGGGGCTCAATCGCTCAATCTAGAGCACTTTGACATGTGAAGCATCACAAGCAGCGGCTTAACCCCGCATGCCACGATGCCCACCCCTACATTTTTTTTTCCTCCTAATTCTGCTTCCCTCATAAAATGCCAACATCCCACATTTATTCTGTATATGTACTGCATGTAGTTGTGTGTGTTGCAAAATTTTTTTTAAATAGCCCTTTTCACCCACCCACGTAAGAACCACTTTTTGCCCTTTGAGAGGCAATATCACCCCACCTGAGAATGGATAATCTGATTTAATCTTTTCATTTTGTGGTTAAAGAAATTGACATCAGAGAGGAGCAGGGGATGCTTTGAGGTCACTTAGCTTAGACCAGCGGAATCCAGAACAAATCCCATATCTCAGGGATAGTTTGTGGTACTTGGGTTAAACATTGTTTGCAATGTCACCTTTTCATATTTGGAGCACTGGTTTGAATCCTGGCTGCTCCACTTCCAATCCATCTCTTTTGCCAGAGATTGCAGTAAAGCATGGCCCAAATACTTGGACCCCTGCCACCCACATGGGAGACCCAGATGGAGTTCCTGGCTCCTGTCTTCTGTCTGGCCCAGCCAGGGCTGTTGCAGTCATCTGGGGAGTAAACCAAGGAAAGGAAAATTGTCTCTTGCTCGCTCACTTATTGACTCTGCTTTTTAAGTAAATAAACCTTTAAAATAATCCCAGAGCTCCTTGTTGCTCCACTCCAACGTGGTCTCAACACAGCCCTGGAAGCCTTCAATACCCTGCCTCCTATCCTGCTACCCTTGTCATCCCTTCTGTATTCTAGAGCTTCATACAAACTGGGACTCCCCAACTTCCTGACAGTAGGATTGACTACAACTACGGAGGCAGGTGTCTCCTGATAAGGATTTAGTCCACCAGGACACTGGAGGATCAGCAGGGGCATCCAGGAGTGAGGGGGCAGCATGAGGGTCCAGCTCTGTCCAGGTCTTCACCATGGGCTGGCAGAGCTTGCCCTGGCAGCCTCCTCAGAAGGCCAGCCCATCACCTTTTCCAAATGCAAGACAAGCATAAAACTACTGCAGCAATGGAAAAAAATCAACTTGGAAATAATTAACCAGCAAGGCAGCCACCCATAATGATATTCTGCAGCACACTTTGGGGACAGTTTGCTGCAAAAGCACCCGAGCACTCCGGTTGTTTAATTAACATTGAAACGGCAGTTCCACAAGAACTAAAAACCCTGCTAATTTATGTGTCTCTTAATGATGCTCATTTAAATACTGTCAACTTTCCCTCGGTTTAATATTCATGATTTTGAGTCATTAAAACACCATGATCGACTTGGGTGAGAGGGAAGCAAACCCAGAAACAAACTGAAGGCAACAGTTCCCGAGCTGCTACCTTTCCAGCCGTTCCACCACAAGTTCAGCCCCTGGAGAAGCTGTGAACTAGCCGGGGGTGCTTTGGGGGCTGGGGACAGAGCAGGAGGCTGAGTGCAGCTTTATCATTTATTGCCCACTCACCTTCAAAACCAAGCAAGGCTCATTCTCACTGTCAGAAGTTGCAAAGCTGAGAAGCTCAGCTGGCAAATGCAGGCACTTGATACGCACCAAGGAACCAGGCTCCAAACCCCAGGGTGTCCAGGAGTATTTTAATCACAGCTAAGAGACTCAAGTTATTCTGAAAGATGTTTCTGGGAAACAGCAGCATGAAGGGCTTGTCAGGGTAAATGTTGAAGAGGTGAGGAGACATGAGTGTCAGAAGGGGCAGGAAGTACCTTAGGGAAAACATCCAGGAAAGACCCCACCCATGAGTTACACACTCATACCATGCGAACTACAGTGAGCCTACACAGCTGATCCAGATTCATCGTGAGCACTCACTGAGACACATGCAAACTTTGTAAGAGCATGTGGAAATCAACAAGGAGAATTGGATGCATCCAATTCAAGATGACTGAACCCTGACTATAATCCTCACAATACGCTGGGCTCTGAAGATTCCAAACTGATCAAGTGGGAAAAACAAGTGAGTAGGCAGTGACCAGAAGAAGAAAGAGATATGAGCCACTGACGATGAGGATAGGAGAATGTGGGAAGCACAGAAGGGGGTACCTGGATGGGAAGTGGCACTGGAGTCTGAACACAGAGTAGGTACTTCCTACTAGACCCTGCCCCCTTCTCCAGCTCTCTCTGCAGGGTCACAACTTTGGGCCCTGCTTTCATTGAGTTCAAAGCCAAGTGTCAAGCCCAGTCAAATCTATAAGCACGTCCATTTATTTATCTATTTCTCAAAGCAGGCAGACCATGGAGTTGACTGGAATGGAAGATAGAGCCCCACCTGCCATTCCAACCAGAGTTAGGTTGATGATATGCAGGAGTCCAGGCAGAGTCGGGTCCCGGGTGGATGTCTGAGCACCTTCCTATAGATCTGAGAGTATAGCACCTAACGGCATTTTTATTGGGCATATCTGTCAGCAGATATGTCTTCCCAACTAGAATGTGAGCTACACTGGTACAGAAAAATCCCTGATTCCTGGTGAGGCACGCAGTAGGGATCAGATGGATGCTAAGTCCTATTGAATGGCTAACATCCCAAGGACCCAATGATGGTTTCATGCACAAACGGAACAAGGCAGACTGTTAGTAGTGGCCTCCTGAGCTAAGCCACCAGGGCCTGGGTCAGTTCCTTCCTCTTCCTCACTCCATACACCCCTCCCCCAGCCAATTGTCATCCCCCAGAGGACCTGTTTTCTAGTAAAACACTCTTGTATCCATTCATTCTTCACTCTGCTTCTCTCTCCCCATCCCACTACCCTTCTCCACACTTAGCTCAGGCCCACCAACTCCCTGACCTTTTTACTCCTCCTCGCCTTGAACTGCCACCCCTCCCTGCAACCTAACCTCTATGCAAAATCAGAGAAATTGAACTGACAGCCAAAACCCTTCCTCAGCAGAAGTCCAGCCTGACCCAGAAGGCCCTCTGGGATGTGAGCAGTGCTAACTCCTCCCCACATGGGTTTCCAGGCTCTCCACGCTGCTGGCTCAGCCACTCTCTCACCTCCAAGCCTTTCACCTGCTGTTTCGTCACCTGGGGACATCTTCTCCCCTGCCCTTTTCCAAATAACATCTGGTCACCTTTCCAGTCTCAGGCTTCCTTGTCACCTCCTCTAGGAAGACTTTCCTGGTTCTCTTGAGACAGAGTTAGGTCCCTCCCCACTTCTCTGGGATTCTCTCCTAAGGACATTGGATATTTGTAAGATAAGCGGGAATCCAGGCCACATTCCAGAGTGGATACTGGAGGATTTGAATCTTTCTGGCTTATTTCACTCCTAGGACAGCTCTGGGATGCTCCACCACCACCACCACCACTACCAAGAGCATCTGTGTGGGATGTGCCTGGGTGGTGAAGCTGCTGCAGCAATGTGGCTTCCTCCTGACCTCCTGCCTGTGCACATTCCCCTGACTCACTGATGGAAAACATCCACCCCTTCTGGGCCTCTTCCTTATTTCATCACTTTAATAAATTAAGAACAGATTGAAAAGCAGGAAACATTGTCTCCCGGGCCCCAGCACCCACATTCCAACTCAATTATAGGATTTGTTTTTCAGTCTGGCCAGACGCAGAGGCAGCTGGGATGCAGGAAGAGAGAGAGAGAGAGAGAGAACCAAGAAGGCAATTCAAATACCAGCTCAGTCACTGACCACTGACCTCAGGCTAATCCACTAACTTTGCTGAGCCTTTTCATCCATCTTCCCTCATCTGGAAGATGGGTGGTAATGACAATGACACATCCTTCCCAGAGCAATAGGAGCAGAGAGTAACGAACAGCAAGCAACAAGCTACCTTGCAAATGATCCAGTCTCAGGCCCCAGGAGAACAGATGGCTGCCATTTCTATTGTTTGGAGCTGACAGGACTTTAGGTCTGCCTCCTTTCTGATAGTTTAGCCCTGGAGCTTTGATTGGAAACTCTTGTATTTCTTGAGCTTGGGTCTTCATTCTCCTACTCCTATAGCAACCAGCACTAGGAAGAGGGGTTCTATGGATCTTGCGTCATATGTTCAACTGTTGCTGCTATTTTCAGTTGATAGCCAGAGTGCCATATTGAGGAAAAGGATAGGTCTGAGTGGGCGCTAACAGACCTAATTTCACTCCTAGGGGCATCCTTTGGTTTCTTACCAATTGCATTATTTCTATGGTTTGAAGTTTCAATTCTGGTGTAGAAAATGAGAGCACAAGAGGATAAAACAATCATCCTTGTCTTGATAACCTCATAGGTGGCTTTTAAAGTCAGAGAACTAAAACTCTTATAAGCTGTAAAACTCAGTTCAAGTATAAACTTGTTAGAAGGATACTAATAATTCAATTATTAGTCTCTCTCTCTTCATTACTAAAGAGTGATGAAGAAGAAGGACATTCCAGCTAGATGATAATGCCTCCTCTTCTTCGGGGGAGAGAGTTGCATGCCTACCTCTGATCCATACTTGTGAGTTTCTTATAGTCCCTGACATTGGAAGTTCTTCATTCTGTAACCCAGTCAGCTCTTGCTTCAGGTTAAGCCATTCTCATTTCCTGCTTAGTTAGAAAGGAGAATAAGGTCACCACATTCTTTAAGAAAACTTTCACCCAATTTTAGACTATTTGTATGACATACTTCTACCTTCTGACAAGCTATCTAAAGAGTACGTTGGAGGGAACTGATGAATTCTGTTTTGGAAAGGTGGGGTGGAAGTGCATATAGAACTTTCAACTGAGATACACAATAGGCTAGCTGGAAATAAAGTCTGGAGGTTCAACAGAGTGTTCTGTGCCGAAAATAGTGACTCAGGAGGCCTAAGGATAATGGTAACAGAAGAATAGCTTCAGTCTCATTAAAACACTCTCCATTTCCTGGCCAAGTCATCTACTTTCAATGCCTCTCTGTCTTTGCTCCTGCTGTTTTCTCTGCCTATAATGTCCTATCCCCCTTATCCAGCCTAAAACCCTTTATGTGACTTCCAAAGAAGCCCTAAAACTGCTAGAGATGTCACTCACCCCTCAACAAAGTATTGAGAGATAGCTGCCTTGTTCCAGGCACTGCACATTTGCTTTATAAGCTCTGTCTGACTTTGTCCTGACAATGCCACTAGGTTAGCATCATTACCCTCTCTTTAGAGATGAGAAAAATATTAATTCATCCAGAGCCATGAAGCTGGTTAGTGGCAGAACTAGAATTCAAATCCAGATCTTCAGATAACAGTCCTAGAGATTTCCCAACAACAGATTCTGCCAACTACTCCAAGAGCAAACAAAGGAAGGCAAGGGTAGACTCACTTCCAGTCCTAATTTAGACTTAGGGAACGCTCTTGTCTGAGGGTTGCGTTGGCCAGGCACACCAGCTGGTCACGACTCAAGGCCTCTTTGTGTAAGGCTTCCCAATGAGCTCTCCATGGTACTGACACTTCTGTCCACTTTCCTTGACAACTTGTGTTCTCATAACCATTGTACAAGTTTCTCAGGGCTAGAATATTAGCCATTGTCCAAGCACATCTCACATCTTCAACCTCAAATTTCAATTTTCTTATGTCAGATACTCTTTTATAGTGGCAGGTGAATTTCTCCTCAATCCTCAAGGCTTGGCTGCCCTTGGCATCCTAACAAATTAAGCCTTCTTCCCCTCAGACCAGATGGACTTCTACAAAATTTTTAACTTTGTCTTATTTACCCTTTTCCTTCCTTGTCTTCTTTGTCTTCTCTGAGGAGCCCTTTTGGGGGTACTTGCTTGGAATAATATGTTAAGATGGTGGAGTTCTGCCCTAAAGATTGCAAGGAGCTGGAGAATTGGGGACATTTTCCAGGACTTAAAACCGTGGTCTCTTCATGGATATCCTTTACTCTTTATACAAAATCCTGCCACATTCTGCTCTGGGAGCCTCACACTATCGAGTCTTACAGGTATAAAAATGTTTTCATATAAATGGCTCCCTTTCCTCTCTTCCTGGGAACATCCACTTAAAGGCAAGAGGGTAATAATAGGATTTGATTTCCTATCTAAAACAACCCACACCCTCCAAAACAAAATAGATGAAATAATGGTTTCATGAAATAGCAAAGGACGATGATCTCTGAAAACAGAGATCATCAAACACATAAGAAGGTAGCCCCAGCTGACTGCTTTGAGAGTTTCTAGGCCTCGGCACATGGATGGAGAATCTTGAAGACTCCCTAAATTGAAGCACCACAGTCAAGGGCCCAGAGACAGCAAGACAGTTGAGTTAAGACAAAGAACTGGAGAGAGGGGAAACACATGAAAAGAAGTCTAGAGATCTGTGACAGTTTCCCCTTGAGTGTTGAATGTATATTGTCAGGAACCTACAGAAGGCCAGAGAAAGATCCATCAGTGCATCAAACTCACATAAATCAGACAGTGTCTTTTTCCTACTTCAAAAGAATTGAGTCACATGGCCAAGGGTAGAGCACTCAGAAGGGTCTTGCTTCAGTTACAGAGAATAATTAGCTCTGGAATAGAAACTACTCTGGTCCCTGCCTAGCAAATCTTAAAATAAAGATCCAAAAGGATCAAATGGTTTCCAAGTAACTAAACTGCATCTAAGAACAAAGGTCAAGAATATTTAGAGAAGTGCAAAAATATCCAGTTCCCAACAAGGTAAATTCCACAATGTCTTGAATCCAATCAAAGACTACAAGGCATGCAAAGAGGCAGGAAAAAATATGGCCCTGGGGAGAGACTCAGGAGAAAACATCGATCAATAAGAAGTGACCCAGATATTAGACTTAGGGAACAAGAGCATTTAATATATTATTATGACTGTATTCTCTACTTAAAAAGCTAAGTTTAGTCATGGACAGTGTTTTAAAAGACCTAAATTAAATTTCTGAAGATAAATATTGCAATGATTGAAATATACGTATATATACATATATGTGTGTGTGACTGGATTAAAGACAGATAGGATCTTGCCAAAAAAACTAGTGAAGTTAAAGAAACAGGTACTATTTAAAGTGGAAGATGGGGGAAAAAAGGAATTTGAGAATGAAAATGTCATCAGTGTGGGACAATGTCATCAGTGTGGGACAACTTCAGGTAACCCAATATTCATATAATCACAGTCCTTGAGGGAGAGAAGGACAGAAAAACTATTTAAAGAAATAATGGTCAATTTTTTTCAAAATTTTATTGAAGTTATAAACTCAGATCCAAGAAGCTTAATGAACCCAAACAGAATAAAAATTAAGAAAATCATACTAAAGCATGCTAGTGCCCATTTTATTTTTTATTTTATTTTCCATGTTGCTTACATAGTTAAGAAGGATATATGCGCATGTGGGCCTTTGATTAGGATGGTGAGGGTCAAAGCATGAAGGAAAATGGACAGGACAAGTGTTTCCAGTTTTCTTCTTTTTCTCCTGTATCTGCAGAGGGAGAAAGGGGAGAGGCCTGGTCCTTGCAGGAAGATCACTTCTGCACCTGGGGTTGGGGAATGGTCACTTGATTAATCGTAGAGATCCTGGTGTGGGGAAGAAAGTTCCAAGGATATTACTTGAATTATTTTGATAGTTCTGAGATGATGTTGGCTTCTGTTGCCCCAAGACTAAGAAAATCTTTCCAAGGTCTGTTGGTTGACAAAGTCTACCTTAGCACATCCACACATCCAGACACTTGCTACAGAGCTTGGCCAGGAGAATTGTCCAACCTGTTCTGTTTTCCATCCTCTGACATGATGCTTAACATCTGCTGGCATAGACAAGCTGGTTATCAGGTCCACTGTGTGCATCTGGGTATGCTGTCCACTGTACAGATATTAGCAACTGAGGAGGCCCATTTTTGACACTTGTACTACAAGCCTGGACCACATATTTTGTGATTTTTCCCTGTGACTGGAGCTTGAGTCCAGCAGTATAGTGTGGGAGTCCCCCAAGCAACCTTACCTGATGAGACCTGAGACCTCCCAACTCTTGTGTGCACCAGTGAGTGCAGGATCCAGTTCAGTACAAAACCCACATCAACCTACACACATACAGGCGAGTGCAGTTGCCTGGTCATTTCCATCCACAGCTCCATCTCCCATGCAAACCGATGGTGCTGTAGCCTAGCCAAATGCAGCCTGCCACGAACCTGGCCCTTATGCACTCCAGCAGGAACTGCAGCCTAGTCAGGGCAACCCTCAGCAGCCCCCACCAGCTTCATCCCCAGCCTTGTTTCCTGTATGTGCTGGCATGTGCAGCAGTCTAGTCTTGTCTTTCCTTTATACCATTCAGCTCTCGTACACATCCATAGGTGATGCATCTTGGCTCAACCCAATCTATCCCCAGATCTGGCCCACAAGTATGGCAATAGTGCTGCTGCCTATCCCCAACGCTGCCCAATACCCCACCCCACTCCAGCCCTGGCTCTCAGACTCACCAGCAGGAACAGCAGCCTAGCAGAGGAATGCCCTCAGGTCCTCTGCTAGGTCCACTCCCAGACCCAGATCTGGTGCTTGTCAGGGGGCACTGTGATCCAGCTTGACATGACTTGCACCCAGTCCCAGCACTTGCCAGTGTATGCTGCAGCAAAGCCTGGCTGACCTATGCTTATTCTAACTCTTGTATGCTAGGTTAGCAAAGGCATAGCCTAGACTATCCCTCCCCTAAATCCATCTCACATTCAAGTGACAGGTGTTGCAGCCCTGCCCAGCCCAGGCCACTCCCTGTCCCAGCTCTCATACTCACCAGTGTGTGGGGAGTGGGGTGCTGAAGCCGCTCCCCAGAATAGGAAAGCTGGAATAGGATGGGCCATCGCAACATGGTGGCTGGCCCAGGGCCAGGAGGTGGAGATGGTCTCGCCAGCAGGAAAACAGGAAGTCACAGGGATAGACTAATGCCCTCGCTGTGATTACTGGCTTATCACATAGCGCCAAGTGGACCCATGGGGAGAAGTGATTGGTGGAGAATGATATAAAAGTAGCCAGTAAAAGCTAGGCAACTGACGACGGCAGACAACAGAGGGACAGACGGGACTAGAAAGACGGAGAGAAAGAACGGGGGGGCGACAAGGAGAAAGACTGGGGAAAGAACGAAGGACGTGTGGCAAGAAGGGTGACGGAAAGAGGGCTGAAGAAGCAGCAGAGGAAAGCTTAGACCAATGGGGATAGGAGCAGCGGAGATAAGGATTTAAACGCAGCCTCTTTTGGCAGAGAGGGGTCCGATTGAGGTTCCCGCTTTTCCTAGACCCTCAAGAGCATGCCTCATCGTTTTAGTAGGAGCAGTGGCATAGCTGAGGAGTCCCCAAAGTTCTCCTACCAAATTCACCCCCAGCCCCAGGTCTTGCAAATGCCAGTGGTTCTGTGGTCCACTCTGGCACAGCCTGCCTTGCCTCAGCGTTCACTGGTAGGTGCTACAGCCTGGATCCACCTGGCCTGCCCTCAATCCCAACTCATTCTGGCAGGTGCTACAGCCTAGCCCAGCCCTGTCAGTCCCTAGTCCCAGCCCTCATGTGAGCTGGTGGGTGTTGCAACCCAACCCAACCTGGGGTGCAACCAGTTTTAACTCTCACTTGTGCCAGCAGGTGCTGCAGACCTGGCCAGCCTATTTTGACTCTTGCTTGTGCAAGCAGGTGCTGCAGACCTGGCCAGCCTGGCCCACCCCCAGACCCGGTCTATCCATATGCCTATGGGTACTGTAGTCCAGCCTAGCCTGGGATCCCAGCCTTGGCTGTCATGCTCACCAGTGGCAGCTACAGCCTAACAGTGGAGTTCCCCAAGTTTTCCTATCAGACTAGCTCTCTCTTATTTGAAGTTTCTTTGGAGATCCCTCCAACTGAACTGCTGATCTCAGAATCCCAACCATAAAGAGACTGTCAGCCAGTGGATTCTGAATAGGTTTCATCGCGATTAGAACGGTGAGATTGGCAGCAATTCAGACTTGTTGAACTATCAAAACTGCTTCAGCAGGACCCTGGGAGCATGCCTCACACTGGGGACCTGGGATGGGTGGGAGGCTGGGTGGGGCTTTTCCCTTTGTTTCTCCCCTGACCCCAGATACAGACAAAAAAAATGATGATATTAGTGTGGAAACAATGGTATTACCCATTTTCCTATACTCCTTGACCCTTTGAACCCTAATCAACTAAGTAAGATTATTAAAACAAAAAAAGACTAGCTCTCAGCCATGATCTCACATGCACCAGTGGGTACTTGGCCCAGCCTGACATGACTGGCTTCTACTCCTGGCATTCACCAGCTGGTACTACAGCCTTGTCCAACCAGCCCACACACATTCTGGCTCTCACCTGTGGATGCTACAGCTCAGCCTCACCCAGACCATGCTCTTGTGTGCACTGGTGGGTGCCACGACCTAGCCAAGCCCATCCCACACCCACTCTGGTTCTCATGAGTGCCAGTGTGGGTGCTGGGGCGTAAGCTACTCTGGCCCAT
The DNA here is from genome assembly GCF_030435755.1 of Ochotona princeps. Classification (NCBI taxonomy): domain Eukaryota; kingdom Metazoa; phylum Chordata; class Mammalia; order Lagomorpha; family Ochotonidae; genus Ochotona; species Ochotona princeps. The sequence continues at coordinate 39,989,446 of NC_080833.1, forward strand.
CCCCAGGCCAGCACACATACGTGCCAAGGGGTGCGGCAGCCATGTTTAACTCTGCCTCCAGTCCTTTCCATCATGTTCACCATTGGGAACTGCAACCTGGCAGGGGAATTTTTTCATGCATTTTTTGAAGCTCTCTCATACATAAACTGTTACATGTGAACATGTACTATGTGAGATTAAAGATGCATACTACAAACTTGAAAATAATCACCAAAGGAATGCATCAAAGGGTCCACAAACCAACAAAGAGAAAAAATGGAGTCATTAAAAATACTGCCAATCCCCAAGACGACAGAAAGCTCCCCAAGTCAATAATCGCATCAAGTGTAAAGGGCTCCCTGGCTCTTGGAGTCTGTGAACACGCACATCTCCAGAGCACCCTGCCCGTGTGTTTGATTCAGTCCTAAGAGCAGTCTTCAGCAGTGGAGAGACCATGGTTCAACTTGTCGCCTACCATGGATTGGGAAACTAAGGCCTCCCAAGGTGGGGCATCTCACTGAGGTGGAGTCAATTAGCCACTGCACTTGACCTCATCTGCCCCAAGTCAAAGCTGCTCCAGCCAAACCCCAAAACAGAGTCCTCCCTTCAGAAACTCATTTATGCCCACCTACTCCCACTCTTGCTCATGCTTTCATTCTCTCTCATTCCTCCCTCCCTCTCAAGAAGAAATATAATTTGGTATGAATTAGTGATGAGCCTGCCTGGCCAATTACCAAGGCTAAGTGCTCTCCCGCTGGGAGTGGCTCCACAAAGCACTAAGTGATGTTGGACTAGCCAAGGGCCCCACCCAGCCAGACCTAGAGCCCTCCTGGGTCCAGGCTTGAAGGAAGCAGCTTTCCAATTAGCTCCTGCCAGACAGACTGGCTGCTCTGCAGGGCAAATTGGGTTACAAAGCTCTACTCCAGCTGGCCTCCTTGCCTGGCCCCACCCACCCCAGCAAAAAAGAATGCTAATCAACTGGGAGGCAGCTTCTGTAGGTTGCAAGCAGCCTTGGGGGCAGGGAGGTTGAGAACTAGGCCCTGTGTCTCCTGGCAGCATCCCGTAAGCCGAGGGATATGTGCTATGTACACCTGCCACACAATGGCCTCCAAGTCCCAGAACGCGGCCTCCTACACTAGACACGAAAACAGTGCTGAGGGAAAGAACTTGAGGTCCTATACTTTCTCCCTGCCCATAGAAACTCCATAAATAGGAGTGAGACTGGTGCCTTTCTCTCTCTCTCTCTCTCTCTCACACACACATCAGTGCTGTTTTGTTTTTCTTTTTCTGATTCTGGCCTTCTCTAGCCCTTCAAAGTCACTTGAAACCCAGACAGTCACTTGAATCTTGAGAGAAGTGCTGAGGAGAAGGGAGCCTGAGACCTCCTCATGCAGCTGCCTGACCCTGGGACCCCTTTCTCAGGGCTGGTCTGGGCTCTTAACCCAGAGCTGACACCCAGGTCCCGGTTGTCAGTTTAGCAGGGCCTGGCCTGCTCCGGCACTCCCCCTAGTGGGCATTGCAGCGTTTGGGCGCTGAGCTTTCTCCCTGAGAGCAGGCGTTGTGCTGCTCCCTTGAACTCCAAGATTTTCAGAGCTGGGATCCTACTAGGCCCCCACTTAGAGAGGCTGGGGAAGGACTGTGGCTCCCAGGTAAGCGAGCAGCAAACAATTGCCAACAGATGCAGAGAGTGCAGAGCCAGTGTGGAAAGGGGCTGGTCCTGAAGCCAGGCTGTCTGTCCAAGTCCCCACCGTACCTGGAGGTAACGCTTGGCTTCCAGGCAGGACCCTGAGCTGGCAGGCTGCCAACAGGGTGTGGCTTCTACTACGCTGCACGCTTACTCTTACATCTCACCCCACTGTGCCTAGTCCAAGGCTTAAGCTTGGCTCAGAGCAAAGGGAGAAGGGTCCTAGTACAAATTTTGCCAGCAGACACTGGTGAGCGCCCATCTGAGGCAGGTCCTAGAGACGCCAATGGAATGAAACCAATGTCCCCACCCTCAGTGAGCACAGGGGGTTGTTAAGAAAAGAGTGAGATAGATGTGAGCCCGGGGTCCTGGCAGAGGGGCCACCATGGCTATGTGAGGCCCCCGCGAGGGTTGAGGTAAAGACCTGGGTGGGAACTCACTGGGCAGAGCAGCAGAGGGCACTGCAGCCTGGAGGAACTAAGAACAGTAAAATCACAGGATGCCTTCTGGAATGTTCTCTGGTGAGGCACAGCCAAGGCAGAGAGGTGGCAGGGCTGCACCAGGAGGCTTGCTGGGGGACTGGTTGTCCAGATCCAGGCTTTGCTGGGCCAGCGCTCTGCTGTGTCGAGCCGTGTTGATAGCCAAGTGTTCTTGCACCAGTCGGGGAGCTGAGCGGGAGCTGAGCGGAGACAACGCCTCTGGGGAGTGAGCAGCTGGCGAGGCTGGAAAGTGTCTGCCGGGAGAATTCCACTGAGAACACTTTCCATTCCCAGGAGGTCAAAGGGCCCTGTTGTTTCTCCCTGGTGGAGGCCCTGCGATCACACTGTCATTCATAATTCACTCAACAAACACTCCATCGGGCTCCTGCCTGTGCCAGGTTTCTGAGCTAAACTCCAGGGGCACGGAAATAAAAATGCATGGTCCCTGCCCTTGAGAGATGTAGTCAAGGAAGGAAGAGGGGGAGGAGGGAGGAAGAGGGGGGAGGGAAGGCAGCGTAGGAAATGACTGCAGGGTAGTGGGAAAGAGTGAAGAAAGGGAAAGGCCAATTCACAGGAACCAACGCAGGCAGGGGAGTTTGTGCTGGATTTAAAGGACAGGTTAGGGTGTGGAATGCAGGAAAAGGTGACTGTGTACAACAGAAGGTCCTGCTGGCAGGGAGGTATAGACCCCGCCCCATCTCCAGGGAACAAGGAGTCAACCTCACTGAGTCTCTGCTGTGGCTGAGTCTCTATAGGGCTCAGTGAGTAAGTGAATGAGTAAGAGGTGAAAACCCACATCAGGGACTTGGTGGCCTATGACTACAGCAGGCAGCATTAGAGTGCACAAGCCAACCTTCATGCAGGGACACAGGGCTGGTGTCGCACTGTGTGGTGGGGATCAGACCACAAGATACTGGTTTCCTGCCGGTGGGGAGAGCCAGGGATGCTGCCCTGACATCAGGTCTAGGTTTGATACAGAGGCCCTTGGCAGAGACTGTGACTAACAGGAGGATGAGGTCTGTGAGGCACTAGGAAGCAGAACTGGTTGGGCCAGGACATGGCATGATGGCTCATTGGCTAAATCCTCACTTTGCAAGCACTGGGATCCCATTTGGGTGTGGTTCATGTCATGGCTGCTCTACTTTCCATCAAGCCCCCTGCTTATGGCCTGGAAACATAGTAGAGAATGGCCCAATTCCTTGGGACCCTGCTCCCACATACAGAACCTAGAAGAAGCCCTTGGCTCCTAGCTTCAGATTAAATCAGCTCTAGTCGTTTTGGCCATTTGGGGAATCAACTAGCAGATGGAAGATTTTTCTCTTTGTCTCTCATTCTCTCCATAAATCTGATCCACCTCTCCAACAAAAATAAATGCATCTTCAAAAAAGACAAAGGATTGGCTGGGCCAAGTGACCAAATGATTGAGGAAGGAGACACTCATTTATATCTTGCATTTTTTACATTGTCACATGCTGTAGTAGGTGTTTGGCTCCACGGTTAAGACATCACTTGGGATGCCTGCATCCCAGATCAGAGCGCCTGGTTCAAATCCCAGCTGACTCCAACTGACTAAGGTGCGTGCTAGGAGGCAGCAAGTGTCACCTCAAGTACCTGGCTCCCTGCCATCCACGCAGGAGACTCAGATGGACTTTCTGACTCCCGGCTTCAGCCTTACCCGGCCCTGGCTCTTAAAGCCATCTATGGAGTCACCAGCAGATGGAAGATATTTTTGCTTGTTCTCTCCCTGTCTCTCACTCACTGTTGTTCTTGTCTGCCTTTCAAATAAAACAAACACTGCTGTACCCTGGTGAGTGAATTTTTTCTGCAGGGCAGATGTGGGGGCTCCTGACACAGATGCTCCACCCAGCTCCAGCAGACAGTCAGCACACAGCGAGACCTACCTTACCCACCTCTCTTGACTCTTTTGACTCAGCGAATGAGTGAAGGAATGAGCAAGGGATGAATAATAGATGAGGAAATTGGTGAGTGGTGGGCCCCACCAAATGCCTTACAATCACACGGGTCTCTGCTCTGCTGCCCAGAAGCTCGGCTGACTGGCGACCCCAGGGAAAAACTGGAGCTCAGGGGCTGCCTTGGGACCATTGGTCTGCATTTGTCTGGCTAGTGTCAGGTGCTGGAGGAGTGACCAGCCTATCGCTGACTCTGAGGGCCCCTATCCCGAGAATACAAGACCAGAGCTGACTGCCCCATCCTCACCTTGTGAACCTCAGTGTGCCATGAGATGACACGGGAGAAATGAAACAAACCTCAAGCAAGGAACTGCTGCCACTTAGTCACCAGCCACACACAGGTACTGGGGCTGTCATGTCTGCGGTCTCATTAGACATGGCAATCCTGAAAACAGAGGGAGGAGATACGCATGTTTTACTGTTGGGGAAACTGATGCTGTCTTAGGTAACTCAGTCATATCATAGATCGGATCCATTGACTTAATCCAGACTTGAAGCAACACACTGCAAACAGTTGGAAGAACAGAGAAAAAGGACTTAACAGTTCATCACCCTAATTCCAAAAAATCCAATCTTGCATTCTTGCATGTTTTCTGTGTTTGATTCATGATTGAGATTTTGGTATTCATAAGAGTTGGTCTTTTTCCATAGTCAGTATTCCATCGAAAGCATTTTTTCAAGTTACTATGTCACCTTCAGAACCATCCATCATTTTTCATGGCTGCAGACCACCAAATCCAAGTGCAAACACCAGGCTTTACTCACCTGTTCCCCGGGGTTAGGCCCTAAGTTACCCACTCTCCCTCCCTTGCTTAATATTACAAATAATGGCTTTTTTTTTTTTTTTAACTTCAAGTCACCTTCCTCTGGCAGGAGTTTTGCTTTAAGGCAGACCCACAGGAACAGAGCATTTTTGAAGACTTTTATTCCTGCCTCTAAGGCTTTCCTCCTGGGGTCTTTCTCTCCCACAACTCATATATTGCCGCCACCGCCACCTCCCAGCACAGGCATGGCTCTGCCCTGCCCCATCTCCTCAGCTGTTAAAATGAGGAAGGGCCCCACCTGCTGCCCTCAGGAAGACCCTAGCAGGGCAGTGCAGCAGACCGTTGAACTTCAGTGCCAGACCCCCGGCTTGGAGCCCAACGCTGCCGCTCAGATGCTGTGTGGCATCTTAACTTCTCTGTGCCTGTTTCTTTTTCTGAAAGGCATCAGTGACAACAGCAGTGGCAACCCCTGAGGGCTGTGGATAAAGCTTCAAGGAGTTGCCTGAGGAGGAAGCCAGCAGCTGCAGGTCCGCTGTGCAAGGCAGCATCGCAGAGCCAGCTCAGCCTAACTGCGCTGGGGGGAAGGGCGCTGGCCAGTGTCCTAGCAGGCTTTTTGTGGGGAGGGCTACTCTAGCTCTAAAGTCGGTGACCATCACCCCTCCCCGCAGCCTCCGCCAGGCAGCGCAGGGTCTGAATCTCTCCCGGCCCCCTCCACTCCGCCCTCCGGCTTCTGTGGCCTGATCTTATCCCTTTCTCATCAGGCTGCCTAAGTGACCGGAAAATGCAAGCGCATCCCCCAACGCAGGCGCTGCCGCTCCACCACCCCTCCCCCTAGCCCGCCCCCCTTCCGGGAAGCGAGTCCCGCGCCGGCCTGACGAGCAGCACTTAATTCTTTATTGAAAACCATTAACTGGCGTTCGGTTCTCTGAGCCCCAGTTTCAAATTACCCACAGGAAAGGCCAACCGGGAGAGTGGCTTTCAAGGGCAGAGCCATCTCCTGTGACAGACTGACTCAGGACCCTGGCTACCGGGTCTTCCAAGACCCGCCCCAAGAACCCGCAGCGACCCTGCTACTCCTGCCAAGCCAAACCGCTGACAGGTCAACTTCTCTGTGCCTCAGGAGGAGCCTGTCCTGCAGGAGGCCCAGCAGAAATGAAGGACAGAAATGAAGGAGAGGGAGACCTCTGCCCTGGAGAAGCTGCCAGCCTTGGCTGGGAGGGGACCACTAAACAGCCCCAGGTTAGGTCCTCAGGGAGCTGGTTCCCCTGGGTTGTGTCTCCGCAAGCTGACAGGCATTCTGTGGCTGTGACATACCCTTTGTGGGACGTGCAGGGATTGTCAAGGCCAGAGGAGCTTGACCAGAGGAGAGAGGCTCTGTGGAAAGCATGCCTGTCTCAAGATGTCTGGCTAACCAAAGGGAAACTTAATTCATTTAATCATTTATTCCCCGTAAATCGCTGAAGTCCACCTGTGTGCTACTGAGCAAAGTCCTTTGCAAATATTTCTCACTGAATCCTCTGAACGGCTTTGAGTGGGCTGGAGGTAGGGTATTGCTTATCCCCACTGTCCAGGGAGGAAGATGAGACTGAAGGAGTTTAGGTGGCTAGCTGATGATCCCACATCCGTGTCAGGATTTGTACCCAGGCTGCGTGGAAACCATCACTGACCTAACAGCAATAGGCAGGGACTCCGGGGTGGGGGGGACACAGAGATTGTAGCAGTTAAATGGAAGGAATGAGACCTGACCAAGCGCAAAGGGCAGGAGGATGTCCCATCCTGGGTGATAGCATGGCCGGACAATCAAAGAACAGGGTGCCTTAAGGTAAGCAGGAGTGAACACAGGGAGCCAAGAGGGACTCTGACCTCCAGGGAGTTGGAGCCTCAGCAAATGACTGGGTGTCTTACCTAAGAGTTTTATCCAAAAACAGTGTTCTGCTATGCACCTTGCCTCCTCCTCATGACAGGCAGAACAAGCAGACCCTTGGCTGAGGACTACAGAACCCTGACCCCATGCCTGCTTCTAGAAGGTGTACTACCTACCTCCTGCTCTATGACTTGGAGTCACTCCTGCTCTGCAAAGAGGCTACTGGTACCCACTTCCCAGCACTGAATGTGGGGGGACCTTACAATTGTTCGGAAACAATAGCTAGCATTTTCTTCTAATCTACTTCCTGCAAATGTAGATGCTGAAACTCGGAGATAGCAGGAACTCACCTAGGGACAGATTCAGAAAGTACTTCATCTAAAATTTGATCTTAAGGCTGGCAGATTTCCCTGCAGCCCTGTCCTTCCCACCCACCAAACCCAGTTTAGCCTCTGGGGTCTAACACATAAGCCTGCTCCCCTGTCCACCGCATCTCTTTAGATGGATGAAGACAACAGCTGGTCCCCAGCTCCCTTTCCAACCAAAGGATTTCCCAGCCTGCATGGGGTGTAGCTGCCCTTGAGGAAGAAACGGGGTGAGGAGCCGAAGGACTCCCTGGCACCCTGAGCAGAGTAGCAACATCTCCAACAACTGGGCTGTGAGGCTCAAACATGGCTGCCTCCCTGGGGAAGACAGTGGTCATTGCCTTTTGTCCTCTGCCTTCCGTAAGTGGCCATGGTGGAGCTGACATTAGCTCTGAGCCTCAGGGGACCCTTCTCCACCCAAATCTTGTTTCTTCCCTGCCCCAGATGGCCCTTATTGGAGCTGGGGCCATTTTCTTGGCCACCTTGCTGAATGTGGCTCACACTCATTCCGGAAAACGCTGACCTCTGCTCCACGCCGCCTCGTCGGCAGTTTCCCAGACATAGCTTGACTGTTTATTTATTTATTTTTGTGTTAGCAAAGAGGAGAAAATCACATCGGCCTAGAATGAATGCTAATGAAATGCCTTCGTTAGCTTCCTTTGTGATAAGAATGAAAAATTGGATTTCCGCAGAATCGCAAGCCATATATTTCTTTCTCCTAACCTCTTTTTTTTTTTTTTTTTTTTGCCCTTTCCTCTGATAGGAAGATTAGGGACAACCAAGAAGGAGAATAAAGTCATTTCATAAAAAATATCTGCATTTTTAAGGGCGCCTTTGTTGCAGAGGGACGTGGCAGTGCAATTTCTCCAAACCCACTTTTCTCAGTCTGTAAAGCAAATGTACCTATTTGTCCTCTGCTGCAACAATGCCAGCTGCATTCAATCAACTGAGAAGCTGCAAGCCATAAACCTTCTTCCCCAGCTAAGGGGGGCGGGGGAGCAAGAAAGGAGGCACACCATAAAAATTCATCAGAATAATGTAGGGATGAGACGCGCTCCGATCGCCGGCAAGCAATCAACCAATCACTCATCCCGTGGCATTTACAGCACGTCTCATTCCCCTGTTCCTTAAGGACAATTGATTTTTCCTGATTCCATTAGCATAACGGCGTGGAAAATGTCTGCAGTGCAATATTTCTGGAAAGTTCCAACAAGTAGGCTGGGCACCGGAGTGTGACCATCTCCATAAAGCTTCCTCTGGCTCTGCGGCAGATGCCGCCATAGCCACCGCAGAATGCCCTATGAGTGGCTCAGTCTTCAAACCTTGGGTACCAAGGGCATCTCAGAGGGGTGCCAAAGCAGGTAATACAAAACCTCTCACCCAAACACAGAACTCTGCTCCGCAAGATGAGCTGCCATGGGGTAGTCAAGAAAGGACCCACCCAGCCCAGGAGGGACCACAGCACAGGTGCAGAGTCTATCCATGGCCTTCCAATGCTGCTGGCCCCAGGGGCTGTGGGAAGACGTGATTACCCCCTCATTCTGAGCCAGGAGGCCACAGGGGTGGGGCCCACTCGTTGTTCTGCTCCTCGGTCAGCTGGGTCTCCATTGCATTGTCCAGCACAGCAGCAAGGCATGAAGGAAGGACTATGAGGGTTTAAGAGCCACACAAACCTAGCCTCAAATCCTGACTTTTATTTGTGTGTGTGACCACAAGCCATGGCTAATTAACATCTGTGATCCTAGGATCTCTTTATAAAATCGGGGGACCTCATTACTTCACAGGATTGAGCGAGAATGTGGTGAGAAGAACGGGAACACCCAGCATGCAGCTGCATAGGGACTGCACAGCCTATCAACTTCTCCTCTTTTCTTGCAGCTCATAGGGACTGCACAGCCTATCAACTTCCCCTCTTTTCTTGCAGCTCATTTCCTACTGCCCCCGGTGTCCGCTTCCTCTGAACAGGAAAGTGAGACTTTCTCATGCCAAAAGGCAATGTGTAAAACCCAACCTGCTCTGGCAAGCAAGATTAAAACCTGGATATCCCTTTTAGGATGTGTTTGGGGAGACAGCTGCTACTTCAGTCTCAAGTCATCCTCCCTCTCCTCTCTGAACCCTGTGCTCATATTGCACCAGAGGGATCTTCCCAGCACACCCATGTGACCTTGTCACATCCCTGCTTAAAACCCCTCGGTGGTTCCTCACTGCCATCTGCTTTTTTTTTTTTTTTTTTTTTTTTGGAGACAGGCAATGATTCCCTTCCAGGAAACCTTCTTGGACTCCTACTCTCCTTTAAAATCCTTACAAACCTGTACATATCTCACCCTATACTGTGGGCTCCTTCAAGGCAGTCCTTCAAGGACAATTCTGCGTCCCTGGCACTCATTGTGCCCAATACTTAGCAGTGGCTCAGTTGATGTTTGTTGATTAAAAAAAAAAAAACCAACTTACAAAAGCAGTGTTGATCTCCCAGCTGAGGCAGTAAGCTTCCCTCAGTTTTACAGGTTTTGTTGGCGCTGGCCATGGTCCTGAATATTTAAGCACTGAGGTCAGAACAAAGACATGATAAGGAAACACCAGTGTGGTGAAAATAGCCCTCATTTGTTTAGATGCCCTGTAACCAGCCTGTCTTTGGATGGCAGAGGGAGATTTGAGATTCTAGTGACTGGGTTTCAGCCCTGGCTGTGCTGGGAAAGATCTATTCAAGACACCAAGCCTTTCTTAATTTCCACTGATCTCATCTGCTAAATGGAGACAAAAGCTGACCCTCCTATGTCATCCAGTTTCTCTGGACATTATAAAAGATGAAGTCCCTGAATCTCTTTGTAATATTTTTCTTAAACTGCCTTCCCTCAAAGATCTTGACGTTTCCTTACAGCCCTTTCAGTGTCACTGATCATGAGATATGCACCCCGGTCACCTCCATGTGCTCACCTCCTGCCTGCTCCTCAGCCCATTCCTGTATAACTTCTACATACACTTATCTGACAAAACAGCCCTCAACAATGACCTCCTGCTGCTAAGCTCATTTTTCAGGCCTCATTATACTTGCTGTCCTAGGGCTATGCTTCTTCCTGTCAAGCATTTATCTCAGGATGTAATTATGCATTCATTTATGTGACTGTTTTATTAATACCTGCTCCCCAACTAGATTGTGAGCTCCTTGAGGTTAGGAATTGTGGGTTTTTCTCACGGTCACACTCTCAGATCTGGCATGAGCTCTCAGGAAGCAGCTGCCCCATGACCTGGCAGGAAGACAGGCAGTGTGGCCAGAGCAGTCCTAACCATGCCCAGTACTGAGTGGCACAGCAGCAAGAGGCCTGGTATTCCCGTGAAGTACCAGAATCAGCCACATACAAGGGCCATGACTTTAGAACTCAGTGTTTCTTTTCTAGACACTGGAAGGTGACAAGATTGGGAGAGTTGATATCAAGAGATTACTGATAGGACCCAGCTCAGAATGCTACTGACCCCCAAGTCCCATGAAATGATCATGGTCAGTCTCAAGACTTGACACCCCAAGTCTAGCATTGCCCTCCATGATGAAGACCTGAAATAGATCTGCTACTGGATCCCTGCTGAGTTCAGCCTGTTCATCCAAGAATGCTCAGTCCATCCTCAAAGCCCCTGAGAATGACAGAACATCAGAGTTTATGACTCACTCTTGCAGGTAACTCCAATCACAGAATGTTTTACTTGTTTGAAAGCCAAGGAAACTGAGCTGCCTTCCCACATTTTTGAGGATACAGAAACAGAATTATTAGCCAGAGTTTTCCAGAGAAAGAGAACTAATCAGGGGCTGGAGGAAAGGATCTGAATAGAAACATAGATATAGATTTAGCAAGACACAGACACAGATAATAAGGATTTGATCTAGGAATTGGCTCATGTCATCACACAGGCCAGGGAGCCCCAGGATCTGCAATCTGCCAAGCAGAGAACCAGGAGAACCAGCGGCACAATTCAGAGTCCAAAAGTCCCCGGAACTCTGAAATTCAAGGATAGGAGAAGACAGGCATCCCTGCTCATGAAGAGAGAGAAGTTCAAAGAGAGAAGTTGCCTTGCTCCACCTTTTTGTTCTATCCAGGCTCTCAATGTGTTGGATGTTGCGCACACACACACACACACACGCATTGGTGAGAGTAGATCTTCATCACTCAACTCTGCTGCTCCAAATGCAATCTCCCTTACAAATACGCATGACACAGCCAATAATAGTGTTTTCTGTGGGACTGTCCTAACCCAGCCAAGATGGCATACAAAATAAAACATTACACAGCGGTTTTGCCACCATAACCTAATACAAATTGCAGCTCCTCTCTTCCAGCTATATGCCCAAGTGCACACCGGGAATTTCTTTGGGTAAAGGTGGCATTGACTCTGCATCCAAAGAGTTAGCAATCTGGTAATGGGGAAACAATGTGTCTATAAGAATCCTATTGCCAGGAACAAAATGATGAGAAGCTCCCGAGACATGGCTAGGAGAGGCTTCCAGATGAAGAGGGGAAAGATCTCTTGAAAAGACATTCTCTCACCTGAGATTTGACAGATGCATGGGATTTAACTGCAAAAAAAAAAAAAAAAAAGGAGAAGGGGGGTGTGGAGCACTGCATGTTCCTAGGATGGGAAAGAAGCCTGTTTGACTGGAGGAAAAGAAAGGGAACCTGGGGCTATGAAAGTAACTTGAGACACAATGAAGAGGGATCTGGATGCCATCAGAATGCTCAGAGAGTTTCAGTAACTTGTCCAAAGGCACAAAGCAGCAGCAGAAGAGCTGAGGGCTAGGCTCCAGCACACTTTCCTTCCCGCACGTGTCCTTGTATTCAACAAGAGTAAATGTCAGAGGCAGGGGCTGCCCCATTGGAGAAAACCCTTCCAAAAGCAGCTACCAGAATGAGTGTGGCTGTCAGAGAGGGGTGTGGAGCCTCTGTTTGACAAATAGAAAAGTGAATTACAGGATGAAAGCAAAGAAACGTGTTCTCCTGCCTATCAAAGCCATGATTGGAATATCTCATTTGTATGAATGGATATTAATCTGCACTGCAGGCACATTGTACTAATACATTTAATATCAATTAGACATCCCCATGGAAATTTCTTCTGCAGAAATAACTGTCTTTGCTAAGACTTCTAGTGGCAAATGCACGAGTAAATTTCAGGCCCCCTCACAAATTCTGAATTAATCACAAATTGTGAATGTAAGAAGAGAGATGCTGAGATTGAAGGCAGCTGGGCTCATTGACATGCTCACTGGCTTCCATGCATTCTATCAGAAAGCTGCAGCATCCCCCAGGCTCCCACAGTCTGAGCAGGTGCTCAGTCAGACTCAGGGCCCAGGACCCATTCAGACACTGCCTGGCTACATGACCCTAACACCTTCAGTCTACCTTTCTGGGTCCATCTCACATTCAGAATACAAAATGTATCAGGTAGTATATTTGGAGCCCATCAGGCATCTCACAGCCAAGAGGGGAAAGATTGCAAAGAAGCAGAGCAGGTAAGATGGGGCTCCAGGCTGGAGCTGGAGGCAGACAGCTCTTTGGTATTGCGGGAGGCTTGAGGCCAGCTTTTCCCTTCATCTGCCTGAGGAGAGGCACACAGCTTAGCCTTTTATGTAAGCTCTTTCTTGCTGTTGTTAGGGAGGTTCTTAAGTCTCGTAAAGCTCAGAGAGATTAATAATTTGCCTAAATCATACAACCAGGAAGCAGCTGCTACAATTTTAAGATAGAACCTAAGTGTAAAACTTGTGTGCCCAACCTCTGCACTTCACACCTAGAAGGCATCAACCTGGAAATCAATCTGCTTTTTCATCTTGGAATCCTGAGAAGTGGAGTTTCAAAGGCATGGGAGAGCGGCAGCATTGTGGCACTGTGGCTTAAACCACCACTTGCAACTCTGGCATCCCATGTGGGCAATTGGTTTAAATCTCGGCTGTTACACTTACAATCTAGCTCCCTGCTAATGCACTGGGAAAACAATAGAAGACAGCCCAAATACTCAGGCCCTTGCAGCCACATGGAAGGCTTGGATGGAGTTCCAGACTCCTTCTTCAGCCTGGCCCAGAGTGGACCACTGCAGCCGTTTGGGAATGAATTAGCAGCAGATGGATCTCTCTCTCTCTCTCTCTCTCTCTCTCTCTCTCTCTCTCTCTCTCTCTCTCCCTTTAAATAAATTAATTTTAAAGTAAAAGAAATAAAGCATGGGAGAACTGTTACAGGACATTTGAGACTAATGTTCATGCAAAACTCTTGGCTTAAGAGAGGAGAACAGCACTATCTCCACCAGCACAGTGATTCAAGCCAAACTTTTCATTTGAGGTGCACAACAGTTGGAGCATGAAGGTCATAGTGGAAAAATTAAAGGCCCAGGAGTCACAAGGTAAGAAGGGGAGCTCTGCTTAAGACTTCAAAAGTAGAGGAGGTGGGCAGTGCTGGTTTCAGCTGCTTCCTGCTTACCACCAGGACATTGTGTGCCTAGGGCTGGGTGTGGAGCCTTCTGTCTATGTGAGAAGCTGCTGCTGGACCCTGGGTAAAATCCGGAATTCATTCCTATGAGAAGGCATACCCAATGACCCAGGAAGAGTGATTCTGGCATCCTCCCAACCCCTGCTTGGAGGTGATGTCCATGACATCTGACCTATGACCTAGGCTTGATTAGTCCCTCCTTCTGGCTGTCCACTGTGACATCTTCCCAAACACAGCCACTGTCAGTGCTCCAGCTGTCTCATTGTTCAGAATGAGAGAGATTCTGTGGGGGCACATACCAGCATCCCAGGCATCTCCACGTCCCCAGGCCTAGTGTCGAAGTCCTGCTTAGTGTAAGGCACTGTGTCCTGAGCGACATAACAAACAGGAGAAGGATCCACCAAGAACTGCAGGGGCTGGAGAAGATCAGGCAGGAGGGATATAGAGAGGTGGAGGTAGTAGCTCCTGGAAGACAGACATGAAGAAAGCAAAGCTTTGTTCGAGCATAGAAAGAGACCAAGCCCAGACTTTGAGCCTTGGTAAGAGCAGAGGTCATTTCTGGGACTGAGCTGAGCCTCCTCCCAAGATTGGTCCCACAGGATGCTCGTTGACGTCACAGCTTCCAGGTGCTGCAGCGCTGCCCGTCAGCAGTGACCGGGCTTTTCCATTGAAGGTCAACTGATTCAAATGATTGCCAATTTCATGAACATCTTTGGGAGCTGCCAGAAAACATACAAATGGACATCAGCCTTTGCTGAGAAGTCCCCAATGTTTAAACTGATCTGATTCTCTGGGGGGAGTCTTCCTCCTGGCCTCTTCATGCTATGGCCAAACTGAAAATGGTAGCTGTGTGCCCCGGGCCTCTGCCTGACATCTCTCTACACCTTTAGCCATGAGTGGTTGGCTCACACCAATATGCTCTGCAGATGCTGCTCCCTCTGCCAGAAACCCAACCCCCACCTCATCCACTTCACCAGTCCAAACTCAGGCTTTAATGCATATTACAAACTGGCTCAGTTTGGGTTTCTCCAGAAGCAAATTCTAAAACACAGATTGGAGGGCAGGTAGTGTGTTTGCAAGATGGTCCCAGTTAACCCTGGAAGAGACTTGGTGGAGAGGAGTGAGACAAGGCAGGGAAGGCACCACAGAGGGATTTTTTTTAAAGATTTATTTGTTTGATGGGCAGACTCGTGAGAGCATGGTGGGGACAAAGAGATAAGAGGCAATTTGTAAAAGAACACTTGGCTGTGAGGAACAACCCAGAACCTAACTCTAACAGTAGTATGGAGCCCCTGCCTTGAAGTTATCCCACTGGTGGGATGGAGGGTGGGCTACCTATTCAGCACCACAATAGGGTGACAGCTCTCCTGGGTCAGGAGACAACAGGGAGACCCTGCCGGGCAGCGCTGCCCTGCGGCTGTGCCTCTGTGCGCCACCCTGGCTGCCCTCCTGTCAGTGGTCGCCGTCCTGTCTTGTCTGTACCTGGGGGTGAAAACCAACGACCTCCAGGCGTGGATCGCCGCTCTCGAAACCGCCAAAGCGGCCCCTTCCATTCGTCTGCTGCCTGATACCCAGGATCAGCTCCAGGCCATGGTGCAAGAGAAAGTGGAGCGCCTTCTGGCTCAGAAATCCTATGAACATATGGCTAAAATAAGAATTGCGAGAGACGCACCTTCAGAATGCAACTGCCCAGCAGCTCCCTGCTTGTGGCCTGGGAAAACAGTCGAGGACGGCCCAAATCTTGGGACCCTGCACCCACGTGGGAGACTTGGAGGAGGTTCCTGGCTCCTGGCTTTGGATTGGCACAGCACTGGCCATTGCAGGCACTTGGAGTGAATCATCAGATGCAAGATCTTCCTGTCTGTCTCTCCTCCTCTCTGCGTTTCCAGTAAAAATAAAATAAAAAAATAAAAAAAAAAGGGGGCGCTTCTGGCCAGCCCCCTTGACCTGAAAAAAATGGCTGAGTGACAGGAACAGGAACTCTGACCTCCAAAGTCCTCCAATTCAAACGACTTGCTCCAATCTCTTGAGTGGGACCACCTCACTCAGGTGCACAGTCCCTCAACATAGGAAGCAAAAGCAGCTGAAGGGTCCTCAGGGGAGAGGAGCTGGTCTTCCTACTTCTCAGTCATCCCATGGAGCTAAGGAGCCCAACACACTGGCTACAGGAAACTGCAATGCAGGGCCTTTCTAGGAGTCAGGTGCAAATCCCAGCTCTACCACCACCAGCTCTTGTGACCTTCAGCAAGCCACAGGTTTCAGTTTCTTCATCTGCAAGAATGGTATTCCCCAAGGGTTGCCATGAGCTGGTGCTAAAGCCTCAGCACATAGTAGGTGCTCAAAAACAGGCAAATTCACATTCTTTGTGATGAAGACATGTGCTGCTGTGTTTCCATTATAGAAAAAAGTCTTCATGTTCACTTTAGTTCTAAGCCCTGGAGGCCTTTAGCAGGGCTGACAACTTCGTCTGGAGGATGGTAAATATTTGTCTATTTCAGAGGCAGCATTTATCTTCCAAGGCACTCGTGCCAGTCCTCGTGCTGACAAGCAACTTGTTTATTTATTACCCTAATAGCAAATAGATTGTCAGGCCTGAAGGCTCCACACACACACACACACCAGCATAGAGAAGTGCTTCAAGTCAGTGCTGGCCACAGCCTCTGACCGGGGGAGCTAACATGGGCGACAGGGAAGGGGCAACTAGGGACCTGGCTACCTTCAATGATTTGCCTCCTACTTTTTGTTCTACCCAACACCCCTCATTGGATTATTATTTATTTAATTTGAAGCACATGACAACACACGCACACCCATCCCCCCCACACTCACACACAGAGGAAGAGGATCATCCATCCACTTGTTCACAGGCCACCATAAGCCATCCACTCCCAGATGAACACAACCGTGGGGCTCAGGGGCCAAGAGGTCACTAAGTCAGTAAGATGGCGACTAACAGTCCAGGTCACTGGCAGACAAGATGGTGGCCAAGGACAGAGCCCTGAGCTTGAACCAGGGCAGGAGTCAAGTAGCTCCAAGGAAATACCGATTGACCAGGGCCATCTCTCTCACCTACCCCTGGCCTATGGGAGGTGCTTCCACAGTCATCCTCCTAATTGGCTCCTGGTTTCTCCCTTCCTGGAATTCCTGAAATTTCTGAAATTCCTAGCCTGAGGCTATCCCTTACCCTATAATAAGAAACTGAATTTCCCCAATAAATTGGAACTGCTTAGACAGAACCCCTGTCTGTCTCTCACCGGCTGGGGGGTTGGGTGGCGGGCAGCAGGCTCATCCTCTCCGGCAACGGGGTACTAAAGCAATCTATGGGGGAGACCCCACACACGACAGCCAGGGCTAGGCCTTCCTAAAACAGGAGCCAGGAGCTCCAGCCTGATCTCCCATGTAGATGGCAGGGGCCCCGGGTACTTGGGTCAGCCTCCACTGCCTTCCCAGCTGCAATAGCAAGAATGCTGGATTGGAAGTAGAGTAGCCAGGACTCAAACCAGCGCTCTGGTACCGGAATGCCACCATCACGAGCAGTGGCTTAACCCACTGCACCACAATGCTGGCCCCAGGCCCTCCTTATGAAGACCACACTCTGAGTCTGGCTCTGGGCTGACCCTGGGCTACAGGGAAGACCCACACATGGACATTGTCCTCCAAGAGATCATGGTCTAGGCAGGAACAGATGATGATAGTCACAGCAAGCACTTATTCCTCACCAGACATACTAGGTGCTTTACGTATATTAACTCATTTAGTCCTACTTAAAAGAAGATACTCTTGTTACCACCCTTTTACTAATGAGAAAACAAACAAAATAAAGGACTTGTCCAAGGTCACTCCTGTGGAGAGCACTGCAGTACAGAACAGGCTGGACACCAAGGGCTACATAATAATTATGCAATTACAATGTGTTCTTCAGCGGCAGCCACAAGGCCTTCTGCTTAGTCCTGCCAAGATGCTGGATACACTATTACCTCCCAGGCCCTGTGCCTACTGTTTCCTCTTCCTAGCACAGACCTTTTCCAGGTACCCATCTACTCATCTCCTTCTAATTTCAATCAGCTGTCACCTCCCTAAGGAGACCTCCCCACTAGCATGTGTTGCCCCCACCTGACCCTGCCTTCCCTGGGAACACCTCCCACCATAGATGTGGTTTACTTTGGTTTATTGACTGTCTCCCCCATGGCAGAAAGGGCGAAGTCTGGCTCTTGGAAGGTGTTTGGTTTGTGGAGGAAATGAAGTACACCTTGGAGTTGAAAGACAGTGTATCCACAGCCCTTTTCTGAGTTGATAGTCTTTCCTGGGACCCTCCTCCCTGGGGTCACCCATTCACTGTCCCTGAGGGACTTTGTCCTTTCCCTGGCTTCAGTTCTTCCCTCCTCTGAGGCCTATTAGATCTTTAGCTATGGATCAAAGGCGACTCCCAGGCTTAGCTCCACCCAGGTCCCACTTGAATTATAGTCCAAAAGTAACCTTGCTGCCTCCTGCCCAAAGGCACCCTCCTCCCAGAGACCCAGCTCCCAGTCACCCAAGTCAGGAACCTGAGAGTCACACCTGACTCCTCCTCTGCTCCACCCCTCAGTCAACAGTCCCAAGTCCCCCAGAACATTCCTTATCTGCCCCCTTCTCTGTTACTACCTTAATTATGGTCAACAGGCCCCATCTGGGCTGCCCTGCCTGAATTCCCTCCTAGCAAGCCCACTGCTCTGCCATTTCTAACATGCCAGCAAACCCAGGCACCTCACTTGCCATGAGATTGTCAGTGGCTCCCTGCCACTTACTACCTGAGGCCAATGTCACAGCCCCACCTTCCTTTCCAGCGTTGTTGCTGGCCTTGGCCTTCCCCAGGCCCTATGCTGTTTCATGTTCCCATGTCTGGCCTTGGGTAGTAGCCTCCTTTACCTGAAATGCCATGCTCTTCTCCACCACCTGGAAAGTTCCTCGTCACCCTTCATGATCCCACCTTGATGTCACCTCCTCCATGCAGCCTTCCTTGAGTGGAAAGGAGGTGGCCTTGTGAGGATCTTGAACCAGGAAAGGATGAGACATGTTTGAGGAGCAACAAACCTTACAGCCGTGGGATCCCTGGGCAGGGCTGGACTTCTGGGAATGCTTGCGTTTGATCACCTGCTAGCATTGAGGGGACAATATGCCACTGTCCTCGGCTGGGGCTCCCATTGTGAGGACTGACAGACACACAGACCACCCGAGTCACAGCTGTATCTGACAGGGTCTAGTACCTGAAACTGTGGGCAGTGTGGAGGGAATTTGATGTTGGAGGAGGAACAAGTGCCTTGACTAGGCCTGGAAGTCTGCCTGGATCTGAAAGAGGAACCAGTCCTGCAGGCAGGGACAATGCCAGGACCAAGGCTGGGACTGTCACCACGAAGGGCACAGAGGGGGAAGGGGTCAGCAGGGAGTGTGGCAGCAGATGACTAAGAGGCAGGCAGGGCTCAAGCTGGGTGGATGTGGGTCCTCTCTCTGCCCTGCACAGGAATCTGGAGCTGTGTTCAGCTGAGAGAGGAGAGCCCTAAATGTTTATTACACAGCTAAGCGGTGTGGCTGGATTTGGCAAGGAGACCAAGTCTGGTTTCAAGTGGAGAGTATGGTAAAGGGAGCCTCAGGGGAAGCAGGGAGGCCACACTGAGGCTGCAGCAGGACCCCAGTCAGAAACACCAAGACCAAAGGGCTCTAGGCAGATGTGGAGCTTGATGCACAAGCATTCAGCTAAGCCAGAGTGCAGCAAGCAAGGGCAGAAGATCACCACGTCCCTTGATGGCAACACCCATGCCATGAGTGCCCCTGACCTTGGAAGAGCAAGAGAATAGTTGCTCCAACTCATACAGAAGTTTTTGTTGCTGTCTGCCTTGCCATGGCGCCTCTGCTAATCCGGGGAGACCTGGGTACCATTCATCCCATTGGGGACAAGCAGTAAAGTTGGCACAAGGTCACTGCTCGTGGCTGAGCCAAGGAAAGAACTCTCCTCCAGATGACCCTGAGGCTGCCACTGCCACTGCTTGGCTATGTGATCAGAAGGATGTTGGTCTCTGTCACTAAGCCTCAGCCCTCCTGTCATTGATGAAAGGCTCATTCTGCCCCTTGCCTGAGCTTGTTGCCTCTGCTCTCCACCTATCTTCTATTTTGTGCTGACAAACCAGCAATGCAGGCAGACACCTGCATAAAATGAGCATCATTTTGGAAATCAGGAAAAAACATAAAGGGCCAAACTGGGATTTCAGCATGGCTTTGTTGGACGCTGACATACACACATGTTTTCTGTAAGGCCAAGTTGGCTTCCAGGTCAAAAACAGAAACAAGATCCCTTATCACCATCAGCAAACTGGAGGGTCCTTTTGCTCCCTGCATGCTTGTCTCATTCTCTGGAATAGAAACAAGCCACCAGAAATGATACATGAAACATCTGTTCTCTTCTAGTTTAAAAAAGAAGTCTATGGCTAGCATTGCAATACAACAGGTTGTTGGGTCGCTGGAAGAGAGTTTCTCTCTCTCTTCCAAATAAATAAATTAAATAAATAAATAAATCTTTTTGAAAAAGGATTTCTAGGGGATAACATAGTGACGTAGCAAGTAAAGCCATTGTCTGCAAAACCAGCATCTCCTATGAATGACAGTTTGAGTCCCAGCTGCTCCACTTCCATCTCCATGTTAACATGCCTGAGAAAACAGCGAATGCCCCAAGTCATTAGGTCCCTGCATCCGTATGGGCGTCCTGAATGGGCCTCCTGGTTTTGGTCATCTGATGAAAGGTCTTTGTCTCTTTTTCTCTGTAACTCTAACTTTTAAATAAATAAGTAAATCTTTTTAAAGATTTCTTTTTATTAGAAAGGCAGAGTTATGCAGAGGAGAGACAGAGATCTTATATCTGCTGATTCACTCTCCAAATGGCTTCAAGAGCTGTCATTAAGCCAATGCAAAGCCAGGAACCAGGAACCTCCTCTGAATTTCCCATTTCCCATGTGGGTGCAGGAGCCCAAGGACTTGAGCCATCCTCTGCCATTTTCCCAGGCCATAGGCATCTCGGGAGCTGGATCAGAAGTGGAGCAGTCGGGACAGGAACCAGCATCATTAGGACCAACACATGACTGGATTGTGGCCAATGAGATGTATGAGGGATACAGACCTCTTTCTGATCCTCACACACAGGTACATGCTCTGTCTCCTTCTGCATGTGCATGAGGTGCAAGCAGGCCCTTAGAGCACATATCACATTTGATAGAGACACAATATGCAGCAAGCCTGAATCTGACTCACCACATGGAGATTGTCCCATCAATTCAAATCCCCATTCTGGACTTTACCAGAAAAAGAGTTAAGCTTCTGTAGCAGTTACACCATTATACTCTTTCGGGTTTGCGTATTGCAGCAGTTAGTGGTACCCTAGCTGAGGAGGACGCTTGATGCCATCCCTGGAATAGAGGATATTCTGTTTGGCAACAGCCAGGAGCTCAGGAGAGCAGAAAGCCTGGAGGTGTTGCAGGACTCCATCAAATATCAAAATTTGCATTTGGTTCCACAAAACAAACCTTTTGCTCCCTGTTTCTTTCAAAACCAGAAAATACAGGGAAGTTTCTCTTTGGTTCTCTGTGAAATAGACAAAATAATTCATGCTCAACAGAGTGACCCTAAAGAATAAGGGAAATAGTTACAATGATTGCCATGTTGTCAAAATACCTACTGTGCACCAGACATTCAGCTATTGGCTTCACCTACACTGTCTTACTTATTCCTCCTAAATACACTGAGTTCCCATTTCATAGATGAAACTAAGGCTCAGTGTTTAAGTAACTCTACTGACAGATAGTCAGTAGACCACCCGAGACAATGCTTGAATTCAGATATGACTGACTAAAGCCAAACTCCCTAACCTCCTGGTCCTCCCGGGGCCTGTCTCCATTGATGGGTTCCACTCCTGAACCTTCTGCCAACAGGGAGGACAACTGAGTCTGGAGTCTCAGGATAAAATTTTGATTCCTGCTGGCACAACCCATCTTTCCAGGCTTAACCCATCCTCAGCTCCTGGGACCCAGCAGCTCTTGCCAGCATTGGCACAGAATGTGAAAAGCTGAAAAGAAAACAGCTCACCGATCAGGAGGATGGAACTTGCCATCCCACTCCCTCCACCCTACACCAGACTCCCAGGAGGCAGCTGGAGATTGGACCCTTTTTTTTCCCCAAGGTCACCTTCACGACAGTTCCACCAGGGCTCCGACTGGCAGCACCCGCCAACGCCAGGCCGTGATGGATTACTGCTCGCTCTGGCTACTGTTCACTGCACAATCCAATCTAGGAGACACACATATTTCTCAATTCGTGGACTTCTTTTATTTTATGAAAAATCAGCCGGCTGCTCAGGCATGAGTGGCTAAGTTTGGCAAGCACCATGGATTTTGTGAGTTTCCTTCCAGCCCTGTGCCTTCCTGAACTTCTCTTACCCCAGCCTTGGTCTACCCATTACCCACTCTCAGCCTGACAGAGAAGAGAGCCCAGGGTTGGGAACCAGTTAGTCCTGGGTCCAACCTGACTGCTGCCACTCATTCTCTAGGGAATTCTGCACACATCACTCAATGTTCCTGAGGCTCAGACTCCACCTGCATAAAGTGATACTGACACTACCTGCACCCAAGATTTACAAAAACGTATAAATCAGGAGGTGGCATTCCTGGCACAATAAATAGCTCATCTGTACCTCTAGTGCACAGGAACTTGCTCCATTGCCTCTTTTTCATCTTAATTCTTAACCACTTTTCCTTCATGCTCTCTGTTCTCTGTGTCTTCTCTCTCCCTTGCTCCACTATAGATTATGTCTGTCTTAAAATTTCCATAGACCATCCCAGAGTGCTGTATTCTAAAATCCTGAAAAACTATGTGTGAGACAACAGGATTGTGACAGTGTCCTGGGCCCCCAGCAGAGCTGATTCCAATGCATCCGTAAAATGTCCTGTCACTCCCCCCTAAATTCTATTGAGAAAATGTTTCTAGCTCTTTATACTGCTCCCTTCTGAATGAATGGGACACCCCTGCCAACTCAGAGAGTGAGAAGTAACCAGACTATTTTTATGAAGCTGGATTAAAACCTAATTTGGCCATGAGCCCACGTTCCCCACCACCTCATGGGCCATTTGAGTCTTCTGGATGATGAACTTTTAAATGGGCAGAAGAGTAAGGAGATGAATTAAAAACAAAATTAAAGCTGAATTAGTGTTGTAAGAGAAGGCAAAAACTGAGTAACCTTATAAGACACCTCTAGGTCTCCTTTTCTTGATGCCAGCTAGAGGGTTAAAGGAAGTTGACCAATGACTGCAGGTCAGACAGTCATACCCTGATGACTACTGGCACCACAGCCAGAGCAGATCGAGGGAGCCTGTGGTGCTGAGTCACCTCTTGTCACATAACAGCCCCTAAATTCAGCATCTTCCTAAGCATCCCAACTTCTCTTCCTTTCCCACATGCTCAGATGTTCTTCAAGCTCCCCTAAGTGCCTGTCAAACCTATCCCCTTTTCTGAAGTCCCACCATGTCTTATTCTTACTCTTCAAAAGATTATTCTTTTTATTGGAAAGACAGATCACAGAGAGAAGGAGAGGGAGAGAGAGAAAGATCTTCCATCTGCTAGTTCACTCCCCAAGTGATTACAATGGCTAGATCCAAGCCAATCCAAAGCCAGGAATCAGGAGCCAGAAACCAGGAGCTTCTTCTGGGTTTCTCATATGGGTGCAAGGTCCCAAGGCCTTGAACCATCCTCGACTGCCTTCCCAGGCAACAAGCAGGGAGCTGGATAACAAGTGGAGCAGCCAAGATATGAACCGGCACCCATATGGAATCTTGGCACCTGAAGGGGGGAGGATTAGCCACAAAGCAAATATTGTGGGTTTGTGGACAAATGTGCTCTATTGCGGCCCCTCAGTTGTGCCACTGTAGCAACAGACAGTAGGTACAAGCAGCCATGTTTCAACTTACAAACTTGCAATCAGATAGATGTGGCCAACAAGTCATAGTTCAACAACTTCTGTGATTTAAACTAAGAAATTTGTCTCACAGATGCTAGCCATATCACTCAACATACAACCATTTTTGCTTTACAATTCAGCCACACAGTATTAGAAAACCTCAAAAATTTTGTGGGAAATAAAGGACAAACCTTGAAAACATAAGCTTTATTTCTCAGTGTTAACTCCATCATTTTTCTAAGTGATGATACCACCATATTGTCCATCCCTAAAGAACTATGGGTCCTGGAAATACAATCATTCATGCAGTTCTTTTTACTGAAGAAAAAATGGGTGTCCTTTAAATATTTTGAAGAAAGCAAAGGCAGCCTGCAAATTTACTCTCAAATGATGTGCCATTGAAAATGTTGTTCTTGTTTGTTGAGAGGAATGAGAAGAAGCATTATTTTGGTGAAGAGTGACTCCAGTGAAGTTGCAGTAGGAGATTTTCTGCTAAATCTTTGCCCAACTTTCTTAAAACACTCTCATTGTACTTACATGTTAGTATTTTCTGGCTCATCAGAAAATCAAGAAGCAAAACACCATGAGCCCCCAACACACTGTTGCCATCATTTGCTCTTGATCAGTCTGTTTTTCCTTGAGTTTGACCACCCTTGGTAGCCATTGCTCTGATTGTATCTTGTCTTCAGCGTCATATTGCTAAACCCATATTTCTTGTCCTCTTACCATTCTTTGATGCTGCTTGAATAAAATTCTTATTGAGATCTCTACTCTGGGGATGGGCATTCAGCAAGGTCATTAAGATGCAGCTTGGGATTCCTGCACATCCTATTGGAGTATCTGGCTTCATGTCCTAGCTCAGCTTTCAATTCCAGGTTCCTGCTAATGTGCACCAAGTAATGGTTCAAATATTGGATCTCTGCCCTCCATGAGGAGGGTCAAGATGGAGTTCTGGGCTCCTAGTTACTATGGGCACTTGAGGACTGAACAAGTATATGAAATTTTTTCTGTGCCTGTCTGTTTCTGTCTTTCAAGTTAAAAAAAAAAAAGACTAAAAATGTTTAAAAGCTCTGCTGTTCTCTGAAGCTGATTTGGCTACAACAGTTTCAGCACCAGAAAGTTTGATCCACTTGATGTTTTTTTCAGCCTGAATTGTACGAGCTGAATCAGTAGCCACTGTTTCTTCTGCTAATCATTGATCCTATTCCATCAGAACATAAAACACATGAATGTTTTCCTCACAAACTGATGTGGACAATCTGCCACTGCAGGCTTCATTTTCAACAGTGCTTATCTTTCCTAAAATAAGTTATCCTTCTGTTGACTGCTGGGTTGTTGGTTTTTGTTTTTTGGGTTTTTTTTTTTTTAGCATTGCCTCGACTTTTCATAGAGCATCAGTAATTCTGCCATTCTTCCAATGTAGCTTTATCTTAAGTTGGATATTTGTTATTGTTTCAATTTTAGCAGAATTTGTGTTGATTTGCTAGGAACTCTCGGGTTGCATTCTCTCAAACCTCTAGTCATGGTGCTTCTTCTATTCATAGCTTTCCCTCACAATTCTGACTATTCTTTTTTTAAATTTGTTTATTTTTACTTGAAAGATTTAGAGAGAAAAGGACCCAGAAAGAAAGAGAGATCCTTCAACTGTTGGTTCACTACCCAGTGGCCGCAATGGCCTGGCTTGACCTGATCTGATCCAAAGCCAAGAGCCAGGAGCTTCTTACGGGTCTTCCACATTGGCACCCAAGGACCTGAGCCATCCTCCACTGCTTTTTCCGGCCATCAACAGGGAGCTGACTAGAAGTAGAACAGCCAGGAGTATAGCCAGTATGCATATGGGATGTAAGTGTTTTGGGTGGAAGATTAGTCAGTTGAGCCTCCATACCAGCCCCTTCCTGATTCTTCTTAGAACACTCAATTCAATGTTTGGAGGAAATTTTGATAATTCTAATAAAGTTGAAGCATATATACTTTCTGTTTGACTGCAAAATTCAACTTCTAAGAACTTGTCCTATAGACAAATTCACCTACAACTGTCCAAAGATGTACCTATGGGAATGTTAAATGTTAAAAAGCCAAATGGAAAAGTCAGGGTCTGGCATGGTAGCCTAGCGGCTAAAGTCCTCGCCTTGCATGTGCTGGGAACCCGTATGGCACCTGTTCATATCCTGGCTACTCCACTCCCCTTCCAGTTCCCTGCTCATTGCCTGGCAAAGCAGTAGATTGCGGCACAAAGCCTTGGGACCCTGCACCCACAAGGAGACCTGGAAAGGGCTTCTGGCTCCTGGCTTCAGATCAACTCTGTCCAGCCATTGCAGCCACTTGGGGTATAAACCAGCTGATGAAAGATCTTTCTCTCTGTAATTCCTTCTCTCTGTAGATCTGCCTTTACAATAAAAATAAATTAATTTTTAAAAAGCTAAATGAAAAAATAAGAGTTACAGAGAGAGTGGCGAGATAGAGATCTTCCATCTGTTGGTTCACTTCCCCAAAGGGCCACAACAGCTGGGGCAAGGCCAAGGGGAAGCCAGGAACCAAAACTTTTTTTGGATTTCCCATGTGGGTGCAAGGACCCAAGGACTTGGGCCATCTTCTTTCCCAGGCCATTAGCAACTCCCAACTCTACTTCCCAAAGTTCATCAGTAATAGAACATCTAGGACAAATAAACATCCACATAAGATGTTGGCATTGTATGTGGCCGCTTAATCTGCTATACCACAAAGCTGGCTCCTTAACAAGCTACTTTTTGTCAATAGAAGATAGTAACTAAAGTATAGTACTATGTATTATACTTTATATATAGTACTTTGTGTATAAATATAGTATATAATGTATATGATATACTTTATATATAGTTCATAGATAGTATTACTATATAAATAATATATTTATATCATAATACAGATATTGTGATGAGGTCAAAATAATTAAGTGAAAAAGTAATGTGTTCTGATTGGAAATAATGTGCAAAAAGTACTAAGAAATCAGATGTAAAATATTGTACGTGACATAATCCCATTTGTGTTACGACAAAACACACACACACACAAATGCTTGATAAGAATAGAACAATCAACATAACACACATAACATATGTGGTAGCTGTTATCTCTGAGAAATGGAACTACAATTAAAAGGTTGTATCAGGACTTCCAGGTATGGTTGTAAAGTTTGTGCGTTGTGCAAATCCACATGGAGGCACACACTGAAAGCAACATGGCATTGTCCCCGGAGTTGCACTAGGCAGCAGCAGCTCGGGTGTTGGAGAAGGGAAGCTTTCATTACCCACTCCTTCGTATGATTTGAATTTTTATGATACCAAAGCCTGGAGTCTAAGGATTAACCCTAGATTTCAAGGCAGTGCTATACCTATTCGTCTGCCTGCCAAGTTTTGAGTCCTTTGAGAGCAAAAAGCCTACCTTCTTCACAGCACAGTGTGAACCCTGCCATCAAAGAAAAGTGGAAAAGATACATGGAGAATACAGATTAGCCTGACTTGGAGCTGGATCTCCCCAGATAGAACCACAGGGAAAGGCACTTAAGCCAAGGGGAACAGCAAGTACAAAGACTTAGATGAAAGAAGTTGTACATCCTGAGAAATTTAGAGTAATACGGAGAAATAGACTGTGTATGTGCTTGTGGGCATTAGACTTCGCAGTCATTAGAAGTGTTGTACCCCCAGAAAGTCTTCTGGGCAAATCATACTCTTCTGCAAGTTCAGGCCAGGCTAGCTACCCACGGCAGAACGAGCCATGGCCTTCTGTGAATCCAGAACTTCAAGGCAGCCAAAGAATATGAGACCAAGCTCAAATCCCCTTACTTTGAGGCAAACTATCATTGCCATCCTGGAGGAAAGAGGCAAGCACTGGCTTCCATGGAGATTGTGAGAGTGGACTCCCTGAAGAATATGGCACAGGGCATGAGGCACAAAGGATGAAGAAAGCCTTACTAGGTGGACACCTAACAGGACTGTGGCAGGCATGGCAGTATTCGAACCAGAGGAAGGGAAAAGGAGAGCTGAGTCCCAGACAACCTGAGAGGAAGGTAGACTGGAAGGGGAGGGCTTTAAACACGAGGCCGAGGATGCTGGCCTGTTTCCACACCATTGGTAGAGTCTGGGTTTCCAGCTGACATTCTCGGAAGCCGAGGGTCATTATCTAGGACATTAAGTGGCTAATGGGCCCATCTCAGTGCCCTCTGCAGCCCAGAGCACAAACGTTTTCCAAATGCTGTTTTTATCTCTTGGCAACAGTGAGGCCAAGCCCTCCAAGATACAAGCCGCACGCTTGTTGTGGTTCACTCAGCTCTATACTGCCCATGGCCTGGAGCCTTGGAGCTGTCTCCTCCCCATTACCTCTGCAGGCCAGCCCCAACTCAGCACAACCTTCCCTGGTAACAAAGCCAAGTCCATGGCTGCTCTCTCTGACCTCATTTCTTGCCCCACCAATTGATTAGAGCACAATAATAGCAGGCAGCAGGAGGACTGGCCCCTCATGGGCCCAGGGCTCAGGAAAGAGCCTCAATTATTAATCCTGTACCAGCTGCTGGAGCCATAAACTCTTGGGTGCCCAGAAAATGACACAGCCCTAAGAGAGGGTGGTGTTAGTATTGGCTGGGTGACACCCAGCAGCTCCTGAGCCACTTGGAACCATGGGGTCCCAGGCGCAGATGGCTTCCCTGACGTTGGGGAGACCTGCTGGCTTAGCCCTGGTGATGCTAAGAGTGGGGTCATTTGAAGGTCCCGAGGATATTCTGCCCATCCTCTTCTGCCCTTTTGTGGTTGATTCTACTTTCTTATTGCTTTGCCTTCCCAAATAAGGCCCTTGAGTGGAACCGGAAGAATGGCAGAGAGCTTTTCCAACCAACCTAATTAGATCCAAGCTTAGCAACTCCCGACTCTACTTCCCAAAGTTCATACCCAAGTCTTCCTAGGGAGCTGGAGTGGAGACACAAGCACAGGTCCCTCACTTCTGCCAGCTCCAGCTATACCCAAACTTCCATGGCTGTCTAACATAAGCCTTGCCTCTTCCAAGAAGCCTTCCTTGAGTACTTATGCCCTTCTTGGCTCATTTCTGTACTAAATCCCTTTTATTCTGAAGCTCTGTGAAATTCACAGAAAGATAGTCTTATTTCCAGGGCTATTTAATGGCTATATGCTGTTGTATTCCTGTAAATTTTCAGTGACAGGGTTGTCCTCTCTTTGCTTATGGGAAAAGGGAAAAGATAAGATGGGGTGGTAAGGCCATAGACAAAGCAAAAGGAATGATATTCGTGGGAGCTGTAGGAATAGATTTTGAGCCCCTGCCACTACTGCACCGTGTGACCTCAGAGAAGGTGCTCCACCTAGAGCCTCAGAATCTTAATCTGCAAATGGAGATGATAATGACCCCAGCCTCCCGGAGGCCCATGGAGAACGGCAAGGAGGGAGGGCGCTGTGCTGTCCCTACCCACCCCCTCAGGAAGCTCCACCTTCCCTTGGGGCCTGATATCCCCACTCCTGACCCCTAAGGACTATATTAAAAATTATATAAAATTGGGCCCGGCGGCGTGGCCTAGCTGCTAAGGTCCTCGCCATGAACGCCCCGGGATCCCATATGGGCGCCGGTTCTTATCCCGGCAACTCCACTTCCCATTCAGCTCCCTGCTTGTGGCCTGGGAAAGCAGTCGAGGATGGCCCAAGGCTTTGGGACCCTGCACCCGCGTGGGAGACCTGGAAGAGGTTCCTGGTTCCCGGCTTCGGATCGGCGCGCACCAGCCCGTTGCGGCTCACTTGGGGAGTGAAACATCGATGGAAGATCTTCTCTGTCTCTCCTCCTCTCTGTATATCCGGCTTTCCAATAATAATAAATCTTTAAAAAAAATTATATAAAATAATGTATGTATTGATGCTCTCTTAAAATGGTCCCTGGTAGAAAGAACCTTAGGATAGTTTTTAGAGCTAATTGGACATAGGACATAGGAGCTATGGGAACCATTCAGAAGTAACCCAGGCCCGGAAACTATCTGATAACCATTCAAATCTTGCCTCTTCCTTGAAGGCTGCCAGTTTTCCTCCAAGCTTATGGCCTCATCTGGGAACACTCCTATCTCAAAGTGTTGGTGCAAAAAAGAGCAACAATCTCTGTAAAATGCATCCTGTCTATAGTTTCTTTGTTTGAGGGGAGAAGGGATTGGTCAGCTTTCATAACATTCGCCAATTTTAGGTATATAGCCCAATAAACATATACATTCTTGTGATTGCCATTGCAATTACAACAAAGAAAATTTTTTTCACTCCCAAACCTTTCCTTTGTGCCCTTCAGTCAATATACTCACCCTTCTCGTAGCCCCTAGCAACTGAGCTGAGACTCTGTCCTTACAGTCATCCTTTCCTGAAATTTCATGTAAACAGAATAAGGCATTTACAGTCTCTTGTCTGGCTTCTTTCACTCAGCATCATACACTTGGATTCACCCACATGGCTAGATGTGTCATAGCTTATTCTGTTTCACTGATGAGTAGTTTCCCATTGTATCCATATATCAGAATCGGTTATCCTTTTACCAGGGAGATGGGCATTGAATTGTTTCTATATCGAGCCTATGCTGAATAACATTGCTATAAACATTAACTCCAACAGCTACAGTTGTCACTTACTACAGAATCATAGAACACCAGAGCTGGACCAGTCCTCAGAGATCACCCATCCCCTTTTCAACCGTGTAGTGTAGTCTAGGAACCAGTGGCATGAGCACCACGGGAGTTCATTACAAATACAGAGTCCAGGCCCCACCCCAGGCTTCATGCTTCAGAATCTGCACTTAGCAAGATCCCCAGGTGCAGTAAGTACTGGGCTGACATTAGGATGCCATTGGAATTTGGAATTCGATTCAAAGCTACCTGACCCCCAGGCCAGAGCAGCTTTCCCCACATCACAGCAATTGGCAACATCAGGAGAGGCCAATTAAGACTGGGAGCTTCTGAAAAAAGAAAGTTCTGGAAAGCCCCGTTAATCTGAAAGGAGTCTGGCTGGGTCAGTCAGGGGTAGAGCTGCAGCTGCCCCTGTGGCCTCTTGGGGACATAGGGATTTTTCAGTGTCTGGGTCAGCTTGGGTTCCAGAGGTCCTGGGCTCCTTAATTGAAAACCATAATTATTTATTTAGATGACAATGCTGTTAGCATGCAAAATTAATGACAGCCTCATAGTCCAGGTTGCAGGAAGCAGAAGCGGAATGAAAAGGACTCCTACGTGGGACTTTCAGAGCCCAGAAGAGCTCGATAAACTTGCGTCCCACAGACCCCTCTTAGCAGCATCATGTCTGCTACACAGACTCACACGTGCACAATCACACTTCCCCTTCAAGCTTAAATCAGAGTTGTGAGTTGTTTCAGTGTTAACCATGTATATGTATACAATATTCATGGTTATTATTAATGGGGCATAATCTCAGGATGATGAGCTTGGGGGTGAAAACATTATTGCTAATCAAGAAGCTGCCTTTTATTCTGTGATCAGCTGGAAATAAACAACAATAGCAACAACAAAAAATCATTTTGCTTCACTCCAGAAAGGTCTGCCTGACCAGCAAATTCAGCACCTAAAGGAGTGGCTATCACTCTGAAGTATCTCTCATCTTCAGACATTTACTGAGTGCTACAATGTTCATCAAGTGAAAACAGAGTGCTGGCAGATGGGCATTGCTCCCCTGGAGTTTATTGACCAGTGAGAGTCCAGGGAGTCGCAAATAAATAACCATACAAGGGAACTTGCTGTGGAACTGTGTGTAGTACCAAGTGCTGGTGTGTCTGTAGCTCATGGAACAGAATCCCTTGTGTCTGGACTGAGCAGGCTTTAAAAGGAAGAAAAGGGAGAGATGCCCTAGAAAGGGGGAGCGCGACCAGAGCACAGATGCAGGGAGAGAAACAGACATGCTGCACACAGCTCCTCTCTATGGTGTAGAGCAGGGCAGCATGGAGATGGAGGTGTAAGGAGTTATCTGAATATCCCACCCTGGACCCAGCACCATTTCTTCTTCCTCACAGCTCACGAAATTCGTGCCGGTCTAGCCATCCACCAATTTAATGTAACCCGGCATTCCACCTGAGAATCCCACCCCGAATCTTCCAGCGCCTTCCCCAATCCCGCTCACTCACCAATCATCCCCAGGCATTCACCTGCAGGCACCAATCCCCTGGGGCCTGCCCTCAAACCCTCCCAATCCCCACCCCCCACACCTTGCAGACAAAAAGGCCCCCAGGTGCGGCTCTCTCTCTTTGCTTTTCCTCTTCTCTTCTTCCAGCCTCCCTTCCCCTGTCCCCTTCCCCTTTTTCTCCCCACCTCTCCAGCGGCTCTCTTCCTCTCTCTCTTCTCCTTCCACCTCCTTCCCCCCCTTCCCCTTCCCCTTCCCCTTCCCCCCTTTTTCTCTCCACCACCTCCACCAGGTTCCTGCCCCGCTGGAATAAACTTCCTAAGATACCTCATTGCATCTGGTGTTTTCAGCTCACGGTAAAGAACCAGGTTGCGGGAATTAGCTGCGCGTAATAATATCGTAATATCCTATGAACTAGAACTCCACCTTTTTAAATAACTAACAGGAGTTTCCAGCACCCATCCAGACTGAGAAGGCAGGACTTTGTCTCAAAAACAGCAATGGTGTGGCATTGTGGCATAGTGGGTAAAACACTTGCCTGTGGCACTGGCATCCCAAATGTGCGCTGTGCCAGCTGCTCCACTGCAGACCCAGCTCCCTGTTAATGCACCTGGGACAGCAGCAGAAAATAGCTCAAGTCTTCAGATCCCTGCACCCAACTAGGAGACCTGAAAGAAGCTCCTGGCTCCTGACTTCACCCTGACCCAGTCCTGGCTATTGCGGTCATTTGGGAAGTGAACCAACAGATAAAAGATTCTCCCTTTATAATCCTGCCATTCAAATAACTAAAAAACCAAAAAAAAACAAAAAACAGTGAATATCAGGGAAGGGTGAAGGGCCCAGGATGACCATGTCTGCAACCTAACCTTGAGGAAATTGCAGACCCATAATTCATGAAGCACAGGAAGTAGCAATGTGTGCAGCCCGGGTGACTCCTGTGCATCACTGTCACCTGGCTGCTTCTTAGAAGCAGATTCCCGGACCCTCTTCTGGGCCCAATTAAGGAAAACCCCTGAGGGAAAGCCTGGAAATCGGCTTTAGTTTAAGAACTTTGATTTAGTTCTATTTGTGCATTCATTTTAAGCCTCACTTTTTCCACCAGGGGTAACTGAGGTCCAAGCCACCTGACTCAAGAGGTCACCCCGGGATTCCTTCTCACCAGATTGATTAAGGGTGTGTTTGGCATATTTTAGTTTAAAAACACCTGTACCTGTACCTGCCTGTCACTGTCTACCCAGGTCCTCAGCAGCAGGAAACATTCCAGTCTTTCTACTCGTCTTTTTCCACTTGCGGCTTCCTTCAAATTGCTCCCCCCACCTCCAGGCCACTGAACACAGAGCAGCTACGGATGGCTCATATCAGCTTTGCAGGATCTCCCTGTTGCTGTAGAGACACTAATGTCCCCCAGCATCTGCTGGACCCAGGTGATGGGTGTCACATGAGCAGATTAGCATGAGACAAAGGAAGAGTCGGTCTAGTTGCATTTCATGTCTCAGAACACTAAGACCTCATTAACAGTCAAATTTTGCAAAACAATTATACTTTCTTCCTTATAATCTTTAGCCCGCCCTGCCCCCTAGCCCAGACACTTGGAGCTCATTTTCACTACTAAGCGGGGGAAACAACTAGGCTGGGGGGGGTGAGCGAGGAATATTGAATCATGCCTCCTGGTGAAGGTGGATCTACCTTAAGGAAGGTAAAGACCCAACACACAGACTTAGGAATCAAACAATAACTTGCAACCCTTAGAACAATAGAGGAACTATAGTTAACAGCAATTGATGTACACTTCAAAACAACATTTTGCAAGTTCTTATCTCCAAGAAATAAGAAATGTTTTAGGTAGAGGGTATGCTAATGACTCTCATCTGATCTTGACACCTTGTTATATAATTACACATACATGTATTGAAATACCACATGTACCCCGTAAATATTTACAATTATGTGTCCATTAAAAATAAAATCATACCATGCAGCCTGTATTACCATACCATACCATGCTTTTGCTTGTTCTAAATGCTTTACATTTTTATTCTTTGTTACAAACCTGAAGCCTCATTACAATTATGAGTCTCAAATAAGGAAATTAAGATCCAGAAATGTGAAGGGACTGGTCCTGGATCTTCAGGCTAGTGCATGGAAGAACCAGCATTCAAATACACGCAATCTGGTTCCAGGGCCTATGCTCCTAACCACTGACAAAGCTGATGTGTGCCCAGCCCTCGGCCATGAGCTAAACAAAGAGCTGAACCAGAACTAGCACTGGGGCTGCTCCCAGTGTAACGGGTGGACACAGCCACTAACACAGGCAGTAACATCCATGTGATCAAGGTGGGGACAGAGAGCCCCAAAGAAGGACCTTCCCATCCCAACCCAGGGCTCAGGGAGCATGTTGAAAGAGGGGGCCCCTGGGCCACCCCTGAAAGATAATCATCTGCCCATAATTACTCCCTAGGAGGCAGACCAGCATCTGCTCTGCCTGGACCAGCACTGGTCTGATAATCCCTTCCCCTTCTAATTGGATCTGTACACTTCCCATCCAGATCTGGCCCTGCTGAGAAAAGACTCAGCCAAGCCCTACCTCTTCCAGATTCTATGTGTCCGGGCCCCACCAGAGGCCCTTGCTTAACAAGCTCCCTGGCTTCCACAGCCACAGAGTGAAAGAGATTGTTTGTAGTAAACCTTTAACACAACACAATTCAATTATGCCCAACCCCCAAGTCAGAATGATTCTTCTTTCTTTCCTCAGAATATTTAGGGAGTGGAACACACATAAAGGACTAGCCTAATCTAGCTGCTGGAGGGGTTTCAACAAGGACAAGCCATGAGCAGAAAAGTGGACACCACGCCCTAGGCTCTTGCCTGCATTACAGGGAGAACAGTCCTCAACTGAGATCAGAAACAAAAAGACAGCATATCTGAGCTGAGACAGCCTAAGCAGCTGAAAGCATGTTGAAGGGGTGTGCCAGCTGTGCCAGCCTCCCATCTGGAATCCTTGGAACAAAGAACATGTACAGGTGGCTCAGTGTATGAGTTTGCAGGGGCCCTGCATGCTGGCGAGACCTCCAGTCCATCTCTGGGAGAGATTTTATCAAGCACAGTCAAAGAAAGCTAAGTGCCTGAGTGGGCGGTGAAGGTCAGCACTGCCCCCCGCCCCTCCAGGCAAGGGGTAAGTCTGAAAGGGCAGGAAGCTGGTCTGTCTTCCAAATGGACTTACACAGAGACAGCATCCTGAACACTAGGAAAGTAGGGGTTGCCAGAAAGAAAGGAAGTGGGGGGATGTTTGTGACAGCTTCAGGGCTGAGCCTCAATCCTCTCAGGCGTAGATGAGGCCAGCCACCTGTGATAGACCCAGCCCTCACACAGCCGCTGAGGGCAGTGGGCGGGACTGCTGCTGTGAATGCTCCTTGAATTGGACTCAAAGTAGGTGTGTGAGTATAGAATAACAATGCCCAGCTTTCCACCCAGGAATATGATACAATCTTGCTTGTTTACGTTTGCCATTGTAGAATCACATGTGTTTTTTTTTTTTTTTCATTTTGAACCATTCTTGGAAGGTAGATAAAACAGGAATTATCTCATTCTGTAAATCAAAAAGCAGGGGCCCAGAGAAATGGCTATACCGATGAAACACTGGGAGTAATAACAACAATGTATACTTATATTTGTTTTTATTACCTTCTACTAAAGCACTTTCCCTAAAATATATCCTTTGATTGTTCTTGCCACCTATGAACAGGACAAAGGATGCCCCTTCCCACACCATAGTAAGGTGACTGACCATCCTTGAGGTCATATCAGCAAGCTCCATTTCCACAACCGAAAGAAAAAGGGCCAAATTAGACCTCAGCGCTTCAGATTCCAGTCCAGTGCTTGTCTCTTTGTGGTGCCCCAGCTCAAGCCAGTCCCATGTAGTTGCTTCTTGTCTGTAATTTCAGAAGTTGGGAAATGTTAGTTGAGGTTTCCAGCTCAGATGAAGTCTTCTGAACTATGAGGGTGATATCTTGAAATGGGTGTCTCCTCCTCTGGGATCTATACACAATCTATCGTTACCTCTGTCACACTTGACTGCTCCTACTGCTGTCCATGTCCCACCTTCCGCTAGCCTGAGGACCCTCTGAAGGGAAGGATGAAGTCTTACTTTATCTGTGTCTGAACACAAAAGCCTTCCATTAATGTCCTGATGATAGCAACCTTCATCCTCACTCCTCTGGATTTCAGTTCCCATCTTTGAAATAAAGGTATCAAGGTGATCGTCTCTAAAGGTTCTCCCAACATCAAAATTGCTTTATTTCTTGAGAATGGTGCTTTCTATACTTATCAAAATCTCCCATATCTTCTGATGCCAGATCAGATCCCTCATGCTAAGGATTTCTCTATTCCCCAAAGCTTTTAAGATCACTTCCTCTCCTAAAATGCCACAATAGTCTCTTTCTGTGCCATTACCAGCCCTTCATACCACCTCACTCTATTGTCTGCTTCCTGAATACTTATGTCTTTCACACACATTGGCGCATATACCTCATCTCTACAGTTGGACTGTAGTTTGAGAGCAGAAGCCATGTTTTGTTACCTCCCACTATCCTAAATCTAATCCTGGGCTCATAAATAAGAATCAGGAGAGCTGGATCCTTTTGGCCTCACAGATTTTCTGTGTGACCTCCCATGAGCCACTAGACCCCTGAGTCTCTGTTCCCCTTGGTGTAGCGTCAGATGACATAACCTGCTTCTAAGATTATTGTGAGAATCAAAACTGGACAATAGGCAAAAGACACTTTGCTAATTGTAATACTCTTGCAAATGAAAAAGACTGTGTTAGTCTAATTGATATTCTGGAATGGCTGCTCTTGGATTTATTTGTCCAAGAGAGGATAGACGCAGCATGTATATTTTCATTTCTTTGCAAAGCTTTCCAGGAAGGATGCAGGTTCTAGATAGGAATGAAGGTGAGCAAGACTTGACTTCTGCTCTCAAAGACTCCCCTGATTGCTGAGACATCCCAGTGAAAAGAGCGTTGAATTTACAATCAGAAACTCAGACATGAATTTCAGTCATTTCATTTATAAGTTATGTGACTTTGAGTCAAGTCATTTGAATTCTCAGAAATCCAATTTCTTTATATGTATCATGAGGTAGTTTGGACCAGGCCATCCCTCAAAATTCTGAGAGTCCAGAATTCCAAAATATAGGAAAATGAGTGGAGGGCTAGCATTGCAGCATAAAGGGTTAAGCCACAGGTTGCAATGCTGACAACTTATATAAGAACTGGTTTGTGTCCTGACTGTTCCACCTCTGTTCCAACTCCCTACTAATGCACCTTGGAAAGTAGCAGATTATAGTACAAATGCTTGAGCACCTACACCTATGTGAGAGATCTGAATTAATTTCCTGACTCTTGGCTTTGGCTGGCCCAGTCTCAAATGTTGTGTCCATTTGGGAGTGAACCAATGAATGGGAGTTTCTCTTTCTATGCCTCTTTTGTCCTCTCTCCCCTGCCACCCTGCTCCCTGGCTTTTCAGCCAAAATAAAATTTTTTAAATCATGGAATGTTTTTAAGTTTCAGTGGATCTGGGATGGAGGTACAAGTAGTTAACTTCTGAGGGGCTGATGTCAAGCACGGGAAATAGAAAAGTGCACCATGCCCAGAACAGAAGACAATGTCCTCAAACAGCAGCTCTCTTAAGCACTGCCCAGTTCTTGCCTAACGGTGTCCTTTATCTGGGCGGTGAGGCAGAAGCTGTTTCAGCACCGTGGATAGCTCCATGGTGCTGCCCCCATGGCCTAGAGCCTAAACAGCCCTTTCCACCAACAACCAGATGTTGCTGCTTTCTCAGCCAGCTTAAGGCTAAAACAAACCTTTTCAACCAGGGTTTATCAGAGTTTCTAAATTACATACTGGGAAGAAATTTAATTGGTTTAATTAAGAAAGTTTATTTCATGGTAATTCAGTTTTGTTATGCTGCGAGACTTAATGTGTCCTCTGGTGGGATCGTCTGTTATAAATATTCATTGCCTGACTCAAATACCCTCTCCTAGCCCTAATCTCCCTTCGCTATCCCCATAGAGTTTGGAAATGTGTCTGAAGGATATTGGGGAACGTGAGGTCTTCCTGAGCAAGGACACCAAGTCAGGACAAGGTCAACTGAATTCATTGTGGAAGGCATAGAATGTGGACACTGAGATCCTGGAGGTATAGCCTGCTGCTCCTGGAATTTACAGATAAGGAAACTGAAGCCTGTCACTGGATGAGAAGGTCACACAGCCAATAGCAGAGCTGAAACTAACTAACAAGCCCCCTGACTTTCAATCCAATGCTTTCATCTCTCAAGTTCTCCATCCAAATTATTCTCAAACCAGCCCTAGAGACCATGTGGTCACCTGTCTTCCATACAGAAGAGAATGCTAAGACCTAAACAGGAGGCTGACTTGCTCTAAGCCATATACAAATCCATCCACTTCCGTCTGCATGATTCTCTAAGCCCTGAGAATCACACACTTTCTGTAGGATTACCTCCAGCAAAAACACTTCAGTATTACCTTTGTACACCTGATGCTAGTCATAGTGAAAGCATAGAACTGAGGCTTAACATTGTCATTCCTTGAAGGAGTTTATAGTCTAGTTAGGAAAAGGACATAAAATGAAAAATAGCAGTCAAAATGAGCATCCCTTGCGTATTACTGAAATAAACTACTTGTAGTTTCTCTAATGTGCCCTGTTATTTCATGCTCCTGTGCCTCTCTACATGGACATCTGTCCCTAACGCCACTGCCTCATCCTCCCCCACTCACTCTTCAAGACCCCAGAAAATCTTCCCAAGCCTCCTAGACACACACAACCATAACTGAATCTCTCTCCTCCATGCCCCATTGTACTCATCCTATCTCACAGCATTTGTCACACTGAACAGTTACTTTTTTAGTCGTCTGTCTCCCCACGGGGGTAAGCTTCTTGAAATCGCCAGTGCCAAGAGCATCGCCTGGCAAAGACTAGAAGCAAATAGTAGCTAAATGGATGAGTATGAAACTGATTTAATGTGGAGTTGTGGCTCACTGGGTTATAAACCTGGAATAGTTTTATTTTTCCGAGAACTGCTACCAACTGTGCTCTGTTGAATGTACCCCTCCTCCCCTTTTCCCACTGGGTAGCAGACTGAGGCCTTAACTTTTCAGTTACTTTCAGCAATTGAAGAAGTCTCATTTTAGATTCCTTAGGACTCAATGCTATTGTATTATTTTTATTCCTATGCTTGATCCAAAGCTGTTTCTATTCCACCCTGTTATTCTCTACTCGCTGCCCACAGATCCACAACCAACTTCTGGCTCTAAGAATGTCCTCCTTCTTCCATTGCTCTGTGAGGGTACAAAGAGCGAGGCAGCAAGCAGTGGACTCCGAGCACAACTGATCCAGATGGGACAGTCCTCTCCTGCTTGTGTCCTAGCCACGGAGCTAGCTTGTTGTCAACAGGCTCTTTAAAGGTGCAGAGGAAGCCCCTGAAATCCTGCTGATGAGAGTCCTCTCTGAGCTGGCCTCTGCCGGGTGATTTCCATTGGGATTTGCCTCATCACTGCCTCTCACACCCACACCTGCATTCTCAAAAATGAAACTCCCGATGCCGCTCATTGTGTGAGAAAGGACATGTGTCAGACTTCCCTTCCTTAGGTTTTCCTATCTTGTTTCAGAAAAGGCAAATCCTTGTCTCTTGAAGCAAAATAACAGTTTCCCCTCTCAACTCTCCTTTTCTGGGGGCTATCTTTGAAAACAAATAAAACATAAACCTCTTAGCTAGTCCTATGGGAAGGTGGCCACCTTGACTCCTGGTCAGTTTCTTTAAAATGTGGGAACTTGAGGGATTTTTTCCTAAGCCATAAGATTTAGGTTTCAATTCCTGGGGAGCGGGGAGAAGGAAGGAAGAGAGGGAGGGAGAGAGCAATGGAGAGAGGAAGAGAAGGGAAGGAGCAAGGAAGGAAAGAGGAAAAGGATCCATTCTGCTACTCTGCACCTCCCTCTGTCCACCTCACTGCTTCCTGGAGTGGGCGAGGGGCGGGGGAACACAGACAGAACTTCCTCAAGAGGATAGTCTGAAACGGAACCTGAAAGACCAAAATGAAAATTACTGATGGGAAAAAAATGAGGGGCAGACTCGAAATGGAGAAAGCAAAAGAAATGGTTAGGACACTGTACGATAGATACCACTGTGCTTAACACATAGTAATCACTCAATAAATAGCACAAATTAAATGAATCCACCTGCATCTGGAAGTTTTCCCTGAAAGAGAAAAATAGTAGGGAATGTGCAAACAGACTCAAATCAGATCATCACCCTTCCATTAATTTGACATCTTCTCTAAGTCCTTTGACCTCCGAGCCTTTATTTCCTAATCTGGAAAAATATGTACAATAAAAACACATAGATGGCCCGGCGGCGTGGCCTAGCGGCTAAAGTCCTCGCCATGAACGCCCCAGGATCCCATATGGGCGCCGGTTCTAATCCCGGCAGCTCCACTTCCCATCCAGCTCTCTGCTTGTGGCCTGGGAAAGCAGTCGAGGATGGCCCAAAAAACCTTTGGGACACTGCACCCACGTGGGAAACCTGGAAGAGGTTCCTGGTTCCCGGCATCGGATCAGCGCGCACCGGCCCGTTGCGGCTCACTTGGGGAGTGAAACATCGGATGGAAGATCTTCCTCTCTGTCTCTCCTCCTCTCTGTATGTCCGGCTTTCCAATAATAATAATAAAATCTTTAAAAACACATAGAATGTTTTTATGAGTATTAGCAAGTTGTGTGGTATATTTTAGCTGAAAAAATACCATATTCTAGCAAATAAATTTATTCTACTCCTAAGCATAGAGTTCAACTCCTTTACCCAACATTCATGAGGTACCATGAAATTGATTCCTCCTCAATGGAATGTAGGCAGAAATGAGGCATGTCCCTTCAAACGCTGGCCTCCTATATGATTGCCGGTGCTTTCTCTCACCCTGTCAGTGAGGCTACATTAGTAAGGAGCTACTCCCAAGAGCTAGTTGGCCCACTTCTGACTAGGGTGAGCAAGAAAAAAAAAGCATCGTTGTCTCATTTACTGGGATTGAGGTTGAGGTTGTAAACTCCAATAGCAAGCATTAGCTGTTTCTGCTAATACCCACATAGAAAGTATCTGATGAATGTTGGCCATTATTACTAGTCACTTTCTCTCACTCTTTAATTCACAAGCACTTTTATTTGTTCATTACATTGATCCTCATAGCACCCTATGAAAGGAGTGGAAAAGCAGAGATGGCAGCTCCACTTTACAAATGACAAATCTTGAGGCCAAACATGAAAGTGAACAGGCACAACCATTAACCACCTACAGAGAAGTCACATGACCAATACGAAAGCCATCAAACTCAGGAGCCTCTTATTCTGCCTGGGCCACAGACATGGACCCAGCGTATCTCTAGATAGGCCCATCCTGATTGTTTGAGGGAAATAGTGCCGGTTGGAAACCTGAAGCATCTTAAGAGCAGGAGCAAAGCTAGTGACAAGACTTGTGCTTGGGAAGAGAAACCAAAGGTAGGCAAGATGACACCATTACTGGTTCAGAAAACACATGCCACCATGGAAAGAATGAAGAGATATGGATTCTATTTCTGTTCAGCTCCCATCTTACAGAGTGATGCCACACCTCTTTGAACTTCAGTTCTAAATCAAGATCAAAAGCAACAAATCAGGGGTTAGCCTTGGTTTCAGGATTGGTGGTCAGTACACACCAATGGGAGACTTCAGGGTATCTCTTCAGTGACCGGCTGAGTGGACTAGCTCCAGTCCCAGCTTGACTTCACGTAGCTCCTCATCCTATAAACCTTAAGCCAAAAGGCATGTGTCACCAAAAAGTGGCTGCCGTTCCAGCAGGGAGCAAGAGCTGAGAACAAATGGTGTTTTGTTTAAACAATGATTTCCAGCAGCAATTCCCTTTC
Organism: Ochotona princeps; assembly: GCF_030435755.1. NCBI lineage: Eukaryota > Metazoa > Chordata > Mammalia > Lagomorpha > Ochotonidae > Ochotona > Ochotona princeps. The sequence continues at coordinate 40,031,074 of NC_080833.1, forward strand.
CAGGATAGCTTTTCGTAAATAAATAAATGAAAAATAAATAAATAAATAAGCTTTTTTACTAATAAGATTGAGACATTTGGAAATAAATATTTCCAAAGTACAGATGACAAATGTTTCCAGTGGGAAACTCAGCTGCCCTTAAACTGCTAGTCATGGTGTATTACCACCCACCAGGGCTAGAAGGACCCAAGAACGAGACCCTGCATTGTAAGATCTTAAGAGGAGAACGACTTACAAAAGACTACACACAAACCAGGGGCCAAGGAGAGATGGAAATGCAAGTTGTCCTGACCTAAGGGAACCAACCAGCTGGCAATTGTTACTAAAATGAAAATTATTATTATTGTCACTGCTATTGTTGCTGTTTTAGAATAACACAGACAGAGGCTTAGAAAAATGCCTCCTTCACTATTTTTGTGCCTCTCTCTAAGTCTCAATGTTTCCATCTGCCAGTTGGATGAAAATCCCAAAACTTTCAATATAATCAAATGAAATTTTATGTGTATAGTGTCTGGTGCTCAGTAAGCCACTGATCATTTTTAATTAACATATAAAATAAGTAGAAAAAGACCTAAAAGGAAAAAGCAGTACTCTGGTTTAGGGCAGATCCACCACAGAATTGCAGGGTGTCATCCTGTTCTCTTTATGCATACCAGCTGTGTGACCTTGAGCAAGCTACTTACCATCCTGGAGCCTTGGTTTCTTCATCTTTTAAAAAGCAATGCTGGTGGGAGTGGTACTAGTAGGTACCTCACAGGTATTTGTGAGAGAAACATAGTATTATATATGTTCTAATGTGGAGTGGGCCCATTAGGGAAACAATACCTCCCTTTGGGTTTCCACTCCCACTGGTGAGTATGAGTACCAGGACTGGGGCAGGAATGGCTAGGCAGAGTGACATGTATGTGGGCTGGATAGTGGGACTGATTGGGTTGAACTTAGCTTTAATGCCCATTGATATATTTGAGAGATTAATAGGATTTGGGACAGACTGGACCAGTCTGCTGTACATATTGGCAAGCACGGTAACCAGGGCAGGAGGCAGGCCTGGTGGGGGTGATTACAGGTTACTGACTAGACTGAAGCTCCCACTGGTTTGTGTGAGGGCCAAATGTGTGGTGGGCAACTGTGAGTGCTGCTCTCTCCATGGCCTCTGACAATAGCAATCCTGGAGCAGAGGGCAGAGTGAAGAGGGAAAGACTTCTAGCTGTCCCACCTGGGTGCTGTGCCAGGCACCCCAGTGACTGATAGGGGGACCTGGAAGGCAATGAAACAAGGAGATGAACAAGAACAGATCCTGCTGCATGGCTGGTTTCAAAAGTGGGCAGAGAATGCAGAGGCAATAACTTTCACTGGATTGATTTCACCTGTAAGGCCATTAGCTTAATGCTTCCTGCTTGGTTAGAAGCCAAGCCAAGCCTGGCTGCAGCTGCAGAGCAGAGAACAAAAGGGAAGGAGAGGAGTCACTGCAGAGGAGGTCAGACAGAGGCAGGACTAGAACGGGAACAAAAAAGGCAACTAGAGGGCAAAATTCAAAGAGGCCGTCCACCTTGGGCTCCTGCAACACTTCCTAGCACTGCACTGGCCTTACCCTAGCCCCAGGCTGGGGATCAGGGTTCCTGGGTGCAGGCGCTGCTTCTACTGCTTGTCGGATGCTCACTTTGGGCAATGAGGGGTGCCTACCTTTGAAGAGTTAGAAAAGAGTCACACAGGAAATGGCAGCCTTGGTAAGTTCCTATTCTGCAAGCAAGGAGACATGTGCCTTCCCCCCTCCCAACACCAAGGTCAGCTAAGCCTGCCACTCTCCTCCTTGACCTCCCAGTCCAAAGCCCAGTCTGCACATCCACACTTAGCCAGCCTCACACGCCGCAGAGGCTGCTCTGCCCCCTGCAAAGACACTAAAGCTCTCTCCCTCACACCCATGACTCTGAGCTCCCCCGGTACCCGTTTCCTTTAGCATCATAAGACATACCTTACCTTCTCTTGCCCCTAAATCATGTTCTCTGTGCTGGCCTTGGATCACCAGCAAGAAAGGTATAACAGTTGACTGCATCTCCTCAAAATTCATATGTTGAAGTCGGCATCATCAGCAAGACTGTGTTAGGAGATAGAACTTTTACGGGGGTAATTAAGGTTGGATGATGCCAAAGGGTGACACTTTGTCCAACAGGATAGGCATCCTTATAAAAGGGGATAAAGGCCTGCTCCATAGCACAGTGTGTTAAGCCACGGCCTGTGACACTAGGGTTTTACATCAGACAAGCTAGCTCCAGACCTGGTTACTTCACTTCCAGTCCAGCTTCCTGGAATCAGGTGCATCCTGGAACAAGGGGTTGGGCCCCTGTTGCTTACATGGGAGACACAAATAGTTTCAGTCTTCTGGCTTCAGCCTGGCCCAGCTTTGGTCACTGAGACCTTCGGGGAAGTAACCTAGTAGGTGGAAGATATTTCTCTCTCTCTCTCTCTCTCTTTCTCTCTCTCTCTCTCCATCCTTTGCTGTTATCCTGACTTTCAATAAATAAATCTAAAGATCAAAAGATGAGACACGAAAGACTTCGTGAGGCCACAGTTGGAAGTTGGCTGCCCTCATCAGAAGACAACTTGGCAACCACGCAATCTTGGATTTGGAGCCTCTGAAACTGCAAGAAAATTAAAATTCTGTGTTCCAGTCACCCCTGTCAGTGGTATTCTGTTGTGGCAACCTGGGCAGGTTAAACAAAGTACCCATGTCACACTTTGGCTAATCCTGGGTGGTCACCTCCTTTCTCTGAGATTACTACTACCGCTGGGAAAAGAAGGCAGCTCTGTAGAGAGAAACTCGGGAAGTTCTTCACTGAGAAGATGCTCACAAAGCAGGTGCCAGCAGCAAGGGTCCACTTCATCAGACAGAAGTTACCCAGCAGATCCCTGAAGGCTGGGAACAGTCACCCCTGTGCTGCCAGGAGGAGCTGGGTCTAAAGGTGCATAGCACAGGTCACAAACAGGGACTGGCCAAGGAAGCCATCCTAAACCACACAAGGGCTGTTTCCTTTCTGAGGCGCGCAAAAGGAAGTCATTGGAGGGTTTTGAGCAAGAATATTACAGGGTTTATCTGCTAGAAGGTTCACTCTGGCAGCCGTGGGGAGCCTGGATTGGAAAGTCATGGACAAAGCTGATATGGAATCACTAACCCAGAGTACCACAGGAGGAGGGCCCATGTGTGGGGTTAGAAGAGTGTACAGATGGGCTGGTCTGGATGGGAGGAGAGGGCAGGAGGGCTGGGCTTCATCCTGCTCTTCACCTGGGTAGCAGTGGACAAGGCTGGACTGTGGGAGGGAGGAACTATCTGTGGTTTGTGAGCGGGGCCGGCATCACCCAGCCCCCACGGAATGCTAGGAGCCTGACAGGCACTTAGTGCACACTGACTCCAAAAACAGAATGCAAGGTTATCACCCTGGCCACACTGTTGTTCTCAGATTGGATTCCTGGCTGCAGTTCAGCATCCGCTTTAGAAGCCTTGCTGGCCTTCCCAACCCACCGTACCCCAGCGGGACCAGAAACATAGCTCAGAGCCTCCAGTGCAGTGAGCATGTGCCTCAGGAGGAGCACTGTCCACACGCCACCTCATCCAACCCCTGCAGTGGCCATCCTAGAGAGCGGCATTCCCCACTTAAAAAATGGGAAGGCTCCCTACCCAGGCTCCTTTCCCCTGTCCTGTGGCCTTTGTTTCTTCGGAGACAATGAAGGAGAACAAACCCCTGAAGCCCTCTGCTTCCCTACTCCACTGGAAAAATATTTCTCTAAAGTGTGTCTTCTCTACTTCTCCTTTTGTCTTCACATCTTGGAGTCTTGGGCCTCAGCTTTTAACTGAAACTGCTAGAAACCATAGCAGGGCCATATGTCCCATCACTTGGCTGTCAAGTAGAGCTCTCGGTCCCAAGTTATTTCCACTTACTACAAATAATTTGTTGATCACATCCCCATCCAGGGTCCAACTATTTCTTCCTAAGGTGCATAATTAGAAAGACAGAAGTTTCCCATTCTGCTGGCTGGGAAAACTGAAGCCTGGCAAAGAGCAAGGTCTGGCCCAGGACAACGTGGCTACTCAGCCACAGAGCTGGGCCTTCACCCCAGGCCTCGTCTTCCCACGGCTCTCACTGCAGTCACACACAAGTCACTGTGTGGGTCCATTCACTGCTTCCTTTGAGATGAACTCTGTGTGCTGTGATTCCTGAGGTCCCCACCCTCCCACTGCCCCTCCTGCTTTCATCCTCACATTGACTCTGCAAATAGAGGGACCATGTCCCCATTCTGAGGATGAGCCAACTGGGGCACCAAGAGACTAAAGCAGCTTGTCCAAGGAGCCCTGCCATAATGACGGCCTGGCCCACATGCACTGCTGCCCGTCACCCTGGCTCTCCCTCACACACACGCTGTGTGCCCGTTGGCAGATGTCTTCCCTCAGACCTCCCATCTGGAAAATGAAACAAGTGTGGCTGCCTCGGTGTTGGAGATCCGATGGGAGGAAACAGTAGGAGGCACAGCCAGAAGTAGCCGACTGCCTGCAGACAGAGGCCACAAAGACAGCTGCAAGCAGAGCGGTGGTGGCTTTGCCCATACCCAGGGCCGCTTCCCATCCCATCCCCAGATGCCCATGGCAGCCTGCTCAGACCCTTGCTTCCTCAGCTGCTCCTCCACCAAGGGGAAGGTTTTGTTCCCCTGCAATTGATTCCTGGATGTCCACGATCCTCAACACCAGCTAGGCAAGAGTCATACCCTCCGTTCCTGCCAGGAAAGCCAGCAAAGGGAAGGGAGGGGGAGGGACCAGGGAAGCATGGTGTTCCTAAGTCACCACCCAGCCCCATAACATGCTCTCAGTCCACAGGCAAGCATTGTGGCGCAGTTAGCATCCCATATCTGAGCACTGGTTCAAATCCCAGCTGTTCTGCTTTGCTCCTGCTCGCTGCTAATGTACCAGGGAAGGCTGCAGAAGATGGTCCAAGTAGTTAGAGCCCTGCTGCCCATATAGGAGATCTGGATAAAATTGTTGGCTGGTGATTTTGGCCTGGCCCAGCCTCAACTGTTACAACCATTTGAAAAGTGGAAGCTGTCTCTCTCTCTTTCTCTCTCTCTCTCTTTCTCTCCTTCTCTCTCTCTTTCGATATCCCACTGTGCCATTAAATAAACAGAAAAATATACATAACTTTATAAAGTATCTGAGACACTGTGCATGGAGAGAAAAACATAAAGCTGAAACAAAGTGTTAACCCAGTAGAGCTTCTGTTTCCACATCTGTACAATGGGGTTAAACCTTCTCATTTAATTCACACACAGATCGATCAGGTCAATGAAAGGTTAACACTGTAAAAGGCCATAGAGAGTGAAGTGCCCAGGGAACTAGAGCTGTTAGAACAGCATGGGACCTGCTCCTGGGGAGCTCCAGCCTAGTGAGGAAGGCATGTAGATCCTGCACCCAAGTGTTTGTATTTGCTGCCTTTCATTGCACAATGTCTCTGTCCCATGAACTAAATCAATGGTAGTTCCAACCTCTGCTGATCATGATCCGCCTAAGCATGGCAACCAGGTAGTAGACGCTTCTATTCCCATTTCGGAACTGTAGCACAGAGGATCAAGACACTCATCCAAGGTCACACAATACATAAGCTGTAATTCTGGCAGGCTGGCACCAGGGGCTCCATCCTGAACTGTAACATGGCATTGTCTTTGCAGAGCCTATTCCTATTCTGACACCCTGTAAGAGTTTCTCCTATGATGGGATTTTACAATGCAAATTAAATATAATGTGATCCTTTAATTAGAGAGAACAATTGATACTGAGCAGATCACAGGGAGTTGAAACACAAGAGCGAGGAAGAATCTGCTGCAGGGGAACCAGCTGCAAAGAGAGTGGGGGCTGGGATAGGGAGTGTCCTAATGTCTTTAGGAAGCTACCGCAGAGAGACTCCACTCTAGGATTTAAGCAGTGGCTGGCCAAGGTGTCTGGAAGAGGAGAGATACTGATCTAGTGATGATTCTGGGGTGACAGAAGGAAAAAGACGTGCCTCATGAGTCTCCTTGTGAGGGGGGGTCTAATGCTGGATTTGTTCTATGATGCTTGAGTTTTATGGCCATACACTTAGAGCTGTAACAATACCTTTATTATTGACATTCCTGGAGGAAAAATAACTTTGTTATGGCGAGTCTAAAACTCTCTAGCTCCTAACCTCTTTTCCCCATTGAAGCAATTGTCTCTGTGATTCTGCTTTTTATAAGGTAAGACTTCTTAGGGACAAACCTCCATGTTTTATGGAACCCAGCACGTGACTTAAAGACTCTCAGGATATCTGTCTCTCCCCAGCGGAGCACTCCAAGGGTGAGAATAGGTCTGCTCCATTGCTAGGATCTCAGAGATTGTTATAAAGACCAGCAGGAAGCCTGGCATAGAGCAGGTTCCTATCTCCTTCACTGCCCACCATCCCACCAGAGATGAAAGTCAGTCTATTTCTTCTATTCATCATGTCTTTTGGGGGAGGTAACATCACCAGCTGGTCCAGAGTCCATATTCAAGTGAAATCACAACAGCCGCCATCAAACTCTGCCTCAGTACAAGACTCAAAGCTCCTGGGGCCAGTGATACGGCACAGTAGGTGAAGCCATAGCTTGCAATGTTGGCATCCCACTTCAGAGCACCAGTTAGAGTCTCAATAGCTCTGCTTACAATCCAGGCCCTGAGCCTTGGACTTCTGCTATTCCTACTGATCCTGCTAAGTCAGCGTCTTGCTGACCAAAGCCAACAACAAGCTCAGGCTCTGAGCATTCATACTCCTCCTCTGCCTTAGGAACCAGTTCCAAGCCTTCAGCTTTGTGGCCCATGCCCACATCTCTCCCAGCTACGGCCCTAAGATCAGTATGCCCCCATTTCACTTATTTCCACACTCAGAAACTCCTTAACTCTTACTGCCTCCCTGCCTTGCCTAGTGTGATGCTTGAGTTTTACAGCCATACTCTTAGAGCTGTAACAATACCTTTATTATTATATTGCTAGAGGAAAAATAACTTTTGAACTCTTCTGAACTCCCTCAGCTCTTTGTCGTGTGATAGCTGCACCATAGAACCCTTTGTCAGAGAATACGCCACATTGTGCTAGCATGTATAGTGTCCTGATTCCCCAGCTGTATCAAAAGTTTGGCTGAGCCTCAGTTTCCACATACGTGGAAACAGAGACTATCACAAACAGATTTTTAGTACCTACTCCATTTGAGGTCCAATGTGAGGGTTTATGGAGAACACAAAGGGAAAATGCATGGTCTTTGACTTCAAATGTCTCCAGTGGGTTAAGGAGTCCATTCATTCATAGATGGAGCCCAGGGGACAAGAAAGGGAAAAACCTGAGTAAGGAGGGTTCATAGCAGACAAAGGTGTGGGCAGGCTTCTTGGAAGAGACAGTATCTGAGCTATGTCATGAAAGATGATAAATTTCAATAGATGTGAAATACAGCACTCAATACAGGATATTGTGGGCAAAACTTAGAGGTATCAAATTTCCAACCCTATGTGGAAACAGAATGCATTTCCATAAGCCTGGAATTGGTAGTTCCACTAAAGATGCAGAGGAAGCTACCCAATGGATTCAGGCATTGATGTAAAGAGCTACAACCAGCTTGGAATACAACTAACCATTGTCTTAACAGGTAACAATTTGCATGTGTTCTCTGCAACCTTACAACCCAACAATCTCACTTCTAGACCAGCATTCTCCAGAGCAGCAATTAAATTGTAGTTCAGGGGTCTGAGACTTCTTTAAGGTAATGTATGAAGTCAAAGACATGCTTTGACCTGTTCTCTCTTGTCCCCCAAGTACATGGTGCATAGTTTCAGCGGATGCACAACATATGACATTGCAACAGGTTGAACCAAAACAGCTGTGTCTGTCTTCTGTTAAGCTAGACATAAAAGAGATATACAAAAAATTTAGACAATGTCACCCATTCCCTTATTTTGTCTTAAAAATAACTATTTTCAATAAAAATGTGTTTCATGTTAATAAATAATTTGTTATCACTAAAAATAATAAGCAGGGCTGGCATGGTAGCCTAGTGATCAAAGTCCTCACTTTGCCCACACTAGGATCCCATAAGGGCACCGGTTTGTGTGCCGACACCTTGTTTCCTTTCCAGCTCCCTGCTTGTGGCCTGGAAAAGCAGTAGAGGATGGCCCAAAGCCTCGGGACGCTGCATGCACATGGGAGACCCGGAAGAAGCTCCTGGTTCCTGGCTCCTGGATTTGGATCAGCTCAGCTCTAACTGAGCAGCCACTTGGGGAACGACAGAAGATCTTCCTCTCTGTCTCTCCTCTCTGTATATCTGGCTTTCTAATAAAAATAAATCTTTAAAAAATAATAATAATAAACTTTTTTGTATTTTGACCTGTAGCATGTAGTAACCAACTACTGAAAAAGATAAAAATAACCACACATAGAGAAAAGCTCTTCGGGATCCTGAAACTAAAAGGTCCGCTAACCACTGTGCTAGGTAAACTCCTGCGCATGTGTCCTGTGGATGGAAAAAGGAGGTGGGGAACAGACTATATCAGCAAACTGTGCCTGCGGTGAAAACACAGGGGACAGGAAACACTGGAGACAACACAAATGTCCACATCAGGAAAATGGACAAATGACTTAATGTGTAGTCCCACCATGGTACGCAGCAGCCTGCTGACCCATGGGGGATGTGGTCTGAGACTCCTTGGGAATGTCCGACACCACAAGCAGAACTGAACCCTGTATTTGCACTGCTTTTCCCACAACTACACACGTGTTGCCCAAACATTTTCTCCAGCACAGAGGCCACAGTATCTGCAGTAAGATACAACAAAACCAGCAGAGACTTCTTGTTCCTTCTTAGAATGTCATGGGTGGGTTTGCTTTCTCTGTAACTGCAGCTAACTTCAGCACATGAGTTTCTTTCCTTAAGCCAAGAACTCTTGCTGATTCACCTGAAGAAAACACTTCAAGGCTTCCCTTTGGCAAATATCTGAATGATTCTTGTGTCTTAGGGGCCATTATTAAGGAAAATCATGGTGATGTGAATGGAAACACAGAGACCCCATGAGAGTCGCTCAAGCTCATGATCAAGGCTGAGTGATTACAGCTTGTAGGGTATACACTGTGTGTACACTGGACAAAAGAATGAGTCTTGTTCTGGGTGGGATGGAACAGGCTGCTGTAAGCTGTTACTGTGCTACTCAGACCAGAATGCAACTTAAAGTATGAACTGTTTATTTCTGGAATTCTCCGTTTAATATTTGTAGACCACAGTTGACTAAGGGTACTTGAAACTAAGGAGAATAAAACCGTGGTTCAGAAAGGACTGCAAATATTACACTGCAGTGAAAAGAAATGAACTATGGCTAAAAAGCAACAGGATAAATCATAAAATATAGATATACTGACTATAAACTAAGGCAGATCATAGAAGAAAACATACAACATAATTTTCACAAATCTCAAAAGCAAATTACACAAACAAGCATATTTAAAAATACACACCTATTGGTAGGGACAGTGTTGTGGCACAGGGGCTTCCTGTGTGACTAGCATGACCTGTTGCAGTGCCAGTTCTAGTCCTAACTATCTGACTTCTGATCCAGTTTCCCGTCAATGCACCTGGGAGGGCAGCAGCAGATGGTTGAACTGCTTAGGCTACTGTCACCCTGTGGTATATCTGGATGGCATTTCTGGCTCCTGCTTGGCTTGGCCCAGTCCTGGCTTGAGTAGTCATTTGGGGAGTGAACCAGCCGATAGGATACCTCTTTGGTTCTTTCTCTGTGACTCTCCCTTTCAAATAATTAAATACACAATCTACCCCCTGGGGTGGAGGCTGAGGAAGGATTTAGAAATGAACTGTTGTGGATAAATTCCAAATCTCACTTCAGGTAGTGGCACATGGCAGCCATTTTGTTGTGCTTCCTAGTCACACATATGGCACATCCAGTTTTGTCTATGTATCAGGATAATGTTCAAAAGATAACATAACCTCTAACACTCAACTCAGACTGGCCTCTAATATTTTCCACAGGAACAAGGGCTCTTGGAGGGGCTGATTGCAGGTCTAGGCAGGAAATACACAGAATGGAACATTCTGTCATTCTAGAAAGTAGGGAAGCAGACACTACTGAGATTCAGGATAGAAGTTAAAGAGTTTCCCACTAGCCAGAAATGGGATAATTTGAGCATCAATAAGGATAACTGAAACGAATGGAAAAGCATCATTTATTTAAGCCCCCTAAAGGCAAAACAATCAAAACAAAAATTTAAATTTAAAAATAAATAAGTAGGGCCCAGCGGCGTGGCCTAGCGGCTAAAGTCCTCGCCTTGAACGCCCCGGGATCCCATATGGGCGCCGGTTCTAATCCCGGCAGCTCCACTTCCCATCCAGCTCTCTGCTTGTGGCCTGGGAAAGCAGTCGAGGATGGCCCAATGCATTGGGACCCTGCACCCGCGTGGGAGACCCGGAAGAGGTTCCTGGTTCCCGGCATCGGATCAGCACACACCGGCCCGTTGCGGCTCACTTGGGGAGTGAATCATCGGACGGAAGATCTTCCTCTCTGTCTCTCTTCCTCTCTCTGTATATCTGACTTTGCAATAAAAATAAATAAATCTTTCAAAATAAGTAAATAAATAAGTAAATAAATAAAAACAAAATAAAAGAAGTGACCAAAAATAACCTCTGGGTCATGCTAAGGAACAAGTTCATTATTCTAGAAACTGAAACAAATGGAAGGAATCAAGCATTTATCCTGCCTTTTCTGAATGAACCAAATATCTGCTCTGTCTGAGCAGCTCAGCATAATCAATTTATGAACATTACCCTTTATCACAGCCTGGCTAACAAAGCAAAAATGACATTACAACGTCACTACTGGGCCAAATCTAAAGAAAGCATGGGTCTTGTCAATGAGCATCAACAGCCACTGACAGCAAAAACAGAGGTGACGACTAGATATTTTGCACCTCTGTGTAAAAGTTCATGCCATTGCCTCTTGCCAAAAAATCAAATCTGGGAGGCAGGCATTTGGAAAATGGTTAGAAAGCTGATTAGGCCACCCACTGCATGTTGTGGAGGGTCTGGTTCAGGTTTCGACTCCACTTCTGATTCCAGCCCCTGCTGGTGCACCCCCAGGAGGCAGTGGTGATGACTTAAGTGCTTGGGTCCCTGTATCCATGTAGGAGACCCAAATTGGGCTCCCAGCTTCTGGCTATTGAGAGCAATCAAGAAGTGACTGAGCAGATAGAAGATTCTCTCTCTTTCTACCCCTCTTTGTTTTTAAATAGAATGGAAGGAAATACTTTTTTTACATGAAGATTAAAGTAAAAAAATAGATTTTAACTAACATCAAATCTGAATCCAAGTCTCTAGATTTAACACACAGGAAATACTGGGGACAGATGAACATATCTAATGACATCAAGGGACTCATTCAGAAAAGCTCAGATGTGGGAAGCAAGATAACTAGAGCAGTTTTAAAAAAAAAAAAACCCACAGATTGAAAGCTACTACCAGCCAATCATAGCATGTAGAATTCGTGTGGATCCTAAGTCAAATCGTGAAAACTAACCTAGGAAATGCAAATGCTAACTGCATATTTTGTGATGCTAGGGAAGTTTTTTTTTATTATTGTTAAGATATAGTCAAGGCAGTACGGTTATATATTTCAGTGCACCTTGATAGATGTGAACAAATACTGTCTGGGTTTTCCTTCAGAATAACTGGGAAATATGCTAGGCTGGGAGAACTGGTGGGAGTAAATGGAACTACTTTGGTCACAGGCTGATAGCCAATGGGGCTGGGAGACAGATACCCCAGGGTTCATTATATTATTCTATCTTATTTTGCATGAATTTGAATTTTCATAATAAACTGTTTTTCAAGAACCAAGGGCTAAGGAAGGCAGCATGGCAGCAGGAGGCAGGAGTGTTGTCCAGGTGGAAGGCTGCTGAGGGCCTGAGGAGAAGCGAGAGGGTCAGTCTGGAGGAGCAGGGAGCAGCTGGTTGAACAGGCACAGGCTCAGGGAGAACATACACTCTGGCGCAGAAATCAGTGTGTAGTTAGAAAGTCACCTCCATGCCACTTTTCAAAAATGTCACAGCTCAATAGATAGGCCCCAGTGCCACATGGAGAGCCCCCCTTCACACATGTGTCCAAACAGCGGCTGATCCTCTGCGTCCACCCCTGCCAAGTTTCCTGAGCAGACACCAGTTCCACTTAACAGCTTTCTGTGGTAATGCAGCCTGCAGTGCCCTGGAACCCTCCTTTCAACTCTATGTCAGGGAACCCACCACCATGCAGACATCTGAGCTTGGGGAGCAACACTGCTACCTAGACCCAGTCTTCCACACCCCACAAAGGATGTACGTACCCACCCAGTGGTACTAGTAGCAGCAGTGGTAGTATCTATTGAATACTGTCCATGCCAGACACTCCTAGAGAGGACAGAATCCACACCTGTGGGCTTTCATTTTAATGGATGCAGACATACAATAGATGTAACATGTAAACAGACTATGTGTTGCACAAGGATGCACAGGAAACATGGGGGTGGTAGCTATTGGGGTGCTTGGTGGTAGGCTATCAGTCCCTGAGAACGAGCGGTGCCTCACTGCCCTGGCCCAGGCCCTGGCTCCCACCACATTGGCCACTGTCACAGCCTCCCCACTGCATTCTTAGGCCCCATCTGGCCACTTCCAACATATCTTAAAGTCAGGTCCATTTTGCTGCCTCAGATCTGAGCAGCCTGGATCATAGATAGCTGAGCCAACCCTGTGATGTCTCCCTGCTGACATCCAATCCTTCCTGTCGCTGGATCTGCCACCAGGTGTTGCCTGTGTGCTCAGTCTTGTCACCCATGACACACCCCACCACATCGATGACCATGATGCCACTCCTGACCCTCCCACTGGGATGCCCCTACGGGTCCTGAGTCTGACACCTCCCACTCCCAGTCCACTTTTGCTCTCCTTGCTGGTGATCCTGCCCCCAAGATGACCTGGGAGCTCAGACTGCCACTGTCTTCATGCAGGTGCTGTAGCCTCTGCCTGGTGTTGGTACTCCATGCAGGCTCACTGGACAGCACCCTCTGAAGTTACAGCTGCAACTGAATAGAACTTCTACAAACTGCAGTCATGTCTCCACGGAGCCTACAAGGAACACTGTAGCTGGGCTGGCCCCAGAATGGTCTCAAACTGCAGGATGAGGGTTGGGCTTTTAGCTCCCTGAATTCGCCAGTCTTTGTCCACCACAAGCCCAAGAGGAAGGGTGTACAGACATGGTCCCTGCAGGTCAAGGCAATTCCCAGAAAGTCTCCAGAGATCAATATTCCCAGAGCAGCTGTCCAAGTGGTGCTCACCTGGGGAGGGAGCTACACAAGTTACCACAGTGTCCACTACAACCTCCAACAGACCTGACTTCACCCTCGCTTCTGTCACTTTCCAGCTGTGTGACCTTGGTGGAAGTAATCATAGGGTCTTCCCCTCCGTGAACGAGGGAGCCATCTGGATAAAGATGGCAACTTGAACTTTAATGCCTGTCTTCTCTCCTTTAATGCCTTCTCCCCTGAAAAAGAGAGTAAAAAAAATAAGATAAAAGCTCAAGGATTGTTCATGAATAACTGAGAGAGTTCAACAACTTCCCAGTAAGACCAAAGGGGGTGGAAGAGCAAATGGCACCATGCAAGCTTTCACCACCCTCCAGCACTGTGAGTGCATTGTTGGGAGGGCCTGCACAGGTGGGACATCAGGCCCCCTGGGCCTCAGCAGGTGACCCTGGGCATCTCTAACAGTTCCTCACTCGGCTCTCTGGGAAACAACTGCTTATTCCCAAACCTGTTTATGCCAGTTGTACTTGGTTTTATAATTATATGATTCAATTTAATACTAATCAAGCAATAAAATATGATTGTGAAGAGGAAGTTGTTTTGATGAAACTAAGTTGAAAGAGTCAATGAAGGCAGATCGCTATTAAAAAGCACTCCGATGACTTACAGACAAGCAAGTCTTAACACATGGAGAGGAAGTCAGACCAATCTAGAAGGAATCCACACTCAGACTGTTCCACAAGGACCTTCAAGTTTTAGTTGCACCACAAAGATGTTGCACCTGGAAATGGCAGACACGCTATATGCCTTAGAGTTTGTGCCAGAAAGACCTGCTAGAATTCCACTTAACAGACCCCCCACTCAGAGAAGGAAATAAGCATCTGCATGTTTTAGACTAACCTAAATGTTAGTTTGTTTCCATTTTTAATGATTTCTCTAGTGAAACAATTTGGGGAGGGGGAGATAGTCCACCCCACAGTGGTTTAATAAGATCTGCATGCAGAAGGTGCATCAAGAAGACGGTGAATGAACAATCACCTTGGAGATGTGGGAGAAGAGGCTGCAGTCCACAAAGGGCTGAGAACAGCAGGATTAACCACACAGACCCCCAGGGAACAATCAGGCCCTCTCCCCACCCCAGCTCCCTCCCTACTCGCTTAGAGGCAAAGTGACCCAGTGGCAGCACCCTGTGCCAGGCTGTGAACTTTCTATGTACAGATAGTCCTCAATTTCTGGTGGCTCCACTTAATAATGTGTTTACAATGGTGCAAAACTGATGCACACTCGATAGAAACCATACCTTTCCCTCAAACTAGCAATGTGCTGTGTGATATTCCCCATGATGTTGGGCAGCAGCAGAAAGCCAAATTCTTGCAAATTACAAACACGATAGCTGAAACTTAAAGCTCAGCTAAAAGATCTGGGACATAAATTCAAGGAAATGAACTAGCCCACAGAGAGCAGAAGCGAATGATAAGCACTAGTAGAGAAGAGATCAAAGACCAGCCCTGTATGGACAGACCTTAAGCCACCTGAGGCGCCCCCAGCCCAGCCCAGCCCAGCCCAGCCCAGCCCAGCCCAGCCCATCCCTCTGCTCAGTCTCCTGCGAATGCACCTGGAAGGCAGCAGATGTTGACCACATGCTTGTCCTTGGGTCCCTGCCACTTCTGCAGGAGACTGGGATGGCGTTCTTGGCTCCCCACTGCAGCCTGGTACAGCCTGGCTACTGTGTGTACCTGGGATGGGAACCAGTGGATGAAGGATTCTCCCACTCACTCGCTCTTTGTTTCCTCTCTCACACCATTCTCCTTTCAAAACAAAGATCCACCCTGGAGGTCAGGATCCAACTCTTGGGTGTTGTAGAGTCAGCAAGAGAGGAAGATGACTAAAAGGGGAACTGGGGGACATGAGTTTCCATATGGAAAAGGACCACCCAGCAGCCCACAATGAATGTTGCTATGTCACTCATACTGTGACCTTGCAGTATTCCAAACCAAAAAGCACAGGATCCAGAAGACAAGGCGGGTGGGGTGGGGGGGACATGGCAGGGCCAGGAGCCAGGGGGAGAGGCTTGCACCCCAGGACTCTCTGCCTAGCTCAAACAGTGATCAGGGTCAACAGCAAAATGGAGGAATCCTCACGGAGCTGAACCCCTCAACCCTCCCACACACACCAACCAGGGCTCTATTTCTGAGGAAGCATGATAGTTTCCAATACAGAGGACCAAGAAACAGGGCACGATGAGCAGGCCTTGGGGAAGGAAGCCCTACAGAGGTGACAGAGCCCTGGGGGAAAGGCGCCATATAAGCCGACCCCCAGTTCCCGACAAATACTGCAGGCGAGGGGCCTTGGAGGCAGCGAACCCCCTGTTTATTCCATCAGGAAGACAACGGATAGCGCCTAACACGCGTAAATTAAGAAAACAGCCGCATAAGCATATTATTTCGAAGTACGTGGTTAAGCGCCAAAAAATACAGATGAAGCCGGCTAAAATGGTTGCCACCCGAGTGCAGAATCGGGAAGATGGATTGGGTGAAGCAGGGGAGAGCTGTTTTTCAATAAAAAGCCTTTCAATTTACATCCGGCCTTGGTGGGCCTCGGATTTCCTGAAGCGTTTTTCACATGCAATGTCTCATCTGCTCACTCCTTCGAGAACACCCCCACTGCAGGCACAGGAAACCGAGGCCCAGACAGGCACGGTGACCGCTCAAGGTCACAGCCCCACCCCTATCCTCCTGCTCCTCCGCCCAGAGAGGGAGACGAGGATCCCATCCACACCCACATGTCCAACCCAGAAACGGGCTGCAAGCCCCAGCCCGCGCCGCCGACCTCGGCCCCGCAGCCGCGGCGTGGGCGCGGCCGACCTCAGCCGGCCACTGCCTCTCGCGGCCGCCGTGACCACACTGTCCTTGCGAGGACACGACGGGAAGCCACGCGCGGTGCGGCAGCGCCCCCTGCCGGGCGCTCGGCTCGCAGCAGCCCGGCGCTGAGCTGGGGCAGTGGGGTCCCGGCGGCGCCCACGACCCCCGCGGCACCCCAACTGGGCCCGCCTGTGGCCGAGGCAGGCTGTATGGGAGGTGCCTTCCACCATCACAGGACGTGTCGGAGACTCGGAGCCCCTCCTAGGCTGGGCGGTGGGGTCAAGAGCAAGGTGAGGTCACGCAGCACGACAGGCACCCCGAAACGCGGACCCACGCTTCCTGGGGGACCCTTCTAGGGGCCATTACCACCCGCTTTCCCCGAGCCCCTGGGACTGACTGGCCTTTGGGACTTCAGAGGAAGAACCAGGGACACGACAGGGGGTTGGAGTCTCGCCCCCTTGGCACTGAACCCTGGTGGCCTTGAGTGCAGTCTCCCTGTCTGGGGCCACGGTCCATCGTGGGCTGGGGGTGCAGGGTGCGTGACCTCCAAGGGTCCGTCCCGCGCCCGGCGGCGCCTCCCCGGCTCCGGGCAGGCCCCAGCGCTGGCCGCGGCCGACCCCTGGCGGCGGAAGGCGGAGTGGACGGCTGCCTAGGCGACACCCATACCGCCACCTGGGAGACCCAACACCCCTCTCCAGGGCGGGCTGTTCCATGAACACAGCGGGGTCGTGGTTGGGACAGTAAGCCCTGGCCTTGTCCTTCCCCAGCTGTGTGATCTAGGGCACTGTTTCTCAAATTCTGTGTCTCTGTTTGTGCCTCCATAAAATGGGGGTCATCCCTAGCGCCCCTCTACTTTATGCTGTGAACTCATTTGCATAGCCACCCAGCCAGGCAGGTCCAGTCACAGGAAGGTTAAGTGTCTTTACCAAGGTCACCTAGGACAGTGGTAGTGGCGCTGGGACCCGAACTCCTGGTGATGCTGCTGTGGATGATAACAGCCCTGCAGTGCAGGGTTGTCAGAGTGGGCTTTGAACTGATAGAAGTGTTGAGACCTACTGGCAACTGACTCACAGTCTGATTTGGCCAACTCCTCAAGCACCTGCTGTGTGCCAGCCCTGAACCACGCATTCTGGACCCATCTGCTCACGGCTCACCCAGCCTGTGTGCTAGAGAGCCTGCCAGCCGGGAGGGGTGGACGCTGGGCAACCCTGAGCAGATCTAGAGGTTCTCAGAGTCGGGAGCCCAGGCCAGAGGATGCCAAGCTGTAGGGGCTGGGAGTGGCATTGCAAGGAGGGCAGACCCTGGCAGGAGTCCAGCACCTGGGAACCCCAAGGAGACAAACACCACAGGCTGGGGTGCTTGACAGGGTAGCTCTGCGTTGAGCCTTGGAAGCCGAGCAAGGCACCAGGCCCACATGAGGGCAGAAGGCCCTCAGCTCAGAGGCAGCCGTTCACAGCACCCCAGCTTAGGGGTCCCAAGTATTCCCTTTTAAGGCAGGAACCACCTGCAGGTTAATTTGGATTCACAGACCAAAGCCCAGAGAGAACATTAGTGAGAGCCAGGGGTTGGAGGCAGAGACCGCCCCAACCCACCCCGAGGGCCACCCTGTACAGGGACGTCACCCCCAGCCTGACCACCCCAGGGACAAGGCAGGGTGCTCTCAAGAAACATCCTGCTTGAGGCCCCAAGGCCGGCTCCCCTTCCACTGCTGGCCACTGCCGTCTCACACAAGAAGGGGTGTGGGACAGTGGTCAGCCTTTGGGCCTCGAGGGAGAATGGCAGAAGAATTCAGGGAGGAGAGCAGGGGACAGCAGAGAGCATCAGCTTTCTTGAGTCCATCTGTGACCCTTCCAAAGCTTCCTTAGGCCCAGCTAGGGCAGGAGATGGACTGGGGGCCTTGTATCAGGCAGGCAAGGCAGGCCTCCTCCCCCTGCAGGGTACCCACCTCTTTAAAGCCACCCGCCTCTCAGACTCGGCTGTTTCTGTGCTTTAAAGGTGCTCTGCATCAAGTTGAAATAAATGTGCCTGTCTTTTAAGAATTATTATTATTATTATTACCTTGGAAGGTCAGATATACACAGAGGAGGAGAGACAGAGAGGAAGATCTTCCATCCACTGACTCACTCCGCAAGTGACCGCAATGGCTGGAACTGAGCCAATCTGAAGCCAGGAACCCGGAGCTGCTTCTGGATCTCCCACATGGGTGCAGGATCCCAAAGCTTTGGGCCATCTTCGACTGCTTTCCCAGGCCACAAGCAGGGAGCTGGATGGAAGCAGGGCCACCAGGATTAGAACAGGCAACCATATGGGATCCCGGCGCGTGCAAGGCAAGGATGCCCGCCACTAGTGTGTCTGTCTTTTCCCGCAGACAAATGCAGAGGAGGAAAACAAAAAGAGCACATATTTTACCGGTGCAAACTTGGGACAGTGACACCTCCAATCATCATTTTATGGCACGATGATGTACAGTAATTAGGTGTCAGAAGTAATCTATGGTCACAGGAACACAGTCGTTGCTGTGAGAAAAGGAGGAAAAAGAAAAAAAAGAGAAAAACAACGCTCTCTCCTCCCGGAAGCCGCTGTTGCAGCTGCCAGCGGGGCCTGGGGTGAAGGAGCACCTGGGGCGGAGGGAGCAGCTGGGGCGGAGGGAGCAGCTGGGGTGAAGGAGCACCTGGGGTGAAGGAGCACCTGGGGCGGAGGGAGCAGCTGGGGCGGAGGGAGCAGCTGGGGTGAAGGAGCACCTGGGGTGAAGGAGCACCTGGGGCGGAGGGAGCACCTGGGGCGGAGGGAGCAGCTGGGGCGGAGGGAGCACCTGGGGTGAAGGAGCACCTGGGGCGGAGGGAGCACCTGGGATGAAGGAGCACCTGAGGTGAAGGGAGCACCTGGGGTGAAGGGAGCACCAGTGGCTGGGGTGGGCGGGCTGGGGCCCTTGGGGGAGGGAGGAAGGGATGTTTCCTCTTTCCTGCTGGGTAAACCTGACCAAAACACCTACCCTTACCAAAAGAGTAACCGCTGGGGCTGGACCCTGCAGGAAGGGTTCCTGGGGAATGAACGTGACCCAGGGCGGAAGGATGGGGAGCAGGAGCTGTCACCCGAGAGGGGTCCGCCGAGAGGGCAGGGAGGGACTGTGACAGGAACATTCATGAGAACTGCCTATTCCTTTTTTTTTTTTTAATTAATTAATTTGTATTTGAAAAGCACAGAGAAAGAGATCTTCAATTCAGTGACTCGCTCCCCAAATACCAGTAGCCAGAGCAGGGCCAGACATAAGCCAGGAGTCCAGAACTCCATCCAGGTATCCCTGTGGCTGGCCAGGGTGCAGACCGACACGAAGCTGGACCAGAGGCAAAGCTGGGGCTCAAAGCCAAGCCCCCCAATGGGAGGCGGGCATCCTAAGTGGTGGCCTCGCTCCTGTGTCCACCCGTTCTTTTGTGTTCATGAGATACGGTGCTGAGCTTCGCTGTGATCTTCATCACAGAAACATTGCCCAACAAGCCTGTTGTGTCAATGAAATGGACCCATTGCCTCTGTTCCTCTCAGCCTCAGGGTCCTCGTTTATGAAAGCGGCAGGAATGGAGCTGAGACTGTTGTGACTCCAGCGTGAGATGAAGTAACAGGCCAGCACCTGGGGTGAGTTGGGTTTTTTTGTTTTGTTTTGGTTTGGTTTGGTTTGGTTTGGTTTGGTTGTTGCTGTTGTTGTTGATATATTCATGAGCCCAGCGTGGTAGCCTACTGATTAAAATCCTTGCCTTTCATGCGTCGGGATCCCATACAGGCACCAGTTCATGTCCCAGCCGCTCCATTTCCCATCCAGCTTCCTGCTTGTGGCCTGGAAAAGCAGTAGAGGATGGCCCAAAACCTTGGGACCCTGCACCCTCGTGGAAGACCTGGAAGAAGCTCCTGATTTTGTATCGGCTCAGGTCCGGCTGTTGCAGCCACTCTCTGTCTCTCCTCTCTGTAAATCTGACTTTCCAATAAAAATTTAAAAAGAAATCTTTTTTAGAAATGATTTATTTGGGCCTGGCGCAACAGCATAGCAGTTAAAGTCCTCGCCTTCAGCATGCTGGGATCCCATATGGGTGCCGGTTCATATCCCAGTGGCCCCACTTCCCATCCAGCTCCCTGCCTGTGGCCTGGGAAAGCAATCAAGGACGGCCCAAAGCTTTGGGATCCTGCACCCATGTGGGAGACCCGGAAGAAACTCCTGGCTCCTGGGTTCAGATTGGCTCAGCTCCAACCGTTGCGGTCACTTGGGGAGTGAACCATCGGATGGAAGATCTTCCTCTCTGTCTTTCCGCCTCTCTATGTATGCGCCTTTCCAATAAAAATAACTAACTAAATAAATAAATGATTTATTCACTTGTTTGAAAAGCAGAGTTATAGGGAGCCATGGGGGGTGAAGAAGATAAGAGGCCATCTACTGGTTTACCCCCCAAATGGATTGCATTGCAATGGACTGGCACGGATTGATGCCAGCAGCCTGGAATTCCATCAGGATCTCCCACTTGGCTGCAGAACCCCAAATACTCAGATCATGTACTGCGGCTTTCCCAAGCACGTGAACAGGGAGCCGGGTCAGCGGCCGAGGATGCAGGACTCTGACCGGGGCTTATATAGAATGCCGGCATCCCGAGCAATGGCTGAACCCACTGTGCCACAGTGCAGGCCCCTGTTTGCTTTGTAAATCAAGCGTTATTCATTCCACCCATAAGTATTTCAGCATGTATTGCTAAAGCGTAAGGATTCGTTCTTGGTTTTAAACAAATACCCTAAATCCACCTGATTTAATATTAAAAATGCAGTCAGCATACATAGTATTTTAAACTTTCAGTGTTAATGGACCAAGTACATGCAGAAAGTGTGTTAATTGCACGTGTACAGTCTGCTGACCTTGCACAAAGCCCACTGTCTACCCCCCAGACCAAAGCGCAAAGCACAGCCTGACCCCAGAAGCCCACTGCACCACGGAGTCATGTTGTCATGTTCGGAAGACAGGATTCAAGCCGTGAGGTTCCAGGGCAGCAAGAACAGAGCCAGCCTGGAGCTTATGGTTCCACAGTTAGAATTTTCCAAATGCCTGCGCCAGCAGGTGCAGGGCCCGATCACAGCCAGGGGGTAATCTAGACCTCCCACGTAGGTGGAAGGGACCCAAGCTGGAACTGAGAGCCGGAGCTAGGGGTCAAAGCCAGGCCCTCAGATATGGACACAGGTAGCCTAGGCAACCTGGCATCATGTCACCTTCACCCTGACCTTAGGAAGCAGCCCACTTTTCCCTCAAAAACTGAGGTGTGTCCAGAGTCACACAGTCAATGGCTCATGGAGAAACAGGAAGGAGGGTGCACGTGTTGAGAACTTGGCATAATTTATGTCACATCAACAAAGACAAAGGACAATACCAGACATCGGTCACTCGTGCACCTGACATCAGGCCCTGGAATCGCTGACTGTTCCGAAACTACACAGATGGATCCTGGGGTGACCCGGACAGGGCCAGCTGGGAGACTCCTGGTCACCACAGGTCACTCATTCTCTCATCATCAGCGACCAAGGACCAGAGGCCGGCAAGGCCAGCAGGTGGAGGAGCAGGCCGGGGAGGGCTGAGTCAGGGCACTTCCTTTGAGCCACCCCTGATGCTCATCTTGTCATCACCACAGTTCTCCTTCCTACCTTCCCCATCCCGTCAAACAGTGCATTCCACTACTCGAGCTGCACGATACAGTGGTGAGCAGCACACATCTCTTACGGGAGACACCCGATCGGTGAGTGCACTGAAATGGACCCCCTTTTCTGGAGGAAGGCCAGCTTGGGGGCACTTGTCACCTCCAGTCATGCAACCTTCAAAGGATTTGGCCTCTGAAGCCAGCAGATTCCTCATCTCGGTAATGAAGGTGTGACTGTCTCAGAAGTCGGTGCCAAGTACCTACAGAGCCGGATGCACGCCAAGTGCTTCACAGCCACCAGCTGAAATCCTTGTCAGGGTGAGCTGAATCCCCATGTGTCCTAGAGGCCGACTGGGTGGCTTCATAGCTGGCTGCAATTCACCTCCCTTCCTTTGGGGGTTACGTGTGCTTCTGGCCTGGAGTGGTCATTTCCTCTTGCTCCTTGGAGAACCCTTTCCAGCATTCCTAATTTCCCAGACCCTGCTCCCCTCTTTGCTCAGGGTCCCCACACCACATCCTGCAGAACCTGTCCTCCTGCGGGGAGGTCTGGGTGACTGGGGACCACAGAGCTATCCTTTGGGTCTTAACCCAGCCCTGATGGGGCGCTCTGGGGACCAGGACTCTCCGCTCCTGGCTGCATTTCCTCCCTGTAGGGTAGGGGCTGTGCGTCATGCAGAGACCGGGAAGCCAGAGCAGAGTGCAGGGAGCTCAAGTAGTTCTCAAGCCAGCAGCTGGGAGCCTGCTAAGATCTAACCCAACCGCTCTGTCAGAGGCCTCCCGCTCCAGGAGCAGAAAGGCCGCCATGGCAAGTAAACATGCCACACGTGATATCCACACCCGGCACCTCAGAGGGCAGGAGCCACCCAGCTCTGCCACCTCCCAGCTGTGTGACCTGGGGACGTGACTCACACTCTGGGCATTTCTGCCTCCGTTTCTCTAGGTGTCAGGTCCTGTCTGCAGACCCACTGCCGGTTAGCAGGCCTCCTGGCGGGGAACCTGTTCCATTCCTCTCTGCTGGAAGCCTCGGCTGAAAGGCATTTCAGGGTCCCCATTCTCTGTCACCCTTGGCAAGCCCAGCCTCTGCCTGCTGGACACTCCCCAGGTCCTAGGGACAGACTCTGCCCCTCCCCCTTCTTTCATTCAAGTCTTAATATCCTTGTCAGGAGGCCAAGGTTTTTTTTTAACAGCCCCTCCCGTTTGAGAGGCTCCTGGGGCCCTGGTGACACCAATACCCATCCCTGCAGCCACAGCAAACAGGATGGCAGCCAGGAGGACCACACCCTGGAACCCCATCATCTCTCTCACTCTCTCTCTCTTTTGCCCCTTAAAGATTCATCTACTTTTATTGAAAAGGCAGGTGCACAGAAAGCCCAGACAGAAAGACCTTCCATCTGCTGGTTCACTCCCCAAATGGCAACAATGGCCAGAGTCGAGCCAGGCTGAAGCCAGGAGCCTCCTCTGGGTCTCCCACACGGGTGCAGGGTCGCAAGGCTTTGGGTCATTCTTTACTGCTTTCCCAGGCCACAAGCAGGGAGCTGGATGGGAAGTGGAGCAGCCAGGACATGAACCAACATTCAGATGGGATTAGCACTCACAGGCAGAGAAACAGTTGAGCCGTCATTGTGCTGGCCCCGTGGTGACCGCTCTCGACTGCTTAGCACTGTGAGAGGGAATCAGGCTTGCTCAGAAGGCACAGTGCAAGAAGCAACTAAGTCTGTCTCCCTTGACCCTCACTGCCTTTGCAGCCTGGTGACTGACATTCATAACGTTTCTCAAATTCAAATCCTGGGCTGTTCAGACCCCATCCTGGCTCTGGCACAAGCAAAAGTTCTTACCGAGATGCACATTTGCTTTTTCGTCTAGTACAGGCTTAAAACACAATCTTTTCCAGTGCCATTGAAACCTTCGTTAGGGAAAGTTTCCTTTGACAAGGAACAGATTGTCCTGGCAGACATTCTTACAGAGGGGGCATGGGGAGATGGGGATGGGGACAACTACAGGCCACAGGGGAGAAGGGAGCCAGAGATAGCGGGAAGGACAGCTAGCGGGGTCAGATCACTCCTGCAGCGCAGGCTAACAGGCTAGTGTGAGCTGCGGGCCCCACAGCCACAGCACAATCCCACTCCAGCAGGAGCTCGGTGCTCCAGTTGGGTGGGAGGAGGCAGGGCTCTTAGCCACAGGTATGTGATCACAGCAGGCAGTCTGTACCCCCACCAGTAAAAAGCTAGGTTAGCTCATCGGGCTGGTGCAGGTGGAGGGTAAGGGAGAGAAGATGGGGAAGAGGCTGTCAGAGAAAGTGCCGATCTGCCTGGGGACCGGCCTCAGATTTCCCCAACCCATCCCTGATTCCTCATCACTCCTAAAGAGAACCTGGCTGCATAATGCTTGCCTGTGGGGAAAAAAAATAGACAAGTCCTGATATGGAGATGGCTTAACACAATGGAAATTCATTCCCTGCTCCCATTCCTGGTGAGACATCCTTCCACCTGCTCATGCAGGGACCCAGGTTCCTTCACAGAGCGGGTGTGTTTGCCAACAGGTGCTTGGTGAACTCTTCACAGGTCAAGAGATGGTGAGAGCCGATGGAGGAGCCCCTGGGGGCTTCCAAGCCAGGCCTGGCGGTGGTCTGCATCACTTCCACCCACCTGCATTGACCAGAACTCAGCCCTGGCTGAAGAGTGCTTTGTGACCCCTCACACCTCCCCTCCATGTTGTCAGCTACTTGAGGGCAGGGGCTCTGTTGTGCCGTACACCCCTCAGCCCCCGCGTGCCACGTGCCATGATGGCAGCATCACGGGTGGGTATGGAAAGCTGTGTGCTGCCCACGTGACATGCCCACTTCCGCTCTGTGAGGCAGGACTGCTGCTATCCCAGTTCCCAGATGAGAAGACTGAGGCAGGGAAGTGAGGGACCACCAGTCAAGCTCTCCACGTCGTCAGAGGTTGCTCCCACACCTCATTCTTCTCCCTTTTCCTCTCAGCTGCAAGTGCATAAGTTGTCAGAAAACAGACTCCCAGATGGAAAACAACTCACTTTCTCATTTGTTCCCCAAACTTTTTTTTTTTTAATATTTTTTCATATTGCATGTTTTGCACAGGTTTTTTTTTTTAAGATTTATTTTATTTTTATTACAAAGTCAGATATACTGAGAGGAGCAGAGATAGAGAGGAAGTGGAGCTGCCGGGATTAGAACCAGCGACCACATGGGATCAAGGCGAGGACCTTAGCCACCAGGCCACACTGCCGAGCCCTGTTCCCCAAACTTTTGAGCTGAATTCCCCCATCACAATGGGAAAATAGTTGGGGTCTCATCAGTCTCTTGGAGGGGCTGGAAGTTGACGTGGGATAGGGAGCCCCCCCACCCACAGAGGAGCCTTCGCTGGCTGCATCTAATTACCAATAACCAGATGCCCAGCACAGTCCTCTTCTACATCTGAGACATGCTGACAGTCTAAAAATGCCAGCCTCTATCTGTGTGTCAGCTAAATGTCACTGGCGACATTTGATGCAATTCAGAGACGCAAGTAAATCCAATATTATCACTGACTAAATAACCACAGGCCCAGTCCAAAGGCCCCAGCCCCAGAGCACAATGGGAGCTCCTTCCCAAATGGGCCCAACTGCCACCTGCCTGCAGACAGGAAGCCAGCCTGCTGGCTCATCTCTGTTTGGGGAACTGGGGGGATGGCAATTCAGCACTCACATTCCCCAAGACCACCTGGTTAGGAACAAGGGGGCCACTTCAGCTGCTTAAGAAGCAGAGACCAGAATCCTGCCCCCCAGGGAGGCCCAGTGCTGTGTGATGTGCAGTTTTCCAGCATCTGGCGCCAGGCTCCTGAGCCCTTGATGTGACAGGCACCAAGGCAGCTAGTTAGTCCTCTCCCCACTGTGTCATCCGTAAGCCACATAAAGGGTGGCACCTGGGCAACTTGGTGTCTCTGGCTACACGGGCTCTCAGGACATATCCGAGGGAGGAGGAAATGAATTAATAAATGAGGGCACCTGTGTATCCCCCCCAGCAGCCCGGGAGCTCAATGTAGTGTTACTTGTCTCCCAGCTCCCAGTTTCCCGCCAAGTAATACCAGTCACACAGACAGTACCAGCTGCCACCATGCAGGCACAGGCGAGCTGCTTCCTAGTGGTTCTCACTAAGACAGGGGCAGGCATGTGGTGTGGCAGTTGATCCACCACCGGGATGCCCACATCCCACATCCAAATGCCTCAGATCCCGTTCCGTGTCTGCCTCTGACCCAGCTTCCCGCTGACGCATGTCCACTGAAGCAGCAGCTGATGCCTTCATTTTTCAGGTCTCTGTCACTCACTGGGGAGACCCAGATGGGGCTTCCGGCTCCAGGCTTCAGCCTGGCCCAGCCCCAGCTGCTGCGGGCATTTGGAAACGGAACCAGTGAGTTGAAGATCCATCTGCCATGTCTCTGTGTGTCTCTCTGTCCCTATCTTCCTTCCCCACCAGCTCTCCCCCCACCGCCTTTCAAATAAATAAACTTCAAAATTAAAAAGAAAGTTTGTGAAAAGTGAAAAATTAACTGGTTAAACCACCACCTGTAGCACCATAATCCCTCATGGGGGTCCATCTGAAACCTGACTGCTCTACTTCCAGACCAGCCCTTTCATGATGAGCTTGAGAAAGCAGGGAAGATGCCCCCAGTGCTTGGCCCTGGCACCCAGCTGGATGAGATGGGACACCTGGATGAAGCTCCAGGTCTCTAACTTTGGCCAGAAAGTACCAGTACTGATCATTGCCGAGTGAAACAGCAGATGGAAGATATCTTTGGGTGTGTCTGTGTGCGTGTAACTCTGCCTTTCAAATAAACTAAATCTTTTTTAAAGTGTGTCAAAAACATATTAATTATTTTTAAAAATAAAATGAAACAGAAATCCGAGATCAAAAGTAGCAGAAACAAGAGCCAGACTGAGACCGTGCGCCCTCTGGTGTTGCCCTGAGGGCAGGACACTCCCACACTGTCCAGCCAGCAGTGCATCACGTGACTGTAATCGCACAGAAATATCAGACAAACGCCCCCACGTGAGAGGCATTTATTGAGAAAGGAGCTGAAGGCAGGGGCTAGGAGCAGGTGGACACTGTGTCCTCAAAAATGTTATCATCCTAGGAGAAAATGAAATGAAATACAGTGCTCACACGTGCTCCTGGACCAAATGGCATACAGGAGGGAGAAAACGCAACACAGCGCGTTGCTGGGTCATTGCACACCAACTGAAACAGCGTCAGAACCGATGGAAGTGTTTCTGTTGCTGCTAGAACACAGGCGGTGTCTTGGGACCCACACCTTCGTCTGGGCCGTGGCTCTGTCTGCACCAACCAGCACCTGGGTGGGACCTTCTTGCAGTGCTCCTGCCCTGCGTTCACGCCACCTTCTTCGAACATTTGATCTGCACAAACACTCTCAGAAGGAAAGGGTCACAATGGAAGATTTCTCTGTCTCCCTTGCTCTCTGTAAAAATCTACTTTCCAAATAAAAATATATCTTTTTTTAAAAAGTGCAAGTGTAAGAATTTAAAAAGAGTGAGGTCTTTCATCCACTGATCTGCTTCCCAAAGGACCACAACTGGAGCTGAGTCCACTGAAGCCAGGAGCCAGGAGCTTCTCCCGGCTCTCCCACGCGGGTGCAGGGTCCAGAGGCTCTGGACCGTCCTCCGCTGCGTTCCCAGGCCACAAGCAGGGAGCTGGATGGGAAGTGGAGCAGCCGGCACACAAACTGGCAGCCGCTTTACTCAATGCAGCACCAAGCTAGCCCCAGGGAAGAATGTCTCAAGTGTGTGGTGGGGGCGGGAGTGTGGAGGGCCAGTGTTCTAGACTCTCTGTGGAGATTGCCACCAGCAGGGAGCAAATCTTTCCTGTGCCCAGGGTCCATCTGACTATTTGACCATGAACTCTCGGAGCCCGCAGCCCTACGTCTTGTCATTTAATCCGCCCTTTAAGGCAGGCAACAGCGTTTCCCCTTACAAATGGTGAATGACAGGCCAAACGGCTTGCTTCAGCGGACACAGCGAGATCCGGACTGCAAGGCAGATCTGATTCCAAAGCCAGGACACACACCACACCACGCCGCCCCAAGAACGAATTCCATGAACCTCTCCCGAGCATGCACTCTGCTGTGTTCCTTGCCTGGACCCGGAGAAAACGCAAACACAGACCAGACACGGTGGAGGCCAGGGACAAGCAAGGGGTCAGGGTCGATCAAGGAATCAGACCCCGAATCTCGCCCTAACCCAACAGCCGGTGCAAATGGAGGTGAGAAGACTTTCTGGGGGTCACGCGGGCTGGGCCTCAGCCCCTCTCGACCAGGGAAAGCTCGGAGGGCATTTTCCGTGTTAGCCAAGCCTCTGCTGCCCTCTCGTGGTCAATGTAGAGATGACAGAGGCCGGGGATCAGCGCTGCTTCCCGGACTTGGGTGTGAGGTCCCCGCCTAGAAGGGGTCAGATAACTGTGCCCGTAGACAGTCCCTGAATGAGCCCCGGCCTAGGAACGAACCTCAGTCCACCTAGTTCTGGCTTGAGCTGTAGATCCTGCGGCCACTCGCAGAGCCTGTGCCCTGGACTTCCGGAGGGCCTCTGCTTCTTCTTCTCTCCGGATTTTCTCGCAGTGGGCTCACCCCGGCCATTCTCACCATCCTCCTGGCCCACCGCAAAGTGGACCTGCTCATCACATCCAGCTCATCGCCTCTGCATGCCACAGCTGCACCCCTGGGACCTGCTCTTTCTGCCCACTGTTCCACTCGATGGCTGGGCTGGGCCAGGTAACAGGCAGGAGCAAGGAACTCAGTCCAGGTCTCTCCCATGGTGAGCAAGAACATGAGCCGGCACACGAGAGGCTCCTGGCTCCTGGCTTCAGATCGGCTCAGCACTGGCCATTGCAGTCACTTGGGGGGTGAATCATCAAAGGAAGCTCACCTGGGGATCTGAGCACAGATTCAAACCCAGGGGCTCCGGAATGGGACCGGCCTCCACACCAGACCCTGGAGCCGGACCTCAGCCGCCCTCAACCAGCACTGTGCTTGCGGAGGTCCCCAGGCGACCTGTGCCGCGTGCCATCCTTCCCCATCACCCCTTCCCTGGCCACCCTTCCCCTCTGCCCTTGTCGGGGTGACCTGCTGCGACCCCAGCTTCCATCTTAGTCCGCTGCTCTGCTGGCCCCCTGCTTTCCTTTGGAGGTTGCGACTATTTTGCATGTCAACTCTAAGAAGCTGTTGGAGTCAGCCAGAAGGACGTGGGATTGTAGGGACACGGGGGGGTGGGGGGGACTCAAGTTTGCATTATGTTTGCATATTGTCCAACCCTGTCTTTGTTTCACCTTTTGGATACTCCCTGAGCTTAGTTTTTTCTTTGTGCTCCCAAGTATGTAGCTTCCAAGGGTTTTCTTCCTCTTCAACCATTGGTACAGCCTCCTCCCCTTGAATGGAAGAGAGAGCTTCTCACAGCTCACTTGAAGAGAGTAAGGACAGTGTGTTGGATTTGTAAAACCTTTTTCTCTCCCTCCTCGCTCTCTACTTCTGCCACATAGTTTTTTTAGAAAAGAATTCGGTTATTTCAGAGGCAGAAATACAGAGAAAGAGCTGTCATCCTGTGGTTCACCCCCGAAATGCCAGACATGCCTGCTGTGGGCCAAAGCCGAGAACTCCATCCGGGGCCCCATGCGGGTGCTGGGAGCCAATTGCCTGGGCCGTCACCTCTGCCCACAGGTCTACCAGAAACTGGAGTCAGGAGACGGGGCCAGGACATACACACACAGGTGCTGGGAGACATCAGTCAGGCTGCATGCCCTGCCTCCAACACAGCGTGGGCTGCCTGACGCTTCTCTGGGGGGTTCTGTCTCTTCTGTGAGGCTCTTCTCGACTGATTATTTTTGCTACAACAGCCATGTCTCCTCAAACAAATGGTTACTTGTTCCTGTCATGAAGCAAGCACATCACCAGATGAGGCCAGAACATCTTCACAGAGGAAGTGCTCCAAGGATGTTGGCGATGCCAGGAAGCCACAAGAGCCAGCTTGACAGGGCTCCCCACAGACTAACTCAGGAAAATGAAGGTATGTCACATTGAGCACAAGAATATGCAGCAGTATTAACAGAGTAGACGTAAAATACATTCAATAATAGTAAACTATAGAACTCACTGATTACATAAAATCCTTGAGTCTGGGCCTGGTGCAGTAGCCTAGTGACTAAAGTCCTTACCTTGCATGTGCCGGGATCCCATATGGGCACTGGTACGTATCCCTGCTTCCCATCCAGCTCCCTGCTTGTGGCCTGGGAAAGCAGTCAAGGATAGCCCAAAGCCTTTGGACCCTGCACCCATGGGGAGACCAGGAAGAAACTCTAGGCTCCTGGCTTCAGATTGACTCAGCTCTGGCCATTGGGACCACTTGAGGAGTGAATCAATGGATAGAAGATCTTCCTCTCTGTCTCTCCTCTCTGTATATCTGACTTTCCAACAAAAATAAATTTTTTTAACTCCCTGAGTCTACACTGATACAAGTAAAAAAGTAAAAGCTAATCAAATTAAAAGGAGAGTGGAATGGCTAGAGTAGCAAGCAGCAGAGATGTATTAGTTACAAATTAAAAACAGGAACTTTACACTGGACAAAGCCAGCACACAGCCCGGCAAGAACGCAGCACCATTCCTGTGTGTTCCTGCCAGGGGTGCGGAGCCTCGGCACAGGGAGGAACCGGGACGCCCAGCGAAACACCTGTCCCGTACTCCTGGTGAAATGTCAAAGTCATGAAGGCAAAGACAGGCCACAGAACCGCTTCAAGTTCAAGGAGACTCAAAGCCATGAAACTCAATGGAGCCCAAGATCTAGAATTTTCTACAGTGAAGGATATTACTGACATGATCAGAAAAAGCTAAATAAAGTCTGTAAAGCCGGATTATAGCCCTGAGTCAATGTTGATTCCAATGTTAGAAAGAATGTTCTTTGCTTTAAGAAGCATTATTAGGGGCCTGGCACAATAGCCCAGTGGCTAAAGTTGTTGCCTTGAACACTCCCGGGACCATATGGGCACCAGTTCTGGTCCCGGTGACCCCGCTTCCCACCCAGCTCCCTGCTTGTGGCCTGGGAAAGCAGTTGAGGACGGCCCAAAGCCTTGGGATCCTGCACCTGCGTGGGAGATCTGGAAGTTCCTGGCTCCTGGCTCCGGATCGGCACAGCACCCGCCGTTGCGGCTCACTTGGGGAGTGAACCATCGGACGGAAGCTCTTCCTCTCTGTCTCTCCTCCTCTGTGTATATCTGACTTTCCAATAAAAATAAATCTTTTTTTTTAAATCAGCATTATTCGGGGGCATGACGGTAGGAACAGCAGAGCCAGAGGAGCTGGTGAGGGCACACAGCAATTCTGATGCCAGAAGCGAAAAAAAGCTTCTGATGGAAAATGTTGAAAGTGGTCGAGGGCTGAGAGGACAGGGCCTGGCCTCCTGACAGCCAGTGTTGACCGTGCATGGCAACGGGGCCTGCCCCGCCAGCACCCAGCATCTGCCTCCAGTCTCCAGAGGTGTCTGCAGACTGTCCAGGGAAGGGAGACAGGGAAGGGGGTGCTGGAGACGAACAAGCCAGTGTTCATCTCCCGGCCTTGCTCTGCCCTCCAGGGCTGGTTCTAGCAGCCCTCACACCCTCTGCTCATCCCTCATCTCCCGGCCATGCTGGGGAGCAGGCACCTCTCATCCGGGCTCTGGGAGCCCCTTGTAGGGGGCAGGTCTTAAAAGGAAATCGGTTTGCTCGCGTGGCTGCATTGGGGTGTGAGGAGCAGCTTCCTGACAGCTGCTAAGTCCTGTATCACCCTCGCAAGTCCTAACAGGTTGCCACAGTCATGATGCATGTTGGCTTGAGATTCGCTGAGAGAATAAATCTTTTTTAAAAAGATTCATTTGAAAGACAAAAAGAGTGGGTGGGGGGAGGAGAAAGAGACATTGATCTTCTATCTGCTGGTTCACTCCCTGAATGCCTGCTGCGGCTGGAGCTGGGTGGGTCCAGAGCCAGGAACCAGGAGCCTCTTCCAAGGTCTCATTCATGGGTGACAGGGGCCCAAGCACCTGGACCAGCTTCCACTGCTTTCCCAAGTGCATTAACAGGGAGATGAATCGAAAGTAGTGTGGCTAAGACTTGAATCCATGTACACATGGGATGCTGGTACCACACATGGAGGCTTAACGCAGCATGCCACAACAGTGGCCCTGAAAATAAATCTTAAATATTCTTACTGCCAAAAAAAAATCAAAACTGTGTAAAGTGGTGGATAGACTAATTAGCTTGATTGTAGCGATCCGTTCTCGCATGCAACAATTCTTCAGACTCTCACAGACGCATCTTTGGAGGCCCTGGGTGAGGTGCCCGCACCAAGAACGCGGTCAAAATTAAACCCGGAGCCTGGTCCAAGGGCGCCCCACACTTGCCTGGCCCATCACCTCCCTGGCATGCCCAGGTGCACGGCCGTTCCACGGCAGGCCACACGAGGGCAGCAGAGGACCGGCGGAGAAACGGGGGTCTCCGGTGGGCGCGCACTGCCGGGTGCGCTTCAGGAGGCAGGGCAGGTGCACGGCCTGGTGGCGGCGGCGACACCCCCAAAACAGGGACGGTGCCTGCAAGGTGCTGCGCGCTCAGTGCATGTCGGGGCAACACGGGCTCGCTGGGGGAGAGGAGGCCGCGGCCGGCGAACAGACACCGGGGCGAACAGACACCGGGGCCACTCCGCGTCCCGTGGCGCGCGAGCCACGTGCCGGGCGTAGGCTGCAGCTTGTGGCGACGGCCCTCCAGGCCTCCGGCTGCCCCGCGAGGACATCGCTGACGTGTGACGCGCTGTCGAGAAACAACGCCCCACGTCGCTGACGGGTAGACTGAGGCGCGGGGACGCTGTATGATTTGGCACAGGGATCAGAACAGGTCTCTGCCTCAGTCCTCCCCACCAGTCGCAAACATTTGACTCCTGGAGGGCACGCCAGCGCGGGCTTAAGGTGGACAGCGGCGCCGCCACCCCCACGGTCCCTCCCCAGTATCTTGCGGGCAGGTGAAGAAGGCAGGGCAGGACAGCAGGTGGGAGGTCTGCCTGGCCCTGCCAGGAACAAGCAGTTGGCGCCCTGGTCTCCCTCTTGTTCCATACCCCCAGTTTTTGCGCCCCCCTCATCCCCCAGACACAGGCGGCGGGCTGACCTGGTCTCCGTGAGGCCCAGCAAGGCCTGCTTCACCTCTGTCCTTTCCCCCGCCCCGGGTTCTAGAATGCCAGGGCTCAGGCCGGCAGCCAAGATGCGCCCCGCACAGAAGCAGGTGCGCCGACCAGCTCCGCGCTGTCCTAGGTCCCTTGGCAGGTGCCTACGCTCGGTGGACTCGGCAGCCGGTGGGAAATGAGCTCCAGGCCAGGCTAGCCGGGCTGAGGCTCTGGGTGGACACACGCGTGGGGGCAGCTGGGTCCTTCCCCCAGTCACAGGCACAAAGCCCCTCGGGGTTCCCAAGCCGCCCCCCAGAAGAATGTGTGCGGGGCGGGAGTAGGGAGAACAAACTTCCGGCCTCCCTCAAGGAGCCCTAAGTGAGCCCGGGGCGGGGGTCCCACCACCTGCATCGCCATCTCCCTTTCTCTCCCTTCCTCCCCACTTCTCAACCTCTTGTCTCCCACCCTCAGCTGGTGACTCCACGCCTGCTTCACTGAGCCCCCTACACTTCCAAGCAGATGACATCTCAGTCCTCCCGGTCAACATCAGCGTCCTCACTCACCTTCAGCCACGCGCCCTACACACACACACACACACACACACACACACACACACACAGGCCTGCGTCCTCCACCCCTCCCTCACAGGCCAACTTTCACGCCGGCTTGGTGAGTTTTCCATGCAGGAAACAAGAGGCAACCACTCCGTGGGGACTCACCGCTTGAGACCGTGTCTCAGCCCACATCCCTGCTTCACCCCCAGGGTGAGATCTGAGCCCAGACCCGCAGGCCCGGCCCGCACTAACGAGTACCTACGGAGTCACACACACCCACCCACACCCACTGTACCCCCGCCCCAGCATTCCGTCCCTGGTGCCCAAACCCAGCTCCTCAGGCAGGCGGCCAGCCAACATCCACAGCGCCACCCCAGAGCTTCGCCCTCTGCACCACAGCCTGCCCAGCGGTTCCCACTGCCCCTGCAGGCTCCCCTCCCTGCCTTCAGCTCCAGCGGACACTTCACCCTCCAGCCCTTAGGGCAAGTCGCTTCCTAGGGCAAGTCTTCCTTGCCTGTCTGGGCACTGTGATGGACAACTCCAGGACCGGGGTCAGCCGGGCGGTGACCTGTGAATGAGCCCCTGCCCTCAGCAGCCCGGTCTGGGCTCCCCATGGAGGCCGATCCAGGTGCCGGTGCTTGGGGTCTGTCTCCAGGCTCTGCGCAAGAATCTGCGGGGGCTTCAGTGCAGCCTCTGGCGTGAGCTGGAGCCCAGCCGCTCTACTTGGACAGCCCGGCTTCCCTTCTCTCTGTGCCTGATTTGTTTTCTCCCCTAACGGTGCCCTCCCTTGGAGCAGGGCCCTGCTTCCAATCTCTGACCACATCTGCAGAGAGTCTGTTTCCAAGCAAGGTGACAGCCTGAGGTTCAGGATGGGCATGAACTCGCGGAGAGACACGTGTTCAACTAGGTATACTGCAAAGCAGGAGAGTTTGCACTGTTTGCTGAAGGGCACAGAGAGCACTCCCATTAGCTGATTGACTCTCCAGACACCAGGAGCCTGGAACTCCGTGTTGGTCTCCTGTGTGGGTGGCAGCGAGCCAGTGCTTGAGCCATCATCTACTGCCTTCCAGGGCGCACTCAAGCAAGAAGCTGAGGCACAAAGCCGGGACCTGTACTAAGGGGCGCAGACTCCCAAGCAGCGCCCCAATCACTGTATGACCTGCTGCCCTAGAGCAGCAGAGTCCACCTGCCTGTGGCACCACTTTCCATTTTAAAACTCAGATCTGGGGGTGGGCTTTGTGGCCCAGTGGGTTAAGCTGTTGCATGGAATGCTGTCTGCTCTGCTTCCAATCCAGATCCCTGTTAATACACCTGGGAAAGTAGTAGAAGATGACCCTGCACCCACTTGAGAGACCTGGGTGGAACTCCTGGCTCTTGGCCTTGGCTGGGCCAGGCTATCATGGCCATTTGGGGAGTGAACCAGTACAGGGAAGATCTCTCTCTCTCTCTCTCTCCAATTTCTGTAATTCCATCTTTCAAATAAATAATGTTTTTCCGGTTTATTCATTTTTATTGGAAAGGCGGATCTACGGAGAGAAGGAGATATAAAGGTCTTCCATCCACTGATTCACTCCCCAAGTAGCTGCACTGGCTGGAGCTAAGCTGATCCAAAGCTAGGAGGCTTTTCCAAGTCTCCCATGCAGGTGCAAGGTCCCAAGGCTTTGGGCCATCCTCAACTGCTTTCCCAGGTCACAGGCAGGGAGCTGGAAGGGAAGTGGAGCAACCAGGACATGAACCAGCACCCATTTGGAATCCCAGCGTATGGAAGGCGAGGACTGAAGCTACTAAGTTACTGCACCCGACTCAAATAATTTTTTTTTAAAACATCAGCTCTGGCCCCACATCCTCCTACATCTGAATGTGCTGCGAGCTGCCAGGAAGCCTGACTGCAAATTAAAATAAAGCTAACTGAATGTTTAAGGGAAATTATTTTTTAAATATAAAATAAAACATCATTTAAAAAGAAAGCAAGCATGCAGGGGCTCCTGGGTTCTCTTAAAACCAAAGACAATGCACTCACCCAGCTGACACCTTGTGTCCAGTTTACATGAAAAAGTCTTTTCTTATGAAAGCTACTCCACAAAATTGAAAGAGGTGACTGTTGCACGGGTATACGACGCCAGTGATGGGATGCAAACTTTAGAACATCGAGGACGCATGCCTTCCTTAGAGGAAAAGAATAATAGAAACCAGGGGTCAGCACGGCGGCTTACCTGGCTAATTCTCCACCTCCAAGCACCAACATCCTATGTGGGAGCTGGTTCATGCCCCAACTGCTGCACTCCCCATCCAGCTCTCCTGTTTATGGCCTGGAAAGGCACTGGAGGATGGGTCCAAAGCCTTGGGACCTTGCACCTGTGTGAGAGACCTAGAAGAGGCTCCTGGCTTCTGGTTTCGAGTTGGCTCAGCTCTGGCCACTGAGGCCACTTAGAGAGTGAACCAGCAGATGGAAGAACTTTCTCTGTCTCTATTTCTCTCTGTGGATCTGCCTTTCCAAATGAAAATAAATAAATCTTTAAAAAAAGACACCAAATCTATGAAATACTTGAAATTGAATTCAAAATAGTGATGCAGCTGAAATCCAGCAAGATGCAAGAGAATAAAGATGGGTAATTCAACAAAATAAGGAAAATCGTTCATGCTACAGGGCTGATGCTAATACCAGGCCATGTCTGCCTGAGGCACTAGCATCCTAAATAGGCTCCAGTTTGAGTTCTGGCAGCTCCAGTTCCAGTACACCTCCCTGCTAATGGGCTGGAAAGGCAGAGAAGGGCCCAAGTGTTTGCGCCCTGCCCCTACATGAGCAAATTGGAGGAAGCTCCTGTCTTCTTTTTTTTTTTTTTTCTTAAGATTTATTTTTATCGGAAAGTCAGATATACAGAGAGATGGAGAAGATCTTCCGTTTGATGATTCACTCCCCAAGTGAGCGGCAACGGCCAGTGCTGTGCCGATCTGAAGCCAGGAGCCAGGAGCCTCTTCCGGGTCTCCCACATGGGTACAGGGTCCCAAGGAATTAGGCTATCCTCAACTGCTTTCCCAGGCCACAAGTAGGGAGCTGGATGGGAAGCAGGGCCACCAGGATTAGAACCAGCGCCCCGATTGGATCCCGGCATGTGTGAGGCGAGGACTAGTCACTAGGCTACCACACAGGGCCCAAGAAGCACCTATCTTATGGCTTTGGATCAGCTCAGCTTCAGCCATTGCAACCATTTGGGGAGTGAACCAGTAGATGGAAGATCTCTTTCTCTCTCTCTCTTTCTCTCTCTCCTCTCTCTCTCTCTGTCACCTCTCTCTGTAACTCTGGCTTTCAAATAAAAGCAAATAAATCTTTAAAAATTTTCTTGCAACACATGAGAAATCATTTTTTAACATCTAGAAATCTTCATTGTTAGGTGTTTATTGAAATGTGATTGGGGCCCGGCGGCGTGGCCTAGGGGCTAAAGTCCTCGCCTTGAACGCCCCGGGATCCCATATGGGCACCGGTTCTAATCCCAGCAGCTCCACTTCCCATCCAGCTCCCTGCTTGTGGCCTGGGAAAGCAGTTGAGGATGGCCCAAAGCCTTGGGACCCTGTACCCATGTGGGAGACCCGGAAGAGGTTCCAAGTTCCCGGCTTCAGATCGGCGCAGCACCGGCCATTGCGACTCACTTGGGGAGTGAATCATCGGATGGAAGATCTTCCTCTCTGTCTCTTCTCCTCTGTGTATATCTGACTTTGTAATAAAATAAATCTTAAAAAAAAAAGAAATGTGATTTGAGTGAGAATTCATGTGCAATATTTATTCAGTGTCCAGTGTGCACCCAGCAGAGTTCTGACAAACACTGGCAGGTGCTCACAGTTTCATACAGGCTGAGATGTGCACGGTGTCTCCAAATGAGATGGAGAACTGAGATATACTTGGTCCAAATCGAAATTGTTTGAGTTGGGCAGAGTATTTTATAAAGATATCAGTAAAGACCTCTGTGCCAATTAAATGGTGTCATAAAACAAAAACAACAAAAATTTTTAAATTACAAGCCAATGTGATCTGTAAAGTGTGTTTACAACATGGCAGTATCACTTTTGCTGGAAAGGACAAATGACAGTGTTCTGCAGAATTTACATTAGTCAAAATTTCTCCAAGTAAGAATGATAATCATGCTATTTTATTACAATTTAATTGATGTAACCCCCGTAATAATGCTGTTCAAGGATTCAGTAAGTGGTGGTGTTAGCTCCGCTCTATAAATTCTACTGCATGCCAATCATTTTTGAAGGTAATTTGTTTATAGCAGTTATCCACTCTCCTTGGAATGCAGTTAATTTACTTTCATTACCTCTGAATCTCCAATGAGTATTCCTCCTTACTTAAACTGTCATAAAACAACACTTAGATTTTGAATTGTCATCTTCCTAACTTGTTCTTATTTCTATGGGGGTGAGAAATCATAAAACGTAAATAAATCTTGGAGGTAAAAAATTTAATCCAATGAAAAAGCACAATTGAGAACTTCAGCAATAGACTAGAGCAAGCAGAAGAAAATGTTTTTAGATTGAAGATAGCTCTTTTGAAATAACCCACAAAGTTTTGTACTTTTGAGCTCACCTAGAACTAAAGACAAAGCAACTACACATGGACACCCCATTTTATTTCCTTTTTTTTAAAGATTTTTTATTTATTTTTATCGAAAGGCGAATATACATAGAGGAGGAGAGATAGAGAGGAAGATCTTCCGTCTGATGGTCAAACTCCCCAAGTGACCGCAGCAGCCAGAGCTGAGCCAATCTGAAGCCAGGAGCCAGGAGCTCTTCCGGGTCTCCCATGCGGGTGCAGGGTCCCAAGGCTTTAGGCCGTCCTCCACTGCTTTCCCAGGCCACAAGCAGGAAGCTGGATGGGAAGTGGAGCTGCTGGGATTAGAACCAGCGCCCATATGGGATCCCAGGCATGCAAGGTGAGGACTTTAACCACTACGCTATTGCGCCAGGCCCAGACACCCCATTTTCTATCCAAACAAAAAGTATTTTCCGATGAAATCTACTACATAAAGGAGGAGCTGTGAAACCAGACATGTAGCCATCAACTTAGGGACACAGGAAACGTGAGACACAAGGAAGCATGATGCCTCCAGAAGAATACAGAAGTTATTCACAAATAGATACTGATTTGAAGAAAACTTATGGCTTAAAAGCATTTTAGAATAATAACCCAGGCAGGTGGGCAAGGACCCAGGGTGGCATAACACATTGCCAGAGGATTGGACTTGAGGATCTATGTGCTCATGGGCAAGGGAGTGCTATGGATTGCTCAGAGGAGGGGGTTTGGGGTGACTTGGAGGAAGGACTACTGAGGGATGAAGTGACAGGTGAGGAGTGATTTCTGGGGGCTTTACATCAACCAGGCACGACATTTTAAAGTAAATGAGGGCATTGAGACCAGGTGGTTTGGAGGAGAAAACTGGAGAACCTTTCAGGGCCACACCAATGCGCCTGCCCATACGGGAGTCCTGAGCCAGACATGTTGGTATCAACCATCACCTACCAGTAAACATAAAAGCCATGACTGGGGGATCTGCCTGGCAGGGCTCAACCACAGTACCTACCAGTGAGTGTATGGACAGAGTGTAGACCATATCAGGCTGGATCATGACACCAACCAACATGTGAGAGAACCAGGATTGGGAGCAGATTTTGTGGGGGATAGTGGGCTCACCACTGTGGGACTACCATAGCAACTGATTTGCTCAAGGGCTGGGAGTGATGACGGCTGAGCCAGGCATGACCATGGAACTCACCAACACTCATGGATACTGAGGTTGGAAACAGGCTGGACAGGTTCAGGCTGTAGCACCCACAGGCATACCCAAGAACTGGGTGTGGGGCTGGCTGGGCCACAACATCCACCTGCACACACAAAGGCCAAGACCAGGGAGCAGACAGTGCTGGATAAGGGCCTAACAAAACCACTGGCACATTTGACATCTGGATCTATGAGTGGGCCTGGAAAGGAAACTTGGGAAACTCCCCTGGTAGATCATTGCTCACACTGTGAACATGAGAATTGATTGCGTGTTTGTCAGGCAGGGCTGCTTCACTTTTTGGCAAGTGTGTAGGTTGGCTCTGGGCCAGTGGACTGGGCAGGGCCAGGCCAAACCATGGCACACTGACACATTCAGGAGCCAGGATGGATTACAGGCCATGCTGAGCTAGGCTAAGCTATCACACCTACCAGTGTGCATGAAAGTCAGGGGTGGGGGCAGGCTAGGCAGGGTTAGGGTATAGCACCCACCAGCTAGAGTTGAGACTTGAGGTGGGCCAGGCCAGGCCAGGCCAAACCAGGCTGCAGCATCTGATGGAAAAGCCCAAGCTGGGTGATGGGTTATGCCAGGCTGGGTCAGAGCAACCACCAGCACATACAGAATCTATGGCTAGGATCGGGTCTGGTGAGGTAGCAAAGGGAATGGCCCAACTAGACTGTAATTCTCTCTAGTGAGCTGAAAGCTGGAATGGGGGCTGCAAACTGGGCTGGACATGCCTGCAGCATCCCCCTAGTATGGGTGTGGACTGGGTATGGGGTATGCCAGACTGGGTTAGGTTCTTCTGGTGCTTGCAGGAGCCAGAGTCAGTGTATAACAGGCTGAGTTAAGTCTCTGACCCCACTGAACAATGTGAGAGCTGGGCGTGGGATTGGGCCAGGCAAGGCTCGGCTGTAGCACCCAACAGTAAGAGCCAGAATGGGTGTGGACTAGTCACACAAGGCTGCTGTACATGCGAGGACAGGAGGTGGACAAAGTCAGACTAGGCCAAGAATCCACTGGTGTGCGTAAGATCTGCCAATGGGAGGTGACCTGATAGAGGAACTTGGGGAACTCCTCTGTTAGGATGCTCTCCCTGCAGCTGAGCACAGAAACCAAGGTGGGAGCAGCCCAGACCACTCCAGGTTCTAGTACCCAACAGCTTATGTGTGACCCAGGTGTAGAGGTGGGTCATGCTGAGCCAGTTCATGACAACCTCTGGCAGATGTGAGAACCAGGATGGGTTGCAGCATAGGCCAGGTCGGGCCACAACACCAGCCAGTTCACATTAGAGCCAGGAGTGGGGGTCTGGTTGGACTGGGCTAGGCTGCAGCACCTGCCATCACGATCCGGGACTGGGGGCAGTGCAGCCCAAGCCAGGTTGCAGCACCTGCTGGTGAGTGCCAAGGTGAGGCAAGGCATGCCAGTCTGGGCTGCAACTCCTATCAGCATATGGAAGACCCAGCAGGAATGTCAAGGCAGGTAGGGGTGAGGGACTGCAAAGACTCCCTTGCGGGCCACTGCTCCCACTGGTGAGCATGAGAGCTGGGACTGGGAGCAGACCAGGCTGGGTAGGACTACAAAGCCCATTGACCTGAATGTGAATTGGGTTACAGGGACAGCCAGGCTGGGCTAAGCGATTATATCCAATGGGGCATGCATATGCCAGAGTAAGTGTGGGCTGGTTGGGCTTTGCCACACTATCAGCTAGCAAGTGTTGGGACTGGGGGCAAGTCCT
Source organism: Ochotona princeps (assembly GCF_030435755.1). Classification (NCBI taxonomy): domain Eukaryota; kingdom Metazoa; phylum Chordata; class Mammalia; order Lagomorpha; family Ochotonidae; genus Ochotona; species Ochotona princeps. The sequence goes on from NC_080833.1 coordinate 40,072,182, forward strand.
GACAGGCTTGACCACAGAACCATCTGGAAAGTGCAAAATCTCAGGCTGAGAGTGTGCCTAGTAAGGAAGTTGTAGGCACTCCTCTGATGGGCTGCAGCTCCCAACAGTGAGCATTGGAACCAGTGCTGGGAGTCAGACAGAGCTAGGCTTCAAAACCCATTGATGTATACCAGAGCCAAAGGGGTTGAGGGACAGACTGGACCAGTTTGCTGCACATACCATCATTCCCAGGTACCAGGGCTGGGGGCAGACTTGGTTATGATCATTGGCGGTAAGTGTGTAAACTGATATGGGTGATGTGGCATGCATGAGCCAGAGTAAGTGTGGGCTGGTTGGGCTTTGTCATAGCAATTGCTAGCAGATACTGGGACCAGGAGCAAGTCCTGTCAGGCTAGAGCACAGAACCACCTGGAAAGTGCAAGATCTGGGGCTGCAGATGGGCCTAGTAGGTAATGTATGGGCACTCCTCTGATGCAGTGAAGCTCCCGCTGGTGAGCATAAGAACCAGGACTGGGGGCAGGTCTGACTGGAAAAGCAGTGACACCTGCCAGCACAAGTGTGGGCTGGATAGTGGGGTTGCTTGGGATGACCTAGACTCCAAAACCCATGGATGTGCACAAGAGCCGGATGGTACGCAGGACAGGCTGGACCAATCTGGTGCACATACTGGCATGTGCAGGAACCAGGGCTTGAGGTGGCCCAGGTGAATGTTATTGGGGGAATCGCTGAAACTAGGTTGCACCTCCTGGCGGTGTGCATGAGGGCCAATTGTGTGGTGGGCAGTGATGGGCTAGGCTGCAGCACACACTGGTTTGTGTATGAGATGGGGCTGGGGACAGAACTGACCAAGTGACTGAAACTACCAGTGTGTATAGGCTGATGTGGGTGATGGACTCAGCTAGACTCCCCAGTGGCTGGAACACACAGGAGTCAGGTTGTGTCACTTCTGGCAATGTTTCTCTGGGGACCCCCAATTGGATCACTGGACTAACCCTAACCATTGTAAAAATCACAAGATCTGTGGTCTGACTGCAGTGCATGTGTCAGAACTGGCTCTCCTTAGTTGTTGAAGCCTGTGCAGTGGATGGCATGCCCAGATGCTCATGTGAGACATGACAACCAGCTCATTGAGGCATGCGGAGGACATCTAGTACTATGGAGGACAGAACAAATTGGACAGCTATCCCAGCCATATTTGACAGTGAATGTCTGGGCAAGTGGAGACTCTAAGGTGGATTATGTCAACAAAAGGACCTTGGAGCAATGAAATCAACAGTATCTTACAATTACCAACAACACTTGAGCAGTACCCTCAGAACATGTTCCACAGCAGGGGCCCTGGAGTGACATTGGGTGAGATTGAGCTGCCAGAACAGCCCTTTCCCTTTCGCTCCCTACGTTACCCAGAAACAGGAAGAAAAAAGGAGATTTTGCACAGTTGTCTCATTCACATTCCCCTGTTCCTTGACCCTCTCCGCTCTAATAGGTGGTCCGCATCCCTTTTAAATATGCAAACACCATCAAAAATAAAATAAATGTATTTTAAAACAGCAAAGTTCTCACATCTCTTGGTTTCCTTCCCAAATGACCACAACAGCTAGAGATGAAGCCAAGAAACCCAAACTCCTCCAGATCACCTACCGGATGGCAAGGATCCAAACTTAACACAGAATCCGCTGTCTCCTAAGATGTGCATTCCAGGAAGTGGATCAAAAGAGGAGAGCAGGATTGAGACCAGGTACTCTGAAATTATACATACATGTCACAAGTGGCTGCCTAACCACTGCATCACACACTCACCCCTAAATAAGATTCTAAAAGCTGAAATTATGATAGCCTAAAGGCTAAAAACCTTTCCTTGCATGCACCAAGATCCCATATGGGCACTGGTTCATGCCCTGGCGGCTCCACTTCCCATCCAGCTCCCTGCTTGTGGCCTGGGAAAACAGGAGAGAATGGCCCAAAGCCTCAGGTTCTGCACCCACAAGGGAGACCTGGAAGAGGCTCCTGGGGGTCAGCTCATCTCGAGCTATTGCAGCCACTTGGGGAGTGAACCTGGAGATGGAAGATCTTTCTCTGTGTATCTCCTTCTCTCTGTATATTTGCCTTTCCAATAAAAACAAGTAAATCTTTTTTTAAAAAAAAGCTGAAAGTATATATTTCTGTACCACAAGGAAAGTGCACAAATGCATGCAAACTGAACAACATGCTCCTGAATGACCAACAGGTCTTTCAAGAAATCAAAAGAGATATTTAAAAATTTCTTGAAATAAATAAAAATTCAAACACATTCTATCAAATCCCATGAAATAGGAGCCAGTGTGTGGCACAGTAAAAGACCACATTGATCAGAAACTCCACCAGGGCACTCGTGTGGGTGGCACACACTCCAGCCCTTGGGCCACCTGCCCCTGACTTTTTGTTTATTCTGGCATATTTTGTCATTTCTCCTGAATTCCCACTTCAAGCAATTCTTTTTTTTTTTCTGCAAATGTTCATTTCTTTCATTTTCTAAAATTGGCATAGTCAATGGCCTTCTCCATGATATTTTAAAGTTTATATTTTTTGGTTTGAGAGGCCGATCATTCTCCCAAATGGCTGCAGCGTCCAGAGCTGAGCCAACCTGCAGCAAGGATCCAGCGCTTCCTTCCAGGTCTCCCACGTGGGCACAGGGCCCCAAGGACGTGGGCCGTTCTCACCGCATTCCCACTAAACAAGCAGAGAGCTGGATTGGAAGTGGAACAGCTGGGACTAGAACCAGCACCCATATGGGAAGCTGGCTCTGTAGGAGGGGGATTAGCCTATTGAGGCACTGTGCCAACCCCTCCACACCTTTTATGTGCCAAACTTTGAGAGTTTTAATATATATTATTCAAGGCTAATTCTGCAACGTCACAGATATTTTTGTATCTTATTAATCTCATTTAAACCTTTAAAACAAATAATGAAAGGTAATTCTAAAAAAAATCATGTGAAGCAAAAGATAAATTATTTGCTCTTACATTCATGTTTTATTGTAGGTTACACAATATTTCAAACGTTAACATTAGCTTACCAGTTTTTCCTTATTGTGCACGTAACTTCATTTGCCTCAGGCAGTCTATTTCACTGTTATGTCTACAATATTCAACAGTTTTTATAAATGAGGTGACTGGAAAGGATAATGTTTTTACAAAGCTTGAAAAAAAATCACACATTAAAAAGATTCCAAAAGTGTGAACTCCATAAAGGTTCAGAGAACATACGTAAGACAAGTAGGGATTTGGGATGATTTTCACTTGATTTCACTTTGATTTTCACTTGAACTAAACTATGAATACCAAACAAAAGTGTTGCCCTCAGAATTCACATGTTAAGATTAAAATGAGATGGGTCTGGCGCAATAGCATAGTGGTTAAAGTCCTCGCCTTGCAAACACGGGGATCCCATGTAGGCGCCGGTTCTAGTCCTGACAGCTCCACTTCCTTTCCAGCTCCCTACTTGTGGCCTGGGAAAGCAGTGGAGGACGGCCCAAAGCCTTGGGACCCTGCAACCAAGTTGGAGACTCGAAAGAAACTCTAGGCTCCTGGCTTCAGATTGGCTCAGCTCCAGCCATTGTGGCCGTTTGGGGAGTGAATGATCGGACGGAAGATCTTCCTCTCTGTCTCTCCTCCTCTCTGTATATCCGCCTTTCCAATAAAAATAAATAAACCTTTTTTAAAAATGATTTAAACAAGAATAAAATCTGCAAGAGGTCACAGAGTGATGGAATACAGGCTTTGTTGTTTTATCTTTAACTCACTATGTTATTCTCATTTACTTTACATTTACTTTTTAAAATTTTTTCATCTACTTGAAAGGCAAAGTAACAGAGAGAGAGAGAGAAGCAGGAAGATCTACAGAGGGAAGGAGGGAGGGACAGTAGAGAGAGAACTGCTGGTTCACTTCCCAGACGCCCGCGGCCACCAAGGCAGTACCAGAACAAAACCAGGAGCCCAAATGTCAACCTGAATTTCCAATGTGGTACCCAAACCTCCTGCCACCTCCTGCCACCTTCCAGGGTATGTTAGCAGCAGGTCGGATCCACACTCTAAATATGGAATGTGTGCAGCTTAAGCGATGGCCTAACTTGGAGCGCCACAGCTCCAGCATAGACAGCCACTCATTAGCCTCAGAGGTACGAGTAAGAAACCACATCCTAAGCAAATTCCACTGAATCCGATCCTTACAGTTACTGTTGAAGCAAATCTGACTATGTGTGTTGTGTGTAAGAGGGAGTATTCTGAATTAGCTACCACATTGAACACAATGCTTACTTCGAAAGTGATCAGTTCTGGTGCTAATCAAGATGGAGCAGCAATCCCAGCCCGTCACTCAGACTGAATGCAGCACAATATCCCAGAAAGAACGCACGCACACAGCAAGGTGGCCATTTGGCACAGCAGACAAGATGCTGGTTGGAATACCTGCACCCCATGTCCGCATTTCTGGGTTTGAATCCCGTCTACCCCTGATGAGGGAGTTTCCTGCTCATGTGCCTGGGAGGCAGCAGCTGGTGGCTCAAGAATCTGAGTGAAGTTCCCAGCTCGGGCACTGAGCCTGGCCCAGCCCAGCTGCCGTGGCCACTCATGGACTGAGCCAGTGGATTGTGGCATGCTCTCTCTCTCTCTCAGTCTGTCAAAGCAAAATAGCCTCATAAAAATGAAATCAGTATAAGTCTAACATGTATTTGTAACTAATATGCTGAAAACAATAAAGAGATGATAAAATAAAAGAAACCTACATGTAGGAAAAGATGTATCAAGTTCATGGATTGAAGTATTCAATGTAATTGGAATTTAAATTGTCTCAAGATTGATCTATAGATTTATGTGCAATTTCAATCAACATCCTAACATAAACAAACACATTCGAAGATTTAAAAGAAGATGTGAGCATTTGGCTTATTGGTTCAAGTGTCACTTGTGAGCCTACCTTCCATGCTAGAGTGCCTGGTTTAGTGCTCAGCCCCGCCCCCAATGTAGCTTGCAGATAATGCACACCCTGAGGGCAGCAGGTGGCTGGTGCAAGTCCTTGAGGCCCTGCCATCTGGGCCCTTGACTTCAGCCTCGTCCAGCCCTGGCTGTTGGGGCATTTGGGGAGTGGACCAGAAGGTGGACAATTCTCTTTTTCTCTCCCTCTCTCTCTCTGTCACTCTGCCTTTCAAATAAACATTTTTTAAAAAAAAAAAAATGATGGAAAGTCAAAGAACAAGAATAGCAAAAACAACTTTGAAAAACAAGTATATATTTGGAAGATCTTAATATATGCTATATTATTATCAATTGATAGTAGTCAAAGGATTAGCAAAGAAATAAATACATAGAACAATGAAAGAATAGAGGCAAATATGGCAAGTTGGTCTTTTGACAGAGCTGCAAAGACAAATTAGGAAAAGGTGGCATTTCTCAATGAATAGTGTTTATTTAATGCAAAAAAATAAACTTCAATTTAAATTTCATGTCTTATGTAGCAATTAACTCAAAATGAATCTGATCTAAAGGCAAAATGAAAACTTGAAAAATTTCACAAGACAAAACGAAATTTTTATGACTTCAGGTAAAATAATAAATTCTTAAATATGACAGCAAAAGCATGATCTACTTTAAAAATTGACAAATTGAACTAAATGAGAAAAGCTTTGTCACTGTGAAGACTCTTGCTAAAAACAATGAATAAACAAGCTCCAGGGGTGAGTATTTGTCATCGATGTTAAGGCACCGCTTGGCGTGCTCACATCCCATATTGGAGTTGCCAGGAGGTGCCAGGTTTGGTCTCAACTCTGAGCCCCATTTCAGCTTCCTGTTAACACACATCCTGGATTCTGCAAGTGATGACTCAAATACTTGGATCCTTGTCACTCATGTAGAGACCTAGAATGGTACTCTGATAAGGCAGATGAGTGCCATAATAACTAAGCTAAATGTTAAAAACTTTTGCTCTGGGACTAGTGTTGTGGCATAGTGAGTAAAGCTGCTGTCTGTGGTGCGGTCTGCCATATGGGCTGCATTTCAAGTTCTAACTGCTCCCAGGTCTCAACCCAGCTCTCCGATCATGCAACTTGGAAAACAGCAGAAGACAGCTGAAGTGCTTGGACCCTGTACCCACATGGGAGACCCAGAAGAAGCTCCTGGCTCCTGGCTCTGGACCTGCCCACTCCAGAAACCATTTGGGAAGTGAAAAAGCCAGTGGAAGACATCTCTCTGTAACTCTGCCTTCTAAATAAATATTTACCAAAAAAAAATCAGCACAAAAGAGAAAAGACAAATTGCAGAATAGAAAAAATTACTTGCAAAGCATCTAGATCATAGGAGGTTTTTATCTAGATGAAGTGTTTTCACAACTCTATAGTAAAAAGACAACACAATTTTAAAATGGGAAACCAACTTGAACAGACATTTCTCCCCGGAAGATACAGAGATTGGGCAAAAGCACAGGAGAAGATCATCCACATACGTAACTACCAGGAAATGCAGACATGAGACACCACTGCATGGCCACCAGGTTGGCTAAAGTACAGAGCTAGAGATGTTGCTGAGGAATGTGGACCAACTGACACAATATTACATTGCTGGTGGAAATCTACAATAATGTAGACGCTGTGGGAAACAACTGGGCTGTTTTGAGAAACAAATGTTTCTTAAAAGATTAAATAGTTAAACTACCCACCAGTTTCAAGAGAAAAGAAAATGAACACCCACGTAAAACTCAATGCAGGGCCAGTGCCCTGACATAGTAGATTAAGCCTTCATGTGTGGTGCCAGCATCCAATAGGGGTGCTGATTCAAGTTCTGGCTTTTCAATTTCTGATCCAGCTCCCTGCTCATGTGCCTGGGAAAGCAAAAAATATGTTTCAACTCTTTGGTCCCCTGTGCCCATGTGGAAGACGTAGAAATAGCTCCAGGCTCCTGGCTTAGAACTGGCTCATCTCCAGCTATTGCAGCCATTTAGGGAGTGACCAGCGGATGGGAGATATCGCTCTATGTATATATCTGTCTGTCTCTTCTTCTCTCTTTGTAAATCTATTTTCAAATCAAAAACTTGTATGCAAATGTTCCTAGCAGCATTATTCATTATAGGCCAAAAAATAGAAGCAATCAAGTCCTGCATGGTAGCCTAATGGCTAAAGTCCTCGCCTTGCATGCACCAAGATTCCATATGGGTACTGGTTCATGTCCTGGCTGCTCCACTTCCCATCCAGCTCCCTGCTTGTGGCCTGGGAAAGCAGTCGAGCATGGCCCAAAGCCTTGGGTCCCTGCACCCGCGTGGGAAACCTGCAAGAAGCTCCTGGCTCCTGGCTTTGGATCAACTCAGCTCTGGCCATTGCAGCCACCTGGGGTGTGAGCCAGCAAACAGGAGATCCTTTTCTCTGTCTCTCCTCCTCTCTGTAATTCTGACTTGCAATTTAAAAAATGAGTAAAATCTCTAAAATGATAGGAACAATCAAGGTGTTTCTCAACTGATTAATGATAAAATTAATAAAATAACATGTGTATATATAAATATATGAATATTAATTGACAATAAAAATGAATAAAGTACTGATGCATGCTGCAACATAGATAAACCTTAAAAACATTTAAGCTAAGTCGAAGAAGTCACCCAGTTATCCATTTTACACACTTTCACTTCTTTGGGAGGCAGAAAGGAGAAAAGGAGAGCCCTGACAAGTGCATCACTCCCCCGGGTGACCAGGGCTGAAGACAGAATACAAGAATTTTTATTAAAATTGTATGTAGTTAGTTGAAAGAGTTATGAATTGAAAGGAAGAGAGAGAGAGAGAGAGAGAGAGAGAGAGAGAGAGAGAGATCTTCTGTGCTTGGTTCTCTCCCCAGTTGGTCACAATGGCCAGGCCCAGACTGGGTTGAAGCCAGAAGCTTCATCCAGGTCTCCCACATGGTTAGCAGGGGTCAAAGTAGTTGTGCCATGTTCTGTTGCTTTTCCCAGGAGCATTATCAAGGAGCTGAATTGGAAGTGGAGCAGCCAGGTCACAAACCAGCACCAGTGTGATGGCAGTATCACAGGCAACAGCTTACCCAACAATGCTGACCCAAAGGAAACTAGAATAATTTGTGTTGTTGTTGTTGTTGTTGTTGTTAAATATTTACTTACACTTATTTTAAAAGCATATTTACACAGAGAAGAGACAGAGAAAGATTTTCCATCTGCTGCTTCACTCCCCAAATGGCTGCAATAGCTTGAGCTGAGCTGATCAAAAGCTGTCAGCCAGGAGCCTCCTCAGGATCTCCCATGTGGATGTAGGCTTCCAAGGGCTTGGGCCAATCTCTGCTATTCTATTCACAAGCAGTGAATTGGATCAAGTGGGGCAGTCAGGACATTAACCAGCACGCATATGGGATGCTGGCATTTGCAGGCAGAGGACTAGCTTGCTGAGCCATTGCACCAGTCCCAGGAAACAGGAACTTAATCCAAATCTCTCAAAATGTGGCAGGTACTCAACTACATGAAATATCTCACCACTATCTCCCAGGGTCAACATTAGCAGGAAACTGGAATTAAAAACTGGAGCTGAGGGGCTGTCATTATGGTGTCTGTGACACTGACATCCCTTACCAGTGCTTATTCAAGTCTGGACTGCTCCACTTCCCATCCAGCTCTCTGTTAACGGCAAGAGTAACGAGCAGAAGATGACACAAATGTCTGCACCAAATGAGGACCTGGATGAATGCCTGGCTCCTGGGTTTGTCTTGGCCCAGTGCTGGCCATTTAGTCCACTTCGGGAGATAGAATACCCCTGTCTGTAACTCTACCTTCCAAATAAGTAAATCTATACCCATCATATGACCTAGCAATCATATTCCCAGGCATTTATCCAAAAGAAATTAAAATGTATGATCATTGAGAACTTTGTATATGAACATAGCAGTTCCATTTGTAATCAACAAAGACTGAAACAACCCAGAGGTACTTTAACATTAAAAAAACAGATATACACATACAATTGAATATTACACATCAATAACATGGAGTGGGCTACTCACATATTCAGCAACTTGACTCTCAAAGGCTTTTGCTGAATCAAAGAAACCAGTATCCAGTTATTACATACTGTATGATCCCATGTAGATAAAATTCTGGAAGAGAAGAAACTGCAAAAATAGCAGGTGATTGGACAGCAGGGAAAGGAGTTTGCATATATAAGCAGCACAAGGAAGTTTTCTGGGGTGATGGAACAGCTCCGACTTCCTCTTGTGAGGATCGTTACACAAATCTAAATGTAGTCTCAACCTTTTAGAAATGCAATGCGAAACATAAATATTACAGTATGTAAAACCAAAAGAATAAAGTGACAATTTGATATGTATGTAAATAAGGCATATTATACACAGAGATAAATGATTTAAATTCAAAGACCATTATAAAATTGCTTAGAACTTGGGTCACCAACCAAAGTTTTTGAGATGAGAAATACATTCTTTATGACATTGTTTAGAATTGTTGGCATATACTGACAATTTTAAAAGCAGACCAATCCTTAGTCAATATGATTATTACTTTAAATCCCCTACAGCGTGCCTTCATGCTGCTTCCTCTGGGAAGGACGCCCCTGATATCCCAACACTGTCACCACCTTCTTCTGTGGCTCTGGAATAAACGCTCTTGGGCACAGAGAAATTGATCCTGGATGTAAGAAACTCCATGACTGAGACCAGCTGTGTACATTAAATTAAGCCAACTGCCTGAAGCTCTTTCATTCCATATAAACACCAGTAGTTTGAGTCCCAGCTGCTCTACTCCCAATCCAGCTTTCTGCTAACACCCCTGGGAAACCAGAGTTAGGGAGGCTCAAGTGTTTGGGTCCCTGTACCTATGTGGGAGACCTAGAAGCAATCTCTGGCTCCAATTTGCAGTCCCACCTCCAGTCATTGCAGCAATGTGGGAAATGAACCAGTAGATGGAAGAGCTCTGTTTCTCTTTTTCTCTTTCTTTTTCTCTTTCCCTTTGTGTACTGCTGCCTTTAAAATAAATTTTAATTTTCTTTTGTGCTGATAGCGTTCTGCAAACATGGTGAACATTCCTAAAACACTCCAGACCTGCAAAAAGTGTGGCAAGCACCAGCCCCACAAAGTATAAGAGGGCAAAGACTCCTTCTATACCCAAGGGAAACTGTGTTATGATAGGAAGTAGAGTGGCTATGACAGGCAGACCGAGATTTTCTGGAAAAGGCTAAGACTATAAAGATTGTGCTGAGGCTTGAGTGTGTAGAGCCTAACTGCAGATCCAAGAAAATGTTGGCTAATAAAAGATGAGGGAGAATGGTACAGGTGAGCAATGACTTCTGGGAGACTTCCACTGACTAAACTACTGCACCTGCAGGTAAACAGGGCAACTGAGACTGGGTGGTTTGGAGAAAGGGAAACTTGAGAACCTTTCTGGGTCAGACCAATGCACCCACCCATTAAAAAACTTGAGCTAGTCAGCATGGACCACTATCCACTGGTGTGCAAGAAAGCTAGGGCTGGGGGCCCACCTGACATTGCTAGTCCACAGCACCTGCCAGTGAGTGTCAGCGTAGGGAGTGAGACCTGTTAAGTTAGGCCATGTCGCTAACCAGCAAGTGAGAGAGCCAGATTTAGGGGCAGAGTCTGTGGTGGATTTGAGGACCTGCACTTGCGGGACTGCAATACCTGCTGACTTGTTCAAGAACTGGAAGTAATGACAGGCTGAGCTAGGCATGAAACACAGAATTCACTGACATTCATGGGAACTAGGACTGGGAACAGACCAGACTAGTCCAGTCTGTAACATCCACGGGTGCAACCAAGAATTGGGTGTGAGGTGGGCAGGGCTGCAAATCCACCAGTACACAAAAAGGCCAAGATTCAGGGCACACAATGGTAGGTAGGGGCCTTGCACCCACTGGCACGGATGAGAGATGGGTCTAGGAGTGGGCCTGGTGGAAGAATGTAAGGATCTCCCCTAGTGGGCTGTAGCTCCTGTTGGTTAGCACGTGAGTCAAGGCAACAATGTTCCACTTGATGGCTGGTGTGTGGGCTGGCCCTGGGGGTAGCCCAGGTAAGGTCAAGCCAAACTGTAGCAGAGTTGCATGAACAGGAGCCTGGATGGGTGTGGCCATGTCAGGCTAGACTATCAAGCCTACTGGTTTGCACGAAAGTCAGGGATGGGGTAGGTTGGGCAAAGCTAGGCTGCAATACCCACTGGCAGGAGTTGGGGCTGGAGGCAGGCTGGGTCAGGTCAAGCTGCAACTTTTGATAATTGGAGCCAAAATGGGGCAGGGGATGGGGGCAGTTACGCCATGCCAGACTGGGTTGGAGCAACCACTGGCATGTGCAAGTGCAAGATCTGAGGCTGGGAATGGGTCTGATAGGGGAGCTAAGAAGATGCTCCTGCTAGGCTGTGGTTCCCATTGGTGAGCGCCAAGAGCCAGGAATGAGGTCAGACAGGGTTAAACATGGCTATAACATCCCTCGGCATCTGTGTGGGGTGGATCAGGGGATGTGCCAGGCTAGGCTAGGTTCCAGCACCCAGTGGTCAGACTGGGTGTGGGATGGGCTGGCCTAAATTGCAGCACCTGCTGATCCTCATGAGAGCAGGGTCTGGGGGTGGGCCAGGCAGTGCTAGGCTGTAGCACCCACCAGTGAGAGATGGGACAGGTGTGGGTTGGTACCTTCTGGGGAAGGTCAGGACTGGAGGTGAGCCAAAATAGGCTGAGCCAAACACCTAGTGTGCGTGAAATCAACCACTGGGAGCTAGTCTGACAGGAGAACTTGGGGAACTCAACTTTTAAGACACAGCCCTGGTTGGTGAGCATGAGAACACCTCTGGGATGTTTAAGTCAGGTCAGGCTACAGGGCTACAGTACCCATTGGCATACATGTGAGTCAGGCCTGAAGGTGGACTGGGCTGGGCAAAACCCACTGGCACAAGCAAGAGTCAGCACTGGGTGCAGGCCAAGCCTAGTTAGAACACAACACCTACCATCTCACATTAGGGTCAGGACTGAGGGCTGATTAGACTAAGCAAGGCTGTAGAACCCACCAGCATGAAGTGGACCTGGGGGCAGGCCAAGCAGAGCCAAGCTGCAGCACCCACTGGCAAATGCTGAGGCAAAATGAGTCATGCCATACTAGGCTGCAGCACCCACCAGCATATGCAAGACCCAGGCTGGGAGCAAACCTGATGGTAGTGGTGGGGGGCAGTGCTGTGGGGCTTTGCTGCTGGGTCATTGTTCCCACGGATGAGTGTGAGAGATTGGACTCAGGACAGACTGCGCTGGGAAGGGTTGTAACAACTGTTGGCCCACATGTGAGCTGGTTTGGAGAAGGGCCAGGCTAGGCCAGGCCATTGCATCCACTGGCACATGCACAGGCTGGGATAAATGCCAACTGACTGGGCTCTGCCACCTCATCCACTACCAAGTGCAAGGACAGGGTAAAGTTGTGTCAAACTGGACTCAGTACTCCCTGGAAAGTATAAGATCTGGGCCTGGGAATGGGCCTAGTAGAGAAATTGTGAGCATTCTTCTGCTGGACTACCGCTCCCATTGGTGGGCGTGAAAGCCAGTGCTGGGGGCAGGCCTGGTGGCAGAACAAGGCAGAAGCACCTGTTGGCATACGCATGGACTGGTTTGTGTGGTGTGGTGTGCTGAACTAAACAGCAACACCCATAGGTATATACAAGAGCCCAGTTGTGATACAGCACAGATTAGACTAGTCTGTTGCAGGTACTGTTCATGCAAGAACCAAAATTGGAAGCAGGCCTGGCTGAGATGATTGGGGGGGGTCACCCAACTAAGCTACAGTTCCTGCTGGTGTGCATAAGGATCAAGCTTGTGGCACGCTGGGTTGCACTAGGGCACAGTACCCATAGGTTTGCATGGGATGTGGGGATGGGGATGGAACTGAACTGGCAATCACCAGTGTGTACATGGGCTGATACAGGAGATCTACTGGACCGGACCCTGTACTGGCCAGCACAGGTAGAAGTCAGCTGCAGGCCACCCTGGGTGAAGTTTCTTGGGAGACTCCCCAACTGGACTCACTGGACCCAAGATTCCAGCTGCAGAGAGAATCACAGGACTTGGGGTTCAACCTCGGACTGGGCCTCTTTGATTGCTAACGCCTAAGCAGTGGTCACCACGCCCAGGTGCGTAAGCGGAATGTGATGATCAGCTCTTTGGGTCTGCAGAGGACCTCAACTGCTATGTAAGAAGACAGAGAGCAGAATGGGTTGGACAATTCTCCTGGCTAAGCTTTGGCAGCAGGTGTCTGGGTGAGTGGATGCACTCACCCAGTTGGAAGGATTTTCTCAACCTTGAATCAGCAAAGCCAACAGTGTCTCAGAACTATCAAAACCACTCAAACAATACCCTCGGAACATTTTTTTTTCCACATCAGGGTTTCTAAGCTGGCATCAAGTGGACATCCTCCATCCCCGGGGACTGATGTAGTTGGCAGTTAGGAGCAGCTTCCTCCTCTCCCCTCACCTGATACCAGAAAAAAGAGAAGAAAAGGAAAATTGGAAGCATTTATCCCATCCACTTTCCCCACAGCTCAACCCTCCCCACCCCATTCAGTGGTCCTCCTGGGCATGCATTCTTGTCAATTACATAAACAACATCATTAAATTTTAAAAATTTGTAAAGAAAGAAGAAATTAGTGGGCTGAAAGGACCAAAGAATCTGATGAGGGGGTGCCCGACGGTGTCTGCTATGGATGATCAAATTATCATGTGAACAAATTTTATAGCATCCCAATGAATACAGTTGGGTAAACTTTAATATATATTGGGTGTTGGATAATATAACTGAGTTATTTTACTATTGATAGTATATCAATGATAAGTCATTTTTTTTAAAGATTTATTCATTTTTATTACAGCCAGATATACAGAGAGGAGGAGAGACAGAGAGGAAGATCTTCCATCCGATGATTCACTTCCCAAGTGAGCCGCTACGGGCCGATGCGCGCCAATCCGAAGCCGGGAACCTGGAACCTCTTCTGGGTCTCCCACGTGGGTGCAGGGTCCCAATGCATTGGGCCATCCTCCACTGCTTTCCCAGGCCACAAGCAGGGAGCTGGATGGGAAGTGGAGCTGCCGGGATTAGAACTGGCGCCCATATGGGACCCCGGGGCGTTCAAGGCGAGGACTTTAGCTGCTAGGCCACGCCGCTGGGCCCAATGATAAGTCATTTTATAAGAAAAGGTCCTGTCACTAAGCTTCTGCCTGCAGTGCTGGCACCCCAGGGAAAGCATGCCTATTTGAGTCCTCACCACTGCACTGACAGTCATCTCTCTGCTAATACACCTGGAAAAGCAACAGAAAATAACCCAAGTGTTTGGACCTCTGCTATCTGTGCAGGAGACGCCGATGAAGCTTCTGGCTTCAGTTCTGCCCAGCCCCAGCCATTGAGGGAATTTGAAGAGTGAACTAGCAGATGGAAAATCTATTGCTCTCTGCCTTTCTCTTTGTCACTGTATCTCCAAGTAAGGTTCACCTTTAAAAAAAGAATTAGACATTTAAAGGGCAAGTAATTGGCCTAACAGTTTAAATACTGCTTAGGATACCTGCATCTCCTATTCCAATTCTAGATTCTTGCTGGTGTACACCTGGGAGGCAGCAAGTGCTAGCTCTGGAACTCAGTTCCCCACCATCAGTGTGGGAGACCTTGGTTGGATTCCAGCTCCTGCCTTCCTCCAGCTTAGCTCTGGCTGTTGTATGTATGGAGTGAACCAGCAGATATACGATCTCTCTGTGTGTCTGATTCTCTGTCTTTGAAATAAGTAAATTAAAAAAAAAGTTTGCAAGGTAAAAAAACAAAAAATGAAAAATAAAGCAGACAAGCCTATAAACATTGAGTCGCTTACTATCAGGGCCAGCAAACCCTCACTCCAATAAGGTCCCCTGACCTCATTACAGCACACCATCATGATGATAATGTTGAATCAAAGAAAAGCCTAGAGCATCAGTGTCCCTGGAAAAGAAAATAGTAAAGCATTTTTATGAAACTTCTACCCTAATGTGTTTTTAAAAACACGGTTCGGGTTGAAATAGCAAACAGTGAGCTACTCTGACAGCGTGGTTTTCCAGCAGTAGCATGGTCACTGAGGGCTGACCCCAGGGAGGACAGCTCCAGCCTGCCAGGCACTCATGCCCCCTTTGTCACAACAGCCTCCATCTTCCTGTGTGGGACCACTGGCCCCCACATACTTGTCTGTGCATATAGTTGTGTTGAACAGCTCCTGTTCCATTTCAGGGGTGAGAACATGAAGTAGGACCAGTCACGCATTTATGAGTTTGGTCCTGTAGCAAGAGATCAATCAAGGAATCAACGCCAAATGTTTTAACAACTGCAAGGGAAAGCAACATTGCAAACCAGAGACCATTGGTGGCCATCTGCACTTCATTTTGAGAAAATCTACAGCTATGAAGACAAGTTAGAGAACAGCTGAGCTAAGGGGAGGAAAAGGATGGAGAGGTTATCAATTTCCTCTTTCTAAGTTGAAATAACGTTGGTGTCAACAGCCTGAGAATAGTTTTCCCATCATTTTCTATAAGGATAGGTATAAGAGACCACGTAGCTTCTGCTTTGCTCAGTCAGCGTGTAAGATGCCTGATACCCTAAGGTAACCAGTGGAAAGATACGCAGGTGCTGCACTCAAATGTCCCACAGAAACCAGACTTCCAGACAGCCATCCTGAGGCATCAGACATGTGACCCAGGCTCAGACCTCCCCAAGATATTTTAACAACCACAACAGAAAGCAACATATAAGCCAGAGACCGCTGGTGGCCATCTGCACTTCATCCACCAGATGAGTATCAACAGATCTTGCTCAACAATATATGCTGCAAAAAAGGAGCCAAGCTCTGCCCACACTCCAGATTTCATAATGAGATGATGATAATAATAATAATAATAGTTGTTTTAAGCTCCTACAATTTAGGGTCCTTTGCTCCACAACAATAACAGGAATCCAGACATTTAGGGATCCCCAACTTGGGCAGTGGCAAGCGTAGTTTTTAAAGGGATCTGATGCTTTAAGAAATGAAGTTTCTGAATAGCAATCTATAGCCATTTTAAGGTGTATAGAACATGGCTGAATATAAACCAAAATTGAAATGTCTATGAAGAAGTCACAGGTTGTGGTTGAGAACCTGCATTTTCCTAGTAACATATTAGTTAATCAATACCATGTCAATTAAGGTCACAAAGTTGTAAATGGTTGGAAATATTATGTTGGGGCTTTTAATTGATTGGGATGATACTCTGCCGGCTCTACCTTCAGACCAGAGATGGTCTCACCAACAAACCATTGAACTTACCAGGGCAATAAGATGCTGGACTTTATGCTTGGTAAATACCTCCAATGAAAGAATCTCAACTGAATTTGAATTATGGAAATGCAACAAGGTGGAGCAATCCGCCGTGGGGGGAGGGTGTGGGGAGGGGCGGGGGGGAATCCCAGTGCATAAAAAATGTATCACATAATGCAATGTAATTAATAAAAAATGAAATGCAATAAAAATATGTTTTAAAAAAAAAATGAAGTTTCTTGCTCCTGTGCCCAATGTACAGGACTTTGGGAGGGATGTGTGCAGGTGAACAATCTCCATGAAGTTCAAGCTTCACTGGTGTTGTAATAAACCCACCTGTGACGCGGGATCTTGAGGAGGTGAGGGCTGCTATCAGAGTCAAGGCCAAAGAACAGGCTCTCCAGGCAGAGGTCCCGGCTATGGCACAGCGGCAGGAAAGCACCGGGTCTGTTAGGTGGGCCCCAGGAGCTCGCCCCCAGGATGCTGAGGCCTGGGGGTGAGGCAGGGATGGACAAAGGGGGAGCAGAAGAAAAGCAGCTGCCTTTAGTGCTCCAGAGGTGGAGGGAAATGTGAGACTCATTTGTGTTACAGCAAAACCAAGGATAGATCTTCACGGGTGCAAAGCTTTAGGAGAATGATTTAAGGAGACGAGTGCTCCTGGTATGAACAGAAACAGGAGACAGGCAGGGATTCTCCCAGGCCCATGGCATCCCTGAAGGAAGTTCTGTGTTATCGAAATCCAGATGAAATTTCTTGATAATACCTATTTTTCCATGAACTTTCTGAGGCTCTCCTACGTTGAATGTCTAACCTTTTCCTCCTCCACCTTCAGTCTGCTCCAGGGCTCACATCCACAGCCCAGGTCATCGCCTGGGACTCAGCTGGGAGCCTTCCTCCCTGCTCACACACAGGTCCTGGCTAGGATCTCTGCTCTCCCTATTCCCACTCCTCACTTTGTAGCACTGCCGTTCTTCCTCGCTGCTTCCTCCTGGGATATGGGCCGGGATCCACCGTTCTTCCAGTATCTGCCAAATGCGAACAATATCTCACCCTGCGCTACTGTCCAGGACCCTCGGCTCCGTGGCTCTGGAACCAGGCCACTTTCCGTGTTGCACAAGGTCCTCCAAGGTCCCACTTCGTCCCTCTCCCCTCAGAGCTGCTTGCACCTCCGTGCAAAGGCACAAGACGCAGGCCAAGGGCAGGAGAGCTGTGGGAATGAACACCTAGGTCCAAGAACAGGAGGGCTGTGCGAGTCCGCACAGAGCTCCTAGTGGAGGGGTCCCCACATTGTTTCACCTTGCGCCTAGAAAGAGACGCGGAGCGGTTAAGGAGAAACCTGAGGTGCAGCGCCCTTCCCGGGCCACCTCCTCCCCTGTTGGTGACTGCCCCCACCCCGTCATCCCAATGCCCGCCCGCCTGGGTAAGCCTACTACAGTAAGGACACACTTGGTCAATATTTGCCGACCCAAGTCATCCTGCCCGGCGCGGGCTCGCCTGCGGAGCAGGGTCCCTGCTGGGGAGTTCGCATAGGATGGGACCCGGCCCCCGCGTAAAGGGGACGGGGCCGCGAGCAGCCGGTCCAGGCAGGGGGCTGCGTTTTTAACCATGGGAGCGTTTCCCACTGTGAGGGCAGGAGCTGTGGCGTAGCGCCCAGGTGCCCAGCGCCCGGCTGGCTCGGCTCCGCCAGGCGGCCGGCAAGGGAGCTCCATTTCCCCTTCCCCTGTCTGAAGGAAGAGATGTATCGCGGCCCCGCGGTCGTTCTGGGACACCGCAGTGGACGCCGGCGGAGCTGAGGCCGCGGCGCCCTCACAGCCCTAGGTGGAAACTCTCAGAGTCCCAGGCGCCCACGCGGGAGGCAGCTCGGGCTGCGGGGTCCTGGACCCGGGCGCTGTAGCCCTCCCGAGGGCACCCACTGCCCGCCCTGGGCATGGGGCGCAGGCCTGGCCGTCAAGCCGCGCCAGCGGGGAGTGCAGGAGTCCGGGGACCCACTCGCTCGCCCTCGCGTTCCCACTACCCACAGGTGATTCCGAAGGCGTGGGCGGTCGGGGAGAGGGCCTAGGCTCTCTGCGCCTTCCCGGCCAGCCGCAGCTCCCGTCCCAATGCCAAGTGGAGAGGGGCGGTTCAGCAGCGCTCTCGCAGCCGTCGACCCAGAGACCGCTGGGTGAGAGCGACCGAGGAAGCCCAGTGGACTTGGGAAAAGAAAGGAGAGTCTGGGTGGGACTAGTCCCGGGCTCATTTTGGACCTCAGTTTCGTCCTCTGTAAAATGGGACCGGCGATAATCGACCTCTGGATCTAGCATTAGCAATCCTGAAATCCCTCAAAAGTTCTTGGGGGGCCTGTCGGGTGGGCCGGGAAGCCTCTACGCATCCAGTCCCCTATCTCTCCTAACCACCAGCGGGAACCCAGTGGTCACGAGGACCCAGCGCAGGGTCCAGCTTGACCTTGGTTTGCCACAAGGTCCAACTGGGACGGCCGAGCG
This sequence comes from Ochotona princeps, assembly GCF_030435755.1. NCBI lineage: Eukaryota > Metazoa > Chordata > Mammalia > Lagomorpha > Ochotonidae > Ochotona > Ochotona princeps. The sequence continues at coordinate 40,090,978 of NC_080833.1, forward strand.
CTGCGTGGAGCTGCAGAGGGACGAGGAGGCGGTCCGCGCTTGGGCCGTCCTCTCTTCTAACTTGCGCCCTCGGTTCTTTTTCTTTGACCCTCTTTCTGCTACCTCCGTCCTGTTTCTCATCCCATCTCTCTTTTGCCCGCACCTTGCTCCTCTCAATCCTTCTCCCCCCACTTCCACCCCGTCTTCACCCTCGCACTTTATAACCAAACAGCCAACCCTCCTTTCCAATTAAAGTGGAATTAGGCAACTCAATCAAATTAGTTCCCCATTAAAGCCCTTCTTTATTAAACCGTTTTCTTGTCCTGCTATTAAGTTTCACCGCCTGGTGGAACTCGAGCCGGCCCCAGAAGTTTACCTTGGGAAGTCGCCTGGCCCAGTCCAGGGGAGGGGGCACCCTATTTCCCGAAGAGGGGGAAATCACCATTGGGGAGCAGGAGGATGGGGTTGGGGGTGGTGGCCGAGGAGCTGCTACTTTGCTTGCTCTGCGAGAGAAGCAAAATAAGTACGGGGTGAGGTTTGTCTCCAAGGCGCGTCCTCAAAGCCATTCTCGGATTACTCTGCTTCGGGCAAAAACCCTCCCCCACTCATCCAGACACCGCCCCCCCCCCCATAATTCTTGGACCGCAAGACCGTCTCGGCCGCCCCTCAAGGGTGGTGTGCACGGTGCGCCCCAGGAGAGGCGGGAACCGGGCCTTCGGAGGTCCCAGCCTGGAAGGCGAACCCGCTGCCCCTGGCGCGCTCGGGCTGGGAGCCCGCACAGCCGAGACGGCTCCCCGGAGGGCGGCGAGGCGCGCGCCCCCTCGGAGGGGTTGGAGGAGACGGCTCTGCCAGGAGCCACAGGTCATTTTCTCTCCCCGAACACCCTTGGATCCGGCTCTGGAAGAGACTAGGAGAGCGTCTCCCCAGTCTCCACGGCGCACGCGGAAAATCAAGCTCTCTTCCACCCGACCGCCCGAGGAGCACGACGGGATGCGGTGTTGTTTTCTTAGAAAATAACATTTATTTCTAGCTCGCATCTATGCAAAGGAAAGCACAAAATGAGCGGTTCTCCGTAGCAGCGATCCCGCTGCCGGCGCTTCGGCCGGGGCGTCCCGCGAGTCCCGGAAGGCGAGGAGGGGCCCGCGCGCCGGCGGGTGGGCAGGCGGCTCCAGCTCAGTCACGCGTCGCCCCGTCCAGCTGCGGTGCGCACCCCGACGGCCCCGCAGCAGAGACCGGCCGCAGGCGAGGGGCGCGTGGGCAGGGTTACTCCCGAGTTGACAATATAGTTAACCTAGAAAACCTGATAAGCACAATTGCGCGCATAACCTAATTTTTTCCCATTTTGTCCTTTTTTTGTTTGTTTTTTTTGAAGGATTTTCACGTTAATACCGAGGTCACCTACAAATTACAATTAATAACTTAGAATTCCATTTTATAACATTATACACTGGCTTGTATATATATGTATAGATTATATATAGATTTATACATATATAAAAACTCACACTGCACCAAGGAAACCCATGCTTATCCGCATAAGCAACAAAGAGAGCGACAAATACCGCAACGAGGAAAGTGCACCTTAGAACTTGTTTCCTTTTTTATAATTGATATATATGTGTGTCCCAAAGACTCGACTCAGTGCCAAGAGATTTATACATCCTAAATTTATATTTGTTAGAGCGAATATCTTTCTTAAAAAATGTAAACGGGGGTCATGGGAGACACCGAAGGGACAATCCTGCCATTCACAGGGGAGCGCGGCCGGGCTGGCCAGAGCTGAAAGCGCGGTAGTCCCAGCCCGCGAATGCTCTGGGAAGGGAGGTTCTGGGCCGCACACCCAGGCCGAGACCACCTGTCCCGTAGCTGCTCCCTTTTGATCAGCCTCTTCCTCTTCCCTTCCCCCTTCAAAACAAGACCGAAAAATCACCTTGGGGGCAGCAGAACCCCAGCCAGGGCGCAGAGCGCACACGGCCGAAGAGGGCCCCGAAAGTCCACGGGGACGAGGCAGGTAGGGGCGGAGTTCCCATTTCGGGTTCTCCCGGTTGCTGGGACCTTCGCCCTACTGCTTTTCCGGGGCGCCGTTCACCATTGGCCCGTACAGGCTGCCGCCATAGGTCGGTTCCTTGTGCACAGCCGCGGCCGCGGCGGCCGAGCGGTCACGCATGAGATCGCTGAAGGCGTAGTCCATAGGAGGGCGGAAGCCGAGCGTGGGCACCAGGCCCGCAGTAGAGTAGGGCGCCATGAAGGCCAGGCCGCGGCTGTGCGCCGCCGCCGCCGAGTAGGCCAGGCGCAGGGGGCTGAGGCCGAGCGGCGCGCCCAACGGGTAGGCGCCCGCATCGGCGCCGAAGTGGCTGGCATTGGGCTGAAGCGGCGAGAAGGCCGAGCGGCTGCTCAGGGAACCCAGCGCCCCGGGCGCCATGGCGCCAGCCAGCAAGGGTCTGTGGTGCGGGGGTGCTGCGGGCCCAGCTTGCAGCGGCGCGGGCAGCCCCGGGCCTCCCGCGGCTGCAGCCACCGCGGCGTCGACGCGGCCCGGCCACGCGTCCTCCGCAGCTGCCGCAGCGCCCACCACCGCCTTATCCGAGGGAGTAGCGGGGCCCAGGCCGGCTGCCAGGCCTCCGCGGTGGTGGTTCAGCACCTGCTCGATGGCCTGCACCACGTCGCCGCCACAGCCCTGCAGTATCAGCTCCAGAACGCTTCTCCGGTGGCCCGGAAAGACGCGGGTCAAGATGTCCAGCGGTGTCCGCTGCCGTGGCCCGGGAACTCCTCCCAGCCCTGGTGCAGAGGAAGCCTCGGCCTCCTCTTTGTCAGCTTCCGAACCGGATTCGGAGCCCAGAGGGCTAGCAGAGCCCGGGCTGTCCTCCTCACCGCCGCCACTGGGGCCAGCACTGCTGGAGCAGCTGCCACTGGCCTCCTTGGAAGCGCGAGCCAGGGGCGACCCGGAAAAGGACTCGCCATCGCCATTCTCCGAGCCTGAGCCGGGCCGCACCTCTGGGGAAGATGTCCCGGGACCCGAGTCTGCGCCGTCGGGCGACAAGGGCTTCACTGGCGGCGGCTGCGGGCTGCCCGGGCGGCCGGACTGCAACAGCGTCTTGGGGAACAGGTCAAACTTCTGCAGCTTGGCCTCTGGGAGGGGAGAACAGGACGAGTGAGGAGGGGATCCCAGGCTTCTCTGGCCCTGAGATTCCTTCCCCCCCCCCCCCCAACACACACACACACACAGACACACACACACTCACCGTCCTCCTTCTCTCAACCTTTTTCTTTTTTTGCCCCAGCATCTCAGAGCTGCCACAGCCCCACCGGCCTCTCAATGTCTGCCCAGGGGCGTGCAGAACTGCAACTGTACCCAGAACTGCAACCTCCCGCGCTCTGTAAACCAGAGGCGTCGCACCTCCATCCTTACTTAACCCCTCCCAAGTCCCTCCCCCTCCCCACTCCCTCTGTCCCATCTCTAAAGTGGCCCGGTCCAGGGTTTGACCCAGAGCTCCTCTGCACTTCGACCTATCCCACACACTGCATAGAAAACCAAACTCCCCAGATCCCAAACACAATCCCGGCCTGCTTGTCCTGCTAAGGGAGGACACCTTGAGTATCTAGAAGGTTCAAAGCCTCTCTACAGGCAGAAGTAGATTTAGTTCTAACCCAAACTTCCCACAGTTGAAACCCAAAAAGTTCTTCCTTCCATACAGCGCTGAGCCCCCACCCCTTACTCCCGAGGCCCTGGCCTAACTGCCGCCCTCTCCCTAGAAGCCTGATAGAGAAGAGGGTGGCGCTAGCTAGGGGTGCGGGTATCTGGAGAGAGCTGGAAAGGAGCAGAGGGAAGGGCGCCGCGGTAAGTGCAGAGTCACCAGGAGTTAGTGCTCGGCGCGGACAGCCAGGAAGTAAGACCTGCTTTCGGATAGAGAAGGATCTGTACTAGGGCCGGTGTTCCAGAAAAGAGAAAAGGAGATGTAGTAGATAAGCCCAATATAAGGAGATGGTTGCATGGTGAACTCTGGGCTGTCAGGACTTTGGGGACAGAGATTGTACTCTCTCTTGGCACAGACACCCGTCCCGGATCCGCGCGCCCCGGAGCTCTGACCCCTGCTTTCCCGGTCTCGGCCTACCCGCGCTCTCACCTGCGCCCCCTGCGCCTGCCGCACCGCCAGTAGTCCCTGCGGGCGCTCCAGCTCCGGGCCCCCCGCTGTCCGCGGCGCACACGGAACCGAAGACCTCGTAGGCAGGCCGGGGTGGGATGATGCCGTTAGCGGCGGCCAGCGCCAGGCCCTCGGCCGTGCCATAGAGCAGCTGTAGCTCGCGCGCCTCGTTTTCCTCCTGCGCCTGCTGTCTGCGTAGCGCCACCTGTGCGGCCATGACTCGCTGGCGCTCGGCGATGAGCGTGCACTTGGCGCACAGGCAGTCCTTCCAGCGACAGTAGCGCTTGTGGCCCTTGAGCGCCGACACGACGCCGTGGTTGCGACAACGAGCACACTTAGGGGTCCGCGGGTACTTCTCGGCCGCTCGCAACAACAGCGGCGGCGCCCGCAGCAGGCCGCCCGCCACGCTTACCGGTAGCGACGCGGCCGCAGCCGCGGCCGCTGCCACGGACGCCACGGACGCCACGGGCGGCCCTGTCGCAGTCGCAGCCGCCGTCGCCGCGCCGGGCACGCTGGGGAGCTCAGAGCGCAGTTCCATGGCTGGACCTGATGCGGAGGGAGGCGGGGGAATGGGGAAGGGAGAGAGAGTTGGGTGAGGAGGCACTCGTGCGCTCAGGGCTGAAGCGCAGCCTTGAGGATCGTCAGCTCTGAGAGGAAACCTTGGGCCTTGGAAGTTGGGTTAGTTAGTGGTTGCCTAACGCTGGGAGGAGGTGCCTTCCGAGCCTCGTCGGGAATCAGCTCACCCTGTCACAGCCGCCCTTGGATTTGAAGTGAGTGGGGAGGGAGGTACCATTTTGTTTGGCTCAATAATTCCACCGGAGGGGAGTGGGAGTAAAAAGACAAAGTTTGAAAGTCACCGGTGCAGATACATGTAGCAAGAAGTTGCAAAAGAAAATGTCCCCGAAGCTTAGCTTTACTGTGGGGAGTTGGGTGGAGAGAGATGTTTGCACGACGGTTCTCGATGAGACAGGAAATTTAGGCCCAACAGGCTGAAGCCAAAGGCAAAACAGGAAACTCCAAGCGAGACGTGCAGTTGGGTGAAAGGGTGAAGGGAAAGTGACAGGTAACTTGGCACAGAATTGAGTTGGCTGGCGTGGGGTTTTGCTTATTGTTTTAATGTGGGTGGGCGCAGGGGAATTTGAGCAAAATTGGGAACAGAAAGACTAGCGTTTGCAGGTGGCTAGGAAACATCAGTTAACACAGGGAGTTAGGCCCCAGAGCCGTCAACACGCTGAGCTCTAGAAGGCCTCCAGAGAGCCGCGGGGGGCGGGGGGGAACGGGCGTGGAGAGGAATTCAGGAGGCCTGGGGAGGACTAAGGAAAACGTAAAGAAACTTTCTTGGAATAGGCTTGAAGGGCAGGGTAACATCCACAAAGCCACTGCTTGGGTATGTGGGTACCCGAGGGGGTACCGGCGGGGCACAAAACAAAATTCCCCAGGGAAAGGCTGGCGAGGAGGCGGTGCAAAGCCTTTGGCACAGTTTTTAGCCCTGTAGTCCGCAGAGGTGGTTACAGAGGAAGGAAATAGCCTGCGCGAAGTTAGGCATTGCTGGAAGCATTGCTTTGCCGGGAGCCACCTCATTCTGCTCTCCCAGGTCTCATCCCTCCTGGATTAGGGACAGAGTCGTTAGACACGCCCCCCTTCTGGTGTCCCACAACCCCCCACCCCCCGCCCTCGAGCGCAGCTTCCCGCGTTCTGTTCTCGGAGCCCAGTGTCTGGGACTTGGTTTACCCAGCAGGCCACAGTGAAGCCTCCAGAATTGGTCGCCTTCAGAATTGGTCTCAGCGGACGCGGGAGTCCCCCCTGTGCCGCAGCCCCACAAGCCTAAGCAGGCCCGGCCCTCAGCTTCCGCGGAAGCCTCCTCCGGGCCACTCCCCTACCTGTGTCCCCGCCACAGCCAGGAACCGAGTTCTGGTGTCCGAGAATCGCAGCCCTCTTCCTTGAGCACCCTGCCTCCCTCCCCGCACGCTTCAGGCCTCACAGCCGGTGCTTGAAGCTAGCCCAGGCTTCGGCTTCCTCCACTGGGGCCCCGGGCCAAAGTGGCCTCTTCTACTGCTGCTGCGCCCCTCAACTACCTGCCTTGGGCTTCGGGGTCCTCCGCCGCCGCACGCGCCTCCCTGCTCCACTCGCGACGCTGTCGCTCTGGGCCTCTTCCCCTTGCCCCGGGCCCCTTATCTGACCACGTCACCCTCCTTCAGTCACCATCTCCGAACTTCCGGACCCCTCTCAGAAGGGAGTGCTGTCCCACCTTCCCCTCGGCGAGCGGGGCTCCAGGCTGGCCGGTTGGCAGCGGCGAGCCAGCTCTCGCAGCACCGTGTCCCCTCGAGGTGCGCGCCGGACGCTGCGCGCAGCCGGGGCCCAGTTGCCCGGCGCTGCCAGACTCTCAATGAGCCTCTCGCCCGCTCTATTGTTGCTCCTTAGGGCTCCATTAGACAGAATTGGACAACAATGTGGCGTCTGCCATTGGCCAGGGGAGGCAGACGGCGCTCTGATTGGCCGGACCCACGCCCGGGGAGCCCCTCGTTCTACAGTGTCCGAAAGATTCGAAACTCCAAAAGCTCCACTGTGTGCCTCGGGGAGGGGAGGGGGCGCGCCAGGAAAGGAGAAAAAAAACGGGCAGAGAGGAGCCATTGAAAATACCGTGACAAGTAGCTTCCGTGCGCCCGAGAGCGTGTGAATTGCTCATAATTACCGTGTCCGGTGCACCTCTGCGTAGACATGCGTTACTCCTGGGCTTCTGGGGCGCCCACTTGCACTGGCCGGGGGCGTTTGGCAAGGCCGAGCTTCCCTAGTGGTCCTGGAGACCTGGGGTGGGATAGGGGCAGGTGACAATTCAATTACCGCGGGCAGGGTGGGGTGGACCGGGAGTGCGGGCTGGGGAAGGTGTCCGTGGCATGAAAGCCGAGGCGGTTCTTTCTGTGCCTTCCGGCTTTATTCCGACTCGCTCCTAAGTTTCACGTATTTGGGGTAGTTGGGGGCATTTTTGGTTTGGTTTTTCCTTTGCCTTCTACTAAGTTCAGCTCCTTTATTTTTAAAGGCCTTTTACGGTAGGCATCGCAGAGGGTAAGTTTGGCCTGTGTAGAAACTTTCCGTGTTTAAAGGAGGAGCCCAGAGAAGAGTTGGCGCTTCCTGTCGGCGTCCAGCACGCTCTGGGAGCTGTCCCGCACCCCCTATCCTGTCCGCAGACCCCTTCTACGCTCTCCCAATCTCATTTCTCCAGCAATTCCAGCCCTATTTTGTGGCAGTGGTTTGGGATTTTGATCGTTGTCTTTGATTAACGAAGAATAGTTTACTATTATTATTTTGCCGTTTTTACGCCAAAGTAAAAAGTGGCCTCTAACTCTCCAGGTGTCTCGCAAGCTGGACGCGCCCTGGCTAGTCGGTCCCGCCAGAAAGGATGCGAGGTCCCTGCGGGGGGCACCCAGGAGCTCTGGGAACTTTCCCTTCACTTTCCTGGTCCTGACGTCATGGCCCCAGGAGCCGCCTCGTCTACAGAAGAGGTAACAGGTTTGGTTTGTTTGGAACCCACGCCGCGGTCCTCGGGCGGGTTGGTTCTCTTACTCCGTTCCATCTCAGTGCCTTCTCTGTCTTCCCCTTAATGCTCTGTCACTCTCACTTCCATCCTCTACATCTCTCTCTCTCTCTCTTTCTCTCTTTCTCTCTCTCTCTGTCCTTCGAAGTAAAGACAATTCTTTTTAATAATGAGAAAAAATGTGAGCTTGTTTGTTGTCCGCCTTTCTCTCAAGACCGTGCTTTTCCGTGTTGTTCTTTCGGACTTCCAGGGTGGCGGGGATCTAGCTGACAGCGTCCTTGGCACAGATTTACTGGGCGCACAGGCTCGGCCCGGGGCACCACCTCCTGCCAGCCTCGCGGCTTCTGACCCCCCCGCGGCTGGGGATGAGTGGAAGCCACGGGCCCCTGGTTGGCACAGCAAGGGACCTCGCGCTAGGAGCGAGTCAGGATGCACATCTCTGCGGAAAAAGCCGCCCGTAGGGTGGGCACCTGTGCGGGAGGTGCCCAAGGACCAGCAGGGGCGTTTCCAAAAAGCTGACTGGACTGGGCGCCAGGGCGCGCCACTCGGCCCCAGAGTGTTATGGGGCCGGGAACCCGGCGGCTGGCTCCCTGGACGGCCTCTCCGGAACCAGAGCTTGGGTTTGGGAGCGAGAAGGGTCAGCTTCTGTAGTATGTTCCATCTTCCGGCACCTGGCGGCTGAGTAGCCCAGGCAGCGCACCCGGTACCGCACGCTGGTGGACGCATGAGCGAGAGCGGCCCGGCACCGCATTCCACTCGGGGCCTCGGGCGAACTTTTCCCCCAGCTCTTTCAGACAGAGGTCGGAAACTGATTTTAAGTCCCAAACGAAACAAACCAGACAAGTCCGCGAGCTGTCAGGGCGCGGCGACCCCGGTACCCTTCTCGATGCCGAAAGCCAGACCGCTGTGAAATTACAGCCCTTCCCCCACCCAGACCCAGGGATCCTGTGGAAACCAAGGTCAGTCGATCAGGACTCCGGAGCTCTGAGCGCTCCCCGCGGGTGTGGAAAGAACCTCAACTTTCTGTGGAGGGAAGGGGTGCGTCTCGGGCCCCGCCCAGCCCAGCCAGGAGGAATCTCCGCACCTCCACTGCAGGTGCCGCTCTTTGGCCTCGTGTTCACAGCTCCGCGGGGGCGATCCCCAGGCCTTTCCCTCTTCACCCCCTGGCAGGAGTGCTCTGGGAAGTGAATGAGCTGCGGAAGGAGGCAGAGGAAACTGGTCCTGGGCCCACACCTGAGCAGGGCAGAAAACGCCTCTCCTGCCCTCCCCTCTCCCCAGATTTCCCAGTCCTTTGGGCTGGTCCTCCCTCTTCGTTCAGACGGGCCAAGCAGCCTACAAGTGGGGAGGCGGTGACCTGGCTGAGGTAGCAGGTGTTAACTTCCATCCCCATTCCCCCACCGCCCCCCAAACGAGTAAGGCTTCACACTTGGACACACACGCACGACCCGCGTGACCTCATTTTGTAAAAGTTTTTGCCACACCCTCACACAACTGCATGCAGTGGGCGTCCTCGAGGGTCGCGCTCACCTCTGACGCTGCCCTCCCAGCCAAGGGAGTCCCTTTAGGAAGTTTGCCCTCACAACCGCAGCCCCTTAGAAGCGTGTTATCAGCTTGAGCTACCTCACACCTGAGACCCCACAGATTGCCACTAGGATGACTACGCACCAGACACAAACACACCCTGGCGCGCACATGAGCCCCCAGCCCACCTCTACGCCGGCTTCTGCCACCAAAAGTCGATGGGGTAGACGCCAGCCACGAACCAGGCGGAGGGCGGAGGCCACCATATCTCGCACGCGTGTACACGCAGGCGCCCCCCTTGAGTAGTTTGCTGACACCTGTAGTGCCCGAGCTAGGGGGCTTGGAGTGAGAGCTCTGGGCCAAGAACTCGCGGCCCTAGTCCAGACTGGCCCTTTACCCCACACCCACCCCGCCGGGTAGAGACTGCCCTGGTGGATACCCGGGGCGCAGCAGGGATTGGGGTCGGGGTTGGGGGCACGGCATGGGGGCGAGGGCTGAGAATTCGGTGACGCTGGGTGGGAGAAGGGCCGGGGTCTCCATTGGGGGGACCCGGGAGGCTCTGACTTTTGCGCTGTTTGCCCGCGGCCTCGGAGCAAGCAGACGCCATCTGTTTGCCGGCTGCTACGCGTCCCGTTTAATTACCCTCCCGGCAGCCTAATAGAGATGATATTAAACTAAATCTTTCTGACATTAAAAGTAATTATCCCCAAACCGGTGGCTCCGGGACGGAATCGGTCCCTCCCGTCCCCTCCACTGTCCCCGGCCGTGCCGGATTCCGTTAGTTTGGCCGCAACTTCACCCGGGAAGGGGCGCGGAGGCTGGCTGGACGGCACCCCTGGGAGTAGGCGTCTCTGCGGGCAGGCCGGGCCCGCGGTTGCCCACGTCGTCGCCGCAAGCGCTCCCCCCGGGACGCAGCCACGGTGCCTTACTAACCAGATCTACCCAAGCTGCGCGCAGCCCGGGGTGGAGAGGGCTGCGTGCAGTCTGGTCTGCTGTCCCTGTGTCCCCTGACTGCGCAAAGATGGGCTCTTTCCTTGCTGAAAGCCACGAATCCAACCTAGGCCAAGCTCAGAAATTGGGAACAATTTTGGAGCCAGAAAGAACGAGCGCGCAGGGCTTATCGAGCGCTCTGTGAGGGATCCTGTACCAAGTGTTTTTCCTAGAATGTATCTCCAAGTCACACCACCCTCTGCGAGGGAGGTCCAACTGCCCCACAAGTCAGGTGAGAGAGCTTGTCCACATCTCCCACGAGCATGCAACAGGGCGAATTCGAACCCGGCAGACCCGCATTCCACGCCAATGGTTCGCACGATTGCAGGCGCTAGCTCATGCTTGGCACGCGAACCTGTGCCTGATTTAAGGCCTCCCTGGGCATCCTCCCGGCCCTGGTAGGTGCTCTGCTTCTCCCTGGGGTCTGGAACTTTCACCTAGGGTAAGGGCAAGGAGCCTGCTGAAGGCGAAGGAACCGCGGCGGGGCGGCAGCGACTCAGCCCTCCTCTGAATTCAGCAGGGCGCCTGCAGGGCGTACGCGGGGCAGGAGGCAGCCCACCACCGCCAGACTTCCACGTCTCCACCACCTTCCTCTGGTTGGGCGCAACAGGCCCGGGACAAACGCGGACTAGTGTCCACTGCCAAGTTGTCTGTTTTTGAGCACCTACTGTGTATCGCCGCTCCACCTTCGGTATGTGCAGTTTGTTCCACGCTTTAGACACGAGGCGGCCAAGGTTCCACGAGGCAACGTAACTAGCTTGAGGCCACTAGGCTTCAGAGCCTCGGCAAAGAAAATTCAGACCCCTCACCCCCTCCCTCACGCTTAGAAGGCTTTTTTTCCCCTCTATATTTACTGTTCTGGTGGGTGGGGTCAGACCCGGGGTTTCCAGCCTGTTCAGGTCACCAAGCACTCGCGGAAACGTCAGACAAGGGTCACTCATCGCTGCAACAGCATTTGGTGAGCGCCTAGGCCATGCCGGGTCCAGCGGACCTTAGAGAAACCAACCCTGCAGGGCCTTTGCGGAGCTCGGCTCTTCCCCAGCCACAGAGCTGGGCTGTGGGGCTAAGGTCAGGAAGGGATTCCCAGAGAGGGGCCCCGTTGTGAGAGGTTAAGTTTCCCAATAGAAACATTGTTATTGGCTATTCTGGTAAAGTAATATGTGCTATAAAACATTTTAGATAATTCACCCAAATACATTCGGTATACATTCTTGCCAACTTTTTTGTGCACCCGTGTCTACAAAAATATGCTTTTGCTACTCTTTTGTTGCTTACAAATATGAAAAACACTTTATGTTACTATATGTAATCTTAAAGGATTGTTTATTTCCATCACACGGGTATATCTTTAATCAATTCTCTAGTAATGACTACTTAGTTTACTTTTTGCATTGTCAACACTGTTAGCATGAATTTGCCTAAATATTTCCTTTGGATAAATTCCTGGAAATACTGAGTAGTGAGAGGTTTTTGTTTGTTTTTTAGGCTTTCACTAGCTAACTTAGGGAAAGATTGTGTGTCTGATCAGAACAGAAGTGTGTCTGATCTTTTCCCATTCAGAATAGTTCATTGTCTAGTTCATTTGCATCTTCTTAGCGTTTCCTTTGTGTATTGGTCATCTGGGTTTTAAAAAACTATCTGACAATATTCTTCGCTCATTTTCCCATTACTAGCTTCCCTCTTAATTTGTAACAGCGATTTACTATCTGACAGCAGTACCCATTTCTCTGCACAGTAGGCTACACTACACTGCACTTTTGTTTGTGTGTGTCCTCTCGTGCTGTTGTTATGCTGCAGTTCTAAACTTCTTTATATGGCCAAATTTGTAGATTCTGTTTACAGCATTATATGTAATGATTTTCCAATTCAACTTTCTAGAATATTAGCCTGTATTAGTTCTGTATTTTACATTAGCTCTTCATTATTTACACCTGTATCATTAGTTCACTTGAAATTAATTTTGGTAGGTGAGTGATGTTTGTGACTGTTCCCTCAAATGACTGCCCAGGTGTCACACCACCACTGAATGAACCAGCCTGAAATACTACTACAAAGTCCCAGATGGCCAAGGTCAGGCTTAGTACTTCCACTTCCAGAGACCTGTGCTCTTCTTGTCCTGACCTCACTAACTTGTCTTAGTGTTTTATAATTGTTTTAGTGGAAGGGCAAGTCATATATTTAATTCCTGATTCCAATTCTCTTGTTTCAGCATTTTCATGGCTATTCTCAAAATAAAACCTTCTGAATTAGGGATTCTGTAATTCCAAAAGAGAAAGAAAAAAATAGATTTGGATGATTAATTGCGTTTGAAAATTAACTGCTGGAGGAAGATCAGGCGTGGAGGATGGTGAGACTTTGTTCACAAGTGTCATGTTCCTTGCTAAGTGTGTTATTTTCTCCCTACCATTTTCTTTCTGTCATCCTATTGAAAAGGGGTTGTTTTCACCCAACGTGGCTCACTGGTTATGAGGCAAGCATGAGAAAGTTACGAATCATCTTTATCTTGAGCCAGTGTCCTTTCTGACCTCTCATTATTCAAAATCTTTCTCATCGTTTCCAGAGTTGAGTTTGAAAGGTACTGGGTTTGGAGCTGACTGGAGGAAGGAGGCTGCAAGGGTGGGAGGTAGTGGGGGGGGAGTAAGGGGTGTGTTCCTGCAGGGTGCCCTTCTTCTGACTGTGCTCCAGGCTCCATCCCCCAAGAGGACCTTAGGGCTGATGGGTGAGCCATCAGCCTTCCCCATCTGCCTGTCCCCACCCTCCAATGCCCACCCTGCCCTCCCCGGCAACACACACACCCCTTACAGTATGACTCTGGATTGGTTGTCCACCTGCCCTGTTGGGCTTGTCTCCCTGCTATTCCTGGAGGACTGCGGCAGCCAGACCACTGCTGGTGGAGGAAGGAGACTGGAGAAAATGGGCACCAGGGCAGCTCCTGAGCCACAGCAGCCTAGGATACCATCGAGGTCCCTCCTCGGAAGTGCAGTGAAACAGTCTCTTGTTCACCAAACTGGAGATAAGCCAGTTTGATGAGCCATGGAGTGGCATGGGAGGAGGGAGGCCAACTGACCGCTGTAGGCTCCCTCCCCTTGCCTTATTTCCCTCAAATAAAGACCTTCTTCCAATTGAAGTTTTTTCACCCCCACTTCCTATTGGGAGCCTACCACTTGTTACATCAAATATTCTTCCTTCCTGGTGGGGCTGGGGTAGAGCAGCAGGCTCACAGGCAGGTCTCCAGGCTGCACAGTTGCACCTGCCTCCTCCAGGTTCACCCCTGCCAGTCGCCAGACTTCCAGGCCTAGCCCCACTGTCTGTTGGAGGTACCACACACACACACACACACACACACACACACATGCCCACCCTGCAGGCCACCCCAGGGGCTTAGAAACCACAGATACCGTCTTTAGTTGGTGACAGAGGAAGCTGGGGAAGTGATGTTCACATACAGCTGTGGTGGACAGGGGTGAGAGCTGCTCTTCCCATCTACGGAAGAGAGGCTGGTGAGTGGGGGGAGTGCCCTCCACTGGCCTGCCCTGCACTGGCCTGCTGAGGTGTAGCTTCAGGGTGCAGGGAGGATCCTCTTTCTTGGAAGGCTTCCTCGCCCAGCTTTGCATCACCCCTGCCGTGCTCCAAGCCGACCACACTGCTTTTCACGGCCAGTTGGGGTCTGACAAAAACCCTGTGATCACACGGCCTGGGCTGAGCAGGGCAGAGAGAATGGAAGCTGAGCTGGACTGCAGTCCTGCGTTTGTCCTCTCATGTAAGATGGAGGGGAGAAGAACATTTTCATTGGGTCATGGTGAGGATTCAGTGAAGCAATTCACAGAATGTTTCTACCAGTGTCTGGCACATAAACACTCCAACATTCAGTATGACTATTGGTTGAGCAGCTGCGGGATCTCTTCACAAAGAACAGTTTCCTTTTCAGTGCCCTTTTACCTCTATGGGAAGGAAAACTGGAGAGCTGAAAGCTGGCTTCGGTAGGTGCCTTCCCAGGTACCTGTGATTTTGAATCCTAATCTGAAGACTGTCTTTTGGAACCAGAATTTTTGTGGATTTGCTTCTAGAAGGTCTGGGGTACTGGAGACCACAGAGGGACTCTGGGCTATGTCCCTCCCTAGGACACCTCACCCATTGCACTTGCCATTCTCCCAAGGCCTCATTAGCCAGAACGTGCTTACTTTGAAGCCCAAAGTGGAACAGGAGCCAGTCCATGAGGCAGGAGCAGCACAGCCCAGGCCTGCCCTGCCCCGCACCTCTCGGGAAGTGCACCCTGCATGCTTCTCAGAGCCTCCACTATTTGGGTCACACTTAGGCACCACTGGGTCCCAGCGGTTCCCCGAAGGCAAAGGTGGCACAGGGGAGGGGGGCGGGGTTCGGCGTCCACATGGTGAAGTCACTTTTATTCCAGGGTCATGTTCTTTGGTCTGTGCCATTCTCCCATTACCTGTAAGAAGTTCATAAATGCACGCTGTTTGAAGAAATGGAAACTGAGGCATGCAGATGAGAATTGTATAACCAGCCCCTTGCTGAAGCTCACTGCGGGCAGAACGGAGGCCTGGGATGAGCCGCTGCTCTGCTGTGGGCCTACTTCTCAGCGTGTAGGAGGAGGAAAGGCAGACCTGCTGTGTGGAAATGCCCTGCAACACCAACAGGACTCTGTAGGCTCAGCCAGGAAGATGCCAGCACTCAAGGGGGATGTTCTGCTGAGGCCTTAGCCATTTGTGAAAATATACAAAGCCTGTGGGCTGCCCACCTGGCTCCCCTTACAGATGCTTCTTCCTGACTCTAAATTTGTAGGGAGAAAAGTTTCAGGATGATTTTGCCCGTGACCAGTTCCTCAGCAAAGTCCTTAGCAAATGTTACCCCTGTGTACCCAGGGGGGGCAGACAGCTTTGCCAGGGGCCTGGAGAGGCACACTAGAGAGGGGACGGAGGCTCCATTCTGATGCTGTGGGTGCCACCCTTTTCTAATTCTGGGATCTCAGCCTGCAGGCCTGCCAGGCCCACTGGGTACAGGGCGGACTCTGGTTAGGGCTGCCAGCTGGATTCACTTCTCCCTGTACTGCTCAGCTGTACTGGGAGAGGGGGGTATCGTGTGGGTGCCCAAAGCTCTTGAAACTCCCTGAGTCTGTCTTGAAACTGACCCCAGCTAGAAATTTCTGGGTCAAGGGTTGAAGCTGAGACTCCTGTTTCAAAAAAGGTCTCAATGATGAATGCAGGAGTCAAAACCAATGCGTTCTCTGCAGTGGAAAAACAATATTTGCTTTGGAGAGAGACACAAACCCAAGCATGGGTTGTGGCTATGTCATACAGTAACTATTAAACTTTACACAAATGGCCTGAGGGTCAGTGGATCAACGTGAGAAACAGGGATAGATCCATTAGATTTTGCAGTCCGCCAGTTCCTATCACGTTTATTGTCTATGCAAACAAGCACAGCCAGGTGCAAACTGCTGTGCTGGAGCCCCCCCCCCCCCCCCCAACCACAGAGGTTAGAAGAGGCCCTTTTCTTGAGGGCCCTGTGCTAGAGGAGTGCTAGAGGGTGCAAGGGGACCAGCTGAAACTTCCTGTCAAGCTGCTTGGGCTTAGCTCCTGCCTCCTTGGTTTACTAGCTATGTGACCCGGGCTAAGTTACTTCATTTCTTGTGTCTCTGCTAACTGACAGTGGGGGGAAATAGGAGCAACTACTTGCCAAGGTAGTTATGAGCTGATGCAACTAAGTCTCTGTTTGCCCGACTTAGGAGTACACAGAATGCAAGTGTATTATTATCAGCAGGTATTGATCGGTGCTCAAGGATGAAAGACCAGATCAGATCACTCGACCCTCATGGAGTCTGTGCCTTAGGCAAAATCTGAGCATCTCCAGGTATGAGCTGCCTCTTCTCTAAAGAGGGTTTGTGAGCAGGCTGGAGTGTTAATGAAGGAGCTCTGAGGCTGCTGATGTATAGCAGACGACAGAACAGTAAAGCCCCGTGTGAGACACAGAGAAGGGTCTCACCCCAAGGCAGGAGGGTAACCAGGGATTCACAGGGTGTTAGAGGACTGGGTGGGGGAGTGTGGGTGTCGCTGTGCTCCATTGCCCTTGGGCTACAAGCCACAGTTCCTGGAGCTCCTCAGCAGGCAGGTGTGCTTGCCAAGCAAGGGAACAGCAGGTGTCACCTATGGGCACGGGTCAGATCTAGCGGCAGCCAGTCCCTCTCCTGATTAGCTGTGTCTCTCTGAGACAGTGACATGATCTCCCTGAACATTAGTTTTCTTCACTGTAAAGTGAGGGTAGCAACAACACCAGCTTTTTTTCCCCCATAATCAAAACTTTATTAATAGGGGATAACTTGTTTACCTTATAAAATCAAACAAAATTATACTATCTTAGTATATTCACCAGAATCACTGAACTTATGATAAGGCTTTCCACCCAGAAATTTGCATGGGTCACCAGTGCTTTCTTATAAAGGAACAGCCTTCTCTGGGTGCCGGGCCTTCCCTCCTGTGGACTGGCACAGCACAGTGGAGCAGCTCACACAGAGAACCACTGTCTGGGCATGGCTGATCTTGTAGCAACCTGGGCATTTTACATCCATAAAGCAAGAATTTGGACTCTGAACCAGCCAGTTCTTTTATGCTTCTTTTCCTCCTTCAAGGAGGGGTGTGGCAAATCTCTGGCCAGAGGCATGTTCATGTGGTCTGTGAGCCCTGCATGGCTGACTGGCTTCTGCTGCTCCCCTAAGCGATAGCACATGAGCTGCTTACTAATTCTAAGGGTGGTGTGGGAGGACTCGACACACCAAGTCCCAAGCACCGTCCTGGGCTTACCTGGGTACTCGGTACTGATTCCTTCACTCTTTGTCTTTCCTCTGCAGTCCCAGTTGGTTTTGCTGCAGCTCCAATTAATTAGCTGCTTCAGTAACCACTGGGTACATGACTGCGATGAGCCAGACCCGGGGCTGGCTCTGGAAGTAAAGAGATAATTAAGATCTGGTCTGTACCCTGTGTCCCCAGATGAGCTGGGTGTTAGAGATGGAAGTGGCCACCTTATTAGTACATGGATACCATGCCTCCTTTGTTATACGAAGTTAATAAATTCCAACTTACTGTGTGCTTCTTCTATACTAGTCATTTTCTAGCTTTGCAGGATATGAAGTGACTCAGACCCTTTGGGAGGAGGAAGGACATGTAAGCCAAGAGTTACAGAGTGATCCAGTGCCAGAAGTGCAGCTTCACGGCACAGGCATCTACAAGGAGGGTGTGGCAAAGTTTGGGGAGCCACCTTGGATAAAATGGAGTCCAAATTGCAAGTGGAGGATGGGTGGCTGGCAGAAGTCAACTAAGACAGAAACAAAGTGTGTGCGAGGCCAGAGATGACAGGTGCACCTTCAGAAAACTGCAAATCCCTGGGGATGTGTGCTGAGGGCGTGGCTGGAAATACAGATGTCCAGGGAGGTGGGGGCCTGATGTCAGAGCTATGAAGAACAACCCAAGGGTTTGGGTCTTGTTTGGAGGGCAGAGAGAAAACTTTGGTGAGAGGATTAAAGTGGGGGTGTGATGTGCAGAGGCACGTATCTCAGAGAGCTCCTTCTGGCAGCCATGTGCAGACTGGCTGAAGGGGAAAGGGACTGGAGAAAAGAACATCAGTTAGGATGTGGATTTACAATCCATGTGAGAGATGATAAAGGTCTGAAAAGGAATGGCAGTGGGGTGAAGGAAGAAGGAGCAGGGGATGGATTTTGGAGATGTCAAAGGGCTAGAAGGCACAGGGTTCTTCTGAAATCCTGCACTCACTTCAAAAAGGAGCTGAAATTCTAGCTCCCCAGGCACTTTAGAGCACCAAGTTTTCTGTTAAAATGTAGGTTTCCCTCTCTTAGAACCCAACAGTATGTAGAGAGTTATTATTGTTCCAAGTATTATTTGAAATGCCTCAGACTTGGAAGGCAGAATTACAGTGTTAACACAGTAGGGGCCTTGGAGTCACAGTCTGCTCTTTATTAACGGTGGAACTCATGCCAATCCAGCCACGTCACTCCTTAGGGCCTGGAGTCTCCTCCAAATAGAAGCAAGCCACCTGCTGCTGTGAGGTGATGCGGTGACCTCTGCACTGGCCTGAGGTAAGTACTGGGCACACTTGGTCCTCTTCCTTCCTGCTCTATCCCAGCTTAGCCTTGCAGACACCAGGTAGTGGCTGAAAGGTCTTAGATAAAGCTCTCTTAGACTCCTTAGGTCTCTTTTATTTTGCAGAAGAGATTTTGGAAATTCACTACTTTTTCTCATTTCATTTCAAAGGAGGGAGACAGGTGAGAGAGAGAGATTGAGAGAGAGAGGGAGCAGTATTTTCCACTTGCTGGTTCACTCCACAAATGCCCATGGCAGCCAGGTCTCTGCCAGGCAGAAGCTGATGGCCTGGAACTCCAGCTGGTCTGCATTGGGTGGCAGGGACCTGAGTACTTGAGCCGTCACCACCTGCCTCTCAGGAGATGCATGAGCTCCTGCTGATGCTCCTGGATCAGAAGCAGAGGGGCTGGGACTTGAACCAGATAATTAGATCTTGGATGCTGGCAATGCAGGCAGCCACTTAACCCCTGAGGCCAGTGCTTACACTTCGTGTCTTCTGGGTCCTCTCCCATAAACGGCACTTCTCATTGCTGTCAGCACCAACACTCTTCTCTTGTTCAATCCCACATGAGTGTGCAGAACACGTAATAGCTGTGCTGTTTCACCTTAATTCATTTCATTTTCATAAAGCTTTAGCTTCCACATACTGTTATTTTCATTTTCTTGAGCTGGCAAAATGACAGCTCAAGTACTTGGGTCCCTGTTGCTACATGGGAGACCTGGACCGGGTTCTAGGTTCCTGGTTTTGGTCTGGTCAGTCCTGGCTGTCATAGGCAATTGGGGTATCTTTCTGTCTTTCAAATAAAAATTAAAACAAAACAGAAGAAAACAAAATAAACCCATCCAATTGAGTTAACACAGTCATATCAGCATGTTTAGCTTTTGGGAAGCAGTCTTTAAAAAAAAAAGATTTTAAAAATTTATTTGAATTGCAGAATTAGAGGGGAGGAAGTAGGAGGTAGTGCGAAGAGGAGGAGGAGAAAGAAGTGTGCAAAGAGGAGAAGGAGGAGGATGAGAGAACGAATTTATCGTTTACCATCTGACTTGCTCTGCAATGGCTGCAACGGTCAGGGCTGGTCCAGGCTGAAGCAGGAACTCCATCTGGGTATTCCTCGTAGATGGCAGGGTTATAAGCACTAGGGTCATTTTTCTGGTGCTCTTCAAGGTGTATTAGTGGGAAGACAGATCAGAGGTGGAGCAACTAAAACCAAAACAGTTGCCCACATGGGATGCTAGTGTCACAGCAGGTGGTTCAACCTGTGAGGCATAATCCTAGCCCTGGGAGCAACAATTTTAATAAAAATCTCACTTAATTCAGGTTTAGATAATGTCACTAAGAAGTAAAATCTATAAAAACTAAATCTCAGTCTCTTACATCAAAAAAGAAAGATTCCATAAAGATGTGCTCATCTAACTCCGACTGTATGCCTGCACCTGTAGGTCCCATAAAACTAGCAGTGCCAGAGCATGGAATCAGCTCAAGTTAGAGCCCTCTAAAAAAACTGATCCTTCTGAAAGGCAACAGGAAATCAGCAATACTTCTTTAAACATTTCAGTTTTTAAAAATTACTTATTTTTACCTAAAAGGCAGGTTTTGAGAGAGAGAGAGAGGGAGAGAGAGAGAGATATCCTCCATCCACTCGTTCACTCTCCAAATGGTTGCAACAGTCAGTGCTGGGCTGATCTAAAGCTGGGCGCTTAGAGCTTTTTCCAGGTCTCTCATGTGGATGCAGCATCCCAAGGCCTTGGGCCATCTTCTGCTGCCCTCCCAGGCTGTAGCAGAGAGCTGGACAGAAGTGGCACAGCCAGGACTAGAATCAGTGCCTATATGGGCTGTTGGTACCAGTGGGCAGAGGATTAACTTGACGTGCAATTGTGCCAGTCCTTAAGCTAGATTTTCCCTTCTTTTTAATTGGAAAGGCAGATTTACAGAGAGAAGGAGAGACGGAGAAAGAAAGATCTTTCTGGCTGCAACAGCTAGAGGTGACCTACTTTGAAACCTGCAGCCACAACCCAGGATCTTCTTCTGGTCTTCCACAAGGGCGCAGGGTCCCAAAGCTTTGGGTCATCATCCTCTACTGCCTTCTCAGTCTACAACAAAGGAGTTGGATCAGAAGGGGAGCAGCTGTGACACAAACTGGTGTCCATATGGGATATTGGCACCTGCAGGTGGAGGATTAGCCAGTTGAGCCATTGTGCTGGCCCTTTAAGCCAGTACTCTTAAGAATTGATTATCTAAGACACAACTGGAATGGGAGGGGTGACAAGGAGCCCTGGAGCATAACCGAACCCAGTGGGGCAGAAGCTGCAGAGCTAATATTTTGATTAACTCTGTCTACACACTGGGATGTGAAACCTAAGAAAGAACTGCAAAGGACATTACTATTTCCATGGTGAAAACAAGTCATTCTACATGCGGTGTGTAGAAGGTGTAAGATTGTTTTAGCTCACGTCTGGAGCTCAGCTTACCAGAACTTCATGTGTTAACAGTAACAACGAACCTAGGACTTTTAAAGCTATGGAGCTTTAAAATTCATAAAGCTAAGCAGACACTGAGGAAGGAGAACAACTTTTTAAAACAATGAGGAAAAGTGTGTATTAACTTTATACATTTAAGTAGTATTGAATAACTTAGGAAATCAGTTTTAGAGTACAGCAGAAATTGTTAGAATACAGAAACACTGCTGCTGTGTTGAGTGTGGCCTGAGGACTGCAGCTTTCCCACAGCTGCTACACAACCAGGGCTACCGGAAAGAGGAAAAGTGGATGCCCCCATGAGCCTATGGTGCTGGAAGGAACCTGCGGACCCATCAGGTGAGGAGGCCGGTGCAGAGCTGGCTGGGAAGTGCTCAGGTTGAATTCCACAAAGCAGGGGGAGTCTCTGGAGAGACTCCTAGGGCCAGAAAGGGTCTACACTTGGGTCAGTGTAGTTAGTACTAGTCTATTGGGAACACATCTCTTTTCAGGAGAGTATTCATAGGAAGTCCCTCACTGGAGCATTAGAGCAAAGACACAAGGCAGAATTTTACTTCTGGACAGAGGGAAAATGACCAGGCAGAGCTTCAGGTTCGGTTAGAGTCTTCTGAGAACCCATTCCTAGGTTTGAGGGGACATACCGAGGACTTTGCATTTTTGGACAACCATAAAAAGCCAAAATTGGGATCCTAGCCCCTAGGACAAAGATCAATGGTGATGCAAAAACAGCTACAGAGAAATATTCTAAGATTAATAAATCACTGACTATGTGGGCATGAATGATGTCCTGAGAACTAAATGTCAAAACTCAAACCCAGGTGAACAAAAACCTACATTTCTTAAATCAAACTCAAAACTGTTATATGTAGTTCTAGGCAAGAAGAATATTCTGAGCTGAGTGCCCAAGTTTATTCTCTTAAATACAGCAGGCTAAAGTTTCAGCTACAGACAGGTCCCCTTCATTTGGAAAGGGATACAACCTCTAATACTAAAATGCTAAATGAATGAAATAGTAAAGCAAGTTCCTAATTATGGGAGACTTTACAGGGCAGTTGATTTGATTCTGGTGACAGGTAAGAACTGTGTTTAGGCGCCCGGCATGATAGTGTAGCTTAGTGGCTAAAGTCCTCACCTTGCACATGCTGGGATCCCATATGGGCACCGGTTCTAATCCTGGCAGCCCTGCTTCCCATCCAGCTCCCTGCTTGTGGCCTGGGAAAGCAGTCGAAGATGGCCCAAAGCTTTGGGATCCTGCACCCATGTGGGAGACCCAGAAGCAGCTCCGGGCTCCTGGCTTCAGATTGGCTCAGTTCCAGCCATTGCGGTCACTTGCGGAGTGAGTCAGTGGATGGAAGATCTTCCTCTCTGTCTCTCCTCTTTGTATATCTGCCTTTCCAATAAAAATAAATAATAAAAAAAAAAAGAACCGTGTTCAGTGTACACTGATAAACTAGAGACTTGGGGGCTGGAATCAAGGAGGTTTTCACTGCCTAAGCGCAAACCTCACAGCAGCTTCCTACAGCTGCCATGGCTGTCACAGCCTGAGCATGGTCCTCTCGGCACACCATCTCCACATTCAAACAGTTTCCTAACTGCAGAGGAACAGCAGATCTCTCCAGGGACCCAAGGCAGAAGCGCTAAATAAAATATCCTGTGTATACATAAAATGCAGTCCTCAAACAAAACCTTACATCTTCACTATCACGGCAGTCAAAAAGTACCAAGAAAGTGATACACTTTTTTTTTCCTACAACATTTAATCTCTACATCAAGAATGTCTCCTTTGACTACCCCCTCCACCCTGGCCTCTTAAAATTAGGTGACAAAGTAGAAATACAGTCACGAGTATAAAAAGGAAGAGGCACATGAGCCCTGGCTCTATGAGACATATCAAATATCTCAAGCATCCTGACGTCGCGGAGCAGAGAGAACCATCGTAGACACTGTGAGGGAAAGATGGGCCTGGAGAGGTATTCATTCTACAGTGATTGCTCACACTTCGAGAGCGCATTCCTTAGTTACCAGGCGAGGGCGAAGCACACGGGCTGAGGGGCTGGCAGCCTGGAATGACAGTTGGGAACACACACTCGCGGATGGGAAATTTTAAGTAGGTATGTTTATTATTTCTTTTTTTTTCCAACAATCTTGCACAAGGCAGAAGTGTGACACTGAATTGAATGAGACGAGCGTGTGGGTGAGTTGTGAAGAGCCCTTCTTTGGATGCAGGCCGCTGGCTTGTCAAGAACGGCTACTTCCACTGCTGGACCATGTTTACTCTTTTGCTTCAAGGAAAAGGGTTTCTTGAGGGAACAACTTTACCTCCAACAACGATTTATTTGGGTCCAGCTGAGTTACCTGGAAAAAAACACACACACACACACACATACACACACATATTCAGAAGGCTGGAATGAGGACTATCTTGTCCACATGGCATTCAGTATATCTCTGTACATTGACTTTGAGCTTACTGTGTACTGGCATGATGGTTTTTACATTATCTTATTTGATCTTCAAAACAACCTGTGATGTAGGTGTTAGTTCCATTAAAGCAAGGAAATCAGAGCTCAAAGAGGTTGTCTCAGAGCTAGTGAAGTGGAAGAATCAGCAGCATTGCATCTCTGGCAATATCTTCTGGGCAGGTGAAGTCCCTCACCTTCTACACAGCACAGCTTAGCCAGCAGCACAAAGGCCCTTAGCAAGGATGCTGGGTAAACAACTGACCAGCATTCCAAGGGCCCCTAGGAGCTCCATCAACTCCTGATTGCATGGCAGCCTTTTTTGGATGGTGAGATAAGAACTAAGCCTTGGGGGTTGATAATTTTTTAAAAAACTACTGCAGAAGAGCCAGAGAGTACTGACAGATGACAGGTACTTCTTTTGATGAGGGAAGCTCCCTATGGCATGCATAGCCTCCTGGCTGGCAGTATACCCTTTTTGAAAAAAAAAAAAAAAGAGTCAAGTTCATTATACAACTTTTCATTTAGAAAGAACAAAATAATTAATTTAGATAATCAACAATTGGAAGGAAAGCTAGACAGAATCTTCTTGACTCAATGGAATGTGCTAATCATATAGGGATTTTAAATTTAGTTTTATGCTCTCCTGGGCCAGTGGCAGGAGTAGTTTTTTTCAGTCTGAGAATGACTGAAACAAGATTTTTAAAAGCGGTCATGACTTCTAAAAAGTTGAGAAATACTGGTTTAGTGGAAAGGATGTTGGTTTGGAACTAGCAAGCCTCTTGTTTAAATTACAGTTGTGTTGGCTATCAGCTTCGTGGCTCTGGAGTTAGTATTAACCCTGCAGGACTGAGGTGAAGATGAAATGAGAAAACCTGTAATTAACACTGAGTCTGGCACAGAGCAGGTGTTCAATAACGGCTGCTGAGTGTGACAGCAACTAAGGATGGCTAGACACATAGCCCAATGGGCAGCTACACGTGCGTGGTATGAGGCCACAACAACTCTAGGTAGGCCTCAGGCTGCTGCTCTGCTGGATACAGAGGGTGCTCTGGGCCCCCAAGGCAGGCAAGCTTGTCTTCTGTTCAACTCAAGCCACCTCCTTTTTAAAAAAACAAAATCAAACTCTTATTTTCCATTACACCGTTTTGTAGATATAGGGCTTTCTCCCTTTCCTCCCTTCCCTCAAGTCACTTCTGTTACACAGTTCTGCTGTCTCCTTGGTGGAGGGAGTGAGATACCCAGGGGGCCAAGGTCAAGTGTCATAGGCAAGCTGGTGAGCTAAGGGAGAACACTATCTTCAACTGTATCCAGATAGAAATCTGGAATGCCCAGGAGGGTCATTAAGAAGACACATCAGTCCCCATAATCCTCTCTGCTTATAAGACACCTAGAACAGTGCTCATTCTATTGGTATCTCTTGGGTTATGGACAGATGGGCTGGCAAGGTTGTGGGGAGGGCCCAGCCTGCTGTCTTTCTTCCAAAGCACTGGGGGCAAGCTGCTGGCAATGTTTACCTACTTCCCCAATTACCGTCCAATACTGCACAGGCTTCTGTCAACAAACAGAGCTATGCTGACTCTGCCTCTGAGTCTGGCATTTTCTGCCCAGCTGCTTCTGCTATTGTTCTTAATTAACATGCCAGAGCTCTTCCGGCATATTCTACTTTGTTATTTGTGGTTTGTAAATATGATGTTTGCTGGGAGAAACCAAACCCATAGTAGTGTCCGAGCTCTGAGTGAGGAGTGAGGAGTGAGGCAGGACTAGGTGCTAGGAGGCAAAGGGGGCTGGGGAGCTAAGCAGCAGGCCTGAGCTCTACTCTGCTGGGGTTATCAACATGTATGATGAGAGATTCATAAGCCACACTGAGATATCACATGAGAAAACTGAGTCTTGGAAAGAGAAGTGATTTTCTCCAGTCATTTTAAGTGGGAGAGCTAGCACTTGAAACAGAGGACGCTGAAATTTCTAGGACACATATTACATGCTAGGCATTTCAAACACATGATCTCTAATACATATCACAAAAATGTAAGTGAGGTCGCAAAGACGAGAAAGTTGAGGCTCAAAGTGGATGCATATCCATTGTTTAAAATTTTCATATGGTCAGAGACAATCTGTATATATAGCATAATGGTTACAAAGAGCAACACAAACTTAGATTCAAATTCTTCCTATCTATATAACTGTGAAGAAGTTACCTAGGAGCTTCAGTGTTCCCTCTTCTAAAATGGGATTCAAAGTTTCTCCTTTATAAGTTGTTGTGATAGCTAAATGGTACAATTTGTGAGCCGAGTCAGTACTCAGAAGGTGGTGGCCATCACTGGCTGCAGCACTGCTTTGGGGAGGGGCCCTGGTCTCTTTCAAGCTGGAGTGCATCTCCAAATCTGCCTGGAGCTGAATTCTGTACCAGGCTGCCTTCTTGTTTTCATCCCAGTGCCCAGTTAGTGTTTCCGTCTTTCTGATTTAGCAGCACCTTACTCTCTGAAGACCCCTTTCTAGAACTTCAGTGAGACTCTGCTGCCTATGGACTACTTCAAAAGCAACGAGGTTCTGCTAAGATATTCCGTCTGGTGTCCTAGATCCAGCCTGTCTTCCAGTCTGCCTTCCTTCCCTCCCTCCCTAATATTTGTTTATCTGAAAGTGGGTTTGGTGAGAGGGTGGGAGAGAGAGAGAACGTCAGAGAGTTCTTCCATTTTCTGGTTCACTCCCTAAATGACTGTAGTGACCAGGGCTGGGCCAGGCCAAAGCCAGGGCCTGAAGCTTTTCCTGCGTCTTTCATATGTGTGCAGCGGCCCAAGTACTTGGGTTACCTTGTGCTGCTTTCCCAGGTGCATTAGCAGGGAGGTAGATTAGAAGTGGGACTTGAAACAGCATTGTAGGCAGCTGCTTTACCAGATTCGCCATAGTGCAGCCTGGCCATATTCCCCTCCTCCTGCAGTCTTTCTAAACAAGAACTTTGAAGTAAACAAAAGGTTAATCTTTGTTCATGCTTGTTTGCCTGACATGGACAAATTACCCAAGGGGACTTAAGAGTATTACAGACATCATGCTGCTTCTCAGACTGTGTGAAACCTGTCTGCGGAGTTCAAGGTCCCATTCAAGGTCCCCACTGTTTAGTTTCTAATCTGGCTTCCTGCAAATGCTCTTGGGAAAGCAGCAGATAGAGTTCTTGGCTCCCGGTTTCAGCCTGGCCCAGCCATGGATGTTATGACAATTTGGGAAGTGAACCAGCATATGGAAGATTCTGTTTCTCCCGACTCCCTCTCTGATGATCTGCCTTTAAAATAAATCAACCCCTTATTTCGGGTATGGACGAGCTGAAGAACACTTTGAGAAACAATTGCAGAATGCGAGATGACTTCCTGGAGGGTCAGGAAGGCGGCCACACCAGCCTTTGAGTTATCTGCAGGGCTAGCAAGTAGAAGACAGAGCTCCAGTGGGTAGGAGTTAAAATTGTATGAAGAAAAACTCAGCCAGGCAGAAAGAACTTTTTAACAGATACAGCAGTAGCTGCCAATGTAGCTTCTCTAGTTTTCTTCCTTCCTCTGTTCTTGATTTTCTTATTTGTCCATCAATATTATTGTAGCAGCATCACTGGATCCCTACCAAGTGGCCGGAACTATGCTAAATACAATGTATAGAGAAAGTACCTTCATGAGTCTTCACAACAGTTCAGTGAAATAGGTATTACTATTGACTGCTTACAGACCAAGTTACTATAGACTATCTTTGCCAAAGGTCTGGCTTCAAGCTCATGAGAATCACAATGTGTCTGGCCAAATGTGGACAGGCTGTCTTGGAAGAAGAGAGTGGGAAGGACAGGAGAGGTCAGTGACTTCCCAGAGCATTCAAATGGGGGCTTCCTGAAAGATGGTGACAAAGATGACAGCCAACATTCATCAAACATTTACTTTGTCCCAGGATTTTTCAAAGTACTTTACGTTTATGGAATAAGCTAATTTTCATAGTAATCCTCTGAGGTAGGTATTATTTTCATGCTCATTTTACATATGAGTACTATGAGCCATGTAATGGATGAAATAACTTGTCCAAGGTCACAAGTCTATTAGGGCAGAGCCAGAATGTGTACAAAGGCCCTCTAGCATGGGCCTACCTAGGTACCAGATTCTAACTGCCAGGCTGCTGCTGAGAGTGGGACCTAGCCGCATACAGAGGCTGGAGGAGACGATCCTAAGCTTGTTTCTAACTAAGCTTTCGGGATATAGAATCTCTACTTTAAAAATGGCAATAGGTCAAGGGTCAAGGGAAAAAAATCCTGAGGTGTTTATAAAATACGAATACAAAAACCCAATCTGAGCTTGTGTTTTGGCATTTACTTGGGACTTTACTGAATTATTGACTCTGTAAATCAACAGAGAAACCCATCCTTTGGGAAACTCCTTAGAGAAGGCGGGGTGTTCTCAGGTAAGAGGTATTGGCTGACTTGTCTACAGTTAGAAAATGAAAGTCAACCACTTTGACATTTTCTTCACTGTACTTATGTAACCTGAATTGATATATTTTCTGGTTAAATTAGTAATGTAGCAAATTGGCTTGGTGAAACATCTTCATGTTAGCAAAATGGGACATGTTCTTTGCCAAATCCAGCTACACTTTCCCAGATTGATTTTCTCAGCAGTAAGAAATTTCACATACATTTTATTTCTATTACTTCTCTGGGTTTCAGTTCCTTTTCTATAATGTGTAACACTGCTGTTTGGAAAAGCGAGAACCAATGAGACACATCTTCATCCCTGGCCATGCTGTGAGTTCTAGAATGTTTCAGTACGGGAGCTCTGTAAAGCTGGACAGTCCAAACATTTCAGTTCAGGTGGGCCTCCTGGGATTGTGGGAATCCTCAGTGACTGGACCCAGGTCCCACAGCAGCAGACATGGGATTCTACTCGAGTTCTTGAGTTCTGTTTTGGGGCTTTTTCTGGTCACATCATTCTACCTTCTCTTGTTTCTAATACCTGAGCATAAATATACTAATTACCACTTCAGGCTGGAAATTATGAGGGCAAGAGCTGAGTTAATACTAAAAACAGTAATAACAGCAATATTTCTATAGTACGTTAGAGTTTACAAAGTATTTATCACGTGGGAGTAGGTATATTATCAACCCTTTTAAATTTAAAACCCTTTTGCGGAGGCAACACTTTTGTGTTTTAATGGAATAAAGGAGTTTGGATCTACTATTTTATATTTAGTAAAAAAGGTTGTTTCTCTTAAAAAAATAGTATCAATGTACTATAAGAGCGTACAGAAGAAATACAGTGCAAATAGTACCTGGGAATCAGCCTGTTGGGTCTGCCTGTATTTATCCACATAAGTGGTAGAGGCACAACCAGAATTCAAGCCCTCCAGTTTTCCTCAAAATTCCCATCATAACTCTCCACCCCTTTATACAATTTGCCTAACACAGTGCTCTCTTATTCCTGGAGTTATAGTCTTCAGGTTCAATGTGTGGAATTGCAAATAAGTAAATTGGCAATAAACCAAGCATTTTTCAAAGTGTTTTCCTAGTTTTAGAGGAAAATTTGCACTTCAGGAAATTATTGCATCTTCATGGCAGAAAATCTGTATTGTCAAATCTGCTCTAGTATTTGCATGCTCATCTCTAGAGATCAGCAAATATCATTTTCTAGCCTATGCGTCAGGGGCAATGAGTAGAAGGGACCCCTGCTCTGCCTGGCTACAAGGAGCAACCCTGGGCAACACTGGAGGAGTATTTCCAGGACACTGGAAGCACAAACACCAGAACCTCAGCCATGCATGTCTTCCTTCTTCTACGAAGGTGAGAGTCAAACAGGTCCCATCCTCCACCTCAGACACAGACAGACCAAAATAAACTTCCCTGGGCTTAAGGAAACCCATCCATTCAGTGAAAGACTACTTACTTGTGAAGGCCCTCCCTCCATCAAGTGCCTGGCAAGCTGTGGCTCTGCAGAGTCCCTCTGTGCAGACTACCAAAGCTGGGATTGTGTCATGCTGGCAGGATGAGAAGGATCACAGCAATCTGACTTTGGACAAGCCACTTTCTAGATTTTAATTTTTTCATTAAAAAAAAAATGGTGAGGAGTAGGCATTTGGTCTGGTGGGTAACACACCAATACCTCCTTTTGGAGTGCCTGAGTTCAGCTTTGGGATCTGGCTTCTAAATTCCAACTCCTGTTTATGCAGATCCTGGGAGGCAGCAGTGATGGCTCAAGTGATTGTTTCTGTGATCCACAGGGGACATCTGGGCTGAATCCCTAGCTCTCAACCTTTGGTATGGCCCAGTTCCAGTCATCACGGAGAGTGAGCCAGGGGACGGAGGGCTCTCTCTTGCCTCTTAAACACAAATAAAACTTTCATTTTTTTTTTCCCCAAATAGAAGTACTTGATACTAGAGTTAGTGACTCATTGGAGTCAACTGTACTACAGGTGGGCTTTGGAAGTACACGTACTTGAGCTCAAATCTTAGCTCTTAGCCAAGTCCATAGGATGCTTGTTCAAGTTTCAATTTCCTTCTCTACTGATAGAGTTGTAGGAGAGAAAGAAACATATACACATATACACCCTGACACAGAAATGCTATATCTGCTGGTTCACTTTCCAATTGGCTTCAACAGCTGGGACTGGGGCTGGTGCAGACCAAAGCCAGGAGCTCAGAACTCCATAGGGTTCTCTCTCATAGGTGGTAGGACAGAGCCAAGTATCTGTGTAAGCATCCATGCTTTTCCAGGTGCATTAGCAGGGAGCTAGATCAGAAGTGGAACAGCTGGGACTCAAAAAATGACTGTTACATGAATGCCAATATCACAGAAGGCAGCTTAAACTGATGTACTACAACATGGGTCCCAGGAACATTTATTTCACATTCCTGTGTCCACAAAGAGAGACTCTGGGATGCTCCATCTCTCACTCACACAGCATGGGACCAGACTTAACCTGTCTGTTGAGTTTGGGAGAATCTGAACTCTTCCTTTCCCCCTTTTGCTCTTTTGTGGGTGGACAAGTCTGTCTACTGTAGGGTTGCAGACTGCATCAGCAAGCCCCTTTGCTGCAGATCTCAACCCACAGTCAATGATCAACTCTTCTGGTAACAAAGGTGATATTTTTATCTCCACTTGAGTTCTGTACCTTTTAATTGTCTTATGTCTTTTTGTCAGTCTTGGATTGGTTAAATGAAGGGACATTATTGAATGGTCTCTAAAGCCCAAAGTACTTCTGGAGCACAAGTAAGTGCTTGACAATTACAATTCTATAACACGATTCAGGGATCATAGCCATTTTTTTTTCCTCCAAATCTTTTTGTTCTTTATTAAAGAAGTCAAATTGTTTTAACGCAAAATGACTGTGCTAATAAACTTCCTTTTGAAGAATGCACACATAATAATGATTATTATCTTACAGCTCCCAAAGCACTTTCACATGTATTATTTAAACTTCAAAACTACCCTAGGAGTTTGGACTCATTTTACAGATGAGAATAGCAAAGCCCAAACAGGGACATTACCAATGTACAAATCATACATCCCAAAACTGGTGGAGTTCACAGTAGAACCTGGGTCTTCTCACTTACACTCTGCTCCTTCTGCTTGGTGAGGTATAACAAGGGCTGAATTATGTTAAGTCTGCAGAGCCTAGTAAAGCTGCATGTATCTGCTTCAGTTTTGTTCAAAACTAGCATTTGCTTTGAAGTTGAGAGAACAGATAATTCTCCTGGTGTGCTTTAAGTAACTTATTCTATTAGTTACTCTACCAGAAAAACATATTTATTAAATCATTATTAACTTCATCACTCCAAAAAAGGCTATTATTTATCAACTCTAAGGGTAAGTGCTCATACTATTTTCATTTTATAGATGAATTCTCTGAGGTTAAAAATGGTTTCAAAGTTAAGAAATAAAGGACAGGATTTGCACCCAGGTATGTGAGCTTCCAGCCTATATCTAATGATGCATTGCTCTTCACTGCCTCACAACTTCTGATCCTACTTCTAAACAGAACGGTTACAAGGACTAAGGCTTTCCCTTTGGAGATAAGAAAGTTGCACTCCACAGCTGTGTCGTGGCTCCTGTTCCTATTGTGGAATAGGCTTTGTTGTTCCCTGTAGGAACCCAAGCTGTCTTTTGTTACTGTCAACTTTGTCCTAACAGCTAATTGCCCATTTCGTTTAAACACCTTTTGATAAGCTGGGAATCCCTAAAGAGGGCAGTTATACCCACAGAGTATCAGAGGGAGAAACTGAGAGCTAATCTGCTGGTCATGTGATGATCTGGGTGTAAAAAGCCTTTGGTAACTAAAGTCCTTTGCAAACATAAGGGGTCACTATTATTATTAATGGTACTGAACAACAAGCACACTACAACAATGCTAGAAGTAACTCTTGGCAACTTCTCTTCTACTTTTGTTGTGGGTGGTAGCACAACCTACTCTAAGGTTGATCTGTGTTTCTGCTTCCTGTGCAGTTGCTGAGCTAACCTGTCCCTCTGGACCACAGCCACAGGGCAAACCACAGATGCTTTACTTCCTGGTACTGGACAATGTGGCTTATTAGAGACTGAGGTTTGGTGTTGCTGATGTGGATACAATGCACATGGTGCCTAGGATATTTTAATTCTTTGCTGAGGTTTTTTTTTTTTTTAGGTGGGAAGAATGGAGAAGGAAAGAAAATTAAATGAAGAACTAAGGAGGAGAAGATTTAGGTGACAAACAGCTGATGTCTTGAAAGCTCCCAGTTTGTTTTTGCTTTCTCACATAATAATGCTAACAGTTCATTGAGAGCATCCTAGGTGCTACCTATGCTACTTCTTTAAAAAGGAAAAAAAAGGGTTTATTTACTTTTTACTGTAAAGGCAGATTTAGCAAGAGAGAAAGACAGAAAGAGAGAAATCTTTCATGCGCTAGGTTAACTCCCCAAATGGCTGCAATGGCTGGAACTATGCCTGTTTGAAGCCAGGAGCCAGGAGATTCTTTCAGGTCACCCATGTGAGTGCAGAGGCAAAAGGTCTTGAACCATCTTCTGCTGCTTTCCCATGAACATTAGCAGGGACTGGACTGAAAATGGAGCAGTCAGGACTCAAACCAGCATCCACACGGGATGCTAGCACTTCAGATGGAGTCAGCCTTCCATGTGCTGGCCCCTATGCCAGATGTTTTATTAATGCTATAACAATTCAATCAGGGAAGTATACCAGTATTTTAACTTTAAAAATGAGGAACAGAGGTTCAGAACGATATATAATCTATATAATACTATACAGGCAGAAAGCGGTAGAGCAAAGACTTAAAATCAGATCTGGCTCAAAGTCCATGTTCTTAACCATTACCCAAAATTATTTTCGCACAGTAATTTTGTGCTGGAATATTTATTCTAAGTCTAATATTTGGGACAACTGTCCTTTTCATATAACTGAAGTGAAGTATATCCCTGTAACACCATATACTATTATCTTATTTACTTGGGCTAATTTTACTCATTTAACTCCTCAGTTATATAGAGCTAGAGATTATTAGAGCTGGATGAGTCTTTGTGAGACAAGGTCATTTCTGTAATATGGGGACAGAAAAGCCCAGTGAATGGAACTTGCCCCAAGGTTACTCAGTATTCATGGCAAATCTAAAAGCAAATCTGGATTCTTCATTTCCAGCCTATGCTTTTAGATGGGCTTTTTAATGAATAACTCTAGAGTGTTATGATGTTAAAATGGTCTCAACCTTGGCACACTGTCAGAGACACCATGGACATGAAATAAGAGGTGATGTTCCTCCACCTTACACTGGTATCCCTGATGGTGGCATTGGTCACTATATTATTTTTTTAAAATACATTAAGAAAATATTTTTAGAAAGTACAGAGAGCAGAGGGAGAGAGAGAAAGCGTTTATTGGTTTACTCCCAAATGGTCACAACGGTCAAAGACTGGGTCTGCCATGCAGTGCAGGGTCCCCAGGGACTTGGGCCATCCTCCACTGCCTTTGCAGGCCATAGGCAGAGAGCTGGACTAGAAGTGGAGCAGCTGGGGTAAGAACTGGCACTCACATGGGATGTTGGCATCATGGGGTAGAGGATTAGCCTGTTGAGCCCCACGCTGGTCCCTGGTCACTATACTATTATGTAACAATGTTAGCTGGGAAAACCCAGAAGGAATAAAGGATTGAAACTAAAGAGGGGAAAGCCTCTTTAGTCTAAAAATAGAAGAAGATCTGGTCTGTAGTTAATATGAAAATACAAGAATAAAGAATATCAAAGGAGTATTGGAAGCATAAGAACAGACATGTCTCCTTATTCTGGGAAGTTGGTTCCCAAGAAAAGCCCTTCATGGGATCTAGAAGATACTATTTCTAGTAAATAAAAGGAAATCTTGCTTTATACAGCTGTTTGCAAGTTCGTTGTCTCTAAAGGAATAGATAAGGTTTAGGCAAAATCACACGAGGCTTTTGTAGTACAAGAGAAATCTAGGGCAGATTAGCTTGAATGTGTGTAAAATCCCAGTCTCCCATCTAGTGGGGGAGGCAGAAGACTCAAGACTGGGTTGGATCTGACTGGACAACCTAGTATGGTTCTCCCCAGAAGACACACATACTTGATTTTCAATGTGCGTGGTCATTAAAATAGGTAGGCACTCATCTAGGGAGATATGCATCATTTTCAGGGGCCGGTGCCATGGAAGACAGCCAGGTCCTTGTGTGAAGGGATCCTGGGATACTGCTGTAAAAGATGGGCATGCAACAATAGCCACTATGTTCACGAACAGAGTACTGAGAAACAATGGCAGATACCTGCTGTTTACTGGTTAGGTTTATGGCTGTTAAATCGGCTTAAAAGTTTTCTGAGAATTTCCGATTATTGCTGGCCCCAGAATTTCATTACTAGGAATAAGTGTTAATAAGGGAGGTAGTAAGAAAAAGCCCTGGTGGGCTTTAAATACTGGCACTACATGTATGTTTTTAAGCAAGTCATTTAACCTCTTTTCATGAGATTAAAGCCAAATTTTTCCTATGTAAGCTGCTAACATCTCTCAATGACCTGTTTCCTTCCAGTTGTTGCTCCTTCACACACTTCTTGGGAAAGAGCTGATCACAATGTCTGATGCTACTCATCTCCTACTTGAAAGGTTCTAAATGGAGCATTAATGAAACAGGACTGTTCCCTTTGGCTTTGGCCCATTTCCCCAATTTCTAAATGGGTGCCGTTTCTGGTAAGGCTCACAGAAGGACTATATTGGATGACTCGGCTAGAAAGATAATTTGAACCTAAATTATGAAAAGCTCAAAGGTCTTACTAGGTATGGTTTAAAGTTCTGAAAAAAAAATTCCTTTCTCCTGGGCTTCAGAGAGATCTGAACGGATGTGCTAGATGTGCTCTTCAGGCACAGGAACTAGGGAGGAAGAGCATTTTGGATGCATTTTAATGCACAAGCAGGGCAATGAGAACTGGTGTGTGTGTAACTGCACGCAAACACTGCTCAAGAGCTGCAGCTTTGAACAAGAGTTAAAAGAGTTGAGTCCCTAACGACATACAAAAGACTTGCTGGTGTGATTTATTCTGATGTATTTACTTATCCAATTACCAAAACAGCAGGAGATCATTAAATTTTCTAGTTACCAGATGCAGCACATTCAATATCTTAAATGTTACTAAGGCTCTTTCTGAGCTATTTTGATATTACATTTCATCTGCCCAAAAGCATATGAAACTGGAAGGCAAAACTCATGAGCAGAGAAGGCATTTTCTTTGAAAGCTAGTTCAGCACGTGCTTGCACAACACTAAACTTACAAAACCTATACCAGAAGCTCCCAAACTCCCAAGCTTCAGGGAAAACACCATGATGAGAAAGTAAAGTGTTTGGGAAGCAGAGCAGTACTGAAAGTGGTTGGAGACATGCATGTGTTCCTGGATAGTCTTTTCTTCACAGCCACTTCTCCTCTGATCAACGCCATGCCCACAGAGGGTCCGAGTTCAGAGTGCCCAGGAACAAGTGTCCTCTGGGAGACTGCAAGCCTGTCTCCTGCTATACTGCTTCTGTTTCCTTCTGATCTTGGACCAATCACTTCTTCAGCCTGTGAGTCTTCTTATCCATTAAACAAAGATGTTGAATTTTGAAATCAATGCATATTTTTTTCATAATATATACTTGTAAGTATGGATTTAAAAAAAATTGCACCAAAATAAATTTTTCTTTCATTAAAAAAATTGAGAAGCAGAGAGACAAAATGAGACAGAGAGCGTGCTCTGATTTGCTGGTTCACTCCCTAAACTCCTTCCTGGATTTAGGATGAAGCAGGGGAACTCAACTCAAGTTTCCCAGCTGGGTGGCAGGAGCCAGGTGACTTGAGCCATCACTGCAGCCTCCTGGGAACTGCATTAGCAGGAAGCTGAGCTCAGGAGCCGCAGCTGGGACAAGAACTCAGGCTCTCTGATAGGGACCAAAGCATCTTAACCACTATCTGAATTGCTAGGGTGAATGCCCGGTTCAAACTTAGGTTTATTTTTCAAGTGTCACCTCTGTACTTATTTTTATTTGAAAGGTGAAGGTGGGAGAAGAGAAAGGAGAGAGAGAGAGAGAGAGAGAGAGAGAGAGAGAGAGAGAGAGAGAGAGAGATTGATTGATTTTCTATTGATTCGTTCCACAAATGTTTCTAGCAGCCAGGGGAGCCAGCCTGAAAACAGGAGTCAGGAACTCCTTCCCCATCTTCTCCAGTGTGGGTGGTGGGGGCCAAAAGGACTTGGACTATCTTCCGTAGGTTTCCTAAGTGCTTTAACAGGGAGCTGGATCAGAAGCAGAGTGGCCAGGACTTGATTTGATATTCTCATTTGGCATATTAGCGTCACACAGAGAAGCTTAACCTGATGTACCACAACACCAGCACTTCCTTGAATTTTCTGAAGTATTCTCATATATCCTTCAAAGCTTAGCACGAATGCTATTTTTTCTATGAAACCAGGCCCAAGTGACAGAGCTTACCCTCCTCTCCTCTTCCTGTACTACATCATCATTACTGACATCCTCCACTCTCACGAGTCTATTCCAAGGTTCTGCATAAGATTGATCCTCGTTTGCTGAAATGGTCACCTTCGTTTTCTTTTAGCTTCCCTTGACAGGTACCAGACAACAGTGCTGGCAGACTCAAGGTCAGTGTTTAATTGGAATGGAGGTACTGGCAGTGCCAATCCTGTGCTCTGCTACAACAGCGCTCTATGACAAGGCAAGGTGTTATGCAGGATCTTACATAAAGGATCATCTAGGATCTCATGCTGGGTTACCTGCCTGTGATTTTTCTCAGGCAGATTTTGCAATCCTTTGTTTCTGAGTCCGTCTCTTCAGTTAGGTTAAATTCTGAGGGAAATGAAGTTTCACTGGTCACCTGTCCACAAGACCTGGTATGCTGAGAATAATGCGAGTTCAACAAATTTCTGTAGAAGACTTGATGTGCTGAATGGACGAATGAGGTTTCTCTGCTCATCTAAAGTCTTGGGATTTAGAGGAGCTGCGTTTTACCCTTACTGTGCAGCAGGATGAGCCTGTTAGCACCCTGGCTGGCAGGTCATTCTAGTGAGCCCCTTGGCTTTGGACACTCGCTGGTCCCAGCCTCAATCCTGCAATGTAAATGCAGAGTTGATAACAGGTTTCCATCAGCTGTCCTTCCAGAAGGAACAGATTTCTCCCTTTTTAAACTGCTGTTGGAATTGGCTAATTAGAAGGATTTAAAAAATCTTAATACTCTAAACAGAGAAAACTGGTTCTGAATTATTAAGCAACATTTTGAATGCATTTGAATAACCTTAAGTGCTTTAGCTGCCACCTGATCCTAAGCTCCAGCTCAGATAAATAAATGCGAAATATTGTCAAAGCCACAGCTTATAGAAGCCTCCAGCTACAGTAAATAAAAGCTTAAGTCCCTACAAACTGCCTGCGACAGAGATATTCTCCTATAAGAGCAGAGAAGATGATCTTAAAGCCAGCAGAACCAGGGAAACAGTGGTTTCGTTCTACTTTTCAGAAGAGGGTTGCCATTGGGGTACGTATTAGCAACGTCCAGGTCATTTCATCACAGGAACACATAATCGCAGAAGCTGAAAGAAGATTAAGAAAGCACCCATCTTAATCTCTTCATATCTCAGATGAGGAAAATGAGACCCAGAGAAAAGTATGTGCCCTGTTCGAGATCACACAACTGGCTGAAAGAGTAAAATGTTGCCTCAGGATGTCTGACTCTCAGCTAAGTCCTATTCCCAATGTCCTGCTGCAGGTGTCAAGATGAAAGGTGGACAACTGGTTGCTAAAAGATTCTTGAAAACTGGAACCAGATGGGTCACTGCTGGTGCTTGAGCTCAAGAGATTTCATGTTTGCCTTCCTCTCTCATCCTTCTGAAGATCTGGGAGATTTATTCCCATGCCATGCAGGAGGAAGTAAAGGAAGGGAGGGAAACAAACAAGAAATAATTGAGACTGAAGGTTAACTGTATATTACCTATCGGCTTTTGCCCAGTGATTTAGAAAATACAAAAACAGTGTATGCAGAAATGGACAGGAACATTGTATTTCTCCTCATGTACTCACTAAAGAAATATTCCTTGAGTGTTCACATCTAAGAAACGATGCAGTATGATACATGAGTTAGGCCTCTGCCTGCAGTGCTGGCATCCCATAATGGGTGCTAATTTAAGTCCCAGATACTCCATTTTTGATCCAGTTCTCTGCTAATGTGCCTGGGAAAGCAGAAGATGGCCCAAGTGCTTGTACCCCCTGGAAGATTCTGAAGAAGCTCCCAGCCTTGGTCAAGTCCTAGACATAGCTACATGAGGAATGAAATAGCAGATGGAAGATATCTCTCTGTCTCTGCCTTTCCCTCTGTAACTTTGACTTTCAAACAAATAAAAAAAAATCTTAAAAGAGAGAGAGAGGAGGAGAAAGACTGTTGGGCCCGGGGCAACAGCTTAACTGGATAATCCTCTGCCTGCAAGTGCCAGCATCCCATATAGATGCTGGTTCGTGTCCCAGCTGCCCCATTTCTCAACCAGCTCCCTGTTCATGGCCTGGGAAAGCAGTGGAGGATGACCCAAAGCCGTGGCACAATGTGGGAGACCCAGAAGAAACTCCTGGCTTTTGGTATCAGATCGGCCCAGCTCCAGCCATTGTGGCCATTTGGGGAGTTAATCAGTGGAAGATCTTTCTGTCTCTCCTTCTCTCTATAAACCTGAGTTTCCAATAAAAATAAAAACATCTTTTTAAAAAAGAAGAAGCTGTGCTAGGTACTGGAAGGTAGAAATTGAAATAAAAATGAATGATATTGTCTCTTTGTAAGTGTTGAGTGTAGGCCAGAAGACAGATAAGAAAATGGTGTACTGAAACTGAGTGAGGTAATGAGTAATGACAAGAGAACACAAGGAAGGTAAATACCTAACTTAGTTTTAGGGTGGTATAAAAGCTCATATTTCTCTTTTTCTTATCTCATTCTAATTTGTACAACTATTTCCTATAAACTAGCCATTTTATTGACTAATGTTTTTGCATATAATAAACCAGCATTAGTTGCTGGCTTACTATTATGTGCCAGGTGTTACATTAAAGAACAATTTATTAAATTAGACATAATCTCAAAGAACTTTAGACTTAATGTGTATAATTCTTAAAATTTAAAACAATGTACTTTTATTTAGTGCCTATGTAAACTTAGTCAATCTATCCATTTCTGGTGTCTTTTGACTTTCCTAAGCTTTGGGTAAGTCACTATCCATTTCTGCATCTCAGTTTTTTCATCTATGAAATAAGGGCTTTTTCTAGCTCTTATAATTTAAAATTCATGCATGAAATAGGCCTGTTCACATAAGGTCTTACACAAAGCCAACTAAAGAAAGGAGAGTGAAATTAATTTGGAAATAGAAAAAGAATTCTCAGGGTTGGGATTCAGCCATAAACATTAAGCCCTGAGGTCTTGGTTCTGGGTGAAGAGCAGTTTGGAAACTGGGTGAAGCAGGTTTGGATTGGGCCTGGGACTAAGGCTGAGGCTAGGCGGGGGCTGGCAATGCAGGGAGGCCGGGGGGCATCTGAGATGTTGATGCATGTGCTAATGCACTCTGGAACTCCAGCACTGGCTTTGAAAATTACAAGGAGTGTCTAGAAAAGGTTAATCTGCATATATACACGTTTGCAGTTGTTTGTATTTACAATCAGGTTATTATACAGACTTCAAGTGAGTACAGCATGTCTGTAGAAGCACCTGGAATACTGAGCACAGAGCTAATGATTTTTTATTTAGAGCTGGATGGAGTCAGATTGGATTGTAAGTACAGCTTTTAAAAATTTGTTTGATTTCTGATATAGCAATTTTGTACAGTAGAGTGCTTTAGAAATACCTTTCAAAATTAAGTTCTGGACAAATAATTCTGGAAAGGTTTAAATATATTAACATATCTATACATAATTAGTAGTAGTTACTCCATTTTACACTTAGCATAGTATGGGAAAAGGACCTGGGTTCTGAGAATCAAATACCATTATTTACAATTACCACACAACCTTGAAAAATTTAAATTCTTTAAGCTTCCCTATTCTTATCTATAAAGACGGGGCAATAACTACCTTGAGAAAACTAATATATCTGAAGTCCTTGGCATATAACAGGGACAAAAGAAATAGTCATACTCATTGTTGTCAGTTCCCACCATTCTAAGTCCTCGCAAATGATATAGAAAGAAGCAGGGGCAGTTTTTATTAAGGCTCTGAATTCTACTCAGCTCTCCTGAAATGGCTGTAATTACCTCAAACACATTTTTAAAATTCCTTTGTGTATTCCTCTGATCTAGTCAGGAGCATAAAATGATGGAGGTTTTCTCATATTATGATTGGTCCCACGATACCTCTGTGGGTTAGTCATATCTTTTCATTTTCTTGCCATCAACTTTATTAGAGCAGTTTATTCAGATTGAAATTTATGTTGTACTGTTTTATAAATATCATTCCATTTTTATAACAGCCCTGAAGTAGCTACTATCATCATCCTCAACTTTCGGATGAGGAAACTGAGCTACATAAAGGCTCAGTAATTCACCCGAGAGAAGAGGCACACCTCACAGTTTAAAATTCTTCATTCTCTGCTAAGAAGCATCACCAAGACTTTCTCTTGTCTCCACTCTCTTCAGACTTAAGAAATCCTAAAGTGCTGCCCATCTGTCTGCCTTGATTTGTGTCTGTGGTACTATCATATTTTAACCATTTGGCCTGTACCCTGCAAATCACCTTGCCAACTACATCCTTCTCTTCTTACAACTTTGACATAGATGGATAACCACAAAATTCCCGATTCTTCCTTCCTCCTGTTCTGCCGAACCTTCATCCCCACTGTTGCCATCTTGGCACATCCTCCCCAGCCTTTGTTTCATTCACTGTAATAGTCCTATATGGTCTCCCTTTCCAGGTTTTCCCTATTCCAATCATTTCTAATCAAAACAATCAACAGGTCAAACAATGGGAAAGGACATAAATGTGGAAATAAAGATCTGGGTAGAGCCACTGCAATAGAGATTTTACGCATCGTAGATTTGTATATGCTATCTGGAAGCTGTAAGTCTAAATTTCTCATCTTTAACACAGGGCTTAACACCTAATTGAAGCAGTTCAAATTGGCACTTACAGTGGTTTAATGAGGACAAGAACTTCGTCCACATTAGTGAACGTATAATATGAACAGTTCTTTGAGAAGTTCTCATAGAATAGTACATAATCTTTAGGATAGTTTATGGAACAGTTCTTCATAGAAGATTCACTACAATATATCTAATGCCTTGTGTATTAAGGGGTGCTCAATTTTTTTCTGTTGCATGAACATAAAGTTCTTCAGTACTATTTATCTCTTATTTCCATCCATGGCTGACTTTGCACCCTAAATTCCAATCATTGTAAACTGTAATTCTTCAAACATTTGATATTGGCCTAAATTGCAAAGGTTTTATTCACATTAATTCTGCTTGGTAAATCCCAGTTTCTTCTTTTAATTTTGTTTTGAAATAATTATAAACTGGTAAGATATTACAAAAACCATTAAACTCTTATGTACCTTTTACCTTGCTCCCTCAGTGTTAGCATCTCAAGGCATAGTATAACATCAAAATAAAGGAATTGATACTCATGACTCTGTTAATTAGATTCAGATTTTGTATTTACATTTTATCAGTTTGTACTTCTATTCATTTGAGGGTGTGCATTTATATGAACACGGAATTTTATCTCAAACAGATTTGTTTGTCT
Organism: Ochotona princeps; assembly: GCF_030435755.1. Taxonomy (NCBI): domain Eukaryota; kingdom Metazoa; phylum Chordata; class Mammalia; order Lagomorpha; family Ochotonidae; genus Ochotona; species Ochotona princeps. The sequence goes on from NC_080833.1 coordinate 40,132,423, forward strand.
GCCATCGTAGCCAAAATACAGAATGAATCTGAAAAACGTATGGTCACTCTCACTCCTCATTAAGTCACTCACTGGTTCTCCATTGCTAGAATTCTGTCAATTTAAAAATGGCATATAAATGGAAGAAGACAGTATGCAATCTTTCAAGATTTGCTTTTTCATTCAGCCTGAAGTTCTGTGACTCATTCAGGTTGTTGTACATATGAGAAGAGTTCATTCTGGTGTATGTGTTATGGTATAGCAGGTTAAATCATTGCTTGGGGTGCCTGGTTCCTACTGGAAAGTCAGTTCAAGTACAGGTTTTGCTTCCAGTCCCACTTCCTGCTAATGACTGTAGGAGGTAGCTGGTGGCCGCCCTAGTACTTGAGTTACTTCTATACACATGAGAGAGCTGGACGTCATGTCTCGTGGGTTCAGCCTGGCCTGGCCCTAGCTGTTGTAAGAATTTAGGGCTGACCCATCAAATGGATGATATGTTTTCACTTTCTTACTGTGACTTCACATACATAAATATACACTTACATAAACATATTCTTTTAAATAAGAATTCTTCTTTATTGCTAATATTCTATCATTCCTTTAAAAAAAAAAACAACTTGTTTTCCCCAGCTATAAGGACCTGCCTAGGTTGCACTGTACCTAGGCAAATGTTACACTGCTGGGAGAAAAGCAGCTAATAGCCGGCAGGCATCCTGGGCTTAATGCCAAATTTGTGTTAACTGTACCAGCATGCCAGCATAGTAGCCTATTCTACATTAAAAAAAAGATACATGGGGGGTGGTATGGGACAGATGCTGGCACGCCAGCAGACAGGGCCTGAAACACGTGTGCAAGTGTAGGGATGGGCCCTGAGTAGGCAGGCTGGACTCAAGGCTGGCAGGGAACACCACCAGAGCACCAGTTGGATCTGTGTGCTTGCGGGCATGGGAAGCTGTGGTTTACTCAGGGAAGCAGGTTTGGAGATGTGTGGGAGGGAGGACTGTAGAGGGAGAACGTGACAGGTGAGGAGTGATCTGGGGACTTCCACTAACCAGGATACCGTGTTTGCAGGTTAAGGAGGAGACTGAGACCAGGAGGCTTAGAGGAGGAAAACAGGAGGACCTTTTGGAGCTAAACCAATACACCAGCCCATAAGGGAAACCTGACCTGGGATTGTTGGTATCAACCACTGATTAATGCTTACCCACCAGTGAGTATCAGGGCAGGGGGTTGACCATGTCAGGCTGGACCATGACATTAACCAGCATGTGAGAGAACCAGGACTGGGAGCAGACTTTGTAGGGGATCGTGGGCTCACCCCTGTCGGACTACCATAGCAGCTAGTTTGCTCAAGGGCTGGGAGCGGTGACGGCTGAGGTAGGGATGACCATGGAATTTACCAAAACTCATGGGTACTGAGGTTGGAAACATACCAAGCTGGTCCAAGCTGTAGTACCACAGGCACACCCAAGAACTGGGTATAAGGCTGGTTGGGCAGAACATCCACCAGCACACACAAAGACCAAGACTGGGAGGCAGACTATGCTGGTAAGGGCCTAATCCCCCTTGGCATGTTTAAGATCTGGTTTTGTGAGTGGGCCTGGAGGGGAAACTTGGGAACTAGTGGGCTCTCACTCCCACTGGACAGCACATGAGTCAGGACTGGGTGTTGGTCAAGCCAGGCAGGCTGCTTCACATTTCGGCAGGTGTGTGGATTGGTTCTGTAGGGGTGGACCAGGCAGTGTCAGGCCAAATCATAGCACACTGGCACATTCAGGAGCTGGGATGGTTGCAGGACATGCTGCGCTAAGCTAAACTATCACACCTACCAATATACATGAAAGTCAGCGGTGGGGGCAGGCTGGGCAGGGCTAGGCTACACCACCCACCAGCAAGAGTTGGGACTGGGTATGGGCCAGGCCAGGTCAGGCCAGGCTAGGCTGGGTGATGGACTATGTTGGGCTGGGTTGAAGCAACCACCAATATGAACAACACCTGTGGGTGGGAGTGAACCTGGTTGGGGAGCTAAGGGGATGGCCCTGCAGGGCTGTGGTTCCTCCCAGTTAGCACAAGAGCTGGAAATGGGGCTGCAAACTGGGCTGGACATGCCTGCAGCATCCCCCTAGTATGGGTGTGGACTGGGTATAGGGTGTGCCAGAATGGGCTAGGTTCCAACATCTTCTGGTGCTTGCAGGAGCTAGAGTCAGTATAGGACAGGCTGGGTAGGTGTCTGACCCCCTGAATAATATGAGAGCTGGGCTGGGCTGTAGCACCCAACAGTAAGAGCCAGAATGGGTGTGGGCTGGTTGGGCAAGGCTGCTGTACCTGTCATGATAAGAAGCGGACAAAGTCAGACTAGGCCAAGAATCCACTGGTGTGCATAAGATCTGCCAATGGGAGGTGACCTGATAGAGGAACTTGGGGAACTCCTCTGTTAGGATGCTCTCCTTGCAGCTGAGCACAAAAAAAAAAAAAAGGCTGGGAGCAGCCCAGACCACTCCAGGTTCTAGTACCCAACAGTTTATCTGTGAGCCAGGTGTAGGGGTGGGTCATGCTGGACCAGTTCATGACAACCTCTGGCAGATGTGAGAACCAGGATGGGTTGCAGCATAGGCCAGGTCGGGCCACAACACCAGCCAGTTCACATTAGAGCCAGGAATGGGGGCTGGACTGGGCTGGGATCTGGGACTGGGGGCAGTGCAGCCCAAGCCAGGGTGCAGCACCTGCTGGTGGATGTCAAAGTGAGGCAAGCCATACCAGTCCGGGCTGCAGCTCCTTATCAGCACATGTAACACCTGGGATGAGGCGGTGAGTCAGTACAGGGGATCTGTCCCTTGCTGGACCACTGTTCCCACTGGTGAGTGTAAGAGCCGGGATTGGGAGCAGACCAGACTGGGTAGGGCTACAAAGCTCACTGGCCTGCATGTGAGCTGAGTTGGGGGAGAGCCAGACTGGGCTAAGCAACCATATCCAGTGAGGTATGCATGAGCCAGAGTAAGTGTGGGCTGGTTGGGCTTTGCCATAGCAATTGCTAGTGGATGATAGGACCAGGGGCAAGTCATGTCAGAATAGAGAACAGAACCATCTTCAAATTGTAAGATCTGGGGGCAGGCCTAAATGGACAGTCAGTGACACCTGCCAGCACAAGTGTGTGCTGGATAGTGGGGTTGCTTGGGATGACCTAGACTCCAAAACCCATGGATGTGCACAAGAGCCGGATGGTACGCAGGACAGGCTGGACCAATCTGGTGCACATACTGGCATGTGCAGGAACCAGGGTTTAGGGTAGCCCAGGCAGTTTTTTGGGGGCTGTTGAAACTAGGCTGCACCTCCTGGTGGTGTGCATGAGGGGCCAATTGTGCGGTGGGCAGTGATGGGCTAGGCTGCAGCATGCATTGGTTTGTGTATGAGATGGGGCTGGGGACAGAACTGACCAGGTGAGTGTAACTACCAGTGTGTGTAGGCTGATGTGAGTGATGGACTGAGCAAGACTCCCCAGTGGCTGGAGTACACAGGAGTCAGGTTGGGTCACTTCTGGTGAGGTTTCTTTGGGAACACCCCAACTGGATCACTGGACTCAGAACTCCAACCACGGTGAAAATTACAGGATCTGTGGTCTGACTGCAGTGCATGTGTCAGAACTGGCTCTCCTTAGTTTTTGAAGATTGTGCCATAGACAGCATTCCCAGATGCTCATGTGAGACATGACAACCAGTTCGTTGAGGCCTGCAGAGGACATATAGTACTATGGAGGGCAGAAGAAATTGGACAGCTCTCTCGGTGAAGCTTGACAGTGAGCATTTGAGCGAATTGAGACTCTAAGGTGGACTACATCAGCCAATGGACCTTTGAAGAATTTCCTCAACCCTGGAGCAACAAAATCAATAGCATCTCAGAACTACTGAAGCCAGTTAAGCCATATCCTCAGAACATACTCAACTGGGGACCCTGGGATGACACTGAGTGGCCATCCCTCATTCCAAGGTACCAATGTGGTCCTCTCCCCTTCGCTCCCCACTTTCTGCAGATACAGGAAGAAAATAAACTGGAGGCAACTGTCTCATCCACTTTGCCATATTCCTCAACCTTCTACGCCCTAATCAGTGGTCCACATAGGCACATATCCCTCTCAACTATGTAAGCACCATCAAAAGTAAAATAAAAATTAAAAAGCTTAACTTTTTGTGACGTTTTCTTGTAATCTCAGAAGCACTAGTTGCAGTACTTCTACTGGCCACTGGAGGACATATGTAAAGTGGTAAAAAGTGGCGAGTGTTCAGCTGTTCGATCCTAGCTGAGGTTGAATAATGTTAACACTCTCCTTGTTTCATCTCTCATACAGTAAACAAATATTCTGTTTGTGGTGCAGTAAGTGCCATTTGTTCACATTTTTGTGCTTTTTGTTGGTGTTTTTGATGTTTAAGATGGCCCCAAGTGGGCCCGGCGCAGTGGCCTAGGGGCTAAAATCCTCATCCTGTGTGCACTGGGATCCCATATGGGCGCTGGTTCTAATCCCAGCAGCCCCACTTCCCATCCAGCTCTCTGCTTGTGGCCTGGGAAAGCAGTCAAGGGTGGTCCAAAGCCTTGGGACCCTGCAACCATGTCAGAGACCTGTAAGAAGCTCCAGGTTCCTGGCTTTGGATTGGCTCAGTTCCAAGCTGTTGCAGCCGCTTGGGGAGTGAACCGTTGGACTGAAGATCTTTCTGTCTCTCCTCCTCTCTCTGTTTATCTGACTTTGCAATAAAAATAATTAAATCTTTGATACCGCTGAGATCTTTATGTCCTGTGAAAACTGTGCATTCTTCCTATTGTGCCTACCTTGGCAATAATGTGCTTCATGTTTAGCAGGGTGATCAACTACTTTGTCTCCCCTATCATTTAGTCCTTGCAGACAAAATCACCTCCTAATCATTGTTACACCTTCCCTACTATGTAACTGCTACATTATGGTAGACTTGTTAGGCCTGGCAACAGAACCTGGATACAAAAGCAAAGTAAATCACAGTGTAGCTACTGCCCTAAAGGAATTTACACAGATTAGATCCCAGTGCCCCCTGACATAAATGAAGTAAAATACTTAGGGGAATGAGGCAGTGAGCTTGCTCAATTAGCTAATTCTCTGCCTGCAGGGCCAGTATCTCATATGGATGCCAGTTAGTGTCTCAGCTGCTCTACTTTCTATCCAGCTCCCTGTTTATAACTTGGGAAAGCAGAGGAGGATGGTCCAAAGCCTTGGGACTCAGAACCTATGTGGGAGATCTAGAAGAAGGTCTTGGCTTTGGATTGGCTCAGCTCTCGCCATTTGGGGAGTGAACCAGCAGATGAAAGGTCTTTTTCTCTGTCTTTCCTCTCCGTAAATCTGCCTTTCTAATAAAATATCTTTTAAAAATACTTATGAGAAATTACATCTGGGAAGAGGAAGAAAACAAACTTCAGGGTTGTTCTGAACTATAAAATGTATGAACAGAAGGCAGAGACTAATTCTGCATATTTCCACTTGAGCATCATTTTCAACCTTTTGTTGTTAGGCATGAAAAGCACACTATTTGTTATCTTTACTTGAAAGCAAACAGTTACTACTAGAAAAATGCTATGGCTTTGATGTGGTCCCTCTTTAACAATCTGTGTACTGGAGTCTTCAGTGTGGCAGTACTGGGAGATGATGGTCTCTTCAATAGGTGGGCCTAATGGGAGGCTCTTGGACAATAGGGGTGTGCTCTGAAGAAGGTATTTCTTGTGAGGCCCTAGTTACTTCTCCCAACAGAATCGTTAGGGAAAGCCAGAGCTTGGCCTCATTCAGCCTCTCTGGCCTCCTATATCAAGATACCCCTCTTCTTTCAGGTGCTCCTGTTACTTTTTCATGGGGTCCTTGCCAATGATTGTACTACACTGTCTTCACCCTTAGCTCCCGACATTAAGTCAACCTCTTTTCTTTGTAATGTGCTTCTGGCTTCAAGTGCTACGGTGTGGTCAGGAGAAACTGACTAATACAACAAAGATTCTTTAACTTCCTGAAAACAAAATATAAAAGACAAAGAGATAGGAAGGTAGGAGTGAGGTTGGAGAGGGAAATAATCACCATAACTATCACATCGACTGTCATTCCTGGATTCTCACTGTGTTTAAAGCTATGTATAAACTATTTTGCATTCTTTAATGCTGATAATTCTTACTTCCATTTTATCAAGAAATTAAATAATCTGTAGAAAACCACTCAGGGAAGAGCTGATCCAAAATTTAGGGCAAGGTTCAGCTGACTAACGGAAGGTTCAGTTGACTAACAGACAGACCTGTGTGTGTTTTTGTTTCTGTTTACAATGCCTCTGAAATGTAACTGAAAAATAGTGTTAAAACAATCAAGCTTATAGTGTTGGCATATGTTTGTTTATAAAACAAAGAAAAATCCCAACAACTCTCCCCTGAATTTTAAGTAGCTAGGTCAAAGAAAGTGTTCTCTCCAGTAGCGAGGGGGAAACAGCTGCAGCCCCAAAGATGAAATGCACAGGCTCTGAGCAGATCAGTATAGTCTGGGGAAAATTTTCATAGAATATGCTAATACCCTACAAACCGAGGGGATGTCCATCTCTAGGGAATGCACTTCCCTTAGAGTGTCATGAAAATACAGGTTAATTGGCCCTTCTACTGAGAATGCTTTTAACTTTTGCAATGGTCTAACTACCAAATTGAAGTGGGAGGCAAAACAAACAATTAAATTATTCCAGTTTACAGAGTTTATCTTACATTTCCAGCAGTAAATACTAGAAGTGAATTTGAGATCTGAATATATTAGAAATAACATTACATGAGTAGAGGAAGGTTAACACAGCAGGGCTATCTGCTATTGGGAGAGGCCACTTGGAAAGTTACACCTCATTTCCCCTGGACTATTGTCCCAAGTGTATCTTCTCTGCTGATTTTGCTTTGTATCCTTTCCTGTAACAAACCATTCACTGAGTCCCATGAGTTTTGCTAGGAAATCACTGACCTTGGAGCTACCTAGGGAATTCTTCAACACATTTGGTGTAACAAGTGAGACTGAACAGACTGACCTTGGTGTACTGAAATACAGCAAAAGTTTCCTTTAGCAAAAGAAAGAACAGGTAGAGTATGATTATATAGAATCACCTATCTACATGATGAAACAGTAAGTGGCGCTCTGCTGTGAGAGGTTAAAGTTACCCACAGATATTGAAAATGCCATATCTGAGGCCCGTGTTGCACAGCATGTTAGACAACCGCTTGTGATGGTGGCATGCCGAATTGAGGAACTGAGAATTGATTCCAGTCTTGAACGCTTCACTTCTGATCCAGCTCTCTGCTAATGTACCTGGGAAGGCAGTAGAAGATGGCTCATGTACTTTGGTTCCTGCCACTCATAAATGGGAACAGGGATGAAATGCCTGGCTCCTGGATTTGGGCAGGCCCAGACCTGGCTGTTGTAGCCATTTGGGAAATGAAGCAGTGGATGAAAGATTTGTCTCTGTTTCTCCCTCTCTCCCGGTTGTGATGCCTTAAAAAAAATAAATAAAAGAGAGAAAAAGAGAAAAAAAAAGATTCACCTTCAGGAGAGTTGATTTGCTGGATTTTCTGGCTACTTTCAGCTGTGCTAGCTATAGTGAAAGGGAAGAAAGAGTAGTATGCTGATGCCTTTGGTTTTAGACATCTTTCAGATGGCATGATAGGGCTTAAAGTTCCTTCCCACGGTATAAATGATATAAATACTCCGTTTCTAGAGGAATAACTTTGGTTTTTTTTGTTGTTGTTGTTGGTGAATGGGGTAGTATTTAAACTTTTTGAATATTAGAAATTGAACTAATCTCTAGAATTATAAATTTTTGCATATTGGATCCACTGGAAAAGAGACACACCTATAAAAGAGAGGGAATCTCCAGATGGAAGTACACTTTGGGGATTTTGAAATGTAATTATTGGCTTGCTTCTGAACTCTCATAAAACCAGATGTTTGAGTCCCTCAACAAGTCCCACTCCACAAAGGCTGCTAATTTCCAGTGTAATATGCATAGCTTTGGGCAGGTGATTTGGACAAGACAAAAAGAGCTCAGGTAGTCTGGCCTGTGACTTGACTATGGAACTATTGGAACTACTGGCTTTGGTACTGCTCTCTTCAGACTTTGGAATCCATGGTATCTAAATGTCTGGATCTCCCTAACCCTGAAACTGTCTGTAGTTTCATATTTCAGCCTCGGTATATGCTGTGGTGAGCTAAAAGAAGGCATAAGCTCCAAACACTGGACTTCAACTGTGGAATTTCTGCAGATTAAGGGTACTCCTCTGGGATCCCTGAACATGTGAAAACATCCTGGATACTGTCAGTCCTGTCTGGTCACACAGAATTGCTCATACAAAAGGACTTCTTCTTCTTTTTTTTCCAAATTTTGAACTTTATTTGAGAGACAGAATGAGCTCCAACTCATTGGCTCAATCCCCAAATGTCTGCAATGGCTGGGGCTGAAGCTAGAAGAAGCCAAGAATGCAATACAGTGGGTAGCAGGGGCCCAATTACTTGAGAAATCAGCACTGTTTTCTAGGGTTGGTCTGCATCAACAGGAAGTAGGAGTCAGAAATGAGAACTGGAAATTGTATCCACTTAACAGTCATCTAAACCTTCAGCTAAATACCTACTACTGGAGCTTGCTTTTGATTTGCTTTGATTTATTGGTGGGACAATCTGAATTCAAGCAGCCAGTCATATTGTCCATTAGACTGACTGCATTCCTAACATATGATTCCTGCTAAAAGCTGCAAGTTGAGGGATGTCACATCACAAGGTGCACTACCTCTGCTAATCCTGACAGATCAATTTTCCATGCAGATCAACTTTTCACTATTGTTGACTTGGGTATAACTTCTTAGGTCAGTTGTAATTCACAGAAACCTGAATAATTAAAAGCTTGGCTCAAGCTTTCTTACCTTTCTTCTGATACACAGTCTGACTATTTCATGTTGCTGTTTTTAAAAACACACATTCATCTTTTCTAGGTTTCTTTCTAGCTATCTGGTCAAGATAAAAGGAGTAGGAGGTTATGTACTGGAAAAAAATTTTTTTTTTAAACTCAGGATTTTGTCCTAAACAATTCCTAAACATGAAGTGTTGTTCTAGTTATGTTGTAAATAAATGGTTTTTCCCTCTTATGTACAAAAACCTATGCCCCCTTTCAAATAAACTCTGGTCTATGGCTAGCATCTGTGAACTTGGGCTTCAGAAGTCTTCACAATTTCCAGAGCTTATAAGAGTGCTCATCATACCTAAGCTGAGCAAATAACATGGGTTATGCCGAACACTCATTGTCCGTCCGGGAGTCTTGCACCTAGATACGTGCCAGGTGAAGGGTACCTGCCTGGGCAGTCCTGAATAAAATCTTGGTCCTGGGGTGGGTATTTGGTACAGTAGGTAAGTCACTGCTTGAGACACCTGCATCATATCAGAATGCTTGGTTCAAGTTCCAGATACTCTGCTTTTTAAAAGATGTATTTTTATATAAAAGGCAGAGTTAGAGAGAAAAAGAGACAGAGATCTTCAATCTGTTGGTCCACTCCCCAGATGGCTACAATGCCTGAAACTGGGCTAAGCCAAGAGTCAGGAGCTGCCTCTGAGTCTCCCATGTGGATGCAGGACCAAGGACTTGGTCATCCTCTGTTGCTTTCCTAGGCCATTAGCACGGAGCTAGATTGAAAGTAAGGTAGCTGGGACACAAACTGGCACTCATGTAGGTTGTCTGCACCCCAGGCAGATGCTTAGCCTACTATAGCTCTGGCCTGTACTCTGCTTCTTTTATAGCTTACTGCCATTATACACGATGACAGGCAGCAGGTTGATGGCTTGAGTGTGTGGGTCCTTGCCACCCACACGGAATACCTGGATGGAGTTTCAGGCTAGAGTTTTGACCTGGTCCAGCTCTGGCTGTTGTGGGCATTTGGGAAGTAAACAAAACTTTCATTATTCACATAAAATGAAAACTGTCTTTATAGCCCAGAGTCACTGTAAGCCTCCTTGGTTGGCATACTTCCCATGCACTATCTTAAGCTGTTACTGGGGAAATTAAATACATCTTCTATGACTCCACATGGAAGGCTATATCTTGTTTCCCCTTGATTTTGTCCCAGGTTTCTTTTCACATTGATGATTTTGTCTTGTATCCTTTTGCCGTAATAAGTCAAAGAGATGAATAGGCCTATATAGTGAGTTTTTTGATTTATCTTAAGAAACCACTGAACTCTCAGGGACTCCAACATATTATACAGAAAAGCTTCCGTTTTGGATAAAGAGCATACACAACTGTGTCATTTACTATCTATGTGACCTTGGGAATACTATGTACTGTCTTTCAGATTCACTTGTCTCATCTAAATGGATATACTATTGACTCCTCAGACAAGTTTAAATGACTGAACACTTTTTCAAGTGTCTGCACAGGGACTGGTATAGAGTAGGGCATCAGTAAGAGTTAACTCCCCTACCTGTATGAAATCTGAAAAAGACTGTAAGAGCCAGAGTTCACCAAGTTCCTATAAAAATTTCAAAGACAGGGCCCAGCAGCGTGGCCTAGCTGCTAAAGTCCTCGCCTTGAACACCCTGGCATCCCATATGGGCGCCGGTTCTAATCCCGGCAGCTCCACTCCCCATCCAGCTCCCTGCTTGTGGCCTGGAAAAGCAGTCGAGGATGGCCCAATGCATTGGGACCCTGCACCCGCGTGGGAGACCTGGAGGAGGTTCCTGGTTCTTGGCTTCGGATCGGCGCAGTACTGGCCATTGCGCTCACTTGCGGGGTGAATCATCGGACGGAGGATCTTCCTCTCTGTCTTTCCTCCTCTCTGTATATCTGACTTTGGAATAAAAAAAAAATCTTAAAAAAAAAGAAAGTAAGAAAGAAGAAAGAAAGAAAAGAAAGAAAGAAAGAAAGAAGGAAAGAAAGAGAGAAAGAAAAGAAAGAAAGAGAAAGAAAGAAAGAATTTTTAAAAAATTTCAACGACAAATTCCACATTAGAGATTGTTCTCTTGGAAAGTTTAGATCCAACTCATCTTGAAACACAACAGAAAATTGTACCAACACAACCGAAAGATTTCTCTGGTCACATTTTTATGCAGTTCCAGCTAACAGGCTTCATTTTATGGAAACAGAAATGTGGAAAGAAGATACTATGTTTCCTTAAGGAAAGTAGAAGGCATCTGGAGATGGTGTGGATTCTTCGCACACACAGTTCCCTGCTCAGGGGCAAACCCAGTTGGTGAGCTGTGCTGTTCCCTCCCAGCAAAGGTCTACACATCCTAAGGCCTCAGATGTCCTCAGGACACATCACATGCCATGTGTGTGTCCGCCGAGTACCTCACTTCATTCCTATCAATGCTATTGGTTTTTCTGTACTGATTTTGTATTCTGCAAGTTTGCCAAACTTTCTTATGAGTTCCAGTAGTCTCTAATTTCACTGGGTTTCCTTTGAATAGGATTAAACCATCTGCAGAGCTAAACTGTCTCCCTCCTTTCCTGTTGGGATCCACTTGATTTCCTTTTCTTGACTAATGGCTCAGGCTAAAACTTTCAGAACTATATTGAATACTAATGGTCGGAGTGGGCATCTTTGGTTATGGACTGTAGTGGAAATTTTTCAAGCTGTTCTCCATGCAATATGATGCTGACCGTCAGTTTGTCATACACTGCGCTTTGATTGTGCTGAGAAATTTCTATACCTAATTTACCTAAGAATATTTTAAAAATCATGACAGGATATTGTATTTTATTAAATCTTTCTCTGCATTTATTGAGATAATCATACAACTTTTTTCTTCATTTTTTAATGTAATGTATCACATTTATTCATTTGCATCTTTTGAATCATCCCTGTATTCCAGGGATAACTTCCACTAGGTCCAGGTACACGATCTTTATGATGCATGCTGGATTTCAATAGCTAGGTTTTTTTTTTTTTCCTTTTTTTTTTAAACAGACTTGTTTTTTTTTATTGAAAAGACAGATTTACAGAGAAGGAGAGACACAGAAATTGTTAATCTGCTAGTTCACTCCCCACTTGGCTACAATGGCTGCAGTTAAGTTGACTTGAAGCCAGGATCCAGGATCCAGGAGCTGTTTCTGAGTCTCCTATGTGGATACAAGCATCAAAAACTTTGGATCATCCTCCACTGCTTTCACAGGTCATAAGCAGGAAGCTGGATCAGAAGTGGAGCAAATGAGAAATGAATTTGCATTCATACTGGATGCCAGCATCACAAGCAGAGGCTTAGTGTACTACACCACAGCGCCAGTTAAAATACAATATAATAAAAAATGTTCTATGAATTGAAACAAATAGCAACATTTTCAGTTGAATTTAAAATGTTGAGTGCTGATGAGTGCCAGGACTATGGCGGGACATGCCAGGCTGGGCTTCTGCACCCACTAGCATATACCAGATTTGGGGCTAGGAGTAGGCCTGGTACGGAAACTTGGGAAATTACCCTGCTAGGCTACACTCCCACTGGTGAGTGCAACAGCTGGAGCTGGGGAAAGGCCAGGTCAGATCAGGTTGCAGTACCCATTGCCGTAAGTGTGGGCCACGTCTGGGGGTGGAAGAAGCCAGGAGCCTCTTCTGGGTCTACCAATTTGGCATAGGGTTCCAAGACTCTGGGCCTCTCTCCGTTGCTTTCTCAGCCCATAAACAGGGAAGCTGGATAGAAAGTCAAGCAGCTGGGACATGAACTGGTGTCCATATCAGATTCTGGTGCTGAGAAGTGGAGGATTATCCAATTAAGTCATCATACTAGGCCCCTAGCTAGGATTTTGTTCAAGATTTCTGCATCTATGATCATAATGAATATTGGATGATAGTTCTCCTTCTTTTTTGCATCTTTTTCCAGTTTTGAAATTAAGGTGATGTTGGCTACACAGAAGGAATTCGGGAGAATTTCCTCCCTTTCATTTGTTTTGAGTAGTTTAAAAAATAGAATTAGTTTTCTTTAAAAGTTTATTAGAACTCAGTAGCGACACTATCAGGACATGGGCTTTTCTTTGCTGGAGTAGTCTTTCGGATTAATTCAATCTCTACCTTAGTTATTGGTCTATTTAGATTTTCTGTTCTTCATGCCTCGATTTTGGTAAGTATATGTGTCCAGAATACATTCATTTTGTCTAGATTTTCCAATTTGTGGGTATATGGCTGTACGTATTAATTCCTGCTGATTCTTTTTATTTCTGTGTTTCCATTGTAACAGTTCCTTTCTCATCTTGATTTTATTAATTTGTCTTTGTTCTTTTTTTTTCCGTTAGTTGGGTCAATGGCTTCAATTTTGGTCTTTTTTTTCCCCTAAAACCTGTCCCCTCCCCAAAACAGCTCTTCATTTCACTGCTCTTTTGTATGTTTTTAAAAGTTCCCATTTTGTTTATTCCTGCTCTACACTTCATTATTTCTTTCCTCCTAATTTTGGGGTTTGTTTGTTCTTATTTTTCTAGGTCCTTGAGATGCACTGTTAGATCATTTATTTGACACCTTTCCAATTTCTTGAAGTAGGCACTAATTTGCTATAAACTTTCCTCTTTTGTTCTTAGAGAGACAGAGACAGAGGTCTTCTCTGTTGGTTCAGTCCCCAGATGGCCACAGATGAAAGGACCAGTTTAGAGAGGGTACGTGATGTGCCCAAGCTCCCCGTTAACTGGCTCCTAATGTTAACATGCTCTCTCTCTCTCTGTTCTAAGCAAAGGCTTGGGACAAATCCTGCAGTAAAAGGACCACAATAAAAACAGGTCTTTCTTCTAAGGAAGCGTCTGTTATAATGCAAGGTGACAAATTACAGGTCACCTTTATATTAACAATAAAGAATGCAACTATAAAATTTTTAAAAGGCTACAGACAGGTCAAAAGTGGTTCTTTGGGGCCTGATGTGGTAGCCTAGTGGCTAAAGTCCTCGGCTTGCATATGCTGGGATTGCATATGGGAACCAGTTCATATCCTGGCGGCCCCACTTCCCATCCAGCTCCCGGCTTGTGGCCTGGGAAAGCAGTAGAGGATGGTCCAAGGCCTTGGGACCCTGCACTCACTGTGGAAGACTAGGAAGAAGCTCCTAGCATCTAATTTCAGATTGGCTCAACTCTGGTCATTGTGGCCCCTTGGGGAGTGAACCACTGGTTGGAAGATCTGGCTCTCCTTCTTTCTGTAAATCTGACTTTCAATAAAAATAAATAAATCTTAAAAAAAAAAGTGGTTACTAGGTGGAGTTGGATCAAAGCTTAGCATTATCAACAGTATGGCCCCTTCTGCCATTTACCAAGTGCTTTTGTGATCACTTTTGATCCCGTCACAAAGTATCTGTGAAGAAAAATGATACTATTGCTACATGATGAGGTAACAGAAATACAGAAAAAAGAAATGATGTTCTGAATATAACTTAGCTAACAGAAATAAGTGCCCACATTAAAGAGTCCACGTACAGAGGGAACAGGAGAATCATGGAATCGTTTATCAAAATACTTAGTCCAGGCCGTTGGTGGCCTTTACATATAATTATCTCTCCAGAACCTTCTCCTACCTGGATGCATTTTTATAATCTTGCTTTAAAAAAGTGAAACATCTTTGATTATTCTGGTTTCAGTTTCTGCTCATGCTAACTCACCTCCCCACCTCTTTTTAAAGGTCTAATCATTTTCATTAGAAAGGCAGATTTACAGAGAGGAGGAGAGACAGATCTTCCATCTGCTGTTTCACTCCCCAAATGGCCACACAAGCCAGCGCTAAGCCAATTTGAAGCCAGGAACCAGGAACAAGGTCTCCCATGTGAATGCTGGGTCTCAAGGACTGAACCATCCTCCATTGCTTTCCCAATCCATAAACAGGGAGCTAGATCAGAAGTGGAATAGCCGGTACACAAACTGGCACTTACATGAGATGATGGTGCCACCAGGTAGAGGTTTAGCCTCTTGAGCCACCATACCTGCTCTACTAATTCATCCTTCTCTGATGGCAGTAGATACAATTGGAAAAATTAGCGCCATCATATTTCTACATCTGCCACTTCCTGGATTTGTAATCTTGGTTAATATATAGTTTCAGTTTCCATCTGTAAAACAGAGGTAAAGTTATCCCCATATAAGAGATTTAGGCATAGTTCTTTCTTTTTTTTTTTTTTCCTTTCTTTTAAAAAAATTTTAATCCAGGTACTCTGGAGGCAAGCATCCTGACCACTATGTCAAATGCCCACTCTGCAATTTTGTCTTCTGAACATGAACCATCAGTCCCTGGAGCATATCCGTTATCCCTTGTCTTCTTTTCTTAGTACCTCCAGTTATTTTAAATATTTTGAAAGGCAGAGAGAGAGCAAGAGATCTTACCTTCCAACTGTTGGGTCACTCCCCTAATGGCTGTGTTGTCAGGGTTTCCACAAGGCTATCTCACATGTGTGGCAGTAGCCCACGCCCATGTGCCACCATCTGCTGCCTTCCCAGGCACATTAACAGGAAGCTTAATTAGTTATTTACCATTTGTATGTGGAACTCCTCTAAGTGATGTAGATATGAGCAGGCAAAAGAAAGAAAAAAGGAAAGCAGAAAGGGAAAGAATTGGAGGATAAACAAAGAAGAAGACTGAAGCATATCGACAATGTCATTGATCATCAACTTTTCCAGGAAAAGCCTGTAAATGGGCCATGATAACTCTGCTGTCTGATTGATTCCAAACCATTTTGATCAGAACTTGCCTAGCCAGCATTTCTGCATCCGAGCTCCCTCGTACTTGAATCATAAAGTTTTCCTCAAGAATCCCCACCCCAGCTCTGTGAGGGAGGTAGACAGATTCTGCCTCCCAGCTGGCCAGCAATAAAACGCCTTTCTCCTCCTAAAACACCAGCAGTGGGACACAGTGGATCAAGCTGTTGTCTGTCATGATAGTACCCAATATCAAAGTGTTGATTTGAGTTTTAACTGCTTCATTTTTGACCCAGCTCTTTGCTAATGTGTGACTGTTACTTTGGAGGCCTGAATCTATCGCTGTTTCAAATAAATAAATATATAAAATCTTTAAACAAAAACACAAGGTTTGTGCATACACACACATTGCACACTTAGGCAAGTAGCCGGAGTTAGGAGCTAGGAATTGAACCCAGGTACTTGATGAAGGACACAGAAATCTTAACTGCTAGGCTAACCATTCACCCCACAACAACGGGTTTATGGAGTGACTTAAGCATGTTAAAACTAAAGAAACAGAAAAAGTTAATACGATTGAATTTATCAATAAACATATTTTTTTAAAAGGATTCATTTATTTTTATTGGAAAGTCAGATATACAGAGAGGAGGAGAGACAGAGAGCAAGACCCTCCATTTGCTGACTGACTCCCCAAATGGCTGTGATGGATGGAGCTGATCCATTCTGAAGCCAGAAGCCTGGAGCCTCCTCAGGATCTCCCACGCGGGTAAAGGGTCCCAAGGCTTTGGGCTGTCCTCAACTGCTTTCCCAGGCCACAAGCAGGAACTGGATGGGAAGTAGGGCCACTGGGACATAAACCAGTGCCCACATGGGATCCCGGTGTGTGTAAGGAGAGGACTTTAGTCACAAGGTCCATCAATAAACATATTTCACAAATGGTTGCTGAGTGACAAATTCAAGGCTTCTCTGGAATTATTATGTGTACAATTCTATAAAAATTGTTTTACAAACTACCAACAACACCTACTGGTGAGGTTGCAGGGAAAAAGGAACCCTACCCCGCTGCTGGTGGGATTGCAGGCTTGTGCAGCCACTATGGAAGTCAGTATGGAGAATACTTAGGCATCTGAAAATCTACCCACCATATGACCCAGTAATATCACTTCTAGGAATTTATCCAAAAGACTTGTTACATTAGAAAGCAACGTGCCCCTATGTTCATTGCAGCACAATCAATAATCACAAAAACATGGAAGCAACCTAAATGCCCATCAACAGGGGACTGGGTAAAGAAATTGTGGTTCATCTATTCTGGGGAACACTACTCAGCTATTTAAAAAAATGAAATACAATTGTCTATAGTCAAATGGGCTGAACTGGAGACCATTATGTTAGGGGAAATGAGCCAACCCCAAAAGGTCAGATATCTTATGTTTGCCTAATATATCAAATCTAAGTATTCTTCCTGTGAATTCTACCTTATTGCACTTCTTAATTACTTATACCCTTTTTGTTATAAGACCTTGTGATGTAATTCATTAATCAATCATCCATAAGAGACTATTTTGTGTAAATATTTTTGTGTGTAACAACTTTGTGTATAAACAGATTGTTTTGCATCTAAATTGTGTATGATTAAGTTGGTTAATTGATAATTTTTTCAAGATTTATTTATTTTATTGGAAAGGCAGATTTACAGAGAGAGGAGACAGAGAGAGAGATATCTTCCATCCTCTGTTTTCTGTATTTTGATCACAAGATGGGGATATTAACATTACTAGAATTAAGATGGAGTTTCTTGTGCTAGCTTTTAACAAAAGTAAGTAAAGCTTGGAGGTTATGAAGGGCTCTCATGCATGATTACCCAATACAGACTCTAACAAAAGGCTCTGCCAGAACTGCAACCTATTAGACAGCCAACATTTCAAAGAAAGAGATGTTGATCGTGTACGATGGCAATATGGGAGAAGGCATTCTTGAGGGCTGGTACTGTGGCCCAGTGGGTTTAATTGCTGCTGCAGTGCTACCATGCCACACGAGCACCTGTTCGAGTTCCAGCTCCTTCACCTCCAAGCTAGCTGCTTACTTCCCCAGAAAAACTAGCAGGCATGACAACACTATACTGGCTTGACCGATTCCTAGCCCCTCTGTGCCCTGCTCCTCGCCCCCTCCCATCACAACCGTAAGAATTTGGCTTGTCAGTGGTTTCCTACATTCAAGCTCCCACCTTCCTCAACCAAAAAGATGTCCCCAGCATGTCCCACCACCCCTCATCATGAAGGCAGGCTTGAATCATTTCTTCTGCTTCCTTACCAGCCAACAATATAACTCCAGCATTTTGGAGTATGACTGGGAAAGTAACAATGGGTCTACCTTGTTTACACCTGGCAGAAATCTCTAAGACAAGGTGACTAGTGGTAGGATTGTCACTACAAAGTTTTTAGGACTCCTTGTGTAAGGCTCAAGTAAAGCCAATGGAACACTGGTGTTCATACAATTCTAGTATGTCAAAGAGGCAGAGCTTAGTCACCTAAACTGGGTTGGGGGGCAGGAGAGAGACACAGTATTCTTTCTATTGGTAACCATTATTAGCAAAATGAAAAAAGAAAAACAAACACCCCCCCCCTGAAAACAAGTAACTAAATGTTCCTAGCAACTTGACAACCAGCTTTCTCAGGAAAGGCTGGTATTTGCTATTTTAGTCATCCTGCAGTGAAGTTTACCCAGCAGACACTTGGTAAATAGTTGGACAGCTGGGAAATCTTAACATGAAGGATTGTTTTGGTGGAGAGCAGGGGTGCAGAAGAACATTTAGTAGGTCCTCTGGTGAGAAACCCATCTCTGCTACATGGAATAAAGCCTAAAGACACAATAAGACTCCTAGAGTTAAGTCTTATATTATTTGTTATTAAAGGAGCAAAGTTTTAAGATGTGTTTTTTAACAGTCTTTAGTTTGCCTGTAATTTAAGATGACTTTTACAAATTAGATCCTAATCCTTGCAGACACAGATGGCTGATACAGAATAGCCTTGCAAAAACAGCAGTTCTTCAAATTGCAAGAGCAGAGAATACCCAGGTCTGAGAGGCCTAAGGAGTCTTGGGTGGGCTTTCTGGGTTTAGGACTAGAATCTGGGTGGGCCTACAACACCTGTTCTCATCAGGAAGAGCCTCACTTCTTCTGGAATCAGAGATTTAGGGGACCCTGAGGTTAGTCACTGTTAAAATTCAACAACAGTTAACTAAATGCCTACACACTAGGTACTTTGCTGGTAACTGCAGAGGAGGTAGACTTGAACATATGAAGCTCTGGAAAGCTTTACAGAACAATAATGCAACACTATGAGAGAGGAATACACAAACAGCAATGGTCCCTAGTTAGGAGCTTGGAAGAAAAGGGAGGGCTGCACAAAAGGGATAACATTTCAGTTAGGCATTAAAAGATGAATTTAGGGTTCAATGTTGTGGAGTAATGGATTAAGCCACTGCCAGCATTTCATACATATGCACTGGTTTGAGTTGTAGCAGCTCCACTTCTGACCCATTTCCTTGCTAATGCACCTGGGAAAGCTATGGAAGATATCACAAGTGGTTGGTCCCCTGCCATCAAGGACAGAGACCTGGATGGAGTTCCAGGCTCCTAGCTTCAGTCAGACCCAGCACCAAGTGCTATGGCCATTGAAAAGTGAACCAGCAGATAACAGAACTGCCTTTTCCTATAAAACTGTGTTTCACTGTGGTCAACATGAATTTCTTATGTGTACCTTTTTGCTTCTTTTGTATATGAAGTTTGCAGTGAAATTACAAATGAAATAAGTTGTATGTATGTGTTTACCATAAATAGTATTAAAGCAAGAAAAACTTAAACAAAACAAAACAAAACTGTGTTTCAAATAAACAGTTACAATAATTAAAATACGGGGCTGGCCGATAGCTCAACTGGCTAATCCTCTGACTGCAAGTACCCAGATCCCATATACATACTGGTTCATGTCCTGGCTGCTCCACCTCTCATTCTGATCCCTGCTGATGGCCTGGGAAATCAGTAGAAGATGGTCAAAAACCTTGGGATCCTGTACTTATACAGGAGTCCCAGAAGAAACTCCTGGCTCTTATGGCCATTGGAGGAGTGAACCAGTGGGTAGAAGTTGCAAGTTCTCTCTCTTTCTGTAAATCTCCTTTCCAATAAAAATTAAAAAATAAATCTGAAAACAAAACATGAATTTAAACAAGAAGAATGAGGAGGATGAATAATCAAAGAAGAGAGAATGTATAAAAGCGCAGAGGCAAAAGAGCCTTTTGTGTCTCATCAATAATGAATCCCCTGGTGATGAAAAGTAAGTAATAATGGCAGGAATGGAACAGACTGTAGGTTCTGAAAACACTGCAAGAGATCTATAAATACTCTAAGGTCACTAAAGAGTTTCAAGTAAGAGAGAATGATCACTTTGTGAGAGAGGGTTTAAGGTTGACCAACGACCATAAAATCCACCACTAACGGGTGTTAGAGGCTCCTGATTTCTCCTATAGGAGTAAGTTGCCTGGTTTCCTTTTTCTCTGAGGAACTGGGATTAACCTTGTCTAAATCGAAAGTCGAATGGGGATGGAGGTAGTAATGTGGTCAGACACAACAAGGAAGAGAAGGTTAATCAGATTGGATAGTTTACATCAGCAGTCTAAAACAAAAGGTGATAGAGGGTTACATCAGAAATAAATTGACTCTAAGACTAACTCTGTTCTTAGGGTTAATCTGCACTGAAAGGGCTACAAACCTACTCAGTAGAATTTAAGGCAGACAGGCAGTGGCCCACAAAGAGCTTTGCATTTCATGTCATAGTTCAGCAACTTTCCATACTTCACAGATTAACCCTGGGGGATGAGGCTGCTAATATTGATAAGACAAATAAAACATAGCTTTTTTTAAAAAAAAATGATTATTTTTATTGAAAAGGCAGATAAAAAGAGAGAAAAGGAGACAGAGAGAAAGATCTTTGGTCCATTGATTCATTTCCCAAGTGGCTGCAATGACCAGAGCTGAGCTGATTCAAAGTCAGGAGCCAGGAACTTCCTCTGGGTCTCCCATGTGAGTGCAGGATCCCAAGGCTTTGCGCCACCCTTTACTGCTTTCCCAGGCCACAAGCAGTGAGCTGGACAGGAAGTGGAACAGCTGGTACACGAATCAGTGCCCACATGAGATCCTGCTGCATGCAAGGTGAGGATTTAGCCACTAGGTTATCTTGCTAGGCCCCAAAGCTAGCTTCTTTAGAGATTTGCTTCTTGGGCCCTTTCAGTAATCAGGCATAGAAATTAACTTGAAAGGTCCCAGCACAGTAGCCTAGTGGCTAATGTTTTCACCTTGCATGTACTGGGATCCCATATGGGTGCCAGTTTGTATCCTGGCTGCTCCACTTTCCTTCCTGTTCCCTGCTTGTAGCCTGGGAAAGCAGTAGAGGATAGCCCAAAGCCTTGGGACCCTGCATCCATATGGGAGATCTGGAAGAAGATCTTGCTCCTGGCTTCGGATCAGCTCAGCGCCGGCCATTGTGGCCAATTGGGGAGTGAACCAACAGATGAAACATCTTTATCTTTGTTTCTACTTTGCTCTGTAAATCTTCCTTCCCAAACAAACAAAAACTTAAAAAAATTAACATGAAGGAAAATAAAGCATAAAGTTAATAAAGTTTAATTTTAAAACCCAGGAAAATATTTAGACTTTTTATTTCAGTACTTTTATTTTATAATTCAGGCACCAAAGGGGGACTGACTTAAAATCCAGAGCTGAGAAGAACTAATTTAGCATTGAAATTTTTATGTTCTCCAAGGTAACAGGTTCACCAGAGAACACAAATAATACTCAGGCCAATCTTTAGTATTGTTTGATTTAATATACTTTGATAATGGTTTTTTTCTAGATATTTAAATGTTTATAGAGTTGAACTTCAGTGATAAAATTTAATGTAATTTTTTATCTACCTATGTGGCAAGAACATGTGTATATATGTGTTCCTGTTGCATTTCTGTGTACCCTCTGTAAAATGATGGGGAACAGGTTGGAGCAGTAACCGGAGTCCATCAAGGTCAACCAGGCCAAGAGCCAAGCGAATGATAGGCCTCTCATTCCTCCCAGAGGGGCGCTGTGGCTGATCAGTGACACTCAAGTAATATCATTGGTTTCTGTACCTGTGACTCTGACAGCCAGTTTGAGGGATTTACATGAGCCATAACCATCTTCTTGACTTTGTTACGTCAGGCAATGTCTAAGTTAGCAGATCAAGATGATGATGGAATCACAGAATATGAAGACTGACTACACATCTTATAGTTAAGCTAATTATACATACCATCCTATGCAAAGCAGGAACAGAAGCATTTCAATGTGTATCTATTATTGGGACAAATAACTGATTATCTCCAATGATGGGGAAAGTATTTCACAAGTACTTTCAGAAAATGTTTTCATATATTAAGCCAAAATTTGCCTCTTTTAACTCTCAACTCACTGGTGCCAGTTCTGTCCCAAGAGTCGCACAGTCAGAATCCTTTACTGTGTGGCAGGCCTTTAAGTAAATGAAGCAACCACATCCCCATGGGCTTTGCTTCCCTTGAAGAAATGTCTCTCAAATGCTGTGATTCCTAGCTCTCTCACACTCCTACCAGATCTGCTCTAGACATGCAGTTTCTTTAGGCTTCCTATTTTAGCACAAAGCCCAAGAACTCTCCAGGTGTAGTTTTTAGTAAGGTATAAGTCTTTTACTGAAACTGTGCTCTAAAAAGTGCATAGTAGTTATAACACATATTAATGCAGGTTAATTCAGCTATAATCTCTGGTAAAGAGCTCTCTCTACATATTACTGTAAAATTTCAACAATTTCATTTTATCTATATATTCAGTATCTCAAAATTTTCTTGAATCTTAATTTCAACAATTCATAAATTTGACAGTCTTCATTTAGGCTGCCAACAAATTTGGTAATAAAGGATTAAATGTAGAGCCTCTTGGCTCCCTAGAATGAGAAGGCAATCAACACTTTCTGGACCCAATCACTTAATTAATGAATCTACCTAATTGTAGATCTACATACAAAAGACAATCACCTGGCTGAAACAGAGGTACACAGCGAAAACAGGTTACCACCCCTGATATCCCAAGCTAGTAAAACTAGCAAATCACAACTATTGATAAGTATTACTTGAACTTAGTGAACCTACAATTATCAATCTTCATTCACTATTAACTTGTAGAGGATATAACTCTCAGATACATTCTGAGGATACAAAGATGAAACCTCAGGTAAGCCTGTGTAAATGCCAGAAGAGGGGAAAACAGCTGGGCTATTAGAAA
This sequence comes from Ochotona princeps, assembly GCF_030435755.1. Classification (NCBI taxonomy): domain Eukaryota; kingdom Metazoa; phylum Chordata; class Mammalia; order Lagomorpha; family Ochotonidae; genus Ochotona; species Ochotona princeps. Next base: position 40,155,391 of record NC_080833.1, read on the forward strand.
GGAAGAATTATCTAACACTTACATAGGATACTAGAAATACATCTGGAAAGCCACATATTCTACAAAAGTAGAAGAGAGAAAAAGGTACAGAAAAAGAAGATTCCTGAGTATGCTGCACTGGACTGGACTGTGCAACTTTCGTTGAAGCATTTTATACAAATGGGATATTTTTGCATTAACACATGCTTTTTAAAGGTGGGTATAACAACTTACATCTCTCCTAGGAAAGGTGCTCAGTAACTTGAACTCATCCCATGGAAATCCTTTGGAAGCTACGAAATCAAAGACAATCTGGAGCTTATTGCTGGCCAGGAAACGACGCTCTAGGAATTCGCCACTGGGGGTCCGGATCCGAAGTTTGCTCACAGGCTCAGCATTTTCTTCCTTTGGCTCTGGAGGCAGGGCTTGCTCTAAGGAAAGCCGGATGGCCTAAGTAAGAAACAAACAAACAAAACAGGTATTAAGGTGCAATAGATGATCCTCAGGAGGTAGGGAAATGTGGAAAAAAAAAAGCTCCAAGCTACTTCTTTCTAGAACTCATCAAAAAGTCACTGCTCCACTTATTAACCAAGCCAAATGCTCAACAGAATTGTATTTTTCATTTTCTTAATATTAGCCCAACAAGTAGTTAATTAAAACAAATCCCATCTTGATGACACATATTATTAAACTGATAGGCAACTACATCAAAAAGAAAGGCCATTTTTTAAAACAAAAGGACTTAAATAATTGTGATCAAGGAAATAGATATGAAATACCCAACTGCTTCTTTTCTAGAGTATTAATTAAGTCCTTTCAAAGTGCTTATGAAAGATACACACACACATTTATATTGAAGACATACCAGGTGGAAAAAAACTGAAGAGTTTCTCGAATTTTGGATAATATGTTAATGTTGAAATGGAACGCAGACTCTGTCTAGGGTGGTGAAAATTTTGAGCGAGTGGTGATGGTTGGCCAATACAGTGAAAATAAATACAGGGAATGCCACTGGAATTGCACATTTTAAAATATCAGGTTTTTTGAATATGTATTTCACCTCAGTAGAAGTTAAAAAATTGGAACAGGGGGCCCGGCAGCGTGGCCTAGCGGCTAAAGTCCTCGCCTTGAACGCCCCGGGATCCCATATGGGTGCCGGTTCTAATCCTGGCAGCTCCACTTCCCATCCAGCTCCCTGCTTGTGGCCTGGGAAAGCAGTCAAGGACGGCCCAAGGCTTTGGGACACTGCACCTGTGTGGGAGACCTGGAAGAGGTTCCTGGTTCCCGGCTTCGGATAAGCGTGTACCGGCCCGTTGCGGCTCACTTGGGGAGTGAATCATCGGACGGAAGATCTTCCTCTCTGTCTCTCCTCCTCTCTGTATATCTGACTTTGTAATAAAAATAAATCTTTTAAAAAAAATTGGAACAGAAATTCAAATATAAGGTTTACTGGAAGCAGGTGACTACTGTTCTCTTTGCAGCTTTGCCACTAACTTGCTATGGGATTTGGTCATCTTAGGATAGCTTTTTGGACCTAAGACCAAACCCTTATTTTACAATGTGAATATCAGCTCAAAAAGGTCAGGTAAAGTGTTGAGAGATCTCATGGCTATCATTAGGCTTGAACTCTAGTTTCTTAGGTCTCAATCTGAAGTACTGCATACTTTCACTGTAAGGAAGTTAGAAGTTTATTAGAAGGCTGTGGTAGAGACACTGTAGGTAAAGATGCCACCTGTGATTCTGGCATCCCATACAGGCACCAACTGATGTCCTGGTTGCTCTACTTCTGACACAACTCCTTGCTACGGTGCCTGGAAAAGCAGAAGATGGTCCAAGAGCTTGGGCCTTTGCAACCCCATGGGAACTCTAAATGAAATTCTTGGCTTCTGTCTGGCCAAAGTCTGGCCATTGTGGCCATCTGGGGAGTAAAAATGGCAGATAGAAGATCATTCTCTGTCTTTCCTTTTGTAATTCTGACTTTCAAATAAACAAATACCTATTTTAAAAGTTTATAAGGTATATGAAGTTCCTGCCCGCAATGGAATCAATGATAGAAATCCACTAAAATCTTATTTTTCTTTGTCTCTAGCAGTTGGGAAGGTTGTGAGGAAAAGAAGTCTGACATTAATTAGCGTGCTTTACTTTAGCTAAAGCCTGGACCCTGGATCCTGGATCTTATCCAGTTCTCCCACATGGGTGGCTGGGATCCAAGCACTTGGGCCTTTACCAAGTGTTTGCATTAGTAAGAAGTTGGAATTCAAAGTGGAGCTGGGACTCAAACCCAGGTACTGGGATACAGGATGAGGGTTTCCTATGTGGTGGCTTCGCAGCTGCACAAACATCTTCTCCTTGCAATGTTTTTAAAACATTTAACAAGCACTAACGGTCAGCACTTGATCAATGACAAATGCCTAGGATCAATTCTTATGCTGTATGTAACACTGTGATCAACAGATGACAGTTGTTGGAGATGTCACTATTGTTATGATTATTGCTTTGGATCTACTTTTAAAAGCAAAAGTTAATGTAATATTTCCTGGTTTTCCTATTTTCCTTTAATCCAACTGTCTATATGCTTTCTATTTTGACCTTTCCCTTCATAGTATAACAACAGATGCTACATTATTATTTGAACTCAACCAATAATATAAAAGAAGAATAAACAACAGTAGTTCATTGCTTCATTCAATGTGCAGTTTGTGTTACTCTATGTATGTAGTCTGGGGCTTTGTTCCAGTATATCTTCCTTACATATTGCACACCAATCAATCAATGTAGAAAATAATGAGGACACATTAGGTAAGTCAGCAACCCTGGGATTTGAATACCCAACAGATTCACCACGAAGATGGACAAAAATACACCAGTAGTTTAGTTTCAAACATGATAGTTAAAAATAAAGGCCTTGTGTAAGCAAACACTGTTGTAAAAGAATGACACAAAGGGCCCGTATTCTCAGATAACAGTCACAGTAAACACCATTTTGTTAAGCTTGATTTGATTTGCTCAACAAACAGTTTTTTATTTGAATTAGTTTACATTTACAATAAAGTTAGGAATATGGTATAAGTTAGAAATATGAACTGATCCCTAGTGTTTCTTTTCCTTTTTTAAACAAAAAAATACACGAATATTTAAGCATTCACACCCGAGGAATCAGAAACAGGGACTCTGTCTGATATTTAGGCATTGACAAAGATACTCAAAAGACTGTTCACACACAATTTTCTTTTAAACAAAAAGAATAGTAATAATACATTTACATCACTTACAATGACGATCAAAGACTGGCCTAAAAACACACACCCACACATACAATACATGCACACACACTAGTCTCTGAGTTTCTATGAGCACATACTAAATACAGTTAAATAGCTGTTTAACAAGTGCTAAATATGTGCTAAAACTGCATAACTCCATAAATTTTTACTGAGTATTTTCTATGTCAAATTTGGTTCTAGATAATGAAAAAATTCTAATTTTGCTGACACGGACCCTGTATTTTCATAGGATGTGGATCAAATAAAACAAGGATTAAGGAAAATACATAGTTGTCACATACCAATGAGTACTGTGGAATGAGTACAGGAAATGTTGGAGAAGGGAGAGATACAATTTTAAATATTGCAATCTTCAGTATTAAAAAGCCTAAAGGAGAGAGGGAGCAACATGGGCATTTTGATTTAGACAGGAGTCACAGAAGATGCTAACATCCTGGTATCTGGTAAGCAACTCAATGTGGCCAGAACAGAATGGGCAAAGGGAAGAGGGCTGGAAGTAGAGGACCAGAAACAAAGCAGACTGGGTGATTCGGTTGTATAATACAGATTCACTCTTGAAAATGCACACATTCACTTCCAATCCAGCTTCCTGCTAATGTGCCTGTGAAAAGTAATGGAAGATGGCCCAAATGCTTAGGCCCTGAACACATGTGGAAACTCAAGACCCTGGCCTTGGACCCGGCGCTGCGGCCTGGTGGCTAAAGTCCTTGCCTTGAACGCACTGGGATCCCATATAGGCACCGGTTCTAATCCCGGCTGCTCCACTTCCCATCCAGCTCGCTGCTTGTGGCCTGGGAAAGCAGTTGAGAATGGCCCAAAGCTTTGGGACCCTGCACCCGTGTGGGAGACCCGGAAGAGATTCCTGGCTCCCAGCTTTGGATCGGCGCAGCACTGGCCACTGCGGCTCACTTGGCAAGTGAATCATCGGACAGATCTTCTCTCTGCCTCTCCTCCTTTCTGTATATTTGACTTTGTAATAAAAATAAATAAATCTTAACAACAACAACAAAAAGACCCTGGCCTTGGCCTGGGCAAGTCCTGGGCATTGCAGCCACTTGGGGAACAAACCAACAAATCGAAGATTCTCTTTGTCCTCCTCTCTCCCTTAACTGCCTTTCTTCTTCTTCTTCTTCTTTTTTTTTCCTCTGAAGTCAGATATACAGAGAGGAGGAGAGACAGAGAGGAAGATCTTCCGTCCGATGATTCACTCCCCAAGTGACTGCAATGGCCAGTGTGCGCTCCAATCCAAAGCCAGGAGCCAGGAACTTCTTCCGGATCTCCCTCGCGGGTGCAGGGTCCCAAGGCTTTGGGCTGTCCTCGACTGCTTTCCCAGGCCACAGGCAGGGAGCTGGATGGGAAGTGGAGCTGCCGAGATTAGAACCGGCACCCATATGGGATCCCGGGGAGCTCAAGACAAGGACTTTAGCCACTAGGCCACCGCATTGGGCCCCCATTAACTGCTTTTCAAAAAAAAAGTATGTATGTTTTATAAGAGGCCATTCCAAATAGTGTGCATCTATTGTGATGTTATCTTGCATTTCCTTTATGATTAATGATTGTGTTTTGATGTATTTATTTGCTTTCCATGTTTTCTTTGGTGAAATATTGGTCCAAATATTTTGTTCATTTTATTTGAAAGGTAGAATGACAGAGTAAGACACACACTGAGACAGACAGAGAGATAGAGAGATAGGGAGAGATCTTCAAGGGTTGGGGCTGGGCCAGGCCAAAGGCAGGAACTTGAAAATCAGTCGCCCATGTAAGTGGTAGGAGCCCAAGTGTTTGGGCCATTTTCTGCTGCTTTTCCAAGCTTATTAGCAGGGAACTCACTGGATTACTGGCATCATAAACAGATGCTTAATCCACTGCCTCTATTTTGCCCATTTCAAAACTCTGGTGGTTTTCCTTTCCTTGAGAGTTCTTTACATATTCTGGATATCAGATACATGATTTTTTCCTTGACCATGGTTTCTGCCTTCAATTTCCTAACAGTCTTTCAAATAGCAAAAGTTCATAATTTTGCTGAAGATTACCTTAAAGATTTGTTAATTTATGACTTATGCTTTTAGTTTGACCGCTGAAAATGTTTTGTCAAACTCAAGGTCATAAGGATTTTCTGTTTTATTTCACAGGTTTAGTAGGCTTAACTTTTTCATTTATTTCTATGAATTATTCTGAATTAAATTTTCTTGTGATATAAGATTAGAAATAAAGGATATTAAAAGGTATTGTGTGTGTGTGTGTTAATACAGATATTTTTTAACACAGAGAGGGAGCTCACTCCCCAGATATCTACAACTATGAAGGCTGAGCCAGGTCAAAGCCAGGACACATGAGCAGCAGGGTCTACATGCTAGGCCATCTTACACTTCTTTTCCCACAACATTAGCAGAGACTGGGACAGCCAGAACACGAACAGGTACTCATATTGGATGCTGACATCATTGGTGATGGCTCTACCCGCAAAGCCACAGTTCAGGCCCCTAAAGGATCTTTTTGACATAGGAATATCTGATTGCTGAAGTATATATATATTTTAATTACATTTTTTTTTTACAATCTTTACATAGTTAATTAGGGTAAAAAAGGTTCAAGGGCTATAGGGAAATGGGTAAGACTATGATTTCCATATTGTTTCCTTCATGTTTAAAGGAGAGTATTAAGGGAGAAGGCCTACCCAATTTCCCACCCTCCCCAGGTCCTGGATGTAGGGCATGCTCCGAGGTTCTTGCTCAAGTGGATTTGATGGTTCACCAGTTATGAATCGCTGCCAATCTTTTTTTTTTTTTTTAAAGATTTTATTATTATTGGAAAGCCGGATATACAGAGAGGAGGAGAGACAGAGAGGAAGATCTTCCAACCGATGATTCACTCCCCAAGTGAGCCGCAACGGGCCGGTACGCGCCAATCCGATGCCAGGACCAGGAACTTCTTCCGGGTCTCCCACGTGGGTGCAGGGTCCCAAGGCTTTGGGCCGTCCTCCACTGCTTTCCCAGGCTACAGGCAGGGAGCTGGATGGGAAGTGGAGCTGCCAGGATTAGAACCGGCGCCCATATGGGATCCCGGGGCTTTCAAGGCGAGGACTTAAGCAGCTAGGCCACGCTGCCGGGCCCAAATCGCTGCCAATCTTGCCACTCCAAGCATGATGAGGTCTTTGAAGAATCCACTGATTGACATAGTCCATCACAGAGTCTCCGTTTGCCCAGTATTTCTCTGCCAACATATAGCTGAGATGGTTGATTGACCTGTTCTGTCTTATCTTGGTTAGGGTTCTGAGTCCGCCATTTTGATTGGGGTGATCTCCAAAAAAACTTTGTCTGAGGTGTTCTCAGACCAGATTCTTGTATGTACTAGCAAGTACAGGGCCCGGCATAGTACATCGCCCCAATCAGCTGGTGGTTGCACTTGCTGGGTTGGTTCTGTTTTCAGCCCCGACTTCCACTGGAACCAATGGGTGTTGCAGTCCAGCCTGATTCTGCCCAACACATACTCGGCCCTTGCATAAACCAGTGGGAGCTGCAGCCTAGTTGGAACGACCCACAATAACCCCCGCCCCCTACCCTGGTTTGCCAGTATGTGCAGCAGACTAGTCCAGTCTGTCCCATACCCCATTCGGCTCTCATACATGTCAATGGGTATTAAAGCTTAGTTCCATCTAACCAGCTCCACTATGCAGCCTACACAGATGCTGTTGGGTATCTGTTTAGCCACCCCAGCCTCTGTCCTAGTTTCCGTGCCTTCCAGTGGGGGTGGTAACCCAAGAGGGAGGAGCCCACTATTTCCCTCCCAGGCCTCTCCCACTCCCGGATTATGCACTCTCCAGGTGGTTCTGTGGTTTGACTTGACAGAATTAGCCCCCAGTGCCAGCTTCTCCCAGCTGATGCTGTGGCTAAACCCAAACAACCCTCACCCACTCTAATTTTGTTTGCACCAGTAGGAATAATCAGCCCAGCCTGGCTTTTTCCTGATCTGGTCCACATGAGGTGCACAGGTGTTGTAGCCCTGCTTAGTCTGGTCTGCTCGCATCCCAGCTCATGCTCTCCAGTGGGAGTAGCTGTCTGGCAAAGGGATCAACCCTTATTCCCCGTGCCGGCTCTGCCCCTTCCCTTCCTGGTTCTCATGCGTGCTGGATGGGCGCTGCAGTCACATCCAGTACAGGCAACCTCACCTTGGCATTCCGTATTGTGCACTAGTTTTGTTGCGACCGAACCCGGCTCGGCCCACATTGTTCTGGTTCTTGGATTTGCCAGTGGATGACAAGAACTGATTCAGCCTGGTCTTTCCCCGACCCATGCCAAATGTATGCCGTGGGTAACTTTCCATGGCCTGTTCTGGGCTGTTTGCTATCATGTTTCTTGCGCTTACCTGCTGGGTCTGTGTCCTGCCAGAGGAGTTGCCCAGGCTCCTCCATCAGAACCTCTCCCAATGCCAGATTCTGCGCATACCAGTTGGTCCATGAGCCAGTCCTACTCAGTTCACCTCCTGTCCTAGCAGGAACAGTGGCTTTTCCTGACTGGCCTTCAACCCAAACTGGTCCTTGCTGTTGGATGTTTCAGCCCAGCCATGGCTCGTCCATAACCACATATTGCTCACACATGGCTCAGTAGGGGTCTAGACCTTGCCTAGTCCATCCCACACTGGTGGTGGCTCTACCCGCAAAGCCACAGTTTATGCCCCTAAAGGATCTTTTTGACATAGGAATATGTGATTGCTGAAGTATATATTTTTAAGAAAACTATCTTTTATTCATTGACTTGCCTTCATATGAAACTGATATTCATACCTAGTAACCCAGCTTTTAATTTTTTGATTATAATGGTCTTATAATGGTTCTACATAAAGAAGCACCAAGGCTTTTTGTCTCTAGGTACACAGGCAAAATACATAATTTATTTTGTTGTAATGTCTCTACTAGCAAAACAGAGTGGCTCTGTGTGCATTGTTTCCCACTTCTAATTGTCTAAAAATGGGGCCATTTTAACCTAGCACTAATCACTGAACTGTTTTCTCAATTTATTTGTATGCTGTGTCTGTTGCTTTGTTCATGATGGTCCAGCCCATATCCTTCCTTCTGCCCTCCATCCAATCCTTTATTCATCTGTTCATCAATTCAGTTCTCTTCCTTTTTAACCATCAAAGTGCTACTAATCCCCCAAAGCCTTCTCCCTCTGTAAAGTCTATCATATTGCCATCCTAACCAGAAATCATGTTGATCTGTTATGTTCAGTACTTGGTGTTACTTTAATGATTTTTATAATGTATGGTATCTTTTCTTAGAGTTACCTGGTATTTGTCTAATTTTCTGCACTAGACAGTGAGTTCTTTGAGGTTTGGATAATAACTCACCTATATAGTATCAAGAGAACCTGATTTAGTGATCTAGTGATCTACACATAGAAGGAGTTAAATAAATATTTGTTGAACATTGAATTGAAGATCTGGGATTCAAAACCTTCATATGCAATCTATCAGAAATTCAGCAGTAAAAACAATGTTTAGAAAACTTGTCATACATGACTTGCTACTTTAGCTATGGGATATAGTTGGGGGCAGTTTTCACCTTAACTCACAGCTTCCTCTTAGAAGTTGAACCACAGGAAATACTGTGGTAAGGTTTTAGAGCTAGAAAAACCTGGGCATCTTCTGAGAGACGAAACTTTGCCTGATGTTACACACAAAGTGAAACCTGTAGGCTATCATATTTTACTTTGTTTTGAACCAAGAAAAAGATGTGTCTTTAAAATATCAAGTAATTTTGAGGCTCACATTGAGCAAATGTGCAAAAACCTATCATAGGCATTTGGTGTCTCTACTGGATTATCTGTTGTTAACATGTTAATCTTGCTTCTTAATGTATCTTTCTATATTTGGATTTTTCCCTGTCGTCTAAATGTTCCCTTTCTTTTCTAACCCCTTAGAATTGTAAGATACGTGAAAATGATTGTAGAAAGAAAAGGTAAATAAATAAATTAGTGAAACAGGAGATGTTTTTTAGCATTTGGTTTTCGTTTAAAGCAGTCTTAGACACTAAGCCACAAGCATGCCCCTAGATAGTCTGGCAACCTTTTCTCTTATCATGACCAAGAAGCTGGTAATTTTCTACATTTTACTGATTTATCCCAACAATTACATCAAAATGAGGACAACTACCAAGAAATTCCATGTGACCAAGATTATTTGAGTATTCAATGCCCCATTTTCTTAAGAATCTTGAAATACCAGAGATAATAAAAATAATAAAACCACCCCTGCCTCTCAATGTAATTATATGGGTTTGAGTTTCTAGTAAGAAGGGAGGCAGTGTTACTGTGAAAAGTCAGGTGACCTGCTTCTAATCCAGGTTATGTGCTCAACCAGTTTGGTGAGCACAGGCAAATTGTCTAATCTTTCTGGGTCTCAGTTTTTTCAGAAGTTGCACAATATCAGCTTTTCTCTGGTATTTTAGTTTGTAGTACTCAGTGTGTTGAATCATGTCAATTGCTGTTCCATGGGGAAAAAAAGGGTCAACATTAATTTGGATAAGACTAGATTAAATTAAACATGATATGACTTTTAGTTGTGACTCAGGTGAGATAATGTGGGGTACCCAATATTATGCAAATATGCATTTTACAGGAGCAATTCGGTGCGTAACACCAGATAGTGGTTAGTTGCCAAATGTGATCTTCCTTCCCTCCCTCCATGCCCCATCCTCTCACACGTTAGAAACCACAGCATATACTCAGGATGAGAGTAGCCCTTATCAAAAACGCTAGGGGCCAGAAACAAGTGTTTTCGATCCTGAATTTTTTTCAGATTTTGGAGGAATTTGCACATAGTTAATGTGTTGCCTTGACGATGAGGCCCAAGTCTAATCATGAAATTCACTGCTTTTCATATATATCTTACACCATAACCTTAAGGAAATTTTATACATTCTTTCAGTGTATCTGAATTTTTATTAGTCATGTGGGGGTCATATGTGTGGAATTTTCCATTGGCATCTAAAAGGATGGAGCTTGGCATTTTGGATTTTGAATTTTACAGAATGCTCAATCTATACTGAGCTTCACTAAAGGGTGCTTATAGAATATTTCTAAGGTTAGGCTTTATTTACTTTTGGAAAAGAGCAAATAGGAGAATGATAAATTAGGTAAATCATCAGAAGACAGTATAAAAGCTACCAATCTCTAAATCTGGAACATGCAATTTAATTGTGTCCCTTGGATATTTTAGCAAGCCAGTAGAGTTATATATAACCAAGTACTAAGAGAAAGACAGCATGTGTGAAAGAGGACTGATGGCACAAGAATCCTAGGATCTTTAACTATATCTCTTGAAGCAGTTTAGAGGATAGCGACAAATCTCTACTTCATTTAAAGTTTTGTGAAATTGCACATGACTCATGTAGATGCATACAACAAATGGCCATATGCTAGAATGGAATTTGAGAACAAGTATAAACTTTGCAGTCATAAAGATCTAAGTAATCATTTCAGCTGTTCTCATTTCTACGTGTGTGGTTCAATAGTACAGTTTTCTTACTTGTAAAGAAACATCACTACTATTACAGTCTGTTTAATGGTTAACAAACTTGCATACAGAAAGTAGAAAATCTATGACACAGAAGATACTCAACAAAATACTTCGTCTTCAGAGTGCACAGACTAAGGCTTGTCAGGCCTAGTATTTAACATACATGTGATAGGTACTCAAAAAGTATTTGAACATGAACAATATTTGGTTTCTAAACAATGAGAATTCATATATCTTTTAAGATCTGGTTCAGATATTTCTACCATACTGTTCACTGATTATCAAAGTCGTACCCTATTTTGCTACTCCTTTGAGTTTTCAAAGTATTTTTCTTTCACTTCTCCTATGCAATTTGGCATTGTTCCTGATTTTCTATTACTTGTAGAAACATATTTTTTCTATAAAATGTTACATTTTCTTGTGACAGAAAATATTTTATTAGTCTTTCTTTTTTTTTTTTAAGATTTATTTATTTTTCTTGGAAAGTCAGATGTACAGAAAGAAAGAGAGACAGAAATATCTTCCATCCTTTGGTTCACTCCCCAAGTGGCCGCAATGGCCAGGGTTGAGTTGATCCAAAGATAGGAGCCAGGAGTCCCCTTGTGGGTCTCCCATAGTGGGTGCAAGGCCCCAAGATTTTGGGCCATCCTCGACTGCTTTCCCAGACTACAAGTAAGGAGCTGGAACAGCCAGGACTCAAACTGGCAACCATATAAGATCCTGGCGCATGTAAGGCAAGGACTTTAGCCACTAGGCTACTACACCAGGCCCTATTCTTTGTTTCTTTTACAGTACTTCATATACCTCTTATATAAAAAACAAATGCTGAATTAGTAAGAGATGCCATCCTTTGACCAAGAATGATGAATGATGGAGTTATTCTCAGCCACAGTTAAGGCCCCTTCCAGGCCATGCTGTCACTTGTTAGATGGTTTCCTTGAGGGTGACACTGTTGTAAAGTTGTTTAAGTTGCTACCTGCAATGCCAGAATCCCATACTGGAGATCCGGCTCAATACCCTACCACTCTGTTTCTGATCCAGTTCCCTAATGTGTTTGGGAAGGCAATGGAAGATGACTTAAGTGTTTGAGACCCTGGTACTCATGTAGGAGACCTGGATGGAGTTCCCGGATCTAACTTAGGTCAAGGCTGTAGCTATTTGGGGAATGCACCAGTGGATAAAATATCCATCTATTGCTCTAATACTGTCTCTTTATCTATAGCTCTGCCTTTCATGTAAATCTTTTTTTCTGAAGATGGCTTTCTTTTTAAAAATAAGTGAATCTGTCATTAATTTCATGTATAAAAGAGAATTCTAAAAGTCATTTTCCATGAAACCATCTTGAGTTATGACTCACCTTTTCCTTGTTCCCAGTGAACTTCGGGCATGTTTTAGTAATAACTTTTACATACAGTACAATAATTCCATCTTTTACAGACTATGAACTCCTGAAGAGCATGATCCAAGTCTGAATCACCATTTTAGATACACAGCAGTATTTGAAGAATGTTTGCAAAGTGAGTGAATGAAAACTTTGCCATATTGATATGGATGTGATACACAAAAACATCATCCAAGCTAAATGGATCTCCTGTATTTAGAAACTGATCATGAGATGATTTAGCAGTAAAAATATTTTCTAGCAGGTAAAGTCTGGGTAAGGGATAGAAAAGCATACTATCATTTTTTATTAAAGCTTTTTGTTTAATTTATCTGAAAGGCAGTTATCGGGGTAGGGGATGAGGAGAGCTGTCTCCCACCTGTTGGTTCATTCCCCAATGGCTGGAATGGCTGGACCAGTCTCAACCCTGGACTAGGAGCCTCTTCTGGTTCTAAAAGGCAGGATACAATGAACCAGGACATGAGTTATCCTCTGCCACATTCCCGGGCACATTAACAGGGAGCTGGGTCAAAGTGGAACAACTAGAACTCAAACAAGCAACCATCAGGATGCCAGCACTGTAGGCAGTGACTTTACCATAGCACCAGCTCCTGCCTATATCTTTAGAATGAGATAGTATTCAAGAAGGGTGGGAAATATTTCTCAGCCAACAAAAGGGCAGCAGAACTGAAAACAACAGAAAACCACAAATCTAGTATAAGATTAAATTTCCTAAGAATTTCATATAGTAGAACTGAATGTTTCTTGTAAGAAAAGGTTTGATCTTTCACCTTCAAATGAGTTTAGGCAAAAAGCAAGAAATAAGTTGCAAGAAACATTAAAACTCAACCTCAGTACTGAATGCAGTGGAAATAAACCCAGTTTTTGAATTTTTTTTTTCCTGAAAATTATGCCCTACCTCACGTTCCTCTTCTTGTTCTTTGCGGATCTGCTCCAAACGAAACTGTTCTGCCATCTCTCTCTCATGAGCTTCCCTCTGTTGATAAAATAGAATGGGAGCAAGCAGTCAGTACTTGTTTACCTCAAAAAAGAAAAAGCAAAGGAAGAAAAGAAAGAAAAGAAAATGAGCTTGCTACATTCAAAGCGTTTACTCTCAATAGGATCTAGAAGTACACCAGGGTAATGGAAATGTTTTTCTCTGGAACAAGAATGGAAATGAAAGCACTAACAAAGCACAGTTTTCTGATCATGTTGGGCTCTTATACACTTCTGATCGCTCTAGATAATGTGGTATTCAAGACTTTGAGGATCTTTCTTTTCCCCCTGGCCTATTCTGCTCTTTTTCTGCAGCCAAAATCAATTCACTTCAGCTCTACCTACCCCCATGTTGTGTGCTCCCTGGCCTTTATTTACATCACTACTTCTTCGCTCCTCTAATTTTCTACTAAATTCCAACTTCCAGGCTTTCCCAAAGAGCTGGAACAAAATTTGTACTTGAAACTGCCACTCACTAAAATGACACAGAACTCAGTGCTGCACTCATGATGCTTTGGATCCTTGCTCTACGTTACAACTGCCTGTGTTCTTCACTCCCTCTACCACTCTGTGACTCTCCCTTTGAGAGCAGAGACTGGTGGATACAAATTTCCAACTTCCTCAACACCCAACACAGGTCCTCAAGATGCACTAACCAATGGCTCTCAACTTTGCACATTAAAGTCACCTAATCAACTTTCAAAAAAAATTGCTATGGATTATCACAACAAACAAAACAGATACCAGGTTCGTTGATTTTTATTTTAATTTTTAATGATTTTTGGCAAATTTTAATTTTTTTTAAAGATTTATTTTTATTACAAAGTCAGATATACAGAGAGGAGGAGAGACAGAGAGGAAGATCTTCCGTCCAATGATTCACTCCCCAAGTGAGCACAATGGCTGGTGCTGTGCCGATCTGAAGCCAGGAACCAGGAACCTCTTCCAGGTCTCTCACACAGGTGCAGTGTCCCAATGCATTGGGCCGTCCTTGACTGCTTTCCCAGGCCACAAGCAGGGAGCTGGATGGGAAGTGGAGCTGCCGGGATTAGAACCGGCGCCCATATGGGATCCCTGGGCTTTCAAGGCGAGGACTTTAGCTGCTAGGTCACTCTGCCGGGCCTGGCAAATTTTAATTTTTCAAAATGAACTATGCCTTGAGAACAACAGACAGAATTATCTTTTGATTAATGGAATCCAGCTCTCTACCTTGCAAACTCTATATTTTTAGGGATCAAAGTGATAAAAGGGTCGGTACTGAAATAATGCAACATGTCTAAGATTGAATTTTTTTTTATCCCAGAAGCAACATGACCAAACCTACCTTTGCTCTGTCAGCCTCAAGTGAAAGGCGATAGGCTTCATCTTGCTCTCTCTTAACATTTTCTCTGGCTTCACGTTCATCCTTAAAAGAAAAGATTCAAACTTATTAGTGATTTAAAAAATTTCCCATGTGAATTTATTATCAAATAAAGAATCTATAGCTGGCAGGTAAGTAACTCAATAAGTCAACATGATATATAGTGAAATACAAACAGAGAAAGGGAGAAATATTCCAAATACTGCTTCACTCCCTACATACTCAAGGCTTTGCCAGGTTGAGGCCAGGAGCTTTATTCTGTTTTCCAATATGTGAGGCAGGAACCATTTGAGTCATCTTCTACTGCCTTCTCAGGCACAATACCAGGAAGCAAAGCAGTTGAGATTCAAACCAGAGCTCCTATATAGGATTCTGACATACCAAGTGGTTGCATAAGTTGCTCTGCCACAACACTGTCCCACATATGGAGTAACTATATTTTCTATTTGTCTTTGCACTTTACAATATACTTATTTAAGGTAGAGTGTATGTTTAACATTCTCTTCAGAGTTCTCCCTAGTATCCACTCAAGATTAGCATTCTCCCTGAAAGCTAATACTCCTTCTCATTTCCAAAATAACTCCAAAAGCTCTGGTTTAAACAGTACCAATTCCCAATTTTAACATAAAACATTAGGAAAAATCAGATACTGTTTGTCTGAATCTATTATCCATGATGAAAGGGAACTGATATGCGGGGACAAAAGATTAAGGGTCCCAAGTTTAACCTGAGAAACCACTTAGATTCCAAAGTAGTTTGAATGCTTCATGTGTCATGTAGCATCACACATGAATAAAAATGGATTTAAAAAGCTAATTGGAGAGATGTGTGCTGTGCTGCAGCAGGTTAAAGCTGTTGCCTATGATGCTGGCTTCCTCCGCTGGTACCAGCTTGCGATTAGCTGCTTCACTTCTGACTTAACTCCCTGCTGCCTGGGAAAAGCAATGGAAGATGGCCCAAGTAAATGGGCCCTGGTCACCCATATGGGAGACCTGGAAGAAGTTTCTTTACCCTAGTCCAGTTCTGATCACTGTGGCCATCTGGGGAATGAACACGAGGATGGAAGTTTGATTCCTCTTTCTCCCTGTAACCCTTTCAACAAATAAATACTTTTTAAAGAGCATATTGGGCACCTATGTTTAGCAATTGCTTGGTATTTTAAAGACACATAAGCATTTTTTTTTTTTAAAGATCTTATTTTTATTTGAAAGGCAGATTTACAGAGAGGAGACACAAAAAGCTCTTGCAAACACTGGTTCACTCCCCAAATGGCTGCAAAGGCCAGTGCTGAGCTGATCTGCAGCCAGGAGCTAAGAATTTTTTCTGACTCTCTCACATGGGTACAGGGTTCCAAGGCCTTGGACCATCCTCAACTGCTTTCCCAGGCTGTAAGCAGTGAGTTGGATGGTAAGTGGAGTAGCCAGGATATGAACTGGTGCCATATGGGATCTTAGCACCACATGGCAGAGGATTAGCCCGATATACCTCTGTGCTAGTTCCCGAAGCATTTAAAAATATATATATTTTCATTTAATTCCAATTGGCTATCTGTCATTAGATTTAGTGAGGGTTAACTAAGACTAGATAAAACAGGCTGATAAGGTGAATTTTGCATGTTTCCATTTATATTTGCATTTGCCCAATTCATTACTCTGTAAATTCTTTCCCCTGCTCAGAACACATGTTTGTACAGAGTGGCCATTTAGTAGTTTATTTGGCTATCGGTGTTTTATATTTGATGTGTACTTTGTTTTTCAAGTAACTGAGGAGAGATAACAGAAAGATAAGCAGACCTGTGTTCAAGCTCTAACTCTTTCAGCAATAAACTATGCACTCTTGGCAAATAATACCTCCTTTTTAGTCAAATGTTCAAGGACCTCTGAGGCTCTTGTGCTTTTGTGGATTAAGACTACATTTCCAAATCAATATATCCTTAGAATATAACTGACAAATTATGACATAATCTTACCTTTCTATATTTTAAATAAACTTTTTTTTAGATTTGAAAAGTGAAGTGACAAACAGAGGAAGGAAATCAGAAAGAGAGGGACAGAGAGAGCAAGAGAGATAGGGAGAGAGAGAGATAGGGAAGGGGAGAGAGAGAGATATCTTCTATCCTTTTGTACACTCCCCAAATGATCACAACAGCCAAACCAGACCAGGCTGAAGCCGGGAGGCTGGAACTTCACCAGGGTCTCCGGCATGGTAACAGGGACCCAAGTACATCAGCCATCACCTTGTTTCCAGGGTTTGCATTAGTAGGAGGTGGAAACGAGGAGTAGAGTGGATATTTGAACTGAGGTACTTCATTACATGATGTAGGTGTGTTAGCCATTGTGACAAATGCCCACTCCGAGAAATGTTTAAAATGCTTAAATTTAATGACTTTCCTGACTTTACTCCATCAAATTTGTTTACAGGTTAGGTTTATCTCCCAACACTCTGGACTTTTGCTTTAAAGCATTTATCCAATTGCAATTATTGTATAATTATTTAATACGGGATTCTCCCATGATACTGTACAGTTCCGTATCTTACACAATTCCTAAACTTTGAGAGGTATTTCATAAGGCCATTTTGAATAAATGAGTACACTTTCCAGGCATAAAATACTTAATTGTTTGCAGTAAAAATCAAGAAGGAAAAAGATAAAGCTTATTAACAAAGTAGCCCCATGTGAATCAAGGCAATTACTGGCTAGGCAGGTATGACCTGTTACGACATTATGTACATACAATAAAGGGACAAGCTATTACAGGTGGAAGCCCTTTGAGCACAAATACAGTACATAACAAAAGTATTCTAAGTAAACAGCTCTATTTCAAAACAGACTGTGGCAGATATGAAAGGGCATTCAATATAGGGACCTCTGCCAAAGATTGTGGCACCTGTTAAAATAGGATTTCCTGAACCAATTAATCTCCTTCCTTTACTGCCCTTTTTTTCCATGTCTTCCTTTTTTCTTTCCTCTCACAGTCATTAGGTACCAATTTCATATTAGGCAGCATATTTGCACAAATGCTACACAGAAAAGGCACTATTAATTATGGGAAGACATAGATAACCATGCTTGGAACACTTTCCCATAATTATTTTTAAAAAATTTTTATTTATTTGAAAGAGAATTACAGAGACACACACAGAGAGAGCAATCTTCTATCTACTGGTTCACTACCCAAATGGCCACAAAAGCTGAAGCTAGGCCACCAGGAAGCCAGGAGCCAGGAGCCTCTTCCGGGCTTCCCACATGGGTCCAGGAGCCCAAGCATTTGGGCCATCCTTTGCTCCTTTCCCAGACACATGTTTAGGGAGCTGGATCAGACATGGAGTAGTTGCCACATGATCACTGTGTGACGCCAGCACTGCAGCTGGCGGCTTTACCAGTTCTACAGGGCTGTACTACCGTACTACTTTCAAATCAGTTTAGAGGGTCTGCTGACCTACTGCTCAAAGTTCACAGTGCTTAGGTTTTACATTATTGGTTTTTTCTTTTGATCCTTGAATAATGCTGTTCTTTCTTCCTGGAACACTTCCTGTTCTATCAACCACTCAAGGTCCTATTGCATATTTTAAAAAATAAGTTGACTGGGAATAGCCTTGTGTCCCATACTAGAACACCTCAGTTTGATTCCCAGCTCTGGAGCCTGACTCCAGTCCTGGGAGGCAATGGTGATGGCTCAGGTAACCAAGAGCAACACTTGGCCTTGCATTCCTGGCTCCCAGCTTTGGCTTCAAGCTAGCCTCACATATGGCCAAATGAGTCCTGTTAGAGCTGAAGAAACTAAAATCACAGGAGGGCAACTGATTTATATAATTCCACCCTAACCAAAAATTTTCAATTGCAGGATACTAGCCATTGCAATCCATGCTACACTCATTAGTATATTTGTCTCATTGCTCCCTAACTGAAAGTCTCCTTTACTTATTTGGTATTTGTAGGATGAATGAATGGAATTTCAAGTGCTTAATGTGTATATCAATAGTTCTTAGCCTTAACTATTCCTTACATAAATTTTTAAACATATTTTCAATTCTGAAGGTTATAACAAGCTGTTAAAAGTGCTGAAATTAGAATTTAAAACTAGCCAGTCTCATTGTTAAGCCCTATATATTTTCCCTCGTATTGGCACATGACACAATTCAGTATAGTCCTGTATCAATACCCATTGAATCAGATTTCAATGTGAGCTGCTAAAAGCAATAGGAAAATTTCATGGGTTTTCATACTGTTTCTAAACCAGTAACTTAAAAAATGATCCAAGTATCATCAAGAGGCAAACAGAATTGTGAAAAACATAAGCATTATTAAAAATAGTAGCAGGACTTTTTTTTTAAAGATCTATTTACTTCTATTGGAAAGGCAGATGTACACAGTGAAGGAGAAACAGAAAGATCTTCCATCTGCTGGCTCATTCCCCAAGTAGCCACAATGGCCAGAGCTGAGCTGATCCAAAGTCAGGAGCCCAGAGCTTCTTCTAGGTCTCCCATGCGGGTGTAAGGTCCCAAGGCGTTGGGCCATCCTCTACTGCTTTCCCAGGCCATAAGCCAGGAGCTGGATGGGAAGTAGGGCCATCAGGATATGAACTGGTGCCCATATGCAATCCCAGCATATGCAAGCTGAGGACTTTAGCCACTAGGCTGCCACATCAGGCCCAGTAGTAAACTTTTATAAAACCATTTCTTGGTCACAGCAAACACTGGAATCCCTGTCATAATTACTATGTATCAATTCTTAAGATTTAAGAGGATGGCTGTGGATAGCCCTTCATCAGTAAGGTGGCTTTTACATTAATTTGAAGTTTATTGAGACTACTAGATTTGAGTTCTCAATTGAAGATCAAATCTGAAGTTACAGATTCAAAGGAAAAAAATGAGCCCAGAACTGAGTGACTTAGGGTCAAACACGAGGACAGCCAACACAAACCAGGTTCTCTAAGAAAATAGCAATGAAATACAAGCTTAATTGAGGCTGCTCATTGCCACTTCCAGTTAGAACAGAGGAAATAAGCAATTTAGTGAGGACTGAAACTATCCATTCTCATCTTTATACATCTGGTTTCATTAAGTGAAAATGATGATGATGATGGGCATGGATAGGGTTATACGAGGGTGCAAAATGACCACCTTTGCACTGGAGACTAGGGCGCATCTGTATCCCAGTGAATTAAGTGAAGTCTGCAGGGTTTGTTTCAGTGACTGACAGAAACGGAAACTCTTACATCTACACATTTTACAGTCATCATATTGCTCCTGTTGTGCAAAACTGCATTGTGCTTCTAGCCCATTCAAACATTTAGGTTAGCTGACCAGATTGGAGGTTTGTTATAAAACGTAAGAAGCTGAATATTTTTGCTTTCTTGCGTAGAGTACATAATGAGCTAATTAGAAAAAGACAACATTGTAACTTGCTTTCCTGTGTTTTCTAAAATTAGCACTTATTAAAAATGCTAAAATGCACATTCTAAGTATCTCTTAAACACAACAGTGTTTAACAACAGTGTTAAGATTCCTAGGCAGTGGTGGCACAACATTGTGAATACACGAAATGCCACATAAGACTGATGAGTATGCACTGTATGGCATAGTTTTCCATAAACTTCGAGAAAATGCATAGAATCTACACTGACAGAAAGATCCACGGGTGCATGGGACTCTGTTGGCAGAGGCTGAAGGGTGAAATGACAGGGAAGCATGAGGAAACCTTTCAGAGTTCAGGGCTGTATTCATTTGTCAACTTTACATTTTAGAGAGGTGAAGCTTTTTGTATACCAATTGTACCTTTACAAAGTAAATACAGCTTTATGAAATAAATGACCAGTAACAGAACAACAAAAAAACTAAAGGATGTGGATAAGTGAAGGGAGACTTAATGCAAAAGATATAATGTGAAGAGATAATAATTTTGAAATTTCTAGTACAGATTAAGTAGCCAAGAACCATTTCAAATGGTAGTTCCTAAACTAAACAAACAAAATACATTGGTTGGGGTCACCACTGTGACCAGAGCTAATTCTTGGTTCTGCTGAACACATGACAAGAGCCTGAGTGACTGCACTGTAGGAACAGAAGTAAGACTTTGCTAACCCAAGGCTGCTTGGAGGACAAGTAGCATCAAAGTCAATTTGAAGTTAGTGAGAAATGCAAACTTCTGGGACCTAAATCAGCCTGAATGAATCAGAAACTGAACACTGCCATGATCTCCAGGTCACCCCTTGCCTGCACTTGTCAACCTCTAAAACACACTGCTCCAAAATTCTGCAGCCCACCTGACAGATATTATGAAAAAGAGTATCTTTGATTAAAAGTAACGTATATACCTTTTTGCTGATGTGTGGCAAACTGATCTTTGCTTAAACCTAATTATTAAATAACAAATAGAATAAAGAAAAGTAATACATGCAATATTTTTTAAAGTGAAAATTAGCTGGGATGTTATTTTTGCACTCAGGAGAGCTGTAAAGAGGGAAAGGGACTCTACAATTAGTACAGACTGAGATCTTCTTTCCTAAGCAGCCAGGCAGCAGTCTGGAAGACTTGCATTTGATTTTGAATAGAGACCTTATAAAAAGATTCCAAATGGACATGTAAATTTCTCACATAGGAACATGTTCACTGAGCATATGCACTATGAGCAGGGCAACAGAGATGAACAAACATGAACGAATTTCCTCTCCAAGACGCAGCCCTGTGACATGGTCGCAGTCTAGCTTTGGGCTCTGGAGATTTTCATGGAGCGTGTGTATCAGCATGCTTAAGTGCAACAGAGACATGATGTGATGGTCTCTGATAAAATCTATGGCTCTAGTCAGGAATCATTCTTGAAAGCCTACAGATGAGAGAAGGAGGACATCTACTTTGGTTACACCTCATTACACTATGGTCTTTTGAGCCAAAGCTGGCCTGTGGTCTGTTTCAGCAATTACAGTTTTATTGACATGTGCCTATGCTTATTCATTTAGGTATCGTCTACAGCTGCTTTGGTGCTGTAACAGCAGAGCTGAGTAGTTAACGACAGTAAATATACAGTCCCTAATGCTGGCCCTTTAAAGAAAAACTTTATCTTTAAAAACATTATCAATGTTTGTCTCAGTCTTCTAAACTTCAACTTACTAAGTAGGAAATAAAAGCTTAACGTGACTTGAGCTTCATGAATAGTTGTCAAGAAAAGGTCAAATTACAAAGCAACTAATTTGTTCATTACTCCCACCTCCCCCAGAAGGTATGATTTAGCTGACATTAGTAGGAAAGACTGAAAAGTCACAGGTCTCTTAGAATACAAAGAATAGAAAGTTTTTGATTACCCCAGCTGTAGGCAACCGCCTAGTTTGCATTTGCATTGTACCTAAGAAAATGTGCTGCTAAGAGAAAAGCAGCAAATACCTGGCAGGCATTCTGGACCTCCTCAGTTGCTGAAGGCAGTGCAGAGGACATGCCCAGATACTCAAGGGTGACATGACAGCCAGTTCACTGAGGCCTGCAGAGCACATCTAGTACCATGGAAGGCAGAAGAGATCAGACAGCTCTCCCAATCAAGCTTCGACAGCGAGTATCTGGGTGAACTGAGACTCTAAGGTGGACTATGTCAGCCAGTGGAGCTTTAGAAATATCTCCTCAACCTTGCAGCAGTGAAATTAATAGCATCTCAGAATTATCAAAACCACTGACGCAGTACCCTCAGAACATGTTCCACACCGGGGACTCTGGAATTTCATTGGTTGGCTGTCCCCCATCCCTGGATACTGATGTGGTTGGGTGCTGTAAACCTCTCCCATTCTCTCCCGACTTTCCCCAGATTCAGGAAGGAAAAAGGAGATTAGGGGCAGTTGTCCCTTCTACTTTTCCCCATTCACGGACACTCCCCACCCTAATTGGCTGTCCACATGGGCACACATCCTTAACTATGTAAATATAATAAAATATACTAAATTTTAAAAAATAATTTGAATAAAGGTATGAATGCAGAAAAAAGGTTTCTAATTGTGTAGGGAAAGAGGAGGAATAATTGCCAATTCTAGACATATTTGAGAAGAACCACCTCTTTGTCAGCTTTTTGTTCTGAACTATCTTGCATTTGCTTTAGTGTCATGCAATGATTTTGTCCCATATCTACTAACAGCAAAGCAGTGGGTTACGTATAATGAACAAAGAAAGATGTTAAATTATCCCCACTCTAAAAAGTACTTTCAGTTTATCTTAACAACATTAAAAAATGGAATATAACAAAGGAACAAAAAATTTCCCCCCTCAATTTTCTTGGAGATTTTGTAGTTATATACTGCAGTTACCAAATTATTATTATAGAAAGGAGAGCATCATTAAAAATCACATTTCTAAAATGCAAAGTATATCTCAACACTCCTTTCTGACGGTCAGTCAAACGTATCTTTCAGGTCCAGCGTAAGTGCAACCTCTAGGCATTTAGAACTACTCACACTTCCCTCAGTACTGGAGTGAACCACTTCATTTTTGTGCTCTACAGATTTATAATATATTACTGTAATATATTTGCATATTTTTCTCTCACTAGACTGTGAGTACTTACAGGACAGGAATATTGTCTTATTAGCCTCTGGATTTTGAGCATAAGAAGACATACTGTTGGCACTTGATAAACAATTACAGTGATGGGGCCTGGCGCCGTGGCCTAGCGGCTAAAGTCCTCACCTTGAACGCCCCGGGATCCCATATGGGCGCCGGTTCTAATCCCGGCAACTCCACTTCCCATCCAGCTCCCTGCTTGTGGCCTGGGAAAGCAGTGGAGGACAGTCCAAAGCTTTGGGACCCTGCACCTGTGTGGCAGACCTGGAAGAGGTTCCTGGTTCCTGGCAGCGGATCGGCATGCACCAGCCCACTGCGGCTCACTTGGGGAGTGAATCATCGGATGGAAGATCTTCCTCTCTATCTCTCCTCCTCTCTGTATATCTGACTTTGTAATAAAAATAAATAAATCTTTAAAAAAAAAACCAATTACAGTGATGGTTAACATTTAGTGAGTGACTATGTCAAGTTCTTTTTCAATCACTTTATATACTATCTCATTGATTCTTCATATACATTGAGAGAGAGAAAAGAGAGGACTACACACATGAGAGCTATCTCAGAAGTATTAATATCCTTTATACACTAGCCTAGCAAGACAGCCTAGTGGCTTAAGTCCTTGTGCTGCATGCACTGGGATCCATATAGACACTGGTTCTAATCCCGGTACCCCGCTTCCCATCCAGCTCTCTGCTTGTGGCCTGGGAAAGCAGTTCGGGACAGCCCAAGGCCTTAGGACCCTGTACCCATGTTGGAGACCCAGGAGAGGCTCCGGACTCCTGGCTTCGGGTCAGCTCAGCTCTGGCCACTGTGGCCACTTGGGGAGTAAATCTGCAGACGAAAATCTTCCTCTCTGTAGATCTGACTTTCTGATTAAAAAAAAATAATAAAAAAAACTTAAAAATAAATCCTTTACACACTAAATGCTCCCTTTTGACTTTCTTCTTACTGGCATTATTGCCACTACCCCTATCTTGGGTTCTGAGATTTCTAAGACAGGTTGAGAAAAATGTTCAAAGGCAGGAATGAGAATGAGATACCAGGTCTACTGAGAAAATGTATCTTCTTGTTCAGGGTGCCAGATTCTTCTTAGACTATGCTCCATAAAATAAGCTGCACAGGTGATATGTTTCTTTTTAGGGGAATCTTTGTGATGACTCCTGGGTACAGAGCCTAGCACACAGTAGCTATTAAACAAATATGCACTGAATTGAAGTGGAAGAATAATTAAGTCATTCTGTTTAAAGCCAAATTGATCATTATATTTTCCAAGTAATTGGCTGGTATGAGAATAGAGGGAGGAGAGACTATAATAGTTTAAATTTAAATTTTTTATGAGTCATTATTTATTATCAAGGAAGGATGGGGAGGGAAAAAAGGAGGGAGAAAACAAGAGGGAGAGAAAGGGGCAGAGAAGAGGAGAAAGAAAAGGAGAGTGAGCAAGAAAAGAAGTTTTCCATCTACTGGCTCATTTCCCAGAGGCCCACACACAGCGAGGGCTGGGCCAGGCCAAAGCCAAGAGCCCATAATTATACCTGGGTCTCCCATGTGGACAGAGTGGCATTTGAGTCTTTGTCTGTTGCTTCCTGGATGTATTAACAGGGAGCTACATTGGAATTAGAATAGCTGGGACTTGAACTGGTACTCTAGTAAAGGACGTGGGCATGTGGGTATCCCTATGTCCTAAACTATTGCTTCACTCAACACACAAACAGACATACACACACACGTATGTTTTAAGATTTAGTTATTTATCTGAAAGGCAGAATTGTAGAACTAGAGGGACAGGCAGAGAGAAAGAGCTCTCCGTCTGCTACTTTATTCACTAAATGTCTTTGGCCATCTGCTGCTGCTTTTTCAGGCACGTTAGCAGGGAGCTGGATCAGAAGTGGAGTATTTGGGTCTTGAATTCCTAGGGATACTGGTATTGCTGCTGATGTCTTTACTTGCTTTGTTACAGTGCCAGCTTCTTCAACTATTCTTAAAGGGATTAATTAATAAGGCATCAGAAATCTGCAAGAATCTGTTTCACTTTCATCTTTAATTTGGAAGGTAAATTTTTTTCCTTTCTAATCATAATGGAATCAGAGTTCAGACATTTTAGATCTTACTTTTAAAATTCACTTAGGACATGGGGCACTGGTAATTTGATCAAACAATATATTTAAGTGGTATTTGATATTTTTGAAGTAACAGAATTAGATATTTCTCTAAAAAAGTAAACAATTACCAAGAAGGATACAGAAATAATATGTAATATCATTAGTAATTTGAGAAATGAAAACTCACACCACAGATACACTTGTACCCACTCAAATGGCTAATTTTTCTTTTAAAGGAAAATTACAAGCCCTGGTGAAGACGTGGACAGATTGCATCCCATGTACATTTCTGGATAAAATGTAAAAAAGGCAGCCAGCCACTATAAAAAAACAGTTTGGTGTGTGCTCAAAGACATAAGCACAGAATTACTATATGACTCAATAATTCCACTTCTAGGTAGGTATAAAATTAAAAAAAATCAACACAGTGATCTGTGTCACATAATGCAATGTAATTAATAAAAAAAAAATAAACAAACAGGTATTCATATAGAAATGTTCACTATACATTATTCACAGTAGTGAAGAGATGGAAACAGTTCAAAAGTCCATCAAAGATAAACAAAGAAACCAAACGTGGTATGTTCATTGAATGGATATAATGCAGTCATAAAAAAGGTACATGCCATGCTATAACATGCGTGAACCTTGAAAACATTACACTAGATGAAAAAAGACACACACACTGCATATTACATGATTACATCATATGTTCATATATTA
This sequence comes from Ochotona princeps, assembly GCF_030435755.1. Lineage (NCBI taxonomy): Eukaryota > Metazoa > Chordata > Mammalia > Lagomorpha > Ochotonidae > Ochotona > Ochotona princeps. The sequence continues at coordinate 40,181,269 of NC_080833.1, forward strand.
ACTAGAACACAAATGTAGAGACAGAAAGTAAATTAGTGCTGCCAGGGATTGTATATAGGCAGGAGGGAAAAGCAAGTGACTCTTTGATGGATATAATGAAGGTGTTCAGAACTGGACAGATGTGATGAGTTGTACAACATTCTGAACTTATGAAGTATAATTATAATTTTTAAATGGTTAATAATTTTACATGCATTTCATCTAACAAAGCATCAAAATTACAGAAGGGGGTCATAAGAGCAGCTGGCTGGGTAACTACAGAGCCAAGAACGAAACAACAAAGAGAGAAGAAATACTTCCATCCATTATACTTCCAGTATTTATACTCTGAAAGTATAAATGATGAGCACTGTTTGAAAAGATGCATTAAACAGGCAGTGAGAAGAAGCCTCATGGAATTGGCTTCAGGGTGTACTATGGCTGGGTCTTTGATTTTTCCAGCCAGTGGCATGGATCCTAGTACTCATTCCATCCTGGTGGCAGAACAGCAGAGAGAAAGGCTTCAGAGACAGACACGGTGTGAGTTCTGGGTCTGCCATTTATTTTTTATGGACTGGGGACAGTTTCTTGATACCTTTAAATACTGATCAATTTTATTTCAAAAATAGGAAAAGTACCGCTTAGCTGGATTAATACAAGGATAAATTAAAATGATGAACATATATCAGCTGGCATAGTAACTGGGGTTATAGCATATAATACTGATAATATTAATCATCTTTTTGAGTTAGGATTTTGCACTTAAATTGTAAAAATATTTTATCTGTTCATTCATTCATTTATTTGAAAGGCAGAGTTAGAGAAAGAAAGGTAAACGAGGAGACTGAGGGAATCTTCCATCTACTGGTTCACTTCCAACGGTCACAATGGCTGGGGCTGGGCAGGGCTAAAGCCAGTTGCTGGGAGGTTTCTCTGGGTCTTTTAAGTGGCAGGGGTGCAAGCACGTGGGCCATCATCTGCTGCTTCCCAGGCACAGTATCAATAAGCTGGGTCAGAAGAGTGGCTGGCACTCAGGAAAAAGGATACAAAAAATTTCAGCGGAAGCTTAATCTACAGTGCTGCAACCTGTCCTTCCTACATTTATGTACACACACACACACACACACACACACACGCACACACACACACGTGTGCGCATGTGCTTTAATCAAAGTTTTTTGGCAGGATTTACTAAGCACTTTCACATGTGCTAACAAAATCAATTAACCTGGCCAGGAAGGGACTTTTATCCCTATTTCAAGATGAGGAAACTGAGACTCAGTATGAGGTAAGTGATTTTCCCGGGTCACACAGCCTGTTAGAATGCAGACTTTCTGGCACCTCATCCAGAGCTCTCTCCACGAGTTCATGTTCCTGGAACCTATACCCTCCACTGTGCTTCTCCATCTCCCTGTGTTCCCCCTTCCAAACAGCACAGCTGGTGCTGTGGGTAGTCACAGCCGAGGGTAGTCACAGAATCACTTTTCTGGATGTAAAGCAGAAACTTACTCTACTTTTCAAATGAACTGAGTAAGAAAAACAGGTGGGCTTATTTCATTAATTACCAATGGACTATCCTTAAAGAGCCTGATGACAAGGAAAGGTTGTTTGCCCCCACCTTTGTATTATCCCGCAATTGTCATCTATTTACACACTAAATTCTCTCTTCATACCTCAAATAAATTAAGGAAACTTTTCCTTGTCTCTGTTCTTAATCCTAAGGACCTGGCATTCGGTAGATTCTTAAAAAGCAAAAACAAAACAGAAACACACCAGTGAAGGAGAATTTGCCTCCACAAACATGTGTTTTATAAGTTTGCATCTGAGAAACTGATTTGTCTGTAAAGTCATCAATGAACGGTTGGGGCTTCAAAACAGTGAAACAATAATTACGAGAAACCTGATATTTAACATTCTTCTTCAGGTGGTTATCTGTTACATAAAAATTGAGTGCAAATCTTAAAGTAACTGGTTATTTTGAAAACCTGTGTTAGCAATTTTTAAATAGAGAAATTTCAGAAGAGTTTATATAAGATTATGAAAACAGAGATGAACTCACAAGTACTAAGTAACTTGTTAGTCCTGAAATCCTCTTGCTTTGCTAGAATGTCTCTGGAATTTCCGGCTGAGGTGTTTAGAAAAGATTCCTTTCCATCTGGATTGAAGAGGTATGTGGGGCGAGTTGAAAAGCTGGATTTAGGACTTGTCTGCTAATTTCTTTAGTGGCAACATTTCAAAATGAGTGGAAACATTTCAAACGATGATTGCTGTCTCAATGTGTCTGATTTATGGGAAAGTGGCACAAACTCAGTTTTTGTCAAAGGCTAAATCAATCCAGAGACAAACTCTACAAATCTTCCTGGAAATTTCCATGTTTTTAAAACAAGATCTCAGTTTGAACCTCATCATATTGATAATCTCTCACTCTCTGCATATCCCACCCTCCTTCCCTCCCTCTCTCTCTCTCTCTCTCTCTCTCACACACACACACACACACACACACACCACTTACTTAAATATTTATTTGAAGTCAGAGTTACAGCGAGAGGAGAGACAGAGAATTGCATCCAATGGTTCATTCCCCAAATTGCTGTACTGATGGGAAGCCAAGTGAGGCTGAAGTCAGCAGCAGCAGCGGGGGCTTCACCTGGGTCTCCCACATGGGTAGCAAGAGTCCATTTGTGAAGACTTAGTCTTCACTATCTTATTAACCAGCTATTAATAGAAGTATCTGTGGTTGAGTGTTTTTTTTTCCCCAAAGTTATAACAGCTGCTAGGTGGTGAGCTACAATTTAAGTTCAGAAATGTGGCTTGAAAGCTCTTGAATACACTCTTATAGCTGTCTCTGAGGCAGTAAGAACTCTAGGAAAAGAGCCTCTTTCACTGACTCTGTGTCTAATTCAAACCAACTCTCTAGACTCCTCCAGCCTCCCTACATGTCTTCCTCTCCCAACTTCTTTTCACACTGCTTGTATGTACACTTTCTCTCCATTTTGAAATTGATTTTTCTCTAATTACTTTAGGTACTGAAGTTTTAGTACTAGAGATCAACAGCAAGCTCCTTGAGGGTAGAAACTGTGCTACCATGTATATGTTGGTGTGAGCTTGTCACATAGCAGGCACTGCAACCATTTTTCTCAGATTGAAATACAGAACAAATATTTTACTGGATTAATTGTGTTAAGGCTAAAGAAAAGGCACTTGAGTAGGTGATGAGTAGTCTCTTGAGAGTGAAGAGTGTCAGAGACCCAGCCACTTGAGCCTTCATCACTGTCTCCGGTTGTGCAACTGTAGCAAGATGGTATGGGAGAAGAGCCAGGACTTGAACCCAGGCACTCTGATGCAGGCATTTTGGGTGTCTTATTCAGGCCTGCATAAACTGCCTGCCCCAGGAATGCAGCATATATTTGTATGATTGCGCAATCCAAACAGCTGTCCTTGAAATGAGATTTTTTCCAAATGGCACATCACTTGAGGAAACTCATCAAGTGTCCTGTGCTCCAGGGTCCTCTTCTGTAAAATGAGTGGAATAGTACTTGTCTTATGGAATTTGCAAATGGTCCAGTCATGCCTATAATAGCAATTGTTATGATAGGAGGCAAAAGGATACTCAAACATATAGAAAGACAATAAAATCTTGCTGAAATTCATTTTAAAATCTACTATGACCTATTTTCCTTGTTTAAATTTATTTTTAATTGAATATACAGTAAAATGGATATTTTGGGTGTATAGTCTACAAAATTCAACACTTTTTTTTAAGATTTATTTTTATAGCAAAGTCAGACATACAGAGAGAAGAGACAGAGAAAGAGTTTCCTTCCATCCAATGATTCACTCCCCAAACAGCTGGAGCTGAGCCAATCAGAAGCCAAGAGCCAGGAGCCTCTTCTGGGTATCCCACATGGGTAAAGGATCCCAAGGCTTTAGACCATCCTCTACTGCTTTCCCAGGCCACAATCAGGGAGCTGGATGGGAAGTGGGGCCACCGAGACTAGAACTGGCATCCATATGGGATCCTGGGCACGTTCAAGGTGAGGACTTAGCAGCTCAGCTACCATGCTGAGCTCAACACATTTTAAATTTTGTAACTTTCAACATTGTCGCTTTCCCCCTGCTCCCCCCCATTCTCATGGTAACCCTTTGCATTCATATTCTCTCCTGAATCTTCTAGAATTCTTCATCATCTCTCATTCCCTCTAATTTGTCTTTTCAAAAATATCATGTGAGACTATATAGTATAGCAATTTCAGACTTATTCTTTTACTAATTTCTCTGTGATACATTCAAGCTGTTACATAAAATAGTGCATCTTTTAAAATCTATTAGTTCTCATTTTATTTAAAAGTGGGAGAGCGCAAAAAAAAAAAAAAAAAACAACAAAACAAAACAAAAACACCCCCCAAAAATAATAAAACATACCACAACAGACAGGGTTGGGCCAGGCTGAATTCAGGAGGCTGGAACACAATCTGAACCTCTCCTATAATTGGCAAAGACACAAGTACCTTTTTCATCACCTGTCACCTTCCAGGAAGTGCATTAGTAAGATGCTGGACGGGAGCCAGGGGTGTCTGTCCTTGAACTAGGCACTCTGGTAAATAATATGAGTGTTCAAGCAGTATCCTAGGCACTGTGTTGAATGTCTGTCCCAATTACTGCTTTTTCCTGCTGAGCAGTGTTGTACTATATTAATAAAACTGTCCATTCACTCACTGAAGTTGAATTGAAGGACAAAAACTTGGCTTTTATGTCAATGAGCTCATCATAGGTTGTGGTTAAGAACTTGCTTTTTTTTTTTAAACATACTGGTTACTCAAAACCATGTCAATTCCATAATGTTGCAAATTGCTGTTGATGTTATATTGGGACTCTTAATTGACTGGGATGATATCCTACCAGCTCTAACTTCGGACCAGAAATGGTCTCCCCAAGAAACTGTTCAACCCATCTGGACAATAAGTAGCAGGACTCTGTGCTTGGTATACGTTTGCAAGGAAAGAATCTTGATTGAATTTGAACTGTAATACTGCATCAAGGTGGAGGAATCCACCAGGGGAGAGGGGCGTGGGGAGGGGTGGGGGGATTCCCAGAGCCTATGAAACTGTCACATAATGCAAAATAATTAATAATAATAAAAAAGAAAGGGGTAAAAAAAAAACTTGGCTTTTTTAGTTTCAGTAATTAAAAATAACCTCTAAGAACACTCACACAGATTTTCGCATGAACATAAAATGCGGCTTTCTGAACTGTGCCTAAGCTACATGTAAAATCTATGTTTAGCTTTCTGAGACATTATTGAAATTATTTTTTGGAGTGCAGGAACCATTTTGTATTTCTATCAGTTTGTTTTCTGTGCAAAGCTATGATAAGTAACCACAAGAGTGATAAAGTGCTTCAAAAAAGCAACAGGGATGGCCCGGCAGCGTGGCCTAGTGGCTGAAAGTCCTCGCCTTGAATGACTCGGGATCCCATATGGGCGCCGGTTCTAATCCCGGCTGCTCCACTTCCCATCCAGCTCCCTGCTTGTGGCCTGGGAAAGCAGTCGAGGACAGCCCAATGCTTTGGGACCCTGCACCTGCGTGGCAGAGCTGGAAGAGGTTCCTGGTTCCTGGCTTCGGATCGGCACAGCACCGGCCATTGTGCTCACTTGGGGAGTGAATCATCGGATGAAAGATCTTCCTCTCTGTATATCTGGCTTTGTAATAAAAATAAATAAATCTTAAAAAAACAAAAAAGCAACAGGGAGCAGCTGAGAATTCCTAAAGCATTTCTATTAAAACTGTTTTCTCTAATCTGCTAAAATTTTCTACAGGAATGTTGTTTCCACATGCTTAAAAAAATAAACTGAAAACAGAGAAATGGAATGTGCACAATCGTTTCTTCTTTGCCTTGATTATCAAATCTGATGTGCTTTTATGCTAAAAATGATCTGTAAGAATAACAGGAAATGAGAGGCATATATGGCTACTGATATAAAATATCTAATCTGAAATTACAATCATTCTGCCCAACCAACGAAGTAGCCCTGCTTTATTATAACGAAAGTCTATTTTGGTCAATAGTATATTATTTCAATCCAGCTATCTACAGAAAACGAATCTTTTCTTCTAGAAGACAATTCTCTACAAGGTCACAGGCCACAATGTTTCTAATCTTTTGAGTTTCAGTTTAAAACAACTTTTCCTGCTATGACCTTTCTAACTCAATATGCTCCAATACAGACATCAAGCAATTATGTTTCTACACTAAAATCTTATGCTTGCATGTTAATGAAAACCTTAAAGGACTGTGTCAGCCTGCTACTACTAGCATTGAGCAGGTCTCTAAACAAGGGAACATTTAGTAACCAAAACAAAAAAATCAATGGTGGATTGCCTGTTGAACAGTATATCATCTTTGGAGATCAAAAGCTTCCTCCACTGTGAAGTCTTCTTAGTGTTACTTCCATATCTTATGCTTACCACCACTGCTGTTTTCATATTAAACTGCATGACCCTGTTGCCTAAAGTGACAGGTAATCTGAAACTACAGTGAATGTAAATTTCTAGCTGGAAGAGAAAAGAATGAGAAAATCCTTAGTATTTCCCACAAGAGGCATCAGTAGAAAAAAGTAATCTAGCTCAGTTAAAATAACTCATTAAAAATACTAAAGAGGGGCTAGGACTGTAGTGCAGTGGAATGAACCAGCCCAACTGCAACAACAGCATCCTACCTGAGTGTCCACTGGAGTCCCAGCTGTTCTGCTTCTGAGGGAGCACCCTGCTAACACACCAGGAAAAGCAGCAGAGAATGGTTTTTCCACTCAGACAGGAAACCTGGATGGAATTCTAGGCTCCTGACTTCAGTTGGTCAAGCCCTGACTGTAATGGCCACTTGCGGAGTGAACCTTCTGTTTCTTTGTTAGTAGCTCCACTTTTCAAATTAATCAATGACTTTTAAAAATTTATTTATTTTTATTGGAAAGTCAGATTTACAGAGAGGAGCAGACAGAGAGAGAAGATCTTCCATTAGCTGATTCACTCCCCAAATGGCTGCAATGGCTGGAACTGAGCCAATCCGAAGCCAGGAGCCAAGAGATTCTTCCAGGTCTCCCACGTGGGTGCAGGGTCCCAAGACCTTGGGCTGTCCTCAGCTGCTTTCCCAGGCCACAAGCAGGGAGCTGGATGGGAAGTGGAGCAGCTGAGATTAGAACCAGCATCCATATGGTATCCTTGCGCATGAAAAGCATGCAAGGCAAGGACTTTATCCACTAAGGCTACTCTGCCGGGTCCTAATCAGTGAATCTTTAAAAACTACTAAATGTGTTCTTTTAGGTCCTCAATTCAAGATTACAAAAAAAAAAAAGAAAAAAAAAAAAAAAAAAAAAGGAATGATCATGTTAAAAATGGCTACTGGCCAAGTGCAGCCTATTTCCCGCACTAACTGAGCCTGCTGCTTGTCCAAGGACAAAGCCATTAAAAGTTCAGCATTCGAAGCACAGTGAAAGCTGCAGCCAGCAGGGACATCTCTGAGGCACATACGTGACTCCCAAGCTGTCTGTGAAGCTGCATTTACTGTGCGAATTGTGTTTTACAGCAAGTTGATCAGCAACCGACCTCATGAAGCTGATTCAAGCCTGCTGGCACTGCTCCAGGGACTCCAGCAAAGCCCATATAAGGAGCACAGTCTTTAATGGCTGAAGAAATATCACCCTATGGAAAACTAAAGTGGACATTTAGCTTTGAATATCTGGGCCAGAGAGGGCTGGGTTTTATGTATGTTCCATGCCAAGTATCCGAGCATGTAGTGCCACAGTCTTCCCACTGTGGGGAAAGCATATCGATATGAGTTAAACATTAACTCTTGAAAAAAGATTTATTTTTATTGGAAAGTCAGATATACAGAGAGGAGGAGGGACAGAGAGGAAGATCTTCCATTAGCTGATTCATTCCCCAAGTGGGTCCAGCCGCCAGAGCTGAGCCAATCTGAAGCCAGGAGCCAGGAGCTTCTTTCCAGGTCTCCCGCATGGGTGCAGGGTCCCAAGGCTTTGGGCCATCTTCAATTGCTTTCCCAGGCCACAAGCAGGAAGTTGGATGGGAAGTGGAGCTCGAGGACACAAACTGGTGGCCATATGGGATCCTGATGCGTGCAAGGTGAGGACTTTAGCCACTAGGCTACCATGCTGGGCCCATAGCTAAACTCTTACATACGAAGTTTTGGCTATCTCTCTTTACAGGACTGTGTGGATTGAGTACTGAGGTATCAAGCATCTATGAAAGTTAACTCAATTTGGGAAGCTTAAGTAGTTCAGCTTTGAACTGGCAACCTAAAATGGGAAGAGAGGAATTAAGGATAATGTTGGGTGGGGTACGCATAGAAAAATGACTTGAACTGTGGGAGCCTTTAATGGGAAGTGTATGGCATGACGGAGACTGTGCCATGGTATATTAGGTTAAGCCTCTGCCTGTGGTGCCAGCATGCCATATGGGCTCCAGTTTGAGTCCCAGTTGCTTTACTTCCCACCCAGCTCATGGCTAGTGTGCATGGGCAAGCAGCAGAGGATAGTCCAAGTCCATGGGCCCCCACAATCACTTGGGAGACTCAGAAGTAGGCTCCAGGCTTCTGGCTTTTGATTGAACTGGCTCTAGCTGTTGTGGCCATTTTGGGGATGAACTAGTAATAGAAGCCTCTATCTCCTTCTCTCTCTGTGTGTGTGTGTGTGTCTCTCCTCCTCTCTCTGTAAATATGCTTCTCAGATAAAAAAAATCCATCTTTAAAAAAATGTATGGCTTAAATACATTGAAGTTATTTAATAAATGGTCTGTATTCAGAAGTTTCAAGTACCTCATTGCATCTGTGACAAGGACTGGTTTGCCTGAGACTAGTAAGTTTAGAGATCTTACCTTGTATTGAAAAAAACATTCTTTGTGTGTAGTCAGAAAAATATATACTAATAACACAGATGTTGAGTATTTTAGAGCACAGTGATGGTCCTGTTAATTATAAATCCCTTTAACTTGGTATCGGAAAAACAAAACCACTGGTCACCTTGTGGTGAGTATGTTAACACATATAATGAAACTACTTCTGGCAAATCTGTAATTGGTCAGAACACTGAATGCAGGCAACACTGGCCACATCCTTTGGGGAGGTATGCAAGATAGTTTGGTGACTTTATTTCTCTACACTGTAGGGGCCATGTCACACCAAAAGTAAATGTAAAACAGTTTAAAAATAAAGGGGCATGTGGCCCTTTACACTAGTCATGCCTTTGTTCTACACTGAAGTTTGAATCCCGGCTCTGGACGCAGATCCTGGACAGCACTTGCGGTCCTGCCACTCATCTGAGATACCTGGTTACCAGCTCCTGGTTCTAGCCCTGACCAGGTCTAGTTCTAGCAGGTCACACATTTTGGAAATGACAGTGGTTAGGAGACCTATGTCTGTCTCTCAGGAAAGCAAGAGTGACAAGGAGGTAGACATTCCATTCACTAATAAGTTCCCAAAACAGCTGCAGCAACAGCCAGTGCTGGACCAGGCCAAAATCTGAAGCCAGAAACTTTCATCTCGATCTTCCATTTCGGTGAAGCTCAAACCTTGGGCCATTGTTGTCTGCTTCCCCAGGCCTATTAGCTGAAGTCTGATTGGAAGCAGGGTAACTGGAGCTTGAATTAGAACTAAAATATGGAATGGCATTGTCACAGCAGAGTATTAAAATTGCTGTGCCGCAAACCCTAGTCCTGTGAAATCCTCTCCAACTATAAAGATGGCTCCTTTGATCGTCTCTTACGTCATGTAATAAACTAGACAGAGAAATTTTCGCAAGGATGCGTCTTGGCTCTCTAACTTTAGACAAGTTCCTTAAATAACATTTATTCCTCACACTACTTAAAGCTTAATTTTAATAAAAAAGTTATATATATATATATATATATATGTTTACAAAAAATGTTTTAAAATCTGTACATATTATACATAGAATGGCTGAACAAAATATCATACACATATTCTCACATATTTATTTGTGAGTCTGCTAATATCTCATACTCTTCTTTTAACCTCCCATGAAACAAGCAGAGACGGTCCCTCAGTTTGGTAGCAAAATAGGCAGCAAATTCAAGGTAAACCAGGAAAATCCATGGCACAGTGCTTTTAGCTCCCACATACCTTCTCAGAAAACAATCATAAAAACAAAAGGCCCCGAGGGCAAGAAAAATTCATGAGGGCTATGACTGTGCCCAAGATAGGGATTTAGGTTAGTGTAAGTCTTTAGACATAAACAATTTCGAATCCATTTTTAAAAGAAATTTTGTAAAGGAAGAAAATGTTTTAGTTGTTAGTTTTTTTTAGGTGCTTGTCAGGTTTATGCCATTGGAACCATCTAAATACCCACTTGAAAAGACTTTAGAATGGTTAAAATTTATGTGAAGACTAGGATAGCTCCTTTTAAAACAATGGTAAATAAAATAAACTAAAATAACTATATGTATTATTCCCAGAGCCAGTTAATACTTCATAACTAGACAGGTAAACATACTTTGTTAGGCTTTACTCTTATTGAAAACAAAAGTTGGACAGGTTGGGCCAGCTATTTAACAATGAATGCTTTTACCGTAATAAATGGTGACAGCCCAAATCAAAAAAGAGTGCATTACTGAGATATCATCAATTGTGTTCTGTCATTACACAGCAGCTCCACCCAATCTAAGCTTGTCAAAAAGTGTTACTGTAATCCATGAAGAAGTCTCCACCTCAGGCAAAAGAAGGAAAAATGTGAAGGGCGGCTCTGACCAGGTGTCTTGAATTATAATGCCACTCTGAGTCACAAATCTCTTTACATTAGTTTCACATATGACGATGATTAACTTTTACTCTGAAAGTGTTAGGAATGGATGAACTAATCTATCAGCAGGCACTTTAATAGCAACAGATGTAAATAAAGAGAATGCGGGTCTATCTTTTTAACAGTGAGCATTGTTCCATGCACAGAAGCAGACAGTTTGAGAAACTTCTCTATTCTGCTCAAGTGAACATGGTATTTGGCAATCTGAGAACGTCTGATCTATTCAACTGGTCAGCCACTCTGACTCTACCTGACCTCAGCACAAGCACTGACTCAGTTTATTCCGTGCAACTTTAATACAATTACATCTCGTCTTTACAAGAGATCACCATGCATGAAAGGCACGTAGCGTGTATCCTGAACTTTCCATAGTTTCAAGTCATTGGGAAAATGGAATAACTTTCATAGGCCTCATTTTCCTCCACAATAAAAATGTGACCAATAAGCATCTCCTAAGATGATCATGAAAACCAGAAGGTATTATTTACACAGAGACTCTAACATGGACACTAACAGATACTCAACACACGCTTTGTTCCTTCCTCGAGATATGTTAAATCTCTATCAGATGAGTTACAATTTTTTTCCCCTCATTCTGTGGGCTATTTTTTCACTCTAGTAGCTTCTGATGCACAAAGTTTCGTATTTTGACCTGATCCAATCTAATTTTTCTTTTGTTAGCTGTGCTTTTAGTGTCACCAAGAAAACACTACTGAATCCAAGGTCATAAAGATATTTCTGCTTTCTTCAAACCATTTCATATACTTAGCACTTAAACTTGGGTCCTGGATATATTTTAATTTTTTTTTTTTGTACACAGTATAAGGTAAAGAACACAGATTTTATACTTTTGCATAAAAATATCCAGCTGCTCTAGTACCATCTTATGGAAACTGTTGCTTGGTACTCTGGTTGAAAATCAGCTGATCATATATGTGAGGATTTATCTTTGGGATTGATTCTACTTCACTGCTCTGTACATCTGTCTGTATGTCAGTGCTGCATTGCTTTTTTCTTTTTAACTTTATTTTTTATATTGTTTTCATAGTTGAGAGGGACCCATGTGGGCCTCTGATTAGGGTTGGAGAGGGTCAGGTGTGTAGCGAGGTGGGTGGAACAATGTTTCAGCTTGCTTACTTTCTTTTTTTTCCTTTTAAGAAAATTTCTCCTGTGTCCACAGGAGAGGTGGGAGGGGGGCTGCTCCTTGCTGTCAAACTACATCAGCACCCAAGGATGGAAGATGGTCATTTGAAAAGCCTTAGAGATCCTGATGTGGGGAAGTTAATGCTCTGCGGGCATTACCTGAGTGGTTTTGATAGTTCTGAGTTGTCAGTTTCATTGCTCCAGGGTTGAGAAAATCTTTCCAAAGCCTATAGGTTGACAAAGTCCACCTCACTTTGCATCCATAGATCAAGGAATACGCTGCAAAGCTTGACCAGAAAAAGTATCCAATCTGTCCTGCTTTCTATCCTGTGACAAGGAAGTTGACATCCCCTGCTGGCCTACCACGAGTAGCAGTCATGACCCCAGTGTGCATCTGGACATGCTGTGCACAGAACAGCTATTAGCAACTGAGGAGGCCCAATCCTGATACATGTACCCCAAGGTTGGACTATATATCCTGTGATTCTTCCTCTGTGGCCAGGGTCTGAGTTCAGTGGTTTAGTTGGGGAGCCCCCCAAGAAATGCCAGACTTGACTCTTAGGTACACCAGCCACCAATGCAGGGTCAACTGCACCAGAGCAGTGGATTAAGCTTGATCAGTTCCACCTCAGCTCCATATTTCACATTAACTAATGGGTGCTGTGGACCAACCCAGCCAGCACACCACAGACCTGGTCCTCACGCACACCAGTGGGTGCTGAGGCGTAGTGAGGTGAAATCCAAAAACTTCACTAGGCCCATCCCCAGACCTGGTTTTTGCAAGTGCCAGCCTCTGCTGCACCCTAGCTTGATCTAACACACATCCCATCCAGCTCTTGTACACACCCTCTATTGTAGTGGCCTAGCCTGCCCCTAGACCAAGCCATCATATATGCTGAGAGATGCCACTGCCTTGTCCAGCCAAGCCCTCCCCCAGCCCTGGTTCTTGTGCTTACCAGTGATAGGTATAGCCTGATAGGGGAGTGCTCACAGTTTCCCTGCCTGAGACTGGCTCATGCCCAGACCCAGCTCTCATTCTCAGCTGTGGAAGCAACAGCCCAACAAGGTAGTCTCTGATGTCTCACTCCCAGCCCTAACTCTTATATTCCACACAGGGAGTTGCAAACTAATAAGGGCATTCCCCAAATTCTACAAGGCTTGCTCCCAGTCCTGAATCATATATATCAATGGGGGCAGAGACTCTGCTTGGCAAGGTCTGCCCTTAGTGCTGGCCCTTGGATGCACTAGCGCAGATACAGCTTGGTTCCACCTAGCTTCCTCCCAGTTGCAGCCTCTGTCAGGTGAGTTCTGTGGTCCAGAATGGCTTGGCCCATTACTGACCCCAGCTCTTCTTATAAGCCAGTATGTGCTGCAGTTTCACAGAAGTGAGCAAACAAGTCCCCTAGAGAATCTATCCCCAATCTGGGATGCAGCAAAATTTGACATGTCCTATCCCCTGCTCTGACATTCACAGGTGGGTACTAAGGCCAGGCCCAGCCAAGCATGCTGCGGAGCCCAATCTTTTATGAATGCCAGGGGTGATGTATGATGCTATTTAGCCTGCCCAAGACTTCCATGTGGGTGGGTGCCTTGGCATGACCCAGATATGCCCTCTGGGGTCCCCCATTCTAAACTATACCATCTTAGCTCCCTTGCCTACCTGCGAATGCAGTGGCCATGTCTGGGGAAGATCCCAGAAATCATTCCTTCTCTGCCAACCATGCCTTCAGTTGCTCCCATTCCAATATACCCCTAAGCCCTCTTCCCTGGGCAATTTGCAGTGCTCCCCCAATAATCTGGTCGCATGCTAGCTAGACTGGCATTCCCTGTCTTCCCCATATATCTTTTTTTTTTTTTAAATGACTAAGCAACTATGCTGGAACACTAGTATAGTTAACACAAGTTTGGTATTAATCATGTCCGGAATATAAGCCAGTGACTGGCTGCTTTTCTCCTAGCAGTGTAACATTTGCCTGGGTACCAAGCAATGTAGGCAGTTGCCTACAGCTGGAGGTTGCATTGTTTATACTGTGTATTTATAATAATAAATCTGGAAGTATGAATTTTCCAATTTTGCTCTTCTCTTTAAAGTTTGTTTTGCTTGCTTGGGGCCCCTAGAGATTTCCTATAAATTTTAGGATGAATTATTTTATTTCTGTTAAAAACAACTTTGGGATTCAAATGAGGATTCTACTAAGTTTGCAGGTTGCTTTGAATTTGCTTATTGTTAAACATTATTACGTTTTTGCATTTATTCAGGTCTCGTTAATTTCTTTCAGAAGTGGTCTGTAGTTTGCAGCAGTCAGAGTTACTTTGGTATGATCATATGGTCAGTGAGCAGAAATCATGTTCCCTTTTAATTTGGATGCTTTTCTTGTCTAACTGCTCTGGCTAGAAGTTCCAGTACTTTTGATTAGCTGTAGGATACAAAGCAGCGAAAGTAGGGATCCTCTTCTTTTTCTCAACCTTAGAATACAATCTTTCAGTGTTTCACTACTGAGTATGATGTCAACTGTGGTTTCTGAATAATTTTTTTTTTTAAATAAAGTTGAGGTCTGGAGAACCAAGATGGCGGAATACGGTAAGGACACGTTTATGTGGACAGAAAAACATTTAATCAGGATGAAGCAGAGAGGACATATTTCAGGAAATAGGAAGGGACAGAACAACAGCAGAGGGGTACCTGGAGACTGAGAGACACAGGAAAGCAGTGGACACAATGGTGTGGTGTTGCAGAGACTGATACTCCAGCACAGCGATCTAAACTCCAACAGCATCCGGAACTCCACCAGCAACCAGGTGGGAAGGGACTTTCACTGGGATCTCGGGTGGTGAACCCAGACAAAGAACTGTCCATCCTGCTGGTCCGTTTGATTTGATCAGGAGCAGAGACAGAGCAGCAGATCTCAGATGGGCAGTGTGAGAACAGAGTGGATTTCACAGCCCAGTCAGCTCCTTAGAGCTGAATTGGGTGCCATTTTGCGAAAGGGGAAAAGGGCAAGGGAAGGGACTGAGCATGCCCTGAACTGGGAGTGAGCTCATTTCTGTCTCAGTGAACTGCAACAATGTGGCATTCTACGGGTTCCACCCAGGACAGGTCTGGGTAGCCCTCGGATCTGACGGCCAGCAGATCAAGAACTGTAGTGGTTGTGTATCAGGCGCCATTTTGGGCACTGTGGCAAATGCTTTGGGACTGCAGGGGACAATACTAAACTGCGCATGTGCTGATCTCGTGAGAACTTGCTGAGGTCCGTGATTGCACTGGTCGCACAGGAAAATAATACTGATTCTGGCAGAGTACTGGTCAAAATAGGTCCGTGTGGCACCCAGACCTAAAGTCCAACAGGTTCTGGCAAGATCAGTGTCACCAACAACCTAATTATATAGGACACCTGGTGTCTCTCTAATCCTTGGATCTGCTCCAACCGGAAGTGGGAGAAAGGTTGCAGTGACAACAGTGCAGCCTCAGCACGGTATCACAGGAGGTGGAGAGTGGTGAGCCAGAAGCTGGGGCTACGGAGACCACGGTGGAAATCTGACGTAAGAACCCAGACTTGGAACTCGCTGGAGGTTGTGGCACAAGTGGCTGCAAGCAAAAAGTTGTGTACCAACTGCAATAAGTAAATTCGCATTGTAGACCTGTGGGTGACAAAGCTTAGAAACCTGCCCCAAAGAATTCAAGACTCTGCTAACCAGAAGTGCAATGACCAAGAGCAAAAGAAGAGACAAAAGCACAATGAATATTACTGAAGACTCCCCTGCAAAGGAGCAAAACCCTATGCCAACCTCAGAGTTAACTGAGGAAGACATCGAGAAAATGGGGCACACAGAATCCATAAGACTCATTTTAAAGATTCTGATCAACAATGAGAAGCTCATGCAAGAGTTCAAAGAATTTAAGGAAGCAATAAAGCAAATCAAGGCTGGTATATCAGAAATTAAGAACACAGTAGAGCAAATTAAGAGTACAGTGGAGAGTCTCCAAAATAGAATGAAGAAAGCAGAAGAAAGAATCTCAGAATTGGAAGGTATTTCCTGTCATCAAGGGGAAGCAAACAAAAAGCTGGAAGCAGAGCTGGATCAGGCCAAAAAAAGTATTCAAGAATTGAAAGACACTATTAAGAGGCCAAATATAAGAGTTATGAGAGTCCCAGAAGGTGCAGAAAGAGAAACTGAGTTTGCAAATGTATTTAATGAAATAATAAAGGAAAATTTCCCTAATCTGGAGAATTGGGAAACAAGTTCCAGGAGGGGCACAGAACTCCCAACAGGCTTGATCAAAAGCGATCTTCACCACGACATATGATAATCCAGCTCTCTTCAATTGAACATAAGGAAAAGATTCTTAAATGTGCACGTGAAAAAAATCAATTGACATATAAAGGAATGCCAATTAAGCTCACAGGAGATCTCTCACAGGAAACTCTACAGGCAAGAAGAGAATGGAGTGACATATTTCAGACTCTAAAAGAAAAAAATTGTTGGCCTAGGATAACATATCCAGCAAAGCTTTCTTTTGTCTTTGAAAATGAAATAAAATTCTTCTACAGTAAAGAAAAGCTAAAAGAATTTGCCTCTTCCAAACCTACCCTACAGATAAATGATACTTCAAGATGTTCTCTTCACAGAGAAGAGGAATATATCTAGTAACATGTCATTTAACTTCAGGCATTGTAAATTTCAATTTTTCTTTTTAATGTTGATTTTGTATCATGACTTTTCATTTAACGGGATGTATAGTAGCTGTGTAATGGAAACTGTCATATCTAGTAACATGTCATTTAACTTCATGGCATTGTAAATTTCTTCTTTCTATTGTTGATTTTGAATCATGACTTTTCATTTAAGGAGATGTACAGTAGCTGCGAAATTGAGACTAACATTCAGATGTGAGGATGTAGTGTGGTATGCATTTCTACTTCCAGACAAAGATGGACTTACAATGAAACTGTTTACTATATCTTGACAATAGGATTCTGGACTCTGCCATCGTCTATGCCCGCAATGATGGACATATGACTGAGTAATGATATAGAGGAACTGGGGGGGGGGGAGGGAACTAGGGACGGGATAAGGGAATATGAAACTGTATTATAGAATAATAACAACAATAATAAAATGTATTTAAAAATAAATAAATAAAGTTGAGGAACTTCCCTGGTTTTAGTTTGTGTTTCTAATATATGAGTGTTGCACATAAGTGTTTATTTTCTGCATTAATTATATCCTATTAGAAGCAAAGTTATAGCACATGTTATACCTGAGAAAAAAGTATATATCATAAGGAACCAAGTGGAGTGATTTCAGATAAAAATTCTACTACTTACTCTGTCAGACTCTAATGCAATGAGCTTAAACACAACTAAAATATGCAAAACTGTTTGCTTAACTTGAATCTTTGGCTGATTTTACCCTAAAAGAAGTTTTTAAATACTCTGTTGTACCTCTGCTTGTAAATTTAAAATATTATTTATTATTTTTAAAATATTATTTATTATTATGACTTATTTCTCTCAATAAAGAATAAAAGGAAATATCAAGTTTTTAGAAAGATCACCCTTGATAATGAAAATTGAATTTTTCCTTAGGAATAAAGTGTGTTTGTTTAACATTTATTTTATTTGAAAGACAGATTTAGAGCGACAAAGACAGAGATCTTTCATCCACTGATTCACTCCCCAACCAGAGCTGAGCTAATCCGAAGCCAGGAGCTTCTCCTGAGTCTCCCGCATGGGTGCAGGGTCCCAACGCTTTTGGGCTATCCTCCACTGCTTTCCTAAGCTACATGCAGGGAGCTGGATCTGAAGTGGAGCAGCTGGGATAGAAACAAGTGTCCACATGAGATGCTGGCACTTGCAGGTGGAAGATTAGCCAGTTAAGCAATCAGGCCAGCCTCTTATATTTTATTAAACTTTTGCACTTTTAGACCTAACAAATATCAGAAACCCAAATCTATCTATCTATCTATCTATCTATCTATCTATCTATCTATCTATCTATATCGTAAAATGAGATTTAAAATTTGAACAATTTCTGTGGATTTTTACCATTAGTATTTGTGTCATGGAAGGTTTTTATTCCATTCCTTGTTACAAAAGCTTATGTGTACACCTTTCTCTTAGATCACAGCACCTAAAACTGTGGGATCAGAATTACTTGGAAGGGTTGCTAAAACACAGATTTTGAAATCCCATAATTCTGAGTTCCCATAATCCCTCATAATTGTAACTTGAGAATTTTGGAATAGAGTGTAAGAAACTGCACTTCTTACAGATCCCTGGTCATATCTAAGAAACAACTGCCTTCAAT
This sequence comes from Ochotona princeps, assembly GCF_030435755.1. NCBI lineage: Eukaryota > Metazoa > Chordata > Mammalia > Lagomorpha > Ochotonidae > Ochotona > Ochotona princeps. The sequence goes on from NC_080833.1 coordinate 40,199,525, forward strand.
AATCAATACACTTCAGGAAACAGATTTCCTTTCTGTTATTTTTAAAAGTCTACAAAAAGAATTTCCACGTAGAGTTGCCTGACATCTTAGCAATTTTCACTATTTCCTTTAATAATGTATCAAGATTTGAAGGACATTATTAACTACTATTTATTTTAGTAAAGCAGTAGGTACATTTACATTTCAGTGTAATCCTTTTCATTTGAGAAGCCATGATCTTCCTTCAGTAGCTCAACTAAATCTAATTTTTAAAAAGATTTATGTAATATGGGCCCGGATGTGTGGCCTAGCGGCTAAAGTCCTCGCCTTGAATGCCCCGGGATCCCATATGGGCACCAGTTCTCATCCCGGCAGCTCCACTTCCCATCCAGCTCCCTGCTTGTGGCCTGGGAAAGCAGTCGAGGGCAGCCCAAAGCTTTGGGACCCTGCACCTGTGTGGGAGACCTGGAAGAGGTTCCTGGTTCCTGGCTTCGGATCGGTGCAGCACGGGCCGTTGCGGCTCACTTGGGGAGTGAATCATCGGATGGAAGATCTTCCTCTCTGTCTCTCCTACTTTCTGTATATCCGGCTTTCCAATAAAAATGAATAAATCTTTTAAAAAAAATTTATGTAATTCACACACCATACAATTAATCCATTTAAAGTGAACAACTAAAAAATTTTTTTCTTACAGAAGATTTATTGTATTTACTTAAAAAGGTATAGTGATAGTGAGAGAAGAAGGGACAGAGAGAGAAAGAGATTTTCCATCTGTTACCCAAATGGCTATCACTGTTGCGGCTGGAGCAAGCTGCACTCCCTCTGGATCTCTCACATGGGTGGAAGGAACTCAATCAAGCATTTGGCACTTTCTTCTGCTGTTTTCAAAGGATTGTCATCGGGGACTTGAATGGGAAGTAGAGCAGCTGGACTGAAACATGCCAGCGTCACAAGCTGTGGCTTAACCTACTGTGCCACAACACAGGCTCCAAGGAACATGTCACTTATAGTGTAAGTAATACCATGGAATCATTGAAGTGATAAGTATAATATACTAAATTTAAGCTTAAATAAATTCAGGTTAGAAAGCCTTCACCCAAATCTCTTCACTATTTGATTTTAATTATAAATTTAAGATCATGTTTTATTTGCAATTTTAAAAAAGAAACCTAAAACTTTTAAGACACAATGTTTCTTGTCACATATTCAGCATATACCAAATTATTATGATATAGTATAGTTCAAAGGAGCCTTTAAACTTAGAATAGCTTTTGCTTATGAATATTAGTTATAAAAGCTGATAACTTTCATGAAGATACTTTAAAAACAAAGCCTTACCTCTTACAGTTAAATTTCAATAAAAATTCAATTATATGGAGCCTCAAAATTTCCTGTAACCCTCATATTAAATTTTGTGCTCAGTATTAAGGGAATTAACGTCAATTTCTTTACCAATGAATTATAGGGAGCACAAATTAAGATGAAAGAATGTACTGGGAATATGCATGCAAATATCATGCATTCAATATTATTATACAGCATAATCTGTAAATCTGATACTAATGAGACTCAAGATTTAAATGGCTGAAGAATGTATTTAGTGAATTATTGTCAATCAATGCCTCTGTTCTAGGATAAATGTAATCTTGAATGCCAACACACCCATTATTACAAATTCCTAACTAAGTACAGTACTTCATTATTTCAAAATGTCACTGTCAATTTTTAGAGTAACAGATAAACATCTTTCCATCATATATCAGATTGCCTTTCCTTCAAAGTAAATGAGACACTATTAAGAAAACTCAAAAAAAAAAAAATTTACAGCAACAGAATAAACCTAATGGGCATTACAATTCTAAACAAGCAGCAGAACACTCAATTTTCATATTTGCTACTAGGGACACATCAAAGATTATACCATTGTGACCAAGTCGGTTTTCTTCAGAACCTTATTTCAGGTAAAATTCAAATACTTAATATTTTACAATTACCGAGTGCTGACTTTATCCAAGGCATACCCTGAGGAGATACAAATGTGATATTACTACTGTTCTTAACAAACAGCCTACTGGAAGACAGTTAAGCACAGAAAGTAAAATACAGGGTTAAATTAAAATTGTGTATATGCTTGACATTTGTATTACTTAGGGTACTATTAACAATACTCACCTGAAAACGTCATATCATTGCTCAGAAATTACACTCTCCTGTATTTGCTCTATGTAAATCTCATTTTCACAAAAAAACTCCACAAAATTTAAAAAGCGAAATAATATGAATACATGTAGATTTAGCATCTCATGCCAAAAATGCTAGTATTTGTTTCATATTTTACCTTAAAGCTATTATGCAAATCCTGAAATTTCTCTCTTGAGTAGCTAATGGTTATATGAAAATATTATATAGACCTATTGGATATATGATTTTGGCTAATTTTCTCAATTATCAATCTCAGCTTCCTAATCTGAAATGTGCATATAATAATAACAATCTGTGCTGGATTATCTTCCTGCTGTCCTTCTGGATCCACGTTCTTTCTACATGGCTTTTTGTCAGGGAGGTTGTCCTGCCTTTCAACAATTGACTGGGTAAAGCTAACAGAAGACACCAGAAGAGACCATAATCCAGAAGGAAGAGATGCAAAACAAACAAAATTTCAGCACATTGCCTAGCACATTATAAATCCCTAGTAAGTGATGAATATTGCATCATTAACAGTGTACTGCTGTTATTATATTTTACTTGAAGTTCAATGCTCACGCTATCTATGAAATCTGACAGATGGGATATTGCAAAATTCAGAATTCTAGAGCTGTATTACTAATTCTCACAATATTTAGAAATATCTTCAACTATAAAATGTGTTTATTGTTAATGAGTCTCAATACCTAAAAGGGCTTACAACTGAATCATAAAGACCAGAGAGTAGTCCTCATTTCCTGGCATGTAGTATTTTCTGTAAACACACCTGTGTACTAATTTCTTTCAAACTGAGCTCCTGTTACTACCCCAAATCCACAGAAGCACAAATACTGTACATAAATATACAGAAAATATTCCATATAAATGTGTAGAAAATATATGGATTATTGTGCCTTGGGTTGGTGAATTGGCAGAATGGTAAAAAGAATGGCATAAGTGAAATTGATAATCTAGAAATGATCCTGACTTCAGATACCTTACCTCATGACAAACGCCACATTCAAAATCCTGTTGCAGTCTGTTCAGCCTTACCTCATCCTTTATGTCTTCCTGTTGCTGGGCTGCGAAGATCTCCATTGCAGCCATGAGTCTCATCATCAACTCATCCACTGTCGTGTTACCTGACAACACAGAAAGATGCCAGACCTTGCTTTACATAATTATATCTAACTTCAACTAATTAGTTAAAAAGAAATAGTCATCCTAGAAGTAATCTGAAAGGAATAACTATAGTGTAAACTATATTGACTGGTATGGTAATGTCTAGTTAAAATATTTTCATGTTTTAATGAAGCTGATTTATATGTTCAATAGTAAAAATAAAATGGTATACTGGAAGATACAGAATAGATCTGAAGAGACGTTATAATGATAAAGGTGAAAATCCATGAGGTTAAAAACACATCAGGAACTGGTTTTGTGGCATAGCACATAAAGCAGCTGCCTGTGACACTGGTGTCCTGTGTGGGTCCTGGTTTGAGTCCCAGCTGTTTTGCTTCTAACCCAGCTCTCTATTAAGTGACTAGGAAAAGCAGCCGAAGACGGCCCAGTGTTTGGGCATCTGCCACCCATGCGGGAGACGCAAAGGCAGCACCTGGCTCTTTCCTTTGGCCTGACCCAGCCCTAGCCACTGTAGTCCTCTGGGTAGCGAACCAAATGGAAGATCTCCCCCTCTTTCTCTGTCTCTTCCTTCCTCACTGCAACTCTTTTTAAGAAATAAAAAACAAAAAATAAACGTATCTGTTTATCCATCCCTGTCTTTCTAAAAAAACAACACATACTTACTTATTAACTAATAACAACTGCCAAATGTTTCTATGTCAATGATTAGACTAAGCACTTTATATACATTATTTAATCTGTACAATTCTGTGAAGGGGTTAGTATAATTCAGATTTCAAAGAGATGGAAAATGAGCCTTAGAGGGCTCATGTGATGTACCTAAACAAGGCAAAGCTGCTTAAGTGGTGGCTCAAGGATTTGAAACCAGATGAGTCTGACTGAAGGCTGCCCTTTCTGCCAGCTCAGTCTTTACTCAGAATATTCTATCCTTACCACTAAAACCTTATGATCAAACAAATAGTAATTCAGTTTCTTTTTTTCTTTTAAGATCTATTTATTTATGTTGGAAAGGTAGATTGCAGAGAAAACGAGAGATAGAAAGATCTTCCGGGGCTTGGCATGATAGCGTAGTGGCTAAAGTCCCCCCCTTGAACGCACCGGGATCCCAGATGGGTGCTGGTTCTAATCCCAGCAGCCTCACGTCCCATCCAGCTCCCTGCCTGTGGCCTGGGAAAGCAGTCAAAGCAGGCCCAAAGCTTTGGGACCGTGCACCTGCATGGGAGACCAGGACGAGGCTCCTGGCTTTGGATTGGCTCAGCTCCAGCCGTTGCAGCCGCTAGGGGAATGAACCATCAGACAGAAGATCCTCCTCTTTGACTTTCCTCCTCTCTGTATATCTGCCTTTCCAATAAAAATAAATCAATTTTAAAAGAAAAAAAGAAAGATCTTCCATCTGCTGGTTCACTCCCCAAGTGGCTGCAATGGACAGAGCTGATTCAATCTGAAGCCAGAAGCCAGTAGCTTTTTCTAGGTTTCTCACACAGGTGCAGAGTCCCAAGGCTTTGGGCTGTCCTCAACTGCTTTCCCAGGCCACAAGCTAGATGGAAAGTGGTGTAGCTGGCACAAGAACTGGCACCCATATGGAATCCTGGTATGTGCAAGGCGAGGACTTAAGCCACTAGGTTTCCATGCTAGGCCCATTAATTCAGTTTCAAAGAAAACTTTGTTTCTGGGGACATCGCTGTGGTGTAGGTTAAGCTGGTTGAAGTGCAAGCATCCCATATGGGATCCCATGAGCCCCAGCTGCTCTGCTTCCCATTTAGCTCCCTCTAATTTGTCTGGGAAAGCAACAGAAAAAGGGCACAGGTCTTTGAACCCCTGCACTCATGTGAGAGACTGACGAAGCTTGAGTCTCCTGGCTTTAGACTAGCTCAGCTCCGGCTGTTTGGGCTATGTTGGGAGTCAACCAGTGGATGGAATCTATCCTTCCTTACTTATCTCTCCATAAAACCTGACTTCAAATAAAAATAAACTTGTCTTTAGAAAAGAAAAAATGTTATTTATCTTTTGCCCAATTGATATTTTCCCCTTTCAGCTGCCTTCAGATGATAATTTTATGAAGGTATTTTAAATGTTCAATTTTCTTTGGTATTAGTTTATTCCCTATCCAAGTATATAACAGAAATATAGCTCATACACATTGTTTCCTGTGTGCATTAACTCCTTATTATTTGCTTTGAATATAGCTATAAGAGAAATTCATGAGAACATATGAAATATGGCTATTATACAAGCACAAAGAGTTTTTCTTTAGGGCCTGAAAAGAAGTCTCTTGCCTTAGTAATGAAATGAACAGGACAATAAAAGCAAGTATCCTTGTTAGTGTTTTTTTTTTCCTAAAGTAGGGCTTGACAAATACCATTATTTCAATGGTTCGTCTCCTGAAATATATAAATTTTAAACATTTCACTTGTCCATTATGGCAGAGTACATGAATTTTTGCTTGAAATTCAAATTTTATCACTGGTTTCAAATATAATCAGTCCTTTCATTTACAAGTGACAGACATATTTTGCTTATTTTGGAGAAAATGTCTACCAAATACCAAGCTATATAAACCAAGTTTACCTATTAGTCATAATTGATTTTTTTAAGTTTTCACTTTTTAAATTTGGAAAGCAGATACACAGACACACAGAGAGTGACAGACACAGACAGTAGAGCTATCCTCTGGTTCATTCTCCAGTCGCCGTTGACAACGCCTGGCCTTCAGCCAGGCCAAGCCAGGAGCCTAGAACTCCATCTGCTTCTCCTATGTTGGTGCAGGGATCTAAGCACTTGACTTCCCACCAATTGCCTTTCCAGGTTGCGCATTAGGCAGGAAGATGGAATTGGAAGCAGATCTAGGACTTGAACCTAGGCAATGATATGGGATGTGGCATTCTAATTGGTGGATTAATAGTTATAACACTTCTGTAACAACAACAAAAAAAGCAAGGAGTTCAGCTCAAGTAAACAGAAAGTGCTTTATCCACACCTCCCACTGTGTCACGCAAACTAAAGGGGTACAATTTAATAAAAGTAGTCATTTTTGTTGCTTCACTAAGGATATTCTTAAATGACCTTTCTTTTCTTTTATTTCTTCTTCACCTCCTTTTTGCTTTGTTAGACTTTAAATACAGGGTAGTGAAAAATATGACTGCTGGTATAGTTTTGTAACATGTTATGAAGGATTTTTCAAATCATTGCTCCAAAGTTACTAGTGCAAATATTAACGCAGTAAGATTTCCATAAAAGACATAATTAGAACAATTCTGACCTTGCAGATCCCTGCAAGTTTTAGGGTGCCTTTGGAGTCTATCAGCCAAAAATTGAGTGTCCTTAGCTATTGTAATATTACTGTTGACAGTGAAAACAGCAATAAAGTGTTATCTTCATTATCCATTTAATCTGTGCAACATCAGTTGCATTAGCAGCTTTCTTCTTTCATTTTTATTAATAAAGATTTATTTATTCATTTTGAAAGTCCGGGCTTCAGAGAGAGAACAGAAAGAGAAGGGAAGAGACAGATCTTGTATTTACTAGTTCACTCCTCAGATGGCTGCAACGGTCAGTGCTGGGCCAGGTCAAAGAAAAGAGCTAGTTTCTTCTGGGTTTCCCACCCAGGTGGCAGGGGCCCTGGACACTTGAGCCATCTTCCATGTGATTCCTGGCCATTAGCAGGGTACTGGATCAAAGGTAAAACAGCCAGGACAGGAGCCAGCGCTACCATAGGAGTGGATTTACTTGCTGTGCTACAATGCCAGTACCAGCAGGTCTTCTCTAACACTGTTTACAATTTATATTTCACACTATTCTTTAGTTGTAGAGAAACACAAAGTATCAGAGTTTTGTTTTATTTGTGTTTCAAAAGTATTGGAATTTACAGATTATCCCTTCACCATTAGACTTTCTTGCAGATAGTATCCATGTAACAAATCTTTTTCTTGGTAGCATAAAGTTCTCAATTTAAGTATCTTGACAAACAGGAGAATTTTACACTAACTCCCAGAGTCCATTAGTAACAACAAAACACACAGAAAGCAGAAATTTCATTCACTGATTTTTTGGTAAAGAAAATGCACTATCGTTATGTTCACAGGCATCTGACAGTGTCACGCCTCAGGGCTGCATCCTAGCCGTGGGACCACACAGGTATGGAAAAACAATCGTCACCAGGAACAATTCCATTTGCGAACTATAGTCACTGCGTCTTCTACATAACATATTTTTCTACAAAGACATATTATCAAACCTTGAAGTTAAAAATCACAAGATTACCACAATATACAAGATTCTACTCCTCTTGTGACATGATCCTTACCTTGTATCACATTTAACACCTCGTTAGATGATCGCTTTCCCATGATAATCAGGAAAAGTGGAAACTGATCTGTTTTCTGAGTTCGAATGGTTTGTGCAACAACGCTGCCAAAGTGTCTATTACACATTGTCAGAAATCTAAAATGAGAAACAATTCAAAGTAAATTTACTGTCATGTAACCAATTCATTTTACGAATTACATAAAAATTAGAAGGCTTACCCGATATTAATAAATACAATCTTGCCATATTAAGTTCTCAACTAAATCTTAAGACATGGAAATGATTATCATGCTGGAAGGCAGAACTCCCTGAAGGGTGTCTGGGGCTGAAGGCACAGGATTCTTAGTCTGAAATATGGCAAGCTGAACTAAATTTTAAGAAGAAAGCAAATGAATTTCAAGACAAGAAAATTTCTTAAATAGGACAAATAATATGGTGTGGTACAAAGATAAATCAGTGAGAATCATCCTAAGGAATCAAATTTAGAGATCTTTTCACAAGTCTCCAAATTACGAACTGCACTTCAGATTCAGTTTTCTCCAGTCGGAGTAGGTCCTCTAGTTTCATACTTGGTATGGGATAAAAATAATAATTCTAAGCTTTTAACCAAAAAAGCTCAGAGATATTAGCATACTGAAGTCTAGCATTAGTATTCTTAACACGATCTGGAATAAATGAAAAAACTGATAAAGCTTTTCTCTTCTATTAGAGGACTGTTTGAAATTAGCATTTCTTTCAAGAGAAAAGGGTAGCTTATGATATGTTTTCAGATCTGATGGTAAAAAGTAAATGTCATAATAATAATGAATTATGAAAGACCAAATGCAAATATAGAATGCTTTAATAAGATCCAATTTAATAAAGTCTGTAAAAATAATGGACTTTTAATAACACAGGTCACAAAAGGCAAAACAGTGGAAATTCTGGGGACTAGCCACTGGTCCTGGCTTATTAATTCTTAATTATGTTCATGAAAGGCAACTTAAATCGTGTATTTTCTTATGCCTTATGATAATATTTTAGGTAACAACTCCTCTGAAATGTATGTTCTAGCTGATGAGCAAAGTTCTGTCGTCACATGCATTAGAAGGTAAATCTATTTGAAAAGACAAACGGCATTAAAATGTCATGTTCTCAGATTCATTTGATATCCAAATTCAAAAAAGAATCAAACCTCTTAATTTTTAAAGCCAATATATTTTCTGTCTGTAGAAATTCATCTCAGAAATTTAGGCAGAATTGCCTATAAAACCCATGCTGTGACTATAGAAGGCAGGTCTTGTTAAGGGGCACTAGAACTGTCGGCAAGAGTGTCAAGACAAGTTAGCACCACCGCGGTAAGTTCATTGGGGGGCAGGTTCTTATACACCTCCAGAGCAGCAATAACCAGACCTCATGGCAATTTGAAATGAAAGGCCTTAAGAAATCCATTGTCAGCCATGAAATATCAGTGCCCCCATGAAAATTCAAATCTTCACATTCCACAACTATTATGGGATAAAGATGCTCAAGAAGCCTAAGCCTCCATACTAAATTTCACACCCAGGTAGCTTTAACTTATCAATTGGGTTGTGTAGCTTAGGAGACTGAGAAAGTTAGGATCTCATTTTTCTTAATGCTTCTTTCTAAAATAATGAAAATCAGTCTTGACTCTGATCTGCTCACTGACAACCTCTAAAATTAAAGATGTCAAAAACAGTTGGAAATATCCCTGAAAGGGAGAAAGTCTTTGTTGTTTTCACATCAATCAATTAAATGGATATCATACTATAGATGCCCACCACAGCACTAGTCTTACAATCAATATTAAATAGTACCTAAACAGAATGACCATCTGCCAAAATCAGAAAGGATCAATGGAAGAAAGGAAGTAAGGGAGAAGCAGGCGAGCTTGGTGGTTTCAACAATTCCATTCCAAGATACTTTTGCCTCGAATTCTCTTTGCAAAAATGAGCATAAAGCCAAAATAATTATGAAAATGTAGCTAGCTTATGGGGTTTAAGATAATACATAACACAAATTTCAAAACTACACAACGCATTTTTCAAGAGGGTTATAGTCTTCAAAGGCACACAGCAATTCAATTAATTATTAAAAAAAATAGAAAGATAATTTTTTCCTGAGCATTGGTAAATAGATTAAAATTTTCAGAAATATTTGTAAAATATGCAGGGTTCACACAGTGAGGCTGAAACCTCTAGTAGCTTTAATTCTAATCAAAGAGAGACTATTAAATTTTTACTTAATATGAGCAGTATAATGACCCTATATTTGAGCTACTGTTCCAGGCACCTGTATCCCATACCACAGTGCCTAGGTTTGAGTTCTGGCTCTACTTTGCAGCCTCCCTGACAGGCAGCAAATGATGACTTAAGTGCTTTGCACCTGCTACCCATGTGGCAGACCCAGCTGAAGTTCCCGGCTTCTGGTTTCAACCTGGCCCAGCCCCAGCTGGTGAATGCATCTTGGGAGTGACCCAGTGCATGGAAAATCTAGTGTTTCCTCTCTCTTTCTCTGTTGCTTTGCCTTTCTAAGAAATACACAGCACTTTTAAATTTTTTAAGTAATCCGATTCGACTTCCTGAAATCTGAATCATGTTTGAGATTTTCAAAGGACAATCACTGAGAGCCTATGGAGCCACTGAATATCACCAAGTTGAAAAATTCCTATTGTTCAATTATTCCAATATATTTAAGAAGAACTTGAGGTAGCACTTCACAAAACTGTCTGTCATCAAATCTTTCTCAAAGTCAGGAAGTTTTGCGTGTTTTTCCCAGGTTTATTACAGCACAAAGTTACCATCCAAAGCACATTATCTGTAGCAAAAATCCAGCTGGTAACATTAGAAGAGAAACAGAAATGAAAACAAGTCACCCAGGCTGTACCACAGGGCTAGTTATTTATGTGCAACATTCAAGGGTGTGTGCTAAACAAGCATCCACAAATAAGAGTTTGAGTGACTGCTGGGCCATTTGTGATTGAAAGCTGTCTTTCTGTTTACTTTGAGTGTTGTACAATTTTTTTTTTTTACTGAACTATTGAAATATAACATTTTTAAATTGAATTAAAAAAAAGTGTGGTTCTTGCAATAATACTTTCTTCCTTTTGAGAAGGTAGATGTGTGCCAATGTGTCTAGTATTAGAGCCAAAATTGTTAATGCAACTGTGCATGGTGTTCATTTGAGTCAGATGTCATAAAGGAACAAATGGCCTCTACATAATTGGACTCCTGAAATCTTAATGACAGTCCTGTGACAAGAGGAAAAGGTTCAAAAATGTTTTTAATGGGGGAGTAAAATAAGGGAGGAAAAGAAGAAATGGAAGAAAGAAGGATTGAGAAAATGAATGAAAGGAAATGACTGATAATCCATAAAGTATACTTTTACTAGTTCTTGCTATTAAAAAAGATAAAATAATTGTAATCTGAAGTTTGGAGAGAAAACAGGACCTAGTTGCTAGACTACATTAATCATTAGTAAAATTTTTAGTCTCTGAGGCAAAAATAGATCTTTTCCTTCTTGTTAAGGAAATCAGGATTACTAATAAATCAGCTTTCAGAAAAAGCATTTTAAAATTGAAAACGGGGTACAACTTTGTTTCTTTCAATCAAAGAGATAATTCCACAAGTTACTGATTTTTACTAAACTGTACTCAAATACAAAATATATGTAGAATGAAATCTAGCAATTCAGGGAGAATGATTTTACATTTTACAATTATTACACAAACATTGTAAAAGCAGGTACATATGATTAAAAAAAAAGACCATGAAACTGCCTAATTATTTAAGGGCTTTTGATTTCCATACTTCAATCTGGCTTCCTTAAGTTCAAAGGGAGATTAATGCATATCTTGAAAATACTTGTCTTCTTATAAGGATGAAATGAGGTAAGATGCAGAAAAAACTTGTGTCTAGAATGTGGTAGCTATTTTATTACAACTGAATGCATAAAGGCATTTAGCATTTTTATCATCATTATTTTCAGGACTAAAGGGATATTTTATACCTAACAGGCTAATATTGAGTTTTGTTTCATTTTTGGTTGCAAAGTAAGATACAACATCAAAGAATTGCTGTCTAAAAAAAGAAAATAATCATTAGTTTTTTTTTTCCATTTAGAAATAAAAGCATGGGTACGAATATTTGGAAAATAAGGAAATCAAATAATAGATAATGCGACATTTTTTAAGATTTTATTTTTATTGGAAAATCAGATTTTTTTTTTTCAACAGAGAGAACAGACAGAAAGCTCTTCTGTCTGCTGGTTTACTCCTCAAGTAGCCACACTGGCCAGAGCTGAGTCAATTCAAAGCCAGTAGGCAGGTGTTTTCTTCCAGGTCTCCCACAGTATCCCAAGGCTTTGGGTCATCCTCCATTGCTTTCACAGGCCATAAGCAGGGAGCTAGATGAGATGTGGAGCAGCTGGGATATGAACCAGTGCCCATGTGGGATCCTAGCGAATGTAAGGCAAGGATTTAGTCACTAAGCTACCATGCCAAGCCAGATAGATGACGCAATATTACAAATTTTTTTAAAAAGTGAAAATTATAAAGAGAGGGAGAGACAGAGTGAGAGATCGTCCACCTGCTGATTTGAGTTTGAAGTGGCTGCTATAGTCAAAGCTGGGCCAGTGTGAACCTGGGTTCCAGGAGTTTCTTGTGGATTTCCACTTGGGTGCAGGGACCTCAGGACTTGGACTACCATCAATTACTTTTTAGGCACATTAGCAGCAAGGTGGAGCAGAAGTGAACAGCTAGGACATGAACCAGCACCCATATGGGCTGCTGGTGCTGCAGCTTTTTTTTTTTTTTTTTTAAAGATTTACTTATTTTTTTATTGCAAAGTCAGATATACAGAGAGGAGGAGAGACAGAGAGGAAGATCTTCCGTCCGATGATTCACTCCGAAGCCAGGAACCAGGAACCTCTTCCGGGTCTCCCATGCGGGTGCAGGGTCCCAAAGCCTTGGGCTGTCCTCCACTGCTTTCCCAGGCCACAAGAAGGGAGCTGGATGGGAAGTAGAGCTGCCGGGATTAGAACCGGCGCCCATATGGGATCCCAGGGCGTGTTCAAAGGCGAGTACTTTAGCCACTAGGCCACGCCGCCAGGCCCGGTGCTGCAGCTTTAAGATTAGTCTGCTTTGCCACCCTGCCAGCCCCCCAAAATTACAAAATTTTATACATTTAAATATGGTAAAAATTGAAGTCGCTATTTTCTCTTTCATGCATTTATGTTTAATAAAATTAATTTGTTTTTTAAATCCATGTTATATTTTCAGGTGAGCAGGAAAGAAAGATCTATTTAAAGAGCAAGTATATACTCAGGGGAAGTTTGGGCAACTTTATGGGAGAATGATGTCATCAGCAGCATCTCAGATGAGTGGTTTGTGTCCTGGTGGCTCCACTTCCCATCCTGCTTCCTGCTTTTGCCCTGGGAGAGCAGCAGAAGATGGCCCAAGTACTGGGGCCTCTGCACCCATGTGGGAAACTCCGAAGAAGCTTCTGGTTCCTGGCCTTGCACCAGCTCAGCTCTGCTTATTATGGCCATTTGGGGAGTAAAAAGTGGATGGAAGACTTTTGTGCACCTTCTCTGTAAAAATCCGCCATTCAAATAAAAATGCATAAATCTTTAAAAAAATTGCAGTCAAAATTTCTGATTCTTCCTCTTGAACCAATCTTTCTGATAATATGTGAATCACTTATGCCAAACAAGTGATTACTGCATCGGAAAAAATTATGTTTAATTATATAGAAGATTTCTATAAATCATTTGAGGTATTTTCTTAGGTACAACTGGTTACCTTATACTACTTCTTCTGAAGCTACTTCAGTGTAAGGAACTAACAGAGGCTAAACAAGCAGTTTTTGCTATGGTATTAAGTCCCATTGTTCACACATCCCTGTGTCCAGAGTGAGTTCAGTTAAGTAGTAAATAGTTAAATAGTAAATTAAGAGTATTAAGACAGACATCAAACTTTCCATCAAGTACATCTTTAGTTAATACCCAAATGCCCTTTTGGAAAATAAAGATCCTTACGAAGTAAGTCTCCTAGTCACTAGCTCTGTTAAGTATACCACAACTGTGCCAGCTGAAAAGTGTTGTTTCCCACCACAACACTATTTCCATAAGTCTGCATGGCTAGCCCATTGTTAAGCTCATTTTGAGAGTTCCCATTGGGAATCATCAGCACGCTTAGCAAATGCCATTTTGTCCTCTGAGGGTGTCTCTGATTGCTGGAAGTACTTCTAAGTGTTTGTTGAAACTGAGTTGGGGAAACATGAGCAAGCTGGGAGAGTGACTTTAAGGCAGCGGTCTCCAGCTTTGGTCACTTGTGCATTACCCAGGGAATTTATTTAAAAGGCAAGTTCCTCAGTTGCACCCTGAGATTCTGATGCAGTAGATCTGGGGTGAGGACTGTATCTTGGAAGAGGTTTCAATTCTCTCTCTAGGAGATTTTGATTTTAAGCAGTTAGTGGCCACACTTGGAGAAAGACTGTTTTGGGGACTGCATTACATGACTGTAAGTTTTCTCTGAAGGAAGGTCTTTAAGAAGTCACGCCAAAAATGTTTTGGGCAATTGCCACTATACTGGATGAAGTGTCTAATATTCTGAGGTGACCAATTTGTAAATATTAATTTTCACTTGCTTCATTAGTATTGATGCAATATCATCTGATATGGAACAATAAGCAAATAGCTCAAATATCTTTGAGCTCTAGACAATGAAGAAAAAAATGAAAAGAGGAAGGTTGAAACATAGAGTGGTTCGGGGAAGTCTCATGAGAAAGTTGGAATTCAATTAAAGTCTCAAAAGAGGTGAAGAAGGGGTGGAACTTACACTCCAAGTAAGGATTCCACGCAGAGATAGCAGAAAATACAGAGACCTTCCAGTTGGGGAGAAAACAAGTGCATTAGGACAGCTAGAGCAGGCTGACGTGCAGAAGACAACGCTGATGCTCTTGGCTCCTGCGCTTGATAAAAAGTACCAAAACGTGGCCAAAAGAGCAGCGATGAACAGGTAGAAATTTTAAATTGCAAGTCAGTTAAGACGGCTAATTCCCTAAACATAAAGAGCTTTCATAAACTGAAAATAGAAAGATGAATAAATAAGGTCGAACGACATCTTTCATAAAGAGAAACACTAATGGCTCATAAGAATATATGAAAGATAATGAAAAATAACTCATAATGTACTAATGTCCAATTAAAGCCATATTAAGAAAGCATTTTTTACCTATTAGGTCTGTGAAGATAATTGCACACATACTTTCCCCTTAACAATTCTATACCCTGGTCTTTAGTTTATTTTCATGTGGAAATAAACTATGTACGCAGTTAATTGCGGCAAGTTGTAATGGCAAAATATTAGACCTAATACAAATGTCATCAGTAGTGCCTTCTTGAATAAAATACTATCTTAATGAACTGTAAAGAATACTGTGTAGCCATAAAGTACAAATATCCTTACAAACTGATATGAATTATATTTAAAACACAACATGAGCAGAAAAAAAGAGATAAAATATTCTTTGCCATCAAACTTTGGAAAGACAAATAAACAAGGAACTTACAGTACTGCCTCTGGGGATGGTAACTTAGAGTAAGGGTAATAAGAAGACTTTCATTACAAATCTTTTTTATGCTAAATAATGCGGTTACAAGTAAATCAGCAAATAGTTCAATTATTAGAGTAAAACAGCTCACATAAAGAAAAACTGCAGGTAATCCCAGACCCAAACATTTCTTATAGATGTTTTGTGCAAATTTATTTGTATTTTTTATTATTTAAAATATTTATTTATTTTTATTAGAAACGTTACAGAGAGAAGGAGAGAGAGAGAGAGAGAGAGAGAGAGAGAGAGAGAGAGAGACAGAGATATCTTCTGTCTGCTGGTTCACTGCCCAAGTGGCTGAAACGGCCAGAGATGCCAGGAGCCAAGGGCTTCTTCCAAATCTCCCAGAAGGGTACAGGGTGGCAAGGCTTTGAGTCATCCTCTACTGCTTTTACAGGCCACAAGAAGGGAGCTGGATGGGATGTTGAGAAGCTGGGACACGAACCAGCACCTATATAGGATCCTAGGCATGCCTGTAAGGCAAGGATTTATGTCACTAGGCTGTTGTGCCAGGCCCCAAAATTTATTTTATCCTTGTGGGAATCACTGGCTGGAAAAACACATTTTTAAAAAAGATTTCCACATAACAATAATAAGCTGGTATTTGAAATGATTAATAGACATTAACTG
The DNA here is from genome assembly GCF_030435755.1 of Ochotona princeps. NCBI lineage: Eukaryota > Metazoa > Chordata > Mammalia > Lagomorpha > Ochotonidae > Ochotona > Ochotona princeps. Next base: position 40,215,379 of record NC_080833.1, read on the forward strand.
AAAAGGTAATATATACTGCCATTTCTAGCTTTATTCTTTATAAATATGAAGCATTCTTAGGGGAAAAAAACCTCTGATGTGCAACTATTGGGGTTATTATCAGATTGCTTCATAATGGGTTGGTACAATGCCTCTGCATGCAACTACAAGTATGGTAGTCATGCTACATGACAAAGCGAAACAAAGAACAATTTAAGAAAACACAGGATGAGGGGCCGGCAATATAGTGTAGCAGGTAAAGTTGCCATCTATGATGCTAGCAACCCATATGGGCACAAGTTTGTGTCCTAGCTGCTCTGCATGTCCAGATAATGGTCTGGAGAAAGAGCAGAAGATGCCCCAAGTGTTTGGGACTCTGCCATCCACACGGGAAATCCAGATGAACTTCTAGGCTCCTGGTTTTAGTCTGGCAGAGCCTTGGCTACTGCACCGTCTAAGCAGTGAACCAGTGGTTGGAAGAATATCTCTGTCTCTATCTCTCTCTCCCCTTTCTTTACTATGTGACTATTACTTTCAAATAAATAAATAAATAAATATTAAGAGAAAAAAGAGACACAAGGTAGGATTTGGGGAGGAGTTAATCTAAAAGGCATCTCTACTATCTGAGGCTTAGACTTTTTAGCATTAGCAAATCATTGAATTACCTTGATAGATTAATAGTTTCAAAACACCATGAACTTTATTAATCTTATCTCCTTGTCATGTATAAGTCACTCAAGTGAAAAAGGTTTTTGAGGTCTCTATAGTTTAGTGACATATACAGTTCACCTATGGAGTCTGATTCATATTAACCTTGCCATGAGATAATAACCATAAAAAGGATAACTAGTTTTTTTCATCACTGGTGAGCACATAAACAGTATTTTAAGAACACAAAAAATTTTCCATATTTAAGAAAAAGGGCAAGTTCCTTTTTTCTTAAATTCCAATCATAGAAGCGTAGTAGGGGAGGTTAATAGAGAACATCTAATCTCATCTCTTCTCTAGTGCACAAATTCCTTCTCCAGTAATGTAAAGAGAAGATTCATTTTACAGGTGTTGTATGAGAGCAAATTTATGCTAAATGTCATCATATAATACTACTTCAGTTTTGTCTTTTGCCAATCAATCAATATTTATGAGTGCATACTAAATATATGACAAGAGAAGACATTTTGTCCTTAAGATACTAAGAGTATTTTGGTTGTGATAAACCAAGGCCTCCAAGTGGTAAATATAATCTGGTATATAACTAAGGCCCAGATTTGTTGCTTCATTTAAAGTGAAGGATAACAGAGAAGGGAAAACGGGCTTAAAGGTTTGTGTTACAAGGTGGTCGCTTCTGCATTTCTATTTCTTAGCACCTAGTGCCTAAGATATGTTTCTTGCATGAATAGACCAATTCACCTTTCAGGAACATTTATTTACTGTGATAATGCTGACCATTCAATTTTCGTTCTCTTCTTGCAACTATTCTGAAATCAGTTTAAGCAGAAGAAAGATGAAAATACTGTCTCCAGGGCTCCTTTCATTAAATTTTTACTTCTACAGGTTACAGGAACCCACAAAACAAATAGTGTTGACTGCAAGGTTCAGATTCTGATTTTTAGTAAAGTGTCATTTTTGTATAATTTCATTCTATCACCACCTGCTGATTTATAAAAAGTATATAGCATTCAAATATTAACATGCTAGACAAATTAGAAAATTATTGCAAACAGCATAGTGTTGGGGGAAGAATAAAGACTTTGGAGGTAAGCTTAATCTTGTAACTTATTAGTTGTTTCTTCAAATAATCTTAATCTGTTTGAGCCTCAGTGTTTTTATCTTTACAAAAAAAATAACATTCCAGGGCCCAGCGGCGTGGCCTAGCGGCTAAAGTCCTCGCCTTGAACACCCCGGGATCCCATATGGGCGCTGGTTCCAATCCTGGCAGCTCCACTTCCCATCCAGCTCCCTGCTTGTGGCCTGGGAAAGCAGTGGAGGACGGCCCAAGGCTTTGGGACACTGCACCCATGTGGGAGACCTGGAAGAGGTTCCTGGTTCTCGGCTTTGGATCGGCGCAGCACCAGCCCGTTGCGGCTCACTTGGGGAGTGAAACATCGGATGGAAGATCTTCCTCTCTGTCTCTCCTCCTCTCTGTATATCTGGCTTTCCACTAATAATAAAATCTTTAAAAAAAAAATAACATTCAAATAATACATTTGGCTCTGTGGGTTAATAAATATTACCACTGTTTCCTCCCTTTTATATGCTTTTAGGTAAAATTAATTACCCGGGACATCCTCCACTGCTCTCCCAGGTGCAGAAGCAGGGAGTTGGATGAGAAATAGATCATCTGGGTCTTGAACTGGCACCATGCTGCTGCTGCAGGCAGTGGCTCTATCTGCTATGTAACAGGCTGTCCCCTTGGCACTGCATACTGCTGTATAACTTCTAGAGTATGCATTAGAATCTTTATGAGATATTCCCTACTCTAGAAATTTGAAGTCATACTTTTTTTCATGTTCTCATTTTCTTAAATTTTTTTGACTAGACAAATTTGGAGATCTTGTCATTTTTATTATTACACAATTTTTTTTCAGTGTCATCTATTTCAGGGTTGGTCAGTTTTTCTGGGAATCCTGATATCTATACATAATCTCCTTCCTTCCTGAAAAGAATTATCATTCTAATAGATTTAAAAGAAACAAATGAAAGAGACTTTGTACGAATCCCATACTCAAGAGGGAAGTGTTTTTTTTTTTTAAATAAATGGCCAATAACACAGAATATTAACACTTCAGTCACTTATCAAAGCTTTTGAGCAAAAATCGATTGCAACTCAGCACTTGATAAAGGCTCACTGAGACACCCGAGGGTTCACAAGAAAGGGTTGAATGAATGTGAAGATTCTGTATAATTTTCCTCTCCACTTTAAAACTGTTATGAGTGGAATAATCAAAAAGGAATATTTAAGGGCCATATCACTTATGCCCCCTGAAGAACCGTCATGATTAAAAAAGATTTAATACAATTAGAGGATTAATACGAAAAACATCTATTTAAAATAATGCTTTCTGTAAAATAACAGTAAAAGATAATTTTCTATTACTTTTCCCAGTGGCTCTCAAATAGAAAAATTATGCAACAAAATTCACCACTGAATCTAGTATCTGAAAAATTTTGACATTTCCTACACATATATTTCTTTTATATATATTTTCATATATCATATAATGGTAACAATAAATGGCAAAGGGAAACTTGAAGCCATAATATCTGAGTATATAGAGAAGGAAGCATAACTAATATCTATGAAATGAACAGATGAGTAAGTATATGACTATAAACTTCCTTTTTTCCCTTCAGATGCTAGCATTATAGGGCTGAATTCAGTGTTTAGGTATAAGTTAAGTCAAAATGTTTATAAAGTACCTATGCATATGCCACTTTAAATTCATTTTCCTTGTTTTTTTTTCATTTTCTTATTTAATACCACACTTACCCTTATATAACAATTTAATGAATTTTAAAGTATTCAAATTGCAAATGCTAAATAGGAAAAGAGAGATATTTGAAGGTACTTGAAAAAGTTAATGGAAACTAAGATTAAATTTATCTCAATATAAAATTTCTTTGAAATTTATACACTGTTTCTTCATAATATGTAGGTCCATTTCTTTTTTAAAATATGTATTTATTTTGAAAGATAAAGTATCAGAGAGAGAGAGAGAGAGAGAGAGAGAGAGAGAGAGAGACCTCTTCCATCTGCAAGTTCTCTCTTTAATAGCTGGGCTGGGCAGGCAAAACCAGGGGCTTGAAAGTATATTCCTGTTTCTTATGTGAATGGCATTAACTCATGAACTCAGTCAGTATTTGGGGTTTCCCAGCTGGCTTAGCAGGGAGGCGGGTTGCAAGCAGAAGTATCCTGGACTCCTAACTGGGATACAGACACACCAGCAGTGGCTCAACGGGCTGCACCATAATGGCCACCCCTTCATGAAGATGATGAAGATCCTTATATACACAAAATGAATGAGAAGAGGAAGGTTTCCCCAATTCAAGTATATATCCTGCACTTAATCATTACTTACACACACACACACACACACACACACACACACACACACGACAGACAAATGGTGGAATGAATGGGAAACTAGAAATATTTTGACTGGGTGAGAGTGCTACAGCATAGCACTTAAAATGTACGCATCCCAGGCCCGGCATGGTAGATTCTTGGCTAAAGTCCTCATCTTGCATGCGCTGGTATCCCGTATGGGCACCGGTTCTAATCCTAGCAGCCCCGCTTCCCATCCAGTTCCCTGCTTGTGGCCCTGGGAAAGCAGTAAAGGACGGCCCAAAGCCTTGGGACCCTGAACCCGCATTGCAGATCCAGAAGAAGTTCTGGGCTCCTGGCTTCGGTTTGGCACAATTCCAGCCATTGTGGCCTCTTGGGGAGTGAACCATTGGACAGAAGATCTTCCTCTCTGTCTCTCCTCCTCTCTGCAGATCTGTCTTTCCAATAAAAAACAAATGAACAAAAAAAAAGATGTATACTTCCCAATTGTTGAGTCTATCTTCCTACTACTGTGCACCCTGAGAGGCAGCAGGCGACGGTTCATTTGTCTCCCTGTCACCCACGAGAGGCCCTGCTGGAGCTCTGGGATCCTAGCTTCAGCCTTGCTAGTCCTGGATTTTAAGAGTATTTAAAGAAGCAGACAGCAGATGGAAGAACTGTCTCTGTCATCGTGCTTTTCAAATAAATAAATAAAAATAAATCATTTGGTTAAAAAAAAAACCGCTTTGTTTCAGATACAAAAAGTAAGCTTTTTGGGTCCGGCGGCGTGGCCTAGCTGCTAAAGTCCTCGCCTTGAACACCCCGGGATCCCATATGGGCGCCGGTTCTAATCCCGGCAGCTCCACTGCCCATCCAGCTCCCTGCTTGTGGCCTGGGAGGCGGTCGAGGACGGCCCAATGCATTGGGACACTGCACCCATGTGGGAGACATGGAAGAGGTTCCAGGTTCCCGGCATCAGATCGGTGCGCACCGGCTGTTGTGGCTCACTTGGGGAGTGAATCATCGGAGGGAAGATCTTCCTCTCTGTCTCTCCTCCTCTCTGTATATCTGACTTTGTAATAAAATAAATAAATCTTTAAAAAAAAAGTAAGCTCGTCCTTATTCCCCTACAAAACCAATCAAAGCTACTTAGACAAATGGTTTATAAATAATCAGAAAACATGTAGAATGATAACTAGAAGGCAGCAAAGGTCATTAAGAACACACCACAACCCAGCGACCACGAGTTTCCTAGACAGACTCCACAAGCACTTCCTACACCTGATGATTTGGGCTTTACCAAGGCATTTCAAAGAATCATTCCAGATAACATTTAGCAATAAAGGCCAAGTTAGTAAGTTCATTTTCCAACAGAAAACTGACTCTATAGAGTAAAACCAAACTGACAGTGATTTCAAAGGTTTATCACTGGGCTTATCCCCACCCATATTTTATAAATGCCTGAGACAAATAAATAATAAATAGAAGCAATGAGTACTCTGTGACCCACTTTTAAATCAATTAGATTATTAATTTTAACAACACCTCTCTGAGGATTGTAGTTTTATCTCTAATTTACCACATGAAGCCTGCAACATAATGGGTTTAATCAACTTGCCAAGGGCTATGATGATTTAGTAGGTTAGGCAGTAGAATAACTAGAATTCAAGTTCTGGAATGATCAAATTCAAAGCTAACATGTAGTCTTAATCACTATGTTGTCTTGCACACCACAATAACCAACAATTAAGTATTAAACATTACTAGAAACAAAATGGAATAAGATTGATTTAACTCTTGCTCTTAAGAAACTTACTTTCTAGTGGAAGAATGGGAAAAGAGATTTTTAAAAGAAGCAAGAGTAGAACTTATGGAAAGTTCGGAGATGTGTTACAAAAGAGAAATGGCAGTATGGACATTTTCTTTGAAAAGGGTCATCAGAGTTTTCTGAAAATAGAACATTTAAACTGAGACCTACAGGACAGAAAAATAGGAATAATCTCTTTCTGATGACTTCTTTTTTCTCAATTAACTAGTGAGGACAACTAGGAAAGGGAGCAGAGAAAGGAATGATATGTTTTGTGTGTTAAGAGAAGTATGAACTATACATCCCACCCATACAAAGAAAACTAATTAGAGAATCCCAGCATACTTGCCCAGCATTATCCTATGTCTATCTGACGTTTGTGTTTATTTATTTAAGTATCTCTGATTTGCTTCAGCTATGTGTCATTACAAGGATACAGCACAGAAATGGCAAATAGATGAGTTCAACCAATTGAGTCTCATGAAGGGAGTTTATCACAAGGAAATCACGATCACCGATCCCAGAATCTAAACTGAATAAGGGAAATGAGAAGTGAACAAAGGAAAAGAAAAGGGAAAGTAGAATGAAGAGAAAAGCGGTAGGGTCAACAGATTGGAGGGCATCAGGTGATTGAAAAATAGTAACAACAACCAGCACTACTGAACCTTGAACAAGTGGTTATAGCCAGGGATCTGAAGTAAAAATATATGAGGCAATATAGATCCTACTAAAGACCACATCTTAGTCTGGTGACCAAGGAAAGGAAGAAAAAATGTCCGCAGTTGGACATGTCTATGGACTGATAGCAATGCCAAGGATGATGCTAGAGATTATTGATAGAGTTAAGACCAATTGTGAGTGAAAAACTTGGGAAAGTTAATAGAATCTGAACCTAAAGAGATTTTGTCAATAATTTCATTAACTGAGAATGGCAGAGATTTGTATTACGATGAAGTGTACAAAAAGAAGGGAGTTTCAACTGACTCCCTGGATTCAACAGAAGCCACTGATAAAATTTTCAATGTAGAACTGTACATGATATCACACAGACCTGCCCCTGCAACGATGCTTGATTCTGGCACCTTTACAAGAGGTGAGGTCTGGACATGTTGTCAAACGACAAATAGCAGAAATAACTCACTGTACTTGGTAATAACAGGAAGGGGATTTGAACTTGGCAAAGGAGGGGTATAGTTAAACCTTATGAGTTACAATAGAGAAGAAAGGTAAGGCTTATTTTAAGTTACCACAAAACTAGAACACAAAACAAGAAAGTTGCAGAAGCTCTATTCAGAAGCACTATAGCAAAGACCTTTCCTGCCATTAAGGAATCTCAAAAAAAATGCTAGTTGGGAGCTGGTGTTGTTAACTCAGGGGTTAAGATGCTGCTTGTGATGCTAGCATCCTATATACAAGTACAGGTTCAAGTTCTGGCTATTCTGCTTCTGATTCAGCCGTGTGCTAATGTTAATACACCTGGAAAGGCAGAGGAAAGATCAACAAGTGCATCGGACCCTGCCATCCATATGGAGGACCTGGCTGGAGTTCCTGGCTCCAGTTCTGCTTGGCACAGACCTGGCTGCTGCAGCCACTTGGGGAATGAACTGGAAGATGGAAGGCTGCCCTAAGTGGTTAGGCTCACATCACCCAGGTGGGAGACCTTGACAAGGCTCCTGGCTTCCTGGCTTTCATCTGACCCAGCCCTGAGCAATGCAGCCACATGGAAATGAGCTAGCAGATGAAGATCTTCCTCCTGCTCTGAACTTTTTCACATAAGTAAATAAACCTTAAAGAATTAGTAATAACAGAATACTTAAAAAAAGTCTAAAATCTTTTCAATTTTCAACAAGAAATGCAAAAGATGTGAATAATGTGATGAGGTATAAACATTTTAAGATATTTCTGTAAATAACTTGCTTTTGAGACTTTGCTTTACAAGATGATTCATTAGAACACTCATCGTTTGTAACATTCAATCATTCATGCTTTTGCAACCACATTTATCTGCATAAAGTACTAGCACAGGTGCTCCATGCTGTAGCACAAGGGGGTTCAGCCACCACTGCTGATGTCAGCATCCATCCCACATGGGGTGCTGGCTGGAATCCTGGCTGCCCTGAGTCTTAGCGAGCACTCCGCTAGTGTGCTCCAGAAGTAGCTAAAGGTAGCTCAAGTATCGGGATCCCTGCCATCCACATTCCGTATTCAGCAATGGTCCAACCCTGATCAATGTGGCCATTTAGGAAGTAAACCAGTGGATAGAAATTCTCTTTTTCTGTCTTTCCTTCTCTTGTCATTTCGCCTTTCAAATAAAGAAATTTTTTAAAAATTAGAATAACCAGGGAATGTGGAGTATATGAATATATCACAAGGGTTTAAAGAACATGAAAGAATTCAGCAACAGATCACAGAGACTAGAAAAGGCATTGATGTTAATTTCAACTTCAGCTAACTTGAGATGCACTCTTTTAATTCTGTGGCTTTCATAGTTAAGACATAAAGAGTGCATAGCAGAAAGAGCAAGAACACCAATAGAGTAACAAGAGTAACGAATGAGAAAAAAAAGGCTGAATTCCTCACCTTGCATCTGCTGGAATCCCATATGGGTGGTGGTTCATGTCCTGGCTGCCCCGCTTCCCATCCAGGCCCCTACTGTGGTCTGGAAAAGCAGTGGAGGACGGCCCAAAGCCTTGGGACCCTGCACCCATGTGGGATACCCAGAAGAAGCTCCTGGCTCCTGGCTTCAGATCGGTTCATCAGCAGTTGCGGCTATTTGGGGAGTGAACCAGCAGACAGACGGTCTTTACCTCTGTCTCTCCTCTCTCTAATTCTTCCTTTCCAATAAAAATAAAACAAATCTTAAAAATTATTTATAGAAATGTACTGTGTTGTTTTCTGGACTTGCTTGTCAATATTTGTATTCTTTTCTAGAAATAGTTTTCATATAGGCGTTTGTTGACAATCATATGTTAGTACATACTGTTTGAATAGCATTAATAGGATTAACTTAAAGGAAAAATAGGTTCTTCTTAATTTTTTAATTGAAAAGTTAGATCTACAGAGAAATACCGAGGCAGAAAAGTAACATCTTCCATCTGTTGATTCACTCCCCAAGTGGCTGCAACCGCTGGAGCTGAGCCGATCCAAAGCCAGGAGTCATGAGCTTCTTCCGGATCACCTACATGGGTACAGGGTCCCAAGGCTTTGGGCTGCTTTCCCAGGCCACAAACAAGGAGCTGGATGGGAAATGGGCAGTCTTGACATGAACCAGCACCCACATGGGAGCCCAATGCATACAAGGTGAGGACTTCAGCCACTAGGCTACCACGCTGGGCCCAAGTTATTATTTTTTAAAGGTAAGTGCTTCAACTCAGATACAATACATATACTACCCCTGAGCAGTAATAATTATTCTAGGTAATAGTGTGGAAGTATCCAACTCTGTTAAAAAGGCTTGAAACTAGGCAATTTTAAACTATACTGAAGAATATTTTTAAAAAGAATAAAAAATATATTGTAAACAGTTTAGCCATCATCTACTTTAAAGACTGGCTTGTTAAAAGGCCATCACCTTTTATCCATTCCCCTCTCTCTTCCTTTCAGCACTATTACGAACCTATTCACAAGTGCACCCCTGGACAATGTTAAGCAGTAATTATGACTTGCTGACAAAGAGATATGAACAATTACTGAGCCCATTTTGAAATCCTACACTAATAAAGTCATTAGATGCTGCCCTTGCCACGATCCTTCTAAAAGCTTCTGAAGTTACAAGAACACACGGCATTGTTTGCAGGGACAATTGCTGCTGGCAGAACGCAAACCTTGAGTTAAACCATGCTGCAAATTGATCTTGACATTCTGTTAAGACCGCCACTAAAAATCAAAAGCAGAGGAGAAAAGGAGAAAATGAGTGGGTAGGATGTAATCATGGAACAGGAGGGGTTCCTCCTCACCTTCTCTCCCTCCTCTTCACAAAACAAACCAGGGAGAAAATGACAAACTCTCCTGGTGTTTTGGAACCTTTATTTTAAAGCATTAATTAAGCCCTTGACCTGGGATGCTTAGGATGGCAATACACTTCCTTTAAAAGTACTGGAAGGAAAATGTTGCAGAGGCAAAAAAGAAGTTTCAGGGAAGTTTTATGAAAAACTGGTACAATGGCTCTCTGGAAATATCAGCAGCTCACTGTAACATGTTGGTCTATTTTATCAGCTACCTCTGCAGAAATGGTATCTGCTCCTGGCATAGCAGCTGGAAACTAACACTCCTTGTGTCTCCCATGTAGACCCCACACCTGGGCTGTATTTGCTGGATCAAACGGAAGTGCAGGACTAGCATATGGTCAGCTAGGCTTCAGCCAAGCATGAATCACTGAGTAGTATGAAATTAAGATTAAAGCCACTGTGAATATGGCTAATTACTGGGACGGAAGGTAAGTTGAAGACAGTCTACTGACAATAAGGGCTTTAAGTCAATTAACTCTAGCCAAAGATTAAATAATGTGGAAAACTATCACTTGAACACTAAGGGTAACAAGTACCTATCGATACAGCAGTGGAAGTTTGCAGTGACCCAAAATGTTGCACCCCAAGGGCATTAGGTTCAAAAGCTAATATTGACAGGCAACAAAATTCTGTCTGTGAACACTGGTACTAACTGTACAGAGAATATAACACAATACTATGTGTATGTCACAAGCAACTCATGTAACCCAGGCACTATCAATTCCTAGGAAACTATTTGCAGCTACTCTGAACACTGCTTAGAAATAGTGTGCAATGCCTGATTTAACACTTTGTAGCATGCACACTGATGTGTGAAACATATTCACCTCAGGAACTTACATATAAGCAACTCATTCTTTAGCACTCATAGCTGGCTGATTACCCAGTTGGCACTATGCAAGTGGAATTTAACGTTGATTTCAAGTTTTCTAGAATCAAATGGTCTAAAGCAGCACTTGTATTTCTCTATTGGCTCCCTAGGTTATAACTCAAGATATTCACTAACCCATATAATACTGGTGGATTAACTGTCAACATGGATTATGTGGCTTTCCTTTGACAAAACAACTTTAGGCAAGAATTCCCAGCTCAGCATGGAGGGCACGCACCCAGAACATATACAAGAAGCTTAGGGTGGACTCAACGCTATGGCTCAAATGGTTAATCCTCCTGCAGTGCCGGCGTCCCATGTAAGCACTGGTTTGTGTCCTGACTGCTCTACTTTCCATCCAGCTCCTTGCTTGTGGCCTGGGAGAGCAGTGGAGGAAGGTGCATGGCCTTTAGGCCCCTGCACCTGTGTGGGAGACCCAGAAGGGGCTCCTGGCTTTGGATTGCTTCAACATGGCCACTGTGGCTATTTGGAGAGTGGGTCAGTCTCCTTCTCTCTGTGTATCTGCCTTTCCAATTTAAAAAAAAAAAGCTTTGAGTGCAATGCACACGATATTACTGGAGATGGAAAAATACTGTATCAGAGTGCCTAGGTTCCATTTCTGAATATGTACCCTGAGAAGCAGAAGGCATTCCCAATATGGGGCTTCTGCTACTCATGCGGGGGAGCAAAACTGAGTCTTGGTTTAGGCATGGCCTGGCTATGGCTGCTCTAAGGCACTTGAGCAATGAACCAGGGTACAGAAGACTTGTTTTTACCTTTCAAATTATAACAAATAATTCAAATATATGTTTCCTAGTTTTCATTTTTATTTTCACTTTATTTGAAAGGCAATGATACACATGGAAACCAAAAAATGTGTGACAGGGATCTAAGTACTTGAGACATAATACATTGTCTTCCAGCGTGTGTTTTAGCAGGCAACTGGACTGAAAGTGGAAAAGTTAGGGACTGAACCAGATACTCTAACATGGATTTTAGGCATCTCAAGTTGCATCTTAGCCACTATACCAAACAACTGCTTCTAAATAGCTTTAATAGAGGGAAGGCAAATGAACAGCTACTTTGCTAGTGCTTTGATGGAAATGCCTAATGCCTGGCATATCTTAACATGTAAGCAGTCCCGCACTCACGTATCATGGACAAGTTTACTTTAATCAGTGGTACAACTACTGCAGAAGGGTCACTGGTAAAGAATGGACCGATTTGGTGGGCCAATAGGTTCCGGTATGTCACAGAGACAAGGTGATGCTAAAAGCAAAACACTCCTCTGGAACTACAAAAAACATTCACCGGTGTAGGATTCAAGCCTCTTTCCAGATGTCCTGGGGGGATTCCAGCCACATGAGCTCAGTATTCCTGAGTCCCAAAGGCCAGCAGATGATGAAGTTCTCAAGTTCGACATGTTCAGTTCATACCACAAGGAGAATGAAGATTTTTTTTCCTTTCTTAATTACATATTTGAAAGGCAGAATGAGAGCAAGAGACAGAGATTTTCCACATACTGGTTCACTTCTCAAGCTGGGGTAGGCTGAAGGCAGGAGCTTGGAACCTAATCAGGGAACATGTCCTGCTGCCTCCCAGGGTGCACATTGGGAAGAAGCTGGAGTTGGAAGCAGAACTCTAAGTTGAGCACACACACTCTGATAATGGGATGCAGATTCTCCAAGCAGTACCTTAGCCACCTGGACCAAATTAGCACCCCTTAGTTTGATAAGCTCTAATAGTGACTACAGGGGAAGATCACACACCCAGCGGAGTGTTAGCAGTATTTCTAACGCTCTTACCATTAATAAAGGAGGTTCTCCATTATCTATTGCTTTTCAATAAGCCAATACAGTCAATCAATCAATAGATTCATTATCAATACAGTAACTTATAACTGTTTTATTTTGTCATTTGTATTTTATTCTAGAAGAGTTTATACATATTTTGATTAAAACATAATAATTGTGTATCTTCCAGGGATATAGAAAGACATTTCAAGATATTTATACTGTGTCAGTACAAATCACTGTTAATAGCATTTTAATAATGTTTTTAAAGCATCTCTTTTTTAGTTGTTTGTAAATATAAAAGAAGTTTTTGTAAATGATACTTACTGGGCTGTGGGATATTAGAACTTACTCCTTCTGTCTGTGATTCCTAACAACTTATTTTATTTCCTTCCTGCCTTTCCAATCTCTAAAAATCAGCATTTTATAGTCAGACCAAAACAAATTTTTTAGATCTATTTTTTCATGAAGTTTTAGAATTATCCTCACATACCACATTTTCTTTATTGATTCATAAGTTCCTAGCTTGATTGCACATCTTTACTACTGTCAATGTAGCACCAGCACTGTGCCAGGGCAACGACATTACAGAGACAGCTCCCTTAGGGAGCTGACAACCTCACAGAAAGATGGACAATAATCATACAAAGTAATAAAGTGCCATTAGTACAAGTCAACATAGAAAGCTTATCTTAAGTTATCAAGGTAGGGGAAATGTGGAGAGGCAAGGCTTCCAGGAGGTGGTATCTGGTACGAATTTTAAGGAATTCTTCTTTTGTAACTAAGCGCATTACTACTATGAATACACTGTACTGAAAATATTTTTATTACATCATGGTGGCTTTTTGTATGTTATACATACATTCAGTGTAAGCTTAAGGCAGTACTGGGATGAATAATTAACAACTTCTTTAGATCTGTCACACTCTTGGCTGGGTGACCTTAATTCTTCATCTGATTCAGATCATACAGGATTTCTTTAGCTGACCTACCAACTCTGCCTAATTTGTGGCTTCTCCATAATTATCTCAACTAGTGATCCTTTATTCCAAGTATCTAATTATGAAGCTTTGAATATAAATATCTTTGTATAAAAAATAGCCAAGTATATAACTGCAAAAACTAGTCATACTCTTAATATAAAATATTTGAATATAAAAAAATTCTGTTTAAAAAATTTATTTGTAAGGAAAAACATAGTGGGGGAGGAAGGGAGAAAACATGAGAAAGAGAGAAAGAGAAATACAGAAATCATCTATCTGTTGATGTATTCTCAGAATGCCTGAAACATCAGGGGCTGGGTCAGGATGAAGCTTTCGAGCTTAGAACTTAAGTCTCTCATGTGGTATTGGGAACTCAGTCACTTGAGCCATCATGACTTCTCCCAGCATCTGTATTAGCACCAAAGTGGAATCAAGAGCAGGAGCCAGAAATCGAATCCTCATGATGCTTTTTTTTTTTTTTTAAAGAGTTATTCACTTTGCAAGAGTCACAGAGAGAGGGAGACACACACACATCTTCCATCCATTGGTTCATTCCTCAGCTGCAACTGCCAGCACTGGGCCAGATTAAAGCAAGAAGCTTCATTAGGGTATTTCATTTGGGTGGCAGGGTCCAAGTACTTGGGCCACACTTGCCGTGTGCATTAGCAGTGAGCTAGGTTGAAAGTGGAGCAGCCAGGATTTGAGTTGGTGAGTATAAGGGAAATGGGCAATGCAGGTGGTACCTTAATTTGCTACCTCACAATGCAGCCCCAAAGTAACCTGGTGTCTTAACTGTCACCTTGACAGTATGATAACCACCTGTCCCACCCACATTTTTTTTCCTAATTTTGTAGTTTATTTTGTATTCCTGTTTTTTCTTTTTAAAAAATTTTATTTATTTTCATCTTTTAAAAAATATTTATTTGGGGCCCAGCATGGCAGCATAGTGGTTAAAGTCCTCCCCTTGCATGCACCAGGATCCCAGATGAGCACTGGTTCTAATCCCAGCAGCCCCGCTTCCCTTCTAGTTCCCTGTCTGTGGCCTGGGAAAGCAGTCAAGGATGGCCCAAAGTTTTGGGACCCTGCACCCACAAGGGAGATGTGGAAGAGGCTCCAGGCTCCTGGCTTCAGATGGGCTCAGCTCTAGCCATTGTGGCCGTTTGGGGAGTGAATCATTGGACGGAAGATCTTCCTCTCTGTCTCTCCTCTTTATATATCTAACTTTCTAATAGAAATAAAATAAATCTTAAAACATATTTCTTTGCTTGAACGGCAGAGTTAGTGAGAGAGAGAGACAGTTATTACATCTGCTAGTTCACTATGCAAAGGACAACACAGGCTAGGGATGGCTCAAGTGACTGCGTCCTCCGGGTCTCCCATATGGGAGCAGGGGACCGAAGCCTTGGGCCATCCTCTAATGCCTTCCCAGGCATACCAGCAGGGAACTAGAATGGAAGTGGAGCAGCTGGGACTGGAATTGGCGCCCATTACTGCTGGTAGCATTTTTTAAAAAAATAAATTCTATTTTTTATGATACAGTTTCACAGGCTCAGGGATTTCCCCTTCCAACCTCCCCATCATTTTTCCCTATATTATTACAACGGTATAGTCCTTCAGCAATAACTACCCATACTTTTAAAGTGCATGATTCACAATTTGAATTATGTTTTAGTTTTTATATCTATCTTGCCTGTCAGAATATGAGTGTTCTTAGGGTTAGGCTTACATTTTATTCAATTTTTCATTCTCAGTGTAGTATAGCATCATTCCTAGTTCATATTAAATATTCAGTGCTTACTCAATGAATAAAAATGAAATACATACTCTTTTTAAGATGCTTTCAGTTAACTTTCAGAAGTGATTTCTGCAAAATCTTTTTGCTAACATTTATCTGTTTGTTTATCTTATATTTCTATCAGGCCATTGGGTAAGTGGCTTTTTAAGAGAGTATGATGCCATATAACACAACTGTTAAGCCTACCAGGGACTTCTTGCTTATTGCTTTAAGGAAGATTGGTTCTGAAATATAATTATAAATGATGGCTAACAAGACTGTATAACTATCCAAGAAAGAATCCTCTATTTAAATGTGCCATCTAGAAATTATAACTGACTTTCTAAGATAGGATAGGATGCAAATATTTATTGCTTCTTTTTCCATAATCTTAAAAAATGCTTCATTTTAATGAGAAATAAAATGAGTAAGTCCTTGCAGGCCAAAATTTAGTAAGAAAGAGGAAAGATACAAGTCATTAAGGGTGAAGTATGATATTTACACTATACAAACATGAGTCTGAAAAATCCAAATTTTATTAACGTATTCTGCAAAACCCAAATCATCAGTATATGCTGCAGAAATGTTTCCTTTTATATTCCAGTATTTTTAGGAGAAAGCAGGAGATTTAATTTATAGTAGCAAGTGAGACTTAAATTTGGGCAACTGCACCAAAGCATTCGTTTAGTCTAATACCTTTCACTCACAGGAGATCCAAAGTTAATTGTGATTGGAGGAATATGTTTCCATAAGCTTAATCACAGTATTCCTTTAGCAAAAGTGTATACAGTGGGCAAGTTTCTTGACTGGGACATCTGTGACTGAAGAAGCCACAGGCTTCCTGACTTTGTCTATATTTTTACATGCCTAGTCTGAACTAGGATAGCCAGATTAAGGCCAGAGACTATCCATTAGCAATTCATTTCCTAACTGTTATATTTATCACAATCACAGTTAAAAGCAAAGTTGCAGTGTAGAAAACTCTTCTGAATTTCCACATATTAATAGGCACCATTTAGTAGTGTATAAATACAAAGTAATATATAGCGTCTGTATATATAAATATGCAAACAACTATTAATATGCAGCCCATTGTCGATTAAATATTAGCACTAGCAGTCTTCCACTGAATTTATAAAGTCTGAGATTTTTTTAATTCAAAATTAAGGCATTAAATTAACAATGCAATCAATTTTAGTGATAAACACCTGTGAATAAATGTTAAAATCCATCATACAGAAGGACATCTAATTTGGTAATTTTATTAATAAGTAAAGTGTTGCCAAGCCAAACCCTTTTATGTGCAATAAATCAACCTAATGAATTCTCTTATAGTTTCAAATATCAAAAACAGTCAATTTTACTCAGTTTTGGAATATGCCATTCTAAGAAACTTTCCTCTTACACTTGTAAAATCCGTGCGTCTCCATCAGCCTTAACAGTAACAATGACAGAATTATATATGAAAAGTAGCAACGTAATTTTGTGATTTTTATACAGGAATATGGTATCTTAAAGGAGTCCTGAATTTTTAACATGGGCCAAATTAATTTCACATAAAGATACTATGTTAAATTCTATAAATCATTCAATTCTTTTTGTGCGCAATGCCTCTTTTGGAGTTCCTATAATTGTTCATTAAATTGAATTCCTAGATGTTTATATTTATAGTCTTTAATATCACCAATTTGCATTTTGATGGTAATTACTTAATAATGGGATGTCACATTTTTAAAAAATGAGGACTGAAATATCCTATCATACTTCATAGTTGGTCCTGCAGTTCATTGAGAAATAGCCCTAAAGCCTTAAACAAGGCCTTTATTTAGTGTTTTCAAAAAAAGTGTTATAAGGAGTTAATAGGACACAGCTGTACTGGCTCTTTCTAATAAGCAGCTTCTGGCGCTTTGGTCACCACAGGTGTCTCTGTAACCTGCAAACTCTTATTACTAGTGTATCAAAGTTGTGCTACTTAACAGACTTCTTTAGTAAAACATAACAAAGCAATTACATGGCTGTTGATTGCCAGTCATAAAAAAACCCTCAAACACTGTTTTTCAAAAGAAACTACACTGCAATTTTTTGTCATTTTAAAATAAAAGGAACTAAGGAATTAAATGGAGGATAGAACAAAATAACAGCAGGTAGCCTGCTGAACTTAGCCACTACAGATGGTTTAGAAATAGTGTTTCCTTCTTCATCAAGTTGTGGATAAAAGGAAAGGAGGAGATTCCTTACTGCCACTGAATGGCAAAGATTTAGCCAAGTCCCTAGTCTACGTATTCTGCCTCATGAAAGACCTTCGATGCTGCATTTTTTATCTGTTTTTGGCACTGCTTTTCATCACCTTTAACTGAGTGTGAATAATAATCTAATTTAATTTAAACAAATACAGGTGCTAAAGGTTCTTTATTTATGTATAACAACGAATATTTCCAAGGCAGAAAGGAGTCATCCTGAAAACTTTCTAACCACTTGCTTAAAAAAATGAAGTATTAGATGAAGAAGAAATTGCTTCAACATTGTTTTGCGTTACATTTAAGGGAAGAACAATCTCTTTTCAGCTTAAGATTCCACAGAACAGAATCTGAACGATGACCAAAATATTCAGTGAGCCGTACAACAAAAAGACAAATCAGATGATTTCTAATTGTTACATAATTGCTTAAATTAGGTAGCTATAACAGACTTGCCTTGGAATGATTTAATTTAATCTCCTTGTTCATAAGCCAGCAGCTTGTGATCATGATTGTGCTAACACACCCAAAGTGGCATCATGACACGCTATGGACAAATGTGTAATTAAACATGATGAAATATATTTGAGGTAGAAAGCTCAAACAGGGAAAACACAAAGAATTATTCATCACTTAGAGATATTATGATTAACAAACTAAGTAAACTTATCCTGATGGCTAGGAAAGGAATTTTTTTTTTCTCCTACTGAGAATATGGATGTATTGCTGGCTCTGTCCAAAAGAATGTGTGCAATAAAGCGATTACATCAATTAGCATATGCTAGAGTTAAGCTATTTCCAATTCCACTGGATTGGTTCAGAATGTTCTGCCTTTTTCACTAAAGTTATTAAAAAAAATAAACTTACCACTAGGATTGTGTGTTAAGACTTGCTTTGCCTTTTGTGGACATCATTAAAAACATTTTCTCTAAATGTTAAGCAACACTTTAGAAATGTAGTTTATCTGTCATTGCAAAAGAGATGACAGACATGTATTTTTGTTTTCAAATCATTCTTGAATTTAAGAAGAGTATTTTATAAGTAAACATACATTTTCCTAATTTTAAATAGCTGTATGTGCCAGACAAAATCAGTAGCTTTTATGTAGTGAAATGCAATGACAGTGAACTGAGTGCTGAGAATGAAAATGTTTACGATGAGACAGTGAACACAATGATGATTTAAAAAAACAACCCAGAAGCCCAAGTTACGACTCGTGAACAACAGTATTACCTTGCTCTGTTGGCGTCCTTTGTCAAATCCCAAGCCCAGGTTATAAAATTTTGACTCAGATAAGAAACAATAGACTCAGCACAAAGCATTTGTGAGCAGAATACGTTTGTTAGTACACTTTCATCATGGTGGAGGTAGACAGCAAGAAGCTTTCTCTGAAAAGAGAAGAAAGGATTGATCAGTTAAAATATCCACCAATGTAATATTTACTGAATTTTAGAGATGCATCATTAATCTATAGGAAAAACAAGCACAAATGTTAAATGCTATTCTCCAAAAGAGTACCTTACACTTACAAGGTTCGTGGTTGCTAAACTGATATTAACACGAGTACATTTTGCTTCCTTATACTCTAAAGAGGCAACAATAATCAGAACTAGTTTTAAACATTATTATTACATATTTCTGTTAATATGTATTGTATAAGTCTATCTCTCAAGCAGAAAGTGCATTTTCCTTAACTAAAATGGGTTTGACATTCCTGACACTTAAGGCACATTTTATATATAAGAAGAAATATTAACTCTGAACCATCCAAGTATACAGAAAAAAAAATCAAGACTGAATGGCAAAATTTCTGTTACATTGTTTTCAATCCAAACATGGAAAAAAAAAATCTCTTTACCTCAAAAGGAAAAGGTATGAAATGAAGTTCTGTTTTAGTTCCAAGTGTAATTTACAATTCCTTAACGCATTTCTATGTGGAAGGCTTTATTTAAGAGCACTTAACATCTTTGTCACTTAAAGAGATAGAAAAATACTCAGTTCACGTGCTTTCTTTCTTGTTTTTATTTTTAAAAAAATTTCAGTGTCGCTTTTGAAATGGAACATTATGCTTCCCTTTTTGCCATAATAAAACTCGCCATCAAAGAGTAACAGTTTGCCCTCTTAAGCGTCCTTTGCTAAGTTATTCAATAAAATCATTAAAAGTAAAAACTGAAACAGGACAATATAATTTGCAACATATCAGCTTTAACCATAATGAAATATTGAAAAAAAGCCTATCTATTGTTGATTTAACTTCTTAATGCTACCTTACAGGAAAGCTGAGTGAGAGAACAGTCAAAACGAACAGAAAAAAGAAAAGACAGAATTTGATGGTAAGACAACCTGCAAACCAACCTGTCTAATTCTACCCAAGGAAAATTTCAAAGACACTTAGGCTCTTTCCCCTCATTTAAATAAGAGTGTGATAATAGTCAGTAAATGAAAATTTGCTGGTGTGGGATTCTAATCAAAAGGAGGACATTTAAAAATATAAGGGTTATGCTGATAAAAGGCCAATTAAGTCTGATGCTTGGAGTTATTCTGATGAAGAATGCAAATAAGAATAAAGTCCTTGGTAAAATTTCTTACAGATTCTGTAAGAAAATATTTTGTACTAGATGAGGCTAGCCAAAGGCATATAGCCAGATAAAGAGTAAGAAAGCATGTACTATGAATGGGTAACTCTTCTAGTTACTCTCATAGCTCTTATCTATGTTAGTCTTCAGAATAGCCCTGTGAATGGGTACTCTTAACTTCACTGGTGAGGAAACAGAGGTTTAGAAAAGCTGATCTGTCCCAAATCCCACATTTACTAAGTTAGATAGCTGGGAACTGGAACTGAGATAATCTAAATCCACATCTAGAGTTCTTTCTCTGATAATACAGTGGCAGCAGGAAAATCAACCAACCACACAGCAGTTAAGACTGTGGGAGCGTTCACATAATATGAAGATGTCAGATTGCATGCAATATCAGTGCTCTCTGAGACAGCCTGCCTTGCGAATAAGGACAGGACTCCTGGGTGTAAGTAGCTTGGCTGATCCCACCCAGCTTCTATGTGCTAATTTACTTATTCATTCATTCACCCAGCATTTGCTGGAATTTTCTTTGTCAGGCCCAGCATGAAGCACAGGAGATAAAATGGTGAACCAGAAAGATTAAGTGTTTCTTCAGGTATGTTGGTATCAGCGGATAACAGGAGCAGGGCTTCTCAGAAGTTCGTAATCAGATACACTCTTGGAGAGACACTTACTCAGTCAATTCCTACGCATCCTTTCCTTTAAGGATCGAAACAAATGCCTCCAAGAAACCCTCCCTGATTTCCTCAGGCAGGGTTAAAGAGCCCTGTTTCCTTTCCTGGGCTCACAATCCATGAGTATTACAACTGTTTACCAGTTTTCCCCTTATACTAAGTCTCTCAAGGGTGACGATTGGGTCTTTGAGTCTTTTTGCAACCTTAAAGTAGCATTGGTCACGCCTTGTTGAAGAAGCATGCATGTTGCTATCAACCACAGTCTTCTGGCAGGAAAGACACCAAATGGCAGCAGTGAAGCTAAAACAGTTTTAGTAAAGCAAGCAATCTGCTGCCTTAGGGAAGAACGTCAACTGGTCAGCACTAACAAATTCAGAGCTCCTCTTCTTAGGAGCTCTCTTGCTGAACAGACAGAGGGATGTCAACCTCTAATTCAGCTGGAGCGTATCTCAGCAACTACATTTAATGAGACACCGGGAACAAGGGAGCTGTCCACTTTTAAATCAGCATATTTCTAACCAAACAATAGCAATGGCTAAACCTTTAAAACGCCTATTTCTCTCAAGAACATTGAAATGGCACATTTAGACTTTGGGAAAGAGATTAGTGATCCACATCGCTATCTCACTGATTTAATTTAAATGCTCTTCCAAACCAAACACACATGTGCCAAAGAGGCTACCAAGAAACCCAACATGCAGAGTTCCCTATAAGTGCAGCCGGCAGTGTTGACTGAAACTAAACTTGGAAATCCAGGGGCACTAATGCACAATATCAAGCAATAAAACAGCATCTCTTTGGCAATATTTAATTTAAAAAAGAAGAAAGAGGCAGGCGAAGATCAGGCACTGTCTGTTTTGGAAGATCAACCATTCTGCATTTCAAAGCATTGGTCCCTGCAATATCCAGGTTACTGTGCTAGAATCTCCACTATTATTATCGCAGTTGTGAGAGGGAGGGCAAAGATGTGTTTACTCAGTGATTAGGCCCTTAGAATAAGCCTCTAGCTCCTAGAGAGGCAGCTCACCACTTATTCATTTGGGCCAATTCACAAAGCCTAGGAAGATTAAACATCCATGCTGAGAAGACAAGCGAATGCAGACGGCGAAAAAGAAATAAAAATTCTTTAAAAACTCTGAGATGACTTCATTATTTTTCCACAAGGAAACTTTAGGAAAGTGTTTAGTTAGAGAAAAACCCACATTGACCTCTCTCTAAACCCTTAATCTTTCCTTTGTGGTGGCACTGCTTTGTGGTAAGCGACTGGCTCGCCTCGCCCCTCTTTTCACTGGAAGCTGAGAGAAAAAAGGCTCTGGAGAAACAGTTTTCGTTCCAGGGACACAAACCCCTGACACTGTTAAACATGAGATGCCAGCAAAACACACTTTAAAAAAATTCCCACTTTAAGCTCTAAACTGAATGTGAGAAGGGAGATGATAAAGACTAGCAGAAGAGAATCTTAGGCTTGGGGTACTCTCATGATGGCTTCAAAAGGGCAATAGCAATAATATTTTCTCTTTGAAATAATATGCTTTCAACCAAAATTTTTCTTCTACTTTTGTGACAGTAGAGAAGCAAAATGACAAACACTCAATAAAACGCAAAAGATACTAACTCCGGGCAACAGCAACCTGATTAATTTACAGGCACGGATAAATGAGCTCTGGACTCAGATTTTTGATTATCTTATTGAGCTCAATTAAGCACAGGCCCAAACTGTGAGAACTGGGTTCACCATATCCACCAATCTGGGAAAGTTGAAAAGGTAAAGAAATTGAAAAACTGCTTTTATGAAGAAGGAGCATCTAGCACCCAGAAAAAGCATAAGAAAATGTTGTTTTCCATTACTATAACCAGTTTTTCCTTTGGCCCATTAATAATTTACATCAATAACATTTACAGAGTGCCATGTGGGTAGGCACTGTGAATATAAAGATGAATAAAACAAAATTCTCTTGCTCTGAAAGAACTGAGGATGTGGGAGTTTGTGAGGAGTAAACATTTGTGGTAATACTATAGCATTAAAGAGAATGTATATTATTTGTCCTTTCAAAGTCTCGCGGACCACAAAGGCAAGCAGCCCAGTTCTGCTGTGCTTGACATCCTCTTTGTGATTCAGGTTTTCGTAACATACAGTCTCCAGGCTTTCAGGTAATAGAAAGCTTTAGTCTCAAACTACATGAAGACTTGTTAATAAGGACTGCGGATAAAATACATTAAGGACCTATTAATGATGCCTGACCCATCATAGCTGCTGAGTGAGAGTTAGAAGCTAAAACACTTGTGGACTACCAATGCAAATTAAAGCGTTTTAAAACTAATTTCAAGGGAAATGATAGTTGTGAAGAAGTACTCAAGATTAAGTAGCTCCTTCACCCTTCTTTCTGGCAATAGTGTCTGGGATGCTCATTATGTTCCAGTCTTCAGTGCTTCACTAATCTTCACATTCAAATCCAGGAGCTAGGGCATTAATTGACAGAAAACACTAAGCAACTAATGTGACGTGGCCTTGAGCTATGGCTGCTATGGTACTGAGGTACCCAGTATTACACGAAGCATTATAGCTGGAAGAAATCAATTGTATCTCAACATACACCATTCAGCAAGCATTTACAGATGGACTAAAAAGGAAGCTTCTGTTTGAATATAAGATCACCCATAGTCTGTGTGTTCAATGATTTTAAAGCTTATATGACAAATAATTTTTAGTGAACAGCATTTAAGTTTTCTTAGTGTAAGAATTACAGTATAAAATAATTATCTTTGTGTACACTGGGATCTGATTTCTCTTATTATTATTTCTGTTTTATATTGTCATTATAATTACCATAATAATCAGATGATTCTTACAGTGATTCATTTGCTTTTGCTTTAAATTTGGAATGGTTCACCAATACAAACAACTGACACATTGGGGCAATAAACATTAATTTATCTTAACATTCTTTTCATCTTTTCAATCCTTTTCATCTTTTTTTATACTTCCCTAAAACATTTAAAAACTGCAGACTTGGTACTCTTTACAAACTACTAAAGTATTTGTATTCTAAGAACTACATATTCGCTTACATAATTATCACATTTTCAAACCCAAAACATTTAATGGCTATGTAATATCATCTACTATAATTTCCAAATATATTTAAACTTCCCTCAAAGGTGCCAATGTGCACTGTCGTTATTTGTTGTTTTAAAGCAAGGATTTAATTTAGATCATTCTAGTATACTGCTTACTTCCGCAATCCTGGATGTTCACATGTCCTGCCCAGCATCCAACCATGACTCAAGGTAAGCACATGATGAGAACCGAGGAAGGCAGGAAGGAAGCCACAGTTAGCGTTCAAATTCTTGCCTTGCTGTTAGCGTGGGAAATCCACTTCCCTTTTACATGCCTGGGTAGCATATAATTTCAGAGGTGAAAAGTCCAATGTTGTATCTAGATGACAATGGTGAGGAAGTAACACTAAAAACGATCCTAAATGCTCTAGGTATGAGAATCAAAATGGCTAATTCTCGGTGAAAGTGACAGGTGAGCTGATTTTTTAAAGGTCAGAGCTACGACTTCTCTGTGATGTCAACATTTCATTTACTTAAAAATTTTATTTTACTTATTTAAAAGCCAGAGTGACACAAAGGACAAACAAACAGCCTTAATGGTTAAGGTTGGGCTGGGAAAAAGCAAAGAGCCCTGAAATCTAGCTGTCTCTCATGTGTATGGCAGGGACTTAAGAGCACTTGGGTCATCTGCCATATTTTTACATTTTTTCTTCTTCCCTTCCTTCTTTATTTTTTTAAGATTTATTTACTTTTATTGGAGAAGTAGATTTACAGACAGGAGAGACAGAAAGAAAGACGGAAAGATTTTTTTGTCCACGCTGATTCACTCCCCACATGGCTGCAATGGCTGGAGATGAGCTGACTGGAAGGCAGAAGGCAGGAGCTTCTGGGTCTCCCACATGAATACAGGGTCCCAAGGCTCTGGGTTGTCCTCCACTGCTTTCTCAGGCCACAAGCAGGGAGCTGAATAGGAAATGGATAAGCTAGGACACAAACTGGCACCCATATGTGATCCTGGTGTTGCAAGGTGAGGACTTAGCCA
Source organism: Ochotona princeps (assembly GCF_030435755.1). Lineage (NCBI taxonomy): Eukaryota > Metazoa > Chordata > Mammalia > Lagomorpha > Ochotonidae > Ochotona > Ochotona princeps. The sequence continues at coordinate 40,240,224 of NC_080833.1, forward strand.
CTGAGACATCATGCCAGGCTCCATCTACTGTTTTTCCATATGTGATATCAGACAGGTGATGGGAAGAGAAGCAGCTGGTAAGGAGCTAGTGTCACAGGTGCTGACTTAACCACAATGACAGACTCTATATTTCACATTTTTTTTAAAAGATTTACTTACTGATTTGAGAATAGAGTTACACAGAGAAAGGAAGAGACAGAAAGAGATCTTTCATCTGCTGGCTGACTCCCAGGACAGCTGTGGGGCCAGGCTGAAGCCAAAAACCAGGAGCTTCCTTTGAGTCTTCACATGGATGGCAAAAGCCCATGTGCATGGGCTATCTTCTGTAGCTTTCCTAAGGTATCAGTAGGGAGATGCACGGGGAGTGAAATAACTGGGACAGGAAGTGGTGCCCATGTAGGATGCCAGCATGACATGCTTTATCTAGTACACCACAATGCTGACTGCCTGGACCATAAACACCCAAAATTTTAAGCTTAGATGGCAGAAAAATAAGCATGAATAAAAAATAGAAAAAGCAAAGAGAAAAGTTTGAGAAAGTCCCAGTGGGGCCATGGCCCAATCTACTGAAAGAACTCCAAGCTAGAAACGGAGTAAAGGTTGTACTGTGAGAATTGTAACATGACTTGTTTGTGGCTACAAAGATGATTCTAGACAGCAGTAGGTAGCAACTAAAGTGAAGAAGTTCCAAAAAGAAACAGCCAGCTACTGGACATGAGGTGATGGCAGGTGATGCCTTTGTCCTGTCCCTCCCTGCAGCAGTAGGTGGAGAGCATTCGGAACTGTTTTTTTTTTTAATTATTTATTATTTAACTTCATTAATTACATTGTATTATGTGACACAGTTACATAGATATTTGGGTTCTCCCCCCTCCCCCCATACCCTCCCACCATGGTGGATTCCTCCACCTTGTTGCATAACCACAGCTCAAGTTCGGAACTGTTTTAAGAGTGCTGTCTCAGATAGGAATAACTGTCATATGGCAAGCAGAGGATTGTAAAGAACCCTAATGTAAAACCAAGCTCTTCATAAAGCAAGCTTAAAAATGTCCATTGGATACAGATCTTAACCAGTTTCACTGCTCACATTGCAATACTTACAGAAAATCTTTGAGGAAAATCAACATGTGCCTAAAGCTTTTATGAATAAAGAAATCAGAAGCTCAACTAACTGGTGCTCTTTGGGGAGGCTAGGCTTCCCGAGGGAGTCTGGAGGCATGGAGGGGAGGTAAAGGCATGTTCAAACCAAAGGCTTTCCAGATGAACATTGAGAAGTAGTACCAGGACTCACCCACTAGTTCAGTCACTAGTTCAGGATGGAATGTTTTGGTTTCTACTAGTGTCTTCTGAGAGGAAAACCACTGTCCTGAATCAGTCATAGGCAAAACAACATGAGTGGGAACATGAAATGCACATTTTCTGAGGCAAAAGTGAAAAAGCACTTGTTTCCCTACTTTTAGGCCACTAAGGAACAGAAAACAACCTACAAGCTACTCCCTTTATTGCCACATTCCAAAAGATGGGAGAACCACAGCAAAAACAGCTGAAAGATAAATTAATAAGAATTTATCTCCAGAAGGTCTTGACATTGCATTCCTGCTGAAAAAAACCACAATTACAGTAATTTGTAGGTGAACATGTTCAGTACCTTTAAAATTTTTTTAATTTATTTTTATTGGAAAGGCAGATTTACAGAGAGCAGAGATAGCAAAACCATCTGTCTGCTGGTTTACTCCCCAAGTGGTCACAATGGCCAGAGCTGAGTTGAACTGAAGCCAGGGAGCCAGGAGTTTTTTTCATGTCTCCAGCATGGGGGCAGGGTCCCAAGGCTTTAGATCATCCTACACTGCTTTCCCAGGTCACAAGCAGGGAAGTGGATGGGAAGTAGAACAGCTAGAATAGGAACTGGTGCCTATATGGGATTCTGTCACTTGCAAGGTGAGGATTTTAGCTACTGAGCCATTACGCTGGAGTCCATTCAGTAGCCTTTAAATATTAACAGAATATTGTAACTTAGGAAAAAAGACTGAATATAAAATCAATGTTTTTAAATATTTATATTTCGCTTTTTCTTAGTTTATTTTTATTAATTTGAAAGACAGAGTTCCAGAGTTTCAGAGTTCCAGAGTTTCAGAGAGAGAGAGAGAGAGATTTTCCATCCGCTGGTTCATTTCCCAAAAGGCTGCAACATCTGGAGCAAGACCAGTCTTTTATTGATCGACAATTACCAACATTGTTAAAACATTCTTTTTAAAAAAAGATTTATTATAATTTTATTGAAAAGTTAGGTATACAGAGAGGAGGAGAGACAGAGAGGAAGATCTTCCGTCCAATGATTGACTCTCCAAGTGAGCCGCAACGGGCTGGAGCTGAGCCAATCCAAAGCCAGGAGCCTCTTTCCAGTCTCCCACACAGGTGCAGGGTCCCAAGGCCTTGGGCCATCCTCCACTGCTTTCCCAGGCCACAAGCAGGAAGCTGGATGGGAAGCAAGGCCTCCAGGAACAGAACTGGTGTCCATATGGGATCCCGGCACGTGCAAGGGGAGGACCTTCACTGGGCTGCCATGCTGGGCCCAACAAATATTCTTTTATCAATCTTATTTCTCTTTTGTATGTATACACACTTTTACTATTGTGAATGGTAAAAATGGCGTACTATGGTAGACGTAATCTGTATTATTTTTGAAGATTTATTTATTTGAAAGGCAAAATAAGAGAGGGAGAATGGGAAAGGAGAGAGGGAGAAAAAGACAGGGCAAGAGAGACAGAGATCAATCTTCAAGCCACTGGTTCACTCCTCAAAGGCTCCAATGACTATTGCTGATCTGGGTTAAAGCCAAGAGCCCGAGACTGCAGCTAGTTCTCTCACATGGGTGGCAGGGGCCAAGTAACTTCGGCCATCTTCTACTTCATTCCCAAGTAAACCAGAAGGCAGATGAATCAGAAGCAGAACAGCCAGACTTTGAACCATCACTGTAATCTGCGAATGCCAGTTTTGCAGGATCTTACAGCACAACGCCAGTCCCTCGTTTGTACTCACTGTATTATGAAATACATAAGAATCTCATGTATGAAACACATAAGAATGTCTTCGCATTTTAATAGGTCATTTTAATAAGTCATTTTTCCACTTCATTAGGAACTGAAAGGAGAATGTGGGAGAAATGAGATAACCAAATATACATATAAAAAAGGGATAGGATGAGGCTGACATGGTGGTCTAGAGAATAAAGTCACCTGGGATGCCAGCATGTCACATGAGCACCAATTAGTGTCCTGGCTGATCCACTTCCCATCTAGCTCCTTTCTAATGGCCTGAGTAAAGAAGCAGCAGCTGGTCCAGGTGTTTGGGCTCCTGCCACTCAGAGAAGCCCAGAACAAGCTCCTGCTCTGGCTTTGGCTGACCTTGAGCCATCTGGGGAGTGAACCAACAGATAAAGATCTCTCTCTCTCTTTGTTCCTTCCTATCTTTAACTCTGACTTTAAAAATAAATAAATAAATAAACCCTTTATTTTTATTTTTTTTTTAGCAAGCAGGTTGTGAAGTTTCAGGTCGTAATGTAAAATACATTGTGCTATTAGGATAGTTTGCTTTTCTAGTCACTGCTTGACACTCCAGTTACCCAGAAAAATGTACAGAACCCATCCTCACTGCTATTAATTTCTTGCTTTGTATCCATCTTTCTCACATATTAATTTTTCATTTCAGAAAACACTGCTCTGCTCTTCAAAAACATTCAAAAGCGAATCTCTGCCCAGCACAGCAACTAATACGTGCTGACTGCCACTTGGGGATTTCTAGGATGAGCCTCTTCAGACTTTATCTTCCATGCACTTCCACCCAACTAACTGTTCTATTCATCTTTTCTAACATGTACCTATGAACAACAGGGTATGATTAAGGTAGGTTTCTCTACACCAAGACAGGTTCATTATCAAGATATTTTAATCTTCATTTCTGATAAAACAGAAGCTTCCTATCAAGTCAGGATCGAGACCAAATTTTAAATTCAAATATGTCTAATTCATTCAAGTCACTATAAATAAACATGTCCATGAAGTTTCATATAAGTTACAAACGTGTTTGACACATAGAATATCAAGCACTGGTTAAACAATCTGGCAAGGAACATACTATAATTCAAATTTTTGAATGTAGAAAAAATTGACTCTCCAAGAACTTGAGTAAATCCAGTAACAAGGACACTGTGATAGTAACAGCCAGGAAAGGGTTAACCAAAAATTCAAATTTGAATATTCTTTCTACCATAAATAATTTTAAACACAAAGAATAGATATAAAGCACACTTCTTAAACTGACAGGTAAAACATGTAGAGATCCAATTCAGCTTTTTATCATTTTAAAATAGTATGGATGAAAAAAATGCCTCTCCAGTCAGGGAGGGTTCTTTAGCAGAAATGTTAAAAAAACAAATTCTATAAATGCAATTCAATCTTGTTTTGATACTTTAATAATTTTTTTAAAAATATGATTTACCATGATTGTGACAAGCAGTAAATTGGGAATAAAGTTGTACATAGGAGTGAATATTAAAGCTAGCTTACTAAAAATTAGGCTATTTTTTAAAAAGTACTTCAGGGATGGTAGCACAGCAGTTATAGTTGCTACCTGTGGCACCATCATCCCACATACGAAGGGCTTGAGACCCAGATATTCATTTCTGATGCAGCTCCCTGCCAATGTACTTAGGAAAACAGTATAAGATGGCCCAAAGAGTTGGGTCCCTGCACCCATGTGGGAGACTTGAGAGAAGCTACTGGATCCTGGCTCGGGATTAGCCCACGTCTGGTGGTGGTGGCCATTTGGTGAGAGAACAAGATCTCTCGCTCTGTCTCTCCTCCCTCTCTTTGTAACTCTACTTTTCAAACAAATAAATCTTCAAAAACAAAACATTTCTGGGATAAGCACTGTGGCACAGTAGTCTAAATTGTTGCTGGAGACACAGTAAGCCATATCAGCGTGCCATGTTCAGGTACCACTTGTTAAACAAGCAACATCTCTCCTTCACCTGGGATAGCAGCCAAGGACAGCCAAGAGCTTGAGTGTCTGCACTCATGTGGGAGATTAAGATGAAGCTCCTGGCTTCCCTTTGGCCCAGCCTCAGCTGGTGCACACTCTGGAGAGTGAACCAGAAAGTGAAATATTGTGTGTATGTGCGTGTGTGTGTGTGTGTGTGACTGTAACTCTGTTATTCAAATAAGCAAATAAATGTCTTAAAAATAATGGCAGCATTATCAGACATTAAATATACATTTTAAAGAAAAGGTTACTCATAACAGAGATCAGCTCTGGTACTCGGATTTTCATTGTTACTAAATTTTAGTCTCTAGAAGTATGTAATCATTTTCTAGGAAATATTTTATTGTACAGAAGAGAGTTTCAAGGGCAGTGGGCATGAGAGATGGAGAGGTCAGCAGAAGAAAAAGAATCTTCTTTATGGAAGTGTGTGGGAATACGACCAATGATAACTCTTCTGTAAACTTAAAGAGGCTAAATGCTAACTTCACTCTTCCAAACATAAAACACAAACCTCAAACCTCATTTTAAAAAAAAAAAGTCTTTTAAATGCCTCTAATGCCAGCTTCCACCATGCCTTGCCCTCCATTTATGCAGTTCGAAGCTCTCACCTTGTTTGTAAAGCAACTCTCCACTTTGTTAGTTTGCGTGTTTGTTTTAGTAACACTAAACTTGTTTTAGTTCTCACATTTTAACCTCCTTGTACTTAGTTCTTCATTTGGAATTTTGTTATTTAGCCAAGTATTTTGAACTTTTAAGATTTAGGTCGGAGGTATATCTTTTAGAAATCTCACTACTGAACTTCAACGGCAGATGAAGTAGCCCTATCGTTGTGTCTACTGAATCATTATACTATACAGATTCATTTGTCTTGTCAAAACTGTCATATTTTAAAAAGAAACAGATAAACTTAGCATACTTTCTTTACTGAGTAGGAGCTCACTCTTGACAGTATTGTGAACTCCTCAAGAAACAGACGGAAAGAACTATGAGAACTCTCACACCACCAAGTGCTCTCAAATGAAATCAGTTTGAAGCAGTTTTCATTAAGATGGATTGAATGTGGCATCGTGAGAAACACTTTATCAAATGTAGTGTTTTACTTAGTGATTAACTATATACCAGTTGATGAAGCTCTCCAAATCCTTTGTAATCCCACCACTCCAATAAACATTTAATGAGTATATAAGTTCAAAAAGCCTAGGAGAGGATTTAAACCTTCAATCTTGTTTTTATTTACTCTTGGAACTCAATTTCTCACTTCAAGTATAGAATGTTGGTGCTTGAGGCTCATCTGTTGCCCTGGTAAAATTAATGTGCCTCTCACAGTTTAAATTAAACATGTGATATTTAAGATGAAAAAAAAAGTAGTAAGAATACCACAGTATCAATCATACTTCAAAATATCTGAACACAAGCAAACAGCTTTCTTAAAAATATTTAATCAGAAGCATTTAAAAATAATATTGAATAAGGTGAAATATGAAGAAATTTGCAATACAGCAGACAGCACTGGAAACTGAAGTGTGGTGGTATACTATGAACCCTAACTTACTTGTATAGGAACAAGCAAGTTCCTGCTTGGAGCTTAACACTGATCTAAAATGAGAATATAGATACAAGTGAGATTGGGCTTGTTTCGGGGTTCAAATAGGATAAAACATAAACCACAAAGCATGACATAAATCGGAAGTCATACTACAATTACTCATTTGTACACGCATAATTAAAAAATATGTGTACAAACTGCATGAAGACTGTAATAAATGTTCTTGTTTAGCTCTAATTTCGAATAACTTGTTCATTATGAGGTTAAATTTTATTTGACAGAAATGTGGTAAACTATCTAAATGGTTGATCTACATTTTGAAATGAAAACAACTCTGGAGAATGGGCCAGAGATAAAGACATTTTAGCAGTCTAGAAGTCAATGAATTTTGGTACAAATCTCATATGCAGCAAAGTATTTAATTACATGAACCAATGATGTTCACCTACTAAAATATTTAGCTACTAATCAAAAGCAAACAATCAATTGTTTCACTGGAAATATCCAGGAGTTAATAAATAGGAGCTTATGCTCCTCTGGGGATTATCAGTCTGAATAAATTCAAATACCAATTTATTGTATAATAAACTTAGTAAAAGGTTGTTTTGTCTGTAATATACCATATATTTCAGTATCTGCATTTAGAGCTTTAACGTATAAGGTATGGACATTCACAGTACATCTTGTGCAAGCTTTTGAAATAGGTTTAAAAAAATAACTGTGCTCAAAATGAGAGTTATAACTTAACCTACAAAAGGCTCAGACGGTGGTTAGTCACTTCAACTGCTTGGCAGTTTTGCAGAGAAGCAGAAACAGGTATATCCCCAATACATTCCTATTGAGGAATCAGCTAAAAAATACATGAAAAGCCGTAATTAGATACTGTCTAAAACATATTTACTTCCAGTGAAAAGTGACTTTCTAATACAACAACATGGAGCCACAGAATGAAAGATTACACAATGGTTAAAAAGTGTGTAGCAAATCATCTGACTTGATTTTTGCACAAAGCAAAGGCTACAAAAAAGAGGAGGAGGGATGTTGCTTCTTTAAAAGAGATGTAAAACATAACTTGTGATCCTTAATTGACTGTAGCTCTGAAACAAACAAACAAACAAAGGTATTCGGGGGCTACTGAATGAAGTTTGGATATCTACCGGATATTAGGAAATTGTTAACCTTGTTACATGTGATAAAGGGACTGTGATTGAGAATCTAACTATTTCTGTAAAAGACACATGATAAAAATTTTAGAGGTAGAGTGTAAAATCTAACATCCAATGAAATGGCTTAGCAAAAAATAATGACTATAAACAGTGCACTAAAGTTTTGGAACATAAGTCTTATTAAGTTCAAAAGTTTAACAGAAGGTTATGAACATTAAAACATTTTCACATTTTTGTGAATGTTACTGCTTTTTAACTTATTTTCTGTTCTAGGAACATTTCTATTTTTAGCCAAGGAGGAACCCAAATAAAAATGTATTGATCACAAATCACAAATCTAAGAAAGTTTATAAGATATAAAACTGTTTCAAATATTGCTATTTTCGTCACTTTTTAGCAGTTGAACTTCTGAAACTTCCAAGTCATACATTCTACTAAAACTTGGGGATGCCTGTATATGGAAGAAGGTAGAAATTTTGAAATGAAACCAATTATTTTTCCAGTGAATTTGCTTGACAGGTTGGGAAACACAGGGAAGACATAGCACGAAACTGGAATTGTGAGTAAAGCTGGAGATGGAACCTACTCAGCGCACTGACATAGCAAGTGGCTGCTCCACTTGGTGGCTGAATCACTAGGCTGAATGCCTGCTCTTCATTATTAGAACATCTGCTCTTCATAATTAACAAATATTAGGTATAGGGGATTTAAGTGTTACTATACCATTCCTTTTATTTATTCTGTATTAGCATTTTTACATTAAATGTAAAATACTTTAAAATATATACAATTAAGGAAATTATCACATACCATCAAAAGGTGAAAAAAACTATTATACAACTCAAGCTTGACCCAGTTTGGTATTAGATATTAATAAATACCTATCTAAACATACAATTAAAATATCAAAGCATGTATATATCATAAATTAACTGTCAATATGTATTCAAATAATTTGGTTTTGCTTTCCAGTGTTTCCTATAAACTTCGATTTATGAAATCCATTAAATGCTGTCATAAATATGAATTTCCTAAAAAATAAGAATCGCTTCAAACATATTTATTAGGTAAAAAACTGCTTACAACTTTTAAAAGTGTTATTCTGTTATTCTTAAGCTAAAGAACAGTTTGGCTTCTTCTTCTACATCACTAAATTACTAATGATAGCTCTAATTTTGCTGATTATCCTGAAATTCAATTTTAACTTTCATTTAAAATTAATTTTTTTACCCTTATATTAAAGAAATCTCAGGATTATTCTTGCCTTCTTAAACTCAAAAAGCTTTCCGCTCTGCTCCATCTACACACTACTTCCTCCTTTCTCCCTTTCTTTATTCATCCATTAAAAAAACGAAATCGTTATCTCTTAGAAAGACATGTAGATATATACACAAGAACAGGCAGTTATAAACAATGTTAGTTGTAATAAGAGGCTGGGGTGCCCAATGTGAGAGAAGTGGGAGAGCTTGAAAGATGAAGGATCAGAGGAAGAATAAGCAATGACCCAGACCATGGTGAGGCATTCCTGGCAGTGGGGAAGCATGAAGGAAGAGAAGAGAACAAGGAAATATAGATGGTATACTAAGACTACAGGGAAACAAATAGTATACTAGTGCCAAATTTACTGACTATAAGGGAGCATTCTCACTCATTTTCTACTGCTACAAAAGAATACATGAGATTCGGTCAATTATTAAAAATACACTCCTGATCTGGCTCATGCATCTGGAGACTGAAGTTCAACACTGGGGAGCCATGTCTGGTGACGGCTTTCTTGCTACATCATAACCCAGTGGAGGTCATCAAGGAGGTAGGAGGCTGGGAAGGGAAGATTTTGTACAAACTTGTGAGATAATTAATCCATTTTACCATAAGCACCTTAATCCATTCATGAGGGTGCTGTTTTAGCAGCACGGAGGTTAATCTGGTCCTCTATTATGGCTGGAATCCAAAAAGATCAAGGATTCGAACCCATGCCCTCCAATCCAGGATGAACACATCCTAAATGATGCTTTAACCACCATACCAAATGCCTGAAAAACTTAATAAGCATAACTAACCCATCATCAGAAATGGTATTAACACACAATGCTCAAATAGTTTCAAACTATGGATTCCAAATACACAGTTTGGTACTGGGAGTTTTGAAACATATTCTGTAAGTATCAGAGGGGAGTCCTGGACTATCGTATGGAATAAGCTCTTTGGGAAAAGAATTTAGAACAATTCTTCTATCAAGAATCTGTCATTCACCTAGCTGAAAAGAACACAAACATGGCTCCTTCTGAGCATGTTCTGTTTGCTGCTCCCCAGCCGCACTAAAGGGGAAAAAAAGAAAAAGAAAAAAATAAAGTTCCATTTCAGAGATAACAAGGTCTTTTGGAAGAGTTAGTCATATCTGCTACACTAATGGACCCTCTGAAATGGGTATCTTGGTGAATTGGGTTAGTGGATGAATAACAAAATAAATAAAGCTTTCAAACTAAAAGAAAAAACAAAACAAAAACCCAGAACATTAATCATTGTCTCAGGTCTAGTGTAAAGGCTGAAGGTTGCACTTACATCTCGGGCTTTCACGAAGAAGGCCTCTTGAAATGCAGCTTCTAATGAGCCAATAAAAAATACAGGATGGCAGTCACCATATCTACAGAAAGAATTGAGTGTATTCATGAAGGTACAATGCAAATCCACTTCAAAGCTTCACAAGTGAAATGAGTTTCAAGTAAGTGTTGGAGTTAATGTCTAACACAGAGTAAACATTAAAATATTGCTTTAAAAGCTTGGAAATGAGCTCTCAGTTTTTAAAATTCTTATTGGCCTATAGTCAGATTTGAAACACCGGAATTAGACTAAACATTAAGTAAAATCTAGTAAATAGATTTAATGAGTGCAATGAACTCATGCCATTATAAAAAACAATTCTTTTTATTATTGTTATTATTATTTTCCATGATACAATTTTGTAGCTATAGGGATTCCTGCTTCTCCCTCTCTTTTAGCCCCTCCCATTATTCCCCCCTTATTATCACAGTATAGTATTTTAGTAACAGTTACTAGCATGACTTGCAACTATTTAAGTATACCTTGATTACTTAAATTCACAATATTTTTCTAGTCTGTATTATCTTAAAGTCCCACTTGAATTCATTTAATCAGAAATTCCAACACAGAGGGGGAAAAGCTTTTTTTTTTTCAGTTTCTAAATTTTGTTACTCCGGAAATAGTACTAAATAGAAATATTTATACTCCAATTTTGCGGGTAAAATATTGATCTTCAAATTTATCTCAGCAGACTCTCAAATAGTATAAAACATTTTATATTAGACAGTCAAGAGAAAACGCTATAGAATTACAAAATGAAAACTAAAAGAAAAATTCATTTATATTGGCAATCTTGAAACTATCTTCACTTAATATTGTTTTATCTGTTCTAGTATCTTAGTCATTTTTGAGAATATAATCAGCATATTAAGTTAGTAATTTACATAGTGAATTTCTCTAAAAATACAGCAATAAGTTGCATACATCTTTGAAGTGCCTTAAACAGCTTACTACTTATGTATGTGTTCTCCTATTCAGATTGTATAAATTAGTAAGTACATCCTTTAAACAGTTTTAGGAAAATTTTATACAATCTATGATTAAAATTGCCCCAAAAAAATCACAATTGACACAAACATCAAATTTTATATACTTAATATCCTAACCCTACCTTGAGGAAAATTCTGATGTAAATTGTAATAAGGCATCTCCTTCATTTTCTGCGTTTTCTGGCACTAAAAAACAAACAAAAGAAAAAACAAAAACAAAAAAAACAAAACAAATAGACACAAAAAACAAACCACGTAACATCTAATCCCACATATAAGAAATATATTTAATCAATAAAGAGGAAATAAAATTAAATCTTAGCTTTTGTGATATATCTGAAGGGATAATTTAACTCAATATACATTAGAAGATTTCACCAAGACAGAATCAAAAAGAACCTTCAAAAACTACAAGCTCACAAATTTGGAAACAAACAATACTGTTAAGCATTTAAAATATACGGCAGTAGTCAAACAGGATTTCAATGTTTTTGTGAAACAGATATCCTGTGACTATATTATATAAAAAGGCTAAAAAAAATTTTAAGATCTTACAAATTGGGAAAGAAATTCTTAGGTAAATATCACATCTGTTTCTGTCCTTAGGAGTTTCTTTATTTAAGGACTTATTTTTTTGCAAATAGCACTTTTATTCTACAGAATAAGTGCAAGTGAGAGAGATGAAGGCTTGTTCTTAGCTTTCCAAAGATGGTACCAGTGAATTGAAAAGTAATATCACTATTGTTAAGTTTATCTAGAATAATACATGAGCAAACAAGTCACAGAAAGTACAGTTGCTTGTTGACCAACCTCTAGGTTTAGTGGGAGAAAGTCTCAATTGGATATGTGAAGCCAAAATAACATTTCCTTGCATTTTAAAAATTAATTTTGCTAATATTCTGGAAATTTGAGTGCTTAATAAAATGAAATGTTGAAAGGCTCCTGTTCTAGTAAATAGTGTCCATTTCCTGTATTTCATTTCTTCAAAACAGATCAGTAAGAGATTTTTAAGCACACTATTTTTGAAAGCTTATATACTAGAAGAGAAAATTATAATGTTGGACCCAAAGAGTTATCAATACTCACTCATTGGAGACTTTCTCAGAGCAGATGATGCCATGCCGAATACTTCTCCATCATCCACCCCAAATTCCGTAGCATCTTCAAAGTCATCGGCATCACTATCACTAACCATATGAACATCGGTGCTTTGCTATTCAAGGAAAGTCCTCATTAGTTTCACAGTGGTTTTAGCATAGAGATCAAACTACATAATCATAATAGAACACAGTGTTTACGTCTTATCAAATAAGTCATTTACTAGAATAAACCTTAAAGGCTTCTATCTATCTACCTATCTATCTATCTATCTACCTATCTATCTATCTTTAAACCTGATGTGATGCCTACAGGCCAAAGTTGGACTGAAAATGAAGTATAACTGCAAACTCAGTAAAACAGATTAACCTAAGATACAGCATACAGTTAGGCACTTTATAAGTGAAGAAATTGGTACAAATGTACAGAGGTAAAGCGGGCTCACGCTACCCTGTATTTGGAAGACAGAATCAAAACTCGGAATTGCCTTACTGCAGTGGCTCAAATTTCCCATTAGTTGAAATGACAGATACGGTGTACTATCCCTATTATGTTACCGGAAGACAGCATCAGTTACACTACTCTGTAAAGTGAAGGCTGTTAAATATAAAATATAGTAATGTAAATATGCAAATATTTATTGAGAATTTACTACATGTTAGGCACTGACAAACAGTAACATCAGCCAAAGCTTAAGGAATTAAAAACATCAACTTTCAGGAAGTGAGCATTCAGCATGTTTTAGCCCAAAATCTGGCTCCAGTTCCTGCTTGTAGCTTCTTGCCAATATGGACCCTGGGAAGCAGCAGATGACAGCTCAAGTGCCGAGTCCTTGCCAGTCACACGGGAGACCTGAATGAAGTTCCCCACTCATGGTTTTAGTAAAAAACCAACTTTGAATATGAAGTAGGCTACTCTTCCTTAGGTTAGAATGGGATTCCATGATCATGACATTCAAAATACTTGAACCAACTTGTGAATATTGATGAAACTATTCATGCTTCAGATGAGAGGAGAGATCAAGCAACGGATCTGTTTAAAACAAAGTACTTTGCATTTAAGCTATAAAAGCAGGAAAACAATGTTATCTTTTAGACTGCGCAGAAGAGCATGTTTCAGAGGTGACTATTTGTAGGAAAGCATGAAGAGAAACAGAATTTTAAAGACTCGTGCTTAACTGCAGGAAATGTCCTACGCCAGCCAGTAACTGAATCATTTTTTTTTAAACTGAAAGAGCGACCCAGCGCAATAGCAAAGTGGTTAAGGTCCTTGCCTTGAACACCCGGGATCCCTTATGGGCGCCGGTTCTAATCACGGCAGCCCTGCTTCCCATCCAGCTCCCTGCTTGTGGCCTGGGAAAGTAGTCGAGGATGGCCCAAGGCTTCAGGACCCTGCACCCCCCTGTGGGAGACCCGGAAGAAGCTCCTGCTCCTGCCTTAGGATTGCCTCAGCTCCAGCCACTGCGGTCGCTTGGGGAGTGAATCATCGGACAGAAGATCTTCCTCTCTGTCTCTCCTCCTCTCTGTATATCTGACTTTCCAATAAAATAAATAAATCTTTAAAAAATAAAAACTGAAAGAGATCTTAGGGATCTGTCAGTAGTTTTTTTTTTTAATGTTTTTTCCACAGGTTACTTCCTCATTATGAGTCCAAACAAAATGCCCATGACAATGCATACTGTATGATGCATGTAGAACTGCTCTGCTGGACACAGGGGGAGGACAAGGGCAATGAGATCATTTAATGCTCCTGGATTTGGCCTCTTTATCCTCTTTAGCCATTTGATAGGTAAGGTGTTTCTGAATGATTTCCAGGTTCTGCAACAATTTTTGAAACTACTGTAACCATGAGTGCTACTGTTTCTGATGTTAAGCCAAGATATTTATTCCATTTGACTCAGTATGCTCAATACTTCCCCCTTGGGGACACCCAAACATGAATACTCACATTCATATTTTCCCTTTCATTCTCAAAAACATACTATTTTCAATGCTTTGAATAGATAGGTGATGAAAAATTTTTTTTAAACTGGAAAGGCAGATCAAATTTACAGAAAGCAGAGACAAAGAGAAAGATCTTCCCTCTGCTGGTTCACTCCCAAAATGGCTGAAGTACATGGAGCTGAGCATAAATGAAGCCAGGAGCCAGATTCTTCCAGGTCTCCTACACAGGTGCAGGGTCCCAAGGCTTTGCACCATTCCCTCCTGCTTTCCCAGGCCACAAATAAGGAGCTGGGTGGGAAGTGGGGCATTCGGGACTCAAATTGGAGTCCATATGGGATCCCATCACTTGTAATACGAGGATTTAGTCATTGAGCTAACATGCCAGGCTCTACTTTAGGGGATGAATGAATTGCTTGTGTCATAAATAATTCACTGGCTCTTCTGACTCTACACTACTTCTCACAGAATTTATGGTTCTATATACAACCCTAATCCTTTCTTAATATTTTGTCTGTACAATCAAGATCTGTTCCCAGTTTCAGCCATTAAAACAGCTTAAAATTTCAAAGCTTTTTATTTCAAAGCAAGGAGGAAACTTCCTCTACAAAAGAACAAATTTACTAGAATAACTGTGTTTTAACTCCCTATGTTCCATGCAATAAAATGTTTGGAGCATGAAGTTTTGTTTAACACCACAGCTTAAACAGATAAAGACTCGAGATATATATAAGTTCCTTTTTAGTGCTGGTTCAGGTTCATAAGCAATTGGAAAAAAATCAAGGCCGAGTGTGACAAAACTTCTTGTGGGTTTTCTTAGCTTAGCCATCTTAGCCTTCGCGTACTCCTGCCTGCTACTCAAGCTTCTCTTTGAGATATGCCAGGTTAGGAACAGGGCTCGGGGGACACAGAAGAGAACAAAGGGGAAATGTTCTATGTCTGATCCCTTTTATTTCACTGTGATACATCTATTCTCTTTCTCAAAAGTCAGATTTCATTAAATAATAGTCAACTTCAATACAATTGCACCTTATTTTATACTAAGGGATTGATTTTAATTTTCTCCACATATTTACTTAAATCATTATTTTAATCTTTACAAAGTACAGAATACCCCAAATGAAATCCTACAACTACATCTTCAAAAGAGAAATATCTAAAAATCCATTTTTGTTGAAAAAAGTATATTTCAAACATGAATTATTGAAGTAACTGCAAGAATGAGCTATTTAATTATGTATAAGGAATTCCCAATCTCTTCACATTTTCTTATCAGTCATCTAACAGATCAGGGAAAGCTTTTCTGAAATGTGAGATAAACAACCTTTTTCATTAGTGTTTGCTGATGAGAATAGACAGTCTCATGATATCATTTATGGATGCTTTAACATTGAATCCAGAGAAGCCAATGATTCAGAATATAAAAAACAGCTATGATGTTTGTGATTCTATTCTGCAGGTTTTTATAATCATTTATTCTCTTTCTCACTCAACAAATTTCTGTAAATCCCTACTCAGTGTTACACAGTCTGAGGCTTGTCAAAGATTTATTCCTTGTTCTCTCAAGCAGCACCATCCACATATACACAGAATCATCATACTGAGTGATAAGAGTTATGACAAACAACTTCAGAACAGAGAATTAATTCACTGTGAGTAGGAGCAACCAGAAGAAGTCTTGAAGGAAAAGGTAAGCAAACAAAAACTTACATTTCATAACTGGCATTAAAACTTGCCAATACTTGAAGCATACAAGCCTTTCAGAAAACCAACTATCTATTACATCCAGGCACCAGGTTAAAAGCTAGAGATACCGATACAAAACACGGCTCCAGGTTTCAAGATATTCCCATTTGGAAAAATATATTTATTTAGAATGTGGGAGTGTGTGTGTGTGTGTGTGTGTTTGTAACGAATGCAATAAAGCTATAACCAAATACTATTGGCAAATAAAGGAGACAGCGACCAGTGCTTTCAGAACTAGTAAGCAGGACCTCAAGGTTTCACACAAGTACTCATACTTCACTCACTCTTTGAAGAATGGATATCAATGTGCATAAGAAAACTAATACAGCAACCAGGCAAAGGAAAAATTCAAGAAACTAGGCTACTGGGCCAGGCCCAGTAACTTTAGTTTTAAAAACAGTAAATCCGGGCTGGAACTGGAGCATAGAAGGCTAGGCTGCCATCTGCAGCCACTGGCGTACACAGGTGCCACTTCTTTTATCTATCCCTGCTAATGCACCTGCAATAGCAGCAGAAAATTGCCCAAGCCACCCGCAAGGAAGACCCTAATGAAGCTCCTGATTCCTAGCTTTGGCCTGGCCCAGTACAGGCTGTTAAAGTTATTTGAGGAGAGAACCAGCAACGGAAGAATTTTCTCTTCCTTTGCCTCTGCCTCTAACTTGCTGTACCTCTATCAAATACATAAGTAAAATTTAAAACAAAACAAAAAACAAAAACGGAAATCCAAGGCAGACATGTAGAATGGGTTACAAAGCAACTGGCTTACCATTTATTTTATCACAATGTTTCTTACTGCCTACAAACTTAAATCAGTCTCACCAAATGTTAATGGTGAAATACACATTTTGAAATTATATGTGTTTGCTTAAACACAGATATCTCTTTATGCTAAGACTGGTTTGTTCATAGCAATATTCTTTGTACCTGAACCTGTACCTTGTACCCATGAACCTGGCATAAAAGTATGTAATAAATATTTATTGAATGAATTTCTTTACTCTCAACACAAAACCTAGGCATCTTTTTTTTTGAAGATTTATTTATTTTTTATTGGAACAGCAGATATACAGAAAGGAGGAGAGACAGAGAGGAAGATCTTCTGTCCGATGGGCCACTCCCCAAGCGAGCCGCAACAGCTGATGCTGTGCCAATCCAAAGCTGGATGCCAGGAACTTCTTCCTCCAGGTCTCTCTCGTGGGTGCAGAGTCCCAAAGCTTTGGGCCATCCTCGACTGCTTTCTCAGGCCACAAGTAGGGAGCTGGATGGGAAGTGGAGCTGCCGGGATTAGAACCGGTGCCCATATGGGATCCTGGTGCTTTCAAGGCGAGGACTTTAACCACTATGCTATTGCGCCAGGCCCTAGGCATCTTTTTAAATATTTCTCTTCCTACAGACCCTATTAAAATTGCCAGACCCACTTTTTCCCCGCCAAAATATTCCTTAAATGCATTTTCTTCTGTTTTGTTGCTAATACATTACAAGTAAAGTGCCAATTCAAAAATCTCTTTATCTTCCTCTTTTCTATCCCTTGGACATATGTATATATACAATTTAATTCAGTCACTCTATCCTCATTCTGTGTCAGAGCATTTATCTGTTACTTATTACATTTTGCTAGGACCTGCAGTGGAATCTTAAAGTTTTTAATAAACAGTGGTATCTATGATATAGTATAGTCCCAGTCCCTTCAATAATTATATTTGTCCTAACTCATACATATTATTACAATGGCTGTAATATATGCTTCTTAAATTTTCCAATATCTCTTTCCAGTTTTTGTAACAAACATGATACAATTTATCATCATAATCATTTGAAGTATACGGTTTAATGAAATTAAACTTATACACCATCATCACTGTGTCAAATGTGGGAAGCAAAAGTGTAATGAGCACAATTCCTCAGGCAGCAAGGCTGTGAGGAGTGTTTGCCTGCGTGGCAAGGCCCGGCAGAATGTCTCTTTAATTACCTCATTGCTGCCTCGCCCCATTGTATGGACACTCAATCACCTCTCTGATAGTTCACGGAATTTTCTTGAGGGTGTTATTTTTCTGCAAATGTGAAGTGATTTCTGTAACTGGAAATGGAATCTACCAATCATGTTATGGTACAAATGTCTTTAGCAAACTTAAGACAATGAGACGCGGCTAAACGCACAGAGTAGCACAACTGAGCCTACACGGTTCCAAATGTCTTATTGTGTGTCCACTTTTGACCTGGAACTTACTCTAAGATGTGTGATAGTCTCCATAAAAAATGGCTTGGAGCAGATGGCAATCATGGAGGTACAAAAAATTTGCTTACCATGCAGCCTCAAACTGTTACAACACATGAAATGATGCGTTTTGGCTTCCCACCACATAAAGCATAAAGTATATGGGGCATCTTCTAAAGGGAGACAAATGTTTTGAGCCCCCAGAGAAAAATGGTTTAAAACTTCTACTTTATGTTAGCACTTATATTTAGGAAAGAAAATAGGTTGAAAAGATAAAAACGGGTTTCTTCTGAAGGCTCTCTGTTCATAGAAAGGCTGAGTTGTTCTGATCTTTTTCATTACCATTCAACAAAAGAACAAAAAACAATTGAATCAGTACTAGGTGAAGGTGATGGTGTATGAATGATTATAAGATTTAATAAAGAATCTATGATATATGATGTTATAAATTTCTTTCATTTATAAATTTTCTTTTTAATTTTGTATTCTTGATACTTTAAGTAATATTGATTTAGGGTGAAAATTGATTTTGGATATAAGTAAACTACTTGTCACTATGTAACCGCATGTGCTGCCAACAATGGAGTTCTCCACTTCAGTCGGGTGACTACAAGTTTGAATGAGTAATGGTTTGCTGAAAATGTTTTCTTTGAAGTAAAATAATAGCAATGCTTTTTGAATTGTTTTTGTATTCTTTTAATCATGAAGTAAAAAATGAAACAACTGAATGTTGTGCAAGCACCCATGATGACTTCTGTATAAAATAAGAAGGCAGCTTTTCTGAGTTGTCCATTAAGAGCATCCTGTGGATCCCTGACTCCAGCCACCAGGTACACATGGTGAGCTGTCCTGGGCCTGCCTGGGCTCCGGGGGCTGCTCCATCCGGGGTGAGTACACAGAGGCGGGGGGAGTCTCGGGGGCCTGGTCAGGCACAGGGCCCACCTGTTGCCATCATTGGGCAGGGGATGGGATTGGGGAGGGATGAGTCCTTGGACCCAGGGGCTAAAACATCCAGCAGCCTCCTGGCTGCTGGTGGGTCTCAGGCTGGGGCATCTCCTGACTCCAGCCACTGCGTGCACGTGGTGAGCTGTCCCCTGGTGGCCAGTGTGCCATTTGGAGCCAGGCTCCGCCTACTGGCCACCTGGCCGGGAGCTCTGGGGTTTTGGTTCTTTGAATCACTGCCTAGGTAGCTCCACATTGAACCCATTGTGCTTCTGGGATGTGAATCAATCCTAAAGAATCCCAACGACAGAGTAACTTGTCCTTTGAAGAACTTGTAATCACTGAACAATGCTGACCACCAAACACCAGTCCATGCAAAAGACAAGACTCAGGGCTTATATAGAATGATCATATCCTATTACCTGACATGATGATGGATCAGGAAACAGGTCACATTAGGCAGAACCAAGACATTAACTAGCACTTGAGAGAAGCATATCTGGGGGTAGATTCTGTGGGGGATGTGTGTGGGTCAAACCCTGTGGAAAGTCTAGCCCCCTGGTTAGCTCAAGAGTTGGAGTGATGATGGACTAAGCTAGGTGTGACCAAGGAGCCTGCCATCAATCACAGGTAAAGAACTGACAACAGTCTGGACTGGTCAAGGCAGCAGCACCTGAATGTGCATCCTCAATAGCGTGTGGGCTGGGCTGGGCTGCAACATTTACCAGCTCATACAATGTTAAATGGAAGGCCAAACTATGCCAGGCACTGGCCGAAACCCAATGGCATGTATGAGAACTGGGTCCAGGAGTGGGTCAAGTTGGAGGAACTTGGGAAACTCCTCTGGCGAATCATAGCTCCCGCTGGTGAACATGTGGTCCAGACCTGGGGGTCGTTCCAACGACTGGCAAATGTTTGAATTGGTAATGGAATGGGATGTACTGGGCAGGACTGAGCAAACCTTAGCCCACAAGCGAAACTAGAAACCAGCATGGAGCACAGGTCATGCCGAAATAGGCTCTTGCACCTACTGGTCTGCGTGAGCCAGGGACACTAAGCCACAGCATCTAAGGCTGGGGTCGGGACAGGTGAGGGGCTGTCTCAAGCTGAGTCAGAGCAGCCACTGGCATGCACGTGATCTATGACTTGGAATAGGCCTGGCTGGGGACCTTAGGGGACACCCTAGCTAGGTTAAGGTTCCCATCAAGGGGCGCATGTGCTGGAATGGAGGCTGCGTTCTGATCAGGATACGGTTGTAGTCTCCCTTGGCACAAGTGTGGACTGGGACTGGACGCACCAAGCCGGGCCAGACTCCAACACCTTCTGGTGTCCTGGAGGACCAGGGTAGAAGTGGGATGGAGTAGGCTAGGTCTCAACCCCTACTGAGCCATGTGTGAGCCATATGTGGGTATGGACGAGCTGTGGCTGGGCTGAAACATGCAACAGTAAGAACCAGATTGGGTTGAAGGCCAGTCAGGAAAAGCCACTGTTCCTGCTAGGACAGGAGGTGAACTGAGTAGGGCTGGCTCATTGACCCCCTGGTATGCGTGAAATCTGGCATTGGGAGAGGTTCTGATGGAGGAGCCTGGGAAACTCCTCTGGCAGGACACAGACCCGGCAGGTAAGTGCAAGAAGCATGATAGGAAACAGCCCAGAACAGGCCATGGAAAGTTTCCCAATGGAATATATTTTGCATGGGTTGGGGGCAGACCAGGCTGAATCAGTTCACATCATCTACTGGCGAATCCAAGCACCGGAACAGAGTGTGGGTCAAGCCAAGTTCGGTTGAGACAAAAAACCAGTGCACAATACAGAATGCCAAGGTGAGATTACCTGTACCGGATGTGACCGCAGTGCCCAACCTTGTTCTTAATTTTAGAGGTAAAATCTTTAAACTTTCACTATTGGACATCATATCTTCTGTGGGTATTTCATACTATACTGAAGTAGTTTCTTCCTGTTGCTAGTTTGAGTGTTTTCATCATGAATATATTTGTTCAAACTGCCTTTCTGCATAAATTGAGACATTCTTGCAGTATTTTTCTTTCATTTTGTTAATATGTGGTGTGTTAGATTAAGGTCTCTTTATTAGCAGAACACACTACCACCATATTCATCAGTCTTCAGTCTTTTAAAGTTTAGTTTCTATACAGCAGTCAGTGCATGGGCAGGTGTATCGATGTCCGCTTAAACGTCTTCTTTAGACCCCTCAAGAATAAGTTTCCTGGGCCCGGCACGGTGCAGTGGTTAAGGTCTTCGCCTTGCACATGCCAGGATCCCATATGGTTGCCAGTTCTAATCCCAGCGGCCCTGTTTCCCATCTTGCTCCCTGCTTGTGGCCCTGGAAAGCAGTTTGAGGACAGTCCAAAGCTTTGGGACCCTGCACCCACGTGGGAGACCTAGAAAAGCTCCTGGTTCCTGGCTTCAGATTGGCTCAGCTCCAGTCATTGCGCTCACTTTGGGAGTGAATCATCGGACAGAAGATCTTCCTCTCTGTCTCTCCTCCTCTATGTATATCTGCCTTTCCAATAAAAAAAAATAAATCTTTAAAAAAAAAAATAAGTTTTCCATGTGACATATAAAACTTAATAGCTGTCAACCCATCATGACATTGTCTGTAATTTTGTTCTACACTATGATCAAACTGCACTTATCTGTCCCCATAAACAAATCAGATAATATGATTCTCAGCACTCTGCCATTCACAATGGCTCATTCTTCATAAACCAATTTGCATGTAAACTCTGGTGTTTCTTGTTATAATACTTATTCTGTGTCTGGTACATGTCAGACACCAAGTAGGCTGTTGGGGGTACAAAGGTAGGTAAGGCAAACAAGGTTTTTAAGTGAAAATGTGCCTAATGGATACTCTTGTATCTATGTTCCCATACCATCTGACTCCTACCTGAATCTTTCTTATCGCTCATGTATATGGAAACATAAATTCATCTGGTCATCACATACTGAGCATTTGATATGTTTCTATAGTCAAAACTAAAAACTAATCTTTTAAGATTAGCTGTATTATGGGTAGGGGTGGGAAAACGTCACATTTCAGCTGCCCTTCTACTTCTTCCAATCAGCTGAGCTTTGGACAATCTCAAGATGCCAGTCCTCAGGAGACTGCATGGCCTCACCGAAGAACTAAGAAGAGAATGCATAGGTACTTGGCTAGAGATAATGAAAAAGTAATTGAAAACCCATAAAATCTACAACTTGAATTTAACTACCGATCTCAAAAATTTCCTTTTGCTTCTAGGTAAGATAGTAACAAAATGCTAATTATATTAAAATAATTCATGCAGGAAATGGATAGAATCAGAACCACTGCATAGAAGCTAGAAGGACACATATTTCGGTTTAAGGTGCACAACAACAAGGCAAATTGCCAACAGTAGCAGAATCATAACAGAGAGAAAAAAATGAGTATATTTTGAAGTCATCCTGGCTCTAATGTTTGGTATTTACAATACCTCGAATAAATGTTTAGTTGAATGAAGATGGGGGGTAAAGTGTAAGTTATGCCAAGTGATTTTAAAAAACCCCTTCCAGCTTTATGATCCTGTGATAATATAACAACTAAGTCACAGTTTCTTGCCTTGTCTGACTAGCTTCCTAGAGGAAGTGGTTTTATAACTAGAAAAAGAAGGAAAAATAATAGACTAATCTCAGATAACCAGATGGTAGGATATTACTGAGGCAGTGACAGTTGCAGCTTGGCAAAGCCTTTCAACACCACTCTAACCTCACAAACCTTGCTTCTCATTGTATGACATTTACCTCTCTTTGCTAAATAACAAATATAATGGTGAGGTACAGAAAGAAATAAATGAAGTAAAACAGTCACTTTTAAAACAGTTACTTATCACCTCTTAGTGAATAGAACAATTAGGAATTCTGGTAGGAGCAAGATGGCCACCTTTTAATGTTATTTGGATCTATTCCATAGAGCTGAAACAGTATGTGTATTCCATATAAATACATTCAAGCACTTTAAAGAAAATTTTTATTACATTATTTCTGAAAATTTCTGCTGAGCAGTGAAACTCAGTATTCTTTTTATTTCTCAAGGATTAGACAGTAAAGTGTTGCAAACATAGTATGAGCCCTGGAAGGAAATTTATATTTCTGGAGACTAAGTACAGTAGAATACAGTAACACAATAATACTTCAAAA
Organism: Ochotona princeps; assembly: GCF_030435755.1. NCBI lineage: Eukaryota > Metazoa > Chordata > Mammalia > Lagomorpha > Ochotonidae > Ochotona > Ochotona princeps. The sequence continues at coordinate 40,263,683 of NC_080833.1, forward strand.
GGTTCATGGTGAAAAGGGATTACAAGATGTTTATTTTGTGTAAAAATCTTTTGAACAGCAGGAATAGGTTTTTCGTGATACACCATTTTCTATTAACTTTTTGAAGACATGGTCTGTACTGAAGAAAAAGAGCTTCTCTGGAACTTCCAAAAAAATGTGAAAATTCAAAATTGTGAAGTTGCTTTTTCATAGATGATCACAGACTGAAACTTTCCTTACATAACTCTGTATTTCTTTCACATCATTAACTGACATAAATATTTTGGCTTTATAGTTCCTGTGGTAGTTACAGAACAAGTACCCAAAATACATTAAATTAAAAAGAAGCAACCATATTTCAGACAGAATGAAAGTAGAGAAACGTTTCAACTGCCCAGCCCAAGCTTTTGATCCTTTCAGTGGTATTCCCACCTATGAAAGTCAGGCATAAATAGCATTGCTGTGTAGTATGAAGTTATGATCTCTTTTGAATATACTTATAAAGTTAATGCACTAATCTGATTAGCACGCAGTAGGAATCCAAGTAAAAATTTGTTTGATGATCAAGTTGTAACGTCCATGTTCTCATTTATATTTTCTTACAGGCAAGGTCAGAGTTAGGCAAAAAATACTATTGGTAGTCATGAATAATTACATTGCTTTTAACATTGTTCAGGACCACAAACACACACCATATATATAAGCATCCAACCTTATCACCTCCCCATTCCTCGTTTCTACAGCAACTTGTGTACATTACTTTCACTGTATTTTTGCATTACATGATAATCATTTTAAACTATCATCTTTAATTCTCAGCATTTTGATACAAGTACAGTATGTTACTCTCTTATCTCATATGCAGTACAAAGTATAGCTCCTAGAAGGTGTTCTGATCTGTCACTTAAAGAAATTCCAACATCAATCATGATAAATTTACTCATCTATGCTCAGCAGATAAGCAAAAACCTCTGTTAACCTGACAGTTTTAAGGAAAAAACCATTTGAAGCCACCTACCGAATTCTTTCTGTTGAAACATGAAGCTAACAGAAGTATTAACAATGACCTCTTACAAAAAATTTCTCCCTTCAAGAATTTACCAAGACTTAATTCACATTACATTGGCCTCATCAATGCATTGCTGCGGTAGTTAAAAAGAATAGGAAGTAGGCAGCTGGGAGGACAAACATTGTGTTCAATGAAAAGCTGGCAAACAGGCTTACCTCTTCTGACTGCTTCCGGCTGTGTGTTGGTGAAGCTCTTCTTCCTACTGTAAGTCGGTGGCAGGGATAAGAGAGGCCTGATTCTGCAAGACACATCTGTAAAAAGGAGAATCCACAATTGGTAAGGAAACTTCACATACGTCTCACTATTATCTCACCTTTCTGGTATTCTCTATTGTTTTAAAAGCTAGTTCATAAAGCAGGATTTCTGATCTATTACCAAGAAGGGTTCTTGAAAATTTAAAATTTTGTCATATAAATGATATTATGCCAGCCAAGATCAAGTTGCACACTAAATTATAGACAGAGAACCTGGGAAATTGTAATGAGCTGAAAATAAGGCCAGTGAACAACTACTACATTTTCTGATTAGTACAATGAATAGCTTTCTAACTCCCAAAGTACTAATGGTACCTAGAAGAGTATTTGCTGAAGGAGACATTTACCTATTTAACTTTCAGGATATAGCAATAATATTTTATTTTAAAAATCTATTTATTGATTAGAAAGAGAGGGAAGGAGAGAGAGAAAGAGATTTTACATTCACAGTTTTATTTCCTGAATCAGTAGCTACAATGGCTAGGGTTGGTCCAGGCCAAAGTCAGGAGCCAGAAGCTTCGACTGTGCTTCCAATATGGGCACAGGGATCCAATCACTTGGACCATCTTCTACCGCGCTCCCAGACCCATTAACAGGATGCTGGATTGAAAAGAAAGCAGCTGGGATTTGAATGAGCATCCACATGGAATGTTAGTGTAGCAACTGCTACGTTTACCCATTGTGTCACAATGTGGTTCCATAAATGACATTTCAGTGAATATTAATGCATAATTTACCTTTTAATTATCATTTTATTCTTACCAATACTAAGCAATAGTACATTTTATTTACATGCTTTCATTAAAACACATTTTAACACACTATTCCAGCTTATTAAACTATGAGGCATATAAAGATCCTAGCATAATATCCATCATATATTCACTTTTCAGTCTTTATTATTATAAGTAACTAAAGAACTGTTATTAATCAATATAATGAGTGAACATGTACATTTCTAATTTCTATTTAAGTTTATTTATAGGTCAAATATTAAAGGAGATTTGAAGTTTAAATCTGAGGAAACATGCAAAAAATGAACAAATCTGAAGGGTTTTTAAAAGGATTCATTTACTTTTATTGGGAAGGCAGATTTACAGAGAGAAAATGGGACAAAGAGAAAGATCTTCCATCCACTGGTTCACCCCCCAAAAGGCCTCAGTGGCCAAAGCTGAGCCAGTCTGAAGTGGAGAACCAGGAGATTCTGCCTGGTACAGATAATATAATGAATAAGACAACAGACAGTATCTGCAATTCAAAGGTGAAAAGGACAAAACCCTTTGTGAATGAACGAGCAGATGGAAGATATCTCCACAACATAGAGATAAATGAATGTGGGTAAAGCAATAATGAAATGTTTAGCAAACAATAGATGCCAAAACTTTTTTCTGTTATTTTATTTTATTTTTTAATTATTTATTATTTAACTTCATTAATTACATTGTACTATGTGACACAGTTTCATAGATACTTGGGTTCTCCCACCCCTTCCCAAACCCTCCCACCATGGTGGATTCCTCCACCTTGTTGCATAACCACAGCTCAAGTTCAGTTGAGATTCCCCCATTGCAAGCGTATACCAAACATAGAGTCCAGCATCTTATTGTCCAGTCAAGTTCAACGGCTTCTTAGGTATACTCTCTCTGGTCTGAAGACAGAGCCAGCAGAGTATCATCCCAGTCAATTGAAAGCTCCAACATACCATCAGCAAAAATTTATATCATTATGAAATTAATTGACATAGTAATGAGTAACCAATATGTTAAAAGTAAATGCGAGTTCCCAACCACCTTCTGTGACCACCTCACCTATACTTCAATTTAGTTTATACACAACATATAACATTCAAAACATAACATGTTATACATAACATCATATCATCTTAAATTAAGGCAAACATGTGGTATTTAACCTTTTGTGATTGGCTCATTTCCCTTAGCATTATGGTTTCCAGTTTGGCCCATTTGGCCACAAAGAACTGCATTTTGTTTTTTTTAATAGCTGAGTAGTATTCCATGGAGTAGATGAACCATAGCTTTCTTATCCAATCCTCTGTTGATGGGCATTTTGATTGCTTCCATGTTTTTGCAATTACTGATTGTGCTGCTATGAGCATAGGAGTGCATGTTGGTTTCTCATAAAACAAGTGTTCTGGATATATTCCTAGGAGTGCTATTGCTGGATCATACGGTATGTTGAATTTGAGTTGGTTGAATATTCTCCATACTGATTTCCATAGAGGCTGTACCAGCCTGCAGCCCCACCAGCAGTGGAGTAGGGATCCCTTTTCCCCGCAACTTCGCCAACAAGTGTTGTTGGTGCTTTTATTCATGTGGGCCAGTCTTACTGGCGTTAGGTGTACCTCACTGATGTTTTAATTTGGATTTCCCTTATTGCCAGGGAACTTGAGCATTTTTTCATATGTTTATTTGCCATTTGGGTTTGTTCCTTTGTGAAGTGTTTGCCCATTTCCCGTGCCCATTTCTTGAGTGGCTTGTTTGGGAATAAATCTAACCAAAAATGTAGGAGACTTATTTGAAGAAAACTACAAACTACTTAAAAAAGAAATTGAACAAGACCTCAAAAGATGGAGTAACATCCCATGCTCCTGGATAGGTAAAATCAATATCATTAAAATGTCTATACTGCCAAAAGCAATATATACATTCAACGCAATCCCAATCAAATTGCCCAAAACATTCTTCATGGAACTGGAAATAATGATCCAAAGGTTCATCTGGAAGCACAAAAAACCACGGATAGCTAGAACCATCCTGAAGAACAGGAAGTTAGCAGGGGGAATCACAGTTCCGGACCTCTGGACATACTATAGGGCAGTGGTTATCAAAACAGCGTGGTACTGGCACAAAGATAGAGAGGAAGATCAATGGAGCAGAATAGAAACACCAGAAGGAAACCCACACAGATACGGCCAAATAATCTTTGACAAAAAGACAAACGACAATCCAGGCAAATGGGAAGGTCTGTTTTTTCTGTTATTTTATAATGAGTACTTATATCCTGACATATGGCATCCAGTGAGAGCATGACATACTAAATTTAGAGGCTGTTGACAGGAACAATAACAACAACAAAAAGAAGACTATTGAAGGGCTGCCATTGTGGCAGTGTAGGTTAAACCATCACTTGCAATCCTGGCATCCCATATGGGTCCCTGCCTCCCAAGAACTGAACAAAGCTCCTGACTTCACGATGGCTCAATCACGGCTGTCAGAGCCATTTGGGGGAATGAATCAGTGGATGGAAAACCTCTCTCTCTCTCTCTCCCTCTCTCTCTCTCTGCCTCACCCTTTCTCTAATTCTGCCTTCAAATAAAATAAATGTATCTCTTAAAAATAATAACAATAATAGGTCAGAAACACACAAGGCCAGTATTGTGGCATGGTAGGTTAAGTTTGCAACGCCAGCATCCCAGATGAGTGCAAGTTCAAGTACCAGCTCCACTTTCAATTCAGCTCCTTGCTAATACGCCTAGAAAAACCATATAAAATATGCAAATGTTTGAGCCCTGATACCAAAGTGAGAGATTCAGAGGAGTTTCTGGTCCTGGCTTCAGCCTGGCCCAGACTCTGCTCTTATAATCACTTAAGGATAAACCAAACCAGAAGATGGAGGAGCTCATTCTCTCTTTCCTCTTTCTGTAAGTTTGCATTTCAAACAAATAAAATGGATATTTTAAAAGATTAGGAATACATTAACCATGCTAATACTCTCGAAGTAATACCTATAAAAAATATAGGCTTCTCAGAATCCTATTAGGGGTTCTATACATTCAAAATTTTATACTACCACTTCGAAAGTATTTGCCTTTTCACTGTACTTTTACATTGATTTTGAAAAACCAACAGTGGGGCCCGGCGGCATGGCCTAGCGGCTAAAGTCCTGGACTTGAATGCCCCGGGATCCCATATGGGCGCCGGTTCTAATCCCGACAGTTCCACTTCCCATCCAGCTCCCTGCTTGTGGCCTGGGAAAGCAGTGGAGGACAGTCCAAAGCTTTGGGACACTGCACCCGCGTGGGAGACCCGGAAGAGGTTCCTGGTTCCCAGCTTCGGATCGGATCGGCACAGCACTGGCCGTTGCGGCTCACTTGGGGAGTGAATCATTGGACAGAAGATCTTCCTCTCTGTCTCTCCTCCTCTCTGTATATCTGACTTTGTAATAAAAATAAATCTTTAAAAAGAAAAAGAAAAGAAAAACCAACAGTGGGCAAATCTGTTTATACCTTAGCAGTTATCAAGCAGTGGCAAACTGTGTTAAAAGTTCCCATTCATTGTAAAAATGACCATCTGGAGCCATCATGGAAGCATAATAGGTAAAGCCACTGCTTGCAATTGCACCATCCCATACTGACACACTGGTTTGGGTCCCACTATCTCCACTTTCAATCCAGCTCCTTGTTAATACACATAGGAATCGCAGAATATGGCGGAGACATAAATTCAGTTCCTAGTTTCTGGCTTCTGCCTGGCTGAGCCCAAAGTGTTATGGCCACTTACAGAGCAAAAGAAACAGAAAAAAAGATGTTTCTGTCTTTCCCTCTCTCTCTCTGCCACTATGCTTCACATAAGTAAAAGAAATTTTTAAAAAGATTTATTTATTTTTATTGCAAAGTCAGATATACAGAGAAGAGGAGAGACAGAAACAAAGATCTTCCATCCAATGATTCACTCCCTGAGTGAATACAACGGCCGGTGCTGAGCCAATCCGAAGCTGGGAACCAGGAGCTTCTTCCGGGTCTCCCACGTGGTGCAGGATCCCAAGGCTTTGGACTGTCCTCGACTGCTTCCCAGGCCACAAGCAGGGAGCTGGATGGGAAGTGGAGCTGTCGGGATTAGAACCGGCACCCATATGGGATCCCGGGGCTTTCAAGATGAGGACTTAGACCGCTAGGCCCTCACACGGGGCCCAAGAAATATTTTTGAAACACCAGTTTCATTTAGGAATACCCTCCAGGCCAATAAAAAGTTTTACTTAGAATTAAATCTTTGCTATTGTGAACATGTTTTGATAATATTCCATGTGACCAACTGTAACTATTGAGAAAGCATTTATTCAATTGTACAAGTTGCATATTAAAACCAGACACTATGTTTATAGAGCACCATTACTACTTAAACAAGTGATAGGAGAAAAAACTACAGTTATTTGGATTTATTTTTTCAAAATTAAATGAGACTCTTACTTTAAGGAACAAGTCCAACAGTAGCAATTGCCAATGACAAAATTTATGTTTTCAAGTACAAATTTAAAATTTAGTACACTATCAGTAATCACGAGCTCAACAGCTTTTCAGTGCTTACTGACTTTTCTGATGAGATTTGCAATCTTAACAGATGAAATGTGTCAACATTTTAAAAACATCCCAAGCTCAAAGAACCTATATTCTTTAGATGAATAATGAACACATGAAACTATCAAAGTACACATCAGTAATAAATCTACGCAAAGTAAGACAGAGCTTTTCTGTTTAAAAACATTTGTTTCCTTATTTAAAAGACAGAGCAACAAAGAGAAAGAGAGGTTTCCATTTGTTGGTTCACTCTCCATATGTGTGCAGTAACAGGGATGGACCAGGCTGAAGCCAAGAGCCTAAAACTCTTTATGGCTCTTTCATGTGAATAACAGGAGTTAAGCAATCAAGCCATCCTGCCATGCATTCCCAGGCAAATCAGCAGGGAGACTACAGGGAGCGAACAGCCGGGACTCAAAATGGCAATCATAGAGAATAATGGCATCACGGGCTGCAGCTGCAATTGCTGTTCCACAATGCCAATCCAGATCAATAGATATTACAAAGTCTAAAAAATGGATATGGCTTTAGATTTCATTTTGGAAATGAACCTTATCAAATTTTAGTTTAATAACAAAGAAGAATATACACAATCATCTGAAGTGCCCATTTAAATAGTCCTCCCTTTTCTAACTATAGTTCTGTCTATATTTTCTTCATATCATTCAACTAAAACAGTACGTTTCAACTGGTAAATGTTAAGGAAGAGAAGCAGGAGAAATCAGTGGGCATGTATTAAGTCAGAAATCAAAAGATTTGTAAAAATGTAAGAGGGTCACCCACTTTCACCGAATTTTTAGAAATACAATTGCTTTGGATTAAAGGCTGTTCTAGCTCCTAATTCTAATGAACAATGAGATGTGGGAGGAAGTAGTGATTTGCAAGTTGTTGGTTCCTGCCACTTGCGAGGGACCTGGATTGAGTTCCTAGTTTGCAGCTCTGGCTATTGCCCTGGCCGCTTAGCATGGGCACTTGCACCGTCTCTCTCTGACTCCTAACGAAAACAAAGTGGAAGCAAGGGCAACAAGAAAGAGGCAGGAAGGGAAGAAAAAGTGCAACGAGACACTGAAGTATCAAACTTGTGGGCTATCGAGAGTATACAGATGAATAATAAAAATGATTTCAAGTAACAGTATACTAAAAGTACTAAACAGTATTTTTTTGGTAAAATTTTAGAATAGCTCTGACATTTTCAGAATATTGCACCAGGAGCTAGAAGATCAGAGTAAATGGGGTGTTTGCTTGGTCATTAGGTACTTTAATGTTTCATTTTCAAAAATATGGGACTAATCCACTGAATGATCTCTCAAATATCTTACAGCTCTAATGTACTATGACTGTAATACATCACTGAAGAGATTTCGTTAAATTACCTACAAACTCCTTAACCTGCCTGGGACAGACTCAGTAATAAAAGTAAACAAATCTGACAGTTTTAATTTTTAAAAATCAGTTTATAAAATATGGTTCCTTTGGGGCCCAGTGCTGTGGCACACTGAGTAGGACTGTCAATTGTAGTGACAGAATCCCATACTGGCGGTGCTGCAAGTCCTGGCTACTCTATTTCTGATCCAGTTCCCTGCTAATGCACCTGGGAAAAAGCAGCAGCAGATGACCTCTGAACCCAACTGGGAGACCCGGTAGAAGCTGTGGGCTCTGGAACAGCTTGGCTCTGGTCACAGTGGACATTTGGGGAGTAAACCACTAGATGGAAGAATCTGAGCTCTCTCTTTCCGTATTACTCTTTCCCTCTCTGATCCTTTCAAATAAATATTTAAAACTGATTTCCTAAAGAACATTAACATACGAAAGAATTTTAAAAAATCACTATATAGAGCTGGTCATTATCCTAACAAGGCACCAACATAATCAATTCCATCCACACCCAGAAATGCTATTGTGCACCAGCTTTAAATAGAAACGTTATAATAACATGAAGATACACAGGTATATATAAACAATATTGAATATCACAGTATTGACGTGAAATAATAAACTATAGCTTGATGTGTATAATTTGATGCATTTTATCGTAAGTATATAAATTTCATGCACCTCGTCATAAGCATACATAAATTCACAAAACCAGAGTGAAAATATTTTAATAATAATCCTAATTGTTCAGAGCTTAATATGTATTATATTACATAAAGTACCTCATATGCATTACCCCATTCGTTTCTCACAATGGTCCTGCTGGGTAGGTATTATTATAATCATTTTAAAGATGAAGTCACTAAACCTTACATACATTAAGAAGCTTGACAAGGTCACAGAAATATTGAATGATAAGCCAACATTAAAACTCAAGCATTTTTATTTTACAGCTAGTTAAGATGTATCTAATCAAATAACTATTGAGAGGCCTTATTATAACTTTTCTTAAAGTCTGACAATATTTACTTTCTTTGGCTTAATTAAAATAGCTATTATTGGAGAACATCAATTTTTAAGGTACTATATAATTAAGTTGCTTAACCTAGCAGAAGTATGTCTGCTATTCCATAAACTAAAAATCACGACCACAAAACAGCTTCAGAGAGGTAGAATAGTCCAAGACGAATCAGCTATGAGCATAAACCCGATTTAAATTACAAAAGCCATAGAATTTTCTATCACTTTCCTAATACAAAGACTTTTATGAATAAGGAGCCCTGAAGATGACTATTGGATCAACTCTGCAAAATTTTCAGATGCTCACTGTTCAACTGGATGATTACTGAGGTAGTTTCAAGCCAAAATGATAACATTGAAATATCATTTACTGCCAACCAGAGCACAAATCCAAAAAATCTTTATCAGTTTCATTCACAATCTAAGCTTTTTAATATCACTTATATGCTAGAAAAGTCACCACAGCTTTAATTTGTGGCAGGCTGAAGCAAGCTTATTAAAAATGCTAGTTACCAAGTGTACATTCACTTGTCTGGACTAGCCCACTGCCACATTCTTGTAACAGGGTTAAACAGCAGTTTAGTCACTTCATAAAAAAATCACGCTGTTAAAATGAAAGTGACTAATAATATTTTAAAACTAATGGAATATTAAAGAGAGATATACAGTTCAAGATTATCTAAAAAATTCCTATGTAAATAGCTTAAAAAGCTGTTCTCTGCCTGGCCTTTCTGTGTTAAATGCCTAGACTGATTGGGCAAGTTAGTGAGGTCTAATGAAATAAACACCAACAGTAATAAAGTATGACTTTTGAAATCTATGTAAACACAAATACCACCATGTTAGAAAGCAGATGCAAAAGAACCAAGGACAGCTGATACAGAAGGCTTCATTTTAGATTTACGATACCAGAATTGAATGGTAGGACTTTGGTTCAGTGGTTAACCCACAACTTGGGACACCATATTGGTGTGCTTGAGCTTGAGTTACACTTTTGCCTCTGATTACTGCATCCCACTACTGCATACCCGGGGAGGCCACAGTGATGGTCTAAGCAGTTGGATTCCTGCCACCATGTGGGAGATCTGGACTGAGTTCTCAACTCCTGACTGTCCTGGCCCAACCATTGCTATTTTAGGCACTTGAAGAAATGAATCAGCTGATGAAAGATCTCATGATTTCCGTGTCTTCCCCTGCCTCTGTCTCTTCGGTTTCCAAATAAATGAAAATGTTTTCAAACAATTTCAAACTACATGTTAAAGATATTACAATTGGAAAGTTCCTTAGAATCTATCAATTACTGTCTCCTAACTGAGAGACTGGAGAAGCCTAATAATTGAGTCAAGTACTTCTGCCATCCTTTTCCCTCCCAAGGATCCCCTACTCCACTACAGATTAGTAAGAAAACTTTTCAGAGAGGTTATCAGCAGTCTACTCTTTAGCTTTTTAAAAAACAGATTTGCCTATTTTTTGGAAAGAGTTACAGCAAGAGAGGGAAGGAAAGAAAGAGAATATGAGAATGAGACTGATCAACTCACTGGTTTATTCCCCAGATGGCCACAATGCCTGGAGCTGGACAAGCCCAAAACAAGACCAGAAGCTTCATCTGGGTCTCTCACGTATGTGGCAGGGGCTCAAAAACATGGGCTATCTTTTTCTGTTTTTCCCAGGCCACTGGCAGGGAGCTGGACTGTAGTGCAGCACCTGGTACATGAACCAGTGCCCACATGGGATGCCAGTGCCACAGGCGGTAGCTGTGCTCGCTGCATCCTAATGCCTGTCCCTATGTTTTAATTTCTATCAATATCTCGCTAGTTCCACATGAATGATTTTTCCTCTTCATAAGATCTAACTTAAGCCTCTCATCTAATGGGGGGAAAACAGAGGTACAAAGGGGTAGAACTGTTGACGGAAAGTCACATATCTGCTTAATGTACTGTAAGCACATTTTCTTGATTTCTACTCTATAACTTTGTGTTAAACAGCTTTAACTATTTCTTTTTAAGATTTATTTATGTATTTGAAAGAGTTAAAGAGAAGGGAGAAACAGAAAGATCTTCCACATACTGGTTGATTCCCCAAATGGCTGCAGCATTCAGGGCTTCCATCTTTCACTTCTCTCACAAGTGTATCTCACAGGTGTATCAGACAGGCAGAACACTACACAACACGATGCTGATACCTGAACTAGACATTCAAAAGATATTTCAGTTAATTGTAAAATACAAACTACCTTGACTGAATGATCTCAAATTTTCTAATCAAAGCACACATTTCAGAAATCTACATAAAATGATTCACACTGCTCCTGATGTGTTTTTGTTATATTTTTATTTCCTTTTTAATCTAGTGTAACTCTTGAAATCAAGAATCAGCTGCTGGTGTTTTTTCAAATCTCAACTGCCCAACTTTATGTTTCCCTGTATTGACCTAAATTTCATAACCAGTTTTTCCTACCAAAATGAAGCTGCTCAACATAAACATTTTTGTCATTAAATTTTTGTTTTGCATCTCAGCCTCAAAAAACAGGTTAAATAAGGAGATAAAAAGCTGCTTACTGAGCCAGAATAAAACAAGTCTATCTTACTGACTGAATATACTGATATTATAATATTCCTGAACTTAAATGGTATACTGGTTCCAGTGACAACCTCAGAAATATGGTCTTGGGCCTGGCGCAGAATAGTGGCTAAAGTCCTCACTTTGCATGCGCAGGCATCATACCTGGGTGTCTGTTCCCATTAAGCCTCTCTGCTTGTGGGCTGGGAGGAGCAGCAGAGGACAGTCCAAAGCCTTGGGACCCTGTACCCATGTGGAAGACTCAGAGGAAGCTCCTGCCTCCTGGGTTCAGATTGGCTCAGCTCCAGCCACTGCGGCCACTTGGGAAGTGAACCAGCTGACAGAAGATCTTTCTGTCTTGTCTTCTCTCTGCAAATTTACCTTTGCAATAAAAATTTTAAAATCCTTAAAAAAAAAGAAATATGGTACTAAGAGGCCAGCTTAATATCTCATGATGTTATATTCTCTCTCAGACCTATTTCAAGAAGATAATCAGGTCTATCTATATAGAAGTGCTAGACTCCAGGACAGCACTGTGACACAGCAAGATTAAGCTACTGCCTTTGATGCCAGGGCAACCACTGGAATCCTGACTGCTTCATTTCAGATCTAGCTCCCTGCTAATGTTGTCTGGAAAAGCATTAGAAAATGGCATGAATACTTGTGCCTCTGACATCCAAGTGGCAGGATCCAGATGTGGTACCACGCTCGCAGCTTCAGAATTGCCCACTGCTAGATGTTAGAGCCATTCAAATAAATAATCATTTAAGTAGAACTAAGAGTTCTACTTTAAGGTCAACTTGCATAGAGCAACAATCTCTCTTGTGAATTTGTGAATTAAAACAAACTTCTTTCTTCCTTCCTTCCTTCCTTCCTTCCTTCCTTCCTTTTTCTTTCTTTCTTTCTTTCTCTCTCTCTCTCTCTCTCTCTCTCTTCCTCGCTCCCTCCCTCCCTTCCTTCCTTCCTTCCTTCCTTCCTTTCTCTCTCTCTCTCTCTCTCTCTCTCTCTCTCTCTTTCTTTCTTTCTTTCTTTTGAAGGTCAGAGTTATAATAAGACAAGGAGAGACAGAGGGAGACCATATTCCATCTGTCAGCTCGCTTCCCAGATGGGTGCAGTGGCTGGATCTCAAGAACCAAGTGCACGGCAGAGGCCCAAAGACCTGGGCCATCATTTGTTGCTTTCCCAGAACAATAGCAGGGAGCAAGACTGGAAGTGGAGCAGCTTGGACTCGAAGGCCCACTACACCACAATCCTGGTCCCCTGGCCCTCTCAATTTTCAGTTTCCGCCTCTTCAATGCACTCTGGCATAGGATACAAAAGGGAGAATAGAACATGTTAAATATAGTGTGTCTAACTGATAACACTGATGAGGGGGGAAAGAGATACAAAACATGTGCAGATTCTTTAACTCTAGTCTTGCTTGGCAAATTAGTACAAATTTTAGACCCAGTTGTTAAATAAGTTATACTAAGCATACAGCTTTGCAGTCACTCAAAAAACATGTATCATATTCTTATTTTATTTTAGGTACTTAGATTCACAAATCTTAGCCACGTATCTTAACTCTGAACTTTAATGAATGTTACTTACTTGGGTAACTGTTTGACCTTAAAACCTAAAATTTCCTCATTTGTTGATAACAACGAAAATGATAAATGAAAATATGCCTACAATGGTGGATTTAATTTTGTGATTTTTTTTAAAGATTTATATATTTTTTATTACAAAGTCAGATATACAGAAAGGAGGAGAGAGAATGAGAGGAAGATCTTCTGTCCGATGATTCACTGCTCAAGTGACTGCAACAGCTGGTTCTGCGCCAATCCAAAGCTGGGAACCAGGAGCTTCTTCCGCGTCTCCCACGCAGGTGCAGGGTCCCAAAGCTTTGGGCCGTCCTTGTCTGCTTTCCCAGGCCACAAGCAGGGAGCTGGATGGGAAGTGGAGCTTGCCAGGATTAGAACTGGTGCCCATATGGGATCCTGGCACATTCAAGGTGAGGACTTTAGCCGCTAGGCCACGCCGCCGGGCCCTAATTTTGTGCTTTTTAAAGAAAGAACAACATACGTCATCTTTGGCATTCTGCCAGAAGGCAAGATGATCAGCGAGTTGTTTCCAGCTGCAATGTTCAATAACTTCTGTCTCTAAGAGTCTGAATCCAGGTGACAGCACTGGCATCGTTTAAGCCAGCTTATGTCACCTACATTTAACTTAATTATTATGTGTTCTGAAGCATACACAGAGCAACTAAAGATATTATTTAATCGTTTCTATGCCAAACATATATAAATATAAAAGATACATAATTACAAAAGATGTTGGTCAATCCTTATTGCTATTTATATACAAAAATATAAAAATTTATATTTTTTGTTATATATATAATATTTTCTGAGTGAGCAAGGTGAGCTTCGATTATTTAAGGGTTTCTGGTCACTTCCCTTAAGTGGCAACTAGCTATCTGAGATTTGGTTGCCTCTGAGAACCTGTGTCTTTTATTACTCACTCACTCACTATTTGCTTAGTACTGGGGCTTTTAAAAAGATACATTATAAAATATTGCCCTAAGGTGGGACTTTCTCCAGCTTTCCCATTGAATTTTTTAAGACCAACTTACCGCAAATTGAAAAACAAGTTAATAAGGGCAAAGGAAAGGGGTATTCTCTGCTACAGTTACTCTGGGAGACCACTTAAGTCTACTGAGAACATGCATCTAAAATACCTTTAACTAGCCTGTAAGTTAACTTTCTCTGCAGTTGAAGCAATTCAAGCATTATTTTTCTAGGTCTTTAGGCTGTAATGCTGTCCCTTTATGATTTTCTCCCATTAATGATGCTTGTGGTATGATTTCATGTGTGTGAAAGCATCGGTTAGCCAATACATGGTTAGAACACTGTGCACAGAACAATGGGCCCAAACTAAATTACTAAATCTGTTTGTTATTCAATGTACGACCCTGATCAATTTTCTTCCTTTTCACTGCCTGTAAAACAAAGAAACCTGACTCAATGATTTCCAATTTCTTAAGCAATTTTTTTCAGCCTGATGTTCAAGGTCATAATCTGACCTATTCTTACACCTATTACCATCCACACTTTTGTATACTGCTAATAGGTTATTTGCTCATTATCCAAAATTTTGCCTATAATGCTTATTTTTATGCTCTGGTTGTTCTATTATTCTTTCATTGATTAGCCTTCAGTATTCTCACTTGTCCACATAACACGGATGTGAGGATCACATGACAAAATGTAAGTAGAAGCCCTCTTCCAAAACTCACATCAACCTCTTCCTGAGTCTTCTCAAACATGTCTACTTTAAAATTGTTTGATAAACACTTGTTATCTTTCAGTAGTCAGTCATACCCAAAGACACCTACACCAATCTTCCAGAGATAAACATCTTTTCTTCAGCTCCTTGGAGGAGGCCCATAATCCCAGGTAGGAGCTGAGGAGACACTAAAATTGGGGATGTCACAGGGACAGGTTTTACATGGGTGAGCAGGAACTGGAGTTGACAGGAAAAAGGTCAAATTCCCAGGAAATATGATTCTGCCATTTGACATTTGTGTAAATCCTTTAGGGCATAGCCCTGAATAACATTTCTGTCACTTGGGAAGAGGTGGGCCCAAGAGAGATGGCAACATTGCTTCAATGATGCAGAGAGCCAGGAAATTTACTCTAGAAAGGGAGGGGAACAGGGAATGTTTCATGAAAGAGGAAGAACTCCCACTCCAAAATACATTCTCACAAGTCTCAACTGAGTTACAACCATGACAACTAAGTATGTAAGGTAAGCGTGCATCACTGTAAGGCAATTTCTTTGGTAAGCAGACGACCTGACATCTCCTTGGAAATGTGTAAAACCAGAGTAATGATGAACTTGCACCCCAAAGGCACAATGCCACAATTTGAAATCCTGGCTCAGCTGGCTGGCCACTCAATGAATTTGGATAAGTATTTCATCTTCTTGGCAACTCAGCTTCATTTTTTGTAAGGCTTTTGAGAGTCTAAGATTGTTGTGAGGACTTAACTATGTTAGCTTGTCATTCTACCCACCTACTAACCTGTACTATGATACAATTTGCTATGTAACTATGAGGAAAAAGTTAGAAAAATTAAACTGATTTTAAGCAATATTACTCACTTGAAGTTATGAAACAATTATGATTTGTCACATACATGGCTGAGTGTTAGCAATAAGGCCAATCTTCAAGAAGCTAATGGCTCTCTAGAATGGAGGAATTAGGTGAAAGGCAGAGAAAGAAACAGAGAGGGAGGGAAAAGGGAGGGAGAGAGAGAGAGAAACAAAAGCTCCTACTTGGGGCCTGGCGGTGTGGCCTAGCAGCTAAAGCCCTGGCCTTGAACACCCCTGGATCCCATATGGGTGCTGGGTCTAATCCCGACAGCTCCACTTCCCATCCAGCTCCCTGCTCGCGGCCTGGGAAAGCAGACAAGGACGGCCCAAAGCCTTGGGACACTGCACCTGTGTGGGAGACCCGGAAGAGGTTCCAGGTTCCTGGCTTTGGATTGGCTCAGAACCAGCCATTACAATCACGTGAGGAGTGAATCATTGGACAGAAGATCTTCCTCTCTGTCTCTCCTTCTCTATGTATATCTGACTTTGTAATAAAAAATAAATAAATCTTTAAAAAAAAAAAAAAAAGCTCCTACTCATGGACAATTCCTGAAGCCTGGCTGGGCCAAAGTTGTGAATGTAATCCAGGTCTAACACATGGGTGGCAGTTGACCAATTACTTGATTCATCACCAGTTACTCACAGAGCCTGTGTTAGCAGTAAACTGGAGGGAGCAGGGTGGGAAGTGAGTGTCTTCATCAGTAAGCTAAACACTTACTTGCATTTTAGGCTGTGGATCTATTTTATTCTGCAATGCCTAATCTTTGTTATCTCCTCTTAACAGGAATGAAACTAGTAATACTTGCCAACTTGTCATTCTACATGCAAGAAAAATGAGGATTATATTTTTAACCAAGAACTAGTGGGTTAATAAAAACAGTCAAAATTAACATATGCTAATCCCTAGCTTCTTTTTTTTTTTAATGACATCTTCACTTGAAATATTAAACAATCTGGTCATTTTGTCTCTAACCACTGGGATACAGAAATATGGTAAAATTTAAAAAAATTTAGTTCTCCAGATGTCATTAGCTTATCCAAAACACAGAATAATATTTTAAGACATATAAAGGCAATGAAAGAAATAGAGAGAATAATTTAAGTTGCAAAATGTCACCAGCACTTTTTTTCTCCAAGTTGGCATCCATAGCCAGCTAATCTTTACAAAGAAAAGACACTTTTCAGGTGCAGCAAACAAGTCATCAAATTAGTAGAATTGTTTTAACTAAATGTATACCTTAACACCACTGTCAGAAAAAATGAAAATGGACTTGTTTGGAGAACAGGCTGAAAAGTATTAATCAAACCTTCCTTGGTTCTGAATCTACTCAAATACAGTAGTACTCATATGATGACCTGAAGGTCAGTCATCTCATTAACATATATAGTCCTGTTTCATATGGACCAATCCAGTACACTGAATACAACGCAAACACTGACAAGCAAATATTCAAGCATTTTTCTACTTGAGAAGTATCCTATCCCAGAAGAGAACACAATTAAAACACCACCTGAGATTTCCCACCACAGTGACTCATAAAAACAAGAAGCATGGAAAAGCTGTTTTGTCAAAACTACTTAAAACAAATATCAAAAAGAAACCATGTGTAGAAAACCAATGCATGACTTTCAATAACTTGCATTTAATGAAAATTATTATGTTGTTATTATTTAATTAGGTTCTATGGAAATATCTCTTAAAATGTATCCAGCCTTTTCTTAATGTTAAATGGATGAAAAAAATCTATCCTGGACGCAATGTGTTCAGGTTATAAAAGCACCACTGCTTATTTTATCTCCCCACAAAGTGTTGCTGAGATAATTACTGCTGACAGCTTTATTCAAGGTTCATTTCACTTTTTCTGCTATTTTTCTCTGGTTAGAAGTTCAACAGAGCCCATGGGAAGCCACACCCCTCACACCTGTTAGGCTTCTTCATGTTACGGAGGGCCAGTATGGACATGTCACTTCAAATTAACATTGCACCAGGGTGCTAACTGTGACAATTACTTATCACAGGTTTAACTTAAAAAAAAAAAAAGTTTCTAACTCAACCACAAAAACAGTGTCACAAAATGTAATTTAAGCCTGTAAAAGCAGGTTGCATAAAAAACAGTTGGATAAGCACAGAACAGATTCCCAGGATCAGGCTCTTTGTGCAGTTTCAGAATTATGCAGGAATGCAACACAACTGAAAATTTTCATTAAAATAACTCAAACCAAAAAGGTAAACATGGCAGATCAAACAATTACGCTTTATGCCAGCCAGCAGATCTCTTTAAGTTATGTTCATTTGACCAGAATGCTTTATTCATTTTTTTAATCCTTTTTGTTGAGTGATTAATTCATTAACAAAATTTACAGTTGAAGCAAAGCAGTTATTTCTAAGCGTATCAAAGAAAAGACATAGTTTTATATCAGGTCTTCCTAGTTTTATACTAGGAAGGAGGTATTCTCTTCTAATATTTGTCTTTTTTCACTTGCTAATCAGAAAGCTGTCATTACAGAGGATATATATTAGCATAAAAAGAAAAATAAAAAACCTCACACACTTAAATGTGTTTCAAGCTAGTCATCATAAGCTTCTCTGTTTCAAGCACAAAATAATCTCAGAAATATGCCACCTCTGAAAGACCTGCGATAGTCGGAGGTGGTTAATGTGGACTGCTGTGAGGCTAATTGTGGATCTTGAGTTAATTACTTTCTGCTGATAGGGGATTTAAAAAATAAATAAAATGGTCTTTTATTCCATTTTTTTCCCAAGGAAACAGAATGGTGATGGCTCCTTCATTATTTGCTGCTGTTATTTAGATGGGGATCCAAAGAGTTTGGGAAATATGTTCACACCATCATCAATGTAATGTCCCAGCAAAACAGTCATGAACAGATTTGTGCTTGACACAGTGTCCAGTTCTATTCATAAATTCTCAGTGGCTATTACCTGGTCAGAGTGAAGAGCAATTCAATGTTGTCTTTCTATCTCTCTGTCTTACACACACACACACACACACACACACACACACACACACAAACACCCCCCCCCAAACCTCCCCCTCCCTAAGGCAGAGCTCCCAACACTGGCTCTGAAACAGAATCACACACATATATGCACACATCCAAGGCAGAGCTCCTAACACTGGCTCTGAAACAGAATTTTACACGCGTGCGCACACACACACACACACAACCAAAAGACAGAGCTCCCAACACTGGCTCTGAAACAAAATCTGAAAGACTTGAGCTTTCATGAAAAGAAAAGGACAAGGTAGAGCAGGGGAAAAAAAAGAAAGAAAGAAAAGAAAAAGAAAAAGAAATTACTCGTTCGGAGAAAATTATACTAGATGGCAAAAGAATTCAGTTTGATGGTGATCTTGATTTGGCAACATAATTTCAGTATCACAACAGTTTGAGTGACAATATTTTTAAGTCATTAATTACTGGAAATTTAGAACTTTACAGAGGGTATTTTTCTAACATTTAGAAAATTACAAAAGCATAAAAGCAAACACTCAAAATATTGATTACAAAGAATTCAGGATCTAATTGAAACACACCACTTGCCTTATTCTATAATCACAACATTTTCACAGAGAATCAAGACCAAATGTTCAGCTACCAAGACGATTTTGCCTCAGCTCAGTTCCTCAGTGAGTTTGGAAAACTCTCACTATATTACAGTGGTAACTGCAGTTTATCATAACCACAGAAATGTCTTGTATGCAAGATTGCATCCCAAGCCTGTTTTGTATGCACGAAGAGTACCAACCAGCCATTTGGCACATTTCTGGTCAACAGTGGGATGCCATTTACTGCACACCACTGTGGAACTCTGGATAGCAAACACAGGAGCTCTGGCTGTTTTCAGTAGCATAATTCCTTGGCAAAATTCAGGCAGTTATGCTAACAACTTTGGTCTTGGCATATGGATAAAGTGCTGCCACACATCCTGTCCTGACTTTTCCACCCCCCAAAACATAAAGTCTGAACTAACCATATCAAGTTAGGCACACAGGCACAAGCTGGTACCACCTAGACAGAAATGAGAAAAAATAATTTCATTTGGCTTGTTAATCCTTGCTGGTCCATTTCAGTTTAGTGATTTTTCTCCAGCTTATTACCCGTAACCTTTACTGTGATCTTCTAAATGTTCAGGTTTAAAAGAAATACAGCTGCCCTTGTGTCTGTAGTTACACAATAGATTCTAAGGTCTTGGAGGACACTCCTGAGTTTTACAGTCACAGTTTTAGTGACTACAGTAAGTTGCTTTACATTATATACATAATGATGCTATGATGCCTGGTATTTTAAATTAGGCATTTTCCCTTTCCAAGATAAAATACAAAATGCTTTAATTTTCTGGAAAATTACATAATCTACCTAACCCTATAACTCAAAACCTAGAAACCATTCTTAGAGGAAATAAGTACCAAAAAAAAATAAAAATCATCAGTAGATTTTAAGTTACAATTTGATTGACCTGAGGGAAAACTATTCTAATATTAGATGGCATGTCAAGTTTAATTCAGTAGTGACTATTAATCTTTTTGAAACTATCACCCAAAATAAGTGGAACACAAATTACTCAAATTCAACATTAAAATAATATTAATGGACACACTTTTATTATTGATAAAGTGACACTACTTTTCTCACATTTAATGCTTATGTATAACTGGTTTTCATACAATGTATTTTGCATCTGTAGACTTCAGGGCATTAGAGTGACTCAAATGTCATTTCACCTCTACTTTGTAACATATGATAGCTCTCAAATAAATCAAACTATATAGGATAAGTAATAAAAACACTTTCACATTGATGTAGAAACAGCACTAGACAAAATGCTCTAATCAAATGACTCACATAAGAACAAAACACCTAACATTATTTTACTATAATTATACTTCTGAAGAATCCTACTTCAGTAAATACAAGAATCAGTAATGATCTCTCTCTATATGCAACTGTTTACTTAGTGCTTCCTTGGTTCTTATACAGACATATACACCCAACAATAATTTTGTTAGAAACAAACAAAACTAGAGATTACCCCGAATCCAATTTTCTTTCTGAAATATTTTTGATATATGCAATCATAATGCTCCATTTCCAACTCAAAAGCATGACTTCTGAGAGCAGCCCCCTCACTTGCAACACATAAAATCATTTTTGTATACTAATTGTAAGTCCTTTTTTAAATAGCCATAACTTTGGAATCAAAAAGATCTGCTAAAAAATGTTAAAAAATTTTAATGTCTGCATAGTAAAAACTAACGGCTTTTTCAAGAGAATAGGAATAAATTTTTGTTAAAAGATGTATGTATTTTACTTGAAGGAATTGAAGAGAGAGAGAGAGACATCTTCTATGTGCTGGGTTCACTCTCCAAATAGTTGCCATCGCCAAGGCTGGGCCAGTCTGAAGCTGATAGCTAGGAGCTTCTTTCGGGGCCTCCCAGAAAGAAGGGCACAGGAGACAAAGGCCTGGTTTGTCCTCCAATGATTTCCCAGACCATTAACAACGAGCTGGATTGGAAGTGGAATAGTTGGGACTCTAACCTGTGCCATATGGGATGCTGGCACTGCAGCAGAGGACTAGGCTGCTTCACCACCATGCCAGCAGAAAGAACAAGTCGTTTTATACATAATTTTGATCAACAAACAGCAGTTGTGAGAAACGTATTTCTTTAAAAATAAACAAAAGAACAGTTTTCAGCAAAATAAAAAACAATTTGAGAATTAAGCTTTATGTATTAGAATGCCCTAGGGATGGTATAGTAACACTAGTATCCAATAGCATAGTGTCAGTTTGAGTCCTGGCTGTTCTGCTTCTGACCCAGCTTCGTATAAATGAGTTTGGAGAGAAACTGATGATGGCTCAAGTAGTTGTGCTGACACCCATATGGACACCAGGCTCCTAACTTTGGCCTAGCTCTGACTGGTGGCCATTTGAGAGTGAAACAATGGATGGAAGACTTCCTCTCTCGTCTCTCTTTCTTTCACTCTACCTTTCAAGTCCTGGCTGTTCCACTTCTGACCCAACTGTCTGACAGTGAGCCTGGGAAAGCAGTGCAAGATGGCCCGGTTCTTGAGCCGCTGCTGCCACACAGAAGAGCTGGATGGATTCCAGGCTCTTGGCATTGACTTGACCCAGACTCAGGTTTTGCGGTCGTTTGGAGAGTCAGCCAGCGGATATCATTCCAAAAATTGAAGCAAATTCCAAAAATTGAAATAAATATTTTAGACTGATACAGCATCAGAGAATTTTAGAATTAGTGACAACCTTGCATTGATTGGGGGGGGGGGTGAGGATGATGATGGACAGAGCTATATTTACTGAAAACCTACCATCTTTCAGGTGCTTTATATTCAACCTTCCATGTCTTCCCAATTAACATTAAGTGCTCTATGAGTGATGATTCATTATTCCTATTTTGAAGGTAGACCTGAGAGATTTGTTTCTGCAAACATATTGAGATTTAGTTCTAATATAGTTGTTATGACTCTAGAGTGATATAAAAAGGCAATTTCAGAAGATCAGGCATGGTAAGGGAAGAACCTGAATACAATATTGGGTATACTGGAATCTCTAGATTAAGAGACAAAGAAGGAGTGGGTATCGGCTACACATTTATTTAGTAATCATCATCACAAGGGTGATACTTCAAAGGTGTGGTAATACCTAGGGAGAACATACTACATGATGCAGCATAAGTTTATACAACTGGCCACCATGCCGGCCACCAAAACAAGCTTTATATTTCTGATTTGGATAATTTTCTGAAAAAATGTACTTCAATTAAAAAATCAACTACTGCAGCAGTCAAGAATAACGCAGACTGGAAAGGTTTATAACATTTAGCAACATGACAGTTACTGGCATCAGAAGTATTATGGTGGAGAAATGGATTAAAGTGGTGTGATTGAGAAGCAAACAGAAGACAGACAGACAGACACAAACACACACATGGAGCTAAGAACCACAGTAATTTCTTGGAATTTTGGTAGCAATAAGGAAAACAGAAAGCATTAGCTATAGTCACAGAGGAACATTTTTGTTTTTGTCTTTCATAATGTGAAAATGTGTGTTCTTTTAAAATGAGAGCTTTTCATGTTTAAAAAGTAGATATAATACCAAGCATTATGAGATTAGTTAAGTATACTAAAGAAGGGATCATTAATATGGTTCCTGAAGACAGGGATGTTCTAGATACTGTTTTGATTCCTATGTCCAATGCTCTTTCTTTCTTTTTTTTTTTTAAAGATTTTATTATTATTGGAAAGCCGGATATACAGAGAGGAGGAGAGACAAAGAGGAAGATCTTCCATCTGATGTTTCACTCCCCAAGTGAGCCGCAACGGGCCGGTGCGCGCCGATCCGAAGCCGGGAACCAGGAACCTCTTCCGGGTCTCCCACGCGGGTGCAGTGTCCCAAAGCTTTGGGCCTTCCTCGACTGCTTTCCCAGGCCACAAGCAGGGAGCTGGATGGGAAGTGGAGCTGCCGGGATTAGAACCGGCGCCCATATGGGATCCTGGGGCTTTCAAGGCGAGGACTTTAGCCGCTAGGCCACGCCGCTGGGCCCTCCAATGCTCTTTCTTAATAGGTATTTTTATTTCAAAGGTAGGATTCATGCTTATGGTAATATTCTTATGTTTGGTGAAAAAATAAGTTCTGAAACAGATAACAATAGCATCTTTCATGTTTAAAATGGGGATAACATTAAATATCACTTTTGGAATTTACACATTTCATAAACCCTTAATTAACAGTTCCCAATTCTTCAAAAAAATTTTCTTTCTAATTAATTTCTCAACTGACTCATAGGTCATACAGTAGCATCTTTTGCTTCAAGAAGGTTTTTGATTTTAATTTCTTCAGGAACACATTGGTCATTCAGTAGCATGTTATTTATCATCATGTTGTTATAAATTTTCTGTTTTCCTTCCTGTTGTTGATTTTTACATTTTGGATTTTCATTTAAAGAGACGTACAGTAACTGTATAATAGAGACTATTATATCCAATGTAACAATACAATGCAGTGTGCATCTCTACTTCGAAATCAAAGACGGACTCTCATTCCTACAATGTCAGGATACACTTAAACAGCAGAATGACGGACTTGTGAATGTTTTTGAAGACCTATACTACAGTAATAATATAGGAGAAATCACTGTGGAGGAGGGTATTCGGGAAGGGGAAAAGGGAAATCCTAGAGCCTATGGAACTGTGTCATAAAATAATACAACAAATTTAAAAAAAGAAAGAAATGAAGACAGCTAGAATGACAATACATTCTCATTCAACAACAAAAGCTTATAATTAAAAGTTTTTAATTAAAGTTATGGTGTTGGAGGTAATTCATAGACAACATACTCAAATCAGTATTTAATAATAGTAAAGACAATAAACTACAAAGACATATAGGGGGAATCAAGAGCGATCCTGACAACCTCTTAACAGGAGGTCATATGCACAGAGCAGTGGGGGGAACCCCAGAGTGGAGCAGGTGGACAGGAGGAGGCTTGTATCCCAACCCTGAAGACTCTCGGATCCTCACCAAGGACTATCAGTACGGGCACCAAGGACTACATCCCAACAGCCAAGGAGAACACGGGGTATTGGAGTGCCTTCATAGGCCAAGAACTCCGAGATCACCCAGCCCCTTTTGGATCCACCACATGGGATGGAAGAAGCCCAAATCCTTCCTCGCAGGATCCAAGGTTATCGGAACAACAGTCAGGAGCCCTGAGCAGCCCATAGAAACAGAAGAACAGTAAACTTTTTTCGGGGCTAGGAAGAGGAGCTTTTTCTGGTCGTTACTTAGTTCCAACTTTGGATCCCCACCCTCTCTTGCAATGACCATCAAGGGTCGCTCCGGAGCAGCCCCCCCCCAAAATTAGAATAGACAGAGAAATACAAGGAAAGCATAGAACCAAACAGGAAACATCAGCGTGGATCCACATATACCTTACTAGGGAGGACACAAAGATTGGTTACTCCTCACTAAGATATTGAAGATTTCTCTGCACACCCCTCCTAAAACTGTTCTGCACCTCAACTGTTGACAAATGCCTTGTTAGATTTATAAGTCAGTTTATACTATCATAAAATCTGCCAAGTTCAGCAACATTATGCTTCAACACAATAAATTGCTAAATACTAAAATGAAAATAGACACGAGACAGCTGAATAGTGCCCTATAGCCACTTTAAGATGTATAGCAGCCGGTTCTGTGTACAAACAAAAACTGAAGGGTCAATGAAGTAGTAACAAGATGTGGTTAATAACTTGCGTTGTTTTAACATGTTTATTACTCAATACCATGTCAATTAATTCCATAATGTTGTAAATTCTTGTTGATGCTGTGCCGGGGCTTCCAATTGATCGGGATGATATTCTGCCAGCTCTACCTTCAGACCAGAGATGGTCTCCCCAAGAAACTATTGAACTTATCTGGACAATAAGATGCTGGACTCTATGCATGGCATATGTTTGCAAAGAAAGAATCTTGACTGAATTTGAACTGTAATACAGCAACAAGGTAGAGGAATTCACCATGGGGGGAGGGCACGGCGAGGGGTTGGGGGAATCCCAGAGCCTATAAAACTGTGTCACATAATGCAACGTAATTAACAATAATAATAAAAAAGATTGTGGTGTTGCTAGGCTAAAAAATTTAGAAAAAGGAAAAGAGAATTGGCAGATACGGTTCACACAATGGTTAATTTTTCAAGTCAGTTGCAGAAGGACTGATTTACCATTGCTATGCTATAGTCCATTTAAATGAACCTAGTCATAATGAATGCTCAACATTGAGTTGCTATACAATGAACATCACTGTTTCTGAAAACACAGGTGACAGGCTTTCACAAACCTCTGAGCTTTTATTTTTCTCTACTAATACTAACAGCATACTGTATGGTAAGACCATTTCGTTTGGGTCCAAATCCCACTGTTATTAACTATTTGGCCTATTAATGTTTCAGTTTGTTCACTTATTAGATGGGGCAAATGACACCCTTCACCTCACAGCTTTACTGAGAAAACTAAATGAGTTCCTCTAGGTGTATTGCTAAGATTAGTGCTATGTTGAGCCCGGTGCTATAGCATAGTGGTTAAAGTCCTCACCTTGCATGCACCGGGATCCCATACGGGCACTGATTCTAATCCCAGCAGCCCCGCTTCCCATCCAGCTCCCTGCTTGTGGCCTGGGAAAGCAGTCGAGGACGGACCAAAGCTTTGGGACCCTGCACCCACGTGGGAGACCCGGGAGAGCTCCTGGCTTCTGGCTTAGGATTGGCTCAGCACCAGCCATTGCGGCCACTTGGGGAGTGAACCATTGGACAGAAGATCTTTCTCTCTCCTCCTCTGTATATCTACCTTTCCAATAAAAATAAACAAATCTTTAAAAAAAAAAAACATTAGTGCTATGTCTATAGTAAGAATTTTTTTAAATTTATTTTATTCTTATTGGAAAGGCAGATATACAGAGAGGAAGAGACAGAGAGGAAGATCTGTCCACTGCTTCTCTCCCCAAGTGGCTACAATGGATGGAGCTAAGCCGATCCGAAGCCAGGGTCGGATCTCTTCTGGGTCTCCCACGTGGGTGCAAGGCCCCAAGGCTTTGGAAAGTCCTCAACTGCTTTCCCAGGGCACAAGCAGGGAGCAGGAAAAGAAGTGAATGCTGGGATCCTGGCATGTGCAAGGCGAGGAACTTAGCAGCTAGGCTATCATGCTAGACCCTATAGTAAGAATTTTTAAATTGTGATCTACTGTTATTGCCAAAAAGGTCTGAGGTGAGTTTAAAGCCAAAAGACTAATCTCATAGGGACAAATTCTTTAGGGAAAAATCTCAAAATGTATACAATAGGTAAAACTAGAACTATTCATAGATAGGAAAACAGGGCCCAGCACAAGGGTTCAATGGCTCATTCCTCACCTTGCAAGTACCAGGATCCCACATGGACACTGGTTCCTGCCCCACCTGCTCCACTTCCCATCCAACTCCCTGCGTGTAGCCTGGAAAAGCAATAGAGGATGCCTGAAAGTCTTGGTACCCTGCACTCATGTGGGAGACCTGGAAGAAGCTCTTGGCTCCTGGCTTCAGATCAGCTCAATTCTGGACACTGTAGCCACTTGGGGAGTGAACCTGCAGATGGAAGATCCTTCCCTCTGTATCTCCCTTTTCTCCACAAATCTCTTTCTAATAAAAATAAATAAATTGTTAAAAAAAAAACCCTTGGGGTTTAGAGTTTTATTGTTCCTGTTATTAGTTTTGTCATTTTTGAAGAAGTATTGTCTTGAAAGCCAGAGTTATAAAGAGGGACAGACAAAGAAATTGGTCTATTCACTGGTTAATACCCAAGCTGTCCACATGGCCAGGGCTCATCAGGCAGAAACCAGAAGCCAGGCTCCAAGAGCTTCACATCTGTCTTCCATGTGACTGGCAGGGGCGCAAACACTTGGGCCACAGTCTCTGCTGTCCCAGGCCATTAGCAGGAAGCTGGACTGCAAGTAGAGCAGCTAGGACACAAACCAGCACCCACATGGCCCACATCACAAACCCAGCTCCTGTTAATATTATTAAAAACTAATAATTATAGAGATCAAGAGCAACGGCTTTCTTCCTAAGAACTTTTGTTGTTGGTATTGCAGTTCCCAGATTTTATATAACTGATATTTTACATTAAAATAACTAAAATCCAAGCTTTTAAAGTTGAGCTTCTGCATTCAGAGGGTATGTTGTCATTATGCGAGTAAGAAGAATCAATTTCCTGACTGTAACAACCATTTTTAAATGTGCAGCCTCCACACATCTTTTCAGAGGAAACGTGTTCTTTTCCCCTATTCTACATAGGTTGAATGTTTTCAGTTTGTTTTCTTGTTTGGTTTTAGTAGCACTTATAAACTGACTCCAATTTTAAAACACGGTGTGAATTACACAGTCTTAAAAGACCCTCTCGGTGAATGACAAAAATTTGAGAAAGTCTCCTAAACGGATAATCACAGCAGTGAAAATCCCTTCTAATCTAATGCAACTCTTATAAATCTTTATTTCTTTGATTTACTATAACAGAAGAGATTATTAAATTTAAGAGGGAGGGGAATGCCTTGTGGTGAGCAACATGGAGTAACCCAGTGCTAATAAAGGTCTACTAAATATCATTTGAAAATGTCATATTTGTTTGTCACCAGTGTGAAGGTTACCCTTTTTTTGTCTGAATCACAAATATTTGGACTTTCTGAGAGTTGAATTTACATCTGCTCTAAATGAGATTGAAAGGTTAGAAACAAGTAACACAAATCAGATTTCCAGCTTTCCAACTGCATACCTAATTCAAGATAACTGATTCAGCTTTTGTTAAGCCAAACTGTTCTTCTAAGCCCTCACTCATGTGCTGTCCATATGCTTAGTCATTTATTATAGTTCACCGGAATTACAAAAGTAGGGAACATATTTATCTTTTTCCAACTCTCTAGACTCTCAAGTTACTTCTCAATTCAGTATATTTTACTTATTTCCTCTTAAATTGTAAATTATATCTAAAATTTAGGGGTCAGATATTTAAATGCTGTAGATATCCCATCAGATTTGCATGGTTCAATTTGTAGGATTCTTGCTTCTTCTTGGAGAGTGTCAATGAGGGTGTTTTGGGAGGGGGTGTGGGCTCTTCTTCAGCAACATCAACAATATAGTCAATAGCTTCTGGCTCTTAAGTTTCACATACTTTCTCATTAATACAGGAACCATCCTTTAGAATGAACACGATTCTTCAACAAGAAGTGGAGGAGGAAAATATAAGCGTGGTTCAGAAAAATTCAAGGAATTAAAAGATTAGTTTATTTTGGTGCAATGACTTTTGAGTCTATGTACAGGGGATCACATTGCGACACAGGAGGTTAAGCTGCTGCCTGCCTACAACACTAGTATCTCATATCATTGTGCCAATTTGTGTCCTGGCTGCTCTGTTTCTAACTCCCTGCTCATCTACCTGGGAAAGCAACCTGCAGCCCTGCCACCCACATGGGAGACCAAAGTAGAGTTCCAGTCTCCTGGCTTCAATCAAACCCAACCTGGGACCATTTCAATCATACAGGGCAGAAAGCAGCGGGTGGAAGACCTCTTTCCCTCTGTCTATCCCTCTCTGTCATTCTGCTTCTTAGACAAATAAAATGCATCTTGGGGAAAAAAATCCATGTATAGTCTTATCATAATACATATTTTCCACATACTTTTGAAGACCCCTTGTAATGGTTTTCTATGATCTCTATAATCTTTTCTGGTAAGATTCTGTTTTCTCCAGTTATTACTTGAACTGTTCTTTCTCCTGCTCCCCATTACCACAAATGTTCCCTTCTGAATCTGAAGCACTTTATAGGTACTGCTCTTTATAAAGCAACCATTTTGCATAATTTCCTGCTGAGAATCCTGAAAGACAGTATAAAGACATGTAAGAACCACAAGAAAGTATCCAAACAAAGCTACTTGCCTCTAAATAATAAACTGTTAAGACAATAGTTTCAAGTGAGAAAAATGACACACAGGAAACAAAGACAACTTCTAAACTTTGTGATGCAACAGCTAGCCTCTTCTACCAGCAATTAAGAAGTTGAGTGCACACACGTAATAATCAAGTGGTTAACTATATCACCACTAACAGCTTAAAACGTGTGAATTAACTTGTTACACATGATTGGGGAACATGTCCTGAAAGTTGTATTTGTAGTTATCAGATCTGTATTTTCTAACCTGTCATAATTAATTCAGTCCCCTTGCACTTTGAAATCTCCACAATAATAAGAACTTTATCAGGCTGGTGTTGGTATAAAGTGGCATAGCAAACTGAAATCCCATAGGGAGCAGTCCACAGACTTCTCTTCTAAGCAGCAAAAAGCTGTTATCATTTTCTGAATTACAGGAACTATAAAAGGACACTCTACTCAAGCTGCCGCTGAATGTCACCTGAAAAGCAATCACAAAAGGGCTCTGTCTTGGCTTATCTCTGAGCTCTGTCACTACGGCAACCAGCAGGGAATAAGTATCTGTGGGTCTATGAATTTCAGAATCCCATAAAAGCCAGGGCTAAAAAGGCATGTGCAGTCTCTCAGAGATTGACTGCATTAATACATTAGCAAATACTGTGAAACACTGGATAAATGTCA
This sequence comes from Ochotona princeps, assembly GCF_030435755.1. Classification (NCBI taxonomy): domain Eukaryota; kingdom Metazoa; phylum Chordata; class Mammalia; order Lagomorpha; family Ochotonidae; genus Ochotona; species Ochotona princeps. The sequence goes on from NC_080833.1 coordinate 40,293,549, forward strand.
GCAATTATGGAAAAAGCGTCTAATAACGATATTCGTTGCCTGTCAAACCCCCGTGAGGTTTGATATGTAACTGCCACTCAAAGCTGTCTGTAATTTTATCTCTTTTATACATCTGAATCCACAGCATTCAAATTTGTACTTTGAAAGTAATAAACTGTAAAGCAGTTCATTCCATGTTGATCACAACTGTCAACAAACATACAATAAAAGAGCAAAAAGACTTTCATTGGCTTTGGGAACAATCAGTATCAACAATCTCTTGTGGATATTTCCTTAAAAATATATTTTGTACATGTGGAATATTAAACAATGCCATGATCTGGAAGCAATTAATTTCACTATTGATAAAGTCACCTTTATCAACTTAGGTGACTTAACTATGCATTTTAATCCTTCTCTTTGGGTTAGAAAATTTCTTAACATAGTACAGCAATTAATCACAAACACAAACATTCTCCTTTTAAAAAATACATTATAAGAAAAGCAGCAGAATTTTTGTAACTTCATAACAGGCTATAATATTTCACTATCCTTCTCAAATATAGAATTATAGGAAACTGATTATTTCTAAAACTCAAGGGTTTAAAAGTGCAACTTAATAAGTTGGGATCTGCAGCTTTTCAGGTATATATTTCTATGTTTGAAGAAAACGATTTATTAGGAAATCTTATCACAATATGTTGCAGCTGTTCAAATATAATGACATCATGTTATCTTGCAAACACAAATGCCAGAGATTAACTATCACACATATGTATTAGAAACAATCTTCCACGTCTCTGTTATAAAATAGGTTAGACACAAGAGTTCCAAAAGACTTCTCTCAGGGACAGAAGTGGAAAGCAGACTTCTAAAATAAAGTATGGTACCTGTGAAGAAATACTAGACTAGCAGTTATTTAATGCAATTTGGAGCCAACCACTGACTTTTCAAGGCCACATTTAACATTAATGCAAGAAATGGTTATTTTTATTTTGTGGCAGAGGCCACACGGGGCACTTTAGATACAAAGATGAATAACAACTGCTTGCAGTCCTCAAGAAGTTTAAATTCTTACAAAACGAAAGTTATTAGCAGTAATCTATATGCTGCCTAAAAGAATGTTTTTTTTTAAGTAACAGGGAAATTGAAGACAACTGTAACTATATTTCACAACATACTAATTCTATGAGGATATTCTCTCATAATCCACTACTGGCTAAAATAGCATATTTGCTTTAACCACAAGTCACTATATCAAAGTCTCTTAATATATCAGGTGGTTCTATATTAGGTAAGTGAGTATAAGTAGAGTATACTGTTGGGGCCAGCATTGTATGTAGCTCAGTAGGTTAAATCTTCATCTAAGTTGTCACCACCCCATGTGAGTGTTGGTTCAACTCCTGTCTGCTTCATTTCCAACACAGCTCCCTATTGATGTGCCAAAGAAAGCAGTGAAAGCTGGCCTAAGTTCTTGGCACTCTGCACCCACATGGGAGACCTAGAAGAAGCTCCAGGCTTCTGACTTCAGTCCAGCCCAGTTCAGGCCATTGCAGCCATTTGGAAAATAAACCAGCAAATGGAAGATGGCAACTATTTGAGAAAACACACACATACAAGCTAACAGATCATAATGAAACTTGAAATGTACTTCTATTCTCATTTATGTCTTTTATTGAATAACAGTGAAGTTTCAAATTCAACGTAATCATATAATCTATTAAGACTCAAGTTTTATATTCTGTACTTCAATGATACGACAATAATTATTTCAGAGTTTATATATTTTGCAATTATTTATTGCTCAATTGCTTTATAACTGTCTGGTATGTGCAATGATGTGACATTAATGCATTAAGAAGCATGCTTAACTTATTCATTTTTTCTCTACAAGTGGAAATTCAAAGCTTCAACATCATTTCCAGTATAATATCCTACTCAGAGTAAAGTTGATTTATAGATCTTCTATGTTAAGGGTTAATATGGACAGGCATAAATGTGAGAAGACTGCAGTTTAAAATTTTCACAAAAATACTGTAATTATGTTAGATCAGTCTCTGGAAATACCTTTAAAATGTCAATTTGGAAATTCAATTCCAAACATGCCATTTAGCTCTTCTGTCTGTCACTATGTTAAGTACTGCAAGTGTCAAAAATAAGTATTGCATTTCATTACCTCTAATATTAAAAATAAAGTACACCATCCTTCTAACAGGGTAGAGCCAACTTAAGAAATTTCATTATTTACTTATTTTTATTGATATCTAATGTTCACTTAGCTCCTGCCTGAATGTGCTATGAAGTAATCTTTTTGAACATCTCTTCCACTCCATTCATGGGGTTGACGCCCACAAATCGCATGTTCAGTAACTTTTACCACTACAAGCACTACAAGACCCATGCTCTTCACCTCAATCCAATTTAACAGTCCTCTTCATTCAGTGCATTCATATGTATGGTTAAATGCACTTGCTCATGATTTACTTTATGAAAATCTCGGACTTAAGTGTGTGGATACAGATGTACAAAATACGAGTGAGTATCTCAGTTCTCAAAGAGCAAGAAGAACGAACACATTCATTCCTCCAGCTGTTTAAATAGAAGTTTAACAACGTTTTGTTTTTCTCTAAGGGCTTCCCTTCACACACATACATATATAACCAAAAACTCACTTCTTCAAACTGACATATAAGCTTAGCAAGTGAGGCCATTGCCTATGACACTGGCATCCCATATGGCATCAGTTCAAGTCCTGCCTGCTCCACATCCAATTCAGCTTCCTGCTAATTGCCTGGGAAAATCAGTGGATAACCAGGGCCCCTGCCACCCACATAGAGGATGCAGGAGAAGCTATTGGCTCTTAGCTTAAGCCTGCCCTGGCCCCGGCAATGCAATCATCTGGGGAGTAAATCAGCATATAGAAGATCAATCTCTGTCTGTATCCGCCTCTCTCTGTAGCTCTTTCAAATAAACAAAATAAACAAATAAATCTTAACCAACTCCATAAGAAAAAAACGAGTATCACTTCCTACTTAAAAAGTCATTAACAAGTAGCCATAAGGAATAGTCAACAACTACAGAATAAAAGTCTGGTCCAAAAATATTAAGTACTTGAATACAACCAGGCAGTATGTGAAGCAATTATAAAACAAAACAAACATATCACAGCTCAAAATCTAATTGGTAAAAGTGATGGGGGCCCAGCAGCGTGGCCTAGCAGCTTAAGTCCTCGCCTTGAACGTGCCGGGATCCCATATGGTTCCGGGACCCTGCACCCACATGGGAGACCGGGAGGAGGTTCCTGGCTCCTGGCTTTGGATCGGCTCGCACCAGCCATTGTGGTCACTTGTGAAGTGCATCATTGGAGGGAAGATCTTTCTCTCTGTCTCTCCTCCTCTCTGTATATTTGACTTTCCAATAAAAATTTTAAAAAAATTGAAAAAACAGTGATGGAAGGAAAAATAACATTAGAAAGAAAGTTGCATTAATATAACAATACAGAAGAAAAATGGTAGTAAGTCATTCTAAAGAATGAGGACTACTTGAAGCAACAGAAAGGAAATAAAATTGTAAAAGAAGTAGAGAAAATATGAAAGTAAGTACTAAACAAAATAACATTTCATTATGAATAATGAGGTTAAGTTTTCCTTAATGAACAAGATAAGACAGGAATGTCACCTTTTAAAAGTTTGCATTAGGGCCCGGCGGCGTGGCCTAGCGGCTAAAGTCCTCGCCTTGAAAGCCCCGGGATCCCATATGGGCGCCGGTTCTAATCCGGCAGCTCCACTTCCCATCCAGCTCCCTGCTTGTGGCCTGGGAAAGCAGTTGAGGACGGCCCAAAGCTTTGGGACCCTGCACCCGTGTGGGAGACCTGGAAGAGGTTCCTGGTTCCCGGCATCGGATTGGCACGCACCGGCCCGTTGCAGTTCACTTTGGGAGTGAGGCATCGGATGGAAGATCTTCCTCTCTGTCTCTCCTCCTCTCTGTATATCTGGCTTTCCAATAATAATAATAATAAATATATATATATAAAAGTTTGTCTTAGATAGCAATCAAAAAATAACAGTGAGAATATAAATTGACAAATTTATCATCTGCAGGGAAAAGGCCATGGCATATCAAGTCAAGCTGTTGCCTGCAGTAAGAGCAGCCCAAGAGTGCTAGTTCTAGCCCCAGTTGTTCTGCTTCCCAACCAGCTCACAATTAATGTGTACATAAAAGCAGTGGAAGAGGGTCCAAGTGCTTGGATCTCTGAACTCACAACGTAATTGCAGAAGCTTCCTACTCCTGGTTTCAACCTAGTCTAGTGTTGCCTGTTGTGTCCATTTGGGGAGTGAATCAGAGGATTGAAGACATTCCTCTCGGAAGCAGCATAACGAAGGGCACAGGTTTGGAGGTGAATAATCATTTTGCATTTTGTGATACACTGGTTAAAAATCAGGCCAACATATTTATCCAACCTAACAGTTAAAAATAAAGATCCAGATAAGAAGGCTGGAACAAACCACATTGCCTGAGGCACCGTGGCAATGCCTGGAGTACAACTTTGTAGGCCACTCTGACCCTGGTTCCAGACAGGAGCGAGAAGGAGGGAAGGGTTCCAACCACTCACTGCAGGAACCACTCACTGCAGGAAAGGAGCACACTTTTCTCCCCACTCTCATACAAAGTATCCAGACCAGCAGTGAGAAGTCACAAGTTTGAAGGTGGTTTATATCTATCATCCAGGGGTAAGTGCTGGCATGAGATACGCAAAAGTTACAACACTGCAATGGTGACTGAAGGCGCCTAGCCATGTGTGGGCACATGCAATTAGTTGATTCTGTTGAAAGGGCAAATTCATCTTCCCCACCGACTTTGACTCAAGGCTGGTGGTCAGGCAACAGGGGAGCACATGCATCTGAGACTGTGAGGCATGTACACTCCCCATCCTACCAGTCCCAAGTTTAGATACTGCAGTACAAGCTACTACACCTCAGAGGAAGCTAGTGCTGGGAACCATTCCATTCTCCATGGTCAGGGAAGACTCTCAAGGCTGAGGGGAGCTTCAGCCCCCGCATGGCGGTGGGAATCTTAGACACAAACATTGTGGAAATTCTGTGACTACATGAAAAAGTGTAATGTGTGTCTGGGTCTTTGGGCACATACAGAACTATACAGACCTTTTTGGTGGTCAGGTGTCAGTGTGAATGTTGAAGCCATAATGGATTAATCTTGGGCATCGATCACTTTGAAGGAGAGGAACCGATGCAGCAATTCCACTAACAGTTGTGACGATGGCCACCACCATGCAGAAGAAAGAGGAGATCCTCTACGCTGCACTTGGGTGTCACACTGTGCACACACTTTCAAATATTCACTGAAGAAACAGTCACTTCCCAAAGTCACAGAGGCAGAGTTCAAAGATAAAAACCACCAGCAGAAATATCCTGTTTCATTTCATTTGGATGGATTCTCGGGAATGGGATGGCTGCGTCATATAATAGATCTATTTTCAAATAACTGAAGACTTTCCATACTACTGTCTTACAAAGTGGTTGTACAAATCAACATTACTACCAGCAGTGGATTAGGGTTCCTTTTTCCCTACATCCTCACCAGAATTGACTGTTTGCTGATTTCTGTATGACAACCATTCTGACTGGGGTGAGGTGAAACCTCTTCGCAGTTTTTATTTGCATATCCCTGATTGCTAGCGAACCTGAGCATTTTTTCATGTGTCTCCGACCATTTGACTTTTATTGTTTAAAAAATGGCTGTTCATGTCCTTTGCCCATTTCTGGATTGTTCATTGTTGAATTTCTTGAGCTCTTGATAGATCCTGGATATTAGCCGTCCATCAATTGTGCAGTTTATGAATATATTATCCAATTCTATGGGCTGCTTCTTTTTTTTTTTCTGTTTTGGAAATTTCCTTTGGTGGGCAGAAGCTTCTTAGCTTAATCTAATCTCATTTGTTTATTTTTGCTTTAATTTCTTGTACTTCTGGGGTCTCTCCAAAAAGTCTTTGCCTATGTCTTACAGAGTGGTCATGATCTGTACCTCTATGTTTATAGCAACTAAGCTCACAATAGGTAAGATATAGATATCCATCAACTGATGACTGGATAAGGAAATTGTGGTATATATACATGATGGAATACTACTCAACCATAAAAAAGAAAAATTCCTGTCTTTTGTGACTAAATGGATGCAACTGGAAAACACTGTGTTTAGTAAGTTAAGACAGACACAAAAAAGACAAATACCATGTCTTTTGCCTAATCTGTGATAACTAATACATACACCACAAAAAATGTTAGCTGTAGCAGTAAGAATGTCATCCTGGGATTTGATTATTGTTTACAACTTTTGTCTAAACTACTGAGGAATATTGTTAGTTTTTCCTGCTTGCTATGTGTTGATATCTTTACCCAATGAAGCACTGAGCCTGTAATTATAAAATGAAATGAAAACATTTCATTGTAAAAATTAAGGGAAAAAAAAATGGATGGGCTGAGTCATCCAGCAACAGGAACCAGAGTGGGGTGAAAGCCAGCCATGAAAAGCCACTGTTCCTGCTAGGACAGAAGGTGAACTGAGAAGGGCTGGCTCATGGACCCCTTGGTATGCACAAAATAAGCGCAAGAAGTATGATAGGAAACAGCCCCGAATGGGCCATGGAAAGTTTCCCACTGGCATACATTTGGCATGGGTCAGGGGCGGACAAGGCTGAATCAGTTCATGTCATCCACTGGCAAACCCGAACACCAGAGGAGAGTGTGGGTCGGGCCAGGTTCGGTTGCGACTAAAACTAGTGCATGATACGGAATTCCAGGATGAGATTACCTGTACTGGATTAGAATGCAGCACCCAACCAACACGCGTGAGAACCAGAAAGGGAGAGGGCAGAGCAGCGGGGGGATGGAGGGGCTGGTCCCCTCGCCGGGCAGCTACTCTCACTGGATAGTGTGGGATGGGATGGGGACAGACCAGACTGGGCAGGGCTGCAACACCTGAGCGCCGCACGTGGACTAGAACAGGGAAAGGCCAACTTGGGCTGATTATTCCTGCCGGTTCTAGCATAAATTGGAGTGGGTGAATGTTGTTTGGGCTTAACCGCAGACAGCTGGCAGAAGCTGGCACTGGGAGCTGATTCTGTCAAGTCAAACCACAGAACCACCCAAAGAGATCATAAACCGGGGCTGAGAGACACCCAAGAGGGAAGTGGTGGGGTTCCCCCTCTTGGGTCACTACTCCCACGAGAGGGCATGAAAACTAGGACGGGGGCTGGGGTGGCTAGAAGAAGAGGCACTCAGCAATATCCGTGAGGGCTGGAGAGTTGAGTTGGTTGGAGGAAACTAAGCTTCAATGCCCATTGACAGGTACTGGAGCCATATAGGAAGCGGGACAGACTGGATTAGTCTGCTATGTATACTGGCAGGCCAGGGTGAGGGGCGGGCCTGGTGGCGGTTATTGTGGGTCGCCCCGACTGGGCTGCAGACCCCACTGGTTGATGAAAGAGTCGAGTGCATGCTGGGCAGAACCAGGCTGGACTGCAACACCCTTGGTACCAGTGCAAGTCGGGACTGAGAACGGAGCCAGCCCAGCGATTGCAACCACCAACTGATTGTGGCGATGGACTGTGCTGGAACCGGTGCTAGCTGGAACATGCGGGAATCTGATCTGGGAATACCTCTAAGTCTCTTTGGTGATCTCCCCAATCGAACTGCTGGACTCAGAGCCCTGGCTAGGAGAGGACGGAGGACGGAACAGGTCAATCAACCACCTCAGCTAAACGTTGGGCAGCGAAATACTGGGCAAACGAAGACTCCATGATGGACTGTGACAACCAGTGGCTTCTTCAATGACCTAATCGAGCTGGGAGGGATGTGACTGGCAGCGATCCCTAACTGGAAGACTATTAAGACCACTTGAGCAAGTATCTCAGCATGCCCCACATCTGGGACCTTGGGCGGGTGGGAGACTGGGTGTGGATTCTCCCTCAATATCCCCCTTCACCTCAGATACATAAATAATATAATATAATATATATATATATATATATATAAAGAAATTAAGTGAATCTGCCATTCAGGGTTTAAAGTCAGTGCCAAAGACACACCATGGAAACAATGACCTTCCTAAAGTCCTCTTGCTGCTGCTTCAGTGGGATGGCAGAAACTTCCAGAATTGTTCCAGGAGGTCCTGTGACCACAAGGAGGAGGTCTTGCCAAGTGGGGAACAAGACTCTGAAGGGAGGTCCCTGGCTTACCACTGAACTGACGAGCCTACCCCACGGATGCTTCTGAGTCCCCATCTAACTTATTCTGTGTTGGATATCCCATTTCTGGCCTCTGATTATCTCCTCTTCCACAGCCACACTCTTTTAAAGCCACCTGTTCCTTCTCCAGCCATTTCTTCTCATGGGCACAAATTTGTCCTAAAGTTGTAACCCAAATCCTTCCCTCCCAAGCAGGACTAGCTGTAATAAAATTCAGCTTAAATGCTTGTAAAGTTTTAAAAAAAAAAATTAAGGGAAAAAAAAGTAAGAAGTAAGGAGGGGACTGGGTGGGAATGTGGGCAGGAGGGAGGAGAGAGTGAGAAGTAACCTATGTCCCCAAACATGCATTTTGAAATAAATTAAACTTGTTTACTTAATATAAAGAAGTTAACATAAATGAATAAATCAATGACGTTTACTGAGATCAAGTTACCTATACTAAATACATTAATTTAAAATATGGTATTCTTGTAACACCACTATTATAAAAATACAAAAAATTTTCATCACCTCTCAAAGTTCCCTTTTGTTCTCATATTCAATTCCACACCTGACTCCAGGTAAATTTTAGTAAATTGGTTGTTGTGATTTTAATGTTTAACTGTAAGATTTACTTTTTTTTTCATTTTTTTTTTTTTTAAAGATTTTATTATTATTGGAAAGCCGGATATACAGAGAGGAGGAGAGACAGAGAGGAAGATCTTCCATCCGATGTTTCACTCCCCAAGTGAGCCGCAACGGGCTGGTACGCGCCGATCCGATGCCAGGACCAGGAACCGCTTCCGGGTCTCCCACGCGGGTGCAGGGTCCCAAAGGTTTGGGCTGTCCTCTCCCGCTTTCCCAGGCCACAAGCAGGGAGCTGGATGGGAAGTGGAGCCGCCGGGATCAGAACCGGCGCCCATATGGGATCCCGGGGCTTTCAAGGCGAGGACTTTAGCCGCTAGGCCACGCCGCCGGGCCCTGTAAGATTTACTTTTATAACCTTGATACAAACTCTGCCAAATACATTTTTTTAATTTTTATTTTTATTACAAAGTCAGATATACAAAAAGGAGGAGAGACAGAGAAGATCTTCTGTCTGATGATTCACTCCCCAAGTGGCCACAACGGCTGGTGCTATGCCAATCCGAAGCCGGGAACCAGGAACCTCTTCCAGGTCTCCCACACGGGTGCAGGGTCCCAAAGCTTTGGGCCGTCCTCACCTGCTTTCCCAGGCCACAAGCAGGGAGCTGGATGGGAAGTGGAGCTGCCGGGATTAGAACTGGCGCCCATATGGGATCCTGGTGCTTTCAAGGCGAGGACTTTAGCCGCTAGGCCGCGTTGCTGGATCCCAAATATATGTTTTGCAAATATTTTCTCTGTGAGTGACTTGTCTTTTTCCAAATGGCATATTTCAAACAGCAAAAGTTGCAGATTATAATGATTATAATGAAATGCAGATTATAATTTTTGTAAGATTTCTTTTTAATTTTTAAATTGACCTTTTTGATGAAAAATAAATCATTTAAAATTTTTAGTCATTTAAAATTTTTAATCATTTAAATTTTTAAATGATTTATTTTTCATCAAAAATGTAGATTTGCAGAGAGACAGAGAGAAAGATGTTCCTTCCACTGGTTCATTCAACAAGTGGCTGCTATGGCCAGAGTTAGGTCAATCAGAAGTCAGGAGCCAAGAGTTTCTTCCGGGTCTCCTACAGGTACATGGTTCCAAGACTTTGGACTGTCTTCCGTTGCTTTCCCAAGCCACAAGCAGTGAAAGAGACAGGAACTGGAGTAGCCAGGACGAACTGGTGCCCATATGGGATCCCGGAACATGCAAAGTGAGGACTTCAGACTACTGCACTGGGTCCATTTTAAAAACAATTTTATATGATGGCTTATACTACTCTAAGAAGCTTTCTTCTATTCCAGGATATTTGATTATCTTCCACAATAGCAACAGTTGTAGGTTTCACATTTAAATCTATGATCTATTTTCATATTGATTTTACAAATAAGTTTGGCTAACGTTCCAATGATGTATCATTGTTATACCCGTGGAACATTAGTCATGATGTATTGTCCTTTCTTCCCCTTTTCATTTTCTCTCTTGCCTTTCCCGTCCTTCCTTTACTGCTTTATATCCCACTTTAAATAATAACAGCTACGTTGAGAGGTTATACTAGATTGCAAAACATAAATGCATAAAATAAATTACTCATTGGGCAGGTAAGGTAGCAGCACTGGCACTCCATTTTGAGTCCTGACTGCTCCATTTCCAATCCAGTTCCCTGCCTACTGCCTGGGAAACCAGCAGATGCTGACCCAAAACTCTGGACCCTGACCTGCACATGGTAGGCCTAGAAGAACCTCCTGGTTCCTTGCTTCAGATGAGTCCCAGTCTGCCAGAGTGGCCATTAAGGAGTGAAACAGCAGAAAGATCTCTTTCTGTTTCTTCTTCTCTATATATAACCCTGTCTTCTCAATAAAAATAAATTAAAGCTGAAAAAACAACTTATGATGTACTATACTTTACATACATATAAGGAATTCAACATGATAATATTTATCTAGGATTTTTGTATATTTCATATTGAATGTTGGCCTACAGTTTTCTTCATTCTGGAATCACTATGTATCAGGGATCTTACAAAACGAGTTCAAAAATAATCCATGTAGGATTAGCATATATTTTCCCTAAGTGTTTGGTGGCACAGTTTTGCCAATGTTTGCATTCTGACTGCAGGGAGATGGTTTTGTTGTTTGTTTGTTTATTTAATACAAATTCAATGTTTCAAATTTATTTATTCTTGGATCAATTCAATAACTTCAGTATTGCAATTAACTTTTCCATACCACTTTAGTTTTAGAAATAACTGGATAAAATCAATCATAATACTTCCTTTTTGTACTTTATCCATATGATCTGCAATGATGCCCCCCCTTAATTTGTCTTTTTTCTTTCTCTCCTGACCAGTTCAGCTAGAAACTTATCAACTAAAAGATCTTTTCAAATTATTTCTTCTATTCTTTGAAGGTTACTTTATTGTATTTTGTTCTCATCTTTATAATACTGCTTCATATACATGGAATTAATTTGTTTTTTCTATCTTGGTAAAGTGGAAGATTAAATCATTAATTCTGGACCACCCTGTGTAATATAAACAATAAAAGCTATAAATCATCCTGTAAATACTTTCTTATGCCTCTTCAATTCTGATATAACTGTGCTTTCAATTTTAATTCAGTTTAAAATATTTTCAATTTCTAAGTGCTTTCTTTCAACTGGTAGATTCAAATCAGAAATATATTATTTGTTTCAAATTTGGGATTTTCAAAGTATTATTTTGCTATTATATGTAATTGTTTTGCTACTGATAATACTCATTTCAATTCCAAAAAATTTATCAAGTGTGTAATACAGATTTCTCATACCATTGAAAATACTATCATGCAGGCATGATATTCTGTTGTCAAATATTTTATATCAGGATATTAAAAATTCTGCTCTGTTCACTTTTTGAAATATTACACTTAAAAAATTCAAAAACAAACTTTCATATTTCACCACCTATTTATCATTACTGTATTCTTCATTCTGTGAAAATCCAACTTTCTATCTGGCATCTTAAAAAAATATTTTCACTGGATATTAAATTTTAAGCTGTCAACCTGAAAAATTTTCCAGTACTTTTAAAATGTCACACCTTAGGTTCAGTGTTGTGGCATACTGGGTTAAGCAGCTGCAGGCAATGTCCGTATCCCATACAAAAGGACTGGCTCCACTCCTAACTGTTCTGCTTCTAGCTCAGCTCCCTGCTTACATACGCCTCAGAAGACAGGAGATGACCTAGCACTCAAGATCTTACCACCCATATGGTAGATGCAGATGCAATGCCAAGCTCCTGGCTTCAGCCTGGCTTGACCCAGCTCACGGTGGGTACTGAGGGGTGAACGAGCAGATGGAATATAGTGTAAAACTCTCTCTCACACTCTGCTTTTCAAATAAATAAGTCTTTTATAAAATTTCATTCCATGTCTTATGGTTTGTATTGTTTCTGATGAGAAATCCGAAGCATCTCTGTTCTCCTGTGTATAGCGTATGAATTTTAAATTCTACTTTGATGTTTCTCTTTTCACTCACTATCAGTAATTTGATCATAATGTGCTTTATTGTAAAATTCTTTGTGCTAACCTTTTGGCATTGAGCCTTCTGGATTCACAGGGAATCCAGCTTAGTTTTTACCTCATTCCATCTGTCTTTCCTCTCCTTACATAACTCCAGTTCCATGTATGTTCCATTGCTTACTTTCACTACATAGGTCATCACATTGTTCACTTATTGTCTCTCTTTCTGTTTGGACAGCTTTTCTTACTGCCATTTGCAAGTCTGCTGATGTCTTTGTCAATGTCTGGTGCTCTTCAGCCCATCCAGTGATATGTTCACTTTGAATAACATTATCTCCAGAAGTAATACTGTGTTTTTATTTTATATATTCTACTATCCCTCATTAGTAACTATTTTAAATTCCACATCTGCTAACTTCATTTGTTGTGCCTGCTTCTGTTGATTCATTTGGCTTCTGGTTATTGGTCAGATTTGCCTGTATGTTCATATTTTATAGTACCTTTTTAATTTTTTAAGGATTTACTTATTTGAAAGGTAGAGTGACAGAGACACAGAGAGTGACATGCAGAGATCTACACATCTGTAGGTTTGCTTCCCAAATGTTGTCAACAGCCAGGCCAAAGCCATGAGCCAGGAGGTCCATTCAGATCTCCCCTATGGGTGACAGTCAACAAATACTTGGTCCATTATCACTGTCTCCCAGGTACATTAGCAGGAAGCTGGAACAGAAACAGGCAGTCCAGCGTGGATGAGAGCATCCCAAGAGGTGGCTGAACCAGTCACAGCAGCATGCTGGCTCCAACACTAATAACTTTAGGTTTGAACACTGAAGCAGCTATCTGCTAAGTCATCTTTTGAGAGCTATTTTCAAGCTGTTAAAAGAGAAAGCCCTAGAATAGCCTTCCAAAGGCCAATTAATCTGAATACCCTACATATTCACTGAGGCATCTTCACTACAGTTGGTGGGAACTCCAACAAATTATCAGTTCTGTGTGGCTTCTGAGAACTGATGGCATTATAGTTCCCAATGAGCTGTTCTGTCTCCTGGCAGTTGATCTTCGCCAAGACTCTTCAATTACATCATGAGTAGGCACAGATTGGTATTCAGCTAGTGACTTAAGCAACTGATGCAGATTTCAGAAAACTCTTCTGGTACTCTGCCTTACAAAATGTAGTTGCTTTGGAATCCTAAAAATACAATTTCTGTCCTTTCGACTCAGTAAAACTATCCGGTTTTAATTTGGCCTCTTCTTTCTGCCATGAGATCCAGCAAATTTTCCAGACAGAATGCAAAATTACCACAGGACTCACTTCCCCCCTTTTTAGAATCCAGCATTACCTATAATCTGTGTTATGTATTTTGCTCTAGTTGGATACAGAGGCTGGGATAATCCTAGTTGCCACAGTGCATAAGCAGAAACCATAGACAACAGATTTGGGTTTTTAATAAACTAATACCAAAATTCACAGTATATGATCTGAATGTCCATAAGTTTCTTACACATGTGCTTTCTGTCATACTTACCAGACACGTTCCTTCATCCCCTCTTCCGCATTTCCAAATGCTCTCTGTTCAGGACAGAACGCATTTCACAATTCCTCCTTCCTTTTTTAAACTCAAACTTTCTTCTATTGCTTTCAAAGCTGTTCTTTCCATCTGTCTAGTCACTGCCTGTGTTATTTGTAGAAGACTCTCTATATTGACAAAGGCAGTGATCCTTCCGAAGCTACTGAGTCTCACCACCACGAGAAGCAACATTATCCATGACCTTGCCAAATAAAGAAAAAGCCAGTGAAAATGTCCAAAGATTGCCTGCATCTGTCTGTTTAGGACGGGTTAACAAAGTAATTTAAATAGCATAAGATGACCTTGAAGCTATTCAAAGAATGCTTAAGATTCTGCATGTGTGATGATATAAAGGTCTGTCTCAAGGGAAAAAGAGTTAATGTTTATTGAATGCCTACTAAATGCCAGATATTACACGAGGGGTTAGAAAACTTTCTCTGTAAAAGACCACATAGGGAAATTTCAGGCTTTGTGGATCATATGCGCTTTGTTGCAACTATACATTTTTGCTGTTAGAGGGTGAATGTTCCTACATATGCTATATGCTATATAAACAAATGGGTGTAATGTGTTACACTAACACATTATTGACAAAAAATAAATAGTGCATGGGATATGGGCAGACGATCATAACTGACAATCCCAGCAATACATTATGTGCCTTACTTATTATGCAAAACCATATGAAATGGCTAATATGCGATAATCTTTGCCTGTAAAAAATTTCAATTTCACGGCTAGTGCTATGGCAAGGGTAGGTGAAGCCTCCAACTACAGTCTGCAATCCATATGGCTATTAGTTCAAGTCTTAGCTGCTCCATTTCCATTCCAGCTCCATGCGTGGGAAAGCAGGGCTAGATGCCTCATGTTCTTGGGCCCCTGCACCCATGTGGGAGACCTGGAAGAAGCTCCTTATTCCAGGTTTTAGATAGGCCCAGCTCTGGCCATTATGACATTTTGGGAATGAACCAGCTGATAGACGATTCTCTCTCTCTCTCTCTCTCTCTCTCTCTCTCTCCCTCCCTCCCTCCCTCCCTCCCTCCCTCCCTCCCTCCCTCCATCCCTCCTTCTCTAACTCTGCCTGCCTTTCAAATTATAACAAATAAATAACAGAAAACAAAAATTTAAATGTTTCAACATGATATATTAACACATGTGATCTTTCTAGTAGACTTTCAAAATAGGATTTTTATTCATATATTTGAGAGGCAGAGTGACAGAGATTTTCCATCAGTTGCTTAACTTTCCAAATGTCTGCAACAACCAGGGCTGATGCAGGAAAAACCCAGGGGCCAGCAACTTTGTGTAGATCAAACACACGGGCAGCAGGGACCCAAGCACTTGCGTAAGTATCTGCACCCTTACCATGCACATTAGCAGGAAGCTGGATCAGAGACAGAGAATCAGGACGCAAACTGTCACTCAAATGTTAGATGTAGTATTTCAAGTGATAGCATAACCTGCCGAATATCACAATGCACACCATGCAATAGACTTTCATGGCTGCTAATACTGTTCTTACCATGCAAATTAAGAGCATCCAACTCATACATTAAATAACTTTCCTAATGCCTGGCACAATGGCTCAGTTGGAAAAACCCTCCACCTCCAAGTGCTGGGATCTCATGTGGATGCCACTTTGTGCCCTGGCTGCTCTACTCCCCAGCCAGCTCCCTGTTTACGGACTGGGAAAGCAGCTTAGTACAGTCCAAAGGCTTGGGGACCTGTACCCACATCGAAGAACCACAAAAAGCTTCTGGCTTCGGATTGGCACCACTCTGGCCGTTGTGGCCATTTGTGGAGAAAAGCAGCAATGGAAATCTTTCTGTCTCTCCTCTCAGTAAATATGTCCTTACAAAAAAAACCAAAAAATTTTAAATAAATAAATAACTTATCTAAATAATAGCAATGTTGTATTGGGCCACTTTCTTTCTTTGTGACAAATATACAGTGAGGGTGCTAACCAGCTCACAATGTAGCTCATTCCCTTTCAAATCTGTAATTCCACTGCCAGTAAGGAAACATTTAGCTTGGTGAAGTAATATGATTCACACAAAATTTATCACATCAAATTATTACAATCAAACAAATTGATCCTTTGCTTTTTGTCATCAATGACAATTTAGTGACACTCTGAACAATTTAAATTAATGAATATAAAAAATACTGTTTGAAACAAAACTAGAATAGGTAGAACAACAAGGAAAGCTTAGAAACAGACAGGAAACGGTCAGCGGGGATGCACTTATAACTCACTGGGTGGGACACAAATATTAGTTACTCCTCACTGGGGTATGGAAGATTTCTCTGCACACCCCTCCTAAACATGCTCACCTAAACTGTTGACATATATCCTGTTAGAATTATAGAGTTAGACCACCTGAAAAATAGCCAGGTTCAGCGAAAACATGCTTCAATGCTATAAACTGCTAAAGACTAAAATTAAAATAGGCATGAGACAGCTGAATAGCAAGCAAGCCATTTTAAGGTGTATAGAACACGGTTGAATATAAACCAAAATTGAAATGTCTATGAAGAAGTCACAGGTTGTAGTTGAGAACCTGCATTTTCCTATTAACATATTGGTTAATCAATACCATGTCAATTAATGCCACAATGTTGTAAATAGTTGGAAATATTATGTTGGGGCTTTTAATTGATTGGGATGACACTCTGCCAGCTCTACCTTCAGACCAGAGATGGTCTCACCAAGAAACCATTGAACTTACCAGGACAATAAGATGCTGGACTTTATGCTTGGTAAATACCTCCAATGAAAGAATCTCAACTGAATTTGAACTATGGAAAGGCAACAAGGTGGAGCAATCCGCCGTGGGGGGAGGGTGTGGGGAGGGGCGGGGGGAATCCCAGTGCATAAAAAATGTATCACATAATGCCATGTAATTAATTTAAAAAAATGAAATGCAATAAAAATATGTTTAAAAAAATACTGTTTGATGTGCTACACACAAAAAAATACTTATTAGGTTTAGAATTTACAATAGGGAAAACAAATATATAGTATGTTTCGCACTACAGTCTACAATCTCTGAGAAGTAGGACCTTTTTCTTACAACATTAAAAAGCTAACAATGTTAGTGGTCTGTAAGAGTTATTCCATAATTATTAGGTGAATAAATAGAAGAATGAAAAAAACAGTAAATTAAAGATTAACCAAATTAGACAACTCTTAACAATACTTCAATGTTCAAAAGAAACCTAGGATTAGCCATCTTATAACCATCAACTTGCAATCTCCACATTAACTCTGTGGGTGATTTGTAATGACTCAGGTACTAAACTTCAGAGTCAGGTGGGAGGTAGGGAGAAACAGAAATAATAATATCAGGGGAAAAAAAGTAAAAAAAATAATAAAGCGCAAATAAAAACTGAGAAAACGTGAAAAACTGTAAGTATGAGAATAGGATTATAATTTCTAAGAGGGTTGGATAGTTAGCATGGTAAGAGGATATAGGCAGGATTTTTAAAAGAAACATCTAGAAATAACATTACTAATAAGTATAGCAGGGAAAAGGAAGAAGAGTCAGGAAAACAGAGGTTATACCAAGTATATTGGAAGAATAAGATGGATATTTAAGCTAATGAGCCACCAGTCAACAAGCACATATATTTCAAAGAAAAACTGTGGGTTATATGGGAAATAACCCCGAGAGCGAAAATTTTGGATAAAAAGCGTGGAGGATTTTGAATACAAAAATGAGTCTATATAGTATCTTGAATTCACAGACTAGCTACCATCAGATCCTAGTCTCTTGTGGTTTCCCTGTCTCCCTCCCTCAGCTTCAAGTTTCTTTGTCCTGCTTTTATGACTGCAAATCAAACACTCACTAAAAATTAACTTACTGAACTCAGGGAATAATATCTTGATAATTCTTTTCGTTTGAGGAATTTCTTATCCAAAGCCTCCAGGCCTGAAGTAAAAAGTAACTACCACCTGCATGCAGCCCTCAAACTGGCTGACACCAACTTTGCCCTCTTCACATTTTCTAAAAAACCACCACTAACCCGGCCTCACGCAGTAACCTAGTGGCTAAAGTCCTCGCCTTGCATGCCTGGAGATCCCATATGGGTGTCGCTTCATGTCCCAGTTACTTCTCTTCACTTCAAGCTCCTTGCATGTGGCCTAGGAAAGCAGTAGAGGATGGCCCAAAGCCTAAGCACCCTACACCCATATGGGAGACCCAGAGGAGGTTCCTGGCTCCTGGCCTCACATAGGCTCAGCTCTACCCCTTGTGGCCACTTAGGGATCGAACAAGCAATCTTACATTCTCCACAAAAAAATATTTAATAACCATATATCGAATTCAAAACACATGCACAAAAAATCTCTGATTTTTTAAAATTTCTAATTTCTCAAATTTTGAAATAACATCCACTGGCCATCGACAAAACAACAGGACAATAGTAATCTCAAAGACAAAAAAAGAGTATTTCTTAAAAAGATTTAGAATAGTTTTCTTCATGTATATTAAGTGTTAGTAACCACCACAGTTTTTTAAACTATATGTATTCAAATTGTCTACATTATAACAAGGTGTCTAGACCTAATTCCCAGTGTTAAAACTGTTTTTACTCTGGAAACCAAGTGTCTCCAGTTGAAGTGTAAAATGAGATTTCACCTACTTGCAACTTCTTGTTCTCACAACTGATTTCACAGCATGAAAACATTCCCCTACTGGTAAAGCTTTAACTATTCATTTTCCTGATGAAAGGGATTAAAAGAGTTATTGACAATTCTTACAGTATCCCATAACCTACTAGAGGAAAACCACAAATAAACAAATATTGTAAATCTGAAAGGAGATGTGCAATGTTTTATATGCTTGTCAGCGTCACTGGGTAGCTTGAAAATAAAGTCTATGAGATGCGTAAGAGTCAAGATATATATTAAAATCTAACTAGAATTTAATTTTCTTGTACTGTTCACTAAATAATCAAAGCTTAGTAAAAACTACACTGAAAACATCTCCTGTATTACAGAAAAGTATTTCTCCAGGAGAATGAACAAATAAAGGAAAAAGTGTTTTAATCTAGTTCTTCACTAAATTTTTTTTTTTTTTTTAAATTAGTTTCACAGGCAAGCATTTGGCCTAGCAGTTTAGACACTGGTTAAAGAAAAGAAAACTGGAGTTGAACATTGAGACGTATGTGTCAGATACTTACTGGATAATAAGACTCTGTGAGGCAAGCAGAGGAGAGTTCAGGTGTTGGGTTCCTAACACTCATGGCAGATCTGGGTGGACTGCCCAGTTCCTGGCTTCCCCCAGTCTGGCACAAAGCCCCTATGGGCTTTTGGGGTGTGAACCAGAGGATTAGAGGATCTCTCTCTCTCCTCATTCCCCTCTAGTCCCCACTCAAACTGCCTACTCCCTAATTAGCAGTGTCATTTAATCATTTTTGGTAGCCAGAGAGATGTGCAATCCTTTAGGGCATTTCCATTGCCCCAAATTCATTGCCTTCTTTTTTTTAATTAATTAATTAAAAAAAATTTTAAGAGTTATTTGTTTTTCCTGGAAAGGAAGATTTACAGAGAGAAAAATCTTCCATCCATTGTTTCATTCCCCAAATGGCCACAACAGCTGGAACTGAGCCGACCCAAAGCCAGGAGCTTCTTCAGTGTCTCCCATGCAGGTGCAGGGTCCCAAGGCTCTGGCCATCCTCGACTGCTTTCCTAGACCACAAGCAGGGAGCTGGATGGGAATTAGAGCAGCTGAGACACGAACCAGCGCCCATATGGGATCCTGGATGCAAGGTGGTGCCAGGCCCTAAAATTCATTACCTTTTTAATCTATGATTTTTCCTTAAATTCATGGAAGCCACTAATATCGAAAGCTACTATAAATTCAAAACCACATAAACTGTGCAAGTAGGCAGGAAAAGTGCCAACCAGCTTCCCTTTTAATGACTTTTGTAACCAATCCCTTACTTTGGCACAGAAAAGCAAATGTTCAGGTGCTTTCCCTGAAAGTTAAACCATTCTAAGTATTAAGTTATGGCACATTGTCTTGGAAAGAAATTAATTATATTTTTGTTGGTAACACATTTCAGGCTGTTTACACAGCTGACATTTCTCAGCTGTACCAAATCGATGCCCTAAGCTGTGAGGACTATCTTGTATTGTAGCAGATGCCTCCACTTGAATGATTTCAGTAAGTATAAAAACATCACTGCCTGCAACAGTACAGATTAAAACCATCAGCCTTATGAATTTTTATACTCCTGATGAAAGACATTAATGACAAGGATTTCTTTAGAAAACTAACGTTGTAAGCCATTTTTCCGTAAATTCAAGCACTGCAGCTAGTGAATTCACTGTGGCACTAGCTAAAAACAGCTAGGTCCTAAACATCTTTGTTGTATCAAATCTCATAGCTCAAGGCAACATCCTGCCAATGTGGCAACATTTGCTCTGGGGAGCTGCCGGCAGGCACCATTTCACAAGTTCTGGGACAAGGTGCAAATATAAATAATGAAGAAAAACGAATCAAGCCTCTTAATGGGGATTCCCTCTTGGGCTTGCTGTGACTTAGATATAGCACCAAGTAGCATTAAAATCCAAAATATAGCCTATCTTTGCTGCTTGCATACTTTTTCTATGGTACAACTAACTGGTAAAAATTAATTTAAAAAAAATCACTGAAAATGGAGTCACAAAGAGAATGTGAACTAAATTCCATAAACTAGTACATAAAAAGGATAAGGTTGTATGTTACAGATTCAATCATGTTTCATGGACTTGAGCCTATGACTCTTAAACTAGCATTCAATATGCCTGCTTCAGATGTGTGTGGTCCTAGAGCAATCAAGTTTCCAACACTTTGAGGCACTTTATTTCTAACGTTTCTTTGTTATCATATGTGCCTGCTCTTAAATCAGCTATTTTTGCTTTAGGGTTTTTACTAGGAAAATTTCAAATAAACACAAGAGTTGAGAGAAAAAAGTATAATAAGCCAAAAATATCCGTAACTGAAATTGAACAATGATCAGTGGATGGCTTACCTGGATTACTCGTATCCTCACAGATCCCACAGGTTATTCTAAAGCAAATTTCAGCCACCATTTCAATCACTTAAGGCTGCCTAGGATCCTCTTTCTTTTTTGAGTTAAATTTATTTCAGTTGCATTATGGATTCTCACTACTGAGCACATCTTGAGTCAGATAAGGTATCTGACTGATCTTATAACAATGCTGCAAATTACTGAGGCAACTGAAGCCCACAGTGGCATGTTCACACCTTAATTATTCAATCACTGTTACAGATTCTTGTAACAGATATTTTAACAATGCTAAGAACATTTCTGGTTTCTTCTTGTTCCCCTTGGTATAAATGTAGGTTATGGTATATAAACACTACTCTTGTATTTTTGTAAAAGTAAATGGAGTATTTCCTTTCAAATTTCTCATGCCAATATACCATGAATGCCAAATTTCTCACATCATTTATCAGAATGCCAATGTTAAAATCACTTGCTCAGAAATATACATGTTTTATCCATAAGCAACTTTTTCTAGAAAGGCTCTGAAAATAAAAAAGATTTCCTTATTTGAAACACAGCGACACAGTGACCGAAAGCAAGAAAACAACAGAGGTTGGAGAAGGAGAATGGAATCTTCTATCTGTTGGAGCACTCTCCAAATTCTAGCATTTCAGTGCTGGGGTAGGCTGAAGGCAAGAGTCAGGAACTCCAGCCACAGGAACGGCAGGAAACCGAACATCTGTGCCACTGTTTGCTCCTTCTGAGGCGCGGTAATAGGAAGCTGGATGCAAAGTGTGGGTTGGTCAGGTCTGGACCAGGTGTGCTGAAACAGGATGCAAGAGACCCAAAGGATAGCCTACACCGCTGCATCTCAGAGACAACATCTGTCTCTAACTTGTTTTCAAGTTTTGCTATTTTATGATTATTTTTAGCGTTTCGTAATCCACAAAACATTTTCCAAAAACAGAGTTTTCACTATAACAAGAATCATGTTACACATAAATAATTTATAAGAACATGTACGGTGCTAGTAATTAAAAGTAGTTATTACCCAAACAGAAACATATTCACAGAAAAATGGGAAAATGTAATTCAATGTTAACCATAATCATTATTAGAGTATGTAGTACTAAAAACACAATGTCCTAATTTCTTTTTTTGCCTTACTGATGCTAAATATGAGCATAAATTTCAGAGTTTCTGAAGCATATTCATCTTTAAAAAAAAAGTGAGTATGGATTAGAATAAACAAGTATATGAGGAAAATTGACCAGACTTAGTTTCAGTGCCCTACTTGGATGGCAAAATCTACTCTTTTGGAAAAAATAATGACTAGAAAAACATGATTTCAGAAGGACGTCAAAATTTACAATAGAAAGATGATTATAAATATAAAAATTAGATACAAATGACAGACTAATTATTTTCTACCATTTACAGAAGTGAAATATATGGGAATGTTTGAGATTAAAGTGTTAGCCAAATTACTTGTAGGTTTTAACTATTCATTTATTTTAAAAATTTTATTTTCATTCTATTTGAAAAGCAAAGAAGTGGGTCTGGTGTGACAGACTAGTGGCTAAATCCTTTCCAGGATCCCATATGGGCACTGGTTTGTATTCCTGCTCCCTGCTTGTGGCCAGGAAAGCAGTCGAGGATGGTCCAAAGCCTTGGGACCCTGCACCCAATGTGGGAGACCTGGAAAAAGCTCCTGGCTGCTCGCTTTGGGTCGGCTCAACTCCCACAGTTGAGGCCACTTGGGGAGAAAAGCAGTGGACAGAATATGGAAGGGAAGGGGAGAAGAGGGGATCCAGGAGGAGTGGAGGGGAAGGGAGGAGAGAAGATACAGACCAGAGGCAAAGAAAAAACCCTCCACTGTGGGCTTACTCTCCAAATCTGCCACGGCAACCAGGAGCAGGCCAGCCAACGGCAGCAGCCATAACGTCAATCCTGGCTTCCACATGGTGGCAAGGGGCCCCAGCATTGGAGCCATCCCACACTGCTTCACAGGTAAGCAGCAGTAGGCAGCTGGATCAGAAGTAGAGGTGGGACTTAAACTCAGGCAATCCACATGAGATACAGACAACTTTTTAAAAATGCACAAAATGCACCCCTTTAATCATTATTTTTAAAGTACCTGTCTACTACTGGGAAGCAGTTTTATTTACTTATTCTGAAACATTTATTTATCTGAAAGTCAGAGAGAGAAACAACGAGTGAATGAAACCATGAATGAGTGTCTGTGTGGTTTGCAAGACAAAGAGATTTTCCATCAGCTGCTTAACTTCCCAAATGGCCATACAGC
Source organism: Ochotona princeps (assembly GCF_030435755.1). NCBI lineage: Eukaryota > Metazoa > Chordata > Mammalia > Lagomorpha > Ochotonidae > Ochotona > Ochotona princeps. The sequence goes on from NC_080833.1 coordinate 40,316,772, forward strand.
TAGAGCTGGACTAAGCTGAGGCCAGGAATTGAAACTCCATTTATGTCTCTGACATGGGTGACAGGATGCCACACACGTGAAGCCATATCGGGCTGCTTTCCCAGGAACATCAGCAGCAAGCTGGATGGGAAGCAGAGTAACAAGGAGTCTAATTAGCACTAAGATGCTGAATGCTGGCAATGCATGTCGCAGCTTAACCCACTGTGCCATAACATCAGCCATAGGAAAACAGTTTTAAAATGAAATACCCTGCTTAGGTTGGTTCTGAAGTCTATAATTTCAGGGAAAATTTTGTTTTGAAAATTTCATTAGTACTCACGATATTGCTCCCAAAAAGGAAAGGTTTAAGCCAAAGCAATTGGCATCAATTTCCTAACACTGATTCCCTACAGAATGTTAATGCTTTGGCTTTAGAACATTTGTTCTCCTAGAGAACTCTAACTGTTAAAACTCCTACTATTTTTGGTTTGATCTGTGAATTGCTTTGAATGGAATACTCAAGGCCCTGATTCTGCAGATTACCAAACACTTAGACTGAAAGACGCCAAAGATACGCACAACATAAAAGGGAGAACTTGATTGTTACTCACGGAGTCATCTGTGGCAGAAGGTGGCCAGCCTTCCCATGACTGATGCCGAACAGGGATACTTGTAAGGTCATATACATTTCTCTTTACCTATAAAAGGAAAGCATCAGTATAAAACGTTCTCCATGCAATTTATGATAGATTAGATTAAATTTATAAAGTATAAGTTATAGTTTGTTTCAACTTAAAAAAGGAATTTGAAACCAGAAACACATAAGCCAGAACTAAATAAATAAATACCCACACAACCGAGAGAACCGATTTAATATTCAAGACACATTCCCATCCCAGTCCTCTGCCCCAGCTCTTCCATAATTTCAAGTTTCTTTTCAGAGAAGACACCTGGTATATCACATTACTTAGGGCACATTGCAATGGTAAATTTTTATAATTTACATAATTTTTTATCATGCAATGAATCAAACAAGAACATGTATTTTAGGCTATTTTGTGTAAAAGGGTAGTAGTTTTGTTTTAGGGTGAGGTCTGCAGTTGTTCTCATTTTCTGGTATAAGTTGCACATATATTTGCTTACTAATAAAGCAGCACAGGTTACGTATTTGAAATCATCTCAACCTAAAAATTATTTCAATGGAACACATATATTTTACTCACATCAGATCCATCCACTAATAATTGAGTTTTTCCTGAAAATAATACATTAAATGCTATTAAGAATTAATTTTTTTTAAAGATTTATTTATTTTTTTTGGAAAGTCAGATCTACAGAGAAGAGGAAAGACAGAGAGGAAGATCTTCTATCTGCTGGTTCACTCCCCAAATGGTAGCAACGGCCATAGCTGAACCAATCCGAAGCCAGGAGCCAGGAATTTGTTCCAGGTCTCCCATGCAGGTGCAGGGTCCCAAGGCTTGGGCCGTCCTCGACTGCTTTTCTGGCCACAAGCAGGGAGCCAGAAGGGAAGTGGGGCTGCCAGGATTAGAACCTGTGACAATATGGGATCCTGGCTGCGTTCATGGTGAGGACTTTAGCCGCTAGGCTATTGTGTTGGGCCCAAATTTAATTCTTTTTTTCCCAAAAACAACATTATAGCTTTTACTTTAAAAAGAAAAGACACGTGGATATTTGGCATGGTTAAGACATCTCTTCGATTTTGAAAATCCCAAATTGCAGTGCCTATAGGGAGCAGGATTTAGTTCCTGGTTCCAAATCTCAACCTGGCCCAGTCCAAGTTGTCATGCACATTTGAAGAATGAACAAGTGAACATAAGATCTCTTTCTCTCCCTCCCTTCCTCCCTCCCACAACTGTCTCTTCATGTCAAATAAGTAAAATAAGTAAAAGGAGAAGAGATGAGTAACTTAAAGTAACAGAAAGTAAGGTAAAGAAGGCTTAATTCTCTGTTAGGTAATAATTAGGAAGTATTATTATGTCTTCTGCTTCCTTTTGTCTAAATACATAATTATATTTATTCTTTATTTACAAATCAACAAACTGTAACACTGGGGAAATCAATGACCTTAACTAACTCTCTAGGTTAGTCAGGGTATTATTACTCTGCTCTAATTAATAAAGCTAGTGTTGAAATGCTGTACATTGGAGTTCAGTATGGTTTTACATACTTCAATAAGCAGCATTCATTCATGTTTTAAAATCCAGAAGCCTAAAGTATCATGTTGTCCAATTACAGCATTTTGTTATCACATTACTCTTTATTATACAAAAAACAAATCTAAGTTAGCCTTCCACTAAGATAGAGATATATGTTCACCAAGGAAAACAAAACAAAACAAAAGATGGAACTCAATCTATTTTTATCTCCAATGCACACCTGTGAAAAAAGTCGAAGTAAATGAGATCTTAGGAACTTGGGGAACAGCTTGATCCAACTCAATTCCAACAAACAGCTTTTCTTCAGGGGTTCTTAGCAATGACCAGTCTCCCATGCAATATTTTGTTTACACTCAGTCACAGTAGGTTTAGAAATTTTCATTTATCATTACAGCCCAACAATTTAACCAAATGTAATGGGCTAATCTCCAATCATTTTCATCACTTGAGAGTAGTGTCACATTTAAATATTAATATTCTTAAGAAGAAAGGTGTTCTGTAAACACAAATCATTATGTTAATATAGAAGAGAAAAGGACACAAGTTGAAGCATGAAAAGCTTCAAGATTCAGGTGAAAATTTCATTTCTAAAAGTGTTTACACTGTCTAGATACACCAAACCTCAATGGCTATTTCTGAAAAAGCAGGGCAAATATTTGTATCTATTGGAAAGGTGGCAAGGTTGCCCCAGAATTACAGAACATACACAAATAATCCGGGGTTTGATTCTTCAAATCAACCTGAATTCCAAAACACAAAAATACAGTGTTATGAAATAAACAGTAATTTTCTTCTTTTATCAACATCTGTAACTAAGCAACTCTAACCCTGAAAAGCATGTTCTGCCTATAGTGTTGGTATAAAGCACAACGCCAAACTGATGTGTTGAACAAAAATGATCAAAGTAAGAGTACTGTTAGCCATTGCACAAGTATTTGGCTTCATTGTTCTCCTGTGAATGGCATCTGTTAAGCAATGTGTCATTGAATAAACTGGTTAACACAGACAGAACTTGGCTGAGACGGTATCATGTAAAACATACTAGACTCATGCTTAGCTTCAATGCAAATGTTAAACTCATAGAATATTGCAAAAATTGAGCCAAAAGAAATTTCTTTTAAACCACAATTACTAAATAGCAACTTAAGACATTTTAGTTTTTCAAAAATAACTTCATGCTAATGCTGTAAATATATGTAGTTTCATTATTATATGAAAGCAGCACAAGTGATACAAGACATCAAACAAGTGGTATTTTTGGTAACAGAGACAGAAAAATTCCACTATCTTTATTGATGATTATATTTAATTAAAAGTTCAGATCACATTCATATACAGAAAAATAAATTCAAAAGGTATGCAAAGCAAGAATAAAAAAATACTTAAAAATAGTAATTCTAACAAATTTGAATGATAAAACACAGCTATGAATAACTGATACAGATGAATTTAAAGTCATCACAAATCAGATAAACGACACACAGTTTGGGGGCTGGAGAGGTGGCATAATAAGCTAATTCCCTACCCTGTGGCAACAGCATCCCCTAAGGACAATAATAATTCATGTCCTGGATGCTTCACTTTTGATATAGTTCCCTGATTAGGAACTTGTGAAGCAGTGGAGGATGGTCCAAGTTCTTGCAACCCTGAACCTACATGGAGACCTGGAAGAAGCTTTGGGCTCCCATCTTTGAATGAGCTCAACTCTGGCCAATGCAGCCATTTGGGGAGTGAAGGAGTAGATGGAAGCTCTCTTTGTCTCTCCTTCTGTATCTGTAAAAATTGACTTTAAAAAACCCAAATCACTAAATAAAAAAGACACATGGTTTTCTCAGAGGAAGGATGAAAAGAAATGGAGAGGAAAAGATAGGGCAAGTCAAGAGAAAACAAGAAAGGAAAGTGAAAGAGGTAAGAGAAATCAAGTGAGTAGACAGGGAGGATGGATGGAGGAGGAGATAGAAATGATGAAAGAATCTGTAAGAGAGAGCAGAAAAATAGTAACTGGACAGGCTCACGGTGCCCGAGTGGAACAGGAAGAACACACACACACACTGCTATTTCTCATTAAACTTCAACTTTAGAGATTGCGTTAAATTCCAGTTCAGGACAAGTGCCCCTTCACAAGGTAACATTTCCTAAGGTTTTTTTTTTTTTTTTTCCTGTCCTACACATTTATTTTGAAAAGCACTGGCTTAAGATCATGCTGAATCTTCACAGTTTTTACCTATTCTTGTTTTGCTTCAAGCTCTAAATCTATGTAATTTCAGACTGCTACAGCATGTAGGTGTTTCAGTGAGGTCTTAAGGAATCCAATAAATGCATGGCACAGGGGCAGGTGCCATGGTACTGTAAGTTAAGACTTTGCCTGCACTACCGACATCCCATAAGCACACCAGTTCAGATCTGGGCTATTCCACTTCCAATACTGCTTCCTGCTAATCTTCCTGGGAAAGCAGTAAAAGATGGAAAAAAAAAATCTGTGGGGTCCAGCATCCACATTGTATATCCAGAAGCATCTCCTGGATTCTAGCCCATCTGCAGCCATGCTGAACATTTATGAAGTGAACCAGCAATGGAAAATTCTGTTTATCTTCCACTCTCTAAATACGCCTTTCAAATAAAAATAAGTAAGTATTTTTAAAAATTACATTCTAAATGATGTTAGATTGGATCAACAGTTCTAGACTGACAACAGATTTCCCCAAATTTGATTTCTAAAATGTTCATAAAGAAGCAATTAAATTTCTTCCCTGTTGTTTCAGGTAAGATAGCTATTTGTGACTGAAATCAAAAAGACAAATCAGATTAGTATGAAATACCACAGCTGTATTATGGAACTGTTTCCTTATTATCAACTTGCCTGATGTCAACAAATAGCAATTTCTACAAAACAACAATGTCTACTTCAGACATTTTATTTCTTCAGTAGGAAAATTTCAATGCTGAAGTCAGCACTCCAATGATAAATAGACCATATTACTGCATTTGGCGCAGTAGCCTAGTGGCTAACTCCTTGCCTTGCAAGTCCTGAGATCCCATATGGGCGCAGGTTCATGTCCCGGCTACTCTAGTTCTCATCCAGCTTCCTGACTGTGGCCTGGGAAAACAGAAGAGGACAGCCCAGAGCTTGGGACCCTGCACCAGTGTGGCCATTGCTGCTAAGGAGTGAACCTGAGGAGTGAACCAATGGATGGAAGATCTTTTTCTCTGTGTCTCCTTCTCTCTCTGTATACTTGCCTTTCCAAAAAAAATTAAACAAATACCACCTTATTATCTACTGCATATCCTGGCAAAATGATAAAAGTATATATACAAGACATTCATTCCCTGTAAATTTTCAGTTTTTAAGTTAAATTTTATCAAAATTACTGAAAAGACACAAAATTTAGTGTATAATACAATTAATTATATTAAACTCATTCTTTGTGAGCCATGTGTTAATCAAACTATGAAAACACATTTCAAGTAATTTTAAATGTCATTCAGGTACTATAGCAGTGAAAACAGATTCTGATAGTAAAATCATAAAGCTTTAGGTATGGAATAATAAGAACATCAGATTTATAATCCTAACTATGCAGAGCTAATACTTTGAGCAAATTGGTAGAGCATTTTTGAAGTCTAATTTTTTCAACTTTAGAAAATAACCCACAGTACTTTAGATTCTCAAGGCCCTAAAATCTCATTATTTTAATGAAAGTATTGGAATTATTGCTAAGTGCAGAAAAAAATAAGCAAACCAATTAGAGAAAACAATGAAGAAAAACAAAGGCAAGAAAATGGAAGAACAACAGTAAAATTAATAACTACACCAACAAGAAAAACTGCAAACAATGTGGGAAATAACAAACATTTAAGGATGTTTTTCTGGCTCAAGACAAATCTTAGTCTGTTCTTAAACTTTACTTTTAAAAAAAATCCACAGAGATTTCATTTAGAAATAATCTGTCACACTGGTTTTTCTAAATAATTATTCCATCAACTAAATGTTATCAGTGAAGTTACGGTTTTGCCAGAATACTACCAGCTATGTAAATAAGGCTTTAAACTTTTACAGATTTACTTCAACATGTAAAAGCATTTTGAAAGTGGATCCATGTTTAAATACAGCAAAAAATAAAAATAAGTTTTGCAATTTCCTTGGGCTTAGAACTGTTATCAGCAAGCTACTTTCTAAACTTTGTGCATTAAGATACTATGACACATTATAATCCTTACAAAAAGCACCCTGAAATTACAGGCATACAAATAACTGCTCTCTTACTGGAAAAAAAATCCTCTGGTAATATTAGAACTTGAGCTTATCCAAATTTCAAATACATTGAACTTTGAGCTCCCAAACTCACACTATCAAATGATATCTGGTTAAGGGTTTACTAAATAACTTCCCTGAACAAGTAAGTATTTGTGTGCATGTGTTACATAAAAATAAGGCATACTGAGTAGGCTTAGTTCCAGTTTCCTGGCAATCACTGGTGCTTGCAGTTAGAAAACCTATCACTTAATTCGGAGTGGGTTTTGAACACATACTTTATATCTGAGAATTTGTTTTTCTTCCTTTCTAGCAAACTGTACACACATTGCAGTTGAGCATGGATTTGTTTTACTAAGATATAATTTGAACCCTCCTCAAAAAATCCTTCCTGGAAAAAAAAAAAAAACAAAACAAAACTGGATGGCGCAAGGGGAAAGAAGAAGGTGGCATCAGTAATCAAATGTTAATTAGCAAGCTCTTTCCCTCCTTCCCTCAGGGCTGGTTTGTGTTGGAGAATTCAAATCAGAAATCAATGCTTCGAGTGTTTAACTATTACTTCTTCTCATTAACAATTTAAAAGACTGACCAATTCTCTTCTCATAAAAACAGTAACTCAAGACATTTCTTTTTTTTCAAACACCATCCTTCCAGAAAACAATCAGGATGTTGTTTCAAGAAGACTAAAATTGAAGTTGCCTTCAATCAGGCTTTAAATTGCATTCTGTGCTTTTAAAACATTTGGCTCTAAACTCAACTTTTCATTTCAACCATTATAACATGGTTCAGCTTTGTGTAAAGAAATTTCCTTATTTGTCTATAAGGAAATTCAACAATTAGCATTTGAAGATCACCAGGATGAAGATAATAAAGCTAATTAAATATGGATCGTATCTTAAATATATGATTGAAATGAATTTTGACTGTCCCTAAAACCCACCAATGATTAGATGTATTATTACAAAGATGGTGAGATGCATAATTCCTTGTTTTCAAGTTGGGTGTGGGTAAAAACAATAGCAAAAATAAAGTATACTTAAAATGACAGAATAACATTAATTTTAAAAAATTAATTTTTAACTTCAGTTTAAGGTTAAATTTGGATTTTAAGAAAAAAGACAATTCCTTTGGTACTGAAGAATTTGAAAAAAAAGTGGGGGTCATTTACTTTTCTAAAACATTGGCTCTCAAAGTGATTCATGAACCAGTGGCATTATCAGCTAACTATTAGAAAATTCAAGCTTCTGGGCCCCACTGCAAACATAGTGAACTGGATATGTTTTTTAAAGGCTTACTGTCATTTATGTGAAAGGCAGTTACAACGAATGAGAGGGAGAAACACTGAACAAGAGAGAGAAAAAAAAGATCTTCCATCTGCTGGTTCACTCCCCAAATGGCCACAAGGACTTAAGATGGTCCAGGCTAAAGCCAAGAGCCTGGAGCTTCTTCCCAGCCTCCTACAGGGATGAAGGGGCCCAAGCATTTGGGCCAGGGATTGGACATTGCTTTTATTTGGTAATCTCTGTTTAACAGGCCCTCTAAGGAATTCTTAACAATCTGAAGTATCAGAAGTGTCGTTTTAGAGTCTACAATTTACAGCAAAACTCTTCCAATAGTCACAAACGCATGTTGGGCTGGACTAGCCAGGGCTGGAGCCAGGAGCCTGAATCCAATCCAGGGTTCCCAGGTAGGTGCAGGAACCCAAGGCCTTGAGCCGTCCTGGACTGCTTTCCCAGGCCACAAGCAGGGAGCTGGATGGCAAGTGGGACTGACCCTGCACTATGTGGAATCCTGGTGCATTTAAGACGAGGACTTTTGCCGCTAGGCCACATCGCCGGCCCAAAACAGATAGATTTTAACCTAATCTTCACCATAGGATCTTTAAATGTGCCTTTACTTCTATTATTCTCCTTTAGCTCCCACTCGTTCATAATTTTAAATAATTATTATCTTCATTTTCCAAATAAGGAATACTAAGGGTCAAAGATAATAAATAATGTGTTCAGAGAAACTCCACTATGTAAATATGAGATCAATTTTAATTTAGTTCTATGAAACTCTAAAGTTTCAAAAAGTTTATTACTACATCTTTTGATCGCCTAAATTTATTCTGTAAGAGAAAATTGTAATAAATTACCTTTAAAATAATTTTCTACCAGATGCTTTCATAATTGTAACATGCAAGAATTTTCTATGAGACCATTTATTATTACTTTAAAGAGTCATCATTAAGTGGTTACAAATGAGTGATCACCTATGGGTGAAACTTCCCTCCATAGTGGAGCAAAGAGACCTTTTCACCACTGCTTTACTTCAACATTCAATAAGGAGCAGATACAGGCTACTAACTGTGTACACTTTAAGTACTGCCAAAGAAGGACAACTGCCAGATCAAACAGCAACTTGTTATTGTTTCAACAACTGAGTGATGTCTTCACAGTAAAGAAGTCAGTTTCAAGTGTCACATATAGATGGGAAAGAAATGGCAAGACAAAATCTCCTAAAAAATCAGCATAACATGAAAAAAGAACACATTAAAATAAGCAAACATGATCATGGAAGGGTTAGCAAGACTCTTTTGTAAACTCTGGGCCAATGTCTTCCATCTATCCTTTATCTCTGCTGACTTAAGGGTCTGAACTAGAATACAGGAATACTGGATTCATTTCTACTAAGAGTCTGCTCTAACTTAGCATTTAAAAAGTTAAGTCAATTACACATTTTCCTACTATTCCAGTTTTCTTTTCCTCAACAGCTAGGCATTCTTGCTAACTCCTACAAAAACTCTACTTCTGATGTGAACAAATGAAACTTTTACCAAAAATGTTCTATTTGTAATCTGTGCACATTCTAAAATAAAACTGCATTCTAGTATATACATGGGGCAATACATAAATACACTCTCTTTTAGTGGTATTGGAGTTCCTTTCTTTAATTCTGATTTCATGAATTAAAACATGCAAATGCATATATATCTGCAAAAAGCAACTGGACTAAATGTCATGTAATTAAGTCAGAACAATAAAATAGACTTAAAACAAATTCTCTGTTTAACTTCTAGATTTTTCTTAACAAGCAGTATTTCTACAGCAATCTTCATGTTTCCTGATAAAGAACTTTTTCTTTTTTATGTTTTGATGAAGACTATACCTTTTCCTACTTTAAAAGTGCTACACTGATGCTCAGATGTGATGTTTACGTTTCCTTTTCTACTTTCTGTTAACCATCCAGGCCTTTTCTTTTTCTGAGATGTGAAAAAAAGTGGTGGGAACCATGAGCAAAGGAGCCTCAGTCTATAATCAGGTCTCTCATAATTTTATCTTTTCTTGTTAACAAAAAAATGCAAAAAACAAAGACAACAAAGAGACTTAGTGTTAGGATCTGCCATGAATACTCAAGTGGGCTGGGGGTGTGGCTCATCAAGTGAAAATAAACCATTCAAGTCATCCACATCAAGAAGAAAGTTTGGGAACAACTAGGCCAGTGTTTGCACTGGGGCCCTGGAGTCAGGAGAGTTACATTTCCCTTCACTCTGCTTAACTAAGGCACAGGAGACAGCCTATTTAACCTCTCCTTTAGAAAATATTAAGCAAACTCTACAAAAGAACAGCCCTAGGAGATATTTAGTAGTGCACTGGTTAGTTTTGTGCTTTTTTTTTTAAACTTTATCTTGTTACTTGGCTTTCAACATCACTCAGAAATACGTGTGTGGGAGGGCAGAGAGGAAATAGTAAAGTACCTGCACTAGCCACGAGTAAAGATTAATAACAAACAGGAACTGAAATTCCGCACCTAGTTAAACAGGAATGAGGTAGTGAAAACTGGCTCCGGATAGCAATTTCATCAAACCCCTTCAGGTGAATTGAAAGCTGAATACTACACACCACACTCCAATTTAGGCTTGATGCTACTGATGTTCTGCAGCTCCACGCAGCTAGATTTTAACTAAGGCAGTTAAAATCCAATCCAAGGATTTACTAATAGGGCTGGCTCTGAACTGCAGATATATCTAATTCAGGAAAAAAAGATTTTTTTAAATACCTTAGCATTCCCATTGAATGTATATTAAGATTAGGAAAAAAATTTAACCATGGGATTCATTAAATATACAAGCATTCTAAATAAACTACTTAAAGTCTTCTGTTTTTTTTTAATTACTCCTATTTATTCATTAACAAAGCTATTCCTTAGCTCATCCCTGCCATAACTTGGTCTATTCAAAACCATATGGGAAAGGACATTTAAAAACCGCCACAAACTATGGACTTCTGGTATTAGTGCTACACACAGCATACCCCTATTCATTATTCTAACTCCCTTGTTTAATCTATCATTAAGATTCAGTGACCCTACACTAAATTTAAAGCAGATCCTTCCTTCCTCCCATGCCTAAATTCACATACTTTTCTAGCTGGAGATGCCCTCAAGTATTAACAACTCTACGGGGTTTCTCTAATCTCAGCTCTGAACTATGTCATGCTATAGAACCAAGAAATTGCTGTTTTACATCTCTAACTATGGAAGGTTCCATAAAAAAAGACCATATAATTTACTTAATAAGATAAAGAAAGAAAAAAATCACTATTTGATAAGTATTTTTTCCACTGTATAGTAAAAGAAGCACATGGAGTTACTGTCACAAGCTATGCTGTCTTAAACATAAATAATATATAAAGGAGTTTCTTCATTGACTCAACAACATTTACAGCTTTAAATATAATGGTGAAATTGTCAAAGTACTGAGGATAGTAAATGGAGAAACAAAGGGAAAAAATATACATTTGATAACATCAACAATCGTCTTGGGAAAGTAAGATTTTAAGAAGTCATCAAAAGAGTAATTTTTTAGAATGCAGTACACTTCAAATTACAAATAGAAATGTGATGTCAATGTGGCAAAATAAAGGCTAGGGGATGGCATAAATGACAGTGTATCAGAGCGAAAAGAACATTTTGTGATCTAGAAATGTTCTTTCTCTGTGATGTACAACGTGGCAGGCAGTAGCTACATGCAACTCCCGAGTACGTAAAACGTAGCTTTACTGATGAAGGAACAAAATTTTTAGCTTTTTTTCTTTTTCTAAGATTCATTTTGTTTATTTAAAAAACTGAAGGAGAAGGAAGGAGGAAGGGAGAGAAAAGGAGATTAATTTTCCATCCTCTGGTTCACTCTCCAAATGGTCTCAATGGTTGAACCTTGGCTGATCCAGAGCCAGGAGCCTCTTCCAGAGCCCTAGGAATTTGGTCCAGCCTTTTCTGCTTTCCCAGGTACAGCAGCAGGAAGTTAGATTGGAAGTGGACTGGTTGGGACTCAAACAAACACCCACTAGTGATGCTGGCATTGCAGGCGGCAACTTAATCCACAATACCAGAGTGCCAGTGTCAGAATCCATAACTTTAATTTTTTTTTCAATTAATTGAAATTGCTAGTCATAGTTTGTAGTGATTATTGAAAACCACATTAATAATTTCCTAAGTGGAGAATACAGCATTGATTGTTTTATGATTCACCTCTTCTTTATAGCCTTTAAAATATCAAATAGAAATATTGTAGTTAAATAGTGCTTCACACTTACATTTTTATTATTTTTAATAATATTAACTTGGCCTGAGAATAATCAATAAAAATTATATGTATTAGCATCCCAAAATTGAAAGAGAATGATGGGTACATTATAATCATTGCATGATCAAATATTTTTTGGCTACAATTGTAACTGTGAATTACAAAGTTGTCAACACTATAACCTAGGGACTATCATTCATTCATTCTTCCATTTATTCACAGAATGAAAGATTATCTGACAATGATTTATATTGCTTATTATGCTGTAGTGGGTGATTTTAACTGTCTTCATAGAAGTTTTTTCATTTTATAAATTTTATTTATTAATGGATTCTGATAGTGACAGTAGCAATAAAGAGATTTCACCTGTTGGTTAACTCCCCAAATGCATACAAGAGGCGGGGCATGGCCAAGTCAAACCTGGAGTCCAGACTATCCAAGTCTCACTTGTGGGGGTTGAGTACACAAGGACTGCTGGCTCCCAGGGTGTGCATTAGCAGGGAGCTGGCTCCCAGGCCATCCTAAATGGGTTACAACTGTCCCATGCAGCAGTTAACCCTACTGGCTAACAATGCCCACCCTTAAAAGTAAATTAACTTAAAAATGAATCAGGCCTGCATTGTGGCACAGTGCAAAAAGGCACTGACTGTGATGCCAGCATCCTTTATGTGTGCTGCTTTGAGTCCTGGCTACTTTACTTCAGATGTGGCTCCCTGGTAACGGCCTGAAAAATAACAGAAGATGGCCCAACTATTTGGGCCTCTGCCACCCAAGTAGGAGATCTAGATGAGGCTCTTGGCTTCAACCTGGCCCCACACTGGTCACTGAAATCAACCGGGCAGTGAACCAGGGACTAGATCTCTTTCTCCCTCTCTGCCTCTAAATAAATTCAACGAAGTACATAATATTCTGCTAACAAAATGCTATGAGACCTTCCCAACAGAACTGGGCAACCATGAGGTACAATGGGTTAAGTTTCTACTTGGTTCACCCTCATTCCATAGCACAGTATCACCTCTAATTCCAATCCAGGTTCCTGCTAATGCACCTGTGAGACAGCAGTGACTGTACTTGGATACCTGTCAACTAGTGGAGTCCATGGGTCCTGGTTTTGTCCTTGCCTAATTAGTTCCAGTGAATGTAAGATTCTCTACGCCTTTCAAATAAATAAATAAATCTTCTTGGGGAGGGAAGCAAGGAAGGGAACGTAAAAGGAAGTGAAGAAGAAGTGAAGGGCAAAAAGAACAGCTCTTAAAAACATACACCACACATACACACACCCCTTCTAGGTTTAATAAGTACACTCACTGAATTCTAAAAATTCCTGAGCATTCACTCAGATTCTCACATGGTCAACAAATGTGTACTGAATGACTAACACAAGGAAAATACCATTCTGTAGTACGGACCAAAACAAAGCCTCTGCTTCATAGATCTTATACTCATTCTACCTGTTTCTGTTCAAGGATTAAACAGTGAAGGGGGAAGCAAACAGAAAGAAATTACTAAATACATTAATACGGTAATTTTAGACTTAAGTTCTAAAAAGGCATAATAGATCCCTGTCATTTGTTCTCTATGTTAGAAGGGATGAAATTTAAGTGAGAAGGCAAAAGTCTCAAAAAGAATGTTCCAGACAGAGAAAATCTGAAATGCAAAGATACTATCAGGTTCAATTTATTTTAACTCAGCTTTCATTCTTTCTTACAGAATAAACTGAGGGTCCGAACTATCCAAGAAAATATTAGGAGTAGGATCCAATTACAAATCTATAGGACTCTGAGATATGTTCTCTTTTTAATGTACACCAGAACCTCTCAAAACAAACAAACAAACAAAAAAACAGTCCTAGAACAAATTGTTTTTTTTCTATATACCATCTCTCATTTTCTATCATTTTGCCTCCACTCCCTCCCTGGAAAATGTTACTCAAATAGGTCAATTACTTGGAAACTTAGGATATGCTTTAGTTCAACTAGATTGAATAATCATAAATTCCAAATTACTGACAGGCACAAATTAATAAAGTTTTCCACAGTGATAGCTAACTCAAAGGGATATTTCAGATATTCTGATCAAAGATACCTTATCTTCAAACACAGCTGGGTGTTGCTTGAATGTTTTTGCTCAAGTGAACAGATATTGTCATGCACTCCAAAATAAATGGCAAGCACATTTGATCATTTTTTATTTTGTCATGTTTCACTGCACTATGCCAAATACCAAATACATTCAAGATGTCCAGCCTTGAAAATTGTGGCAGTCTGGCAATCAAGCCAATGGAAGCCACTTATTTCAGAGCAGCATTCTCTGACATATCCAGCATCACCACTTATTTTTCAGGTTGCAGATTGAAAAAGATGTGAGATAGCGGCTCCTAAACACAGTGCTACACTCCTCCCCCTTTTACATTTTAAGAAATCTCACAAATGTGTGTTTCTGATGTTTTTATTAATCCACTCAACATTTACTTATCATTTCTTAAGTTCCAAACTCTCCTATCAGGCAGTAAACATCTACAGTAGCCAGAGAAGTAGAATAAATGAGTGAAATGGGATGGGCATATGGGCATCCAACCTTAGTTTCATGGAAGCACTATGGAACATCAGGGACTAGAGCAAATTAGAGAACGCATCTATATAAACAGGTGGAAGCTACTATAAGCCAACTGATTGGTAATATGGAAAATCTGAGGTGCAGCAATCATACTATGGCACAGAGGTTAAGCTACTACCAGATGCACCGGCATCCCATTCGAGCACTGATTCAGCTCCCTGCTAACACATCTAGCAAAATAGTGTAAGACATCCCAAGTCCTCGGGCCCTTCCACTCAAATCAGAGTCCAAGATGAAGCTCTGGATTCCTCACTTCAGCCTAGTGCAGCCAAGACCATCTGCAGATACCAGTAGATGGATGATTCATTCTTTTTCTTTTGCTTGCTCTGTAACTCTGCCTTTCAAATAAACACACACACACACACTCTCTCTCTCTCTCACTCTTTTTAAAAATCTTTAGTTCAGTATCACCAGTCTTCTGATTCTTTGAGAGATGCAAAACGGCAAGAAGCCTATTTTGTTATAGATAGCAAACCTCCCTTACTTTTAAATGTTGGCAACAAGCAGTAAAGCATTCTGGGATACAAACTTGTGGAAAACAAAATAGCATTATTTTATTTGCCTATTTTTAGCCTCTGTAGCAGAGAAACAAACATGGCAAAAAATAGTTTTTTGCCTTAAAGAAAGAGCTCTAAGAATCACAGTAAGAAACAAAAATTTATGATGCAATGTGACAATTACAATGTAAAAGTTATCAGTAAGTTATTAAGAAGGCATAGAGAAGAAGCGATTCTAATAATTCCAGTAATCAAACAGAGTGCTGGAGTGATCTAAGCAGTACGCATTTGTGACTACTTTCATGTTCGCCGAATACTGTGGATACAGAGCTTCTTTTATTAAATGGTACAGTGGGATTTTCTCTCTGACCTAAAAATTCTGTGGTTTTTTTCCCCTATCATACTGCCACCTCTTGCTCTAAATAATTTTTCGTTTCTGAAGATCAAGCAAATATTTGAAGGTGAAAGTAATTCCTTTTCCAGCAAAAAAAAAAACTTTTAGAACATATTTTCAATTTAATAATCATCTTGGAAGACATTATAAAGCATAAGATGTGATTTTCAGATTTTAATTCTTGAGCTACATTGTATCTTTGAATCACATAGTCCCTACAAAACATGTTAATACATTCATCATTAAGGAATTAGAGGAACTCAATACAAATAAAATGTATTCAACCAATTTTGCAGAAATTCAAATAGCACTTACTATGATCAGTTACTATTCTAGAATTTTTAAAAAATAATTTATTTATCTGAAAGAGACAGAAAAAGAGGGAGAGTGTCCGAGATCTTCCATCTGCAGGTTCACCTGTATTCTCTGGGCCATCTTCCACTGCATTTCCCACCAGGGCATTAGCAAGGAACTGCAGCAGAAGCAAAGAAATAACTAAAGCCCATACGGATACTGGCACCCGGGAATGGCTTTCCTCTCTAAACCACAATGCCAGCACCTCCAAGAACTTTAAACATACTGTTTCCATGACACTTTACAGAATAGGTATCTAAGGTCTGGAGAGGGTATACAACTTCTCCTAAGTCACATCCTGGTAAGCGCTAAAATTAGCATTCTAGTTCAGTCTGTCTGGCTCTGGGAGTATTCAACTTTGAACTACAACATTAGGCTGACTCTCTAGATTTTTACTTATTTTGTAAAAAAAAAAAAAATGAAAAACAGCAACAAGATACACATTGTGACATACATTTGGTCTACAAAAAATTAGCAATGTGACTCCAGCTGCTTTGTAAATTGTTAGTCTAAAATTATTACACGCGCATTGTTTTCTAATGGAATAAGCACGAACTTGGTTCTAAAGCTGTATCAAATAAACTAGCACAAAAGAAAAGGCATTTAATTTCATTACTAAATTCACATTAAAACAAAAAAAATCATTCTGGCCTTTCAGTTAAGCTAAAGATAAAAATACTGACCAAAATCTGCTATGGGGAAGAATGTATACATGTATATTCTAACATGCTTGCTCACATACTGTTGGTGGTTGAAAAAGTAGGAAAAACTTTTTGAGAGGCAATCTGAAATATATTCAAAAAGAGAGACAAGAAAGTATCCTTTCAACCCAGCCATTCCATTTTTAAATACTGATCAGAAAAATCAAGCAACCCATAGAGAGACTTGCATATTTTTCATGTTTTAGATGTCTGAATTCTGGAGCTATCTAAAACGAAAATGCTACTAAGTACTTCTTGAATAATTTTTTTAAAAAGCACTGTAATAAAAAGTTGTTCATTTTTTAAAAAATTTGATTTACTTGAAAGCAGATTTACAGAGGGAATGAAACAAACAAAGGTCTTCCTTCCACTGATTAACTCCCCAAATGACCACAATGGCCAGAGCTCATCCAGACCAAAGCCAGGAATCAGGCATTTCTTCCAGGTGTCCCATGTAAGTACAGGAGCCCAGATACTTGTAGCATCTTCCATTGACTTCCCAGGTGCAATAGCTGGGAGCCGGATCAGAAACGTAGCTGCGAAACTAATCAGCATGCATACGGAATGCTGATGCCACTGGCAGAAGCTTTACCCAAAATGCCAAACCCATTTTCGACTTTCCAAAATCAATCTGAACGTAATGGATCATTTCCCCATTTTTGTTCCTATTGCTCAGTTTACTTTGAAGTATGAAAGAAAATCTGGCCAAGTATATGAACTACAACGAAGTATTAGTACTTTGGTGATAAATTTAAGACTATTTGCTATCATCTCTGTCCACTCAAAACATAGCTGATCTGAGGTATTTTGCCTGCTCCAGCCAGCTTTAACCCCAAACCCATCACCTGTCTCCTGTCCCCTTTAAGTTATCTCCACAATACAGAACCTGTCAACTGCATTATAATTCCCCCAATAATTCCTAAGCCCAAACACTATTAGCTGCATAGGTAAGTGGACAGGAACTAGGTAACCAGGAACTGTACTCTTTGAAATCACACTCTCAGTTTTATTAACTTATGGGTCTGGCAATATTATGCATATATTGACAGACAAGTTCATTAGTGTCAATGTCAACTACGTATCAAAGTGCAAGTTCTTTTACTAGGAAACTACAGGGAATCCTGTTTTCCTCTAAACTTCATACCTCACATAGCTCACCATTTTTACAAATAGGTAAATGCCTGAGTTGCCTACTGCTGGGAGAAAAGCAGCCAAGCAGCCGGGCATTCTAGACGGCTTAATGCCAAATTTGTGTTAACTATACCCATATACCAGTATAGTTGCTTATTATTATTAGTTCTAAAGATAAGGACAGGGAACTCCAGGTGGGGACATGCCACCCTGACCCCAAAATGGAGGAGCTGCAGATTCCCCAGGAAAGTAACCTGGGGACTTATGGAGTGGGAACAGCTGAGTGCATGTTTGACAGAAAAGGAATAACTTCTGGGATCTTCTGTGAATTAGGCCACTACACTCACAGATAAGTGAAGGAGCTGAGAAGGAGTGGTTTAGAGATGGCAAATAAAGAGGACATGTCTGGAACAGGCCAAAGCACGTGTCCACGTGGAGACCAGGGTTGGGCTAATTAGCATCATCTGCCATCAAGTGGTACTTAGAACTCTGGGTGTGGGGACATGTATGGCTGGGTTGAAGTACCCACCAGCACATCCAAGACCTGAGACTGGGAACAGGTCTGGTAGGGAAACCCTAATGACTCCCTTGCTGGGTTGCAGCTCCCCCTGGTAAATGTGAGAACTGGAGTTGTGCGTGGACCAGGCTGGGCAAGGCTGTTTTAATGCCTGTGGGCTGGATCTGGGGACAAACAAACAAACCTGAGCTAGGCTCCAGTACCTGCTGACAATCTCAAGAGCCAGAATGGGTATGGGAAAGGTCAGGGTAGGCCGTGACAAACACTGGGACACAAGAGAGCTAGGTCTGGAAACAAGCCAGGCTGGGTTAGGATGCAGCATCCAGGAGTGAGAGCAGCAATGGGTGAAGCACAGTTGGGCTACTACATAGTATCCACCAGTAAGTGCCGAGCCTGGAGCCCAGCCATGCCAGTCATGAGTAACAGCACCTTCAGGCACATGCATGATCCATTGCTGGGGGCAAGCCTGGTGGGGGAACTCAGGGAACTCCCCTACTAAGCATCATTCTTGCTGGTGAATGCAACACCCAAGGCTGAGAGCAGGCTAGATCAGGCTTGACCACAGCATCCACTAGCGTATGAGAGAGCTGGAACTGGGAGGACAGGCAGGGTCAGTCCACTATACACACTGGAATGAATGAGAGCCAGGACAGGGGCAGGCCAGATAATGCTGGACCATAACACCTGCCAGTTCACGTAAGGAACGGGGGTAGGCCAGGCTGGGCTAGGCTACTGTACCTGCTGGTGAAAGCTGGGATTGGAGGCAGGCTGGGCTGTCAGGCTGTAACACCTGTTGTCAAAAGCTGAGACAGAGGGTGATCCACATCAGACTGGATCACAGCATCTGTGGGCAGGCACAAGACCCAGGGCTGGGAGAGGGCCAGAAATGAGAGCTTCAGAGACTCCTATGCTGGGCTGTTGCCCATATGGGATCCTGGTGCATTGAAGGTGAGGACTTTTGCCACTTGGCCATTGCGCCAGTCCCGAAAACTCATTCTTGACCTTCAGGAACTTGAAAACTTTGTGGGTAAACAAAGTTGACATACAACACCGTGCTGCGCCCTAAAAGTAGATTTTCAAGTTACTGTGTAGAATACATTTCTGTCTACTCTACATGGAAATAGTTTACTAAAATTCTGTGTTTACAGTATCAACTGGCAGATGCTGGCACAGGGGGCGAATTCTGTCAAGTTAAATCCCAAAACCACCTGGAGAGTGTATGATTCGGTTCGGGAGTGGGAATGGCCCACAAGGGAAATAGTGGGCTCCTCCCTCTTGGGTTACCACCCCCACATGAAGGCATGAAAACTAGGACAGGGGCTGGGGTGGCTAGACAGAGAGGCACCAAACAGCATGTGTGTGGACTGGATAGTCGGGCTCCTTGGGTGAACTCGGCTTTAATGTCCACTGACATGTATGAGAGCTGAATGGGATGTGGGATAGACTGGACTAGTCTGCTGCACATACTGGCAAACCAGGGTAGGGGGCGGGCCTGGGGGGGGTTATTGTGGGTCGCTCCAGCTCCCACTGGTTTATGTGGGGGACGAGTATGTGCTGGGCAGAACTAGAATGGACCGCAACACCCATTGGTTCGCATGGAAGACAGGGCTGGAAATAGAACCAATCCAGCAATTGCAACCACCAGCTGATTAGAGCGATAGACTGTGCCGGGCCCTTACTTGCTAGTACATACAAGCATCTGGTCGGGGAACACCTCAGACAAAGTCTCTTTGGGGATCTCCCCAATCGAACTGCTAGACTCAGAACCCTAACCATCAAAAGACGGAGGACAGAAGTAGTCAATCAACCACCTCAGCTATATATTGGTAGTGAAAAACTGGGCAAACGGACTCTATGATGGACTACGTCAATCAGTGGATTCTTCAACGACCTCATCGTGCTTGGAATGGCGAGACTGGCAGCAATTCAGAACTGTTGAACTATCAAAACCACCTGAGCAGGATTCTTGGAGCATGCCCCACATCAGGGACCTGGGGTGGGTGGGAGACTGGGTGGGGCTTCTCCCTTAAATCCTCCTTTACCCCAGATACATGAAGGTAACAATGTGGAAATAATAGTCTTACCCACTTAAAAAAATAAATAAATAAATACTGTGTTTAAGTTTTCAAACTACATGGAAAAGAAAATCAGTGGTATGCTAATATAATCTAAGCATTCCAGCCCCAAACTTTTGTTTAAAAAGACTTATTTTTATTGGAAAGGCATATGTACAGAAAGATAGATATACACAGAGAGAGATCCTCTATCTGCTGTTTTACTCTCCAACTGGTTGTAATAGCTGCACCTGAGCCAAGCCAGAAGCCAGAAGTGAGGAGCTTCTTCCTAGTTTCCCATGTGGGTGCACGATCCCAATGCTTTGGGCCATCCTCTAATGCTTTCCCAGACCACAAGCAGGGAGCTGGATGGGAAGCAGGGCTGCTGGGATTAGAACCAGACTCCATGTGGAATCCCAGCAAGCACAAAGGAATTAAGCCGCTAGGCTACCATGCTGGGCCCCCAAATTACAGAATTTTCAGAGAAGTAGAAATATCCTATTCTGTGATTGTCTCTCAAAACATTTCTATAGTACAAAACAGATTTCATTAAAAATGTCATTGCCCAGGCCCGATGGCGTGGCCTAGTGGCTAAAGTCCTTGTCTTGAATGCCCCGGGATCCCATATGGGCACCGGTTCTTAACCCGGCAGCTCCACTGCCCATCCAGCTCCCTGCTTGTGGCCTGGGAAAGCAGTTGAGGACGGCCTAAAGATTTGGGACACTGCACCCGCGTGGGAGATCCAGAAGAGGTTCCTGACTCCTGGCTTCGGATCGGCGAAGCACCAGCCATTGTGGCTCACTTGGGGAGTGAATCATCGGATGGAAGATCTTCCTCTCTGTCTCTCCTCTCTGTATATCTGACTTTGTAATAAAATAAATAAATCTTTAAAAAAAAATGTCATTGCCCTATTATCATACTTATATCAAATATCTTTAATAATTGGTATCTAAATTCCACACAGCACAGTGTCTGAATTGTAGCTGATGGCAAAACAGTACCTCTGAGACAGAGTGCACTTGCACCTAATTAGAACTGTTTGAAAGTTTTCACACTTTCAGTAAACCCAACAAATACATATGTGGCTGAATGTCATTTTTCATTTATCTCAATTTCATCAACCAAATATTTAACCTATTGCCCAAAGTGAGTGTAGAAGTCCAAAAAATTAAAAAAAAAAAATCATGTTAGCAACTCATTAGCTTGCTAACCTTCATTATAAGAGTGGAGGGATTTTGGTTACTGTAGGTAACAGTGACAGTGGTATATAGATCACAAAAACAACAGACAACATCAAAGAATAAATTATACTTCTATTTTTACTCATCTACTATTCGGCGTTAAGGTCCTAACATTTAATTTACCTCTATTCAAATTTAAAAGAAATTAATTTGGCAAGGATTTAAATGACAATGTCACAAAGACCAGTCAGAAAATATCACTGAAATAACAACTTTGATGCATCATGCTTACAAAGGATGTTTTAGAAAAAATCAAAATATCCAAAGAATATTTAACATTACTTTAAATTTTACTTATTTATTCACTCGTATATTTTTAGTTGAAAGACAGATTTACAGAAAGAGAAGATGAGAGAGAGATCCTCCATCCACTGGTTCAATCCACAAATGGCTGCAATAGCTGTCACTGGCAGATCAGAAGCCAGGAGCCTCTTCCAGGACTCCAAAATGCAGGCCAGAGCCCTAGAACTTGAGCCATCAGGACCAGCACAGTAGCCTAGTGGCTAAAGTCCTTGCCTTGCATTTGCTGGGATTCCATATGGGTGCCGGTTCTAATCCTGGTGGCACTGCTTCCCATCTAGCCTTCTGCTTTTAGCCTGGGAAAGCAGTCAAGGACAGCACAAAGCCTTGGACCCTGCACCCAAACTGGGAGACCTGGAAGAAGATTCGGGCTCCTGGCTTTGGGCTGGCTCAGCTCCAGACATTGTGGCTGCTTGGGGAGTGAATCAATGATGGAAGATCTTCTCTGTCTCTCCTCCTCTCTGTATATCTCACTCTCCAACAAAAATAAATAAACCTTAAAAAAATAAAATAAAAAGGAACTTGAGCCATTCTCTATTGCTTTCCCAGACACATTAGCAGGTAACTGGACTAGAAATAGAGATGCTGAGACTTGAAGCAGTATCCACAAGGGATGCCAGCACTACTAGCAGAGGCTTATTGTGACATACCACACCATGGTTTCTTTACATTTTATTTATTAAAAATGTTACTTTCAGCAATAAAATGTTAATAAATAAACAATACATTTTAAAATGGTAATTTTAAAGCAATACTAATTTTAAAGTTTCACGTCATTATATATTCATTTTTATTAATTATTTCATCCATGAATAGAAGAGTTTATAACTTACCTCGTATAATGTGATAGGATTTTAGCTAAGTTAAGATCACTCACATTCTTGGCCCCCAACTAGCAAACTAAAATGTGAGTTAGTTAGTAAAAGAAAAAATGGCAAGGGCCCGGCGGCATGGCCTAGCGGCTAAAGTCCTCGCCTTGAACCCACCAGGATCCCATATGGGCACCGGTTCTAATCCCGGCAGCTCCACTTCCCATCCAGCTCCCTGCTTGTGGCCTGGGAAAGCAGGAGAGGACGGCCCATAGCACTGGGACCCTGCACCCGCGTGGGAGACCTGGAGGAGGTTCCTGGCTCCTGGCTTCAGATCGGCGCGCACCGGCCGTTGTGGCTCACTTTGGGAGTAGATCATCGGACAGAGGATCTTCCTCTCTGTCTCTCCTCCTCTCTGTATATCTGACTTTGTAATAAAAATAAATAAATCTTTAAAAAAAAAAGAATAAATGGCAAACAATTTAGCAGGCAGCAAAGCCATTGAAAGATTAGCTTAACAAGAACATAACAGGTCGAAATGTCATCCATACTGTGATAAGGAAAGATATGTTTTACAACCTCGATTTCCATTGGGCTCAGAGGTGACATGGTTTTCAAAATCTGAAGTGAAAAGAAATTACAGTCTCTGACAAAGACCATTTAAAAACTCAGTCCCCAAAGCCTAGTGTGATAACCCAATTTAGATCCTCGCCTCCCATCGGTCAGGATCCCATACATGTGCCGGTTCATGTCCTGGCTGCTCCACTTCCCATCCAACTCCCTACTTGTAGCATGGGAAAGCAGTAGAAGATAGCTCAGAGACCTGCAACCACATGGGAGACCTGGAAGCAGCTCCTGGCTTCAGATCAGCTCAGCTGTGGCCATTGCATCCACTTGGGGAGTGAAACAGTGGACAGAAGATCTTTCTCTAAATTTCCTTCTCTGTGTAAGTTTGCCTTTCCAGTGAAAATAAATCAGTCTTTAAAAAACAAACAAGCAAACAAAAAACCTGAATCCCCAAAATATACTAATTCAGAAACTAACTCTCCTCCGGACAAAGATCAGGCAATGGAGAAATAAAGCAGCCAGTATACTCAAGCAGGTGTTGTTCATTAATTCAACAGTGTTTCAATCACAGCCCAGGTATTCGGGCAGAAAAAAAATCACATATCTTAACGAAGTAGAGATTAAAGACACACTCAAGTTATGACGGTAAAATGTCTCTCCTAAAAAAAGGCACAATTTGAAAACTATGCTCGACACATGGGACAAATGATTTGAAGCTGTGAACCAGTTATAAGAGTCATAAAATTACTGATTGCTTAATAATCATCTTTTTTTCTCACTGACAGGACTTGGTTTCAGGACTATACAATTAGTAACTTCAATAGAATATTTGTCCAAAAAAAAAAAAAAAAAAGGACCCAAGATGATGTCTTAGATACATACAAAGTCATAATTGCTGGGTCAAAAGTCCACTCCTCAAATCCTTATGAAAGGACAAGTAAATATCACTTGGTAAAATACAAGACTCAATGACAGAAAGAATAACTTTTATAGAAAGCAGCTTAAATTTGCTACATTACTGCCTCATTTTCAATTCCACAATTAATCGATATGTCTAATATGATGCTTATATAAGAGGTAAGAGTCGATGTAGTAAAAGACAAGGAGGTTAGAAAGCCTAAGGCTGCATTACAGACTGTATCAGTGAATTTAGGTAACAGAATCACTTTTCAAAAGCACTACAAATCATACAATGGGGGAAGCAATGACTTTACTTTTTAATATTTATTCATTTTATTCATTTGAAAGGCAGCGTGACAGAGGGGTAGCGAGGGTGAAAGAAAGAGGAAGACAGAGGGAAGCAGGGAGGGAGAGAAAAAGGGAGAGACGAAAGGGTGGGAGAGGGAAGGGGAAAGAGGGGAAAAATAGAGGTCCGGGAAGAGGGAGGGGGGGGAGAACACATCTATCATAGGTTGGTTCACTCCCTAAATGCCTCTACCAGCCAGGTCTGGGTCAGTCTACGTTCAGGAACCAGAAACTCCATCAGGGTCTCCTGCATGGTTGACCTGTTGCAACCCACTGACATTAGCAGGAAACTGAATCAGAAGTAAAGGTGGGACTCAAACCTGGGCACTCCAATATGGGATGCAGCTGTACCAAGCAGAAGTGTAACCAGATGCAGGACACCCAAGCCAACAGACTTTATTGTCAACTCATGTACCATTTATTTATTTATAGGCAGGTACTCCGAAACGTATGGAAAACGTGTTTTATGAAGAAACTATACATGGAGTCCAAAATTTTACATTAAAATAAACTCATGCTTTCATTTCACCTTCCATAAACTTTGGAATTATTCTTGTACTCTGCCTCAGTAACTCAATACACTTGGAAGAGTTGACTATCAGGTTCCATCCTCACATTCTCATCAAGACATGCATGATGTAGTTTCCACAGTTCTGTTTTCAACCTGTACAGCCAAATGCAGTGGGCTGACATAATAGATGCTATAAAAATCAAATGAACTAATGCAGGAAGAGGGAAGAAAACTACAAAGCAGTAACTTTATGTGGAGCTTCCTACACACTCCTGTTCAATGAAGTAATATGAACTTTAAAGACCAACAATCAGAAAATCATAGACTTAAGGAATCTCTGAATAAAACACTTGCAAATACCTATGAAGTAAAAATTATTCTCCTTCTACTTCCTCTCGATATTATGAAATCTATCTTTTTTTTAAAATAAAGATTTGGATCCAGCATTATATCCGATGGACATACATGTGTCACCTATGTGATTCCCACATCCCATATGAGTGTCAGTTGAAGTCCCAGCTGCTCCATTTCAGATCCGGTTCCCTTATAATGAATGTGGGAAGACAGCAGATGATGGCTCAAATATTCACACTCCAGTCAACCAAGGGGGACAGCTGGATGGAGACCCAACCTCTTGGCTTGAGCCTGGCCCAGCGCTGGCTGCTGCAGCTTTTACAAGAGTGAGCCAGTGGATAGAAGATATCTCTTTGTCTCTCCACTTCACTGCAACTCTGCCTTTCAAATACATGTATCTTAACAACAGGGAAATCACTTGTAATGTGTGAGCAATTTACATTTAATATTCTATTGCACCAAATGCATATAAAGAAAAGTCTTCCCTAGGATGAAAATAAAATATTTTTACTATTTAGGAGGAAAAAAAATTTAAAATCTTGAATAGGAATTCATACTGAATAAAAATTCACCATGGCAACAGAAAACATTTCAACCCTAAATTTCTTAACATCTCAAGAATTAAAAGAATATTTATAGTTCACAGTGGCACATACACAGTAACTTTCGACTGGGCAAGTTTTCTCATTTTCACTCCTTCTCATACATACTCACAAATGGCTCATTTGAAATACATATGAGACTTGGAAATTAACATGTAATCATCAAATTTTAGAACATGAAAACTCTTCAACTTGTCTTCCATGTTTCATGGATGACCCAGGCTTTGAGTAGACATGCATCAAATCCTATTTTCCATTGAATTTAGTGTACATTTCTATTGTATCACCTCTATCTTAATCATTTTCTATTTGTTTTTCTTTTTATCATAGGCTCTTTGGAGGGAAAGAAGTGTCAGTCTTTTCATCGTTTCATATTTCTGATACTAATTACAGTGCTTCTCTCCTTTTAAATGATTGTTGCTTCTTTTAAGGATGCAAGATATTTTATATTTTGATTGGCAAAAAAAATCAATTGTTGCAGGTATAAACTATGAAAACTTCAAAAAAAAATTTTTAAGTGAAAATCAAGCCACTCAGAGCTAAATAAAAAATCATGTATGTGGCTTGTCAGTGGCAGGAACATTAAAACTAAGGTTTCTCATGTCCTAGTACAATAATCCTTCCATTATCATAAGCTAAGTAACTGTCACTTGACTATCGTTCATTTGAGTACAATGTGTAACAGTGCGTCCCCCAATTTAGTATACCTTCTTAAACAATCTAGCTAGGACCCAGCATTGAAGTGGAGTGCACTGCCTGTGAGGTTGCATCGCCTAGCAGAACTGGATCATGTTGTGGCTCCATCACTTCTTCTTTTTTTTTTTTTTTTAAGATTTATTATTATTGGAAAGCCGGACATACAGAGAGAAGGAGAGACAGAGAGGAAGATCTTCCATCCGATGCCTCACTCCCAAAGTGAGCCGCAACGGGCCAGTATGCGCCGATCCGATGCTGGGAACCAGGAACCTCTTCCAGGTCTGCCACGCGGGTGCAGGGTCCCAAATCTTTGGGCCGTCCTCGACTGCTTTCCCAGGCCACAAGCAGGGAGCTGGATGGGAAGTGGAGCTGCCGGGTTAAGAACCGGTGCCCATATGGGATCCCGGTGGGTTCAAGGCGAGGACTTTAGCCGCTAGGCCATGCCGCCGGGCCCACTTCTTTTTTTTAAGATTTTTTTTTATTGGAAAGGTGGATATACAGAGAGGAGGAGAGACAGAGAGGAAGATCTTCTGTCTGATGGTTCACTCCCCAAGTGGCCGCAACGGCTAGAGCTGAGTCAATCCAAAGCCAGGAGCCAGGAGCTCTTCCAGATCTCCCACGCGGGTGCAGGGTCCCAAGGCTTTGGGCCATCCTCAACTGCTTTCCCAGGCCACAAACAGGGAGCTGGATGGGAAGCAGGGCTGCTAGGATTAGAACCGGCGGCAATATGGGATCCTGGCGGACGCAAGGCAAGGAACTTAATGTCTAGGCTATTGCGCCGGGCCCGCTACTTCACTTCCAATCCAGCTCTCTGCTGGAATGCCCCTGGGAAACCAGGAAGAAGCTTCTGGCTTCTGGCTTCAGATCAGCTCAGCTCTGGCTCTGGTGGCCACTTGGGGAGTGAATCAGCAGATGGAAGATCTTTCTGTCTCTCCTTCTCTGTAAATCTGATTTTCCAATAAAGACAAATCTTTTTAAAAATTAATAAAAGAAATACATAAGTGTATTTTAAAGTTTTATTTTGCACCTTCTTGAACAAGCTATCTCAGCTACACTATTAAGAAATACAATCAAATCAAAGAGATAGGAGTATCACACCCTAAAAGAATATGCTTATTTCAACAGGAACACATGAACTGCTTAAAATATTGAAATATATTGCATTACTTTTCTTTACAAAAGCTTTCAGCAATAAACTCATTGTTTTTCAGATCCTTCCTTTTTTTTTTTTTTTTTTAAGATTTTATTCATTTTTATTACAAAGTCAGATATACACAGAGGAGGAGAGACAGAGAGCAAGATCTTCTGTCCGATGATTTACTCCCCAAGTGACCGCAACGGCCGGTGCTGTGCCGATCCGAAGCCGGGAACCAGGAACCTCTTCCAGGTCTCCCACGCGGGTGCAGGGTCCCAAAGCTCTGGGCTGTCCTCGACTGCTTTCCCAGGCCACAAGCAGGGAGCTGGATGGGAAGTGGAGCTGCTGGGACTGGAACCCGGTGCCCATACGGGATCCTGGCACGTTAAGGCAAGGACTTTAGCTGCTAGGCCACGCCGCCGGGCCTAGATCCTTCTTTTTTCAATTAAGACATTCACTGGACACAACTGCTATATGATAAATTCAGTGATGGGCCCTGTGATTGAAAAAATGAACTTAATACTTTCCCCCTTTTTAAGGTATACAAAGCATAACAGAAGAAATAAACAAAAACAGACAACTGCAAATGAGAGTGGTGTGCCTGTGACAGGTGCATGCTCACAGAGAGGGAAGCGACTCAAGCAAAAGTCGCCTAACCTAAAGAACACAAATTCACTCAGATTCAATAGTCACTTGACTTCAAACTACTTCTGATAATTTCAACAAATCAATTTCCATACTTCACAAGATTGGCCATAAAGGCAGAGCCAGGGCAGCGCGGAGGGGGACCCATCGGGAGCATTATAAGATTCATTTTTTTTAAAGATTTATTTATTTTATTACAAAGTCAGATATACAGAGAGGACGAGAGACAGAGAGGAAGATCTTCCATCTGATGATTCACTCCCCAAGTGAGCTGCAACGGCCAGTGCTGCGCCGATCCGAAGCCGGGAACCAGGAACCTCCCCCAGGTCTCTCACACATGGGTGCAGGGTCCCAAATCTTTGGGCCTTCCTCGACTGCTTTCCCAGGCCACAAGCAGGGAGCTGGATGGGCAGTGGAGCTGCCGGGATTAGAACCGGCGCCCATATGGGATCCCAAGGCATTCAAGGCGAGGACTTTAGCCGCTAGGCCACGCCGCCAGGCCCAGAGCATTATAAGATCTAAAGCTAGTTAGAAGAATAACCTCTGAGCAATAAATGACACATGTATTACCAGCAAAGTAAACTCGTTTCACAGTTAACATGTGCTTCTGTTTATGACATACACATGTTAACATATCAATTACACTTACTTTAGAGCCATGTTTTGTACATTACTCCATTTATTACATAGAAAAATTGTTTACAATATTTAAATTATAATTACCAGTGCAAATCAAGACTCTTGGAGACTTTATTTTTGTTATTTCAAATTCAAGCAGAGTGTCATCATGCACAAAAATTTTCATTAGCAATAAAAAAATATATCTTTAAAAAGCAACTTATTAAAATTCCCTTGTAAATGATTATAATACGGGAAATAACTTCCAATTCAACAGAAAAAAAGTGATACTTAACACTTTCTTTCCCATCATGCAATTTTATAGCACATTATCCACAGGCCTTTTAAGAGGGAATATTTCATATTTTCATCATGAAAAGGCAGATATGTAAATGCAAAGTGCTTTTGAAAACAGAACAAAAAAGTGAATAGAAACAAATGGTAAATGTATAGTTTGAATTTTGGTACATAACCTAATATTGGTTTCTGGAGCTGAGTTTTCTTTTTTT
Source organism: Ochotona princeps (assembly GCF_030435755.1). Classification (NCBI taxonomy): domain Eukaryota; kingdom Metazoa; phylum Chordata; class Mammalia; order Lagomorpha; family Ochotonidae; genus Ochotona; species Ochotona princeps. The sequence goes on from NC_080833.1 coordinate 40,346,242, forward strand.
CTTTCTTTTTTTTTTTTTCAAAAAAGTCAGGAATCATTCTATTTATCTCAGTTAATACTAATTTTAATTAAATGTGATTTTCATTATTATCTTCCTAACAACAGCAGATCTCTTCTATAATTGTATACTCAGAAAACAAAACAAAACAAAACAATAACAAAAACAAGGACCCCCCCATCTGCAGTTTTATTAAAAAGGTCTAGCAGGAATCCAATAATTCTAGAGTTGCGTATCTTTAAAAATGTATAAAAAGAAGGCCCATTTCTTTATTATTATTATTATACATCGATTTGTCTCTACATGATAAAATTCATTTTTAAAAAATCTACTTGCTATCAAATGGAAAATAAAAGGAAATTTTATCAATATTATTTAATATTCTCTTCATAGATGATATGAAAACAATCCGGATAATAGTCAAATAGAAAGTTATGGTATTTTTTTGATCTGTAACAATGAAAGATAAATTGCATAAGAGTCTTATTTTGAACATTTGTTTTCTGCCCTTTCATTACACAGGGTAATCCTAGACTTCCTGTGGAGTATATTTTATCCTTCTCTCCAAAAACACCTACAGAAAGTTTGCACTTTCTTAAGTAGGGATTACTTAATGGTGCATATCACTTCACAAATGTAAGCCCAATTTTTCTTTGTAAGGTCTTTATTTTGGAAGAAGAAAATATTGTCCTAAATAGGTATAAACATTTTAAAACTGGGAGCTCCTGTCAGCTACTGAAATCGGTTTATTTATTCATTGGATTTTTAAAATAAAAACACCGCCACCAAACATTTGGCCTTTATTTTTATGATGTCAATTACTCAAAATCTCCATCGAGTTCTTAAAATGTATTCACAATCAACACGTAGAATAGCCGTAGTTGAAGGAGTAAAGATTCCTTCCTTGTGTTCATCTACATGGATTCCATGGCTCTAGACACTGCAGGCTACAACCCTGCTGGGTGTTTCTAAATCCTATTTTGTACTCTAAGTACAGATATAATTTGTGTTCCTCTGTCACTCAGGCCTTGCCCAGCATTATTTTTTCCCAAAGTACCTTCTTCTCTCCCTTCCTCATCCTTTTCTATCAAGTGTCCATATTCAGTATTATTTTTCCCACTGGCCCCAACAGCCTACTAATGCATAATCTGTAAAATAGATGTAAAGCTTGGTGTAAGGCCAAAAAATTTATGATCAAAATACATACTTAGCAAATTGTTTGGCTAAATCTTTCATGTATGATGAAAGATTATTACCACAATTCATTAGCAAATTATAGACTTTGAAATGTAGGCAGACAAATATTTGGCCCAGTATCAATCAATTTGGACCAGCTGGGTAGAAATTCACACAATCCCAGGAAACCTGGGAAGTGAGGTGCTCTTTCATTTTTCATTCACTTGAAACATTAAAGAAAAATTATCATTCTGTAAAAAATGTCCATTTCTCAAGATTTAGCAAAGCCATTTCAGAATGGATTTAATTTTCAGTCAATTACTACTTCAGTGACCAATAAATTAACCATTTTCCTTGCAATTTATTATGAAAAATAGTGTCACGTACACACAAGGCTACCTTAAATACTTTACTGTTATAATTCAGCTTTACAAATGAAACATTTAATAACAGTTTTATTGCTTTAAAAAGGGGTACTCTTTATACACACCAAAGAAGCCCATAAACTTTTTCAGTTATTAAGGATATATAGTATCATTCACATTCTTCCTCTGAGCCTCCCTACCCCACTGACGTCCTGCTATACAAATATTCTGACTGATCCCTTGTCTGTCTGTTTTGGTTAAGCTATCAGGCCATGTATCGGGGCAGCTGCACTTTGGGAGCAACTTAAAACAAATTTCATCTTAGTCGCATCTAATCCAGTGCTTGGTACAAGATGCATGGAAAAGTCAGTGTCAAAATTAAACAATGTCGGCTTTGCCGTGAACAGATGCTTTTGCCTTGCAGCTGTAAAACCTTAGAACAATCCAGCACTCTACTGTCTGGTCACGCAAGGACTACAAAGCAAGGAATAAATACATTTTGTCATTAATTCAAAATATTTGCTATGAGCTTTTAATGCCTCCTTTCTTAAAAAAATTTAAAAGGGAATCTATTGGTAGTAACACAGTATTATAGCCTGAAATTAAATAATATGATTTCATTAAAGGTTTATTTATCACAGTGTATGTGCGTGAAAAATTCTAATTTCCTGAATGCATTACACTAATACAATTAAACACATACTGGGTAAAATAAAAACTATCATGATTCGATATTTTAAAAGGCTATGGTCAAATAATTACTGGCCACTAAGGATAAACACATAAATAATTTTTACACACAAATCCTATCTTAATATACTTAATCTTAGTCTGGCTTATGTTTTTGAGCACTTTATATTCATTTAGCAAACTCTGATCTAATTCCCTTGTTTGTTCATTCTGCACAAATGTCACGAGCAATGAGTTTATTCACGTTTTCCTGAAGTGTCAAGAAAAATGAGTTCATTCTTTATATTACAGCTGGAGGACAGATACTTAATAGGTAAACTATGTTTCAGTTTAAGCAAAATGGTAGCCTATATGAAGAAACTGCAACCTTTTGGAACCCTTACTCTTGCAAGATAGACCCTTGTCTGGCATTCAAGAATGCAAGGATTAATATTTTAATAATGAAATAAACTTTTCTTCATTTGGAGAAACGTTCCAACCACTATTCTGTGAAACCAAAGAACTAGCCCTACCTAAGGAAGTAACTGCCTGATCATGATGAACCTACATCTGCTAACTGAAGTTTTGGTTTTAAAGATACCTTTTACTGGACCAATAACAAAGCTTTATTTTAAAAAGTGAACTGAAAAAAAAAATTTTAATTCATTAAGTTATCAATCTTCAGCTTTTTCTTGATTAAGGCTATCAATTCATTAACACTTCACTGACTAAAAATTTCATTGAATATTTTGTTGTTTGAAGGTTTGGCAATTCCCTTTATATTTCTTCTAACCACAATTTACACTTCAATGAACAGTTCCTAAAGTAATGACTGCAAAAGAAAATCAACCAAATTTTATTTCAAATATCAAAGAAAGCAAAATACATTCTCCAATTAAAAGTACTTGAGAAATAAAAGATTTCAGAAGATATTTTTGTATTTTATTCTCAAAGAATGTAATTAAAACCATGTTGCCATCAAAAACATATTGATCCATTATGCTTATCAAAAACATAAATTCTAGACAGCCATTTAAATAGATGAACTAAAATCAGAAAATACTATGAACTAATAATCTCTTTATGCAGTACTGGTATATTTTTGTTGTAATCTTTGCTAACAGCTATAATTAAAATTACAATGATGTTGGTTAATGTCAGTGCTAACTAAAAAAGTAAATCATTCAACTAAACTATCACCAGAATTCATCCTAAAACTATAAAAACACACTAACATATATTCCCAAATTTGATATCTTGTATCTTAACCCATACAGCTTATAAAAATAATTAGTGTCAATCTGCCAAACAACAAAATTATACATGAAAGGCTTTAAAGGAATGAGCACAAATTTACACAAACTGGATTTGTACATATATTGTTATTTCATAACAATTTCGGTTTGTAACCAGAGTTAACAGAACTGCGGAAAATGTTGCTTGGCAGTATATTTCAACTTAAGGTTACTGATTATACAATTCAAATTAACACTTAATGCATTTTATTATATTACATATTTTTATGAGACCATGCACAGTTTTGCAAACATTGTTGGTTCAAATAAATGGTTCTCGGTTAAGTGCATTTTATCCTACATGTCCACTCAATAACAGCAATCTATTTTTAAAATATATATTTTACTCAAAAAAATACATAAACAAGTCACAAACCAAAAGCTAACAGATGTGTGACTTCTAATTAGTTATAATAATCTCTGCTTCGATGCCATTAGAATGAATCTTTTCTTTTGAAATCTAAAAAAGCTTTCCTTTGAATTTTAAACTGTCAGGGTGCTTCAAAGTCAATGTACAAAATCTGCTTTGATTAAAATTTTAGACATCTACAGTGATAACTTTATGAAAGGAAAATATTAAATTATAATTATCCTAAACAGACACAGTCTTGTGAAACTAACCCTACATTCATGTTAAAACACAAAGAGTTGAATATAATGAATTTGATTCATCCTCGGACACAAAGCTTCACCACAGTAAACTCAGTCAACTGTTGCTCTTCAGCCTATATTCATGGTGCTTAAATAGCGCACTTTAAAACAAAAAAAACTCCAATTGGCTTTTCATACGTCCACCCTCCCCAAAAATAACGCACTTGAAAAACTCAAATGATATGAAAGGCTTCAAGGCCTCTTTTCTCCCTTTCATACTCCTTTTTTTTATTTCTGTTTGCAGTAATCTGCCTTTCTCTTTCTCTTTCTCATTGCTACAGAACAAGCCAGGAGGCTCAGAGCTTTGAAAAGGGGGCTCAGTGTGTAATGGGCCCACTAGAATTAATTTACTTGCACCAAATCCATTGAGCACAGAGGTAACCCCCCCACCCATCTCTTCTCAAATCATTTGGAGTCGAACACAGCCCCCAGCCTTTGTAATTCTAGTAAAGCACTTAAAGTGCACAGTAGGTGTTCATGAGGACCATCTGGTCAAAAGCAAAACAAGCTGCTGATTTTGCCTTTGAATGGAATGAAGCAAGTGTGAATTAGTCTCTTCAATTAGCACTATTACAACCTGTCAAGTGCATATTGTAAAACAGGATTATTACAGTATTGGTCACCAGTGCAATTATTTACTCTCTGCCTTTTCTTGCATATAAAAAATGTCTTATGTTTATTAGTTTCTGATAACTGAACATAATTTCCCTTAACCTAGGCGTTTCAAAACTACCAACACACAAATCAGATTGTGAAATGTGCCTGGCTAAGATATTAGAATCTAAGTAACAAAGGGCTATCACAGTATCTTTAATTCTTAACAAAATTTCATTGTTTTTATCTTCTTGAGATGCAGGTGAAGACACATGAAATGAAAAATATTCCCAACACAAATTATTCTAAAATACTTTCAGAGGAAGAAAAATTAAAAATTCTTGCCATTCTAAAAAGTTGCATTGCAAATAATACATAAAATTATTTTATAAAGGGACAATTTATTATGAATCACCAACAGTCTCAATACTTGTAAAATGATAATTACTGGTTTGTTCATTTGATGTGGCATGTTATGAACAGATCTGCTTTAAAATGCATCTTGAAACTCATAATACATAAACACATTTAAAAGAATCTCAATAATTTCCCTTTCAGAAAACTGGATAAAGACTTGAATTCACTTCCAGATGTTTAAGACATTACACCTCTTTCATTCTTTCTAGGGCATATCTTGTGATTTTGAAATAAAAAAAACTATAAACTAATTAAAATTGTTCACCCTAATTGGGCTACTCTATGCCATTTATTTTGCACTAAAAAGAAACGACTTAAACTTTAATTAAATAAGTGCACAACTTAATTTACTCTTTTGCATATGTATATTTTCAGCTCCCCAAGCTTCAGTTCTGTGCCAGTACTCCCCCCTCTCTGGAAAATAAACAAACATTAAACTATAAAAACACCCAATACTTAAAACATTTACAGAAAGCCATGTAATTTAAGACATTATAGTCAACCCACTATTAGAAGATTGCTCATTAGTACAATCTGTGAAGACTACATATTTAATTACTGTTACTGGCTAACAGCACTGGAGGAAATAGCCCAAAATATACATCAAGCAAATTGAAAAAGTAGCAAGTAGAAAAGTAGTCACAACATACAAAACCTGATGTGAGGTTCAAATTTTCAGAATCAGCAAGGTTAACCGCATAATTTCACAATTCCTTATACCTATGAGGTTTCAGACTGCTACAATTCATATATTTAACTCACTTCTCGATACTAATCTAAACTCTATTATTTCCCATTTAATTATTAACATATATATAACACAATACTACCAGTGAAATATTTTACCACGCCCTGCAATATATCTCATTATAGGCTTTCAAATTCCACCCCCCTCCTTTTTCCCATTGAGAACTAAGCATTTGGAAGTCAAATGAAACTTGGGAAAACATTTAAATAATTTCAATAGCTATGCATAAAGTTTCCGTTGTAATAGGTAAGCATAATTATAAAATAAGATAATCTATGATTCAGCAATAAATACTTAAACTGTATCATTCGAATTCTGGGTGCTGTGTAAATTCTTTACCTTTGGACTACATCTACATCGCTTCTGGGCCTCTTGGCTAAGATCAAGTGTGGACTACATCTACAAAGAAAAGTGGCTAGTTTGCCTAACAGAAGCTTCTGGGAGAGTAAGACAGTCAACAAACAATCAGTTTCCAAGAAAAGTTGGCTTGATTTCAGGGACTTTACATTCTTTCCCACACCTGGATTTATGATAGACAGAAGGAAAATCAAATCTTATTCCCTCTTAACATAACCCATGTCAAGTGCATCTATATACAACAGAGTTCTGAGAATATTAGACAAAATTACTTGAATCTGCACAACCAACAACTTACAACTATAAATTCTCACTGTGGAAAATTCATTTAAAAATGGTAAGCTTGTTTAAATTGTCAAGGAAATGTATAAAGTATGAAAAGCTATCAACGTAGCACTCAAAAAAAGGCAGAAAAGACAGTTACAAACTTAATGTCATATTAGGTGGTAATTGTTATGAGCTGTTGTGTTCCAATTGAAGAGATGACTTTTCTTAGGATTGCTGGCAACTCTCTCCCTTCTGACCTTTTATAGGATCGCTGTTTTCTCCTCATGGGGTGGGTAGCGGGGTTGTGAGTAGTAGGATTTGTAAAGAGCTTAAAACAAAAACAAACTGAAAACTAAAACCTCTGGATAACTAGCTACATTAAAGCTAGAGCACCCAAAGAACACCAGTCACGCACTGGGAAGCAAGACTGCAGAGCCGGAAAGAGCAAATACACAAATTATTGAGCACCACTAACCTGCACGACCATGTGGTAGTGAAGAGTTTATTTGAAACTCAAACTGCATTTTAGTTCTATGTTCTGCGTTCATAATTTTAAAAATGTATTTTTATCTAATTAAAAATCAAAAATCATGGTGCCTCTTTCAATTCTACTTCATTAAACAGAAACATCCCTCTTTGGGGAAAATTATTATACATGTTTTTTCCTCTTAAATATGTAAGGCCCTCAAAAATTAAAAAAAAAAGTTTCCATTTAAATCACACAAATGGGAAATTCTTATGAAAAAATGATCAGGAAAATTTGTTGTTGTTAAAAATGTCTTTCTTTTCTTTATTCCGTATTGGTCAGAATTCATTTATGAATGTATTAATACTGAATGGAGACTCCAGAAACTGGTGATAGGGATTAATTTACAGTTTAGCATACAAGGCATCACTAAGATTCCACACAAACAGCAAAAATACTAGCATTTATAAAATAAAAATACAACAGTATTCCAACGTGACATTTTTATCTTGTACAGTCATACTCACTTCCAATCAGACAGCAGGAAGTAACTCATACATGTAAGAACTCATACACGATGGGTCACAGGGCTGTAGAACACACCACTGCACCAATCTCCAGAAACCACCCAGCCCCATCACAGGTGTTTCATGAACTGCAGGAGAAAGTTACAGAACTAGGCCTAGAGAAGTCACTCACTTTTTTTTCTGAAGTTATACAGAATAAAAGAACGTATGTGTAGCTGTCTACTCACATAACAAAACAAACATGAGGGAAAACTACAATTTTTCCCCTAGACAACCAGCAGTTTAAAAAATTACTATAAATTAACGTCAAAAAAAAAAAAAAAAGAAAGAAAGAAAGATACCAACTCTTGCTAAGAAAGACACAGGAATATCTGTCTTTGCAAAAAATATTTCTGGAATATTCTTTAAACATATTTAGAAAGTGATATGAAAAAGGATGTACTGTTTTAAGTCCCTAGGGCTAACATATATTTGGTACCCTAAAACACAGGCCACAGAGAACAGTTTCAGCCAACTGTGGCATACAATGGCACATTTACAGAATTTTAAATATTTCTTTTAATAATTGATGCAGTCATTTTGAATCTTTCTGCATAGGATATAAGGTGTGAGCAGATTGCATTAACGCTGCTTAAACATTTCAACTTGTCAGTATGGCCAACTCGATTTCGGAAATATTTGCAGTATTTTCCCATCGAAACAGTAATAAAGGCAAAATAAATATATGCCACTACTTTATAATCACCGAACATTAATGAATATTTTATGTCTTTTTAAATCTCCCTGTTTAATTTAAAAGGGTGAAATTAAGTCTCCTCCCTGCAATATGCCAATTATCTGTAAATCAAACAATAACTTGGCCATTATGCTCCTTTTTGTTAATATAAGAGAAGCTAATTTGAAAACATGGAATGGCATTTTTGTTATCAACTTAATAGTCCTTTCTGCCCTCTTGTGGGGGAAAGTTGAAATACACCCAAGTTAGAAAAATCTGGCAATGTTTTCTTAAAAAGAAAAGGTTAAATTTTAGCAGTAGAAATTCAAATCAGAAAGAAAAAAACATTCTATATCTAGCTATCTTGAATTATTCTATTCCTCAGTTCAAGAACTGAAAATTCCTCAAATGAAAAACACAATGATATTTATCACGTTTTTTCAATTAAATGAGAAGTATTCTGAGAATAGATTGTACTGTATAAAGACCCTTTAGTAATTATGGAGAACCATAAGAAACATTATATCTAACTTAATGATTCTTCCAAAAGTTAAAATTTAAGACTTCGAACATGGAGTAATCTATTAGACATATTAAAAATGAAACTGTATTCTAGGGGGAAACACAATTCAAATCTGTGATTCAATTTAACAGATAAACAATTATCTAAGGTTTCAGTTGCTAGTCAACAAACTATGCAAGTAATTCTGAAGCTGGGAGTCACTGGCTTGAATCACCGACGATGAAAGAGGAAATTGTCAACAATTTAGCCTGTTACTGAAAGAACTCATATATTTCTGATTAGAGTGAAAATGACTTAATTATTAAAAAATAATCAGATCTGTGGTTCTTTAAAACAATGTGGTTTAGAAGAAAACTGATCAAATAATCCAAAATTAAGAACGACTTTTTACAAAAAATCAGAAGACAAAATGACGGTGGTTTTCATAATTTGAGTAATACAAATAGCCATTATGGAAGTGTTTTCAAACACAAGCCCTTGTCAGAGTCCCAAACAGTTATTTCCCCATGGAGATAAATTATTGGCATTTAGGTGGGTGGGGCCAAAGGCATACCAAGAAGGTACCTCTTCTCTCTTAGGGGAGGTTCTCCTTTGAAACAGTGGCCCTGGTTGGCCACACTGAAAACAATATTGATGCTATAAATAGAATCTTTCCAGAGACTCTGAGCTTAACGGCAGCCTCCAACAAGATCTTATAACTGCCGCTGTACACTGGGACTCCACGGTTTAAGAAATGCCTCCTCAAATTCCTTTTAGAAAGAAACAATACGTGATATAAATAAAATATTTAGGATACTTTTCAATTAAAATGTAAGCAATCTCCACAGTGAATGTTGTCAACAATTTCCAAATCCATATTTTAACAATTACTATAAAGTCATGAAATGTATCACATAATGAGTTATTTTAAAATAAGATTTTAAGATGACTAGTTTTAAAATCGTCAAGAGTTTTTTATAGCATCTATCTTCTAGGTCAAGGCATTTGGTATATCTACAGTAATCACTGATGCTCCAGTTAATTAAAACTAAGAACCCAATAATGAAACATAAAGAGAGTCTCCAACCAGAACAGATAAGCCCTCTTTAACAGGGTCAACATTAGCTATAATGAACTACCTTTATTCCTTAGCTGTGAGATATAACTCACCTCTTGAATGGTACTGCTTCCTGAGAAGTTCAGGTTGTACTCCCGCTGGACTTCTCGGTGGGTGATGATCAGCATGAAGTTGTGATTTAATGACTCCTGCAGGGCACTGAAAGGGTTGAAAGAAAAACAAGGAACTTAGAGATGAACAAGTTCTGGCTTGCTTTACAGCTAGCTGCAAAAACCCCAGGAGTACCCTAACCTCCACACAGGCAAGTCTGGGCCCAATGTTATCATCTTTTCAGCTTCTAAAGGCAAGACAGCATGCTGAGAACAACCAAGGGGAGCTAACCTGTTAACTCCTTCTCTACCAAGGTGTTTTTAGTTCAATTCTAAATACTTTACACAAGGGAGAATTTTCTACAAATCTAAGGTAATTATCTGCAAGTATATTTCTTCCAAGAGGACCAATCGTCAATTATCAAATTCCAAATGCGCCACTAAATGTTTACTCAAGACTGTTTCAATTCCAAATGAAAGAGATTTCTGCAGAAGTAGGAAGCAATTGTTTATACTCATGAATGCTGTACAAAAACAGAAAGGTATTATAGCTGAAATTCAGAAGACAGTGAAATCTATACAACTTCTTTCCCTATATTTTCTTCAAAAATAATTGTACTTTCACTTAGGACTCAGAAATATATAGAATTAAAAAACTGTAAAATTGAGAGCAACATTTTTTTAAACTATATACCAGAGCATGAAAATGGCAGAAAATTCCCCGAACCATGAAAAATATATGAAATTAGCCACATAAATTAAGAAACATTAACTTTCAGTTTTGTTTTCAACATCACTATCAACAAATCTTATTTTCAATAGTATTTAAAATTTATCTACGATATCCAAGTCTATCTGTTCCACCTGTCTGGAGTGTAATTGTGCAATGACTGTTATCAGGAAAATATCTGAGATGCACTACATGGTTCTGCCCTTCAGTATGTTTTCCCTTTGCTAATCTGCAACTATGTGATAAAAAAGCAAAAATCAAAAAGATTAGAATCAAGCCATTCATCTGCCTGTCCTATTGTCTACCTCAAAGTTCACAGGTTAATGACAGATTAAAAATTCCTGGGAAGCATCAATATATACCATAAAATATTGATCAAGATAAAGGAAATTATACCCAACTAAAATAGAATTCCCTGAGGCAAGGACCTTTGTCATTGTATCTTTAGCGCCTAAGCATAATGCTGCACACACTGCAGATAAATATTTATTGAATAATGAATAAATTTAGAGTTTCCAAAAGGCAAGATATTTACTAATCTTCGAATCTCACACACAATATTGCCTTCTGGTAAACCATGAGAGTTAAGATTGTGATTCATTTGTTTATCAACACTAACTGGAAGCATTCTGGGTACTAACATAACAGATCCAAATAATACAATTCCTACACATGAAAAGCTCATAGTTATAGAGACAGATAAATACACAACTGTACTATGCATATAATAAAACAGGCAAAATTGAGAAACTGGAAAAAAAAAGCAAAATGAAAGTTGGAAAGCAAATGCTTAACAGTGCAGTGGAGAGAAAAGAAAAACAGTTCTATCATATACTTAAGTTAAAACAGGAAGGACAAGGAGGGCCTCAGAGTTCACCACTAAGTAGAAATAAAATTTTTGCTTTGTTAGGTTTAGGTAAGGGACATAGATAGCACTTTTTAGACAAGGAAATAACAAACTTAGTCCTTATTTATTCCACTTATTTAGTCCTACCCATATGCACTATGCTATTCCAGTTGCAAGGGATATAATGATGAAAAAGAAAAATATAGTTCCTATTTTCATATACTTATTCTAGTAAAGGACACAAAGAATAATCAAGTAAACATATACATAATTTTAAACAATACTACATGACATAAAGAAAGTAAGACAGGATTGCAAAATGAAAGGTTAACAGAAGAGTGACTTTCAACAGGAATTACTTTCAACAGGACGCCTGAGAAAGCATATCTATGGAAGTAAAATCTAAGCTGTGGCTGGAGTGATAACAAAGTGAACAGGGGCTAATCATGGAATGCCTTGTAGTAATTGCAATGGGAAGCCACTGGAATGCTAACAAAAGGACATGGTACAATCTGACTGGTATTTGCATTTATACAAGACTGCTCTGGTTACAACGAGGAAAGATGGCAGGTTAGGAGAGATAAAAATTCTAGGAAAGAAGAGACAGTAGCTTAGACAAGGGAGTTAGAGAAAAAACCAATGAGCAACTGTCAGGTTCAAAATGCTTTAGAGGTAACTTTTTGATAGAATATGACAGAAAAACGAGGGTTCTAGCCTGAGCAAACACAGAGACAGAACTAAATTAGAAAAACCAGGATAGACAGTTGAGAGGAAGACATTGATAGTTAAAGTCTGAATACGTTACCTTTGGAATGTCAGGTGCCAAAAAAAAAAAAAAATGCCATGTACAGTTTAGAGTCAAAGATCAAGCAAGAGAGGTAACAGCAACAGCAGTTAGACGATGCTCACATGTTCTGGCCAAAAGAAACCATCTACAGAAACAGACTGCTGAGAGAAGGGAGACCAAGATGGAATCCTAAGGCAGTTCATTGATTCAAAATTAAGCAAATAATCAAGAGTTGTCTTCTCCCTCAATATCCCCCTTTACCTCAGATACATGAAGGAAACAATATGGAAATAATAGTCTTACCCACTTCCCTATAGCCCTTGAATCTTTTTTACCGTAATTAACTATGTAAAGATTGTCAAAAAATATAATAAAAAAAATTGTTAAAAAAAAAGAGTTGGTTTAAAGGAGCCTGATGAATGATTAGGGAGGTAGGAAAAAGAATCAAGAAAATTAAGATAAATAACTACTTTACTTAGGAAAGGGTAGAAAAAAAATTGCAAATGTTACTGAGCCATTAAAAGGAGTAAGATCAGAAAAATGGATCATGTTCAGGAAACAGTAAAAAGCTCAATACAATACTGAAGGTCCTAACAAAGTGAGTAGGAAGTTAGACTTTAAAAATAGGCTGGATCACTGGTCACAAATGTAAGACAAATTTGGGGTCAGAAATGTCACATAGTAAGAAATTTAAAGCTTCAGGGCCCTTTATAAGTACTTCATGGGCCCTGCAATGGCTCAGTCAGTAGCTAAATGTTCGCCTCGCGTATGCTGGGATCCCATATGGTCATCATTTCATGTCCCAGCTGTTCCACTTCCTGTTGAGCTCCCTGCTTCTGGCATGGGAAAGTAGTCGAGGGTGGCCCAAAGCCTTGGGACCCTGTACATGCATAGAACACCCAGAAGAAGCTCCTGGCTCCTCGATCCTGGCTTTGGATCAGCTCAGCTCTGGCTGTTGCAGCCACTTCTGGAGTCAACCAGCAGATGGAAGACCTTTCCTTCTCTCTGTAAATCTGACTTTCCAATAAAAATAAATAAATCTTTTTATAAATGAACAAATAGATGCGAGGATTGTGACAAGAGGAATGGACTCTCAAGTGCTATGAAAGATGGATTATAATTCGATGCAGAGGATGATTTCACACATAATAGCTTAGGCAGAAAAGAAAAATGAAGAATATAAGGAAAGGAATAGGAGGCAATGTAGAAAAAATGTAAGGAGAAGTCAAGATGTGTTTGTGATAGAGAGAAGTTGAAAAATACTATGGGGCTTGGTGCAATGGCTCAGTAGGGAAATCCTCACTTTGCAAGCGCTGGAATCCCAAACGGGCACCAGCTGATGTTCTAGCTGCTCCACATCCCATCCAGTTCCCCGACTGTGGCCTGGAAAAACAGTAAAAGGTATCCCACAACTTTGGGACCCTACACCCACATGGGAGACCTGGAAGATGTTCCTGACTCCTGGCTTCAGATGGGTTCAACTCCAGCTGTTGTGGCCAGTTGGGGAGTGAATCAGCAGATGGAAGATCTTTCTTTCTCTCCTCTCTGTAAATCTGATTTTCCAATAACATTAAACAGGAAGGAAGGAAGGAGGGAGGGAGGAAGGGGAAGGAAGGAAGGAAGAGAACAAGAGAGAAAGGAAGGAGCGAGAGAAAGAAAGGAAGAATGAAAAGAAAGGAAGGAAGGAAGGAAGGAAGGAAGGAAGGAAGGAAGGAAGGAAGGAAGGAAGGAAGGAAGGAAGGAAGGAAGGAAGGAAGGAAGGAAGGAAGAAAAAATGAGCAAAGAAAAATACTACAAACCCACATAATGAATTCAGGGTCTATCTACAAATGCTAGGCCAAGGAGCTCAGAGTCCAGAAGCCCTGAAGATTTCTAGAAATCCTCCTTTCCTTTTGCATGTAAATCTACACTGTTTTACTGCTCTCAGTGCTTGCCATATGCATTGGTAAATTTCTTAATCCTGACTGTCAGACTTACACAAGAATGTTTCAGACAGGTTTGATGGAACCAGCACTGCCTGCCAACCTACTTTAGAAAAACATTATTCTAGTTGAGTTCCACAGCCCTGGAGAGCTGTGGGGAAGGGTAAATTGGTGAGAAATATTTATGACTTTAAACTACTTTGAAGTGAAAAAGTCATATTTGAATCCTTACTTCAGTACATGCTACTTATTTAACATTTACAATTAAGTCATTTGTTCACTCAGTAGTATTTACTGAGTGTTTCCTACGTAAAGTCAATATTTTAGCAGTTAACTACTACATAAATTCCCAGTTTCCTCTTCATAAAAAAAAAGATCAAAATCCTTCCTTTACACAAATATGAATACAAACTTTAGAGTGAAATTTGTGCTGCATAAACTGCGTACATTACTTACTGAAAATAGAATTTTCCTAAAAGATACTCACAAGCTAAAACCTTACAATGATAATGAAATGAAACATGTAAAAATCAATCTAGGAGAACACTGAACGACACTAAGGATACCATTCACAAGGCACTATAAGTAGACCTGGAGTTCAAGTGACGGCCTAGTGGCCAAATCCTCAACTTGCAAGCACCAGGATCCTATATGAGCACCAGTTTGTGTTCTGGCTGTTCCACTTCCCAGCCAGCTGCCTACTTGTGTCCTGGAAAAGCAGTAGAGGATGGCCCAATGCCTGGGAATCTTCCTAATGTGGGAGACTTACAAAAGGCTCCTGGCTCCAGGCTTCAGATTGGCTCAGCTCTAGTCGTTGCAGCCATTTGGGGAGTGAACCAGCAGATGGAAGATTTTTCTCTATATTTCTCCTTCTCTACATAAATCTGATCTGCCTTTCCAACAAAAATAAATAAATCTTAAAAAAAATAAGTGTAACCGAATCTGCTGATATTTTGATCTTGGAATGTTCAGCCTCTGAA